>NW_026683128.1:0-1200000 GCF_027887145.1 Ammospiza caudacuta | reverse complement strand
TACAAAAGTGCTACAACATGGCAGCTTTCACAGCTTTTTCCTTGGCACCATCCCTATACCTAGGCTGATTTATCTGCCTAGGGTTAGTGTTAGGGTTCAGCCTAGGGCTTGGATTTCTTTAACCAGGAAGCCCTGAGTTCCAGGCTTACTTCATCTGCCAAAGGCATCCCAAAGGGAGTGCAGAAGTGCCACAACATGGCTGCTTTCACGGCTTTTCCCTTAGGAAGAACCCTAATACCCGGCTGATTTACCTTCCTAGGGTTACTGTTAGGCTTAGGCCTAGGACTTTTAAAACCAGGAAGCCCTGGGCTCCAGGCACACTGCAGCTGCGAAAGGCATCCCAAGGGGAGCGCAAAAGTGACGCAACTTGGCTGCCACCACTGATATTTCCATGAGACCATCCCGAACCATAGGTTGATTTTCCTTCCTAGGGTTAAGGTTTGAGTTACGCCTAGGGTAAGGGCTCTATTAACCAGAAAGCCCTGAGTTCCAAGAACACAGCAGCTGCGAAGGACTAGCCAAGAAGAGCGCAAAAGTACCACAACATGCCTGCCTCCACAGCTTTTTCCTTGGGGACATGCCTAATTCCTGGCTGATTTGCCTTTCTCGTCTTAGGGTTGGGGTTCGGCCTAGGGCTAGGATTTTTAAAATCAGGAAGCCCTGAGTTCCAGGCACACTGCAGTTGTGAAAGGCATCCAAAAGGGAGTGCAAAAGTGCCACAACATGGCTGCTTTCACGGCTTTTTCCTTGGCAAGAAGCCTAACACCAGGCTGATTTACCTTCCCAGGGTTACTGTTAGGCTTAGGCCTAGGGCTAGGATTTTTAAAACTAGGAAGCCCTGGGCTCCAGGCACACTGCAGCTGTTCAAGGCATCCCAAGGGGAGTACAAAAGTGCAACAACATGGCAGCTTTCACATCTTTTTCCTTGGCACCATCCCTATACCTAGGCTGATTTATCTGCCTAGGGTTAGGGTTAGGGTTCAGCCTAGGGCTTGGATTTCTTTAACCAGGAAGCCCTGAGTTCCAGGCTTACTTCATCTGCCAAAGGCATCCCAAAGGGAGTGCAGAAGTGCCACAACATGGCTGCTTTCACGGCTTTTCCCTTAGGAAGAACCCTAATACCCGGCTGATTTACCTTCCTAGGGTTACTGTTAGGCTTAGGCCTAGGACTTTTAAAACCAGGAAGCCCTGGGCTCCAGGCACACTGCAGCTGCGAAAGGCATCCCAAGGGGAGCGCAAAAGTGACGCAACTTGGCTGCCACCACTGATATTTCCATGAGACCATCCCGAACCATAGGCTGATTTTCCTTCCTAGGGTTAAGGTTTGAGTTACGCCTAGGGTAAGGGTCTATTAACCAGAAAGCCCTGAGTTCCAAGAACACAGCAGCTGCGAAGGACTAGCCAAGAAGAGCGCAAAAGTACCACAACATGCCTGCCTCCACAGCTTTTTCCTTGGGGACATGCCTAATTCCTGGCTGATTTGCCTTTCTCGTCTTAGGGTTGGGGTTCGGCCTAGGGCTAGGATTTTTAAAATCAGGAAGCCCTGAGTTCCAGGCACACTGGAGCTGTGAAAGGCATCCAAAAGGGAGTGCAAAAGTGCCACAACATGGCTGCTTTCACGGCTTTTTCCTTGGCAAGAAGCCTAACACCAGGCTGATTTCCCTTCCCAGGGTTACTGTTAGGCTTAGGCCTAGGGCTAGGATTTTTAAAACTAGGAAGCCCTGGGCTCCAGGCACACTGCAGCTGTTCAAGGCATCCCAAGGGGAGTACAAAAGTGCAACAACATGGCAGCTTTCACAGCTTTTTCCTTGGCACCATCCCTATACCTAGGCTGATTTATCTGCCTAGGGTTAGGGTTAGGCTTCAGCCTAGGGCTTGGATTTCTTTAACCAGGAAGCCCTGAGTTCCAGGCTTACTTCATCTGCCAAAGGCATCCCAAAGGGAGTGCAGAAGTGCCACAACATGGCTGCTTTCACGGCTTTTCCCTTAGGAAGAACCCTAATACCCGGCTGATTTACCTTCCTAGGGTTACTGTTAGGCTTAGGCCTAGGACTTTTAAAACCAGGAAGCCCTGGGCTCCAGGCACACTGCAGCTGCGAAAGGCATCCCAAGGGGAGCGCAAAAGTGACGCAACTTGGCTGCCACCACTGATATTTCCATGAGACCATCCCGAACCATAGGCTGATTTTCCTTCCTAGGGTTAAGGATTGAGTTACGCCTAGGGTAAGGGTTCTATTAACCAGAAAGCCCTGAGTTGCAAGAACACAGCAGCTGCGAAGGACTAGCCAAGAAGAGCGCAAAAGTACCACAACATGCCTGCCTCCACAGCTTTTTCCTTGGGGACATGCCTAATTCCTGGCTGATTTGCCTTTCTCGTCTTAGGGTTGGGGTTCGGCCTAGGGCTAGGATTTTTAAAATCAGGAAGCCCTGAGTTCCAGGCACACTGCAGCTGTGAAAGGCATCCAAAAGGGAGTGCAAAAGTGCCACAACATGGCTGCTTTCACGGCTTTTTCCTTGGCAAGAAGCCTAACACCAGGCTGATTTACCTTCCCAGGGTTACTGTTAGGCTTAGGCCTAGGGCTAGGATTTTTAAAACTAGGAAGCCCTGGGCTCCAGGCACACTGCAGCTGTTCAAGGCATCCCAAGGGGAGTACAAAAGTGCAACAACATGGCAGCTTTCACAGCTTTTTCCTTGGCACCATCCCTATACCTAGGCTGATTTATCTGCCTAGGGTTAGGGTTAGGGTTCAGCCTAGGGCTTGGATTTCTTTAACCAGGAAGCCCTGAGTTCCAGGCTTACTTCATCTGCCAAAGGCATCCCAAAGGGAGTGCAGAAGTGCCACAACATGGCTGCTTTCACGGCTTTTCCCTTAGGAAGAACCCTAATACCCGGCTGATTTACCTTCCTAGGGTTACTGTTAGGCTTAGGCCTAGGACTTTTAAAACCAGGAAGCCCTGGGCTCCAGGCACACTGCAGCTGTTAAAGGCATCCCAAGGGGAGCGCAAAAGTGACACAACTTGGCTGCCACCACTGATATTTCCATGAGACCATCCCGAACCATAGGCTGATTTTCCTTCCTAGGGTTAAGGTTTGAGTTACGCCTAGGGTAAGGGCTCTATTAACCAGAAAGCCCTGAGTTCCAAGAACACAGCAGCTGCGAAGGACTAGCCAAGAAGAGCGCAAAAGTACCACAACATGCCTGCCTCCACAGCTTTTTCTTTGGGGACATGCCTAATTCCTGGCTGATTTGCCTTTCTCGTCTTAGGGTTGGGGTTCGGCCTAGGGCTAGGATTTTTAAAATCAGGAAGCCCTGAGTTCCAGGCACACTGCAGCTGTGAAAGGCATCCAAAAGGGAGTGCAAAAGTGCCACAACATGGCTGCTTTCACAGCTTTTTCCTTGGCAAGAAGCCTAACACCAGGCTGATTTACCTTCCCAGGGTTACTGTTAGGCTTAGGCCTAGGGCTAGGATTTTTAAAACTAGGAAGCCCTGGGCTCCAGGCACACTGCAGCTGTTCAAGGCATCCCAAGGGGAGTACAAAAGTGCAACAACATGGCAGCTTTCACAGCTTTTTCCTTGGCACCATCCCTATACCTAGGGTGAGTTATCTGCCTAGGGTTAGGGTTAGGGTTCAGCCTAGGGCTTGGATTTCTTTAACCAGGAAGCCCTGAGTTCCAGGCTTACTTCATCTGCCAAAGGCATCCCAAAGGGAGTGCAGAAGTGCCACAACATGGCTGCTTTCACGGCTTTTCCCTTAGGAAGAACCCTAATACCCGGCTGATTTACCTTCCTAGGGTTACTGTTAGGCTTAGGCCTAGGACTTTTAAAACCAGGAAGCCCTGGGCTCCAGGCACACTGCAGCTGCGAAAGGCATCCCAAGGGGAGCGCAAAAGTGACGCAACTTGGCTGCCACCACTGATATTTCCATGAGACCATCCCGAACCATAGGCTGATTTTCCTTCCTAGGGTTAAGGTTTGAGTTACGCCTAGGGTAAGGGTTCTATTAACCAGAAAGCCCTGAGTTGCAAGAACACAGCAGCTGCGAAGGACTAGCCAAGAAGAGCGCAAAAGTACCACAACATGCCTGCCTCCACAGCTTTTTCCTTGGGGACATGCCTAATTCCTGGCTGATTTGCCTTTCTCGTCTTAGGGTTGGGGTTCGGCCTAGGGCTAGGATTTTTAAAATCAGGAAGCCCTGAGTTCCAGGCACACTGCAGCTGTGAAAGGCATCCAAAAGGGAGTGCAAAAGTGCCACAACATGGCTGCTTTCACGGCTTTTTCCTTGGCAAGAAGCCTAACACCAGGCTGATTTACCTTTCCAGGGATACTGTTAGGCTTAGGCCTAGGGCTAGGAGTTTTAAAACTAGGAAGCCCTGGGCTCCAGGCACACTGCAGCTGTTCAAGGCATCCCAAGGGGAGTACAAAAGTGCTACAACATGGCAGCTTTCACAGCTTTTTCCTTGGCACCATCCCTATACCTAGGCTGATTTATCTGCCTAGGGTTAGTGTTAGGGTTCAGCCTAGGGCTTGGATTTCTTTAACCAGGAAGCCCTGAGTTCCAGGCTTACTTCATCTGCCAAAGGCATCCCAAAGGGAGTGCAGAAGTGCCACAACATGGCTGCTTTCACGGCTTTTCCCTTAGGAAGAACCCTAATACCCGGCTGATTTACCTTCCTAGGGTTACTGTTAGGCTTAGGCCTAGGACTTTTAAAACCAGGAAGCCCTGGGCTCCAGGCACACTGCAGCTGCGAAAGGCATCCCAAGGGGAGCGCAAAAGTGACGCAACTTGGCTGCCACCACTGATATTTCCATGAGACCATCCCGAACCATAGGTTGATTTTCCTTCCTAGGGTTAAGGTTTGAGTTACGCCTAGGGTAAGGGCTCTATTAACCAGAAAGCCCTGAGTTCCAAGAACACAGCAGCTGCGAAGGACTAGCCAAGAAGAGCGCAAAAGTACCACAACATGCCTGCCTCCACAGCTTTTTCCTTGGGGACATGCCTAATTCCTGGCTGATTTGCCTTTCTCGTCTTAGGGTTGGGGTTCGGCCTAGGGCTAGGATTTTTAAAATCAGGAAGCCCTGAGTTCCAGGCACACTGCAGCTGTGAAAGGCATCCAAAAGGGAGTGCAAAAGTGCCACAACATGGCTGCTTTCACGGCTTTTTCCTTGGCAAGAAGCCTAACACCAGGCTGATTTACCTTCCCAGGGTTACTGTTAGGCTTAGGCCTAGGGCTAGGATTTTTAAAACTAGGAAGCCCTGGGCTCCAGGCACACTGCAGCTGTTCAAGGCATCCCAAGGGGAGTACAAAAGTGCAACAACATGGCAGCTTTCACAGCTTTTTCCTTGGCACCATCCCTATACCTAGGCTGATTTATCTGCCTAGGGTTAGGGTTAGGCTTCAGCCTAGGGCTTGGATTTCTTTAACCAGGAAGCCCTGAGTTCCAGGCTTACTTCATCTGCCAAAGGCATCCCAAAGGGAGTGCAGAAGTGCCACAACATGGCTGCTTTCACGGCTTTTCCCTTAGCAAGAACCCTAATACCCGGCTGATTTACCTTCCTAGGGTTACTGTTAGGCTTAGGCCTAGGACTTTTAAAACCAGGAAGCCCTGGGCTCCAGGCACACTGCAGCTGCGAAAGGCATCCCAAGGGGAGCGCAAAAGTGACGCAACTTGGCTGCCACCACTGATATTTCCATGAGACCATCCCGAACCATAGGCTGATTTTCCTTCCTAGGGTTAAGGTTTGAGTTACGCCTAGGGTAAGGGCTCTATTAACCAGAAAGCCCTGAGTTCCAAGAACACAGAAGCTGCGAAGGACTAGCCAAGAAGAGCGCAAAAGTAGCACAACATGCCTGCCTCCACAGCTTTTTCCTTGGGGACATGCCTAATTCCTGGCTGATTTGCCTTTCTCGTCTTAGGGTTGGGGTTCGGCCTAGGGCTAGGATTTTTAAAATCAGGAAGCCCTGAGTTCCAGGCACACTGCAGCTGTGAAAGGCATCCAAAAGGGAGTGCAAAAGTGCCACAACATGGCTGCTTTCACGGCTTTTTCCTTGGCAAGAAGCCTAACACCAGGCTGATTTACCTTCCCAGGGTTACTGTTAGGCTTAGGCCTAGGGCTAGGATTTTTAAAACTAGGAAGCCCTGGGCTCCAGGCACACTGCAGCTGTTCAAGGCATCCCAAGGGGAGTACAAAAGTGCTACAACATGGCAGCTTTCACAGCTTTTTCCTTGGCACCATCCCTATACCTAGGCTGATTTATCTGCCTAGGGTTAGGGTTAGGCTTCAGCCTAGGGCTTGGATTTCTTTAACCAGGAAGCCCTGAGTTCCAGGCTTACTTCATCTGCCAAAGGCATCCCAAAGGGAGTGCAGAAGTGCCACAACATGGCTGCTTTCACGGCTTTTCCCTTAGGAAGAACCCTAATACCCGGCTGATTTACCTTCCTAGGGTTACTGTTAGGCTTAGGCCTAGGACTTTTAAAACCAGGAAGCCCTGGGCTCCAGGCACACTGCAGCTGCGAAAGGCATCCCAAGGGGAGCGCAAAAGTGACGCAACTTGGCTGCCACCACTGATATTTCCATGAGACCATCCCGAACCATAGGCTGATTTTCCTTCCTAGGGTTAAGGTTTGAGTTACGCCTAGGGTAAGGGTTCTATTAACCAGAAAGCCCTGAGTTCCAAGAACACAGCAGCTGCGAAGGACTAGCCAAGAAGAGCGCAAAAGTACCACAACATGCCTGCCTCCACAGCTTTTTCCTTGGGGACATGCCTAATTCCTGGCTGATTTGCCTTTCTCGTCTTAGGGTTGGGTTTCGGCCTAGGGCTAGGATTTTTAAAATCAGGAAGCCCTGAGTTCCAGGCACACTGCAGCTGTGAAAGGCATCCAAAAGGGAGTGCAAAAGTGCCACAACATGGCTGCTTTCACGGCTTTTTCCTTGGCAAGAAGCCTAACACCAGGCTGATTTACCTTCCCAGGGTTACTGTTAGGCTTAGGCCTAGGGCTAGGATTTTTAAAACTAGGAAGCCCTGGGCTCCAGGCACACTGCAGCTGTTCAAGGCATCCCAAGGGGAGTACAAAAGTGCAACAACATGGCAGCTTTCACAGCTTTTTCCTTGGCACCATCCCTATACCTAGGCTGATTTATCTGCCTAGGGTTAGGGTTAGGGTTCAGCCTAGGGCTTGGATTTCTTTAACCAGGAAGCCCTGAGTTCCAGGCTTACTTCATCTGCCAAAGGCATCCCAAAGGGAGTGCAGAAGTGCCACAACATGGCTGCTTTCACGGCTTTTCCCTTAGGAAGAACCCTAATACCCGGCTGATTTACCTTCCTAGGGTTACTGTTAGGCTTAGGCCTAGGACTTTTAAAACCAGGAAGCCCTGGGCTCCAGGCACACTGCAGCTGCGAAAGGCATCCCAAGGGGAGCGCAAAAGTGACGCAACTTGGCTGCCACCACTGATATTTCCATGAGACCATCCCGAACCATAGGCTGATTTTCCTTCCTAGGGTTAAGGTTTGAGTTACGCCTAGGGTAAGGGCTCTATTAACCAGAAAGCCCTGAGTTCCAAGAACACAGCAGCTGCGAAGGACTAGCCAAGAAGAGCGCAAAAGTACCACAACATGCCTGCCTCCACAGCTTTTTCCTTGGGGACATGCCTAATTCCTGGCTGATTTGCCTTTCTCGTCTTAGGGTTGGGGTTCGGCCTAGGGCTAGGATTTTTAAAATCAGGAAGCCCTGAGTTCCAGGCACACTGCAGCTGTGAAAGGCATCCAAAAGGGAGTGCAAAAGTGCCACAACATGGCTGCTTTCACGGCTTTTTCCTTGGCAAGAAGCCTAACACCAGGCTGATTTACCTTCCCAGGGTTACTGTTAGGCTTAGGCCTAGGGCTAGGATTTTTAAAACTAGGAAGCCCTGGGCTCCAGGCACACTGCAGCTGTTCAAGGCATCCCAAGGGGAGTACAAAAGTGCTACAACATGGCAGCTTTCACAGCTTTTTCCTTGGCACCATCCCTATACCTAGGGTGATTTATCTGCCTAGGGTTAGGGTTCAGCCTAGGGCTTGGATTTCTTTAACCAGGAAGCCCTGAGTTCCAGGCTTACTTCATCTGCCAAAGGCATCCCAAAGGGAGTGCAGAAGTGCCACAACATGGCTGCTTTCACGGCTTTTCCCTTAGGAAGAACCCTAATACCCGGCTGATTTACCTTCCTAGGGTTACTGTTAGGCTTAGGCCTAGGACTTTTAAAACCAGGAAGCCCTGGGCTCCAGGCACACTGCAGCTGCGAAAGGCATCCCAAGGGGAGCGCAAAAGTGACGCAACTTGGCTGCCACCACTGATATTTCCATGAGACCATCCCGAACCATAGGTTGATTTTCCTTCCTAGGGTTAAGGTTTGAGTTACGCCTAGGGTAAGGGTCTATTAACCAGAAAGCCCTGAGTTCCAAGAACACAGCAGCTGCGAAGGACTAGCCAAGAAGAGCGCAAAAGTACCACAACATGCCTGCCTCCACAGCTTTTTCCTTGGGGACATGCCTAATTCCTGGCTGATTTGCCTTTCTCGTCTTAGGGTTGGGGTTCGGCCTAGGGCTAGGATTTTTAAAATCAGGAAGCCCTGAGTTCCAGGCACACTGCAGCTGTGAAAGGCATCCAAAAGGGAGTGCAAAAGTGCCACAACATGGCTGCTTTCACGGCTTTTTCCTTGGCAAGAAGCCTAACACCAGGCTGATTTACCTTCCCAGGGTTACTGTTAGGCTTAGGCCTAGGGCTAGGATTATTAAAACTAGGAAGCCCTGGGCTCCAGGCACACTGCAGCTGTTCAAGGCATCCCAAGGGGAGTACAAAAGTGCAACAACATGGCAGCTTTCACATCTTTTTCCTTGGCACCATCCCTATACCTAGGGTGATTTATCTGCCTAGGGTTAGGGTTAGGCTTCAGCCTAGGGCTTGGATTTCTTTCACCAGGAAGCCCTGAGTTCCAGGCTTACTTCATCTGCCAAAGGCATCCCAAAGGGAGTGCAGAAGTGCCACAACATGGCTGCTTTCACGGCTTTTCCCTTAGGAAGAACCCTAATACCCGGCTGATTTACCTTCCTAGGGTTACTGTTAGGCTTAGGCCTAGGACTTTTAAAACCAGGAAGCCCTGGGCTCCAGGCACACTGCAGCTGCGAAAGGCATCCCAAGGGGAGCGTAAAAGTGACGCAACTTGGCTGCCACCACTGATATTTCCATGAGATCATCCCGAACCATAGGCTGATTTTCCTTCCTAGGGTTAAGGTTTGAGTTACGCCTAGGGTAAGGGTTCTATTAACCAGAAAGCCCTGAGTTCCAAGAACACAGCAGCTGCGAAGGACTAGCCAAGAAGAGCGCAAAAGTACCACAACATGCCTGCCTCCACAGCTTTTTCCTTGGGGACATGCCTAATTCCTGGCTGATTTGCCTTTCTCGTCTTAGGGTTGGGGTTCGGCCTAGGGCTAGGATTTTTAAAATCAGGAAGCCCTGAGTTCCAGGCACACTGCAGCTGTGAAAGGCATCCAAAAGGGAGTGCAAAAGTGCCACAACATGGCTGCTTTCACGGCTTTTTCCTTGGCAAGAAGCCTAACACCAGGCTGATTTACCTTCCCAGGGTTACTGTTAGGCTTAGGCCTAGGGCTAGGATTTTTAAAACTAGGAAGCCCTGGGCTCCAAGCACACTGCAGCTGTTCAAGGCATCCCAAGGGGAGTACAAAAGTGCTACAACATGGCAGCTTTCACAGCTTTTTCCTTGGCACCATCCCTATACCTAGGCTGATTTATCTGCCTAGGGTTAGGGTTAGGGTTCAGCCTAGGGCTTGGATTTCTTTAACCAGGAAGCCCTGAGTTCCAGGCTTACTTCATCTGCCAAAGGCATCCCAAAGGGAGTGCAGAAGTGCCACAACATGGCTGCTTTCACGGCTTTTCCCTTAGGAAGAACCCTAATACCCGGCTGATTTACCTTCCTAGGGTTACTGTTAGGCTTAGGCCTAGGACTTTTAAAACCAGGAAGCCCTGGGCTCCAGGCACACTGCAGCTGCGAAAGGAATCCCAAGGGGAGCGCAAAAGTGACGCAACTTGGCTGCCACCACTGATATTTCCATGAGACCATCCCGAACCATAGGCTGATTTTCCTTCCTAGGGTTAAGGTTTGAGTTACGCCTAGGGTAAGGGCTCTATTAACCAGAAAGCCCTGAGTTGCAAGAACACAGCAGCTGCGAAGGACTAGCCAAGAAGAGCGCAAAAGTAGCACAACATGCCTGCCTCCACAGCTTTTTCCTTGGGGACATGCCTAATTCCTGGCTGATTTGCCTTTCTCGTCTTAGGGTTGGGGTTCGGCCTAGGGCTAGGATTTTTAAAATCAGGAAGCCCTGAGTTCCAGGCACACTGCAGCTGTGAAAGGCATCCAAAAGGGAGTGCAAAAGTGCCACAACATGGCTGCTTTCACAGCTTTTTCCTTGGCAAGAAGCCTAACACCAGGCTGATTTACCTTCCCAGGGTTACTGTTAGGCTTAGGCCTAGGGCTAGGATTTTTAAAACTAGGAAGCCCTGGGCTCCAGGCACACTGCAGCTGCGAAAGGCATCCCAAGGGGAGTACAAAAGTGCAACAACATGGCAGCTTTCACAGCTTTTTCCTTGGCACCATCCCTATACCTAGGGTGAGTTATCTGCCTAGGGTTAGGGTTAGGGTTCAGCCTAGGGCTTGGATTTCTTTAACCAGGAAGCCCTGAGTTCCAGGCTTACTTCATCTGCCAAAGGCATCCCAAAGGGAGTGCAGAAGTGCCACAACATGGCTGCTTTCACGGCTTTTCCCTTAGGAAGAACCCTAATACCCGGCTGATTTACCTTCCTAGGGTTACTGTTAGGCTTAGGCCTAGGACTTTTAAAACCAGGAAGCCCTGGGCTCCAGGCACACTGCAGCTGCGAAAGGCATCCCAAGGGGAGCGCAAAAGTGACGCAACTTGGCTGCCACCACTGATATTTCCATGAGACCATCCCGAACCATAGGCTGATTTTCCTTCCTAGGGTTAAGGTTTGAGTTACGCCTAGGGTAAGGGTTCTATTAACCAGAAAGCCCTGAGTTCCAAGAACACAGCAGCTGCGAAGGACTAGCCAAGAAGAGCGCAAAAGTACCACAACATGCCTGCCTCCACAGCTTTTTCCTTGGGGACATGCCTAATTCCTGGCTGATTTGCCTTTCTCGTCTTAGGGTTGGGGTTCGGCCTAGGGCTAGGATTTTTAAAATCAGGAAGCCCTGAGTTCCAGGCACACTGCAGCTGTGAAAGGCATCCAAAAGGGAGTGCAAAAGTGCCACAACATGGCTGCTTTCACGGCTTTTTCCTTGGCAAGAAGCCTAACACCAGGCTGATTTCCCTTCCCAGGGTTACTGTTAGGCTTAGGCCTAGGGCTAGGATTTTTAAAACTAGGAAGCCCTGGGCTCCAGGCACACTGCAGCTGTTCAAGGCATCCCAAGGGGAGTACAAAAGTGCTACAACATGGCAGCTTTCACAGCTTTTTCCTTGGCACCATCCCTATACCTAGGCTGATTTATCTGCCTAGGGTTAGGGTTAGGCTTCAGCCTAGGGCTTGGATTTCTTTAACCAGGAAGCCCTGAGTTCCAGGCTTACTTCATCTGCCAAAGGCATCCCAAAGGGAGTGCAGAAGTGCCACAACATGGCTGCTTTCACGGCTTTTCCCTTAGGAAGAACCCTAATACCCGGCTGATTTACCTTCCTAGGGTTACTATTAGGCTTAGGCCTAGGACTTTTAAAACCAGGAAGCCCTGGGCTCCAGGCACACTGCAGCTGCGAAAGGCATCCCAAGGGGAGCGCAAAAGTGACGCAACTTGGCTGCCACCACTGATATTTCCATGAGACCATCCCGAACCATAGGTTGATTTTCCTTCCTAGGGTTAAGGTTTGAGTTACGCCTAGGGTAAGGGCTCTATTAACCAGAAAGCCCTGAGTTCCAAGAACACAGCAGCTGCGAAGGACTAGCCAAGAAGAGCGCAAAAGTACTACAACATGCCTGCCTCCACAGCTTTTTCCTTGGGGACATGCCTAATTCCTGGCTGATTTGCCTTTCTCGTCTTAGGGTTGGGGTTCGGCCTAGGGCTAGGATTTTTAAAATCAGGAAGCCCTGAGTTCCAGGCACACTGCAGCTGTGAAAGGCATCCAAAAGGGAGTGCAAAAGTGCCACAACATGGCTGCTTTCACGGCTTTTTCCTTGGCAAGAAGCCTAACACCAGGCTGATTTACCTTCCCAGGGTTACTGTTAGGCTTAGGCCTAGGGCTAGGATTTTTGAAACTAGGAAGCCCTGGGCTCCAGGCACACTGCAGCTGTTCAAGGCATCCCAAGGGGAGTACAAAAGTGCAACAACATGGCAGCTTTCACAGCTTTTTCCTTGGCACCATCCCTATACCTAGGCTGATTTATCTGCCTAGGGTTAGGGTTAGGCTTCAGCCTAGGGCTTGGATTTCTTTAACCAGGAAGCCCTGAGTTCCAGGCTTACTTCATCTGCCAAAGGCATCCCAAAGGGAGTGCAGAAGTGCCACAACATGGCTGCTTTCACGGCTTTTCCCTTAGGAAGAACCCTAATACCCGGCTGATTTACCTTCCTAGGGTTACTGTTAGGCTTAGGCCTAGGACTTTTAAAACCAGGAAGCCCTGGGCTCCAGGCACACTGCAGCTGCGAAAGGCATCCCAAGGGGAGCGCAAAAGTGACGCAACTTGGCTGCCACCACTGATATTTCCATGAGACCATCCCGAACCATAGGTTGATTTTCCTTCCTAGGGTTAAGGTTTGAGTTACGCCTAGGGTAAGGGTCTATTAACCAGAAAGCCCTGAGTTCCAAGAACACAGCAGCTGCGAAGGACTAGCCAAGAAGAGCGCAAAAGTACCACAACATGCCTGCCTCCACAGCTTTTTCCTTGGGGACATGCCTAATTCCTGGCTGATTTGCCTTTCTCGTCTTAGGGTTGGGGTTCGGCCTAGGGCTAGGATTTTTAAAATCAGGAAGCCCTGAGTTCCAGACACACTGCAGCTGTGAAAGGCATCCAAAAGGGAGTGCAAAAGTGCCACAACATGGCTGCTTTCACGGCTTTTTCCTTGGCAAGAAGCCTAACACCAGGCTGATTTACCTTCCCAGGGTTACTGTTAGGCTTAGGCCTAGGGCTAGGATTTTTAAAACTAGGAAGCCCTGGGCTCCAAGCACACTGCAGCTGTTCAAGGCATCCCAAGGGGAGTACAAAAGTGCTACAACATGGCAGCTTTCACAGCTTTTTCCTTGGCACCATCCCTATACCTAGGCTGATTTATCTGCCTAGGGTTAGGGTTAGGGTTCAGCCTAGGGCTTGGATTTCTTTAACCAGGAAGCCCTGAGTTCCAGGCTTACTTCATCTGCCAAAGGCATCCCAAAGGGAGTGCAGAAGTGCCACAACATGGCTGCTTTCACGGCTTTTCCCTTAGGAAGAACCCTAATACCCGGCTGATTTACCTTCCTAGGGTTACTGTTAGGCTTAGGCCTAGGACTTTTAAAACCAGGAAGCCCTGGGCTCCAGGCACACTGCAGCTGCAAAAGGCATCCCAAGGGGAGCGCAAAAGTGACGCAACTTGGCTGCCACCACTGATATTTCCATGAGACCATCCCCAACCATAGGCTGATTTTCCTTCCTAGGGTTAAGGTTTGAGTTACGCCTAGGGTAAGGGCTCTATTAACCAGAAAGCCCTGAGTTCCAAGAACACAGCAGCTGCGAAGGACTAGCCAAGAAGAGCGCAAAAGTACCACAACATGCCTGCCTCCACAGCTTTTTCCTTGGGGACATGCCTAATTCCTGGCTGATTTGCCTTTCTCGTCTTAGGGTTGGGGTTCGGCCTAGGGCTAGGATTTTTAAAATCAGGAAGCCCTGAGTTCCAGGCACACTGCAGCTGTGAAAGGCATCCAAAAGGGAGTGCAAAAGTGCCACAACATGGCTGCTTTCACGGCTTTTTCCTTGGCAAGAAGCCTAACACCAGGCTGATTTACCTTCCCAGGGATACTGTTAGGCTTAGGCCTAGGGCTAGGATTTTTAAAACTAGGAAGCCCTGGGCTCCAGGCACACTGCAGCTGTTCAAGGCATCCCAAGGGGAGTACAAAAGTGCTACAACATGGCAGCTTTCACAGCTTTTTCCTTGGCACCATCCCTATACCTAGGCTGATTTATCTGCCTAGGGTTAGGGTTAGGCTTCAGCCTAGGGCTTGGATTTCTTTAACCAGGAAGCCCTGAGTTCCAGGCTTACTTCATCTGCCAAAGGCATCCCAAAGGGAGTGCAGAAGTGCCACAACATGGCTGCTTTCACGGCTTTTCCCTTAGGAAGAACCCTAATACCCGGCTGATTTACCTTCCTAGGGTTACTGTTAGGCTTAGGCCTAGGACTTTTAAAACCAGGAAGCCCTGGGCTCCAGGCACACTGCAGCTGCGAAAGGCATCCCAAGGGGAGCGCAAAAGTGACGCAACTTGGCTGCCACCACTGATATTTCCATGAGACCATCCCGAACCATAGGTTGATTTTCCTTCCTAGGGTTAAGGTTTGAGTTACGCCTAGGGTAAGGCCTCTATTAACCAGAAAGCCCTGAGTTCCAAGAACACAGCAGCTGCGAAGGACTAGCCAAGAAGAGCGCAAAAGTACTACAACATGCCTGCCTCCACAGCTTTTTCCTTGGGGACATGCCTAATTCCTGGCTGATTTGCCTTTCTCGTCTTAGGGTTGGGGTTCGGCCTAGGGCTAGGATTTTTAAAATCAGGAAGCCCTGAGTTCCAGGCACACTGCAGCTGTGAAAGGCATCCAAAAGGGAGTGCAAAAGTGCCACAACATGGCTGCTTTCACGGATTTTTCCTTGGCAAGAAGCCTAACACCAGGCTGATTTACCTTCCCAGGGTTACTGTTAGGCTTAGGCCTAGGGCTAGGATTTTTAAAACTAGGAAGCCCTTAGCTCCAGGCACACTGCAGCTGTTCAAGGCATCCCAAGGGGAGTACAAAAGTGCAACAACATGGCAGCTTTCACAGCTTTTTCCTTGGCACCATCCCTATACCTAGGGTGATTTATCTGCCTAGGGTTAGGGTTAGGGTTCAGCCTAGGGCTTGGATTTCTTTAACCAGGAAGCCCTGAGTTCCAGGCTTACTTCATCTGCCAAAGGCATCCCAAAGGGAGTGCAGAAGTGCCACAACATGGCTGCTTTCACGGCTTTTCCCTTAGGAAGAACCCTAATACCCGGCTGATTTACCTTCCTAGGGTTACTGTTAGGCTTATGCCTAGGACTTTTAAAACCAGGAAGCCCTGGGCTCCAGGCACACTGCAGCTGCGAAAGGCATCCCAAGGGGAGCGCAAAAGTGACGCAACTTGGCTGCCACCACTGATATTTCCATGAGACCATCCCGAACCATAGGTTGATTTTCCTTCCTAGGGTTAAGGTTTGAGTTACGCCTCGGGTAAGGGTCTATTAACCAGAAAGCCCTGAGTTCCAAGAACACAGCAGCTGCGAAGGACTAGCCAAGAAGAGCGCAAAAGTACTACAACATGCCTGCCTCCACAGCTTTTTCCTTGGGGACATGCCTAATTCCTGGCTGATTTGCCTTTCTCGTCTTAGGGTTGGGGTTCGGCCTAGGGCTAGGATTTTTAAAATCAGGAAGCCCTGAGTTCCAGGCACACTGCAGCTGTGAAAGGCATCCAAAAGGGAGTGCAAAAGTGCCACAACATGGCTGCTTTCACGGATTTTTCCTTGGCAAGAAGCCTAACACCAGGCTGATTTACCTTCCCAGGGTTACTGTTAGGCTTAGGCCTAGGGCTAGGATTTTTAAAACTAGGAAGCCCTTAGCTCCAGGCACACTGCAGCTGTTCAAGGCATCCCAAGGGGAGTACAAAAGTGCAACAACATGGCAGCTTTCACAGCTTTTTCCTTGGCACCATCCCTATACCTAGGGTGATTTATCTGCCTAGGGTTAGGGTTAGGCTTCAGCCTAGGGCTTGGATTTCTTTAACCAGGAAGCCCTGAGTTCCAGGCTTACTTCATCTGCCAAAGGCATCCCAAAGGGAGTGCAGAAGTGCCACAACATGGCTGCTTTCACGGCTTTTCCCTTAGGAAGAACCCTAATACCCGGCTGATTTACCTTCCTAGGGTTACTGTTAGGCTTATGCCTAGGACTTTTAAAACCAGGAAGCCCTGGGCTCCAGGCACACTGCAGCTGCGAAAGGCATCCCAAGGGGAGCGCAAAAGTGACGCAACTTGGCTGCCACCACTGATATTTCCATGAGACCATCCCGAACCATAGGCTGATTTTCCTTCCTAGGGTTAAGGTTTGAGTTACGCCTCGGGTAAGGGTCTATTAACCAGAAAGCCCTGAGTTCCAAGAACACAGCAGCTGCGAAGGACTAGCCAAGAAGAGCGCAAAAGTACCACAACATGCCTGCCTCCACAGCTTTTTCCTTGGGGACATGCCTAATTCCTGGCTGATTTGCCTTTCTCGTCTTAGGGTTGGGGTTCGGCCTAGGGCTAGGATTTTTAAAATCAGGAAGCCCTGAGTTCCAGGCACACTGCAGCTGTGAAAGGCATCCAAAAGGGAGTGCAAAAGTGCCACAACATGGCTGCTTTCACGGCTTTTTCCTTGGCAAGAAGCCTAACACCAGGCTGATTTACCTTCCCAGGGTTACTGTTAGGCTTAGGCCTAGGGCTAGGATTTTTAAAACTAGGAAGCCCTTAGCTCCAGGCACACTGCAGCTGTTCAAGGCATCCCAATGGGAGTACAAAAGTGCAACAAAATGGCAGCTTTCACAGCTTTTTCCTTGGCACCATCCCTATACCTAGGCTGATTTATCTGCCTAGGGTTAGGGTTAGGCTTCAGCCTAGGGCTTGGATTTCTTTAACCAGGAAGCCCTGAGTTCCAGGCTTACTTCATCTGCCAAAGGCATCCCAAAGGGAGTGCAGAAGTGCCACAACATGGCTGCTTTCACGGCTTTTCCCTGAGGAAGAACCCTAATACCCGGCTGATTTACCTTCCTAGGGTTACTGTTAGGCTTAGGCCTAGGACTTTTAAAACCAGGAAGCCCTGGGCTCCAGGCACACTGCAGCTGCGAAAGGCATCCCAAGGGGAGCGCAAAAGTGACGCAACTTGGCTGCCACCACTGCTATTTCCATGAGACCATCCCGAACCATAGGCTGATTTTCCTTCCTAGGGTTAAGGTTTGAGTTACGCCTAGGGTAAGGGTTCTATTAACCAGAAAGCCCTGAGTTCCAAGAACACAGCAGCTGCGAAGGACTAGCCAAGAAGAGCGCAAAAGTAGCACAACATGCCTGCCTCCACAGCTTTTTCCTTGGGGACATGCCTAATTCCTGGCTGATTTGCCTTTCTCGTCTTAGGGTTGGGGTTCGGCCTAGGGCTAGGATTTTTAAAATCAGGAAGCCCTGAGTTCCAGGCACACTGCAGCTGTGAAAGGCATCCAAAAGGGAGTGCAAAAGTGCCACAACATGGCTGCTTTCACGGCTTTTTCCTTGGCAAGAAGCCTAACACCAGGCTGATTTACCTTCCCAGGGTTACTGTTAGGCTTAGGCCTAGGGCTAGGATTTTTAAAACTAGGAAGCCCTGGGCTCCAGGCACACTGCAGCTGTTCAAGGCATCCCAAGGGGAGTACAAAAGTGCTACAACATGGCAGCTTTCACAGCTTTTTCCTTGGCACCATCCCTATACCTAGGGTGATTTATCTGCCTAGGGTTAGGGTTAGGCTTCAGCCTAGGGCTTGGATTTCTTTAACCAGGAAGCCCTGAGTTCCAGGCTTACTTCATCTGCCAAAGGCATCCCAAAGGGAGTGCAGAAGTGCCACAACATGGCTGCTTTCACGGCTTTTCCCTTAGGAAGAACCCTAATACCCGGCTGATTTACCTTCCTAGGGTTACTGTTAGGCTTAGGCCTAGGACATTTAAAACCAGGAAGCCCTAGGCTCCAGGCACACTGCAGCTGCGAAAGGCATCCCAAGGGGAGCACAAAAGTGCAACAACATGGCAGCTTTCACAGCTTTTTCCTTGGCACCATCCCTATACCTAGGCTGAGTTATCTGCCTAGGGTTAGGGTTAGGGTTCAGCCTAGGGCTTGGATTTCTTTAACCAGGAAGCCCTGAGTTCCAGGCTTACTTCATCTGCCAAAGGCATCCCAAAGGGAGTGCAGAAGTGCCACAACATGGCTGCTTTCACGGCTTTTCCCTGAGGAAGAACCCTAATACCCGGCTGATTTACCTTCCTAGGGTTACTGTTAGGCTTAGGCCTAGGACTTTTAAAACCAGGAAGCCCTGGGCTCCAGGCACACTGCAGCTGCGAAAGGCATCCCAAGGGGAGCGCAAAAGTGACGCAACTTGGCTGCCACCACTGATATTTCCATGAGACCATCCCGAACCATAGGCTGATTTTCCTTCCTAGGGTTAAGGTTTGAGTTACGCCTAGGGTAAGGGTCTATTAACCAGAAAGCCCTGAGTTCCAAGAACACAGCAGCTGCGAAGGACTAGCCAAGAAGAGCGCAAAAGTACCACAACATGCCTGCCTCCACAGCTTTTTCCTTGGGGACATGCCTAATTCCTGGCTGATTTGCCTTTCTCGTCTTAGGGTTGGGGTTCGGCCTAGGGCTAGGATTTTTAAAATCAGGAAGTCCTGAGTTCCAGGCACACTGCAGCTGTGAAAGGCATCCAAAAGGGAGTGCAAAAGTGCCACAACATGGCTGCTTTCACGGCTTTTTCCTTGGCAAGAAGCCTAACACCAGGCTGATTTACCTTCCCAGGGTTACTGTTAGGCTTAGGCCTAGGGCTAGGATTTTTAAAACTAGGAAGCCCTGGGCTCCAGGCACACTGCAGCTGTTCAAGGCATCCCAAGGGGAGTACAAAAGTGCAACAACATGGCAGCTTTCACAGCTTTTTCCTTGGCACCATCCCTATACCTAGGCTGATTTATCTGCCTAGGGTTAGGGTTAGGCTTCAGCCTAGGGCTTGGATTTCTTTAACCAGGAAGCCCTGAGTTCCAGGCTTACTTCATCTGCCAAAGGCATCCCAAAGGGAGTGCAGAAGTGCCACAACATGGCTGCTTTCACGGCTTTTCCCTTAGGAAGAACCCTAATACCCGGCTGATTTACCTTCCTAGGGTTACTGTTAGGCTTAGGCCTAGGACTTTTAAAACCAGGAAGCCCTGGGCTCCAGGCACACTGCAGCTGCGAAAGGCATCCCAAGGGGAGCGCAAAAGTGACGCAACTTGGCTGCCACCACTGATATTTCCATGAGACCATCCCGAACCATAGGTTGATTTTCCTTCCTAGGGTTAAGGTTTGAGTTACGCCTAGGGTAAGGGTCTATTAACCAGAAAGCCCTGAGTTCCAAGAACACAGCAGCTGCGAAGGACTAGCCTAGAAGAACGCAAAAGTAGCACAACATGCCTGCCTCCACAGCTTTTTCCTTGGGGACATGCCTAATTCCTGGCTGATTTGCCTTTCTCGTCTTAGGGTTGGGGTTCGGCCTAGGGCTAGGATTTTTAAAATCAGGAAGCCCTGAGTTCCAGGCACACTGCAGCTGTGAAAGGCATCCAAAAGGGAGTGCAAAAGTGCCACAACATGGCTGCTTTCACGGCTTTTTCCTTGGCAAGAAGCCTAACACCAGGCTGATTTACCTTCCCAGGGTTACTGTTAGGCTTAGGCCTAGGGCTAGGATTTTTAAAACTAGGAAGCCCTGGGCTCCAGGCACACTGCAGCTGTTCAAGGCATCCCAAGGGGAGTACAAAAGTGCAACAACATGGCAGCTTTCACAGCTTTTTCCTTGGCACCATCCCTATACCTAGGCTGATTTATCTGCCTAGGGTTAGGGTTAGGCTTCAGCCTAGGGCTTGGATTTCTTTAACCAGGAAGCCCTGAGTTCCAGGCTTACTTCATCTGCCAAAGGCATCCCAAAGGGAGTGCAGAAGTGCCACAACATGGCTGCTTTCACGGCTTTTCCCTTAGGAAGAACCCTAATACCCGGCTGATTTACCTTCCTAGGGTTACTGTTAGGCTTAGGCCTAGGACTTTTAAAACCAGGAAGCCCTGGGCTCCAGGCACACTGCAGCTGCGAAAGGCATCCCAAGGGGAGCGCAAAAGTGACGCAACTTGGCTGCCACCACTGATATTTCCATGAGACCATCCCGAACCATAGGTTGATTTTCCTTCCTAGGGTTAAGGTTTGAGTTACGCCTAGGGTAAGGGTCTATTAACCAGAAAGCCCTGAGTTCCAAGAACACAGCAGCTGCGAAGGACTAGCCAAGAAGAACGCAAAAGTAGCACAACATGCCTGCCTCCACAGCTTTTTCCTTGGGGACATGCCTAATTCCTGGCTGATTTGCCTTTCTCGTCTTAGGGTTGGGGTTCGGCCTAGGGCTAGGATTTTTAAAATCAGGAAGCCCTGAGTTCCAGGCACACTGCAGCTGTGAAAGGCATCCAAAAGGGAGTGCAAAAGTGCCACAACATGGCTGCTTTCACGGCTTTTTCCTTGGCAAGAAGCCTAACACCAGGCTGATTTACCTTCCCAGGGTTACTGTTAGGCTTAGGCCTAGGGCTAGGATTTTTAAAACTAGGAAGCCCTGGGCTCCAGGCACACTGCAGCTGTTCAAGGCATCCCAAGGGGAGGACAAAAGTGCAACAACATGGCAGCTTTCACAGCTTTTTCCTTGGCACCATCCCTATACCTAGGCTGATTTATCTGCCTAGGGTTAGGGTTAGGGTTCAGCCTAGGGCTTGGATTTCTTTAACCAGGAAGCCCTGAGTTCCAGGCTTACTTCATCTGCCAAAGGCATCCCAAAGGGAGTGCAGAAGTGCCACAACATGGCTGCTTTCACGGCTTTTCCCTTAGGAAGAACCCTAATACCCGGCTGATTTACCTTCCTAGGGTTACTGTTAGGCTTAGGCCTAGGACATTTAAAACCAGGAAGCCCTGGGCTCAAGGCACACTGCAGCTGCGAAAGGCATCCCAAGGGGAGCGCAAAAGTGACGCAACTTGGCTGCCACCACTGATATTTCCATGAGACCATCCCGAACCATAGGCTGATTTTCCTTCCTAGGCTTAAGTTTTGAGTTACGCCTAGGGTAAGGGCTCTATTAACCAGAAAGCCCTGAGTTCCAAGAACACAGCAGCTGCGAAGGACTAGCCAAGAAGAGCGCAAAAGTACCACAACATGCCTGCCTCCACAGCTTTTTCCTTGGGGACATGCCTAATTCCTGGCTGATTTGCCTTTCTCGTCTTAGGGTTGGGGTTCGGCCTAGGGCTAGGATTTTTAAAATCAGGAAGCCCTGAGTTCCAGGCACACTGGAGCTGTGAAAGGCATCCAAAAGGGAGTGCAAAAGTGCCACAACATGGCTGCTTTCACGGCTTTTTCCTTGGCAAGAAGCCTAACACCAGGCTGATTTACCTTCCCAGGGTTACTGTTAGGCTTAGGCCTAGGGCTAGGATTTTTAAAACTAGGAAGCCCTGGGCTCCAGGCACACTGCAGCTGTTCAAGGCATCCCAAGGGGAGTACAAAAGTGCAACAACATGGCAGCTTTCACAGCTTTTTCCTTGGCACCATCCCTATACCTAGGCTGATTTATCTGCCTAGGTTTAGGGTTAGGGTTCAGCCTAGGGCTTGGATTTCTTTAACCAGGAAGCCCTGAGTTCCAGGCTTACTTCATCTGCCAAAGGCATCCCAAAGGGAGTGCAGAAGTGCCACAACATGGCTGCTTTCACGGCTTTTCCCTTAGGAAGAACCCTAATACCCGGCTGATGTACCTTCCTAGGGTTACTGTTAGGCTTAGGCCTAGGACTTTTAAAACCAGGAAGCCCTGGGCTCCAGGCACACTGCAGCTGCGAAAGGCATCCCAAGGGGAGCGCAAAAGTGACGCAACTTGGCTGCCACCACTGATATTTCCATGAGACCATCCCGAACCATAGGCTGATTTTCCTTCCTAGGCTTAAGGTTTGAGTTACGCCTAGGGTAAGGGCTCTATTAACCAGAAAGCCCTGAGTTCCAAGAACACAGCAGCTGCGAAGGACTAGCCAAGAAGAGCGCAAAAGTACCACAACATGCCTGCCTCCACAGCTTTTTCCTTGGGGACATGCCTAATTCCTGGCTGATTTGCCTTTCTCGTCTTAGGGTTGGGGTTCGGCCTAGGGCTAGGATTTTTAAAATCAGGAAGCCCTGAGTTCCAGGCACACTGCAGCTGTGAAAGGCATCCAAAAGGGAGTGCAAAAGTGCCACAACATGGCTGCTTTCACGGCTTTTTCCTTGGCAAGAAGCCTAACACCAGGCTGATTTCCCTTCCCAGGGTTACTGTTAGGCTTAGGCCTAGGGCTAGGATTTTTAAAACTAGGAAGCCCTGGGCTCCAGGCACACTGCAGCTGTTCAAGGCATCCCAAGGGGAGTACAAAAGTGCAACAACATGGCAGCTTTCACAGCTTTTTCCTTGGCACCATCCCTATACCTAGGCTGATTTATCTGCCTAGGGTTAGGGTTAGGCTTCAGCCTAGGGCTTGGATTTCTTTAACCAGGAAGCCCTGAGTTCCAGGCTTACTTCATCTGCCAAAGGCATCCCAAAGGGAGTGCAGAAGTGCCACAACATGGCTGCTTTCACGGCTTTTCCCTTAGGAAGAACCCTAATACCCGGCTGATTTACCTTCCTAGGGTTACTGTTAGGCTTAGGCCTAGGACATTTAAAACCAGGAAGCCCTGGGCTCCAGGCACACTGCAGCTGCGAAAGGCATCCCAAGGGGAGCACAAAAGTGCAACAACATGGCAGCTTTCACAGCTTTTTCCTTGGCACCATCCCTATACCTAGGCTGATTTATCTGCCTAGGGTTAGGGTTAGGCTTCAGCCTAGGGCTTGGATTTCTTTAACCAGGAAGCC
Source organism: Ammospiza caudacuta (assembly GCF_027887145.1). Taxonomy (NCBI): domain Eukaryota; kingdom Metazoa; phylum Chordata; class Aves; order Passeriformes; family Passerellidae; genus Ammospiza; species Ammospiza caudacuta. The sequence goes on along the minus strand of NW_026683128.1, from coordinate 1,177,082 downwards.
CTGAGTTCCAGGCTTACTTCATCTGCCAAAGGCATCCCAAAGGGAGTGCAGAAGTGCCACAACATGGCTGCTTTCACGGCTTTTCCCTTAGGAAGAACCCTAATACCCGGCTGATTTACCTTCCTAGGGTTACTGTTAGGCTTAGGCCTAGGACTTTTAAAACCAGGAAGCCCTGGGCTCCAGGCACACTGCAGCTGCGAAAGGCATCCCAAGGGGAGCGCAAAAGTGACGCAACTTGGCTGCCACCACTGATATTTCCATGAGACCATCCCGAACCATAGGCTGATTTTCCTTCCTAGGGTTAAGGTTTGAGTTACGCCTAGGGTAAGGGTCTATTAACCAGAAAGCCCTGAGTTCCAAGAACACAGCAGCTGCGAAGGACTAGCCAAGAAGAGCGCAAAAGTACCACAACATGCCTGCCTCCACAGCTTTTTCCTTGGGGACATGCCTAATTCCTGGCTGATTTGCCTTTCTCGTCTTAGGGTTGGGGTTCGGCCTAGGGCTAGGATTTTTAAAATCAGGAAGCCCTGAGTTCCAGGCACACTGCAGCTGTGAAAGGCATCCAAAAGGGAGTGCAAAAGTGCCACAACATGGCTGCTTTCACGGCTTTTTCCTTGGCAAGAAGCCTAACACCAGGCTAATTTACCTTCCCAGGGTTACTGTTAGGCTTAGGCCTAGGGCTAGGATTTTTAAAACTAGGAAGCCCTTGGCTCCAGGCACACTGCAGCTGTTCAAGGCATCCCAAGGGGAGGACAAAAGTGCAACAACATGGCAGCTTTCACAGCTTTTTCCTTGGCACCATCCCTATACCTAGGCTGATTTATCTGCCTAGGGTTAGGGTTAGGGTTCAGCCTAGGGCTTGGATTTCTTTAACCAGGAAGCCCTGAGTTCCAGGCTTACTTCATCTGCCAAAGGCATCCCAAAGGGAGTGCAGAAGTGCCACAACATGGCTGCTTTCACGGCTTTTCCCTGAGGAAGAACCCTAATACCCGGCTGATTTACCTTCCTAGGGTTACTGTTAGGCTTAGGCCTAGGACTTTTAAAACCAGGAAGCCCTGGGCTCCAGGCACACTGCAGCTGCGAAAGGCATCCCAAGGGGAGCGCAAAAGTGACGCAACTTGGCTGCCACCACTGATATTTCCATGAGACCATCCCGAACCATAGGCTGATTTTCCTTCCTAGGGTTAAGGTTTGAGTTACGCCTAGGGTAAGGGCTCTATTAACCAGAAAGCCCTGAGTTCCAAGAACACAGCAGCTGCGAAGGACTAGCCAAGAAGAGCGCAAAAGTACCACAACATGCCTGCCTCCACAGCTTTTTCCTTGGGGACATGCCTAATTCCTGGCTGATTTGCCTTTCTCGTCTTAGGGTTGGGGTTCGGCCTAGGGCTAGGATTTTTAAAATCAGGAAGCCCTGAGTTCCAGGCACACTGCAGCTGTGAAAGGCATCCAAAAGGGAGTGCAAAAGTGCCACAACATGGCTGCTTTCACGGCTTTTTCCTTGGCAAGAAGCCTAACACCAGGCTGATTTCCCTTCCCAGGGTTACTGTTAGGCTTAGGCCTAGGGCTAGGATTTTTAAAACTAGGAAGCCCTGGGCTCCAGGCACACTGCAGCTGTTCAAGGCATCCCAAGGGGAGTACAAAAGTGCAACAACATGGCAGCTTTCACAGCTTTTTCCTTGGCACCATCCCTATACCTAGGCTGATTTATCTGCCTAGGGTTAGGGTTAGGGTTCAGCCTAGGGCTTGGATTTCTTTAACCAGGAAGCCCTGAGTTCCAGGCTTACTTCATCTGCCAAAGGCATCCCAAAGGGAGTGCAGAAGTGCCACAACATGGCTGCTTTCACGGCTTTTCCCTTAGGAAGAACCCTAATACCCGGCTGATTTACCTTCCTAGGGTTACTGTTAGGCTTAGGCCTAGGACATTTAAAACCAGGAAGCCCTGGGCTCCAGGCACACTGCAGCTGCGAAAGGCATCCCAAGGGGAGCACAAAAGTGCAACAACATGGCAGCTTTCACAGCTTTTTCCTTGGCACCATCCCTATACCTAGGGTGATTTATCTGCCTAGGGTTAGGGTTAGGGTTCAGCCTAGGGCTTGGATTTCTTTAACCAGGAAGCCCTGAGTTCCAGGCTTACTTCATCTGCCAAAGGCATCCCAAAGGGAGTGCAGAAGTGCCACAACATGGCTGCTTTCACGGCTTTTCCCTTAGGAAGAACCCTAATACCCGGCTGATTTACCTTCCTAGGGTTACTGTTAGGCTTAGGCCTAGGACTTTTAAAACCAGGAAGCCCTGGGCTCCAGGCACACTGCAGCTGCGAAAGGCATCCCAAGGGGAGCGCAAAAGTGACGCAACTTGGCTGCCACCACTGATATTTCCATGAGACCATCCCGAACCATAGGCTGATTTTCCTTCCTAGGGTTAAGGTTTGAGTTACGCCTAGGGTAAGGGTCTATTAACCAGAAAGCCCTGAGTTCCAAGAACACAGCAGCTGCGAAGGACTAGCCAAGAAGAGCGCAAAAGTACCACAACATGCCTGCCTCCACAGCTTTTTCCTTGGGGACATGCCTAATTCCTGGCTGATTTGCCTTTCTCGTCTTAGGGTTGGGGTTCGGCCTAGGGCTAGGATTTTTAAAATCAGGAAGCCCTGAGTTCCAGGCACACTGCAGCTGTGAAAGGCATCCAAAAGGGAGTGCAAAAGTGCCACAACATGGCTGCTTTCACGGCTTTTTCCTTGGCAAGAAGCCTAACACCAGGCTGATTTACCTTCCCAGGGTTACTGTTAGGCTTAGGCCTAGGGCTAGGATTTTTAAAACTAGGAAGCCCTGGGCTCCAGGCACACTGCAGCTGTTCAAGGCATCCCAAGGGGAGTACAAAAGTGCAACAACATGGCAGCTTTCACAGCTTTTTCCTTGGCACCATCCCTATACCTAGGCTGATTTATCTGCCTAGGGTTAGGGTTAGGCTTCAGCCTAGGGCTTGGATTTCTTTAACCAGGAAGCCCTGAGTTCCAGGCTTACTTCATCTGCCAAAGGCATCCCAAAGGGAGTGCAGAAGTGCCACAACATGGCTGCTTTCACGGCTTTTCCCTTAGGAAGAACCCTAATACCCGGCTGATTTACCTTCCTAGGGTTACTGTTAGGCTTAGGCCTAGGACTTTTAAAACCAGGAAGCCCTGGGCTCCAGGCACACTGCAGCTGCGAAAGGCATCCCAAGGGGAGCGCAAAAGTGACGCAACTTGGCTGCCACCACTGATATTTCCATGAGACCATCCCGAACCATAGGTTGATTTTCCTTCCTAGGGTTAAGGTTTGAGTTACGCCTAGGGTAAGGGTCTATTAACCAGAAAGCCCTGAGTTCCAAGAACACAGCAGCTGCGAAGGACTAGCCAAGAAGAGCGCAAAAGTACCACAACATGCCTGCCTCCACAGCTTTTTCCTTGGGGACATGCCTAATTCCTGGCTGATTTGCCTTTCTCGTCTTAGGGTTGGGGTTCGGCCTAGGGCTAGGATTTTTAAAATCAGGAAGCCCTGAGTTCCAGGCACACTGCAGCTGTGAAAGGCATCCAAAAGGGAGTGCAAAAGTGCCACAACATGGCTGCTTTCACGGCTTTTTCCTTGGCAAGAAGCCTAACACCAGGCTGATTTACCTTCCCAGGGTTACTGTTAGGCTTAGGCCTAGGGCTAGGATTTTTAAAACTAGGAAGCCCTTAGCTCCAGGCACACTGCAGCTGTTCAAGGCATCCCAAGGGGAGGACAAAAGTGCAACAACATGGCAGCTTTCACAGCTTTTTCCTTGGCACCATCCCTATACCTAGGCTGATTTATCTGCCTAGGGTTAGGGTTAGGGTTCAGCCTAGGGCTTGGATTTCTTTAACCAGGAAGCCCTGAGTTCCAGGCTTACTTCATCTGCCAAAGGCATCCCAAAGGGAGTGCAGAAGTGCCACAACATGGCTGCTTTCACGGCTTTTCCCTGAGGAAGAACCCTAATACCCGGCTGATTTACCTTCCTAGGGTTACTGTTAGGCTTAGGCCTAGGACTTTTAAAACCAGGAAGCCCTGGGCTCCAGGCACACTGCAGCTGCGAAAGGCATCCCAAGGGGAGCGCAAAAGTGATGCAACTTGGCTGCCACCACTGATATTTCCATGAGACCATCCCGAACCATAGGCTGATTTTCCTTCCTAGGGTTAAGGTTTGAGTTACGCCTAGGGTAAGGGCTCTATTAACCAGAAAGCCCTGAGTTCCAAGAACACAGCAGCTGCGAAGGACTAGCCAAGAAGAGCGCAAAAGTACCACAACATGCCTGCCTCCACAGCTTTTTCCTTGGGGACATGCCTAATTCCTGGCTGATTTGCCTTTCTCGTCTTAGGGTTGGGGTTCGGCCTAGGGCTAGGATTTTTAAAATCAGGAAGCCCTGAGTTCCAGGCACACTGGAGCTGTGAAAGGCATCCAAAAGGGAGTGCAAAAGTGCCACAACATGGCTGCTTTCACGGCTTTTTCCTTGGCAAGAAGCCTAACACCAGGCTGATTTCCCTTCCCAGGGTTACTGTTAGGCTTAGGCCTAGGGCTAGGATTTTTAAAACTAGGAAGCCCTGGGCTCCAGGCACACTGCAGCTGCGAAAGGCATCCCAAGGGGAGTACAAAAGTGCAACAACATGGCAGCTTTCACAGCTTTTTCCTTGGCACCATCCCTATACCTAGGCTGATTTATCTGCCTAGGGTTAGGGTTAGGCTTCAGCCTAGGGCTTGGATTTCTTTAACCAGGAAGCCCTGAGTTCCAGGCTTACTTCATCTGCCAAAGGCATCCCAAAGGGAGTGCAGAAGTGCCACAACATGGCTGCTTTCACGGCTTTTCCCTTAGGAAGAACCCTAATACCCGGCTGATTTACCTTCCTAGGGTTACTGTTAGGCTTAGGCCTAGGACTTTTAAAACCAGGAAGCCCTGGGCTCCAGGCACACTGCAGCTGCGAAAGGCATCCCAAGGGGAGCGCAAAAGTGACGCAACTTGGCTGCCACCACTGATATTTCCATGAGACCATCCCGAACCATAGGTTGATTTTCCTTCCTAGGGTTAAGGTTTGAGTTACGCCTAGGGTAAGGGCTCTATTAACCAGAAAGCCCTGAGTTCCAAGAACACAGCAGCTGCGAAGGACTAGCCAAGAAGAGCGCAAAAGTACCACAACATGCCTGCCTCCACAGCTTTTTCCTTGGGGACATGCCTAATTCCTGGCTGATTTGCCTTTCTCGTCTTAGGGTTGGGGTTCGGCCTAGGGCTAGGATTTTTAAAATCAGGAAGCCCTGAGTTCCAGGCACACTGCAGCTGTGAAAGGCATCCAAAAGGGAGTGCAAAAGTGCCACAACATGGCTGCTTTCACGGCTTTTTCCTTGGCAAGAAGCCTAACACCAGGCTGATTTCCCTTCCCAGGGTTACTGTTAGGCTTAGGCCTAGGGCTAGGATTTTTAAAACTAGGAAGCCCTTAGCTCCAGGCACACTGCAGCTGTTCAAGGCATCCCAAGGGGAGTACAAAAGTGCAACAACATGGCAGCTTTCACAGCTTTTTCCTTGGCACCATCCCTATACCTAGGCTGATTTATCTGCCTAGGGTTAGGGTTAGGCTTCAGCCTAGGGCTTGGATTTCTTTAACCAGGAAGCCCTGAGTTCCAGGCTTACTTCATCTGCCAAAGGCATCCCAAAGGGAGTGCAGAAGTGCCACAACATGGCTGCTTTCACGGCTTTTCCCTTAGGAAGAACCCTAATACCCGGCTGATTTACCTTCCTAGGGTTACTGTTAGGCTTAGGCCTAGGACTTTTAAAACCAGGAAGCCCTGGGCTCCAGGCACACTGCAGCTGCGAAAGGCATCCCAAGGGGAGCGCAAAAGTGACGCAACTTGGCTGCCACCACTGATATTTCCATGAGACCATCCCGAACCATAGGCTGATTTTCCTTCCTAGGCTTAAGGTTTGAGTTACGCCTAGGGTAAGGGCTCTATTAACCAGAAAGCCCTGAGTTCCAAGAACACAGCAGCTGCGAAGGACTAGCCAAGAAGAGCGCAAAAGTACCACAACATGCCTGCCTCCACAGCTTTTTCCTTGGGGACATGCCTAATTCCTGGCTGATTTGCCTTTCTCGTCTTAGGGTTGGGGTTCGGCCTAGGGCTAGGATTTTTAAAATCAGGAAGCCCTGAGTTCCAGGCACACTGCAGCTGTGAAAGGCATCCAAAAGGGAGTGCAAAAGTGCCACAACATGGCTGCTTTCACGGCTTTTTCCTTGGCAAGAAGCCTAACACCAGGCTGATTTACCTTCCCAGGGTTACTGTTAGGCTTAGGCCTAGGGCTAGGATTTTTAAAACTAGGAAGCCCTGGGCTCCAGGCACACTGCAGCTGTTCAAGGCATCCCAAGGGGAGTACAAAAGTGCTACAACATGGCAGCTTTCACAGCTTTTTCCTTGGCACCATCCCTATACCTAGGCTGATTTATCTGCCTAGGGTTAGGGTTAGGCTTCAGCCTAGGGCTTGGATTTCTTTAACCAGGAAGCCCTGAGTTCCAGGCTTACTTCATCTGCCAAAGGCATCCCAAAGGGAGTGCAGAAGTGCCACAACATGGCTGCTTTCACGGCTTTTCCCTTAGGAAGAACCCTAATACCCGGCTGATTTACCTTCCTAGGGTTACTGTTAGGCTTAGGCCTAGGACTTTTAAAACCAGGAAGCCCTGGGCTCCAGGCACACTGCAGCTGCGAAAGGCATCCCAAGGGGAGCGCAAAAGTGACGCAACTTGGCTGCCACCACTGATATTTCCATGAGACCATCCCGAACCATAGGTTGATTTTCCTTCCAAGGGTTAAGGTTTGAGTTACGCCTAGGGTAAGGGCTCTATTAACCAGAAAGCCCTGAGTTCCAAGAACACAGCAGCTGCGAAGGACTAGCCAAGAAGAGCGCAAAAGTACCACAACATGCCTGCCTCCACAGCTTTTTCCTTGGGGACATGCCTAATTCCTGGCTGATTTGCCTTTCTCGTCTTAGGGTTGGGGTTCGGCCTAGGGCTAGGATTTTTAAAATCAGGAAGCCCTGAGTTCCAGGCACACTGCAGCTGTGAAAGGCATCCAAAAGGGAGTGCAAAAGTGCCACAACATGGCTGCTTTCACGGCTTTTTCCTTGGCAAGAAGCCTAACACCAGGCTGATTTCCCTTCCCAGGGTTACTGTTAGGCTTAGGCCTAGGGCTAGGATTTTTAAAACTAGGAAGCCCTTAGCTCCAAGCACACTGCAGCTGTTCAAGGCATCCCAAGGGGAGTACAAAAGTGCAACAACATGGCAGCTTTCACAGCTTTTTCCTTGGCACCATCCCTATACCTAGGGTGATTTATCTGCCTAGGGTTAGGGTTAGGCTTCAGCCTAGGGCTTGGATTTCTTTAACCAGGAAGCCCTGAGTTCCAGGCTTACTTCATCTGCCAAAGGCATCCCAAAGGGAGTGCAGAAGTGCCACAACATGGCTGCTTTCACGGCTTTTCCCTTAGGAAGAACCCTAATACCCGGCTGATTTACCTTCCTAGGGTTACTGTTAGGCTTAGGCCTAGGACTTTTAAAACCAGGAAGCCCTGGGCTCCAGGCACACTGCAGCTGCGAAAGGCATCCCAAGGGGAGCGCAAAAGTGACGCAACTTGGCTGCCACCACTGATATTTCCATGAGACCATCCCGAACCATAGGCTGATTTTCCTTCCTAGGCTTAAGGTTTGAGTTACGCCTAGGGTAAGGGCTCTATTAACCAGAAAGCCCTGAGTTCCAAGAACACAGCAGCTGCGAAGGACTAGCCAAGAAGAGCGCAAAAGTACCACAACATGCCTGCCTCCACAGCTTTTTCCTTGGGGACATGCCTAATTCCTGGCTGATTTGCCTTTCTCGTCTTAGGGTTGGGGTTCGGCCTAGGGCTAGGATTTTTAAAATCAGGAAGCCCTGAGTTCCAGGCACACTGCAGCTGTGAAAGGCATCCAAAAGGGAGTGCAAAAGTGCCACAACATGGCTGCTTTCACGGCTTTTTCCTTGGCAAGAAGCCTAACACCAGGCTGATTTACCTTCCCAGGGTTACTGTTAGGCTTAGGCCTAGGGCTAGGATTTTTAAAACTAGGAAGCCCTGGGCTCCAGGCACACTGCAGCTGTTCAAGGCATCCCAAGGGGAGTACAAAAGTGCTACAACATGGCAGCTTTCACAGCTTTTTCCTTGGCACCATCCCTATACCTAGGCTGATTTATCTGCCTAGGGTTAGGGTTAGGGTTCAGCCTAGGGCTTGGATTTCTTTAACCAGGAAGCCCTGAGTTCCAGGCTTACTTCATCTGCCAAAGGCATCCCAAAGGGAGTGCAGAAGTGCCACAACATGGCTGCTTTCACGGCTTTTCCCTTAGGAAGAACCCTAATACCCGGCTGATTTACCTTCCTAGGGTTACTGTTAGGCTTAGGCCTAGGACTTTTAAAACCAGGAAGCCCTGGGCTCCAGGCACACTGCAGCTGCGAAAGGCATCCCAAGGGGAGCGCAAAAGTGACGCAACTTGGCTGCCACCACTGATATTTCCATGAGACCATCCCGAACCATAGGTTGATTTTCCTTCCAAGGGTTAAGGTTTGAGTTACGCCTAGAGTAAGGGCTCTATTAACCAGAAAGCCCTGAGTTCCAAGAACACAGCAGCTGCGAAGGACTAGCCAAGAAGAGCGCAAAAGTACCACAACATGCCTGCCTCCACAGCTTTTTCCTTGGGGACATGCCTAATTCCTGGCTGATTTGCCTTTCTCGTCTTAGGGTTGGGGTTCGGCCTAGGGCTAGGATTTTTAAAATCAGGAAGCCCTGAGTTCCAGGCACACTGCAGCTGTGAAAGGCATCCAAAAGGGAGTGCAAAAGTGCCACAACATGGCTGCTTTCACGGCTTTTTCCTTGGCAAGAAGCCTAACACCAGGCTGATTTCCCTTCCCAGGGTTACTGTTAGGCTTAGGCCTAGGGCTAGGATTTTTAAAACTAGGAAGCCCTTAGCTCCAGGCACACTGCAGCTGCGAAAGGCATCCCAAGGGGAGTACAAAAGTGCAACAACATGGCAGCTTTCACAGCTTTTTCCTTGGCACCATCCCTATACCTAGGCTGATTTATCTGCCTAGGGTTAGGGTTAGGCTTCAGCCTAGGGCTTGGATTTCTTTAACCAGGAAGCCCTGAGTTCCAGGCTTACTTCATCTGCCAAAGGCATCCCAAAGGGAGTGCAGAAGTGCCACAACATGGCTGCTTTCACGGCTTTTCCCTTAGGAAGAACCCTAATACCCGGCTGATTTACCTTCCTAGGGTTACTGTTAGGCTTAGGCCTAGGACTTTTAAAACCAGGAAGCCCTGGGCTCCAGGCACACTGCAGCTGCGAAAGGCATCCCAAGGGGAGCGCAAAAGTGACGCAACTTGGCTGCCACCACTGATATTTCCATGAGACCATCCCGAACCATAGGCTGATTTTCCTTCCTAGGGTTAAGGTTTGAGTTACGCCTAGGGTACGCGTACTATTAACCAGAAAGCCCTGAGTTCCAAGAACACAGCAGCTGCGAAGGACTAGCCAAGAAGAGCGCAAAAGTACCACAACATGCCTGCCTCCACAGCTTTTTCCTTGGGGACATGCCTAATTCCTGGCTGATTTGCCTTTCTCGTCTTAGGGTTGGGGTTCGGCCTAGGGCTAGGATTTTTAAAATCAGGAAGCCCTGAGTTCCAGGCACACTGCAGCTGTGAAAGGCATCCAAAAGGGAGTGCAAAAGTGCCACAACATGGCTGCTTTCACGGCTTTTTCCTTGGCAAGAAGCCTAACACCAGGCTGATTTACCTTCCCAGGGTTACTGTTAGGCTTAGGCCTAGGGCTAGGATTTTTAAAACTAGGAAGCCCTGGGCTCCAGGCACACTGCAGCTGTTCAAGGCATCCCAAGGGGAGTACAAAAGTGCAACAACATGGCAGCTTTCACAGCTTTTTCCTTGGCACCATCCCTATACCTAGGGTGATTTATCTGCCTAGGGTTAGGGTTAGGCTTCAGCCTAGGGCTTGGATTTCTTTAACCAGGAAGCCCTGAGTTCCAGGCTTACTTCATCTGCCAAAGGCATCCCAAAGGGAGTGCAGAAGTGCCACAACATGGCTGCTTTCACGGCTTTTCCCTTAGGAAGAACCCTAATACCCGGCTGATTTACCTTCCTAGGGTTACTGTTAGGCTTAGGCCTAGGACTTTTAAAACCAGGAAGCCCTGGGCTCCAGGCACACTGCAGCTGCGAAAGGCATCCCAAGGGGAGCGCAAAAGTGACGCAACTTGGCTGCCACCACTGATATTTCCATGAGACCATCCCGAACCATAGGCTGATTTTCCTTCCTAGGCTTAAGGTTTGAGTTACGCCTAGGGTAAGGGTTCTATTAACCAGAAAGCCCTGAGTTCCAAGAACACAGCAGCTGCGAAGGACTAGCCAAGAAGAGCGCAAAAGTACCACAACATGCCTGCCTCCACAGCTTTTTCCTTGGGGACATGCCTAATTCCTGGCTGATTTGCCTTTCTCGTCTTAGGGTTGGGGTTCGGCCTAGGGCTAGGATTTTTAAAATCAGGAAGCCCTGAGTTCCAGGCACACTGCAGCTGTGAAAGGCATCCAAAAGGGAGTGCAAAAGTGCCACAACATGGCTGCTTTCACGGCTTTTTCCTTGGCAAGAAGCCTAACACCAGGCTGATTTACCTTCCCAGGGTTACTGTTAGGCTTAGGCCTAGGGCTAGGATTTTTAAAACTAGGAAGCCCTTAGCTCCAGGCACACTGCAGCTGTTCAAGGCATCCCAAGGGGAGTACAAAAGTGCTACAACATGGCAGCTTTCACAGCTTTTTCCTTGGCACCATCCCTATACCTAGGCTGATTTATCTGCCTAGGGTTAGGGTTAGGCTTCAGCCTAGGGCTTGGATTTCTTTAACCAGGAAGCCCTGAGTTCCAGGCTTACTTCATCTGCCAAAGGCATCCCAAAGGGAGTGCAGAAGTGCCACAACATGGCTGCTTTCCTGGCTTTTCCCTTAGGAAGAACCCTAATACCCGGCTGATTTACCTTCCTAGGGTTACTGTTAGGCTTAGGCCTAGGACTTTTAAAACCAGGAAGCCCTGGGCTCCAGGCACACTGCAGCTGCGAAAGGCATGCCAAGGGGAGCGCAAAAGTGACGCAACTTGGCTGCCACCACTGATATTTCCATGAGACCATCCCGAACCATAGGCTGATTTTCCTTCCTAGGCTTAAGGTTTGAGTTACGCCTAGGGTAAGGGTCTATTAACCAGAAAGCCCTGAGTTCCAAGAACACAGCAGCTGCGAAGGACTAGCCAAGAAGAGCGCAAAAGTACCACAACATGCCTGCCTCCACAGCTTTTTCCTTGGGGACATGCCTAATTCCTGGCTGATTTGCCTTTCTCTTCTTAAGGTTGGGGTTCGGCCTAGGGCTAGGATTTTTAAAATCAGGAAGCCCTGAGTTCCAGGCACACTGCAGCTGTGAAAGGCATCCAAAAGGGAGTGCAAAAGTGCCACAACATGGCTGCTTTCACGGCTTTTTCCTTGGCAAGAAGCCTAACACCAGGCTGATTTACCTTCCCAGGGTTACTGTTAGGCTTAGGCCTAGGGCTAGGATTTTTAAAACTAGGAAGCCCTGGGCTCCAGGCACACTGCAGCTGTTCAAGGCATCCCAAGGGGAGTACAAAAGTGCAACAACATGGCAGCTTTCACAGCTTTTTCCTTGGCACCATCCCTATACCTAGGCTGATTTATCTGCCTAGGGTTAGGGTTAGGCTTCAGCCTAGGGCTTGGATTTCTTTAACCAGGAAGCCCTGAGTTCCAGGCTTACTTCATCTGCCAAAGGCATCCCAAAGGGAGTGCAGAAGTGCCACAACATGGCTGCTTTCACGGCTTTTCCCTTAGGAAGAACCCTAATACCCGGCTGATTTACCTTCCTAGGGTTACTGTTAAGCTTAGGCCTAGGACTTTTAAAACCAGGAAGCCCTGGGCTCCAGGCACACTGCAGCTGCGAAAGGCATCCCAAGGGGAGCGCAAAAGTGACGCAACTTGGCTGCCACCACTGATATTTCCATGAGACCATCCCGAACCATAGGCTGATTTTCCTTCCTAGGCTTAAGGTTTGAGTTACGCCTAGGGTAAGGCTCTATTAACCAGAAAGCCCTGAGTTCCAAGAACACAGCAGCTGCGAAGGACTAGCCAAGAAGAGCGCAAAAGTACCACAACATGCCTGCCTCCACAGCTTTTTCCTTGGGGACATGCCTAATTCCTGGCTGATTTGCCTTTCTCGTCTTAGGGTTGGGGTTCGGCCTAGGGCTAGGATTTTTAAAATCAGGAAGCCCTGAGTTCCAGGCACACTGCAGCTGTGAAAGGCATCCAAAAGGGAGTGCAAAAGTGCCACAACATGGCTGCTTTCACGGCTTTTTCCTTGGCAAGAAGCCTAACACCAGGCTGATTTCCCTTCCCAGGGTTACTGTTAGGCTTAGGCCTAGGGCTAGGATTTTTAAAACTAGGAAGCCATGGGCTCCAGGCACACTGCAGCTGTTCAAGGCATCCCAAGGGGAGTACAAAAGTGCAACAACATGGCAGCTTTCACATCTTTTTCCTTGGCACCATCCCTATACCTAGGCTGATTTATCTGCCTAGGGTTAGGGTTAGGCTTCAGCCTAGGGCTTGGATTTCTTTAACCAGGAAGCCCTGAGTTCCAGGCTTACTTCATCTGCCAAAGGCATCCCAAAGGGAGTGCAGAAGTGCCACAACATGGCTGCTTTCACGGCTTTTCCCTTAGGAAGAACCCTAATACCCGGCTGATTTACCTTCCTAGGGTTACTGTTAGGCTTAGGCCTAGGACTTTTAAAACCAGGAAGCCCTGGGCTCCAGGCACACTGCAGCTGCGAAAGGCATCCCAAGGGGAGCGCAAAAGTGACGCAACTTGGCTGCCACCACTGATATTTCCATGAGACCATCCCGAACCATAGGCTGATTTTCCTTCCTAGGCTTAAGGTTTGAGTTACGCCTAGGGTAAGGGTTCTATTAACCAGAAAGCCCTGAGTTCCAAGAACACAGCAGCTGCGAAGGACTAGCCAAGAAGAGCGCAAAAGTACCACAACATGCCTGCCTCCACAGCTTTTTCCTTGGGGACATGCCTAATTCCTGGCTGATTTGCCTTTCTCGTCTTAGGGTTGGGGTTCGGCCTAGGGCTAGGATTTTTAAAATCAGGAAGCCCTGAGTTCCAGGCACACTGCAGCTGTGAAAGGCATCCAAAAGGGAGTGCAAAAGTGCCACAACATGGCTGCTTTCACGGCTTTTTCCTTGGCAAGAAGCCTAACACCAGGCTGATTTACCTTCCCAGGGTTACTGTTAGGCTTAGGCCTAGGGCTAGGATTTTTAAAACTAGGAAGCCCTTAGCTCCAGGCACACTGCAGCTGCGAAAGGCATCCCAAGGGGAGTACAAAAGTGCTACAACATGGCAGCTTTCACAGCTTTTTCCTTGGCACCATCCCTATACCTAGGCTGATTTATCTGCCTAGGGTTAGGGTTAGGCTTCAGCCTAGGGCTTGGATTTCTTTAACCAGGAAGCCCTGAGTTCCAGGCTTACTTCATCTGCCAAAGGCATCCCAAAGGGAGTGCAGAAGTGCCACAACATGGCTGCTTTCACGGCTTTTCCCTTAGGAAGAACCCTAATACCCGGCTGATTTACCTTCCTAGGGTTACTGTTAGGCTTAGGCCTAGGACTTTTAAAACCAGGAAGCCCTGGGCTCCAGGCACACTGCAGCTGCGAAAGGCATCCCAAGGGGAGCGCAAAAGTGACGCAACTTGGCTGCCACCACTGATATTTCCATGAGACCATCCCGAACCATAGGCTGATTTTCCTTCCTAGGCTTAAGGTTTGAGTTACGCCTAGGGTAAGGGTCTATTAACCAGAAAGCCCTGAGTTCCAAGAACACAGCAGCTGCGAAGGACTAGCCAAGAAGAGCGCAAAAGTACCACAACATGCCTGCCTCCACAGCTTTTTCCTTGGGGACATGCCTAATTCCTGGCTGATTTGCCTTTCTCTTCTTAAGGTTGGGGTTCGGCCTAGGGCTAGGATTTTTAAAATCAGGAAGCCCTGAGTTCCAGGCACACTGCAGCTGTGAAAGGCATCCAAAAGGGAGTGCAAAAGTGCCACAACATGGCTGCTTTCACGGCTTTTTCCTTGGCAAGAAGCCTAACACCAGGCTGATTTACCTTCCCAGGGTTACTGTTAGGCTTAGGCCTAGGGCTAGGATTTTTAAAACTAGGAAGCCCTGGGCTCCAGGCACACTGCAGCTGTTCAAGGCATCCCAAGGGGACTACAAAAGTGCAACAACATGGCAGCTTTCACAGCTTTTTCCTTGGCACCATCCCTATACCTAGGCTGATTTATCTGCCTAGGGTTAGGGTTAGGCTTCAGCCTAGGGCTTGGATTTCTTTAACCAGGAAGCCCTGAGTTCCAGGCTTACTTCATCTGCCAAAGGCATCCCAAAGGGAGTGCAGAAGTGCCACAACATGGCTGCTTTCACGGCTTTTCCCTTAGGAAGAACCCTAATACCCGGCTGATTTACCTTCCTAGGGTTACTGTTAAGCTTAGGCCTAGGACTTTTAAAACCAGGAAGCCCTGGGCTCCAGGCACACTGCAGCTGCGAAAGGCATCCCAAGGGGAGCGCAAAAGTGACGCAACTTGGCTGCCACCACTGATATTTCCATGAGACCATCCCGAACCATAGGCTGATTTTCCTTCCTAGGCTTAAGGTTTGAGTTACGCCTAGGGTAAGGCTCTATTAACCAGAAAGCCCTGAGTTCCAAGAACACAGCAGCTGCGAAGGACTAGCCAAGAAGAGCGCAAAAGTACCACAACATGCCTGCCTCCACAGCTTTTTCCTTGGGGACATGCCTAATTCCTGGCTGATTTGCCTTTCTCGTCTTAGGGTTGGGGTTCGGCCTAGGGCTAGGATTTTTAAAATCAGGAAGCCCTGAGTTCCAGGCACACTGCAGCTGTGAAAGGCATCCAAAAGGGAGTGCAAAAGTGCCACAACATGGCTGCTTTCACGGCTTTTTCCTTGGCAAGAAGCCTAACACCAGGCTGATTTCCCTTCCCAGGGTTACTGTTAGGCTTAGGCCTAGGGCTAGGATTTTTAAAACTAGGAAGCCCTGGGCTCCAGGCACACTGCAGCTGTTCAAGGCATCCCAAGGGGAGTACAAAAGTGCTACAACATGGCAGCTTTCACAGCTTTTTCCTTGGCACCATCCCTATACCTAGGCTGATTTATCTGCCTAGGGTTAGGGTTAGGGTTCAGCCTAGGGCTTGGATTTCTTTAACCAGGAAGCCCTGAGTTCCAGGCTTACTTCATCTGCCAAAGGCATCCCAAAGGGAGTGCAGAAGTGCCACAACATGGCTGCTTTCACGGCTTTTCCCTTAGGAAGAACCCTAATACCCGGCTGATTTACCTTCCTAGGGTTACTGTTAGGCTTAGGCCTAGGACTTTTAAAACCAGGAAGCCCTGGGCTCCAGGCACACTGCAGCTGCGAAAGGCATCCCAAGGGGAGCGCAAAAGTGACGCAACTTGGCTGCCACCACTGATATTTCCATGAGACCATCCCGAACCATAGGTTGATTTTCCTTCCAAGGGTTAAGGTTTGAGTTACGCCTAGGGTAAGGGCTCTATTAACCAGAAAGCCCTGAGTTCCAAGAACACAGCAGCTGCGAAGGACTAGCCAAGAAGAGCGCAAAAGTACCACAACATGCCTGCCTCCACAGCTTTTTCCTTGGGGACATGCCTAATTCCTGGCTGATTTGCCTTTCTCGTCTTAGGGTTGGGGTTCGGCCTAGGGCTAGGATTTTTAAAATCAGGAAGCCCTGAGTTCCAGGCACACTGCAGCTGTGAAAGGCATCCAAAAGGGAGTGCAAAAGTGCCACAACATGGCTGCTTTCACGGCTTTTTCCTTGGCAAGAAGCCTAACACCAGGCTGATTTCCCTTCCCAGGGTTACTGTTAGGCTTAGGCCTAGGGCTAGGATTTTTAAAACTAGGAAGCCCTTAGCTCCAGGCACACTGCAGCTGCGAAAGGCATCCCAAGGGGAGTACAAAAGTGCAACAACATGGCAGCTTTCACAGCTTTTTCCTTGGCACCATCCCTATACCTAGGCTGATTTATCTGCCTAGGGTTAGGGTTAGGCTTCAGCCTAGGGCTTGGATTTCTTTAACCAGGAAGCCCTGAGTTCCAGGCTTACTTCATCTGCCAAAGGCATCCCAAAGGGAGTGCAGAAGTGCCACAACATGGCTGCTTTCACGGCTTTTCCCTTAGGAAGAACCCTAATACCCGGCTGATTTACCTTCCTAGGGTTACTGTTAGGCTTAGGCCTAGGACTTTTAAAACCAGGAAGCCCTGGGCTCCAGGCACACTGCAGCTGCGAAAGGCATCCCAAGGGGAGCGCAAAAGTGACGCAACTTGGCTGCCACCACTGATATTTCCATGAGACCATCCCGAACCATAGGCTGATTTTCCTTCCTAGGGTTAAGGTTTGAGTTACGCCTAGGGTACGCGTACTATTAACCAGAAAGCCCTGAGTTCCAAGAACACAGCAGCTGCGAAGGACTAGCCAAGAAGAGCGCAAAAGTACCACAACATGCCTGCCTCCACAGCTTTTTCCTTGGGGACATGCCTAATTCCTGGCTGATTTGCCTTTCTCGTCTTAGGGTTGGGGTTCGGCCTAGGGCTAGGATTTTTAAAATCAGGAAGCCCTGAGTTCCAGGCACACTGCAGCTGTGAAAGGCATCCAAAAGGGAGTGCAAAAGTGCCACAACATGGCTGCTTTCACGGCTTTTTCCTTGGCAAGAAGCCTAACACCAGGCTGATTTACCTTCCCAGGGTTACTGTTAGGCTTAGGCCTAGGGCTAGGATTTTTAAAACTAGGAAGCCCTGGGCTCCAGGCACACTGCAGCTGTTCAAGGCATCCCAAGGGGAGTACAAAAGTGCAACAACATGGCAGCTTTCACAGCTTTTTCCTTGGCACCATCCCTATACCTAGGGTGATTTATCTGCCTAGGGTTAGGGTTAGGCTTCAGCCTAGGGCTTGGATTTCTTTAACCAGGAAGCCCTGAGTTCCAGGCTTACTTCATCTGCCAAAGGCATCCCAAAGGGAGTGCAGAAGTGCCACAACATGGCTGCTTTCACGGCTTTTCCCTTAGGAAGAACCCTAATACCCGGCTGATTTACCTTCCTAGGGTTACTGTTAGGCTTAGGCCTAGGACTTTTAAAACCAGGAAGCCCTGGGCTCCAGGCACACTGCAGCTGCGAAAGGCATCCCAAGGGGAGCGCAAAAGTGACGCAACTTGGCTGCCACCACTGATATTTCCATGAGACCATCCCGAACCATAGGCTGATTTTCCTTCCTAGGCTTAAGGTTTGAGTTACGCCTAGGGTAAGGGTTCTATTAACCAGAAAGCCCTGAGTTCCAAGAACACAGCAGCTGCGAAGGACTAGCCAAGAAGAGCGCAAAAGTACCACAACATGCCTGCCTCCACAGCTTTTTCCTTGGGGACATGCCTAATTCCTGGCTGATTTGCCTTTCTCGTCTTAGGGTTGGGGTTCGGCCTAGGGCTAGGATTTTTAAAATCAGGAAGCCCTGAGTTCCAGGCACACTGCAGCTGTGAAAGGCATCCAAAAGGGAGTGCAAAAGTGCCACAACATGGCTGCTTTCACGGCTTTTTCCTTGGCAAGAAGCCTAACACCAGGCTGATTTACCTTCCCAGGGTTACTGTTAGGCTTAGGCCTAGGGCTAGGATTTTTAAAACTAGGAAGCCCTTAGCTCCAGGCACACTGCAGCTGTTCAAGGCATCCCAAGGGGAGTACAAAAGTGCTACAACATGGCAGCTTTCACAGCTTTTTCCTTGGCACCATCCCTATACCTAGGCTGATTTATCTGCCTAGGGTTAGGGTTAGGCTTCAGCCTAGGGCTTGGATTTCTTTAACCAGGAAGCCCTGAGTTCCAGGCTTACTTCATCTGCCAAAGGCATCCCAAAGGGAGTGCAGAAGTGCCACAACATGGCTGCTTTCCTGGCTTTTCCCTTAGGAAGAACCCTAATACCCGGCTGATTTACCTTCCTAGGGTTACTGTTAGGCTTAGGCCTAGGACTTTTAAAACCAGGAAGCCCTGGGCTCCAGGCACACTGCAGCTGCGAAAGGCATGCCAAGGGGAGCGCAAAAGTGACGCAACTTGGCTGCCACCACTGATATTTCCATGAGACCATCCCGAACCATAGGCTGATTTTCCTTCCTAGGCTTAAGGTTTGAGTTACGCCTAGGGTAAGGGTCTATTAACCAGAAAGCCCTGAGTTCCAAGAACACAGCAGCTGCGAAGGACTAGCCAAGAAGAGCGCAAAAGTACCACAACATGCCTGCCTCCACAGCTTTTTCCTTGGGGACATGCCTAATTCCTGGCTGATTTGCCTTTCTCGTCTTAGGGTTGGGGTTCGGCCTAGGGCTAGGATTTTTAAAATCAGGAAGCCCTGAGTTCCAGGCACACTGCAGCTGTGAAAGGCATCCAAAAGGGAGTGCAAAAGTGCCACAACATGGCTGCTTTCACGGCTTTTTCCTTGGCAAGAAGCCTAACACCAGGCTGATTTACCTTCCCAGGGTTACTGTTAGGCTTAGGCCTAGGGCTAGGATTTTTAAAACTAGGAAGCCCTGGGCTCCAGGCACACTGCAGCTGTTCAAGGCATCCCAAGGGGAGTACAAAAGTGCAACAACATGGCAGCTTTCACAGCTTTTTCCTTGGCACCATCCCTATACCTAGGCTGATTTATCTGCCTAGGGTTAGGGTTAGGCTTCAGCCTAGGGCTTGGATTTCTTTAACCAGGAAGCCCTGAGTTCCAGGCTTACTTCATCTGCCAAAGGCATCCCAAAGGGAGTGCAGAAGTGCCACAACATGGCTGCTTTCACGGCTTTTCCCTTAGGAAGAACCCTAATACCCGGCTGATTTACCTTCCTAGGGTTACTGTTAAGCTTAGGCCTAGGACTTTTAAAACCAGGAAGCCCTGGGCTCCAGGCACACTGCAGCTGCGAAAGGCATCCCAAGGGGAGCGCAAAAGTGACGCAACTTGGCTGCCACCACTGATATTTCCATGAGACCATCCCGAACCATAGGCTGATTTTCCTTCCTAGGCTTAAGGTTTGAGTTACGCCTAGGGTAAGGCTCTATTAACCAGAAAGCCCTGAGTTCCAAGAACACAGCAGCTGCGAAGGACTAGCCAAGAAGAGCGCAAAAGTACCACAACATGCCTGCCTCCACAGCTTTTTCCTTGGGGACATGCCTAATTCCTGGCTGATTTGCCTTTCTCGTCTTAGGGTTGGGGTTCGGCCTAGGGCTAGGATTTTTAAAATCAGGAAGCCCTGAGTTCCAGGCACACTGCAGCTGTGAAAGGCATCCAAAAGGGAGTGCAAAAGTGCCACAACATGGCTGCTTTCACGGCTTTTTCCTTGGCAAGAAGCCTAACACCAGGCTGATTTCCCTTCCCAGGGTTACTGTTAGGCTTAGGCCTAGGGCTAGGATTTTTAAAACTAGGAAGCCATGGGCTCCAGGCACACTGCAGCTGTTCAAGGCATCCCAAGGGGAGTACAAAAGTGCAACAACATGGCAGCTTTCACATCTTTTTCCTTGGCACCATCCCTATACCTAGGCTGATTTATCTGCCTAGGGTTAGGGTTAGGCTTCAGCCTAGGGCTTGGATTTCTTTAACCAGGAAGCCCTGAGTTCCAGGCTTACTTCATCTGCCAAAGGCATCCCAAAGGGAGTGCAGAAGTGCCACAACATGGCTGCTTTCACGGCTTTTCCCTTAGGAAGAACCCTAATACCCGGCTGATTTACCTTCCTAGGGTTACTGTTAGGCTTAGGCCTAGGACTTTTAAAACCAGGAAGCCCTGGGCTCCAGGCACACTGCAGCTGCGAAAGGCATCCCAAGGGGAGCGCAAAAGTGACGCAACTTGGCTGCCACCACTGATATTTCCATGAGACCATCCCGAACCATAGGCTGATTTTCCTTCCTAGGCTTAAGGTTTGAGTTACGCCTAGGGTAAGGGTTCTATTAACCAGAAAGCCCTGAGTTCCAAGAACACAGCAGCTGCGAAGGACTAGCCAAGAAGAGCGCAAAAGTACCACAACATGCCTGCCTCCACAGCTTTTTCCTTGGGGACATGCCTAATTCCTGGCTGATTTGCCTTTCTCGTCTTAGGGTTGGGGTTCGGCCTAGGGCTAGGATTTTTAAAATCAGGAAGCCCTGAGTTCCAGGCACACTGCAGCTGTGAAAGGCATCCAAAAGGGAGTGCAAAAGTGCCACAACATGGCTGCTTTCACGGCTTTTTCCTTGGCAAGAAGCCTAACACCAGGCTGATTTACCTTCCCAGGGTTACTGTTAGGCTTAGGCCTAGGGCTAGGATTTTTAAAACTAGGAAGCCCTTAGCTCCAGGCACACTGCAGCTGTTCAAGGCATCCCAAGGGGAGTACAAAAGTGCTACAACATGGCAGCTTTCACAGCTTTTTCCTTGGCACCATCCCTATACCTAGGCTGATTTATCTGCCTAGGGTTAGGGTTAGGCTTCAGCCTAGGGCTTGGATTTCTTTAACCAGGAAGCCCTGAGTTCCAGGCTTACTTCATCTGCCAAAGGCATCCCAAAGGGAGTGCAGAAGTGCCACAACATGGCTGCTTTCACGGCTTTTCCCTTAGGAAGAACCCTAATACCCGGCTGATTTACCTTCCTAGGGTTACTGTTAGGCTTAGGCCTAGGACTTTTAAAACCAGGAAGCCCTGGGCTCCAGGCACACTGCAGCTGCGAAAGGCATCCCAAGGGGAGCGCAAAAGTGACGCAACTTGGCTGCCACCACTGATATTTCCATGAGACCATCCCGAACCATAGGCTGATTTTCCTTCCTAGGCTTAAGGTTTGAGTTACGCCTAGGGTAAGGGTCTATTAACCAGAAAGCCCTGAGTTCCAAGAACACAGCAGCTGCGAAGGACTAGCCAAGAAGAGCGCAAAAGTACCACAACATGCCTGCCTCCACAGCTTTTTCCTTGGGGACATGCCTAATTCCTGGCTGATTTGCCTTTCTCTTCTTAAGGTTGGGGTTCGGCCTAGGGCTAGGATTTTTAAAATCAGGAAGCCCTGAGTTCCAGGCACACTGCAGCTGTGAAAGGCATCCAAAAGGGAGTGCAAAAGTGCCACAACATGGCTGCTTTCACGGCTTTTTCCTTGGCAAGAAGCCTAACACCAGGCTGATTTACCTTCCCAGGGTTACTGTTAGGCTTAGGCCTAGGGCTAGGATTTTTAAAACTAGGAAGCCCTGGGCTCCAGGCACACTGCAGCTGTTCAAGGCATCCCAAGGGGAGTACAAAAGTGCAACAACATGGCAGCTTTCACAGCTTTTTCCTTGGCACCATCCCTATACCTAGGCTGATTTATCTGCCTAGGGTTAGGGTTAGGCTTCAGCCTAGGGCTTGGATTTCTTTAACCAGGAAGCCCTGAGTTCCAGGCTTACTTCATCTGCCAAAGGCATCCCAAAGGGAGTGCAGAAGTGCCACAACATGGCTGCTTTCACGGCTTTTCCCTTAGGAAGAACCCTAATACCCGGCTGATTTACCTTCCTAGGGTTACTGTTAAGCTTAGGCCTAGGACTTTTAAAACCAGGAAGCCCTGGGCTCCAGGCACACTGCAGCTGCGAAAGGCATCCCAAGGGGAGCGCAAAAGTGACGCAACTTGGCTGCCACCACTGATATTTCCATGAGACCATCCCGAACCATAGGCTGATTTTCCTTCCTAGGCTTAAGGTTTGAGTTACGCCTAGGGTAAGGCTCTATTAACCAGAAAGCCCTGAGTTCCAAGAACACAGCAGCTGCGAAGGACTAGCCAAGAAGAGCGCAAAAGTACCACAACATGCCTGCCTCCACAGCTTTTTCCTTGGGGACATGCCTAATTCCTGGCTGATTTGCCTTTCTCGTCTTAGGGTTGGGGTTCGGCCTAGGGCTAGGATTTTTAAAATCAGGAAGCCCTGAGTTCCAGGCACACTGCAGCTGTGAAAGGCATCCAAAAGGGAGTGCAAAAGTGCCACAACATGGCTGCTTTCACGGCTTTTTCCTTGGCAAGAAGCCTAACACCAGGCTGATTTCCCTTCCCAGGGTTACTGTTAGGCTTAGGCCTAGGGCTAGGATTTTTAAAACTAGGAAGCCATGGGCTCCAGGCACACTGCAGCTGTTCAAGGCATCCCAAGGGGAGTACAAAAGTGCAACAACATGGCAGCTTTCACATCTTTTTCCTTGGCACCATCCCTATACCTAGGCTGATTTATCTGCCTAGGGTTAGGGTTAGGCTTCAGCCTAGGGCTTGGATTTCTTTAACCAGGAAGCCCTGAGTTCCAGGCTTACTTCATCTGCCAAAGGCATCCCAAAGGGAGTGCAGAAGTGCCACAACATGGCTGCTTTCACGGCTTTTCCCTTAGGAAGAACCCTAATACGCGGCTGATTTACCCTCCTAGGGTTACTGTTAGGCTTAGGCCTAGGACTTTTAAAACCAGGAAGCCCTGGGCTCCAGGCACACTGCAGCTGCGAAAGGCATCCCAAGGGGAGCGCAAAAGTGACGCAACTTGGCTGCCACCACTGATATTTCCATGAGACCATCCCGAACCATAGGCTGATTTTCCTTCCTAGGGTTAAGGTTTGAGTTACGCCTAGGGTAAGGGTCTATTAACCAGAAAGCCCTGAGTTCCAAGAACACAGCAGCTGCGAAGGACTAGCCAAGAAGAGCGCAAAAGTACCACAACATGCCTGCCTCCACAGCTTTTTCCTTGGGGACATGCCTAATTCCTGGCTGATTTGCCTTTCTCGTCTTAGGGTTGGGGTTCGGCCTAGGGCTAGGATTTTTAAAATCAGGAAGCCCTGAGTTCCAGGCACACTGCAGCTGTGAAAGGCATCCAAAAGGGAGTGCAAAAGTGCCACAACATGGCTGCTTTCACGGCTTTTTCCTTGGCAAGAAGCCTAACACCAGGCTGATTTCCCTTCCCAGGGTTACTGTTAGGCTTAGGCCTAGGGCTAGGATTTTTAAAACTAGGAAGCCCTGGGCTCCAGGCACACTGCAGCTGTTCAAGGCATCCCAAGGGGAGTACAAAAGTGCAACAACATGGCAGCTTTCACAGCTTTTTCCTTGGCACCATCCCTATACCTAGGCTGATTTATCTGCCTAGGGTTAGGGTTAGGCTTCAGCCTAGGGCTTGGATTTCTTTAACCAGGAAGCCCTGAGTTCCAGGCTTACTTCATCTGCCAAAGGCATCCCAAAGGGAGTGCAGAAGTGCCACAACATGGCTGCTTTCACGGCTTTTCCCTTAGGAAGAACCCTAATACCCGGCTGATTTACCTTCCTAGGGTTACTGTTAAGCTTAGGCCTAGGACTTTTAAAACCAGGAAGCCCTGGGCTCCAGGCACACTGCAGCTGCGAAAGGCATCCCAAGGGGAGCGCAAAAGTGACGCAACTTGGCTGCCACCACTGATATTTCCATGAGACCATCCCGAACCATAGGCTGATTTTCCTTCCTAGGGTTAAGGTTTGAGTTACGCCTAGGGTAAGGCTCTATTAACCAGAAAGCCCTGAGTTCCAAGAACACAGCAGCTGCGAAGGACTAGCCAAGAAGAGCGCAAAAGTAGCACAACATGCCTGCCTCCACAGCTTTTTCCTTGGGGACATGCCTAATTCCTGGCTGATTTGCCTTTCTCGTCTTAGGGTTGGGGTTCGGCCTAGGGCTAGGATTTTTAAAATCAGGAAGCCCTGAGTTCCAGGCACACTGGAGCTGTGAAAGGCATCCAAAAGGGAGTGCAAAAGTGCCACAACATGGCTGCTTTCACGGCTTTTTCCTTGGCAAGAAGCCTAACACCAGGCTGATTTACCTTCCCAGGGTTACTGTTAGGCTTAGGCCTAGGGCTAGGATTTTTAAAACTAGGAAGCCATGGGCTCCAGGCACACTGCAGCTGTTCAAGGCATCCCAAGGGGAGTACAAAAGTGCTACAACATGGCAGCTTTCACAGCTTTTTCCTTGGCACCATCCCTATACCTAGGCTGATTTATCTGCCTAGGGTTAGGGTTAGGCTTCAGCCTAGGGCTTGGATTTCTTTAACCAGGAAGCCCTGAGTTCCAGGCTTACTTCATCTGCCAAAGGCATCCCAAAGGGAGTGCAGAAGTGCCACAACATGGCTGCTTTCACGGCTTTTCCCTTAGGAAGAACCCTAATACCCGGCTGATTTACCTTCCTAGGGTTACTGTTAGGCTTAGGCCTAGGACTTTTAAAACCAGGAAGCCCTGGGCTCCAGGCACACTGCAGCTGCGAAAGGCATCCCAAGGGGAGCGCAAAAGTGACGCAACTTGGCTGCCACCACTGATATTTCCATGAGACCATCCGGAACCATAGGCTGATTTTCCTTCCTAGGGTTAAGGTTTGAGTTACGCCTAGGGTAAGGGTCTATTAACCAGAAAGCCCTGAGTTCCAAGAACACAGCAGCTGCGAAGGACTAGCCAAGAAGAGCGCAAAAGTAGCACAACATGCCTGCCTCCACAGCTTTTTCCTTGGGGACATGCCTAATTCCTGGCTGATTTGCCTTTCTCGTCTTAGGGTTGGGGTTCGGCCTAGGGCTAGGATTTTTAAAATCAGGAAGCCCTGAGTTCCAGGCACACTGCAGCTGTGAAAGGCATCCAAAAGGGAGTGCAAAAGTGCCACAACATGGCTGCTTTCACGGCTTTTTCCTTGGCAAGAAGCCTAACACCAGGCTGATTTACATTCCCAGGGTTACTGTTAGGCTTAGGCCTAGGGCTAGGATTTTTAAAACTAGGAAGCCCTGGGCTCCAGGCACACTGCAGCTGTTCAAGGCATCCCAAGGGGAGTACAAAAGTGCAACAACATGGCAGCTTTCACAGCTTTTTCCTTGGCACCATCCCTATACCTAGGCTGATTTATCTGCCTAGGGTTAGGGTTAGGGTTCAGCCTAGGGCTTGATTTCTTTAACCAGGAAGCCCTGAGTTCCAGGCTTACTTCATCTGCCAAAGGCATCCCAAAGGGAGTGCAGAAGTGCCACAACATGGCTGCTTTCACGGCTTTTCCCTTAGGAAGAACCCTAATACGCGGCTGATTTACCTTCCTAGGGTTACTGTTAGGCTTAGGCCTAGGACTTTTAAAACCAGGAAGCCCTGGGCTCCAGGCACACTGCAGCTGCGAAAGGCATCCCAAGGGGAGCGCAAAAGTGACGCAACTTGGCTGCCACCACTGATATTTCCATGAGACCATCCCGAACCATAGGCTGATTTTCCTTCCTAGGCTTAAGGTTTGAGTTACGCCTAGGGTAAGGGTTCTATTAACCAGAAAGCCCTGAGTTCCAAGAACACAGCAGCTGCGAAGGACTAGCCAAGAAGAGCGCAAAAGTACCACAACATGCCTGCCTCCACAGCTTTTTCCTTGGGGACATGCCTAATTCCTGGCTGATTTGCCTTTCTCGTCTTAGGGTTGGGGTTCGGCCTAGGGCTAGGATTTTTAAAATCAGGAAGCCCTGAGTTCCAGGCACACTGCAGCTGTGAAAGGCATCCAAAAGGGAGTGCAAAAGTGCCACAACATGGCTGCTTTCACGGCTTTTTCCTTGGCAAGAAGCCTAACACCAGGCTGATTTCCCTTCCCAGGGTTACTGTTAGGCTTAGGCCTAGGGCTAGGATTTTTAAAACTAGGAAGCCATGGGCTCCAGGCACACTGCAGCTGTTCAAGGCATCCCAAGGGGAGTACAAAAGTGCAACAACATGGCAGCTTTCACAGCTTTTTCCTTGGCACCATCCCTATACCTAGGCTGATTTATCTGCCTAGGGTTAGGGTTAGGCTTCAGCCTAGGGCTTGGATTTCTTTAACCAGGAAGCCCTGAGTTCCAGGCTTACTTCATCTGCCAAAGGCATCCCAAAGGGAGTGCAGAAGTGCCACAACATGGCTGCTTTCACGGCTTTTCCCTTAGGAAGAACCCTAATACCCGGCTGATTTACCTTCCTAGGGTTACTGTTAGGCTTAGGCCTAGGACTTTTAAAACCAGGAAGCCCTGGGCTCCAGGCACACTGCAGCTGCGAAAGGCATCCCAAGAGGAGCGCAAAAGTGACGCAACTTGGCTGCCACCACTGATATTTCCATGAGACCATCCCGAACCATAGGCTGATTTTCCTTCCTAGGGTTAAGGTTTGAGTTACGCCTAGGGTAAGGGTCTATTAACCAGAAAGCCCTGAGTTCCAAGAACACAGCAGCTGCGAAGGACTAGCCAAGAAGAGCGCAAAAGTACCACAACATGCCTGCCTCCACAGCTTTTTCCTTGGGGACATGCCTAATTCCTGGCTGATTTGCCTTTCTCGTCTTAGGGTTGGGGTTCGGCCTAGGGCTAGGATTTTTAAAATCAGGAAGCCCTGAGTTCCAGGCACACTGCAGCTGTGAAAGGCATCCAAAAGGGAGTGCAAAAGTGCCACAACATGGCTGCTTTCACAGCTTTTTCCTTGGCAAGAAGCCTAACACCAGGCTGATTTCCCTTCCCAGGGTTACTGTTAGGCTTAGGCCTAGGGCTAGGATTTTTGAAACTAGGAAGCCCTTAGCTCCAGGCACACTGCAGCTGTTCAAGGCATCCCAAGGGGAGTACAAAAGTGCTACAACATGGCAGCTTTCACAGCTTTTTCCTTGGCACCATCCCTATACCTAGGCTGATTTATCTGCCTAGGGTTAGGGTTAGGGTTCAGCCTAGGGCTTGGATTTCTTTAACCAGGAAGCCCTGAGTTCCAGGCTTACTTCATCTGCCAAAGGCATCCCAAAGGGAGTGCAGAAGTGCCACAACATGGCTGCTTTCACGGCTTTTCCCTTAGGAAGAACCCTAATACCCGGCTGATTTACATTCCTAGGCTTAGGCCTAGGACTTTTAAAACCAGGAAGCCCTGGGCTCCAGGCACACTGCTGCTGCGAAAGGCATCCCAAGGGGAGCGCAAAAGTGACGCAACTTGGCTGCCACCTAGGCTGATTTATCTGCCTAGGGTTAGGGTTAGGGTTCAGCCTAGGGCTTGGATTTCTTTAACCAGGAAGCCCTGAGTTCCAGGCTTACTTCATCTGCCAAAGGCATCCCAAAGGGAGTGCAGAAGTGCCACAACATGGCTGCTTTCACGGCTTTTCCCTTAGGAAGAACCCTAATACCCGGCTGATTTTCCTTCCTAGGGTTACTGTTAGGCTTAGGCCTAGGACTTTTAAAACCAGGAAGCCCTGGGCTCCAGGCACACTGCAGCTGCGAAAGGCATCCCAAGGGGAGCGCAAAAGTGACGCAACTTGGCTGCCACCACTGATATTTCCATGAGACCATCCCGAACCATAGGCTGATTTTCCTTCCTAGGCTTAAGGTTTGAGTTACGCCTAGGGTAAGGGCTCTATTAACCAGAAAGCCCTGAGTTCCAAGAACACAGCAGCTGCGAAGGACTAGCCAAGAAGAGCGCAAAAGTACCACAACATGCCTGCCTCCACAGCTTTTTCCTTGGGGACATGCCTAATTCCTGGCTGATTTGCCTTTCTCGTCTTAGGGTTGGGGTTCGGCCTAGGGCTAGGATTTTTAAAATCAGGAAGCCCTGAGTTCCAGGCACACTGCAGCTGTGAAAGGCATCCAAAAGGGAGTGCAAAAGTGCCACAACATGGCTGCTTTCACGGCTTTTTCCTTGGCAAGAAGCCTAACACCAGGCTGATTTCCCTTCCCAGGGTTACTGTTAGGCTTAGGCCTAGGGCTAGGATTTTTAAAACTAGGAAGCCATGGGCTCCAGGCACACTGCAGCTGTTCAAGGCATCCCAAGGGGAGTACAAAAGTGCAACAACATGGCAGCTTTCACAGCTTTTTCCTTGGCACCATCCCTATACCTAGGGTGATTTATCTGCCTAGGGTTAGGGTTAGGCTTCAGCCTAGGGCTTGGATTTCTTTAACCAGGAAGCCCTGAGTTCCAGGCTTACTTCATCTGCCAAAGGCATCCCAAAGGGAGTGCAGAAGTGCCACAACATGGCTGCTTTCACGGCTTTTCCCTTAGGAAGAACCCTAATACCCGGCTGATTTACCTTCCTAGGGTTACTGTTAGGCTTAGGCCTAGGACTTTTAAAACCAGGAAGCCCTGGGCTCCAGGCACACTGCAGCTGCGAAAGGCATCCCAAGGGGAGCGCAAAAGTGACGCAACTTGGCTGCCACCACTGATATTTCCATGAGACCATCCCGAACCATAGGCTGATTTTCCTTCCTAGGCTTAAGGTTTGAGTTACGCCTAGGGTAAGGGTCTATTAACCAGAAAGCCCTGAGTTCCAAGAACACAGCAGCTGCGAAGGACTAGCCAAGAAGAGCGCAAAAGTACCACAACATGCCTGCCTCCACAGCTTTTTCCTTGGGGACATGCCTAATTCCTGGCTGATTTGCCTTTCTCGTCTTAGGGTTGGGGTTCGGCCTAGGGCTAGGATTTTTAAAATCAGGAAGCCCTGAGTTCCAGGCACACTGCAGCTGTGAAAGGCATCCAAAAGGGAGTGCAAAAGTGCCACAACATGGCTGCTTTCACGGCTTTTTCCTTGGCAAGAAGCCTAACACCAGGCTGATTTACCTTCCCAGGGTTACTGTTAGGCTTAGGCCAAGGGCTAGGATTTTTAAAACTAGGAAGCCCTGGGCTCCAGGCACACTGCAGCTGTTCAAGGCATCCCAAGGGGAGTACAAAAGTGCAACAACATGGCAGCTTTCACAGCTTTTTCCTTGGCACCATCCCTATACCTAGGCTGATTTATCTGCCTAGGGTTAGGGTTAGGCTTCAGCCTAGGGCTTGGAGTTTTTTAACCAGGAAGCCCTGAGTTCCAGGCTTACTTCATCTGCCAAAGGCATCCCAAAGGGAGTGCAGAAGTGCCACAACATGGCTGCTTTCACGGCTTTTCCCTTAGGAAGAACCCTAATACCCGGCTGATTTACCTTCCTAGGGTTACTGTTAGGCTTAGGCCTAGGACTTTTAAAACCAGGAAGCCCTGGGCTCCAGGCACACTGCAGCTGCGAAAGGCATCCCAAGGGGAGCGCAAAAGTGACGCAACTTGGCTGCCACCACTGATATTTCCATGAGACCATCCCGAACCATAGGCTGATTTTCCTTCCTAGGGTTAAGGTTTGAGTTACGCCTAGGGTAAGGGTCTATTAACCAGAAAGCCCTGAGTTCCAAGAACACAGCAGCTGCGAAGGACTAGCCAAGAAGAGCGCAAAAGTACCACAACATGCCTGCCTCCACAGCTTTTTCCTTGGGGACATGCCTAATTCCTGGCTGATTTGCCTTTCTCGTCTTAGGGTTGGGGTTCGGCCTAGGGCTAGGATTTTTAAAATCAGGAAGCCCTGAGTTCCAGGCACACTGGAGCTGTGAAAGGCATCCAAAAGGGAGTGCAAAAGTGCCACAACATGGCTGCTTTCACGGCTTTTTCCTTGGCAAGAAGCCTAACACCAGGCTGATTTACCTTCCCAGGGTTACTGTTAGGCTTAGGCCTAGGGCTAGGATTTTTGAAACTAGGAAGCCCTTAGCTCCAGGCACACTGCAGCTGTTCAAGGCATCCCAAGGGGAGTACAAAAGTGCAACAACATGGCAGCTTTCACAGCTTTTTCCTTGGCACCACCCTATACCTAGGCTGATTTATCTGCCTAGGGTTAGGGTTAGGGTTCAGCCTAGGGCTTGGATTTCTTTAACCAGGAAGCCCTGAGTTCCAGGCTTACTTCATCTGCCAAAGGCATCCCAAAGGGAGTGCAGAAGTGCCACAACATGGCTGCTTTCACGGCTTTTCCCTTAGGAAGAACCCTAATACCCGGCTGATTTACCTTCCTAGGGTTACTGTTAGGCTTAGGCCTAGGACTTTTAAAACCAGGAAGCCCTGGGCTCCAGGCACACTGCAGCTGCGAAAGGCATCCCAAGGGGAGCGCAAAAGTGACGCAATGTGGCTGCCACCACTGATATTTCCATGAGACCATCCCGAACCATAGGCTGATTTTCCTTCCTAGGGTTAAGGTTTGAGTTACGCCTAGGGTAAGGGTTCTATTAACCAGAAAGCCCTGAGTTCCAAGAACACAGCAGCTGCGAAGGACTAGCCAAGAAGAGCGCAAAAGTACCACAACATGCCTGCCTCCACCGCTTTTTCCTTGGGGACATGCCTAATTCCTGGCTGATTTGCCTTTCTCGTCTTAGGTTTGGGGTTCGGCCTAGGGCTAGGATTTTTAAAATCAGGAAGCCCTGAGTTCCAGGCACACTGCAGCTGTGAAAGGCATCCAAAAGGGAGTGCAAAAGTGCCACAACATGGCTGCTTTCA
Source organism: Ammospiza caudacuta (assembly GCF_027887145.1). Lineage (NCBI taxonomy): Eukaryota > Metazoa > Chordata > Aves > Passeriformes > Passerellidae > Ammospiza > Ammospiza caudacuta. Next base: position 1,146,668 of record NW_026683128.1, on the reverse strand, counting down.
CGGCTTTTTCCTTGGCAAGAAGCCTAACACCAGGCTGATTTACCTTCCCAGGGTTACTGTTAGGCTTAGGCCTAGGGCTAGGATTTTTAAAACTAGGAAGCCCTGGGCTCCAGGCACACTGCAGCTGTTCAAGGCATCCCAAGGGGAGTACAAAAGTGCTACAACATGGCAGCTTTCACAGCTTTTTCCTTGGCACCATCCCTATACCTAGGCTGATTTATCTGCCTAGGGTTAGGGTTAGGGTTCAGCCTAGGGCTTGGATTTCTTTAACCAGGAAGCCCTGAGTTCCAGGCTTACTTCATCTGCCAAAGGCATCCCAAAGGGAGTGCAGAAGTGCCACAACATGGCTGCTTTCACGGCTTTTCCCTTAGGAAGAACCCTAATACCCGGCTGATTTACCTTCCTAGGGTTACTGTTAGGCTTAGGACTAGGACTTTTAAAACCAGGAAGCCCTGGGCTCCAGGCACACTGCAGCTGTTCAAGGCATCCCAAGGGGAGCGCAAAAGTGCAACAACATGGCAGCTTTCACAGCTTTTTCCTTGGCACCATCCCTATACCTAGGCTCATTTATCTGCCTAGGGTTAAGGTTAGGCTTCAGCCTAGGGCTTGGATTTCTTTAACCAGGAAGCCCTGAGTTCCAGGCTTACTTCATCTGCCAAAGGCATCCCAAAGGGAGTGCAGAAGTGCCACAACATGGCTGCTTTCACGGCTTTTCCCTTAGGAAGAACCCTAATACCCGGCTGATTTACCTTCCTAGGGTTACTGTTAGGCTTAGGCCTAGGACTTTTAAAACCAGGAAGCCCTGGGCTCCAGGCACACTGCAGCTGCGAAAGGCATCCCAAGGGGAGCGCAAAAGTGACGCAACTTGGCTGCCACCACTGATATTTCCATGAGACCATCCCGAACCATAGGCTGATTTTCCTTCCTAGGCTTAAGGTTTGAGTTACGCCTAGGGTAAGGGTTCTATTAACCAGAAAGCCCTGAGTTCCAAGAACACAGCAGCTGCGAAGGACTAGCCAAGAAGAGCGCAAAAGTACCACAACATGCCTGCCTCCACAGCTTTTTCCTTGGGGACATGCCTAATTCCTGGCTGATTTGCCTTTCTCGTCTTAGGGTTGGGGTTCGGCCTAGGGCTAGGATTTTTAAAATCAGGAAGCCCTGAGTTCCAGGCACACTGCAGCTGTGAAAGGCATCCAAAAGGGAGTGCAAAAGTGCCACAACATGGCTGCTTTCACGGCTTTTTCCTTGGCAAGAAGCCTAACACCAGGCTGATTTACCTTCCCAGGGTTACTGTTAGGCTTAGGCCCAGGGCTAGGATTTTTAAAACTAGGAAGCCCTGGGCTCCAGGCACACTGCAGCTGTTCAAGGCATCCCAAGGGGAGTACAAAAGTGCTACAACATGGCAGCTTTCACATCTTTTTCCTTGGCACCATCCCTATACCTAGGCTGATTTATCTGCCTAGGGTTAGGGTTAGGGTTCAGCCTAGGGCTTGGATTTCTTTAACCAGGAAGCCATGAGTTCCAGGCTTACTTCATCTGCCAAAGGCATCCCAAAGGGAGTGCAGAAGTGCCACAACATGGCTGCTTTCACGGCTTTTCCCTTAGGAAGAACCCTAATACCCGGCTGATTTACCTTCCTAGGGTTACTGTTAGGCTTAGGACTAGGACTTTTAAAACCAGGAAGCCCTGGGCTCCAGGCACACTGGAGCTGCGAAAGGCATCCCAAGGGGAGCGCAAAAGTGCAACAACATGGCAGCTTTCACAGCTTTTTCCTTGGCACCATCCCTATACCTAGGCTGATTTATCTGCCTAGGGTTAAGGTTAGGCTTCAGCCTAGGGCTTGGATTTCTTTAACCAGGAAGCCCTGAGTTCCAGGCTTACTTCATCTGCCAAAGGCATCCCAAAGGGAGTGCAGAAGTGCCACAACATGGCTGCTTTCACGGCTTTTCCCTTAGGAAGAACCCTAATACCCGGCTGATTTACCTTCCTAGGGTTACTGTTAGGCTTAGGCCTAGGACTTTTAAAACCAGGAAGCCCTGGGCTCCAGGCACACTGCAGCTGCGAAAGGCATCCCAAGGGGAGCGCAAAAGTGACGCAACTTGGCTGCCACCACTGATATTTCCATGAGACCATCCCGAACCATAGGCTGATTTTCCTTCCTAGGGTTAAGGTTTGAGTTACGCCTAGGGTAAGGGTCTATTAACCAGAAAGCCCTGAGTTCCAAGAACACAGCAGCTGCGAAGGACTAGCCAAGAAGAGCGCAAAAGTACCACAACATGCCTGCCTCCACAGCTTTTTCCTTGGGGACATGCCTAATTCCTGGCTGATTTGCCTTTCTCGTCTTAGGGTTGGGGTTCGGCCTAGGGCTAGGATTTTTAAAATCAGGAAGCCCTGAGTTCCAGGCACACTGCAGCTGTGAAAGGCATCCAAAAGGGAGTGCAAAAGTGCCACAACATGGCTGCTTTCACGGCTTTTTCCTTGGCAAGAAGCCTAACACCAGGCTGATTTACCTTCCCAGGGTTACTGTTAGGCTTAGGCCTAGGGCTAGGATTTTTCAAACTAGGAAGCCCTGGGCTCCAGGCACACTGCAGCTGTTCAAGGCATCCCAAGGGGAGTACAAAAGTGCTACAACATGGCAGCTTTCACAGCTTTTTCCTTGGCACCATCCCTATACCTAGGCTGATTTATCTGCCTAGGGTTAGGGTTAGGGTTCAGCCTAGGGCTTGGATTTCTTTAACCAGGAAGCCCTGAGTTCCAGGCTTACTTCATCTGCCAAAGGCATCCCAAAGGGAGTGCAGAAGTGCCACAACATGGCTGCTTTCACGGCTTTTCCCTTAGGAAGAACCCTAATACCCGGCTGATTTACCTTCCTAGGGTTACTGTTAGGCTTAGGCCTAGGACTTTTAAAACCAGGAAGCCCTGGGCTCCAGGCACACTGCAGCTGCGAAAGGCATCCCAAGGGGAGCGCAAAAGTGACGCAACTTGGCTGCCACCACTGATATTTCCATGAGACCATCCGGAACCATAGGCTGATTTTCCTTCCTAGGGTTAAGGTTTGAGTTACGCCTAGGGTAAGGGTTCTATTAACCAGAAAGCCCTGAGTTCCAAGAACACAGCAGCTGCGAAGGACTAGCCAAGAAGAGCGCAAAAGTACCACAACATGCCTGCCTCCACAGCTTTTTCCTTGGGGACATGCCTAATTCCTGGCTGATTTGCCTTTCTCGTCTTAGGGTTGGGGTTCGGCCTAGGGCTAGGATTTTTAAAATCAGGAAGCCCTGAGTTCCAGGCACACTGCAGCTGTGAAAGGCATCCAAAAGGGAGTGCAAAAGTGCCACAACATGGCTGCTTTCACGGCTTTTTCCTTGGCAAGAAGCCTAACACCAGGCTGATTTCCCTTCCCAGGGTTACTGTTAGGCTTAGGACTAGGGCTAGGATTTTTGAAACTAGGAAGCCCTTAGCTCCAGGCACACTGCAGCTGCGAAAGGCATCCCAAGGGGAGTACAAAAGTGCAACAACATGGCAGCTTTCACAGCTTTTTCCTTGGCACCATCCCTATACCTAGGCTGATTTATCTGCCTAGGGTTAGGGTTAGGCTTCAGCCTAGGGCTTGGATTTCTTTAACCAGGAAGCCCTGAGTTCCAGGCTTACTTCATCTGCCAAAGGCATCCCAAAGGGAGTGCAGAAGTGCCACAACATGGCTGCTTTCACGGCTTTTCCCTTAGGAAGAACCCTAATACCCGGCTGATTTACTTTCCTAGGGTTACTGTTAGGCTTAGGCCTAGGACTTTTAAAACCAGGAAGCCCTGGGCTCCAGGCACACTGCAGCTGCGAAAGGCATCCCAAGGGGAGCGCAAAAGTGATGCAACTTGGCTGCCACCACTGATATTTCCATGAGACCATCCCGAACCATAGGTTGATTTTCCTTCCTAGGGTTAAGGTTTGAGTTACGCCTAGGGTAAGGGTTCTATTAACCAGAAAGCCCTGAGTTCCAAGAACACAGCAGCTGCGAAGGACTAGCCAAGAAGAGCGCAAAAGTACCACAACATGCCTGCCTCCACAGCTTTTTCCTTGGGGACATGCCTAATTCCTGGCTGATTTGCCTTTCTCGTCTTAGGGTTGGGGTTCGGCCTAGGGCTAGGATTTTTAAAATCAGGAAGCCCTGAGTTCCAGGCACACTGCAGCTGTGAAAGGCATCCAAAAGGGAGTGCAAAAGTGCCACAACATGGCTGCTTTCACGGCTTTTTCCTTGGCAAGAAGCCTAACACCAGGCTGATTTACCTTCCCAGGGTTACTGTTAGGCTTAGGCCTAGGGCTAGGATTTTTCAAACTAGGAAGCCCTGGGCTCCAGGCACACTGCAGCTGTTCAAGGCATCCCAAGGGGAGTACAAAAGTGCTACAACATGGCAGCTTTCACATCTTTTTCCTTGGCACCATCCCTATACCTAGGCTGATTTATCTGCCTAGGGTTAGGGTTAGGGTTCAGCCTAGGGCTTGGATTTCTTTAACCAGGAAGCCCTGAGTTCCAGGCTTACTTCATCTGCCAAAGGCATCCCAAAGGGAGTGCAGAAGTGCCACAACATGGCTGCTTTCACGGCTTTTCCCTTAGGAAGAACCCTAATACCCGGCTGATTTACCTTCCTAGGGTTACTGTTAGGCTTAGGCCTAGGGCTTTTAAAACCAGGAAGCCCTGGGCTCCAGGCACACTGCAGCTGCGAAAGGCATCCCAAGGGGAGCGCAAAAGTGCAACAACATGGCAGCTTTCACAGCTTTTTCCTTGGCACCATCCCTATACCTTGGCTGATTTATCTGCCTAGGGTTAGGGTTAGGGTTCAGCCTAGGGCTTGGATTTCTTTAACCAGGAAGCCCTGAGTTCCAGGCTTACTTCATCTGCCAAAGGCATCCCAAAGGGAGTGCAGAAGTGCCACAACATGGCTGCTTTCACGGCTTTTCCCTTAGGAAGAACCCTAATACCCGGCTGATTTACCTTCCTAGGGTTACTGTTAGGCTTAGGCCTAGGACTTTTAAAACCAGGAAGCCCTGGGCTCCAGGCACACTGCAGCTGCGAAAGGCATCCCAAGGGGAGCGCAAAAGTGACGCAACTTGGCTGCCACCACTGATATTTCCATGAGACCATCCCGAACCATAGGTTGATTTTCCTTCCTAGGCTTAAGGTTTGAGTTACGCCTAGGGTAAGGGTCTATTAACCAGAAAGCCCTGAGTTCCAAGAACACAGCAGCTGCGAAGGACTAGCCAAGAAGAGCGCAAAAGTACCACAACATGCCTGCCTCCACAGCTTTTTCCTTGGGGACATGCCTAATTCCTGGCTGATTTGCCTTTCTCGTCTTAGGGTTGGGGTTCGGCCTAGGGCTAGGATTTTTAAAATCAGGAAGCCCTGAGTTCCAGGCACACTGCAGCTGTGAAAGGCATCCAAAAGGGAGTGCAAAAGTGCCACAACATGGCTGCTTTCACGGCTTTTTCCTTGGCAAGAAGCCTAACACCAGGCTGATTTACCTTCCCAGGGTTACTGTTAGGCTTAGGCCTAGGGCTAGGATTTTTAAAACTAGGAAGCCCTTAGCTCCAGGCACACTGCAGCTGTTCAAGGCATCCCAAGGGGAGTACAAAAGTGCAACAACATGGCAGCTTTCACAGCTTTTTCCTTGGCACCATCCCTATACCTAGGCTGATTTATCTGCCTAGGGTTACGGTTAGGCTTCAGCCTAGGGCTTGGATTTCTTTAACCAGGAAGCCCTGAGTTCCAGGCTTACTTCATCTGCCAAAGGCATCCCAAAGGGAGTGCAGAAGTGCCACAACATGGCTGCTTTCACGGCTTTTCCCTTAGGAAGAACCCTAATACCCGGCTGATTTACCTTCCTAGGGTTACTGTTAGGCTTAGGCCTAGGGCTTTTAAAACCAGGAAGCCCTGGGCTCCAGGCACACTGCAGCTGCGAAAGGCATCCCAAGGGGAGCGCAAAAGTGCAACAACATGGCAGCTTTCACAGCTTTTTCCTTGGCACCATCCCTATACCTAGGCTGATTTATCTGCCTAGGGTTAGGGTTAGGGTTCAGCCTAGGGCTTGGATTTCTTTAACCAGGAAGCCCTGAGTTCCAGGCTTACTTCATCTGCCAAAGGCATCCCAAAGGGAGTGCAGAAGTGCCACAACATGGCTGCTTTCACGGCTTTTCCCTTAGGAAGAACCCTAATACCCGGCTGATTTACCTTCCTAGGGTTACTGTTAGGCTTAGGCCTAGGACTTTTAAAACCAGGAAGCCCTGGGCTCCAGGCACACTGCAGCTGCGAAAGGCATCCCAAGGGGAGCGCAAAAGTGACGCAACTTGGCTGCCACCACTGATATTTCCATGAGACCATCCCGAACCATAAGTTGATTTTCCTTCCTAGGCTTAAGGTTTGAGTTACGCCTAGGGTAAGGGTCTATTAACCAGAAAGCCCTGAGTTCCAAGAACACAGCAGCTGCGAAGGACTAGCCAAGAAGAGCGCAAAAGTACCACAACATGCCTGCCTCCACAGCTTTTTCCTTGGGGACATGCCTAATTCCTGGCTGATTTGCCTTTCTCGTCTTAGGGTTGGGGTTCGGCCTAGGGCTAGGATTTTTAAAATCAGGAAGCCCTGAGTTCCAGGCACACTGCAGCTGTGAAAGGCATCCAAAAGGGAGTGCAAAAGTGCCACAACATGGCTGCTTTCACGGCTTTTTCCTTGGCAAGAAGCCTAACACCAGGCTGATTTCCCTTCCCAGGGTTACTGTTAGGCTTAGGCCTAGGGCTAGGATTTTTAAAACTAGGAAGCCCTTAGCTCCAGGCACACTGCAGCTGTTCAAGGCATCCCAAGGGGAGTACAAAAGTGCAACAACATGGCAGCTTTCACAGCTTTTTCCTTGGCACCATCCCTATACCTAGGCTGATTTATCTGCCTAGGGTTAGGGTTAGGCTTCAGCCTAGGGCTTGGATTTCTTTAACCAGGAAGCCCTGAGTTCCAGGCTTACTTCATCTGCCAAAGGCATCCCAAAGGGAGTGCAGAAGTGCCACAACATGGCTGCTTTCACGGCTTTTCCCTTAGGAAGAACCCTAATACCCGGCTGATTTACCTTCCTAGGGTTACTGTTAGGCTTAGGCCTAGGACTTTTAAAACCAGGAAGCCCTGGGCTCCAGGCACACTGCAGCTGCGAAAGGCATCCCAAGGGGAGCGCAAAAGTGACGCAACTTGGCTGCCACCACTGATATTTCCATGAGACCATCCCGAACCATAGGCTGATTTTCCTTCCTAGGGTTAAGGTTTGAGTTACGCCTAGGGTAAGGGTTCTATTAACCAGAAAGCCCTGAGTTCCAAGAACACAGCAGCTGCGAAGGACTAGCCAAGAAGAGCGCAAAAGTACCACAACATGCCTGCCTCCACAGCTTTTTCCTTGGGGACATGCCTAATTCCTGGCTGATTTGCCTTTCTCGTCTTAGGGTTGGGGTTCGGCCTAGGGCTAGGATTTTTAAAATCAGGAAGCCCTGAGTTCCAGGCACACTGCAGCTGTGAAAGGCATCCAAAAGGGAGTGCAAAAGTGCCACAACATGGCTGCTTTCACGGCTTTTTCCTTGGCAAGAAGCCTAACACCAGGCTGATTTCCCTTCCCAGGGTTACTGTTAGGCTTAGGCCTAGGGCATTTAAAACCAGGAAGCCCTGGGCTCCAGGCACACTGCAGCTGCGAAAGGCATCCCAAGGGGAGCGCAAAAGTGCAACAACATGGCAGCTTTCACAGCTTTTTCCTTGGCACCATCCCTATACCTAGGCTGATTTATCTGCCTAGGGTTAGGGTTAGGCTTCAGCCTAGGGCTTGGATTTCTTTAACCAGGAAGCCCTGAGTTCCAGGCTTACTTCATCTGCCAAAGGCATCCCAAAGGGAGTGCAGAAGTGCCACAACATGGCTGCTTTCACGGCTTTTCCCTTAGGAAGAACCCTAATACCCGGCTGATTTACCTTCCTAGGGTTACTGTTAGGCTTAGGCCTAGGACTTTTAAAACCAGGAAGCCCTGGGCTCCAGGCACACTGCAGCTGCGAAAGGCATCCCAAGGGGAGCGCAAAAGTGACGCAACTTGGCTGCCACCACTGATATTTCCATGAGACCATCCCGAACCATAGGTTGATTTTCCTTCCTAGGGTTAAGGTTTGAGTTACGCCTAGGGTAAGGGCTCTATTAACCAGAAAGCCCTGAGTTCCAAGAACACAGCAGCTGCGAAGGACTAGCCAAGAAGAGCGCAAAAGTACCACAACATGCCTGCCTCCACAGCTTTTTCCTTGGGGACATGCCTAATTCCTGGCTGATTTGCCTTTCTCGTCTTAGGGTTGGGGTTCGGCCTAGGGCTAGGATTTTTAAAATCAGGAAGCCCTGAGTTCCAGGCACACTGCAGCTGTGAAAGGCATCCAAAAGGGAGTGCAAAAGTGCCACAACATGGCTGCTTTCACGGCTTTTTCCTTGGCAAGAAGCCTAACACCAGGCTGATTTACCTTCCCAGGGTTACTGTTAGGCTTAGGCCTAGGGCTAGGATTTTTAAAACTAGGAAGCCCTTAGCTCCAGGCACACTGCAGCTGTTCAAGGCATCCCAAGGGGAGTACAAAAGTGCAACAACATGGCAGCTTTCACAGCTTTTTCCTTGGCACCATCCCTATACCTAGGCTGATTTATCTGCCTAGGGTTAGGGTTAGGGTTCAGCCTAGGGCTTGGATTTCTTTAACCAGGAAGCCCTGAGTTCCAGGCTTACTTCATCTGCCAAAGGCATCCCAAAGGGAGTGCAGAAGTGCCACAACATGGCTGCTTTCACGGCTTTTCCCTTAGGAAGAACCCTAATACCCGGCTGATTTACCTTCCTAGGGTTACTGTTAGGCTTAGGCCTAGGACTTTTAAAACCAGGAAGCCCTGGGCTCCAGGCACACTGCAGCTGCGAAAGGCATCCCAAGGGGAGCGCAAAAGTGACGCAACTTGGCTGCCACCACTGATATTTCCATGAGACCATCCCGAACCATAGGTTGATTTTCCTTCCTAGGGTTAAGGTTTGAGTTACGCCTAGGGTAAGGGCTCTATTAACCAGAAAGCCCTGAGTTCCAAGAACACAGCAGCTGCGAAGGACTAGCCAAGAAGAGCGCAAAAGTACCACAACATGCCTGCCTCCACAGCTTTTTCCTTGGGGACATGCCTAATTCCTGGCTGATTTGCCTTTCTCGTCTTAGGGTTGGGGTTCGGCCTAGGGCTAGGATTTTTAAAATCAGGAAGCCCTGAGTTCCAGGCACACTGCAGCTGTGAAAGGCATCCAAAAGGGAGTGCAAAAGTGCCACAACATGGCTGCTTTCACGGCTTTTTCCTTGGCAAGAAGCCTAACACCAGGCTGATTTACCTTCCCAGGGTTACTGTTAGGCTTAGGCCTAGGGCTAGGATTTTTAAAACTAGGAAGCCCTTAGCTCCAGGCACACTGCAGCTGTTCAAGGCATCCCAAGGGGAGTACAAAAGTGCAACAACATGGCAGCTTTCACAGCTTTTTCCTTGGCACCATCCCTATACCTAGGCTGATTTATCTGCCTAGGGTTAGGGTTAGGCTTCAGCCTAGGGCTTGGATTTCTTTAACCAGGAAGCCCTGAGTTCCAGGCTTACTTCATCTGCCAAAGGCATCCCAAAGGGAGTGCAGAAGTGCCACAACATGGCTGCTTTCACGGCTTTTCCCTTAGGAAGAACCCTAATACCCGGCTGATTTACCTTCCTAGGGTTACTGTTAGGCTTAGGCCTAGGACTTTTAAAACCAGGAAGCCCTGGGCTCCAGGCACACTGCAGCTGCGAAAGGCATCCCAAGGGGAGCGCAAAAGTGCAACAACATGGCAGCTTTCACAGCTTTTTCCTTGGCACCATCCCTATACCTAGGCTGATTTATCTGCCTAGGGTTAGGGTTAGGCTTCAGCCTAGGGCTTGGATTTCTTTAACCAGGAAGCCCTGAGTTCCAGGCTTACTTCATCTGCCAAAGGCATCCCAAAGGGAGTGCAGAAGTGCCACAACATGGCTGCTTTCACGGCTTTTCCCTTAGGAAGAACCCTAATACCCGGCTGATTTACCTTCCTAGGGTTACTGTTAGGCTTAGGCCTAGGACTTTTAAAAGCAGGAAGCCCTGGGCTCCAGGCACACTGCAGCTGCGAAAGGCATCCCAAGGGGAGCGCAAAAGTGACGCAACTTGGCTGCCACCACTGATATTTCCATGAGACCATCCCGAACCATAGGTTGATTTTCCTTCCTAGGCTTAAGGTTTGAGTTACGCCTAGGGTAAGGGTCTATTAACCAGAAAGCCCTGAGTTCCAAGAACACAGCAGCTGCGAAGGACTAGCCAAGAAGAGCGCAAAAGTACCACAACATGCCTGCCTCCACAGCTTTTTCCTTGGGGACATGCCTAATTCCTGGCTGATTTGCCTTTCTCGTCTTAGGGTTGGGGTTCGGCCTAGGGCTAGGATTTTTAAAATCAGGAAGCCCTGAGTTCCAGGCACAGTGGAGCTGTGAAAGGCATCCAAAAGGGAGTGCAAAAGTGCCACAACATGGCTGCTTTCACGGCTTTTTCCTTGGCAAGAAGCCTAACACCAGGCTGATTTACCTTCCCAGGGTTACTGTTAGGCTTAGGCCTAGGGCATTTAAAACCAGGAAGCCCTGGGCTCCAGGCACACTGCAGCTGCGAAAGGCATCCCAAGGGGAGCGCAAAAGTGCAACAACATGGCAGCTTTCACAGCTTTTTCCTTGGCACCATCCCTATACCTAGGCTGATTTATCTGCCTAGGGTTAGGGTTAGGCTTCAGCCTAGGGCTTGGATTTCTTTAACCAGGAAGCCCTGAGTTCCAGGCTTACTTCATCTGCCAAAGGCATCCCAAAGGGAGTGCAGAAGTGCCACAACATGGCTGCTTTCACGGCTTTTCCCTTAGGAAGAACCCTAATACCCGGCTGATTTACCTTCCTAGGGTTACTGTTAGGCTTAGGCCTAGGACTTTTAAAACCAGGAAGCCCTGGGCTCCAGGCACACTGCAGCTGCGAAAGGCATCCCAAGGGGAGCGCAAAAGTGACGCAACTTGGCTGCCACCACTGATATTTCCATGAGACCATCCCGAACCATAGGTTGATTTTCCTTCCTAGGGTTAAGGTTTGAGTTACGCCTAGGGTAAGGGTCTATTAACCAGAAAGCCCTGAGTTCCAAGAACACAGCAGCTGCGAAGGACTAGCCAAGAAGAGCGCAAAAGTACCACAACATGCCTGCCTCCACAGCTTTTTCCTTGGGGACATGCCTAATTCCTGGCTGATTTGCCTTTCTCGTCTTAGGGTTGGGGTTCGGCCTAGGGCTAGGATTTTTAAAATCAGGAAGCCCTGAGTTCCAGGCACACTGGAGCTGTGAAAGGCATCCAAAAGGGAGTGCAAAAGTGCCACAACATGGCTGCTTTCACGGCTTTTTCCTTGGCAAGAAGCCTAACACCTGGCTGATTTACCTTCCCAGGGTTACTGTTAGGCTTAGGCCTAGGGCTAGGATTTTTCAAACTAGGAAGCCCTGGGCTCCAGGCACACTGCAGCTGTTCAAGGCATCCCAAGGGGAGTACAAAAGTGCTACAACATGGCAGCTTTCACATCTTTTTCCTTGGCACCATCCCTATACCTAGGCTGATTTATCTGCCTAGGGTTAGGGTTAGGGTTCAGCCTAGGGCTTGGATTTCTTTAACCAGGAAGCCCTGAGTTCCAGGCTTACTTCATCTGCCAAAGGCATCCCAAAGGGAGTGCAGAAGTGCCACAACATGGCTGCTTTCACGGCTTTTCCCTTAGGAAGAACCCTAATACCCGGCTGATTTACCTTCCTAGGGTTACTGTTAGGCTTAGGCCTAGGGCTTTTAAAACCAGGAAGCCCTGGGCTCCAGGCACACTGCAGCTGCGAAAGGCATCCCAAGGGGAGCGCAAAAGTGCAACAACATGGCAGCTTTCACAGCTTTTTCCTTGGCACCATCCCTATACCTAGGCTGATTTATCTGCCTAGGGTTAGGGTTAGGGTTCAGCCTAGGGCTTGGATTTCTTTAACCAGGAAGCCCTGAGTTCCAGGCTTACTTCATCTGCCAAAGGCATCCCAAAGGGAGTGCAGAAGTGCCACAACATGGCTGCTTTCACGGCTTTTCCCTTAGGAAGAACCCTAATACCCGGCTGATTTACCTTCCTAGGGTTACTGTTAGGCTTAGGCCTAGGACTTTTAAAACCAGGAAGCCCTGGGCTCCAGGCACACTGCAGCTGCGAAAGGCATCCCAAGGGGAGCGCAAAAGTGACGCAACTTGGCTGCCACCACTGATATTTCCATGAGACCATCCCGAACCATAGGTTGATTTTCCTTCCTAGGGTTAAGGTTTGAGTTACGCCTAGGGTAAGGGTCTATTAACCAAAAAGCCCTGAGTTCCAAGAACACAGCAGCTGCGAAGGACTAGCCAAGAAGAGCGCAAAAGTACCACAACATGCCTGCCTCCACAGCTTTTTCCTTGGGGACATGCCTAATTCCTGGCTGATTTGCCTTTCTCGTCTTAGGGTTGGGGTTCGGCCTAGGGCTAGGATTTTTAAAATCAGGAAGCCCTGAGTTCCAGGCACACTGCAGCTGTGAAAGGCATCCAAAAGGGAGTGCAAAAGTGCCACAACATGGCTGCTTTCACGGCTTTTTCCTTGGCAAGAAGCCTAACACCAGGCTGATTTCCCTTCCCAGGGTTACTGTTAGGCTTAGGCCTAGGGCTAGGATTTTTCAAACTAGGAAGCCCTTAGCTCCAGGCACACTGCAGCTGTTCAAGGCATCCCAAGGGGAGTACAAAAGTGCTACAACATGGCAGCTTTCACATCTTTTTCCTTGGCACCATCCCTATACCTAGGCTGATTTATCTGCCTAGGGTTAGGGTTAGGGTTCAGCCTAGGGCTTGGATTTCTTTAACCAGGAAGCCCTGAGTTCCAGGCTTACTTCATCTGCCAAAGGCATCCCAAAGGGAGTGCAGAAGTGCCACAACATGGCTGCTTTCACGGCTTTTCCCTTAGGAAGAACCCTAATACCCGGCTGATTTACCTTCCTAGGGTTACTGTTAGGCTTAGGCCTAGGGCTTTTAAAACCAGGAAGCCCTGGGCTCCAGGCACACTGCAGCTGCGAAAGGCATCCCAAGGGGAGCGCAAAAGTGCAACAACATGGCAGCTTTCACAGCTTTTTCCTTGGCACCATCCCTATACCTAGGCTGATTTATCTGCCTAGGGTTAGGGTTAGGCTTCAGCCTAGGGCTTGGATTTCTTTAACCAGGAAGCCCTGAGTTCCAGGCTTACTTCATCTGCCAAAGGCATCCCAAAGGGAGTGCAGAAGTGCCACAACATGGCTGCTTTCACGGCTTTTCCCTTAGGAAGAACCCTAATACCCGGCTGATTTACCTTCCTAGGGTTACTGTTAGGCTTAGGCCTAGGACTTTTAAAACCAGGAAGCCCTGGGCTCCAGGCACACTGCAGCTGCGAAAGGCATCCCAAGGGGAGCGCAAAAGTGACGCAACTTGGCTGCCACCACTGATATTTCCATGAGACCATCCCGAACCATAGGTTGATTTTCCTTCCTAGGGTTAAGGTTTGAGTTACGCCTAGGGTAAGGGTCTATTAACCAAAAAGCCCTGAGTTCCAAGAACACAGCAGCTGCGAAGGACTAGCCAAGAAGAGCGCAAAAGTACCACAACATGCCTGCCTCCACAGCTTTTTCCTTGGGGACATGCCTAATTCCTGGCTGATTTGCCTTTCTCGTCTTAGGGTTGGGGTTCGGCCTAGGGCTAGGATTTTTAAAATCAGGAAGCCCTGAGTTCCAGGCACACTGCAGCTGTGAAAGGCATCCAAAAGGGAGTGCAAAAGTGCCACAACATGGCTGCTTTCACGGCTTTTTCCTTGGCAAGAAGCCTAACACCAGGCTGATTTACCTTCCCAGGGTTACTGTTAGGCTTAGGCCTAGGGCTAGGATTTTTAAAACTAGGAAGCCCTTAGCTCCAGGCACACTGCAGCTGTTCAAGGCATCCCAAGGGGAGTACAAAAGTGCAACAACATGGCAGCTTTCACAGCTTTTTCCTTGGCACCATCCCTATACCTAGGCTGATTTATCTGCCTAGGGTTAGGGTTAGGCTTCAGCCTAGGGCTTGGATTTCTTTAACCAGGAAGCCCTGAGTTCCAGGCTTACTTCATCTGCCAAAGGCATCCCAAAGGGAGTGCAGAAGTGCCACAACATGGCTGCTTTCACGGCTTTTCCCTTAGGAAGAACCCTAATACCCGGCTGATTTACCTTCCTAGGGTTACTGTTAGGCTTAGGCCTAGGACTTTTAAAACCAGGAAGCCCTGGGCTCCAGGCACACTGCAGCTGCGAAAGGCATCCCAAGGGGAGCGCAAAAGTGACGCAACTTGGCTGCCACCACTGATATTTCCATGAGACCATCCCCAACCATAGGCTGATTTTCCTTCCTAGGGTTAAGGTTTGAGTTACGCCTAGGGTAAGGGTTCTATTAACCAGAAAGCCCTGAGTTCCAAGAACACAGCAGCTGCGAAGGACTAGCCAAGAAGAGCGCAAAAGTACCACAACATGCCTGCCTCCACAGCTTTTTCCTTGGGGACATGCCTAATTCCTGGCTGATTTGCCTTTCTCGTCTTAGGGTTGGGGTTCGGCCTAGGGCTAGGATTTTTAAAATCAGGAAGCCCTGAGTTCCAGGCACACTGCAGCTGTGAAAGGCATCCAAAAGGGAGTGCAAAAGTGCCACAACATGGCTGCTTTCACGGCTTTTTCCTTGGCAAGAAGCCTAACACCAGGCTGATTTACCTTCCCAGGGTTACTGTTAGGCTTAGGCCTAGGGCATTTAAAACCAGGAAGCCCTGGGCTCCAGGCACACTGCAGCTGCGAAAGGCATCCCAAGGGGAGCGCAAAAGTGCAACAACATGGCAGCTTTCACAGCTTTTTCCTTGGCACCATCCCTATACCTAGGCTGATTTATCTGCCTAGGGTTAGGGTTAGGCTTCAGCCTAGGGCTTGGATTTCTTTAACCAGGAAGCCCTGAGTTCCAGGCTTACTTCATCTGCCAAAGGCATCCCAAAGGGAGTGCAGAAGTGCCACAACATGGCTGCTTTCACGGCTTTTCCCTTAGGAAGAACCCTAATACCCGGCTGATTTACCTTCCTAGGGTTACTGTTAGGCTTAGGCCTAGGACTTTTAAAACCAGGAAGCCCTGGGCTCCAGGCACACTGCAGCTGCGAAAGGCATCCCAAGGGGAGCGCAAAAGTGACGCAACTTGGCTGCCACCACTGATATTTCCATGAGACCATCCCGAACCATAGGTTGATTTTCCTTCCTAGGGTTAAGGTTTGAGTTACGCCTAGGGTAAGGGTCTATTAACCAGAAAGCCCTGAGTTCCAAGAACACAGCAGCTGCGAAGGACTAGCCAAGAAGAGCGCAAAAGTACCACAACATGCCTGCCTCCACAGCTTTTTCCTTGGGGACATGCCTAATTCCTGGCTGATTTGCCTTTCTCGTCTTAGGGTTGGGGTTCGGCCTAGGGCTAGGATTTTTAAAATCAGGAAGCCCTGAGTTCCAGGCACACTGCAGCTGTGAAAGGCATCCAAAAGGGAGTGCAAAAGTGCCACAACATGGCTGCTTTCACGGCTTTTTCCTTGGCAAGAAGCCTAACACCAGGCTGATTTACCTTCCCAGGGTTACTGTTAGGCTTAGGCCTAGGGCTAGGATTTTTAAAACTAGGAAGCCCTTAGCTCCAGGCACACTGCAGCTGTTCAAGGCATCCCAAGGGGAGTACAAAAGTGCAACAACATGGCAGCTTTCACAGCTTTTTCCTTGGCACCATCCCTATACCTAGGCTGATTTATCTGCCTAGGGTTAGGGTTAGGCTTCAGCCTAGGGCTTGGATTTCTTTAACCAGGAAGCCCTGAGTTCCAGGCTTACTTCATCTGCCAAAGGCATCCCAAAGGGAGTGCAGAAGTGCCACAACATGGCTGCTTTCACGGCTTTTCCCTTAGGAAGAACCCTAATACCCGGCTGATTTACCTTCCTAGGGTTACTGTTAGGCTTAGGCCTAGGACTTTTAAAACCAGGAAGCCCTGGGCTCCAGGCACACTGCAGCTGCGAAAGGCATCCCAAGGGGAGCGCAAAAGTGCAACAACATGGCAGCTTTCACAGCTTTTTCCTTGGCACCATCCCTATACCTAGGCTGATTTATCTGCCTAGGGTTAGGGTTAGGCTTCAGCCTAGGGCTTGGATTTCTTTAACCAGGAAGCCCTGAGTTCCAGGCTTACTTCATCTGCCAAAGGCATCCCAAAGGGAGTGCAGAAGTGCCACAACATGGCTGCTTTCACGGCTTTTCCCTTAGGAAGAACCCTAATACCCGGCTGATTTACCTTCCTAGGGTTACTGTTAGGCTTAGGCCTAGGACTTTTAAAACCAGGAAGCCCTGGGCTCCAGGCACACTGCAGCTGCGAAAGGCATCCCAAGGGGAGCGCAAAAGTGACGCAACTTGGCTGCCACCACTGATATTTCCATGAGACCATCCCGAACCATAGGTTGATTTTCCTTCCTAGGGTTAAGGTTTGAGTTACGCCTAGGGTAAGGGTCTATTAACCAGAAAGCCCTGAGTTCCAAGAACACAGCAGCTGCGAAGGACTAGCCAAGAAGAGCGCAAAAGTACCACAACATGCCTGCCTCCACAGCTTTTTCCTTGGGGACATGCCTAATTCCTGGCTGATTTGCCTTTCTCGTCTTAGGGTTGGGGTTCGGCCTAGGGCTAGGATTTTTAAAATCAGGAAGCCCTGAGTTCCAGGCACACTGCAGCTGTGAAAGGCATCCAAAAGGGAGTGCAAAAGTGCCACAACATGGCTGCTTTCACGGCTTTTTCCTTGGCAAGAAGCCTAACACCAGGCTGATTTACCTTCCCAGGGTTACTGTTAGGCTTAGGCCTAGGGCTAGGATTTTTAAAACTAGGAAGCCCTGGGCTCCAGGCACACTGCAGCTGTTCAAGGCATCCCAAGGGGAGTACAAAAGTGCAACAACATGGCAGCTTTCACAGCTTTTTCCTTGGCACCATCCCTATACCTAGGCTGATTTATCTGCCTAGGGTTAGGGTTAGGCTTCAGCCTAGGGCTTGGATTTCTTTAACCAGGAAGCCCTGAGTTCCAGGCTTACTTCATCTGCCAAAGACATCCCAAAGGGAGTGCAGAAGTGCCACAACATGGCTGCTTTCACGGCTTTTCCCTTAGGAAGAACCCTAATACCCGGCTGATTTACCTTCCTAGGGTTACTGTTAGGCTTAGGCCTAGGACTTTTAAAACCAGGAAGCCCTGGGCTCCAGGCACACTGCAGCTGCGAAAGGCATCCCAAGGGGAGCGCAAAAGTGACGCAACTTGGCTGCCACCACTGCTATTTCCATGAGACCATCCCGAACCATAGGCTGATTTTCCTTCCTAGGGTTAAGGTTTGAGTTACGCCTAGGGTAAGGGTTCTATTAACCAGAAAGCCCTGAGTTCCAAGAACACAGCAGCTGCGAAGGACTAGCCAAGAAGAGCGCAAAAGTACCACAACATGCCTGCCTCCACAGCTTTTTCCTTGGGGACATGCCTAATTCCTGGCTGATTTGCCTTTCTCGTCTTAGGGTTGGGGTTCGGCCTAGGGCTAGGATTTTTAAAATCAGGAAGCCCTGAGTTCCAGGCACACTGCAGCTGTGAAAGGCATCCAAAAGGGAGTGCAAAAGTGCCACAACATGGCTGCTTTCACGGCTTTTTCCTTGGCAAGAAGCCTAACACCAGGCTGATTTACCTTCCCAGGGTTACTGTTAGGCTTAGGCCTAGGGCTAGGATTTTTAAAACTAGGAAGCCCTGGGCTCCAGGCACACTGCAGCTGTTCAAGGCATCCCAAGGGGAGTACAAAAGTGCAGCAACATGGCAGCTTTCACATCTTTTTCCTTGGCACCATCCGTATACCTAGGCTGATTTATCTGCCTAGGGTTAGGGTTAGGCTTCAGCCTAGGGCTTGGATTTCTTTAACCAGGAAGCCCTGAGTTCCAGGCTTACTTCATCTGCCAAAGGCATCCCAAAGGGAGTGCAGAAGTGCCACAACATGGCTGCTTTCACGGCTTTTCCCTTAGGAAGAACCCTAATACGCGGCTGATTTACCTTCCTAGGGTTACTGTTAGGCTTAGGCCTAGGACTTTTAAAACCAGGAAGCCCTGGGCTCCAGGCACACTGCAGCTGCGAAAGGCATCCCAAGGGGAGCGCAAAAGTGACGCAACTTGGCTGCCACCACTGATATTTCCATGAGACCATCCCCAACCATAGGCTGATTTTCCTTCCTAGGGTTAAGGTTTGAGTTACGCCTAGGGTAAGGGTTCTATTAACCAGAAAGCCCTGAGTTCCAAGAACACAGCAGCTGGGAAGGACTAAACAAGAAGAGCGCAAAAGTACCACAACATGCCTGCCTCCACAGCTTTTTCCTTGGGGACATGCCTAATTCCTGGCTGATTTGCCTTTCTCGTCTTAGGGTTGGGGTTCGGCCTAGGGCTAGGATTTTTAAAATCAGGAAGCCCTGAGTTCCAGGCACACTGCAGCTGTGAAAGGCATCCAAAAGGGAGTGCAAAAGTGCCACAACATGGCTGCTTTCACGGCTTTTTCCTTGGCAAGAAGCCTAACACCAGGCTGATTTCCCTTCCCAGGGTTACTGTTAGGCTTAGGCCTAGGGCTAGGATTTTTGAAACTAGGAAGCCCTGGGCTCCAGGCACACTGCAGCTGTTCAAGGCATCCCAAGGGGAGCGCAAAAGTGCAACAACATGGCAGCTTTCACAGCTTTTTCCTTGGCACCATCCCTATACCTAGGCTGATTTATCTGCCTAGGGTTAGGGTTAGGGTTCAGCCTAGGGCTTGGATTTCTTTAACCAGGAAGCCCTGAGTTCCAGGCTTACTTCATCTGCCAAAGGCATCCCAAAGGGAGTGCAGAAGTGCCACAACATGGCTGCTTTCACGGCTTTTCCCTTAGGAAGAACCCTAATACCCGGCTGATTTACCTTCCTAGGGTTACTGTTAGGCTTAGGCCTAGGACTTTTAAAACCAGGAAGCCCTGGGCTCCAGGCACACTGCAGCTGCGAAAGGCATCCCAAGGGGAGCGCAAAAGTGACGCAACTTGGCTGCCACCACTGATATTTCCATGAGACCATCCCGAACCATAGGCTGATTTTCCTTCCTAGGGTTAAGGTTTGAGTTACGCCTAGGGTAAGGGTCTATTAACCAGAAAGCCCTGAGTTCCAAGAACACAGCAGCTGCGAAGGACTAGCCAAGAAGAGCGCAAAAGTACCACAACATGCCTGCCTCCACAGCTTTTTCCTTGGGGACATGCCTAATTCCTGGCTGATTTGCCTTTCTCGTCTTAGGGTTGGGGTTCGGCCTAGGGCTAGGATTTTTAAAATCAGGAAGCCCTGAGTTCCAGGCACACTGCAGCTGTGAAAGGCATCCAAAAGGGAGTGCAAAAGTGCCACAACATGGCTGCTTTCACGGCTTTTTCCTTGGCAAGAAGCCTAACACCAGGCTGATTTACCTTCCCAGGGTTACTGTTAGGCTTAGGCCTAGGGCTAGGATTTTTAAAACTAGGAAGCCCTGGGCTCCAGGCACACTGCAGCTGTTCAAGGCATCCCAAGGGGAGTACAAAAGTGCAACAACATGGCAGCTTTCACAGCTTTTTCCTTGGCACCATCCCTATACCTAGGCTGATTTATCTGCCTAGGGTTAGGGTTAGGCTTCAGCCTAGGGCTTGGATTTCTTTAACCAGGAAGCCCTGAGTTCCAGGCTTACTTCATCTGCCAAAGGCATCCCAAAGGGAGTGCAGAAGTGCCACAACATGGCTGCTTTCACGGCTTTTCCCTTAGGAAGAACCCTAATACCCGGCTGATTTACCTTCCTAGGGTTACTGTTAGGCTTAGGCCTAGGACTTTTAAAACCAGGAAGCCCTGGGCTCCAGGCACACTGCAGCTGCGAAAGGCATCCCAAGGGGAGCGCAAAAGTGACGCAACTTGGCTGCCACCACTGATATTTCCATGAGACCATCCCCAACCATAGGTTGATTTTCCTTCCTAGGGTTAAGGTTTGAGTTACGCCTAGGGTAAGGGTCTATTAACCAGAAAGCCCTGAGTTCCAAGAACACAGCAGCTGCGAAGGACTAGCCAAGAAGAGCGCAAAAGTACCACAACATGCCTGCCTCCACAGCTTTTTCCTTGGGGACATGCCTAATTCCTGGCTGATTTGCCTTTCTCGTCTTAGGGTTGGGGTTCGGCCTAGGGCTAGGATTTTTAAAATCAGGAAGCCCTGAGTTCCAGGCACACTGCAGCTGTGAAAGGCATCCAAAAGGGAGTGCAAAAGTGCCACAACATGGCTGCTTTCACGGCTTTTTCCTTGGCAAGAAGCCTAACACCAGGCTGATTTACCTTCCCAGGGTTACTGTTAGGCTTAGACCTAGGGCTAGGATTTTTAAAACTAGGAAGCCCTGGGCTCCAGGCACACTGCAGCTGTTCAAGGCATCCCAAGGGGAGTACAAAAGTGCAACAACATGGCAGCTTTCACAGCTTTTTCCTTGGCACCATCCCTATACCTAGGCTGATTTATCTGCCTAGGGTTAGGGTTAGGGTTCAGCCTAGGGCTTGGATTTCTTTAACCAGGAAGCCCTGAGTTCCAGGCTTACTTCATCTGCCAAAGGCATCCCAAAGGGAGTGCAGAAGTGCCACAACATGGCTGCTTTCACGGCTTTTCCCTTAGGAAGAACCCTAATACCCGGCTGATTTACCTTCCTAGGGTTACTGTTAGGCTTAGGCCTAGGACTTTTAAAACCAGGAAGCCCTGGGCTCCAGGCACACTGCAGCTGCGAAAGGCATCCCAAGGGGAGCGCAAAAGTGACGCAACTTGGCTGCCACCACTGATATTTCCATGAGACCATCCCGAACCATAGGCTGATTTTCCTTCCTAGGGTTAAGGTTTGAGTTACGCCTAGGGTAAGGGTCTATTAACCAGAAAGCCCTGAGTTCCAAGAACACAGCAGCTGCGAAGGACTAGCCAAGAAGAGCACAAAAGTACCACAACATGCCTGCCTCCACAGCTTTTTCCTTGGGGACATGCCTAATTCCTGGCTGATTTGCCTTTCTCGTCTTAGGGTTGGGGTTCGGCCTAGGGCTAGGATTTTTAAAATCAGGAAGCCCTGAGTTCCAGGCACACTGCAGCTGTGAAAGGCATCCAAAAGGGAGTGCAAAAGTGCCACAACATGGCTGCTTTCACGGCTTTTTCCTTGGCAAGAAGCGTAACACCAGGCTGATTTCCCTTCCCAGGGTTACTGTTAGGCTTAGGCCTAGGGCTAGGATTTTTAAAACTAGGAAGCCCTTAGCTCCAGGCACACTGCAGCTGTTCAAGGCATCCCAAGGGGAGTACAAAAGTGCAACAACATGGCAGCTTTCACAGCTTTTTCCTTGGCACCATCCCTATACCTAGGCTGATTTATCTGCCTAGGGTTAGGGTTAGGCTTCAGCCTAGGGCTTGATTTCTTTAACCAGGAAGCCCTGAGTTCCAGGCTTACTTCATCTGCCAAAGGCATCCCAAAGGGAGTGCAGAAGTGCCACAACATGGCTGCTTTCACGGCTTTTCCCTTAGGAAGAACCCTAATACGCGGCTGATTTACCTTCCTAGGGTTACTGTTAGGCTTAGGCCTAGGACTTTTAAAACCAGGAAGCCCTGGGCTCCAGGCACACTGCAGCTGCGAAAGGCATCCCAAGGGGAGCGCAAAAGTGACGCAACTTGGCTGCCACCACTGATATTTCCATGAGACCATCCCGAACCATAGGCTGATTTTCCTTCCTAGGCTTAAGGTTTGAGTTACGCCTAGGGTAAGGGTCTATTAACCAGAAAGCCCTGAGTTCCAAGAACACAGCAGCTGCGAAGGACTAGCCAAGAAGAGCGCAAAAGTAGCACAACATGCCTGCCTCCACAGCTTTTTCCTTGGGGACATGCCTAATTCCTGGCTGATTTGCCTTTCTCGTCTTAGGGTTGGGGTTCGGCCTAGGGCTAGGATTTTTAAAATCAGGAAGCCCTGAGTTCCAGGCACACTGCAGCTGTGAAAGGCATCCAAAAGGGAGTGCAAAAGTGCCACAACATGGCTGCTTTCACGGCTTTTTCCTTGGCAAGAAGCCTAACACCAGGCTGATTTACCTTCCCAGGGTTACTGTTAGGCTTAGGCCTAGGGCTAGGATTTTTAAAACTAGGAAGCCCTTAGCTCCAGGCACACTGCAGCTGTTCAAGGCATCCCAAGGGGAGTACAAAAGTGCAACAACATGGCAGCTTTCACAGCTTTTTCCTTGGCACCATCCCTATACCTAGGCTGATTTATCTGCCTAGGGTTAGGGTTAGGGTTCAGCCTAGGGCTTGGATTTCTTTAACCAGGAAGCCCTGAGTTCCAGGCTTACTTCATCTGCCAAAGGCATCCCAAAGGGAGTGCAGAAGTGCCACAACATGGCTGCTTTCACGGCTTTTCCCTTAGGAAGAACCCTAATACCCGGCTGATTTACCTTCCTAGGGTTACTGTTAGGCTTAGGCCTAGGACTTTTAAAACCAGGAAGCCTGGGCTCCAGGCACACTGCAGCTGCGAAAGGCATCCCAAGGGGAGCGCAAAAGTGACGCAACTTGGCTGCCACCACTGATATTTCCATGAGACCATCCCGAACCATAGGTAGATTTTCCTTCCTAGGCTTAAGGTTTGAGTTACGCCTAGGGTAAGGGTTCTATTAACCAGAAAGCCCTGAGTTCCAAGAACACAGCAGCTGCGAAGGACTAGCCAAGAAGAGCGCAAAAGTACCACAACATGCCTGCCTCCACAGCTTTTTCCTTGGGGACATGCCTAATTCCTGGCTGATTTGCCTTTCTCGTCTTAGGGTTGGGGTTCGGCCTAGGCTAGGATTTTTAAAATCAGGAAGCCCTGAGTTCCAGGCACACTGCAGCTGTGAAAGGCATCCAAAAGGGAGTGCAAAAGTGCCACAACATGGCTGCTTTCACGGCTTTTTCCTTGGCAAGAAGCCTAACACCAGGCTGATTTACCTTCCCAGGGTTACTGTTAGGCTTAGGCCTAGGGCTAGGATTTTTAAAACTAGGAAGCCCTGGGCTCCAGGCACACTGCAGCTGTTCAAGGCATCCCAAGGGGAGTACAAAAGTGCAACAACATGGCAGCTTTCACAGCTTTTTCCTTGGCACCATCCCTATACCTAGGCTGATTTATCTGCCTAGGGTTAGGGTTAGGGTTCAGCCTAGGGCTTGATTTCTTTAACCAGGAAGCCCTGAGTTCCAGGCTTACTTCATCTGCCAAAGGCATCCCAAAGGGAGTGCAGAAGTGCCACAACATGGCTGCTTTCACGGCTTTTCCCTTAGGAAGAACCCTAATACGCGGCTGATTTACCTTCCTAGGGTTACTGTTAGGCTTAGGCCTAGGACTTTTAAAACCAGGAAGCCCTGGGCTCCAGGCACACTGCAGCTGCGAAAGGCATCCCAAGGGGAGCGCAAAAGTGACGCAACTTGGCTGCCACCACTGATATTTCCATGAGACCATCCCGAACCATAGGCTGATTTTCCTTCCTAGGCTTAAGGTTTGAGTTACGCCTAGGGTAAGGGTCTATTAACCAGAAAGCCCTGAGTTCCAAGAACACAGCAGCTGCGAAGGACTAGCCAAGAAGAGCGCAAAAGTAGCACAACATGCCTGCCTCCACAGCTTTTTCCTTGGGGACATGCCTAATTCCTGGCTGATTTGCCTTTCTCGTCTTAGGGTTGGGGTTCGGCCTAGGGCTAGGATTTTTAAAATCAGGAAGCCCTGAGTTCCAGGCACACTGCAGCTGTGAAAGGCATCCAAAAGGGAGTGCAAAAGTGCCACAACATGGCTGCTTTCACGGCTTTTTCCTTGGCAAGAAGCCTAACACCAGGCTGATTTACCTTCCCAGGGTTACTGTTAGGCTTAGGCCTATGGCTAGGATTTTTAAAACTAGGAAGCCCTTAGCTCCAGGCACACTGCAGCTGTTCAAGGCATCCCAAGGGGAGTACAAAAGTGCAACAACATGGCAGCTTTCACAGCTTTTTCCTTGGCACCATCCCTATACCTAGGCTGATTTATCTGCCTAGGGTTAGGGTTAGGCTTCAGCCTAGGGCTTGGATTTCTTAACCAGGAAGCCCTGAGTTCCAGGCTTACTTCATCTGCCAAAGGCATCCCAAAGGGAGTGCAGAAGTGCCACAACATGGCTGCTTTCACGGCTTTTCCCTTAGGAAGAACCCTAATACCCGGCTGATTTACCTTCCTAGGGTTACTATTAAGCTTAGGCCTAGGACTTTTAAAACCAGGAAGCCCTGGGCTCCAGGCACACTGCAGCTGCGAAAGGCATCCCAAGGGGAGCGCAAAAGTGACGCAACTTGGCTGCCACCACTGATATTTCCATGAGACCATCCCGAACCATAGGATGATTTTCCTTCCTAGGGTAAAGGTTTGAGTTACGCCTAGGGTAAGGGTCTATTAACCAGAAAGCCCTGAGTTCCAAGAACACAGCAGCTGCGAAGGACTAGCCAAGAAGAGCGCAAAAGTACCACAACATGCCTGCCTCCACAGCTTTTTCCTTGGGGACATGCCTAATTCCTGGCTGATTTGCCTTTCTCGTCTTAGGGTTGGGGTTCGGCCTAGGGCTAGGATTTTTAAAATCAGGAAGCCCTGAGTTCCAGGCACACTGCAGCTGTGAAAGGCATCCAAAAGGGAGTGCAAAAGTGCCACAACATGGCTGCTTTCACGGCTTTTTCCTTGGCAAGAAGCCTAACACCAGGCTGATTTACCTTCCAGGGTTACTGTTAGGCTTAGGCCTAGGGCTAGGATTTTTAAAACTAGGAAGCCCTTAGCTCCAGGCACACTGCAGCTGTTCAAGGCATCCCAAGGAAAGTACAAAAGTGCAACAACATGGCAGCTTTCACAGCTTTTTCCTTGGCACCATCCCTATACCTAGGCTGATTTATCTGCCTAGGGTTAGGGTTAGGGTTCAGCCTAGGGCTTGGATTTCTTTAACCAGGAAGCCCTGAGTTCCAGGCTTACTTCATCTGCCAAAGGCATCCCAAAGGGAGTGCAGAAGTGCCACAACATGGCTGCTTTCACGGCTTTTCCCTTAGGAAGAACCCTAATACCCGGCTGATTTACCTTCCTAGGGTTACTGTTAGGCTTAAGCCTAGGACTTTTAAAACCAGGAAGCCCTGGGCTCCAGGCACACTGAAGCTGCGAAAGGCATCCCAAGGGGAGCGCAAAAGTGACGCAACTTGGCTGCCACCACTGATATTTCCATGAGACCATCCCGAACCATAGGCTGATTTTCCTTCCTAGGGTTAAGGTTTGAGTTACGCCTAGGGTAAGGGTCTATTAACCAGAAAGCCCTGAGTTCCAAGAACACAGCAGCTGCGAAGGACTAGCCAAGAAGAGCGCAAAAGTACCACAACATGCCTGCCTTCCACAGCTTTTTCCTTGGGACATGCCTAATTCCTGGCTGATTTGCCTTTCTCGTCTTAGGGTTGGGGTTCGGCCTAGGGCTAGGATTTTAAAATCAGGAAGCCCTGAGTTCCAGGGCACACTGCAGCTGTGAAAGGCATCCAAAAGGGAGTGCAAAAGTGCCACAACATGGCTGCTTTCACGGCTTTTTCCTTGGCAAGAAGCCTAACACCAGGCTGATTTACCTTCCCAGGGTTACTGTTAGGCTTAGGCCTAGGGCTAGGATTTTTAAAACTAGGAAGCCCTGGGGCTCCAGGCACACTGCAGCTGTTCAAGGCATCCCAAGGGGGAGTACAAAAGTGCAACAACATGGCAGCTTTCACAGCTTTTTCCTTGGCACCATCCCTATACCTAGGCTGATTTATCTGCCTAGGGTTAGGGTTAGGCTTCAGCCTAGGGCTTGGATTTCTTTAACCAGGAAGCCCTGAGTTCCAGGCTTACTTCATCTGCCAAAGGCATCCCAAAGGGAGTGCAGAAGTGCCACAACATGGCTGCTTTCACGGCTTTTCCCTTAGGAAGAACCCTAATACCCGGCTGATTTACCTTCCTAGGGTTACTGTTAGGCTTAGGCCTAGGACTTTTAAAACCAGGAAGCCCTGGGCTCCAGGCACACTGCAGCTGCGAAAGGCATCCCAAGGGGAGCGCAAAAGTGATGCAACTTGGCTGCCACCACTGATATTTCCATGAGACCATCCCGAACCATAGGCTGATTTTCCTTCCTAGGGTTAAGGTTTGAGTTACGCCTAGGGTAAGGGTTCTATTAACCAGAAAGCCCTGAGTTCCAAGAACACAGCAGCTGCGAAGGACTAGCCAAGAAGAGCGCAAAAGTACCACAACATGCCTGCCTCCACAGCTTTTTCCTTGGGGACATGCCTAATTCCTGGCTGATTTGCCTTTCTCGTCTTAGGGTTGGGGTTCGGCCTAGGGCTAGGATTTTTAAAATCAGGAAGCCCTGAGTTCCAGGCACACTGGAGCTGTGAAAGGCATCCAAAAGGGAGTGCAAAAGTGCCACAACATGGCTGCTTTCACGGCTTTTTCCTTGGCAAGAAGCCTAACACCAGGCTGATTTACCTTCCCAGGGTTACTGTTAGGCTTAGGCCAAGGGCTAGGATTTTTAAAACTAGGAAGCCCTGGGCTCCAGGCACACTGCAGCTGTTCAAGGCATCCCAAGGGGAGTACAAAAGTGCAACAACATGGCAGCTTTCACAGCTTTTTCCTTGGCACCATCCCTATACCTAGGCTGATTTATCTGCCTAGGGTTAGGGTTAGGCTTCAGCCTAGGGATTGGATTTCTTTAACCAGGAAGCCCTGAGTTCCAGGCTTACTTCATCTGCCAAAGGCATCCCAAAGGGAGTGCAGAAGTGCCACAACATGGCTGCTTTCACGGCTTTTCCCTTAGGAAGAACCCTAATACCCGGCTGATTTACCTTCCTAGGGTTACTGTTAGGCTTAGGCCTAGGACTTTTAAAACCAGGAAGCCCTGGGCTCCAGGCACACTGCAGCTGCGAAAGGCATCCCAAGGGGAGCGCAAAAGTGACGCAACTTGGCTGCCACCACTGATATTTCCATGAGACCATCCCGAACCATAGGCTGATTCTCCTTCCTAGGGTTAAGGTTTGAGTTACGCCTAGGGTAAGGGCTCTATTAACCAGAAAGCCCTGAGTTCCAAGAACACAGCAGCTGCGAAGGACTAGCCAAGAAGAGCGCAAAAGTACCACAACATGCCTGCCTCCACAGCTTTTTCCTTGGGGACATGCCTAATTCCTGGCTGATTTGCCTTTCTCGTCTTAGGGTTGGGGTTCGGCCTAGGGCTAGGATTTTTAAAATCAGGAAGCCCTGAGTTCCAGGCACACTGCAGCTGTGAAAGGCATCCAAAAGGGAGTGCAAAAGTGCCACAACATGGCTGCTTTCACGGCTTTTTCCTTGGCAAGAAGCCTAACACCAGGCTGATTTACCTTCCCAGGGTTACTGTTAGGCTTAGGCCTAGGGCTAGGATTTTTAAAACTAGGAAGCCCTGGGCTCCAGGCACACTGAAGCTGCGAAAGGCATCCCAAGGGGAGTACAAAAGTGCAACAACATGGCAGCTTTCACAGCTTTTTCCTTGGCACCATCCCTATACCTAGGCTGATTTATCTGCCTAGGGTTAGGGTTAGGGTTCAGCCTAGGGCTTGGATTTCTTTAACCAGGAAGCCCTGAGTTCCAGGCTTACTTCATCTGCCAAAGGCATCCCAAAGGGAGTGCAGAAGTGCCACAACATGGCTGCTTTCACGGCTTTTCCCTTAGGAAGAACCCTAATACCCGGCTGATTTACCTTCCTAGGGTTACTGTTAGGCTTAGGCCTAGGACTTTTAAAACCAGGAAGCCCTGGGCTCCAGGCACACTGCAGCTGCGAAAGGCATCCCAAGGGGAGCGCAAAAGTGACGCAACTTGGCTGCCACCACTGATATTTCCATGAGACCATCCCGAACCATAGGCTGATTTTCCTTCCTAGGGTTAAGGTTTGAGTTACGCCTAGGGTAAGGGTTCTATTAACCAGAAAGCCCTGAGTTGCAAGAACACAGCAGCTGCGAAGGACTAGCCAAGAAGAGCGCAAAAGTACCACAACATGCCTGCCTCCACAGCTTTTTCCTTGGGGACATGCCTAATTCCTGGCTGATTTGCCTTTCTCGTCTTAGGGTTGGGGTTCGGCCTAGGGCTAGGATTTTTAAAATCAGGAAGCCCTGAGTTCCAGGCACACTGCAGCTGTGAAAGGCATCCAAAAGGGAGTGCAAAAGTGCCACAACATGGCTGCTTTCACGGCTTTTTCCTTGGCAAGAAGCCTAACACCAGGCTGATTTACCTTCCCAGGGTTACTGTTAGGCTTAGGCCTAGGGCTAGGATTTTTAAAACTAGGAAGCCCTTAGCTCCAGGCACACTGCAGCTGTTCAAGGCATCCCAAGGGGAGTACAAAAGTGCTACAACATGGCAGCTTTCACATCTTTTTCCTTGGCACCATCCCTATACCTAGGCTGATTTATCTGCCTAGGGTTAGGGTTAGGGTTCAGCCTAGGGCTTGGATTTCTTTAACCAGGAAGCCCTGAGTTCCAGGCTTACTTCATCTGCCAAAGACATCCCAAAGGGAGTGCAGAAGTGCCACAACATGGCTGCTTTCACGGCTTTTCCCTTAGGAAGAACCCTAATACCCGGCTGATTTACCTTCCTAGGGTTACTGTTAGGCTTAGGCCTAGGACTTTTAAAACCAGGAAGCCCTGGGCTCCAGGCACACTGCAGCTGCGAAAGGCATCCCAAGGGGAGCGCAAAAGTGACGCAACTTGGCTGCCACCACTGATATTTCCATGAGACCATCCCGAACCATAGGTAGATTTTCCTTCCTAGGCTTAAGGTTTGAGTTACGCCTAGGGTAAGGGTTCTATTAACCAGAAAGCCCTGAGTTCCAAGAACACAGCAGCTGCGAAGGACTAGCCAAGAAGAGCGCAAAAGTACCACAACATGCCTGCCTCCACAGCTTTTTCCTTGGGGACATGCCTAATTCCTGGCTGATTTGCCTTTCTCGTCTTAGGGTTGGGGTTCGGCCTAGGGCTAGGATTTTTAAAATCAGGAAGCCCTGAGTTCCAGGCACACTGCAGCTGTGAAAGGCATCCAAAAGGGAGTGCAAAAGTGCCACAACATGGCTGCTTTCACGGCTTTTTCCTTGGCAAGAAGCCTAACACCAGGCTGATTTACCTTCCCAGGGTTACTGTTAGGCTTAGGCCTAGGGCTAGGATTTTTAAAACTAGGAAGCCCTGGGCTCCAGGCACACTGCAGCTGTTCAAGGCATCCCAAGGGGAGTACAAAAGTGCAACAACATGGCAGCTTTCACAGCTTTTTCCTTGGCACCATCCCTATACCTAGGCTGATTTATCTGCCTAGGGTTAGGGTTAGGCTTCAGCCTAGGGCTTGATTTCTTTAACCAGGAAGCCCTGAGTTCCAGGCTTACTTCATCTGCCAAAGGCATCCCAAAGGGAGTGCAGAAGTGCCACAACATGGCTGCTTTCACGGCTTTTCCCTTAGGAAGAACCCTAATACGCGGCTGATTTACCTTCCTAGGGTTACTGTTAGGCTTAGGCCTAGGACTTTTAAAACCAGGAAGCCCTGGGCTCCAGGCACACTGCAGCTGCGAAAGGCATCCCAAGGGGAGCGCAAAAGTGACGCAACTTGGCTGCCACCACTGATATTTCCATGAGACCATCCCGAACCATAGGCTGATTTTCCTTCCTAGGCTTAAGGTTTGAGTTACGCCTAGGGTAAGGGTCTATTAACCAGAAAGCCCTGAGTTCCAAGAACACAGCAGCTGCGAAGGACTAGCCAAGAAGAGCGCAAAAGTAGCACAACATGCCTGCCTCCACAGCTTTTTCCTTGGGGACATGCCTAATTCCTGGCTGATTTGCCTTTCTCGTCTTAGGGTTGGGGTTCGGCCTAGGGCTAGGATTTTTAAAATCAGGAAGCCCTGAGTTCCAGGCACACTGCAGCTGTGAAAGGCATCCAAAAGGGAGTGCAAAAGTGCCACAACATGGCTGCTTTCACGGCTTTTTCCTTGGCAAGAAGCCTAACACCAGGCTGATTTCCCTTCCCAGGGTTACTGTTAGGCTTAGGCCTAGGGCTAGGATTTTTAAAACTAGGAAGCCCTTAGCTCCAGGCACACTGCAGCTGCGAAAGGCATCCCAAGGGGAGTACAAAAGTGCAACAACATGGCAGCTTTCACAGCTTTTTCCTTGGCACCATCCCTATACCTAGGCTGATTTATCTGCCTAGGGTTAGGGTTAGGGTTCAGCCTAGGGCTTGGATTTCTTTAACCAGGAAGCCCTGAGTTCCAGGCTTACTTCATCTGCCAAAGGCATCCCAAAGGGAGTGCAGAAGTGCCACAACATGGCTGCTTTCACGGCTTTTCCCTTAGGAAGAACCCTAATACCCGGCTGATTTACCTTCCTAGGGTTACTATTAAGCTTAGGCCTAGGACTTTTAAAACCAGGAAGCCCTGGGCTCCAGGCACACTGCAGCTGCGAAAGGCATCCCAAGGGGAGCGCAAAAGTGACGCAACTTGGCTGCCACCACTGATATTTCCATGAGACCATCCCGAACCATAGGATGATTTTCCTTCCTAGGGTAAAGGTTTGAGTTACGCCTAGGGTAAGGGTCTATTAACCAGAAAGCCCTGAGTTCCAAGAACACAGCAGCTGCGAAGGACTAGCCAAGAAGAGCGCAAAAGTACCACAACATGCCTGCCTCCACAGCTTTTTCCTTGGGGACATGCCTAATTCCTGGCTGATTTGCCTTTCTCGTCTTAGGGTTGGGGTTCGGCCTAGGGCTAGGATTTTTAAAATCAGGAAGCCCTGAGTTCCAGGCACACTGCAGCTGTGAAAGGCATCCAAAAGGGAGTGCAAAAGTGCCACAACATGGCTGCTTTCACGGCTTTTTCCTTGGCAAGAAGCCTAACACCAGGCTGATTTACCTTCCCAGGGTTACTGTTAGGCTTAGGCCTAGGGCTAGGATTTTTAAAACTAGGAAGCCCTTAGCTCCAGGCACACTGCAGCTGTTCAAGGCATCCCAAGGAAAGTACAAAAGTGCAACAACATGGCAGCTTTCACAGCTTTTTCCTTGGCACCATCCCTATACCTAGGCTGATTTATCTGCCTAGGGTTAGGGTTAGGGTTCAGCCTAGGGCTTGGATTTCTTTAACCAGGAAGCCCTGAGTTCCAGGCTTACTTCATCTGCCAAAGGCATCCCAAAGGGAGTGCAGAAGTGCCACAACATGGCTGCTTTCACGGCTTTTCCCTTAGGAAGAACCCTAATACCCGGCTGATTTACCTTCCTAGGGTTACTGTTAGGCTTAAGCCTAGGACTTTTAAAACCAGGAAGCCCTGGGCTCCAGGCACACTGAAGCTGCGAAAGGCATCCCAAGGGGAGCGCAAAAGTGACGCAACTTGGCTGCCACCACTGATATTTCCATGAGACCATCCCGAACCATAGGCTGATTTTCCTTCCTAGGGTTAAGGTTTGAGTTACGCCTAGGGTAAGGGTCTATTAACCAGAAAGCCCTGAGTTCCAAGAACACAGCAGCTGCGAAGGACTAGCCAAGAAGAGCGCAAAAGTACCACAACATGCCTGCCTCCACAGCTTTTTCCTTGGGGACATGCCTAATTCCTGGCTGATTTGCCTTTCTCGTCTTAGGGTTGGGGTTCGGCCTAGGGCTAGGATTTTTAAAATCAGGAAGCCCTGAGTTCCAGGCACACTGCAGCTGTGAAAGGCATCCAAAAGGGAGTGCAAAAGTGCCACAACATGGCTGCTTTCACGGCTTTTTCCTTGGCAAGAAGCCTAACACCAGGCTGATTTACCTTCCCAGGGTTACTGTTAGGCTTAGGCCTAGGGCTAGGATTTTTAAAACTAGGAAGCCCTGGGCTCCAGGCACACTGCAGCTGTTCAAGGCAT
Organism: Ammospiza caudacuta; assembly: GCF_027887145.1. NCBI lineage: Eukaryota > Metazoa > Chordata > Aves > Passeriformes > Passerellidae > Ammospiza > Ammospiza caudacuta. The sequence continues at coordinate 1,114,601 of NW_026683128.1, read as the reverse complement.
CCCAAGGGGAGTACAAAAGTGCAACAACATGGCAGCTTTCACAGCTTTTTCCTTGGCACCATCCCTATACCTAGGCTGATTTATCTGCCTAGGGTTAGGGTTAGGCTTCAGCCTAGGGCTTGGATTTCTTTAACCAGGAAGCCCTGAGTTCCAGGCTTACTTCATCTGCCAAAGGCATCCCAAAGGGAGTGCAGAAGTGCCACAACATGGCTGCTTTCACGGCTTTTCCCTTAGGAAGAACCCTAATACCCGGCTGATTTACCTTCCTAGGGTTACTGTTAGGCTTAGGCCTAGGACTTTTAAAACCAGGAAGCCCTGGGCTCCAGGCACACTGCAGCTGCGAAAGGCATCCCAAGGGGAGCGCAAAAGTGATGCAACTTGGCTGCCACCACTGATATTTCCATGAGACCATCCCGAACCATAGGCTGATTTTCCTTCCTAGGGTTAAGGTTTGAGTTACGCCTAGGGTAAGGGTTCTATTAACCAGAAAGCCCTGAGTTCCAAGAACACAGCAGCTGCGAAGGACTAGCCAAGAAGAGCGCAAAAGTACCACAACATGCCTGCCTCCACAGCTTTTTCCTTGGGGACATGCCTAATTCCTGGCTGATTTGCCTTTCTCGTCTTAGGGTTGGGGTTCGGCCTAGGGCTAGGATTTTTAAATACAGGAAGCCCTGAGTTCCAGGCACACTGGAGCTGTGAAAGGCATCCAAAAGGGAGTGCAAAAGTGCCACAACATGGCTGCTTTCACGGCTTTTTCCTTGGCAAGAAGCCTAACACCAGGCTGATTTACCTTCCCAGGGTTACTGTTAGGCTTAGGCCAAGGGCTAGGATTTTTAAAACTAGGAAGCCCTGGGCTCCAGGCACACTGCAGCTGTTCAAGGCATCCCAAGGGGAGTACAAAAGTGCAACAACATGGCAGCTTTCACAGCTTTTTCCTTGGCACCATCCCTATACCTAGGCTGATTTATCTGCCTAGGGTTAGGGTTAGGCTTCAGCCTAGGGCTTGGATTTCTTTAACCAGGAAGCCCTGAGTTCCAGGCTTACTTCATCTGCCAAAGGCATCCCAAAGGGAGTGCAGAAGTGCCACAACATGGCTGCTTTCACGGCTTTTCCCTTAGGAAGAACCCTAATACCCGGCTGATTTACCTTCCTAGGGTTACTGTTAGGCTTAGGCCTAGGACTTTTAAAACCAGGAAGCCCTGGGCTCCAGGCACACTGCAGCTGCGAAAGGCATCCCAAGGGGAGCGCAAAAGTGACGCAACTTGGCTGCCACCACTGATATTTCCATGAGACCATCCCGAACCATAGGCTGATTCTCCTTCCTAGGGTTAAGGTTTGAGTTACGCCTAGGGTAAGGGCTCTATTAACCAGAAAGCCCTGAGTTCCAAGAACACAGCAGCTGCGAAGGACTAGCCAAGAAGAGCGCAAAAGTACCACAACATGCCTGCCTCCACAGCTTTTTCCTTGGGGACATGCCTAATTCCTGGCTGATTTGCCTTTCTCGTCTTAGGGTTGGGGTTCGGCCTAGGGCTAGGATTTTTAAAATCAGGAAGCCCTGAGTTCCAGGCACACTGCAGCTGTGAAAGGCATCCAAAAGGGAGTGCAAAAGTGCCACAACATGGCTGCTTTCACGGCTTTTTCCTTGGCAAGAAGCCTAACACCAGGCTGATTTACCTTCCCAGGGTTACTGTTAGGCTTAGGCCAAGGGCTAGGATTTTTAAAACTAGGAAGCCCTGGGCTCCAGGCACACTGCAGCTGTTCAAGGCATCCCAAGGGGAGTACAAAAGTGCAACAACATGGCAGCTTTCACAGCTTTTTCCTTGGCACCATCCCTATACCTAGGGTGATTTATCTGCCTAGGGTTAGGGTTAGGCTTCAGCCTAGGGCTTGGATTTCTTTAACCAGGAAGCCCTGAGTTCCAGGCTTACTTCATCTGCCAAAGGCATCCCAAAGGGAGTGCAGAAGTGCCACAACATGGCTGCTTTCACGGCTTTTCCCTTAGGAAGAACCCTAATACCCGGCTGATTTACCTTCCTAGGGTTACTGTTAGGCTTAGGCCTAGGACTTTTAAAACCAGGAAGCCCTGGGCTCCAGGCACACTGCAGCTGCGAAAGGCATCCCAAGGGGAGCGCAAAAGTGACGCAACTTGGCTGCCACCACTGATATTTCCATGAGACCATCCCGAACCATAGGCTGATTTTCCTTCCTAGGGTTAAGGTTTGAGTTACGCCTAGGGTAAGGGTTCTATTAACCAGAAAGCCCTGAGTTGCAAGAACACAGCAGCTGCGAAGGACTAGCCAAGAAGAGCGCAAAAGTACCACAACATGCCTGCCTCCACAGCTTTTTCCTTGGGGACATGCCTAATTCCTGGCTGATTTGCCTTTCTCGTCTTAGGGTTGGGGTTCGGCCTAGGGCTAGGATTTTTAAAATCAGGAAGCCCTGAGTTCCAGGCACACTGCAGCTGTGAAAGGCATCCAAAAGGGAGTGCAAAAGTGCCACAACATGGCTGCTTTCACGGCTTTTTCCTTGGCAAGAAGCCTAACACCAGGCTGATTTACCTTCCCAGGGTTACTGTTAGGCTTAGGCCTAGGGCTAGGATTTTTAAAACTAGGAAGCCCTTAGCTCCAGGCACACTGCAGCTGTTCAAGGCATCCCAAGGGGAGTACAAAAGTGCTACAACATGGCAGCTTTCACATCTTTTTCCTTGGCACCATCCCTATACCTAGGCTGATTTATCTGCCTAGGGTTAGGGTTAGGGTTCAGCCTAGGGCTTGGATTTCTTTAACCAGGAAGCCCTGAGTTCCAGGCTTACTTCATCTGCCAAAGACATCCCAAAGGGAGTGCAGAAGTGCCACAACATGGCTGCTTTCACGGCTTTTCCCTTAGGAAGAACCCTAATACCCGGCTGATTTACCTTCCTAGGGTTACTGTTAGGCTTAGGCCTAGGACTTTTAAAACCAGGAAGCCCTGGGCTCCAGGCACACTGCAGCTGCGAAAGGCATCCCAAGGGGAGCGCAAAAGTGACGCAACTTGGCTGCCACCACTGATATTTCCATGAGACCATCCCGAAGCATAGTTTGATTTTCCTTCCTAGGCTTAAGGTTTGAGTTACGCCTAGGGTAAGAGTCTATTAACCAGAAAGCCCTGAGTTCCAAGAACACAGCAGCTGCGAAGGACTAGCCAAGAAGAGCGCAAAAGTACCACAACATGCCTGCCTCCACAGCTTTTTCCTTGGGGACATGCCTAATTCCTGGCTGATTTGCCTTTCTCGTCTTAGGGTTGGGGTTCGGCCTAGGGCTAGGATTTTTAAAATCAGGAAGCCCTGAGTTCCAGGCACACTGCAGCTGTGAAAGGCATCCAAAAGGGAGTGCAAAAGTGCCACAACATGGCTGCTTTCACGGCTTTTTCCTTGGCAAGAAGCCTAACACCAGGCTGATTTACCTTCCCAGGGTTACTGTTAGGCTTAGGCCTAGGGCTAGGATTTTTAAAACTAGGAAGCCCTGGGCTCCAGGCACACTGCAGCTGTTCAAGGCATCCCAAGGGGAGTACAAAAGTGCTACAACATGGCAGCTTTCACAGCTTTTTCCTTGGCACCATCCCTATACCTAGGCTGATTTATCTGCCTAGGGTTAGGGTTAGGCTTCAGCCTAGGGCTGTGATTTCTTTAACCAGGAAGCCCTGAGTTCCAGGCTTACTTCATCTGCCAAAGGCATCCCAAAGGGAGTGCAGAAGTGCCACAACATGGCTGCTTTCACGGCTTTTCCCTTAGGAAGAACCCTAATACCCGGCTGATTTACCTTCCTAGGGTTACTGTTAGGCTTAGGCCTAGGACTTTTAAAACCAGGAAGCCCTGGGCTCCAGGCACACTGCAGCTGCGAAAGGCATCCCAAGGGGAGCGCAAAAGTGACGCAACTTGGCTGCCACCACTAATATTTCCATGAGACCATCCCGAACTATAGGTTGATTTTCCTTCCTAGGGTTAAGGTTTGAGTTACGCCTAGGGTAAGGGCTCTATTAACCAGAAAGCCCTGAGTTCCAAGAACACAGCAGCTGCGAAGGACTAGCCAAGAAGAGCGCAAAAGTACCACAACATGCCTGCCTCCACAGCTTTTTCCTTGGGGACATGCCTAATTCCTGGCTGATTTGCCTTTCTCGTCTTAGGGTTGGGGTTCGGCCTAGGGCTAGGATTTTTAAAATCAGGAAGCCCTGAGTTCCAGGCACACTGCAGCTGTGAAAGGCATCCAAAAGGGAGTGCAAAAGTGCCACAACATGGCTGCTTTCACGGCTTTTTCCTTGGCAAGAAGCCTAACACCAGGCTGATTTACCTTCCCAGGGTTACTGTTAGGCTTAGGCCTAGGGCTAGGATTTTTAAAACTAGGAAGCCCTTAGCTCCAGGCACACTGCAGCTGTTCAAGGCATCCCAAGGGGAGTACAAAAGTGCTACAACATGGCAGCTTTCACATCTTTTTCCTTGGCACCATCCCTATACCTAGGCTGATTTATCTGCCTAGGGTTAGGGTTAGGGTTCAGCCTAGGGCTTGGATTTCTTTAACCAGGAAGCCCTGAGTTCCAGGCTTACTTCATCTGCCAAAGGCATCCCAAAGGGAGTGCAGAAGTGCCACAACATGGCTGCTTTCACGGCTTTTCCCTTAGGAAGAACCCTAATACCCGGCTGATTTACCTTCCTAGGGTTACTGTTAGGCTTAGGCCTAGGACTTTTAAAACCAGGAAGCCCTGGGCTCCAGGCACACTGCAGCTGCGAAAGGCATCCCAAGGGGAGCGCAAAAGTGACGCAACTTGGCTGCCACCACTAATATTTCCATGAGACCATCCCGAACCATAGGTTGATTTTCCTTCCTAGGGTTAAGGTTTGAGTTACGCCTAGGGTAAGGGCTCTATTAACCAGAAAGCCCTGAGTTCCAAGAACACAGCAGCTGCGAAGGACTAGCCAAGAAGAGCGCAAAAGTACCACAACATGCCTGCCTCCACAGCTTTTTCCTTGGGGACATGCCTAATTCCTGGCTGATTTGCCTTTCTCGTCTTAGGGTTGGGGTTCGGCCTAGGGCTAGGATTTTTAAAATCAGGAAGCCCTGAGTTCCAGGCACACTGCAGCTGTGAAAGGCATCCAAAAGGGAGTGCAAAAGTGCCACAACATGGCTGCTTTCACGGCTTTTTCCTTGGCAAGAAGCCTAACACCAGGCTGATTTACCTTCCCAGGGTTACTGTTAGGCTTAGGCCTAGGGCTAGGATTTTTAAAACTAGGAAGCCCTTAGCTCCAGGCACACTGCAGCTGTTCAAGGCATCCCAAGGGGAGTACAAAAGTGCAACAACATGGCAGCTTTCACAGCTTTTTCCTTGGCACCATCCCTATACCTAGGCTGATTTATCTGCCTAGGGTTAGGGTTAGGCTTCAGCCTAGGGCTTGGATTTCTTTAACCAGGAAGCCCTGAGTTCCAGGCTTACTTCATCTGCCAAAGGCATCCCAAAGGGAGTGCAGAAGTGCCACAACATGGCTGCTTTCACGGCTTTTCCCTTAGGAAGAACCCTAATACCCGGCTGATTTACCTTCCTAGGGTTACTGTTAGGCTTAGGCCTAGGACTTTTAAAACCAGGAAGCCCTGGGCTCCAGGCACACTGCAGCTGCGAAAGGCATCCCAAGGGGAGCGCAAAAGTGACGCAACTTGGCTGCCACCACTAATATTTCCATGAGACCATCCCGAACCATAGGTTGATTTTCCTTCCTAGGGTTAAGGTTTGAGTTACGCCTAGGGTAAGGGCTCTATTAACCAGAAAGCCCTGAGTTCCAAGAACACAGCAGCTGCGAAGGACTAGCCAAGAAGAGCGCAAAAGTACCACAACATGCCTGCCTCCACAGCTTTTTCCTTGGGGACATGCCTAATTCCTGGCTGATTTGCCTTTCTCGTCTTAGGGTTGGAGTTCGGCCTAGGGCTAGGATTTTTAAAATCAGGAAGCCCTGAGTTCCAGGCACACTGCAGCTGTGAAAGGCATCCAAAAGGGAGTGCAAAAGTGCCACAACATGGCTGCTTTCACGGCTTTTTCCTTGGCAAGAAGCCTAACACCAGGCTGATTTACCTTCCCAGGGTTACTGTTAGGCTTAGGCCTAGGGCTAGGATTTTTCAAACTAGGAAGCCCTTAGCTCCAGGCACACTGCAGCTGTTCAAGGCATCCCAAGGGGAGTACAAAAGTGCAACAACATGGCAGCTTTCACAGCTTTTTCCTTGGCACCATCCCTATACCTAGGGTGATTTATCTGCCTAGGGTTCGGGTTAGGCTTCAGCCTAGGGCTTGGATTTCTTTAACCAGGAAGCCCTGAGTTCCAGGCTTACTTCATCTGCCAAAGGCATCCCAAAGGGAGTGCAGAAGTGCCACAACATGGCTGCTTTCACGGCTTTTCCCTTAGGAAGAACCCTAATACCCGGCTGATTTACCTTCCTAGGGTTACTGTTAGGCTTAGGCCTAGGACTTTTAAAACCAGGAAGCCCTGGGCTCCAGGCACACTGCAGCTGCGAAAGGCATCCCAAGGGGAGCGCAAAAGTGACGCAACTTGGCTGCCACCACTGATATTTCCATGAGACCATCCCGAACCATAGGCTGATTTTCCTTCCTAGGCTTAAGGTTTGAGTTACGCCTAGGGTAAGGGTTCTATTAACCAGAAAGCCCTGAGTTCCAAGAACACAGCAGCTGCGAAGGACTAGCCAAGAAGAGCGCAAAAGTACCACAACATGCCTGCCTCCACAGCTTTTTCCTTGGGGACATGCCTAATTCCTGGCTGATTTGCCTTTCTCGTCTTAGGGTTGGGGTTCGGCCTAGGGCTAGGATTTTTAAAATCAGGAAGCCCTGAGTTCCAGGCACACTGCAGCTGTGAAAGGCATCCAAAAGGGAGTGCAAAAGTGCCACAACATGGCTGCTTTCACGGCTTTTTCCTTGGCAAGAAGCCTAACACCAGGCTGATTTACCTTCCCAGGGTTACTGTTAGGCTTAGGCCTAGGGCTAGGATTTTTAAAACTAGGAAGCCCTTAGCTCCAGGCACACTGCAGCTGCGAAAGGCATCCCAAGGGGAGTACAAAAGTGCAACAACATGGCAGCTTTCACAGCTTTTTCCTTGGCACCATCCCTATACCTAGGCTGATTTATCTGCCTAGGGTTAGGGTTAGGCTTCAGCCTAGGGCTTGGATTTCTTTAACCAGGAAGCCCTGAGTTCCAGGCTTACTTCATCTGCCAAAGGCATCCCAAAGGGAGTGCAGAAGTGCCACAACATGGCTGCTTTCACGGCTTTTCCCTTAGGAAGAACCCTAATACCCGGCTGATTTACCTTCCTAGGGTTACTGTTAGGCTTAGGCCTAGGACTTTTAAAACCAGGAAGCCCTGGGCTCCAGGCACACTGCAGCTGCGAAAGGCATCCCAAGGGGAGCGCAAAAGTGACGCAACTTGGCTGCCACCACTGATATTTCCATGAGACCATCCCGAACCATAGGTTGATTTTCCTTCCTAGGGTTAAGGTTTGAGTTACGCCTAGGGTAAGGGTTCTATTAACCAGAAAGCCCTGAGTTCCAAGAACACAGCAGCTGGGAAGGACTAAACAAGAAGAGCGCAAAAGTACCACAACATGCCTGCCTCCACAGCTTTTTCCTTGGGGACATGCCTAATTCCTGGCTGATTTGCCTTTCTCGTCTTAGGGTTGGGGTTCGGCCTAGGGCTAGGATTTTTAAAATCAGGAAGCCCTGAGTTCCAGGCACACTGCAGCTGTGAAAGGCATCCAAAAGGGAGTGCAAAAGTGCCACAACATGGCTGCTTTCACGGCTTTTTCCTTGGCAAGAAGCCTAACACCAGGCTGATTTCCCTTCCCAGGGTTACTGTTAGGCTTAGGCCTAGGGCTAGGATTTTTCAAACTAGGAAGGCATGGGCTCCAGGCACACTGCAGCTGTTCAAGGCATCCCAAGGGGAGTACAAAAGTGCTACAACATGGCAGCTTTCACAGCTTTTTCCTTGGCACCATCCCTATACCTAGGCTGATTTATCTGCCTAGGGTTAGGGTTAGGGTTCAGCCTAGGGCTTGGATTTCTTTAACCAGGAAGCCCTGAGTTCCAGGCTTACTTCATCTGCCAAAGGCATCCCAAAGGGAGTGCAAAAGTGCCACAACATGGCTGCTTTCACGGCTTTTCCCTTAGGAAGAACCCTAATAGGCGGCTGATTTACCTTCCTAGGGTTACTGTTAGGCTTAGGCCTAGGACTTTTAAAACCAGGAAGCCCTGGGCTCCAGGCACACTGAAGCTGCGAAAGGCATCCCAAAGGGAGCGCAAAAGTGCAACATCATGGCAGCTTTCACAGCTTTTTCCTTGGCACCATCCCTATACCTAGGGTGATTTATCTGCTTAGGGTTAGGGTTAGGCTTCAGCCTAGGGCTTGGATTTCTTTAACCAGGAAGCCCTGAGTTCCAGGCTTACTTCATCTGCCAAAGGCATCCCAAAGGGAGTGCAGAAGTGCCACAACATGGCTGCTTTCACGGCTTTTCCCTTAGGAAGAACCCTAATACCCGGCTGATTTACCTTCCTAGGGTTACTGTTAGGCTTAGGCCTAGGACTTTTAAAACCAGGAAGCCCTGGGCTCCAGGCACACTGCAGCTGCGAAAGGCATCCCAAGGGGAGCGCAAAAGTGATGCAACTTGGCTGCCACCACTGATATTTCCATGAGACCATCCCGAACCATAGGCTGATTTTCCTTCCTAGGCTTAAGGTTTGAGTTACGCCTAGGGTAAGGGCTCTATTAACCAGAAAGCCCTGAGTTCCAAGAACACAGCAGCTGCGAAGGACTAGCCAAGAAGAGCGCAAAAGTACCACAACATGCCTGCCTCCACAGCTTTTTCCTTGGGGACATGCCTAATTCCTGGCTGATTTGCCTTTCTCGTCTTAGGGTTGGGGTTCGGCCTAGGGCTAGGATTTTTAAAATCAGGAAGCCCTGAGTTCCAGGCACACTGGAGCTGTGAAAGGCATCCAAAAGGGAGTGCAAAAGTGCCACAACATGGCTGCTTTCACGGCTTTTTCCTTGGCAAGAAGCCTAACACCAGGCTGATTTACCTTCCCAGGGTTACTGTTAGGCTTAGGCCTAGGGCTAGGATTTTTAAAACTAGGAAGCCCTGGGCTCCAGGCACACTGCAGCTGTTCAAGGCATCCCAAGGGGAGTACAAAAGTGCTACAACATGGCAGCTTTCACAGCTTTTTCCTTGGCACCATCCCTATACCTAGGCTGATTTATCTGCCTAGGGTTAGGGTTAGGCTTCAGCCTAGGGCTTGGATTTCTTTAACCAGGAAGCCCTGAGTTCCAGGCTTACTTCATCTGCCAAAGGCATCCCAAAGGGAGTGCAGAAGTGCCACAACATGGCTACTTTCACGGCTTTTCCCTTAGGAAGAACCCTAATACCCGGCTGATTTACCTTCCTAGGGTTACTGTTAGGCTTAGGCCTAGGACTTTTAAAACCAGGAAGCCCTGGGCTCCAGGCACACTGCAGCTGCGAAAGGCATCCCAAGGGGAGCGCAAAAGTGACGCAACTTGGCTGCCACCACTGATATTTCCATGAGACCATCCCGAACCATAGGCTGATTTTCCTTCCTAGGGTTAAGGTTTGAGTTGCGCCTAGGGTAAGGGTTCTATTAACCAGAAAGCCCTGAGTTCCAAGAACACAGCAGCTGCGAAGGACTAGCCAAGAAGAACGCAAAAGTACCACAACATGCCTGCCTCCACAGCTTTTTCCTTGGGGACATGCCTAATTCCTGGCTGATTTGCCTTTCTCGTCTTAGGGTTGGGGTTCGGCCTAGGGCTAGGATTTTTAAAATCAGGAAGCCCTGAGTTCCAGGCACACTGCAGCTGTGAAAGGCATCCAAAAGGCAGTGCAAAAGTGCCACAACATGGCTGCTTTCACGGCTTTTTCCTTGGCAAGAAGCCTAACACCAGGCTGATTTACCTTCCCAGGGTTACTGTTAGGCTTAGGCCTAGGGCTAGGATTTTTAAAACTAGGAAGCCCTAAGCTCCAGGCACACTGCAGCTGCGAAAGGCATCCCAAGGGGAGTACAAAAGTGCAACAACATGGCAGCTTTCACAGCTTTTTCCTTGGCACCATCCCTATACCTAGGCTGATTTATCTGCCTAGGGTTAGGGTTAGGCTTCAGCCTAGGGCTTGGATTTCTTTAACCAGGAAGCCCTGAGTTCCAGGCTTACTTCATCTGCCAAAGGCATCCCAAAGGGAGTGCAGAAGTGCCACAACATGGCTGCTTTCACGGCTTTTCCCTTAGGAAGAACCCTAATACCCGGCTGATTTACCTTCCTAGGGTTACTGTTAGGCTTAGGCCTAGGACTTTTAAAACCAGGAAGCCCTGGGCTCCAGGCACACTGCAGCTGCGAAAGGCATCCCAAGGGGAGCGCAAAAGTGACGCAACTTGGCTGCCACCACTGATATTTCCATGAGACCATCCCGAACCATAGGCTGATTTTCCTTCCTAGGGTTAAGGTTTGAGTTACGCCTAGGGTAAGGGTCTATTAACCAGAAAGCCCTGAGTTCCAAGAACACAGCAGCTGCGAAGGACTAGCCAAGAAGAGCGCAAAAGTACCACAACATGCCTGCCTCCACAGCTTTTTCCTTGGGGACATGCCTAATTCCTGGCTGATTTGCCTTTCTCGTCTTAGGGTTGGGGTTCGGCCTAGGGCTAGGATTTTTAAAATCAGGAAGCCCTGAGTTCCAGGCACACTGCAGCTGTGAAAGGCATCCAAAAGGGAGTGCAAAAGTGCCACAACATGGCTGCTTTCACGGCTTTTTCCTTGGCAAGAAGCCTAACACCAGGCTGATTTACCTTCCCAGGGTTACTGTTAGGCTTAGGCCTAGGATTTTTAAAACTAGGAAGCCCTTAGCTCCAGGCACACTGCAGCTGTTCAAGGCATCCCAAGGGGAGTACAAAAGTGCAACAACATGGCAGCTTTCACAGCTTTTTCCTTGGCACCATCCCTATACCTAGGCTGATTTATCTGCCTAGGGTTAGGGTTAGGCTTCAGCCTAGGGCTTGGATTTCTTTAACCAGGAAGCCCTGAGTTCCAGGCTTACTTCATCTGCCAAAGGCATCCCAAAGGGAGTGCAGAAGTGCCACAACATGGCTGCTTTCACGGCTTTTCCCTTAGGAGGAACCCTAATACCCGGCTGATTTACCTTCCTAGGGTTACTGTTAGGCTTAGGCCTAGGACTTTTAAAACTAGGAAGCCCTGGGCTCCAGGCACACTGCAGCTGCGAAAGGCATCCCAAGGGGAGCGCAAAAGTGACGCAACTTGGCTGCCACCACTGATATTTCCATGAGACCATCCCGAACCATAGGTTGATTTTCCTTCCTAGGGTTAAGGTTTGAGTTACGCCTAGGGTAAGGGCTCTATTAACCAGAAAGCCCTGAGTTCCAAGAACACAGCAGCTGCGAAGGACTAGCCAAGAAGAGCGCAAAAGTACCACAACATGCCTGCCTCCACAGCTTTTTCCTTGGGGACATGCCTAATTCCTGGCTGATTTGCCTTTCTCGTCTTAGGGTTGGGGTTCGGCCTAGGGCTAGGATTTTTAAAATCAGGAAGCCCTGAGTTCCAGGCACACTGGAGCTGTGAAAGGCATCCAAAAGGGAGTGCAAAAGTGCCACAACATGGCTGCTTTCACGGCTTTTTCCTTGGCAAGAAGCCTAACACCAGGCTGATTTACCTTCCCAGGGTTACTGTTAGGCTTAGGCCTAGGGCTAGGATTTTTAAAAGTAGGAAGCCCTTAGCTCCAGGCACACTGCAGCTGTTCAAGGCATCCCAAGGGGAGTACAAAAGTGCAACAACATGGCAGCTTTCACAGCTTTTTCCTTGGCACCATCCCTATACCTAGGCTGATTTATCTGCCTAGGGTTAGGGTTAGGCTTCAGCCTAGGGCTTGGATTTCTTTAACCAGGAAGCCCTGAGTTCCAGGCTTACTTCATCTGCCAAAGGCATCCCAAAGGGAGTGCAGAAGTGCCACAACATGGCTGCTTTCACGGCTTTTCCCTTAGGAAGAACCCTAATACCCGGCTGATTTACCTTCCTAGGGTTACTGTTAGGCTTAGGCCTAGGACTTTTAAAACCAGGAAGCCCTGGGCTCCAGGCACACTGCAGCTGCGAAAGGCATCCCAAGGGGAGCGCAAAAGTGACGCAACTTGGCTGCCACCACTGATATTTCCATGAGACCATCCCGAACCATAGGCTGATTTTCCTTCCTAGGGTTAAGGTTTGAGTTACGCCTAGGGTAAGGGTCTATTAACCAGAAAGCCCTGAGTTCCAAGAACACAGCAGCTGCGAAGGACTAGCCAAGAAGAGCGCAAAAGTACCACAACATGCCTGCCTCCACAGCTTTTTCCTTGGGGACATGCCTAATTCCTGGCTGATTTGCCTTTCTCGTCTTAGGGTTGGGGTTCGGCCTAGGGCTAGGATTTTTAAAATCAGGAAGCCCTGAGTTCCAGGCACACTGGAGCTGTGAAAGGCATCCAAAAGGGAGTGCAAAAGTGCCACAACATGGCTGCTTTCACGGCTTTTTCCTTGGCAAGAAGCCTAACACCAGGCTGATTTCCCTTCCCAGGGTTACTGTTAGGCTTAGGCCTAGGATTTTTAAAACTAGGAAGCCCTTAGCTCCAGGCACACTGCAGCTGTTCAAGGCATCCCAAGGGGAGTACAAAAGTGCAACAACATGGCAGCTTTCACAGCTTTTTCCTTGGCACCATCCCTATACCTAGGCTGATTTATCTGCCTAGGGTTAGGGTTAGGCTTCAGCCTAGGGCTTGGATTTCTTTAACCAGGAAGCCCTGAGTTCCAGGCTTACTTCATCTGCCAAAGGCATCCCAAAGGGAGTGCAGAAGTGCCACAACATGGCTGCTTTCACGGCTTTTCCCTTAGGAAGAACCCTAATACCCGGCTGATTTACCTTCCTAGGGTTACTGTTAGGCTTAGGCCTAGGACTTTTAAAACCAGGAAGCCCTGGGCTCCAGGCACACTGCAGCTGCGAAAGGCATCCCAAGGGGAGCGCAAAAGTGACGCAACTTGGCTGCCACCACTGATATTTCCATGAGACCATCCCGAACCATAGGCTGATTTTCCTTCCTAGGGTTAAGGTTTGAGTTACGCCTAGGGTAAGGGTCTATTAACCAGAAAGCCCTGAGTTCCAAGAACACAGCAGCTGCGAAGGACTAGCCAAGAAGAGCGCAAAAGTAGCACAACATGCCTGCCTCCACAGCTTTTTCCTTGGGGACATGCCTAATTCCTGGCTGATTTGCCTTTCTCGTCTTAGGGTTGGGGTTCGGCCTAGGGCTAGGATTTTTAAAATCAGGAAGCCCTGAGTTCCAGGCACACTGCAGCTGTGAAAGGCATCCAAAAGGGAGTGCAAAAGTGCCACAACATGGCTGCTTTCACGGCTTTTTCCTTGGCAAGAAGCCTAACACCAGGCTGATTTACCTTCCCAGGGTTACTGTTAGGCTTAGGCCTAGGGCTAGGATTTTTAAAACTAGGAAGCCCTTAGCTCCAGGCACACTGCAGCTGTTCAAGGCATCCCAAGGGGAGTACAAAAGTGCAACAACATGGCAGCTTTCACAGCTTTTTCCTTGGCACCATCCCTATACCTAGGCTGATTTATCTGCCTAGGGTTAGGGTTAGGGTTCAGCCTAGGGCTTGGATTTCTTTAACCAGGAAGCCCTGAGTTCCAGGCTTACTTCATCTGCCAAAGGCATCCCAAAGGGAGTGCAGAAGTGCCACAACATGGCTGCTTTCACGGCTTTTCCCTTAGGAAGAACCCTAATACCCGGCTGATTTACCTTCCTAGGGTTACTGTTAGGCTTAGGCCTAGGACTTTTAAAACCAGGAAGCCCTGGGCTCCAGGCACACTGCAGCTGCGAAAGGCATCCCAAGGGGAGCGCAAAAGTGACGCAACTTGGCTGCCACCACTGATATTTCCATGAGACCATCCCGAACCATAGGCTGATTTTCCTTCCTAGGCTTAAGGTTTGAGTTACGCCTAGGGTAAGGGCTCTATTAACCAGAAAGCCCTGAGTTCCAAGAACACAGCAGCTGCGAAGGACTAGCCAAGAAGAGCGCAAAAGTACCACAACATGCCTGCCTCCACAGCTTTTTCCTTGGGGACATGCCTAATTCCTGGCTGATTTGCCTTTCTCGTCTTAGGGTTGGGGTTCGGCCTAGGGCTAGGATTTTTAAAATCAGGAAGCCCTGAGTTCCAGGCACACTGCAGCTGTGAAAGGCATCCAAAAGGGAGTGCAAAAGTGCCACAACATGGCTGCTTTCACGGCTTTTTCCTTGGCAAGAAGCCTAACACCAGGCTGATTTACCTTCCCAGGGTAACTGTTAGGCTAGGCCTAGGGCTAGGATTATAAAACTAGGAAGCCCTGGGCTCCAGGCACACTGCAGCTGTTCAAGGCATCCCAAATGGAGTACAAAAGTGCTACAACATGGCAGCTTTCACAGCTTTTTCCTTGGCACCATCCCTATACCTAGGCTGATTTATCTGCCTAGGGTTAGGGTTAGGGTTCAGCCTAGGGCTTGGATTTCTTTAACCAGGAAGCCCTGAGTTCCAGGCTTACTTCATCTGCCAAAGGCATCCCAAAGGGAGTGCAGAAGTGCCACAACATGGCTGCTTTCACGGCTTTTCCCTTAGGAAGAACCCTAATACCCGGCTGATTTACCTTCCTAGGGTTACTGTTAGGCTTAGGCCTAGGACTTTTAAAACCAGGAAGCCCTGGGCTCCAGGCACACTGCAGCTGCGAAAGGCATCCCAAGGGGAGCGCAAAAGTGACGCAACTTGGCTGCCACCACTGATATTTCCATGAGACCATCCCGAACCATAGGCTGATTTTCCTTCCTAGGCTTAAGGTTTGAGTTACGCCTAGGGTAAGGGCTCTATTAACCAGAAAGCCCTGAGTTCCAAGAACACAGCAGCTGCGAAGGACTAGCCAAGAAGAGCGCAAAAGTACCACAACATGCCTGCCTCCACAGCTTTTTCCTTGGGGACATGCCTAATTCCTGGCTGATTTGCCTTTCTCGTCTTAGGGTTGGGGTTCGGCCTAGGGCTAGGATTTTTAAAATCAGGAAGCCCTGAGTTCCAGGCACACTGCAGCTGTGAAAGGCATCCAAAAGGGAGTGCAAAAGTGCCACAACATGGCTGCTTTCACGGCTTTTTCCTTGGCAAGAAGCCTAACACCAGGCTGATTTACCTTCCCAGGGTTACTGTTAGGCTTAGGCCTAGGGCTAGGATTTTTAAAACTAGGAAGCCCTTAGCTCCAGGCACACTGCAGCTGTTCAAGGCATCCCAAGGGGAGTACAAAAGTGCAACAACATGGCAGCTTTCACAGCTTTTTCCTTGGCACCATCCCTATACCTAGGCTGATTTATCTGCCTAGGGTTAGGGTTAGGCTTCAGCCTAGGGCTTGGATTTCTTTAACCAGGAAGCCCTGAGTTCCAGGCTTACTTCATCTGCCAAAGGCATCCCAAAGGGAGTGCAGAAGTGCCACAACATGGCTGCTTTCACGGCTTTTCCCTTAGGAAGAACCCTAATACCCGGCTGATTTACCTTCCTAGGGTTACTGTTAGGCTTAGGCCTAGGACTTTTAAAACCAGGAAGCCCTGGGCTCCAGGCACACTGCAGCTGCGAAAGGCATCCCAAGGGGAGCGCAAAAGTGACGCAACTTGGCTGCCACCACTGATATTTCCATGAGACCATCCCGAACCATAGGCTGATTTTCCTTCCTAGGGTTAAGGTTTGAGTTACGCCTAGGGTAAGGGTCTATTAACCAGAAAGCCCTGAGTTCCAAGAACACAGCAGCTGCGAAGGACTAGCCAAGAAGAGCGCAAAAGTACCACAACATGCCTGCCTCCACAGCTTTTTCCTTGGGGACATGCCTAATTCCTGGCTGATTTGCCTTTCTCGTCTTAGGGTTGGGGTTCGGCCTAGGGCTAGGATTTTTAAAATCAGGAAGCCCTGAGTTCCAGGCACACTACAGCTGTGAAAGGCATCCAAAAGGGAGTGCAAAAGTGCCACAACATGGCTGCTTTCACGGCTTTTTCCTTGGCAAGAAGCCTAACACCAGGCTGATTTCCCTTCCCAGGGTTACTGTTAGGCTTAGGCCTAGGGCTAGGATTTTTAAAACTAGGAAGCCCTGGGCTCCAGGCACACTGCAGCTGTTCAAGGCATCCCAAGGGGAGTACAAAAGTGCAACAACATGGCAGCTTTCACAGCTTTTTCCTTGGCACCATCCCTATACCTAGGCTGATTTATCTGCCTAGGGTTAGGGTTAGGGTTCAGCCTAGGGCTTGGATTTCTTTAACCAGGAAGCCCTGAGTTCCAGGCTTACTTCATCTGCCAAAGGCATCCCAAAGGGAGTGCAGAAGTGCCACAACATGGCTGCTTTCACGGCTTTTCCCTTAGGAAGAACCCTAATACCCGGCTGATTTACCTTCCTAGGGTTACTGTTAGGCTTAGGCCTAGGACTTTTAAAACCAGGAAGCCCTGGGCTCCAGGCACACTGCAGCTGCAAAAGGCATCCCAAGGGGAGCGCAAAAGTGACGCAACTTGGCTGCCACCACTGATATTTCCATGAGACCATCCCGAACCATAGGCTGATTTTCCTTCCTAGGGTTAAGGTTTGAGTTACGCCTAGGGTAAGGGTCTATTAACCAGAAAGCCCTGAGTTCCAAGAACACAGCAGCTGCGAAGGACTAGCCAAGAAGAGCGCAAAAGTAGCACAACATGCCTGCCTCCACAGCTTTTTCCTTGGGGACATGCCTAATTCCTGGCTGATTTGCCTTTCTCGTCTTAGGGTTGGGGTTCGGCCTAGGGCTAGGATTTTTAAAATCAGGAAGCCCTGAGTTCCAGGCACACTGCAGCTGTGAAAGGCATCCAAAAGGGAGTGCAAAAGTGCCACAACATGGCTGCTTTCACGGCTTTTTCCTTGGCAAGAAGCCTAACACCAGGCTGATTTCCCTTCCCAGGGTTACTGTTAGGCTTAGGCCTAGGGCTAGGATTTTTAAAACTAGGAAGCCCTTAGCTCCAGGCACACTGCAGCTGTTCAAGGCATCCCAAGGGGAGTACAAAAGTGCAACAACATGGCAGCTTTCACAGCTTTTTCCTTGGCACCATCCCTATACCTAGGCTGATTTATCTGCCTAGGGTTAGGGTTAGGGTTCAGCCTAGGGCTTGGATTTCTTTAACCAGGAAGCCCTGAGTTCCAGGCTTACTTCATCTGCCAAAGGCATCCCAAAGGGAGTGCAGAAGTGCCACAACATGGCTGCTTTCACGGCTTTTCCCTTAGGAAGAACCCTAATACCCGGCTGATTTACCTTCCTAGGGTTACTGTTAGGCTTAGGCCTAGGACTTTTAAAACCAGGAAGCCCTGGGCTCCAGGCACACTGCAGCTGCGAAAGGCATCCCAAGGGGAGCGCAAAAGTGACGCAACTTGGCTGCCACCACTGATATTTCCATGAGACCATCCCGAACCATAGGCTGATTTTCCTTCCTAGGCTTAAGGTTTGAGTTACGCCTAGGGTAAGGGCTCTATTAACCAGAAAGCCCTGAGTTCCAAGAACACAGCAGCTGCGAAGGACTAGCCAAGAAGAGCGCAAAAGTACCACAACATGCCTGCCTCCACAGCTTTTTCCTTGGGGACATGCCTAATTCCTGGCTGATTTGCCTTTCTCGTCTTAGGGTTGGGGTTCGGCCTAGGGCTAGGATTTTAAAATCAGGAAGCCCTGAGTTCCAGGCACACTGGAGCTGTGAAAGGCATCCAAAAGGGAGTGCAAAAGTGCCACAACATGGCTGCTTTCACGGCTTTTTCCTTGGCAAGAAGCCTAACACCAGGCTGATTTACCTTCCCAGGGTTACTTTTAGGCTTAGGCCTAGGGCTAGGATTTTTAAAACTAGGAAGCCCTGGGCTCCAGGCACACTGCAGCTATTCAAGGCATCCCAAGGGGAGTACAAAAGTGCAACAACATGGCAGCTTTCACAGCTTTTTCCTTGGCACCATCCCTATACCTAGGCTGATTTATCTGCCTAGGGTTAGGGTTAGGCTTCAGCCTAGGGCTTGGATTTCTTTAACCAGGAAGCCCTGAGTTCCAGGCTTACTTCATCTGCCAAAGGCATCCCAAAGGGAGTGCAGAAGTGCCACAACATGGCTGCTTTCACGGCTTTTCCCTTAGGAAGAACCCTAATACCCGGCTGATTTACCTTCCTAGGGTTACTGTTAGGCTTAGGCCTAGGACTTTTAAAACCAGGAAGCCCTGGGCTCCAGGCACACTGCAGCTGCAAAAGGCATCCCAAGGGGAGCGCAAAAGTGACGCAACTTGGCTGCCATCACTGATATTTCCATGAGACCATCCCGAACCATAGGTTGATTTTCCTTCCTAGGGTTAAGGTTTGAGTTACGCCTAGGGTAAGGGTCTATTAACCAGAAAGCCCTGAGTTCCAAGAACACAGCAGCTGCGAAGGACTAGCCAAGAAGAGCGCAAAAGTACCACAACATGCCTGCCTCCACAGCTTTTTCCTTGGGGACATGCCTAATTCCTGGCTGATTTGCCTTTCTCGTCTTAGGGTTGGGGTTCGGCCTAGGGCTAGGATTTTTAAAATCAGGAAGCCCTGAGTTCCAGGCACACTGCAGCTGTGAAAGGCATCCAAAAGGGAGTGCAAAAGTGCCACAACATGGCTGCTTTCACGGCTTTTTCCTTGGCAAGAAGCCTAACACCAGGCTGATTTACCTTCCCAGGGTTACTGTTAGGCTTAGGCCTAGGATTTTTAAAACTAGGAAGCCCTTAGCTCCAGGCACACTGCAGCTGTTCAAGGCATCCCAAGGGGAGTACAAAAGTGCAACAACATGGCAGCTTTCACAGCTTTTTCCTTGGCACCATCCCTATACCTAGGGTGATTTATCTGCCTAGGGTTAGGGTTAGGGTTCAGCCTAGGGCTTGGATTTCTTTAACCAGGAAGCCCTGAGTTCCAGGCTTACTTCATCTGCCAAAGGCATCCCAAAGGGAGTGCAGAAGTGCCACAACATGGCTGCTTTCACGGCTTTTCCCTTAGGAAGAACCCTAATACCCGGCTGATTTACCTTCCTAGGGTTACTGTTAGGCTTAGGCCTAGGACTTTTAAAACCAGGAAGCCCTGGGCTCCAGGCACACTGCAGCTGCGAAAGGCATCCCAAGGGGAGCGCAAAAGTGACGCAACTTGGCTGCCACCACTGATATTTCCATGAGACCATCCCGAACCATAGGCTGATTTTCCTTCCTAGGCTTAAGGTTTGAGTTACGCCTAGGGTAAGGGTCTATTAACCAGAAAGCCCTGAGTTCCAAGAACACAGCAGCTGCGAAGGACTAGCCAAGAAGAGCGCAAAAGTACCACAACATGCCTGCCTCCACAGCTTTTTCCTTGGGGACATGCCTAATTCCTGGCTGATTTGCCTTTCTCGTCTTAGGGTTGGGGTTCGGCCTAGGGCTAGGATTTTTAAAATCAGGAAGCCCTGAGTTCCAGGCACACTGCAGCTGTGAAAGGCATCCAAAAGGGAGTGCAAAAGTGCCACAACATGGCTGCTTTCACGGCTTTTTCCTTGGCAAGAAGCCTAACACCAGGCTGATTTACCTTCCCAGGGTTACTGTTAGGCTTAGGCCTAGGGCTAGGATTTTTAAAACTAGGAAGCCCTGGGCTCCAGGCACACTGCAGCTGTTCAAGGCATCCCAAGGGGAGTACAAAAGTGCAACAACATGGCAGCTTTCACAGCTTTTTCCTTGGCACCATCCCTATACCTAGGCTGATTTATCTGCCTAGGGTTAGGGTTAGGGTTCAGCCTAGGGCTTGGATTTCTTTAACCAGGAAGCCCTGAGTTCCAGGCTTACTTCATCTGCCAAAGGCATCCCAAAGGGAGTGCAGAAGTGCCACAACATGGCTGCTTTCACGGCTTTTCCCTTAGCAAGAACCCTAATACCCGGCTGATTTACCTTCCTAGGGTTACTGTTAGGCTTAGGCCTAGGACTTTTAAAACCAGGAAGCCCTGGGCTCCAGGCACACTGCAGCTGCGAAAGGCATCCCAAGGGGAGCGCAAAAGTGACGCAACTTGGCTGCCACCACTGATATTTCCATGAGACCATCCCGAACCATAGGCTGATTTTCCTTCCTAGGCTTAAGGTTTGAGTTACGCCTAGGGTAAGGGTCTATTAACCAGAAAGCCCTGAGTTCCAAGAACACAGCAGCTGCGAAGGACTAGCCAAGAAGAGCGCAAAAGTACCACAACATGCCTGCCTCCACAGCTTTTTCCTTGGGGACATGCCTAATTCCTGGCTGATTTGCCTTTCTCGTCTTAGGGTTGGGGTTCGGCCTAGGGCTAGGATTTTTAAAATCAGGAAGCCCTGAGTTCCAGGCACACTGGAGCTGTGAAAGGCATCCAAAAGGGAGTGCAAAAGTGCCACAACATGGCTGCTTTCACGGCTTTTTCCTTGGCAAGAAGCCTAACACCAGGCTGATTTACCTTCCCAGGGTTACTGTTAGGCTTAGGCCTAGGGCTAGGATTTTTAAAACTAGGAAGCCCTGGGCTCCAGGCACACTGCAGCTGTTCAAGGCATCCCAAGGGGAGTACAAAAGTGCAACAACATGGCAGCTTTCACAGCTTTTTCCTTGGCACCATCCCTATACCTAGGCTGATTTATCTGCCTAGGGTTAGGGTTAGGGTTCAGCCTAGGGCTTGGATTTCTTTAACCAGGAAGCCCTGAGTTCCAGGCTTACTTCATCTGCCAAAGGCATCCCAAAGGGAGTGCAGAAGTGCCACAACATGGCTGCTTTCACGGCTTTTCCCTTAGGAAGAACCCTAATACCCGGCTGATTTATCTTCCTAGGGTTACTGTTAGGCTTAGGCCTAGGACTTTTAAAACCAGGAAGCCCTGGGCTCCAGGCACACTGCAGCTGCAAAAGGCATCCCAAGGGGAGCGCAAAAGTGACGCAACTTGGCTGCCATCACTGATATTTCCATGAGACCATCCCGAACCATAGGCTGATTTTCCTTCCTAGGGTTAAGGTTTGAGTTACGCCTAGGGTAAGGCTCTATTAACCAGAAAGCCCTGAGTTCCAAGAACACAGCAGCTGCGAAGGACTAGCCAAGAAGAGCGCAAAAGTACCACAACATGCCTGCCTCCACAGCTTTTTCCTTGGGGACATGCCTAATTCCTGGCTGATTTGCCTTTCTCGTCTTAGGGTTGGGGTTCGGCCTAGGGCTAGGATTTTTAAAATCAGGAAGCCCTGAGTTCCAGGCACACTGGAGCTGTGAAAGGCATCCAAAAGGGAGTGCAAAAGTGCCACAACATGGCTGCTTTCACGGCTTTTTCCTTGGCAAGAAGCCTAACACCAGGCTGATTTACCTTCCCAGGGTTACTGTTAGGCTTAGGCCTAGGGCTAGGATTTTTAAAACTAGGAAGCCCTGGGCTCCAGGCACACTGCAGCTGTTCAAGGCATCCCAAGGGGAGTACAAAAGTGCAACAACATGGCAGCTTTCACAGCTTTTTCCTTGGCACCATCCCTATACCTAGGCTGATTTATCTGCCTAGGGTTAGGGTTAGGCTTCAGCCTAGGGCTTGGATTTCTTTAACCAGGAAGCCCTGAGTTCCAGGCTTACTTCATCTGCCAAAGGCATCCCAAAGGGAGTGCAGAAGTGCCACAACATGGCTGCTTTCACGGCTTTTCCCTTAGGAAGAACCCTAATACCCGGCTGATTTACCTTCCTAGGGTTACTGTTAGGCTTAGGCCTAGGACTTTTAAAACCAGGAAGCCCTGGGCTCCAGGCACACTGCAGCTGCGAAAGGCATCCCAAGGGGAGCGCAAAAGTGACGCAACTTGGCTGCCACCACTGATATTTCCATGAGACCATCCCGAACCATAGGCTGATTTTCCTTCCTAGGCTTAAGGTTTGAGTTACGCCTAGGGTAAGGGTCTATTAACCAGAAAGCCCTGAGTTCCAAGAACACAGCAGCTGCGAAGGACTAGCCAAGAAGAGCGCAAAAGTACCACAACATGCCTGCCTCCACAGCTTTTTCCTTGGGGATATGCCTAATTCCTGGCTGATTTGCCTTTCTCGTCTTAGGGTTGGGGTTCGGCCTAGGGCTAGGATTTTTAAAATCAGGAAGCCCTGAGTTCCAGGCACACTGCAGCTGTGAAAGGCATCCAAAAGGGAGTGCAAAAGTGCCACAACATGGCTGCTTTCACGGCTTTTTCCTTGGCAAGAAGCCTAACACCAGGCTGATTTACCTTCCCAGGGTTACTGTTAGGCTTAGGCCTAGGATTTTTAAAACTAGGAAGCCCTTAGCTCCAGGCACACTGCAGCTGTTCAAGGCATCCCAAGGGGAGTACAAAAGTGCAACAACATGGCAGCTTTCACAGCTTTTTCCTTGGCACCATCCCTATACCTAGGCTGATTTATCTGCCTAGGGTTAGGGTTAGGCTTCAGCCTAGGGCTTGGATTTCTTTAACCAGGAAGCCCTGAGTTCCAGGCTTACTTCATCTGCCAAAGGCATCCCAAAGGGAGTGCAGAAGTGCCACAACATGGCTGCTTTCACGGCTTTTCCCTTAGGAAGAACCCTAATACCCGGCTGATTTACCTTCCTAGGGTTACTGTTAGGCTTAGGCCTAGGACTTTTAAAACCAGGAAGCCCTGGGCTCCAGGCACACTGCAGCTGCGAAAGGCATCCCAAGGGGAGCGCAAAAGTGACGCAACTTGGCTGCCACCACTGATATTTCCATGAGACCATCCCGAACCATAGGCTGATTTTCCTTCCTAGGGTTAAGGTTTGAGTTATGCCTAGGGTAAGGGTCTATTAACCAGAAAGCCCTGAGTTCCAAGAACACAGCAGCTGCGAAGGACTAGCCAAGAAGAGCGCAAAAGTACCACAACATGCCTGCCTCCACAGCTTTTTCCTTGGGGACATGCCTAATTCCTGGCTGATTTGCCTTTCTCGTCTTAGGGTTGGGGTTCGGCCTAGGGCTAGGATTTTTAAAATCAGGAAGCCCTGAGTTCCAGGCACACTGGAGCTGTGAAAGGCATCCAAAAGGGAGTGCAAAAGTGCCACAACATGGCTGCTTTCACGGCTTTTTCCTTGGCAAGAAGCCTAACACCAGGCTGATTTACCTTCCAGGGTTACTGTTAGGCTTAGGCCTAGGGCTAGGATTTTTCAAAATAGGAAGCCCTGGGCTCCAGGCACACTGCAGCTGTTCAAGGCATCCCAAGGGGAGTACAAAAGTGCCACAACATGGCTGCTTTCACGGCTTTTCCCTTAGGAAGAACCCTAATACCCGGCTGATTTACCTTCCTAGGGTTACTGTTAGGCTTAGGCCTAGGACTTTTAAAACCAGGAAGCCCTGGGCTCCAGGCACACTGCAGCTGCGAAAGGCATCCCAAGGGGAGCGCAAAAGTGACGCAACTTGGCTGCCACCACTGATATTTCCATGAGACCATCCCGAACCATAGGCTGATTTTCCTTCCTAGGGTTAAGATTTGAGTTACGCCTAGGGTAAGGGTCTATTAACCAGAAAGCCCTGAGTTCCAAGAACACAGCAGCTGCGAAGGACTAGCCAAGAAGAGCGCAAAAGTACCACAACATGCCTGCCTCCACAGCTTTTTCCTTGGGGACATGCCTAATTCCTGGCTGATTTGCCTTTCTCGTCTTAGGGTTGGGGTTCGGCCTAGGGCTAGGATTTTTAAAATCAGGAAGCCCTGAGTTCCAGGCACACTGGAGCTGTGAAAGGCATCCAAAAGGGAGTGCAAAAGTGCCACAACATGGCTGCTTTCACGGCTTTTTCCTTGGCAAGAAGCCTAACACCAGGCTGATTTACCTTCCCAGGGTTACTGTTAGGCTTAGGCCTAGGGCTAGGATTTTTAAAACTAGGAAGCCCTGGGCTCCAGGCACACTGCAGCTGTTCAAGGCATCCCAAGGGGAGTACAAAAGTGCTACAACATGGCAGCTTTCACAGCTTTTTCCTTGGCACCATCCCTATACCTAGGCTGATTTATCTGCCTAGGGTTAGTGTTAGGCTTCAGCCTAGGGCTTGGATTTCTTTAACCAGGAAGCCCTGAGTTCCAGGCTTACTTCATCTGCCAATGGCATCCCAAAGGGAGTGCAGAAGTGCCACAACATGGCTGCTTTCACGGCTTTTCCCTTAGGAAGAACCCTAATACCCGGCTGATTTACCTTCCTAGGGTTACTGTTAGGCTTAGGCCTAGGACTTTTAAAACCAGGAAGCCCTGGGCTCCAGGCACACTGCAGCTGCGAAAGGCATCCCAAGGGGAGCGCAAAAGTGACGCAACTTGGCTGCCACCACTGATATTTCCATGAGACCATCCCGAAACATAGGTTGATTTTCCTTCCTAGGGTTAAGGTTTGAGTTACGCCTAGGGTAAGGGCTCTATTAACCAGAAAGCCCTGAGTTCCAAGAACACAGCAGCTGCGAAGGACTAGCCAAGAAGAGCGCAAAAGTACCACAACATGCCTGCCTCCACAGCTTTTTCCTTGGGGACATGCCTAATTCCTGGCTGATTTGCCTTTCTCGTCTTAGGGTTGGGGTTCGGCCTAGGGCTAGGATTTTTAAAATCAGGAAGCCCTGAGTTCCAGGCACACTGGAGCTGTGAAAGGCATCCAAAAGGGAGTGCAAAAGTGCCACAACATGGCTGCTTTCACGGCTTTTTCCTTGGCAAGAAGCCTAACACCAGGCTGATTTCCCTTCCCAGGGTTACTGTTAGGCTTAGGCCTAGGGCTAGGATTTTTAAAACTAGGAAGCCCTTAGCTCCAGGCACACTGCAGCTGTTCAAGGCATCCCAAGGGGAGTACAAAAGTGCAACAACATGGCAGCTTTCACAGCTTTTTCCTTGGCACCATCCCTATACCTAGGCTGATTTATCTGCCTAGGGTTAGGGTTAGGGCTCAGCCTAGGGCTTGGATTTCTTTAACCAGGAAGCCCTGAGTTCCAGGCTTACTTCATCTGCCAAAGGCATCCCAAAGGGAGTGCAGAAGTGCCACAACATGGCTGCTTTCACGGCTTTTCCCTTAGGAAGAACCCTAATACCAGGCTGATTTACCTTCCTAGGGTTACTGTTAGGCTTAGGCCTAGGACTTTTAAAACCAGGAAGCCCTGGGCTCCAGGCACACTGCAGCTGCGAAAGGCATCCCAAGGGGAGCGCAAAAGTGACGCAACTTGGCTGCCACCACTGATATTTCCATGAGACCATCCCGAACCATAGGCTGATTTTCCTTCCTAGGGTTAAGGTTTGAGTTACGCCTAGGGTAAGGGTCTATTAACCAGAAAGCCCTGAGTTCCAAGAACACAGCAGCTGCGAAGGACTAGCCAAGAAGAGCGCAAAAGTACCACAACATGCCTGCCTCCACAGCTTTTTCCTTGGGGACATGCCTAATTCCTGGCTGATTTGCCTTTCTCGTCTTAGGGTTGGGGTTCGGCCTAGGGCTAGGATTTTTAAAATCAGGAAGCCCTGAGTTCCAGGCACACTGGATCTGTGAAAGGCATCCAAAAGGGAGTGCAAAAGTGCCACAACATGGCTGCTTTCACGGCTTTTTCCTTGGCAAGAAGCCTAACACCAGGCTGATTTACCTTCCCAGGGTTACTGTTAGGCTTAGGCCTAGGGCTAGGATTTTTGAAACTAGGAAGCCCTTAGCTCCAGGCACACTGCAGCTGTTCAAGGCATCCCAAGGGGAGTACAAAAGTGCAACAACATGGCAGCTTTCACAGCTTTTTCCTTGGCACCATCCCTATACCTAGGCTGATTTATCTGCCTAGGGTTAGGGTTAGGCTTCAGCCTAGGGCTTGGATTTCTTTAACCAGGAAGCCCTGAGTTCCAGGCTTACTTCATCTGCCAAAGGCATCCCAAAGGGAGTGCAGAAGTGCCACAACATGGCTGCTTTCACGGCTTTTCCCTTAGGAAGAACCCTAATACCCGGCTGATTTACCTTCCTAGGGTTACTGTTAGGCTTAGGCCTAGGACTTTTAAAACCAGGAAGCCCTGGGCTCCAGGCACACTGCAGCTGCGAAAGGCATCCCAAGGGGAGCGCAAAAGTGACGCAACTTGGCTGCCACCACTGATATTTCCATGAGACCATCCCGAACCATAGGCTGATTTTCCTTCCTAGGGTTAAGGTTTGAGTTACGCCTAGGGTAAGGGTTCTATTAACCAGAAAGCCCTGAGTTCCAAGAACACAGCAGCTGCGAAGGACTAGCCAAGAAGAGCGCAAAAGTACCACAACATGCCTGCCTCCACAGCTTTTTCCTTGGGGACATGCCTAATTCCTGGCTGATTTGCCTTTCTCGTCTTAGGGTTGGGGTTTGGCCTAGGGCTAGGATTTTTAAAATCAGGAAGCCTTGAGTTCCAGGCACACTGCAGCTGTGAAAGGCATCCAAAAGGGAGTGCAAAAGTGCCACAACATGGCTGCTTTCATGGCTTTTTCCTTGGCAAGAAGCCTAACACCAGGCTGATTTACCTTCCAGGGTTACTGTTAGGCTTAGGCCTAGGGCTAGGATTTTTGAAACTAGGAAGCCCTTAGCTCCAGGCACACTGCAGCTGTTCAAGGCATCCCAAGGGGAGTACAAAAGTGCAACAACATGGCAGCTTTCACATCTTTTTCCTTGGCACCATCCCTATACCTAGGCTGATTTATCTGCCTAGGGTTAGGGTTAGGGTTCAGCCTAGGGCTTGGATTTCTTTAACCAGGAAGCCCTGAGTTCCAGGCTTACTTCATCTGCCAAAGGCATCCCAAAGGGAGTGCAGAAGTGCCACAACATGGCTGCTTTCACGGCTTTTCCCTTAGGAAGAACCCTAATACCCGGCTGATTTACCTTCCTAGGGTTACTGTTAGGCTTAGGCCTAGGACTTTTAAAACCAGGAAGCCCTGGGCTCCAGGCACACTGCAGCTGCGAAAGGCATCCCAAGGGGAGTACAAAAGTGCTACAACATGGCAGCTTTCACAGCTTTTTCCTTGGCACCATCCCTATACCTAGGCTGATTTATCTGCCTAGGGTTAGGGTTAGGCTTCAGCCTAGGGCTTGGATTTCTTTAACCAGGAAGCCCTGAGTTCCAGGCTTACTTCATCTGCCAAAGGCATCCCAAAGGGAGTGCAGAAGTGCCACAACATGGCTGCTTTCACGGCTTTTCCCTTAGGAAGAACCCTAATACCCGGCTGATTTACCTTCCTAGGGTTACTGTTAGGCTTAGGCCTAGGACTTTTAAAACCAGGAAGCCCTGGGCTCCAGGCACACTGCAGCTGCGAAAGGCATCCCAAGGGGAGCGCAAAAGTGACGCAACTTGGCTGCCACCACTGATATTTCCATGAGACCATCCCGAACCATAGGCAGATTCTCCTTCCTAGGGTTAAGGTTTGAGTTACGCCTAGGGTAAGGGTTCTATTAACCAGAAAGCCCTGAGTTCCAAGAACACAGCAGCTGCGAAGGACTAGCCAAGAAGAGCGCAAAAGTACCACAACATGCCTGCCTCCACAGCTTTTTCCTTGGGGACATGCCTAATTCCTGGCTGATTTGCCTTTCTCGTCTTAGGGTTGGGGTTCGGCCTAGGGCTAGGATTTTTAAAATCAGGAAGCCCTGAGTTCCAGGCACACTGCAGCTGTGAAAGGCATCCAAAAGGGAGTGCAAAAGTGCCACAACATGGCTGCTTTCACGGCTTTTTCCTTGGCAAGAAGCCTAACACCAGGCTGATTTACCTTCCCAGGGTTACTGTTAGGCTTAGGCCAAGGGCTAGGATTTTTAAAACTAGGAAGCCCTGGGCTCCAGGCACACTGCAGCTGCGAAAGGCATCCCAAGGGGAGCGCAAAAGTGCAACAACATGGCAGCTTTCACAGCTTTTTCCTTGGCACCATCCCTATACCTAGGCTGATTTTTCTGCCTAGGATTAGGGTTAGGGTTCAGCTTAGGGCTTGGATTTCTTTAACCAGGAAGCCCTGAGTTCCAGGCTTACTTCATCTGCCAAAGGCATCCCAAAGGGAGTACAAAAGTGCAACAACATGGCAGCTTTCACATCTTTTTCCTTGGCACCATCCCTATACCTAGGCTGATTTATCTGCCTAGGGTTAGAGTTAGGGTTCAGCCTAGGGCTTGGATTTCTTTAACCAGGAAGCCCTGAGTTCCAGGCTTACTTCATCTGCCAAAGGCATCCCAAAGGGAGTGCAGAAGTGCCACAACATGGCTGCTTTCACGGCTTTTCCCTTAGGAAGAACCCTAATACCCGGCTGATTTACCTTCCTAGGGTTACTGTTAGGCTTAGGCCTAGGACTTTTAAAACCAGGAAGCCCTGGGCTCCAGGCACACTGCAGCTGCGAAAGGCATCCCAAGGGGAGTACAAAAGTGCAACAACATGGCAGCTTTCACAGCTTTTTCCTTGGCACCATCCCTATACCTAGGCTGATTTATCTGCCTAGGGTTAGGGTTAGGGTTCAGCCTAGGGCTTGGATTTCTTTAACCAGGAAGCCCTGAGTTCCAGGCTTACTTCATCTGCCAAAGGCATCCCAAAGGGAGTGCAGAAGTGCCACAACATGGCTGCTTTCACGGCTTTTCCCTTAGGAAGAACCCTAATACCCGGCTGATTTACCTTCCTAGGGTTACTGTTAGGCTTAGGCCTAGGACTTTTAAAACCAGGAAGCCCTGGGCTCCAGGCACACTGCAGCTGCGAAAGGCATCCCAAGGGGAGCGCAAAAGTGATGCAACTTGGCTGCCACCACTGATATTTCCATGAGACCATCCCCAACCATAGGCTGATTTTCCTTCCTAGGCTTAAGGTTTGAGTTACGCCTAGGGTAAGGGTTCTATTAACCAGAAAGCCCTGAGTTCCAAGAACACAGCAGCTGCGAAGGACTAGCCAAGAAGAGCGCAAAAGTACCACAACATGCCTGCCTCCACAGCTTTTTCCTTGGGGACATGCCTAATTCCTGGCTGATTTGCCTTTCTCGTCTTAGGGTTGGGGTTCGGCCTAGGGCTAGGATTTTTAAAATCAGGAAGCCCTGAGTTCCAGGCACACTGCAGCTGTGAAAGGCATCCAAAAGGGAGTGCAAAAGTGCCACAACATGGCTGCTTTCACGGCTTTTTCCTTGGCAAGAAGCCTAACACCAGGCTGATTTACCTTCCCAGGGTTACTGTTAGGCTTAGGCCTAGGGCTAGGATTTTTCAAAATAGGAAGCCCTTAGCTCCAGGCACACTGCAGCTGTTCAAGGCATCCCAAGGGGAGTACAAAAGTGCAACAACATGGCAGCTTTCACAGCTTTTTCCTTGGCACCATCCCTATACCTAGGCTGATTTATCTGCCTAGGGTTAGGGTTAGGCTTCAGCCTAGGGCTTGGATTTCTTTAACCAGGAAGCCCTGAGTTCCAGGCTTACTTCATCTGCCAAAGGCATCCCAAAGGGAGTGCAGAAGTGCCACAACATGGCTGCTTTCACGGCTTTTTCCTTGGCAAGAAGCCTAACACCAGGCTGATTTACCTTCCCAGGGTTACTGTTAGGCTTAGGCCTAGGACTTTTAAAACCAGGAAGCCCTGGGCTCCAGGCACACTGCAGCTGCGAAAGGCATCCCAAGGGGAGCGCAAAAGTGACGCAACTTGGCTGCCACCACTGATATTTCCATGAGACCATCCCGAACCATAGGCTGATTTTCCTTCCTAGGGTTAAGGTTTGAGTTACGCCTAGGGTAAGGGTCTATTAACCAGAAAGCCCTGAGTTCCAAGAACACAGCAGCTGCGAAGGACTAGCCAAGAAGAGCGCAAAAGTACCACAACATGCCTGCCTCCACAGCTTTTTCCTTGGGGACATGCCTAATTCCTGGCTGATTTGCCTTTCTCGTCTTAGGGTTGGGGTTCGACCTAGGGCTAGGATTTTTAAAATCAGGAAGCCCTGAGTTCCAGGCACACTGCAGCTGTGAAAGGCATCCAAAAGGGAGTGCAAAAGTGCCACAACATGGCTGCTTTCACGGCTTTTTCCTTGGCAAGAAGCCTAACACGAGGCTGATTTACCTTCCAGGGTTACTGTTAGGCTTAGGCCTAGGGCTAGGATTTTTGAAACTAGGAAGCCCTTAGCTCCAGGCACACTGCAGCTGTTCAAGGCATCCCAAGGGGAGTACAAAAGTGCAACAACATGGCAGCTTTCACATCTTTTTCCTTGGCACCATCCCTATACCTAGGCTGATTTATCTGCCTAGGGTTAGGGTTAGGGTTCAGCCTAGGGCTTGGATTTCTTTAACCAGGAAGCCCTGAGTTCCAGGCTTACTTCATCTGCCAAAGGCATCCCAAAGGGAGTGCAGAAGTGCAACAACATGGCTGCTTTCACGGCTTTTCCCTTAGGAAGAACCCTAATACCCGGCTGATTTACCTTCCTAGGGTTACTGTTAGGCTTAGGCCTAGGACTTTTAAAACCAGGAAGCCCTGGGCTCCAGGCACACTGCAGCTGCGAAAGGCATCCCAAGGGGAGTACAAAAGTGCTACAACATGGCAGCTTTCACAGCTTTTTCCTTAGCACCATCCCTATACCTAGGCTGATTTATCTGCCTAGGGTTAGGGTTAGGCTTCAGCCTAGGGATTGGATTTCTTTAACCAGGAAGCCCTGAGTTCCAGGCTTACTTCATCTGCCAAAGGCATCCCAAAGGGAGTGCAGAAGTGCCACAACATGGCTGCTTTCACGGCTTTTCCCTTAGCAAGAACCCTAATACCCGGCTGATTTACCTTCCTAGGGTTACTGTTAGGCTTAGGCCTAGGACTTTTAAAACCAGGAAGCCCTGGGCTCCAGGCACACTGCAGCTGCGAAAGGCATCCCAAGGGGAGCGCAAAAGTGACGCAACTTGGCTGCCACCACTGATATTTCCATGAGACCATCCCGAACCATAGGCAGATTCTCCTTCCTAGGGTTAAGGTTTGAGTTACGCCTAGGGTAAGGGTTCTATTAACCAGAAAGCCCTGAGTTCCAAGAACACAGCAGCTGCGAAGGACTAGCCAAGAAGAGCGCAAAAGTACCACAACATGCCTGCCTCCACAGCTTTTTCCTTGGGGACATGCCTAATTCCTGGCTGATTTGCCTTTCTCGTCTTAGGGTTGGGGTTCGGCCTAGGGCTAGGATTTTTAAAATCAGGAAGCCCTGAGTTCCAGGCACACTGCAGCTGTGAAAGGCATCCAAAAGGGAGTGCAAAAGTGCCACAACATGGCTGCTTTCACGGCTTTTTCCTTGGCAAGAAGCCTAACACCAGGCTGATTTACCTTCCCAGGGTTACTGTTAGGCTTAGGCCAAGGGCTAGGATTTTTAAAACTAGGAAGCCCTGGGCTCCAGGCACACTGCAGCTGTTCAAGGCATCCCAAGGGGAGCGCAAAAGTGCAACAACATGGCAGCTTTCACAGCTTTTTCCTTGGCACCATCCCTATACCTAGGCTGATTTTTCTGCCTAGGATTAGGGTTAGGGTTCAGCTTAGGGCTTGGATTTCTTTAACCAGGAAGCCCTGAGTTCCAGGCTTACTTCATCTGCCAAAGGCATCCCAAAGGGAGTACAAACGTGCAACAACATGGCAGCTTTCACATCTTTTTCCTTGGCACCATCCCTATACCTAGGCTGATTTATCTGCCTAGGGTTAGAGTTAGGGTTCAGCCTAGGGCTTGGATTTCTTTAACCAGGAAGCCCTGAGTTCCAGGCTTACTTCATCTGCCAAAGGCATCCCAAAGGGAGTGCAGAAGTGCCACAACATGGCTGCTTTCACGGCTTTTCCCTTAGGAAGAACCCTAATACCCGGCTGATTTCCCTTCCTAGGGTTACTGTTAGGCTTAGGCCTAGGACTTTTAAAACCAGGAAGCCCTGGGCTCCAGGCACACTGCAGCTGCGAAAGGCATCCCAAGGGCAGTACAAAAGTTCAACAACATGGCAGCTTTCACAGCTTTTTCCTTGGCACCATCCCTATACCTAGGCTGATTTATCTGCCTAGGGTTAGGGTTAGACTTCAGCCTAGGGCTTGGATTTCTTTAACCAGGAAGCCCTGAGTTCCAGGCTTACTTCATCTGCCAAAGGCATCCCAAAGGGAGTGCAGAAGTGCCACAACATGGCTGCTTTCACGGCTTTTCCCTTAGGAAGAACCCTAATACCCGGCTGATTTACCTTCCTAGGGTTACTGTTAGGCTTAGGCCTAGGACTTTTAAAACCAGGAAGCCCTGGGCTCCAGGCACACTGCAGCTGCGAAAGGCATCCCAAGGGGAGCGCAAAAGTGACGCAACTTGGCTGCCACCACTGATATTTCCATGAGACCATCCCGAACCATAGGCTGATTTTCCTTCCTAGGGTTAAGGTTTGAGTTACGCCTAGGGTAAGGGTTCTATTAACCAGAAAGCCCTGAGTTCCAAGAACACAGCAGCTGCGAAGGACTAGCCAAGAAGAGCGCAAAAGTACCACAACATGCCTGCCTCCACAGCTTTTTCCTTGGGGACATGCCTAATTCCTGGCTGATTTGCCTTTCTCGTCTTAGGGTTGGGGTTCGGCCTAGGGCTAGGATTTTTAAAATCAGGAAGCCCTGAGTTCCAGGCACACTGGAGCTGTGAAAGGCATCCAAAAGGGAGTGCAAAAGTGCCACAACATGGCTGCTTTCACGGCTTTTTCCTTGGCAAGAAGCCTAACACCAGGCTGATTTCCCTTCCCAGGGTTACTGTTAGGCTTAGGCCTAGGGCTAGGATTTTTAAAACTAGGAAGCCCTTAGCTCCAGGCACACTGCAGCTGTTCAAGGCATCCCAAGGGGAGTACAAAAGTGCAACAACATGGCAGCTTTCACAGCTTTTTCCTTGGCACCATCCCTATACCTAGGCTGATTTATCTGCCTAGGGTTAGGGTTAGGGCTCAGCCTAGGGCTTGGATTTCTTTAACCAGGAAGCCCTGAGTTCCAGGCTTACTTCATCTGCCAAAGGCATCCCAAAGGGAGTGCAGAAGTGCCACAACATGGCTGCTTTCACGGCTTTTCCCTTAGGAAGAACCCTAATACCAGGCTGATTTACCTTCCTAGGGTTACTGTTAGGCTTAGGCCTAGGACTTTTAAAACCAGGAAGCCCTGGGCTCC
Organism: Ammospiza caudacuta; assembly: GCF_027887145.1. Lineage (NCBI taxonomy): Eukaryota > Metazoa > Chordata > Aves > Passeriformes > Passerellidae > Ammospiza > Ammospiza caudacuta. The sequence continues at coordinate 1,081,454 of NW_026683128.1, read as the reverse complement.
AGGCACACTGCAGCTGCGAAAGGCATCCCAAGGGGAGCGCAAAAGTGACGCAACTTGGCTGCCACCACTGATATTTCCATGAGACCATCCCGAACCATAGGCTGATTTTCCTTCCTAGGGTTAAGGTTTGAGTTACGCCTAGGGTAAGGGTCTATTAACCAGAAAGCCCTGAGTTCCAAGAACACAGCAGCTGCGAAGGACTAGCCAAGAAGAGCGCAAAAGTACCACAACATGCCTGCCTCCACAGCTTTTTCCTTGGGGACATGCCTAATTCCTGGCTGATTTGCCTTTCTCGTCTTAGGGTTGGGGTTCGGCCTAGGGCTAGGATTTTTAAAATCAGGAAGCCCTGAGTTCCAGGCACACTGCAGCTGTGAAAGGCATCCAAAAGGGAGTGCAAAAGTGCCACAACATGGCTGCTTTCACGGCTTTTTCCTTGGCAAGAAGCCTAACACGAGGCTGATTTACCTTCCAGGGTTACTGTTAGGCTTAGGCCTAGGGCTAGGATTTTTGAAACTAGGAAGCCCTTAGCTCCAGGCACACTGCAGCTGTTCAAGGCATCCCAAGGGGAGCGCAAAAGTGCAACAACATGGCAGCTTTCACATCTTTTTCCTTGGCACCATCCCTATACCTAGGCTGATTTATCTGCCTAGGGTTAGGGTTAGGGTTCAGCCTAGGGCTTGGATTTCTTTAACCAGGAAGCCCTGAGTTCCAGGCTTACTTCATCTGCCAAAGGCATCCCAAAGGGAGTGCAGAAGTGCCACAACATGGCTGCTTTCACGGCTTTTCCCTTAGGAAGAACCCTAATACCCGGCTGATTTACCTTCCTAGGGTTACTGTTAGGCTTAGGCCTAGGACTTTTAAAAACAGGAAGCCCTGGGCTCCAGGCACACTGCAGCTGCGAAAGGCATCCCAAGGGGAGTACAAAAGTGCTACAACATGGCAGCTTTCACAGCTTTTTCCTTGGCACCATCCCTATACCTAGGCTGATTTATCTGCCTAGGGTTAGGGTTAGGCTTCAGCCTAGGGCTTGGATTTCTTTAACCAGGAAGCCCTGAGTTCCAGGCTTACTTCATCTGCCAAAGGCATCCCAAAGGGAGTGCAGAAGTGCCACAACATGGCTGCTTTCACGGCTTTTCCCTTAGCAAGAACCCTAATACCCGGCTGATTTACCTTCCTAGGGTTACTGTTAGGCTTAGGCCTAGGACTTTTAAAACCAGGAAGCCCTGGGCTCCAGGCACACTGCAGCTGCGAAAGGCATCCCAAGGGGAGCGCAAAAGTGACGCAACTTGGCTGCCACCACTGATATTTCCATGAGACCATCCCGAACCATAGGCAGATTCTCCTTCCTAGGGTTAAGGTTTGAGTTACGCCTAGGGTAAGGGTTCTATTAACCAGAAAGCCCTGAGTTCCAAGAACACAGCAGCTGCGAAGGACTAGCCAAGAAGAGCGCAAAAGTACCACAACATGCCTGCCTCCACAGCTTTTTCCTTGGGGACATGCCTAATTCCTGGCTGATTTGCCTTTCTCGTCTTAGGGTTGGGGTTCGGCCTAGGGCTAGGATTTTTAAAATCAGGAAGCCCTGAGTTCCAGGCACACTGGAGCTGTGAAAGGCATCCAAAAGGGAGTGCAAAAGTGCCACAACATGGCTGCTTTCACGGCTTTTTCCTTGGCAAGAAGCCTAACACCAGGCTGATTTACCTTCCCAGGGTTACTGTTAGGCTTAGGCCAAGGGCTAGGATTTTTAAAACTAGGAAGCCCTGGGCTCCAGGCACACTGCAGCTGCGAAAGGCATCCCAAGGGGAGCGCAAAAGTGCAACAACATGGCAGCTTTCACAGCTTTTTCCTTGGCACCATCCCTATAATTAGGCTGATTTTTCTGCCTAGGATTAGGGTTAGGGTTCAGCTTAGGGCTTGGATTTCTTTAACCAGGAAGCCCTGAGTTCCAGGCTTACTTCATCTGCCAAAGGCATCCCAAAGGGAGTACAAAAGTGCAACAACATGGCAGCTTTCACATCTTTTTCCTTGGCACCATCCCTATACCTAGGCTGATTTATCTGCCTAGGGTTAGAGTTAGGGTTCAGCCTAGGGCTTGGATTTCTTTAACCAGGAAGCCCTGAGTTCCAGGCTTACTTCATCTGCCAAAGGCATCCCAAAGGGAGTGCAGAAGTGCCACAACATGGCTGCTTTCACGGCTTTTCCCTTAGGAAGAACCCTAATACCCGGCTGATTTCCCTTCCTAGGGTTACTGTTAGGCTTAGGCCTAGGACTTTTAAAACCAGTAAGCCCTGGGCTCCAGGCACACTGCAGCTGCGAAAGGCATCCCAAGGGGAGTACAAAAGTGCAACAACATGGCAGCTTTCACAGCTTTTTCCTTGGCACCATCCCTATACCTAGGCTGATTTATCTGCCTAGGGCTAGGGTTAGGGTTCAGCCTAGGGCTTGGATTTCTTTAACCAGGAAGCCCTGAGTTCCAGGCTTACTTCATCTGCCAAAGGCATCCCAAAGGGAGTGCAGAAGTGCCACAACATGGCTGCTTTCACGGCTTTTCCCTTAGGAAGAACCCTAATACCCGGCTGATTTACCTTCCTAGGGTTACTGTTAGGCTTAGGCCTAGGACTTTTAAAACCAGGAAGCCCTGGGCTCCAGGCACACTGCAGCTGCGAAAGGCATCCCAAGGGGAGCGCAAAAGTGACGCAACTTGGCTGCCACCACTGATATTTCCATGAGACCATCCCGAACCATAGGCTGATTTTCCTTCCTAGGGTTAAGGTTTGAGTTACGCCTAGGGTAAGGGTTCTATTAACCAGAAAGCCCTGAGTTCCAAGAACACAGCAGCTGCGAAGGACTAGCCAAGAAGAGCGCAAAAGTACCACAACATGCCTGCCTCCACAGCTTTTTCCTTGGGGACATGCCTAATTCCTGGCTGATTTGCCTTTCTCGTCTTAGGGTTGGGGTTCGGCCTAGGGCTAGGATTTTTAAAATCAGGAAGCCCTGAGTTCCAGGCACACTGGAGCTGTGAAAGGCATCCAAAAGGGAGTGCAAAAGTGCCACAACATGGCTGCTTTCACGGCTTTTTCCTTGGCAAGAAGCCTAACACCAGGCTGATTTCCCTTCCCAGGGTTACTGTTAGGCTTAGGCCTAGGGCTAGGATTTTTAAAACTAGGAAGCCCTGGGCTCCAGGCACACTGCAGCTGCGAAAGCCAGCCCAAGGGGAGCGCAAAAATGCAACAACATGGCAGCTTTCACATCTTTTTCCTTGGCACCATCCCTATACCTAGGCTGATTTATCTGCCTGGGATTAGGGTTAGGGTTCAGCCTAGGGCTTGGATTTCTTTAACCAGGAAGCCCTGAGTTCCAGGCTTACTTCATCTGCCAAAGGCATCCCAAAGGGAGTGCAGAAGTGCCACAACATGGCTGCTTTCACGGCTTTTCCCTTAGGAAGAACCCTAATACCCGGCTGATTTACCTTCCTAGGGTTACTGTTAGGCTTAGGCCTAGGACTTTTAAAACCAGGAAGCCCTGGGCTCCAGGCACACTGCAGCTGCGAAAGGCATCCCAAGGGGAGCGCAAAAGTGACGCAACTTGGCTGCCACCACTGATATTTCCATGAGACCATCCCGAACCATAGGCTGATTTTCCTTCCTAGGGTTAAGGTTTGAGTTACGCCTAGGGTAAGGGTCTATTAACCAGAAAGCCCTGAGTTCCAAGAACACAGCAGCTGCGAAGGACTAGCCAAGAAGAGCGCAAAAGTACCACAACATGCCTGCCTCCACAGCTTTTTCTTTGGGGACATGCCTAATTCCTGGCTGATTTGCCTTCCTCGTCTTAGGGTTGGGGTTCGGCCTAGGGCTAGGATTTTTAAAATCAGGAAGCCCTGAGTTCCAGGCACACTGCAGCTGTGAAAGGCATCCAAAAGGGAGTGCAAAAGTGCCACAACATGGCTGCTTTCACGGCTTTTTCCTTGGCAAGAAGCCTAACACCAGGCTGATTTACCTTCCCAGGGTTACTGTTAGGCTTAGGCCTAGGGCTAGGATTTTTAAAACTAGGAAGCCCTGGGCTCCAGGCACACTGCAGCTGTTCAAGGCATCCCAAGGGGAGCGCAAAAGTGCAACAACATGGCAGCTTTCACATCTTTTTCCTTGGCACCATCCCTATACCTAGGCTGATTTATCTGCCTAGGGTTAGGGTTAGGGTTCAGCCTAGGGCTTGGATTTCTTTAACCAGGAAGCCCTGAGTTCCAGGCTTACTTCATCTGCCAAAGGCATCCCAAAGGGAGTGCAGAAGTGCCACAACATGGCTGCTTTCACGGCTTTTCCCTTAGGAAGAACCCTAATACCCGGCTGATTTACCTTCCTAGGGTTACTGTTAGGATTAGGCCTAGGACTTTTAAAACCAGGAAGCCCTGGGCTCCAGGCACACTGCAGCTGCGAAAGGCATCCCAAGGGGAGTACAAAAGTGCTACAACATGGCAGCTTTCACAGCTTTTTCCTTGGCACCATCCCTATACCTAGGCTGATTTATCTGCCTAGGGTTAGGGTTAGGCTTCAGCCTAGGGCTTGGATTTCTTTAACCAGGAAGCCCTGAGTTCCAGGCTTACTTCATCTGCCAAAGGCATCCCAAAGGGAGTGCAGAAGTGCCACAACATGGCTGCTTTCACGGCTTTTCCCTTAGGAAGAACCCTAATACCCGGCTGATTTACCTTCCTAGGGTTACTGTTAGGCTTAGGCCTAGGACTTTTAAAACCAGGAAGCCCTGGGCTCCAGGCACACTGCAGCTGCGAAAGGCATCCCAAGGGGAGCGCAAAAGTGACGCAACTTGGCTGCCACCACTGATATTTCCATGAGACCATCCCGAACCATAGGCTGATTCTCCTTCCTAGGGTTAAGGTTTGAGTTACGCCTAGGGTAAGGGTTCTATTAACCAGAAAGCCCTGAGTTCCAAGAACACAGCAGCTGCGAAGGACTAGCCAAGAAGAGCGCAAAAGTACCACAACATGCCTGCCTCCACAGCTTTTTCCTTGGGGACATGCCTAATTCCTGGCTGATTTGCCTTTCTCGTCTTAGGGTTGGGGTTCGGCCTAGGGCTAGGATTTTTAAAATCAGGAAGCCCTGAGTTCCAGGCACACTGGAGCTGTGAAAGGCATCCAAAAGGGAGTGCAAAAGTGCCACAACATGGCTGCTTTCACGGCTTTTTCCTTGGCAAGAAGCCTAACACCAGGCTGATTTACCTTCCCAGGGTTACTGTTAGGCTTAGGCCTAGGGCTAGGATTTTTAAAACTAGGAAGCCCTGGGCTCCAGGCACACTGCAGCTGCGAAAGGCATCCCAAGGGGAGCGCAAAAGTGCAACAACATGGCAGCTTTCACAGCTTTTTCCTTGGCACCATCCCTATACCTAGGCTGATTTATCTGCCTAAGATTAGGGTTAGGGTTCAGCCTAGGGCTTGGATTTCTTTAACCAGGAAGCCCTGAGTTCCAGGCTTACTTCATCTGCCAAAGGCATCCCAAAGGGAGTACAAAAGTGCAACAACATGGCAGCTTTCACATCTTTTTCCTTGGCACCATCCCTATACCTAGGCTGATTTATCTGCCTAGGGTTAGGGTTAGGGTTCAGCCTAGGGCTTGGATTTCTTTAACCAGGAAGCCCTGAGTTCCAGGCTTACTTCATCTGCCAAAGGCATCCCAAAGGGAGTGCAGAAGTGCCACAACATGGCTGCTTTCACGGCTTTTCCCTTAGGAAGAACCCTAATACCCGGCTGATTTACCTTCCTAGGGTTACTGTTAGGCTTAGGCCTAGGACTTTTAAAACCAGGAAGCCCTGGGCTCCAGGCACACTGCAGCTGCGAAAGGCATCCCAAGGGGAGTACAAAAGTGCAACAACATGGCAGCTTTCACAGCTTTTTCCTTGGCACCATCCCTATACCTAGGCTGATTTATCTGCCTAGGGTTAGGGTTAGGGTTCAGCCTAGGGCTTGGATTTCTTTAACCAGGAAGCCCTGAGTTCCAGGCTTACTTCATCTCCCAAATGCATCCCAAAGGGAGTGCAGAAGTGCCACAACATGGCTGCTTTCTCGGCTTTTCCCTTAGGAAGAACCCTAATACCCGGCTGATTTACCTTCCTAGGGTTACTGTTAGGCTTAGGCCTAGGACTTTTAAAACCAGGAAGCCCTGGGCTCCAGGCACACTGCAGCTGCGAAAGGCATCCCAAGGGGAGCGCAAAAGTGACGCAACTTGGCTGCCACCACTGATATTTCCATGAGACCATCCCGAACCATAGGCTGATTTTCCTTCCTAGGCTTAAGGTTTGAGTTACGCCTAGGGTAAGGGTTCTATTAACCAGAAAGCCCTGAGTTCCAAGAACACAGCAGCTGCGAAGGACTAGCCAAGAAGAGCGCAAAAGTACCACAACATGCCTGCCTCCACAGCTTTTTCCTTGGGGACATGCCTAATTCCTGGCTGATTTGCCTTTCTCGTCTTAGGGTTGGGGTTCGGCCTAGGGCTAGGATTTTTAAAATCAGGAAGCCCTGAGTTCCAGGCACACTGCAGCTGTGAAAGGCATCCAAAAGGGAGTGCAAAAGTGCCACAACATGGCTGCTTTCACGGCTTTTTCCTTGGCAAGAAGCCTAACACCAGGCTGATTTACCTTCCCAGGGTTACTGTTAGGCTTAGGCCTAGGGCTAGGATTTTTAAAACTAGGAAGCCCTGGGCTCCAGGCACACTGCAGCTGCGAAAGCCAGCCCAAGGGGAGCGCAAAAGTGCAACAACATGGCAGCTTTCACATCTTTTTCCTTGGCACCATCCCTATACCTAGGCTGATTTATCTGCCTAGGATTAGGGTTAGGGTTCAGCCTAGGGCTTGGATTTCTTTAACCAGGAAGCCCTGAGTTCCAGGCTTACTTCATCTGCCAAAGGCATCCCAAAGGGAGTGCAGAAGTGCCACAACATGGCTGCTTTCACGGCTTTTCCCTTAGGAAGAACCCTAATACGCGGCTGATTTACCTTCCTAGGGTTACTGTTAGGCTTAGGCCTAGGACTTTTAAAACCAGGAAGCCCTGGGCTCCAGGCACACTGCAGCTGCGAAAGGCATCCCAAGGGGAGCGCAAAAGTGACGCAACTTGGCTGCCACCACTGATATTTCCATGAGACCATCCCGAACCATAGGCTGATTTTCCTTCCTAGGGTTAAGGTTTGAGTTACGCCTAGGGTAAGGGCTCTATTAACCAGAAAGCCCTGAGTTCCAAGAACACAGCAGCTGCGAAGGACTAGCCAAGAAGAGCGCAAAAGTACCACAACATGCCTGCCTCCACAGCTTTTTCTTTGGGGACATGCCTAATTCCTGGCTGATTTGCCTTTCTCGTCTTAGGGTTGGGGTTCGGCCTAGGGCTAGGATTTTTAAAATCAGGAAGCCCTGAGTTCCAGGCACACTGGAGCTGTGAAAGGCATCCAAAAGGGAGTGCAAAAGTGCCACAACATGGCTGCTTTCACGGCTTTTTCCTTGGCAAGAAGCCTAACACCAGGCTGATTTACCTTCCCAGGGTTACTGTTAGGCTTAGGCCTAGGGCTAGGATTTTTAAAACTAGGAAGCCCTGGGCTCCAGGCACACTGCAGCTGCGAAAGGCATCCCAAGGGGAGCGCAAAAGTGCAACAACATGGCAGCTTTCACAGCTTTTTCCTTGGCACCATCCCTATACCTAGGCTGATTTATCTGCCTAGGGCTAGGGTTAGGGTTCAGCCTAGGGCTTGGATTTCTTTAACCAGGAAGCCCTGAGTTCCAGGCTTACTTCATCTGCCAAAGGCATCCCAAAGGGAGTGCAGAAGTGCCACAACATGGCTGCTTTCACGGCTTTTCCCTTAGGAAGAACCCTAATACCCGGCTGATTTACCTTCCTAGGGTTACTGTTAGGCTTAGGCCTAGGACTTTTAAAACCAGGAAGCCCTGGGCTCCAGGCACACTGCAGCTGCGAAAGGCATCCCAAGGGGAGCGCAAAAGTGACGCAACTTGGCTGCCACCACTGATATTTCCATGAGACCATCCCGAACCATAGGTTGATTTTCCTTCCTAGGGTTAAGGTTTGAGTTACGCCTAGGGTAAGGGTTCTATTAACCAGAAAGCCCTGAGTTCCAAGAACACAGCAGCTGCGAAGGACTAGCCAAGAAGAGTGCAAAAGTACCACAACATGCCTGCCTCCACAGCTTTTTCCTTGGGGACATGCCTAATTCCTGGCTGATTTGCCTTTCTCGTCTTAGGGTTGGGGTTCGGCCTAGGGCTAGGATTTTTAAAATCAGGAAGCCCTGAGTTCCAGGCACACTGCAGCTGTGAAAGGCATCCAAAAGGGAGTGCAAAAGTGCCACAACATGGCTGCTTTCACGGCTTTTTCCTTGGCAAGAAGCCTAACACCAGGCTGATTTCCCTTCCCAGGGTTACTGTTAGGCTTAGGCCTAGGGCTAGGATTTTTAAAACTAGGAAGCCCTGGGCTCCAGGCACACTGCAGCTGTTCAAGGCATCCCAAGGGGAGCGCAAAAGTGCAACAACATGGCAGCTTTCACAGCTTTTTCCTTGGCACCATCCCTATACCTAGGCTGATTTATCTGCCTAGGATTAGGGTTAGGGTTCAGCCTAGGGCTTGGATTTCTTTAACCAGGAAGCCCTGAGTTCCAGGCTTACTTCATCTGCCAAAGGCATCCCAAAGGGAGTGCAGAAGTGCCACAACATGGCTGCTTTCACGGCTTTTCCCTTAGGAAGAACCCTAATACCCGGCTGATTTACCTTCCTAGGGTTACTGTTAGGCTTAGGCCTAGGACTTTTAAAACCAGGAAGCCCTGGGCTCCAGGCACACTGCAGCTGCGAAAGGCATCCCAAGGGGAGCGCAAAAGTGACGCAACTTGGCTGCCACCACTGATATTTCCATGAGACCATCCCGAACCATAGGCTGATTTTCCTTCCTAGGGTTAAGGTTTGAGTTACGCCTAGGGTAAGGGTTCTATTAACCAGAAAGCCCTGAGTTCCAAGAACACAGCAGCTGCGAAGGACTAGCCAAGAAGAGCGCAAAAGTACCACAACATGCCTGCCTCCACAGCTTTTTCCTTGGGGACATGCCTAATTCCTGGCTGATTTGCCTTTCTCGTCTTAGGGTTGGGGTTCGGCCTAGGGCTAGGATTTTTAAAATCAGGAAGCCCTGAGTTCCAGGCACACTGGAGCTGTGAAAGGCATCCAAAAGGGAGTGCAAAAGTGCCACAACATGGCTGCTTTCACGGCTTTTTCCTTGGCAAGAAGCCTAACACCAGGCTGATTTCCCTTCCCAGGGTTACTGTTAGGCTTAGGCCTAGGGCTAGGATTTTTAAAACTAGGAAGCCCTGGGCTCCAGGCACACTGCAGCTGCGAAAGCCAGCCCAAGGGGAGCGCAAAAATGCAACAACATGGCAGCTTTCACATCTTTTTCCTTGGCACCATCCCTATACCTAGGCTGATTTATCTGCCTGGGATTAGGGTTAGGGTTCAGCCTAGGGCTTGGATTTCTTTAACCAGGAAGCCCTGAGTTCCAGGCTTACTTCATCTGCCAAAGGCATCCCAAAGGGAGTGCAGAAGTGCCACAACATGGCTGCTTTCACGGCTTTTCCCTTAGGAAGAACCCTAATACCCGGCTGATTTACCTTCCTAGGGTTACTGTTAGGCTTAGGCCTAGGACTTTTAAAACCAGGAAGCCCTGGGCTCCAGGCACACTGCAGCTGCGAAAGGCATCCCAAGGGGAGCGCAAAAGTGACGCAACTTGGCTGCCACCACTGATATTTCCATGAGACCATCCCGAACCATAGGCTGATTTTCCTTCCTAGGGTTAAGGTTTGAGTTACGCCTAGGGTAAGGGTCTATTAACCAGAAAGCCCTGAGTTCCAAGAACACAGCAGCTGCGAAGGACTAGCCAAGAAGAGCGCAAAAGTACCACAACATGCCTGCCTCCACAGCTTTTTCTTTGGGGACATGCCTAATTCCTGGCTGATTTGCCTTCCTCGTCTTAGGGTTGGGGTTCGGCCTAGGGCTAGGATTTTTAAAATCAGGAAGCCCTGAGTTCCAGGCACACTGCAGCTGTGAAAGGCATCCAAAAGGGAGTGCAAAAGTGCCACAACATGGCTGCTTTCACGGCTTTTTCCTTGGCAAGAAGCCTAACACCAGGCTGATTTACCTTCCCAGGGTTACTGTTAGGCTTAGGCCTAGGGCTAGGATTTTTAAAACTAGGAAGCCCTGGGCTCCAGGCACACTGCAGCTGTTCAAGGCATCCCAAGGGGAGCGCAAAAGTGCAACAACATGGCAGCTTTCACATCTTTTTCCTTGGCACCATCCCTATACCTAGGCTGATTTATCTGCCTAGGGTTAGGGTTAGGGTTCAGCCTAGGGCTTGGATTTCTTTAACCAGGAAGCCCTGAGTTCCAGGCTTACTTCATCTGCCAAAGGCATCCCAAAGGGAGTGCAGAAGTGCCACAACATGGCTGCTTTCACGGCTTTTCCCTTAGGAAGAACCCTAATACCCGGCTGATTTACCTTCCTAGGGTTACTGTTAGGATTAGGCCTAGGACTTTTAAAACCAGGAAGCCCTGGGCTCCAGGCACACTGCAGCTGCGAAAGGCATCCCAAGGGGAGTACAAAAGTGCTACAACATGGCAGCTTTCACAGCTTTTTCCTTGGCACCATCCCTATACCTAGGCTGATTTATCTGCCTAGGGTTAGGGTTAGGCTTCAGCCTAGGGCTTGGATTTCTTTAACCAGGAAGCCCTGAGTTCCAGGCTTACTTCATCTGCCAAAGGCATCCCAAAGGGAGTGCAGAAGTGCCACAACATGGCTGCTTTCACGGCTTTTCCCTTAGGAAGAACCCTAATACCCGGCTGATTTACCTTCCTAGGGTTACTGTTAGGCTTAGGCCTAGGACTTTTAAAACCAGGAAGCCCTGGGCTCCAGGCACACTGCAGCTGCGAAAGGCATCCCAAGGGGAGCGCAAAAGTGACGCAACTTGGCTGCCACCACTGATATTTCCATGAGACCATCCCGAACCATAGGCTGATTCTCCTTCCTAGGGTTAAGGTTTGAGTTACGCCTAGGGTAAGGGTTCTATTAACCAGAAAGCCCTGAGTTCCAAGAACACAGCAGCTGCGAAGGACTAGCCAAGAAGAGCGCAAAAGTACCACAACATGCCTGCCTCCACAGCTTTTTCCTTGGGGACATGCCTAATTCCTGGCTGATTTGCCTTTCTCGTCTTAGGGTTGGGGTTCGGCCTAGGGCTAGGATTTTTAAAATCAGGAAGCCCTGAGTTCCAGGCACACTGGAGCTGTGAAAGGCATCCAAAAGGGAGTGCAAAAGTGCCACAACATGGCTGCTTTCACGGCTTTTTCCTTGGCAAGAAGCCTAACACCAGGCTGATTTACCTTCCCAGGGTTACTGTTAGGCTTAGGCCTAGGGCTAGGATTTTTAAAACTAGGAAGCCCTGGGCTCCAGGCACACTGCAGCTGCGAAAGGCATCCCAAGGGGAGCGCAAAAGTGCAACAACATGGCAGCTTTCACAGCTTTTTCCTTGGCACCATCCCTATACCTAGGCTGATTTATCTGCCTAAGATTAGGGTTAGGGTTCAGCCTAGGGCTTGGATTTCTTTAACCAGGAAGCCCTGAGTTCCAGGCTTACTTCATCTGCCAAAGGCATCCCAAAGGGAGTACAAAAGTGCAACAACATGGCAGCTTTCACATCTTTTTCCTTGGCACCATCCCTATACCTAGGCTGATTTATCTGCCTAGGGTTAGGGTTAGGGTTCAGCCTAGGGCTTGGATTTCTTTAACCAGGAAGCCCTGAGTTCCAGGCTTACTTCATCTGCCAAAGGCATCCCAAAGGGAGTGCAGAAGTGCCACAACATGGCTGCTTTCACGGCTTTTCCCTTAGGAAGAACCCTAATACCCGGCTGATTTACCTTCCTAGGGTTACTGTTAGGCTTAGGCCTAGGACTTTTAAAACCAGGAAGCCCTGGGCTCCAGGCACACTGCAGCTGCGAAAGGCATCCCAAGGGGAGTACAAAAGTGCAACAACATGGCAGCTTTCACAGCTTTTTCCTTGGCACCATCCCTATACCTAGGCTGATTTATCTGCCTAGGGTTAGGGTTAGGGTTCAGCCTAGGGCTTGGATTTCTTTAACCAGGAAGCCCTGAGTTCCAGGCTTACTTCATCTCCCAAATGCATCCCAAAGGGAGTGCAGAAGTGCCACAACATGGCTGCTTTCTCGGCTTTTCCCTTAGGAAGAACCCTAATACCCGGCTGATTTACCTTCCTAGGGTTACTGTTAGGCTTAGGCCTAGGACTTTTAAAACCAGGAAGCCCTGGGCTCCAGGCACACTGCAGCTGCGAAAGGCATCCCAAGGGGAGCGCAAAAGTGACGCAACTTGGCTGCCACCACTGATATTTCCATGAGACCATCCCGAACCATAGGCTGATTTTCCTTCCTAGGCTTAAGGTTTGAGTTACGCCTAGGGTAAGGGTTCTATTAACCAGAAAGCCCTGAGTTCCAAGAACACAGCAGCTGCGAAGGACTAGCCAAGAAGAGCGCAAAAGTACCACAACATGCCTGCCTCCACAGCTTTTTCCTTGGGGACATGCCTAATTCCTGGCTGATTTGCCTTTCTCGTCTTAGGGTTGGGGTTCGGCCTAGGGCTAGGATTTTTAAAATCAGGAAGCCCTGAGTTCCAGGCACACTGCAGCTGTGAAAGGCATCCAAAAGGGAGTGCAAAAGTGCCACAACATGGCTGCTTTCACGGCTTTTTCCTTGGCAAGAAGCCTAACACCAGGCTGATTTACCTTCCCAGGGTTACTGTTAGGCTTAGGCCTAGGGCTAGGATTTTTAAAACTAGGAAGCCCTGGGCTCCAGGCACACTGCAGCTGCGAAAGCCAGCCCAAGGGGAGCGCAAAAGTGCAACAACATGGCAGCTTTCACATCTTTTTCCTTGGCACCATCCCTATACCTAGGCTGATTTATCTGCCTAGGATTAGGGTTAGGGTTCAGCCTAGGGCTTGGATTTCTTTAACCAGGAAGCCCTGAGTTCCAGGCTTACTTCATCTGCCAAAGGCATCCCAAAGGGAGTGCAGAAGTGCCACAACATGGCTGCTTTCACGGCTTTTCCCTTAGGAAGAACCCTAATACGCGGCTGATTTACCTTCCTAGGGTTACTGTTAGGCTTAGGCCTAGGACTTTTAAAACCAGGAAGCCCTGGGCTCCAGGCACACTGCAGCTGCGAAAGGCATCCCAAGGGGAGCGCAAAAGTGACGCAACTTGGCTGCCACCACTGATATTTCCATGAGACCATCCCGAACCATAGGCTGATTTTCCTTCCTAGGGTTAAGGTTTGAGTTACGCCTAGGGTAAGGGCTCTATTAACCAGAAAGCCCTGAGTTCCAAGAACACAGCAGCTGCGAAGGACTAGCCAAGAAGAGCGCAAAAGTACCACAACATGCCTGCCTCCACAGCTTTTTCTTTGGGGACATGCCTAATTCCTGGCTGATTTGCCTTTCTCGTCTTAGGGTTGGGGTTCGGCCTAGGGCTAGGATTTTTAAAATCAGGAAGCCCTGAGTTCCAGGCACACTGGAGCTGTGAAAGGCATCCAAAAGGGAGTGCAAAAGTGCCACAACATGGCTGCTTTCACGGCTTTTTCCTTGGCAAGAAGCCTAACACCAGGCTGATTTACCTTCCCAGGGTTACTGTTAGGCTTAGGCCTAGGGCTAGGATTTTTAAAACTAGGAAGCCCTGGGCTCCAGGCACACTGCAGCTGCGAAAGGCATCCCAAGGGGAGCGCAAAAGTGCAACAACATGGCAGCTTTCACAGCTTTTTCCTTGGCACCATCCCTATACCTAGGCTGATTTATCTGCCTAGGGCTAGGGTTAGGGTTCAGCCTAGGGCTTGGATTTCTTTAACCAGGAAGCCCTGAGTTCCAGGCTTACTTCATCTGCCAAAGGCATCCCAAAGGGAGTGCAGAAGTGCCACAACATGGCTGCTTTCACGGCTTTTCCCTTAGGAAGAACCCTAATACCCGGCTGATTTACCTTCCTAGGGTTACTGTTAGGCTTAGGCCTAGGACTTTTAAAACCAGGAAGCCCTGGGCTCCAGGCACACTGCAGCTGCGAAAGGCATCCCAAGGGGAGCGCAAAAGTGACGCAACTTGGCTGCCACCACTGATATTTCCATGAGACCATCCCGAACCATAGGTTGATTTTCCTTCCTAGGGTTAAGGTTTGAGTTACGCCTAGGGTAAGGGTTCTATTAACCAGAAAGCCCTGAGTTCCAAGAACACAGCAGCTGCGAAGGACTAGCCAAGAAGAGTGCAAAAGTACCACAACATGCCTGCCTCCACAGCTTTTTCCTTGGGGACATGCCTAATTCCTGGCTGATTTGCCTTTCTCGTCTTAGGGTTGGGGTTCGGCCTAGGGCTAGGATTTTTAAAATCAGGAAGCCCTGAGTTCCAGGCACACTGCAGCTGTGAAAGGCATCCAAAAGGGAGTGCAAAAGTGCCACAACATGGCTGCTTTCACGGCTTTTTCCTTGGCAAGAAGCCTAACACCAGGCTGATTTCCCTTCCCAGGGTTACTGTTAGGCTTAGGCCTAGGGCTAGGATTTTTAAAACTAGGAAGCCCTGGGCTCCAGGCACACTGCAGCTGTTCAAGGCATCCCAAGGGGAGCGCAAAAGTGCAACAACATGGCAGCTTTCACAGCTTTTTCCTTGGCACCATCCCTATACCTAGGCTGATTTATCTGCCTAGGATTAGGGTTAGGGTTCAGCCTAGGGCTTGGATTTCTTTAACCAGGAAGCCCTGAGTTCCAGGCTTACTTCATCTGCCAAAGGCATCCCAAAGGGAGTGCAGAAGTGCCACAACATGGCTGCTTTCACGGCTTTTCCCTTAGGAAGAACCCTAATACCCGGCTGATTTACCTTCCTAGGGTTACTGTTAGGCTTAGGCCTAGGACTTTTAAAACCAGGAAGCCCTGGGCTCCAGGCACACTGCAGCTGCGAAAGGCATCCCAAGGGGAGCGCAAAAGTGACGCAACTTGGCTGCCACCACTGATATTTCCATGAGACCATCCCGAACCATAGGCTGATTTTCCTTCCTAGGGTTAAGGTTTGAGTTACGCCTAGGGTAAGGGTCTATTAACCAGAAAGCCCTGAGTTCCAAGAACACAGCAGCTGCGAAGGACTAGCCAAGAAGAGCGCAAAAGTACCACAACATGCCTGCCTCCACAGCTTTTTCCTTGGGGACATGCCTAATTCCTGGCTGATTTGCCTTTCTCGTCTTAGGGTTGGGGTTCGGCCTAGGGCTAGGATTTTTAAAATCAGGAAGCCCTGAGTTCCAGGCACACTGGAGCTGTGAAAGGCATCCAAAAGGGAGTGCAAAAGTGCCACAACATGGCTGCTTTCACGGCTTTTTCCTTGGCAAGAAGCCTAACACCAGGCTGATTTCCCTTCCCAGGGTTACTGTTAGGCTTAGGCCTAGGGCTAGGATTTTTAAAACTAGGAAGCCCTGGGCTCCAGGCACACTGCAGCTGCGAAAGCCAGCCCAAGGGGAGCGCAAAAATGCAACAACATGGCAGCTTTCACATCTTTTTCCTTGGCACCATCCCTATACCTAGGCTGATTTATCTGCCTGGGATTAGGGTTAGGGTTCAGCCTAGGGCTTGGATTTCTTTAACCAGGAAGCCCTGAGTTCCAGGCTTACTTCATCTGCCAAAGGCATCCCAAAGGGAGTGCAGAAGTGCCACAACATGGCTGCTTTCACGGCTTTTCCCTTAGGAAGAACCCTAATACCCGGCTGATTTACCTTCCTAGGGTTACTGTTAGGCTTAGGCCTAGGACTTTTAAAACCAGGAAGCCCTGGGCTCCAGGCACACTGCAGCTGCGAAAGGCATCCCAAGGGGAGCGCAAAAGTGACGCAACTTGGCTGCCACCACTGATATTTCCATGAGACCATCCCGAACCATAGGCTGATTTTCCTTCCTAGGGTTAAGGTTTGAGTTACGCCTAGGGTAAGGGTCTATTAACCAGAAAGCCCTGAGTTCCAAGAACACAGCAGCTGCGAAGGACTAGCCAAGAAGAGCGCAAAAGTACCACAACATGCCTGCCTCCACAGCTTTTTCTTTGGGGACATGCCTAATTCCTGGCTGATTTGCCTTCCTCGTCTTAGGGTTGGGGTTCGGCCTAGGGCTAGGATTTTTAAAATCAGGAAGCCCTGAGTTCCAGGCACACTGCAGCTGTGAAAGGCATCCAAAAGGGAGTGCAAAAGTGCCACAACATGGCTGCTTTCACGGCTTTTTCCTTGGCAAGAAGCCTAACACCAGGCTGATTTACCTTCCCAGGGTTACTGTTAGGCTTAGGCCTAGGGCTAGGATTTTTAAAACTAGGAAGCCCTGGGCTCCAGGCACACTGCAGCTGTTCAAGGCATCCCAAGGGGAGCGCAAAAGTGCAACAACATGGCAGCTTTCACATCTTTTTCCTTGGCACCATCCCTATACCTAGGCTGATTTATCTGCCTAGGGTTAGGGTTAGGGTTCAGCCTAGGGCTTGGATTTCTTTAACCAGGAAGCCCTGAGTTCCAGGCTTACTTCATCTGCCAAAGGCATCCCAAAGGGAGTGCAGAAGTGCCACAACATGGCTGCTTTCACGGCTTTTCCCTTAGGAAGAACCCTAATACCCGGCTGATTTACCTTCCTAGGGTTACTGTTAGGATTAGGCCTAGGACTTTTAAAACCAGGAAGCCCTGGGCTCCAGGCACACTGCAGCTGCGAAAGGCATCCCAAGGGGAGTACAAAAGTGCTACAACATGGCAGCTTTCACAGCTTTTTCCTTGGCACCATCCCTATACCTAGGCTGATTTATCTGCCCAGGGTTAGGGTTAGGCTTCAGCCTAGGGCTTGGATTTCTTTAACCAGGAAGCCCTGAGTTCCAGGCTTACTTCATCTGCCAAAGGCATCCCAAAGGGAGTGCAGAAGTGCCACAACATGGCTGCTTTCACGGCTTTTCCCTTAGGAAGAACCCTAATACCCGGCTGATTTACCTTCCTAGGGTTACTGTTAGGCTTAGGCCTAGGACTTTTAAAACCAGGAAGCCTGGGCTCCAGGCACACTGCAGCTGCGAAAGCATCCCAAGGGGAGCGCAAAAGTGACGCAACTTGGCTGCCACCACTGATATTTCCATGAGACCATCCCGAACCATAGGCTGATTCTCCTTCCTAGGGGTTAAGGTTTGAGTTACGCCTAGGGTAAGGGTTCTATTAACCAGAAAGCCCTGAGTTCCAAGAACACAGCAGCTGCGAAGGACTAGCCAAGAAGAGCGCAAAAGTACCACAACATGCCTGCCTCCACAGCTTTTTCCTTGGGGACATGCCTAATTCCTGGCTGATTTGCCTTTCTCGTCTTAGGGTTGGGGTTCGGCCTAGGGCTAGGATTTTTAAAATCAGGAAGCCCTGAGTTCCAGCACACTGGAGCTGTGAAAGGCATCCAAAAGGGAGTGCAAGAAGTGCCACAACATGGGCTGCTTTCACGGCTTTTTCCTTGGCAAGAAGCCTAACACCAGGCTGATTTACCTTCCCAGGGTTACTGTTAGGCTTAGGCCTAGGGCTAGGATTTTTAAAACTAGGAAGCCCTGGGCTCCAGGCACACTGCAGCTGCGAAAGGCATCCCAAGGGGAGCGCAAAAGTGCAACAACATGGCAGCTTTCACAGCTTTTTCCTTGGCACCATCCCTATACCTAGGCTGATTTATCTGCCTAAGATTAGGGTTAGGGTTCAGCCTAGGGCTTGGATTTCTTTAACCAGGAAGCCCTGAGTTCCAGGCTTACTTCATCTGCCAAAGGCATCCCAAAGGGAGTACAAAAGTGCAACAACATGGCAGCTTTCACATCTTTTTCCTTGGCACCATCCCTATACCTAGGCTGATTTATCTGCCTAGGGTTAGGGTTAGGGTTCAGCCTAGGGCTTGGATTTCTTTAACCAGGAAGCCCTGAGTTCCAGGCTTACTTCATCTGCCAAAGGCATCCCAAAGGGAGTGCAGAAGTGCCACAACATGGCTGCTTTCACGGCTTTTCCCTTAGGAAGAACCCTAATACCCGGCTGATTTACCTTCCTAGGGTTACTGTTAGGCTTAGGCCTAGGACTTTTAAAACCAGGAAGCCCTGGGCTCCAGGCACACTGCAGCTGCGAAAGGCATCCCAAGGGGAGTACAAAAGTGCAACAACATTGCAGCTTTCACAGCTTTTTCCTTGGCACCATCCCTATACCTAGGCTGATTTATCTGCCTAGGGTTAGGGTTAGGGTTCAGCCTAGGGCTTGGATTTCTTTAACCAGGAAGCCCTGAGTTCCAGGCTTACTTCATCTGCCAAATGCATCCCAAAGGGAGTGCAGAAGTGCCACAACATGGCTGCTTTCTCGGCTTTTCCCTTAGGAAGAACCCTAATACCCGGCTGATTTACCTTCCTAGGGTTACTGTTAGGCTTAGGCCTAGGACTTTTAAAACCAGGAAGCCCTGGGCTCCAGGCACACTGCAGCTGCGAAAGGCATCCCAAGGGGAGCGCAAAAGTGACGCAACTTGGCTGCCACCACTGATATTTCCATGAGACCATCCCGAACCATAGGCTGATTTTCCTTCCTAGGCTTAAGGTTTGAGTTAGGCCTAGGGTAAGGGTTCTATTAACCAGAAAGCCCTGAGTTCCAAGAACACAGCAGCTGCGAAGGACTAGCCAAGAAGAGCGCAAAAGTACCACAACATGCCTGCCTCCACAGCTTTTTCCTTGGGGACATGCCTAATTCCTGGCTGATTTGCCTTTCTCGTCTTAGGGTTGGGGTTCGGCCTAGGGCTAGGATTTTTAAAATCAGGAAGCCCTGAGTTCCAGGCACACTGCAGCTGTGAAAGGCATCCAAAAGGGAGTGCAAAAGTGCCACAACATGGCTGCTTTCACGGCTTTTTCCTTGGCAAGAAGCCTAACACCAGGCTGATTTACCTTCCCAGGGTTACTGTTAGGCTTAGGCCTAGGGCTAGGATTTTTAAAACTAGGAAGCCCTGGGCTCCAGGCACACTGCAGCTGCGAAAGCCAGCCCAAGGGGAGCGCAAAAGTGCAACAACATGGCAGCTTTCACATCTTTTTCCTTGGCACCATCCCTATACCTAGGCTGATTTATCTGCCTAGGATTAGGGTTAGGGTTCAGCCTAGGGCTTGGATTTCTTTAACCAGGAAGCCCTGAGTTCCAGGCTTACTTCATCTGCCAAAGGCATCCCAAAGGGAGTGCAGAAGTGCCACAACATGGCTGCTTTCACGGCTTTTCCCTTAGGAAGAACCCTAATACCCGGCTGATTTACCTTCCTAGGGTTACTGTTAGGCTTAGGCCTAGGACTTTTAAAACCAGGAAGCCCTGGGCTCCAGGCACACTGCAGCTGCGAAAGGCATCCCAAGGGGAGCGCAAAAGTGACGCAACTTGGCTGCCACCACTGATATTTCCATGAGACCATCCCGAACCATAGGCTGATTTTCCTTCCTAGGGTTAAGGTTTGAGTTACGCCTAGGGTAAGGGCTCTATTAACCAGAAAGCCCTGAGTTCCAAGAACACAGCAGCTGCGAAGGACTAGCCAAGAAGAGCGCAAAAGTACCACAACATGCCTGCCTCCACAGCTTTTTCCTTGGGGACATGCCTAATTCCTGGCTGATTTGCCTTTCTCGTCTTAGGGTTGGGGTTCGGCCTAGGGCTAGGATTTTTAAAATCAGGAAGCCCTGAGTTCCAGGCACACTGGAGCTGTGAAAGGCATCCAAAAGGGAGTGCAAAAGTGCCACAACATGGCTGCTTTCACGGCTTTTTCCTTGGCAAGAAGCCTAACACCAGGCTGATTTACCTTCCCAGGGTTACTGTTAGGCTTAGGCCTAGGGCTAGGATTTTTAAAACTAGGAAGCCCTGGGCTCCAGGCACACTGCAGCTGCGAAAGGCATCCCAAGGGGAGCGCAAAAGTGCAACAACATGGCAGCTTTCACAGCTTTTTCCTTGGCACCATCCCTATACCTAGGCTGATTTATCTGCCTAGGGCTAGGGTTAGGGTTCAGCCTAGGGCTTGGATTTCTTTAACCAGGAAGCCCTGAGTTCCAGGCTTACTTCATCTGCCAAAGGCATCCCAAAGGGAGTGCAGAAGTGCCACAACATGGCTGCTTTCACGGCTTTTCCCTTAGGAAGAACCCTAATACCCGGCTGATTTACCTTCCTAGGGTTACTGTTAGGCTTAGGCCTAGGACTTTTAAAACCAGGAAGCCCTGGGCTCCAGGCACACTGCAGCTGCGAAAGGCATCCCAAGGGGAGCGCAAAAGTGACGCAACTTGGCTGCCACCACTGATATTTCCATGAGACCATCCCGAACCATAGGCTGATTTTCCTTCCTAGGGTTAAGGTTTGAGTTACGCCTAGGGTAAGGGTTCTATTAACCAGAAAGCCCTGAGTTCCAAGAACACAGCAGCTGCGAAGGACTAGCCAAGAAGAGTGCAAAAGTACCACAACATGCCTGCCTCCACAGCTTTTTCCTTGGGGACATGCCTAATTCCTGGCTGATTTGCCTTTCTCGTCTTAGGGTTGGGGTTCGGCCTAGGGCTAGGATTTTTAAAATCAGGAAGCCCTGAGTTCCAGGCACACTGCAGCTGTGAAAGGCATCCAAAAGGGAGTGCAAAAGTGCCACAACATGGCTGCTTTCACGGCTTTTTCCTTGGCAAGAAGCCTAACACCAGGCTGATTTCCCTTCCCAGGGTTACTGTTAGGCTTAGGCCTAGGGCTAGGATTTTTAAAACTAGGAAGCCCTGGGCTCCAGGCACACTGCAGCTGTTCAAGGCATCCCAAGGGGAGCGCAAAAGTGCAACAACATGGCAGCTTTCACAGCTTTTTCCTTGGCACCATCCCTATACCTAGGCTGATTTATCTGCCTAGGATTAGGGTTAGGGTTCAGCCTAGGGCTTGGATTTCTTTAACCAGGAAGCCCTGAGTTCCAGGCTTACTTCATCTGCCAAAGGCATCCCAAAGGGAGTGCAGAAGTGCCAGAACATGGCTGCTTTCACGGCTTTTCCCTTAGGAAGAACCCTAATACCCGGCTGATTTACCTTCCTAGGGTTACTGTTAGGCTTAGGCCTAGGACTTTTAAAACCAGGAAGCCCTGGGCTCCAGGCACACTGCAGCTGCGAAAGGCATCCCAAGGGGAGCGCAAAAGTGACGCAACTTGGCTGCCACCACTGATATTTCCATGAGACCATCCCGAACCATAGGCTGATTTTCCTTCCTAGGGTTAAGGTTTGAGTTACGCCTAGGGTAAGGGTCTATTAACCAGAAAGCCCTGAGTTCCAAGAACACAGCAGCTGCGAAGGACTAGCCAAGAAGAGCGCAAAAGTACCACAACATGCCTGCCTCCACAGCTTTTTCCTTGGGGACATGCCTAATTCCTGGCTGATTTGCCTTTCTCGTCTTAGGGTTGGGGTTCGGCCTAGGGCTAGGATTTTTAAAATCAGGAAGCCCTGAGTTCCAGGCACACTGCAGCTGTGAAAGGCATCCAAAAGGGAGTGCAAAAGTGCCACAACATGGCTGCTTTCACGGCTTTTTCCTTGGCAAGAAGCCTAACACCAGGCTGATTTACCTTCCCAGGGTTACTGTTAGGCTTAGGCCTAGGGCTAGGATTTTTAAAACTAGGAAGCCCTGGGCTCCAGGCACACTGCAGCTGTTCAAGGCATCCCAAGGGGAGCGCAAAAGTGCAACAACATGGCAGCTTTCACAGCTTTTTCCTTGGCACCATCCCTATACCTAGGCTGATTTATCTGCCTAGGGCTAGGGTTAGGGTTCAGCCTAGGGCTTGGATTTCTTTAACCAGGAAGCCCTGAGTTCCAGGCTTACTTCATCTGCCAAAGGCATCCCAAAGGGAGTGCAGAAGTGCCACAACATGGCTGCTTTCACGGCTTTTCCCTTAGGAAGAACCCTAATACCCGGCTGATTTACCTTCCTAGGGTTACTTTTAGGCTTAGGCCTAGGACTTTTAAAACCAGGAAGCCCTGGGCTCCAGGCACACTGCAGCTGCGAAAGGCATCCCAAGGGGAGCGCAAAAGTGACGCAACTTGGCTGCCACCACTGATATTTCCATGAGACCATCCCGAACCATAGGCTGATTTTCCTTCCTAGGGTTAAGGTTTGAGTTACGCCTAGGGTAAGGGTTCTATTAACCAGAAAGCCCTGAGTTCCAAGAACACAGCAGCTGCGAAGGACTAGCCAAGAAGAGTGCAAAAGTACCACAACATGCCTGCCTCCACAGCTTTTTCCTTGGGGACATGCCTAATTCCTGGCTGATTTGCCTTTCTCGTCTTAGGGTTGGGGTTCGGCCTAGGGCTAGGATTTTTAAAATCAGGAAGCCCTGAGTTCCAGGCACACTGCAGCTGTGAAAGGCATCCAAAAGGGAGTGCAAAAGTGCCACAACATGGCTGCTTTCACGGCTTTTTCCTTGGCAAGAAGCCTAACACCAGGCTGATTTCCCTTCCCAGGGTTACTGTTAGGCTTAGGCCTAGGGCTAGGATTTTTAAAACTAGGAAGCCCTGGGCTCCAGGCACACTGCAGCTGCGAAAGGCATCCCAAGGGGAGCGCAAAAGTGCAACAACATGGCAGCTTTCACAGCTTTTTCCTTGGCACCATCCCTATACCTAGGCTGAATTATCTGCCTAGGATTAGGGTTAGGGTTCAGCCTAGGGCTTGGATTTCTTTAACCAGGAAGCCCTGAGTTCCAGGCTTACTTCATCTGCCAAAGGCATCCCAAAGGGAGTGCAGAAGTGCCACAACATGGCTGCTTTCACGGCTTTTCCCTTAGGAAGAACCCTAATACCCGGCTGATTTACCTTCCTAGGGTTACTGTTAGGCTTAGGCCTAGGACTTTTAAAACCAGGAAGCCCTGGGCTCCAGGCACACTGCAGCTGCGAAAGGCATCCCAAGGGGAGCGCAAAAGTGACGCAACTTGGCTGCCACCACTGATATTTCCATGAGACCATCCCGAACCATAGGCTGATTTTCCTTCCTAGGGTTAAGGTTTGAGTTACGCCTAGGGTAAGGGCTCTATTAACCAGAAAGCCCTGAGTTCCAAGAACACAGCAGCTGCGAAGGACTAGCCAAGAAGAGCGCAAAAGTACCACAACATGCCTGCCTCCACAGCTTTTTCCTTGGGGACATGCCTAATTCCTGGCTGATTTGCCTTTCTCGTCTTAGGGTTGGGGTTTGGCCTAGGGCTAGGATTTTTAAAATCAGGAAGCCCTGAGTTCCAGGCACACTGCAGCTGTGAAAGGCATCCAAAAGGGAGTGCAAAAGTGCCACAACATGGCTGCTTTCACGGCTTTTTCCTTGGCAAGAAGCCTAACACCAGGCTGATTTACCTTCCCAGGGTTACTGTTAGGCTTAGGCCTAGGGCTAGGATTTTTAAAACTAGGAAGCCCTGGGCTCCAGGCACACTGCAGCTGTTCCAGGCATCCCAAGGGGAGTACAAAAGTGCAACAACATGGCAGCTTTCACAGCTTTTTCCTTGGCACCATCCCTATACCTAGGCTGATTTATCTGCCTAGGGTTAGGGTTAGGCTTCAGCCTAGGGCTTGGATTTCTTTAACCAGGAAGCCCTGAGTTCCAGGCTTACTTCATCTGCCAAAGGCATCCCAAAGGGAGTGCAGAAGTGCCACAACATGGCTGCTTTCACGGCTTTTCCCTTAGGAAGAACCCTAATACCCGGCTGATTTACCTTCCTAGGGTTACTGTTAGGCTTAGGCCTAGGACTTTTAAAACCAGGAAGCCCTGGGCTCCAGGCACACTGCAGCTGCGAAAGGCATCCCAAGGGGAGCGCAAAAGTGACGCAACTTGGCTGCCACCACTGATATTTCCATGAGACCATCCCGAACCATAGGCTGATTTTCCTTCCTAGGGTTAAGGTTTGAGTTACGCCTAGGGTAAGGGGCTATTAACCAGAAAGCCCTGAGTTCCAAGAACACAGCAGCTGCGAAGGACTAGCCAAGAAGAGCGCAAAAGTAGCACAACATGCCTGCCTCCACAGCTTTTTCCTTGGGGACATGCCTAATTCCTGGCTGATTTGCCTTTCTCGTCTTAGGGTTGGGGTTCGGCCTAGGGCTAGGATTTTTAAAATCAGGAAGCCCTGAGTTCCAGGCACACTGCAGCTGTGAAAGGCATCCAAAAGGGAGTGCAAAAGTGCCACAACATGGCTGCTTTCACGGCTTTTTCCTTGGCAAGAAGCCTAACACCAGGCTGATTTACCTTCCCAGGGTTACTGTTAGGCTTAGGCCTAGGGCTAGGATTTTTCAAAATAGGAAGCCCTTAGCTCCAGGCACACTGCAGCTGTTCAAGGCATCCCAAGGGGAGTACAAAAGTGCAACAACATAGCAGCTTTCACAGCTTTTTCCTTGGCACCATCCCTATACCTAGGCTGATTTATCTGCCTAGGGTTAGGGTTAGGCTTCAGCCTAGGGCTTGGATTTCTTTAACCAGGAAGCCCTGAGTTCCAGGCTTACTTCATCTGCCAAAGGCATCCCAAAGGGAGTGCAGAAGTGCCACAACATGGCTGCTTTCACGGCTTTTCCCTTAGGAAGAACCCTAATACCCGGCTGATTTACCTTCCTAGGGTTACTGTTAGGCTTAGGCCTAGGACTTTTAAAACCAGGAAGCCCTGGGCTCCAGGCACACTGCAGCTGCGAAAGGCATCCCAAGGGGAGCGCAAAAGTGACGCAACTTGGCTGCCACCACTGATATTTCCATGAGACCATCCCGAACCATAGGCTGATTTTCCTTCCTAGGGTTAAGGTTTGAGTTACGCCTAGGGTAAGGGTTCTATTAACCAGAAAGCCCTGAGTTCCAAGAACACAGCAGCTGCGAAGGACTAGCCAAGAAGAGTGCAAAAGTACCACAACATGCCTGCCTCCACAGCTTTTTCCTTGGGGACATGCCTAATTCCTGGCTGATTTGCCTTTCTCGTCTTAGGGTTGGGGTTCGGCCTAGGGCTAGGATTTTTAAAATCAGGAAGCCCTGAGTTCCAGGCACACTGCAGCTGTGAAAGGCATCCAAAAGGGAGTGCAAAAGTGCCACAACATGGCTGCTTTCACGGCTTTTTCCTTGGCAAGAAGCCTAACACCAGGCTGATTTCCCTTCCCAGGGTTACTGTTAGGCTTAGGCCTAGGGCTAGGATTTTTAAAACTAGGAAGCCCTGGGCTCCAGGCACACTGCAGCTGTTCAAGGCATCCCAAGGGGAGCGCAAAAGTGCAACAACATGGCAGCTTTCACAGCTTTTTCCTTGGCACCATCCCTATACCTAGGCTGATTTATCTGCCTAGGATTAGGGTTAGGGTTCAGCCTAGGGCTTGGATTTCTTTAACCAGGAAGCCCTGAGTTCCAGGCTTACTTCATCTGCCAAAGGCATCCCAAAGGGAGTGCAGAAGTGCCACAACATGGCTGCTTTCACGGCTTTTCCCTTAGGAAGAACCCTAATACCCGGCTGATTTACCTTCCTAGGGTTACTGTTAGGCTTAGGCCTAGGACTTTTAAAACCAGGAAGCCCTGGGCTCCAGGCACACTGCAGCTGCGAAAGGCATCCCAAGGGGAGCGCAAAAGTGACGCAACTTGGCTGCCACCACTGATATTTCCATGAGACCATCCCGAACCATAGGCTGATTTTCCTTCCTAGGGTTAAGGTTTGAGTTACGCCTAGGGTAAGGGTCTATTAACCAGAAAGCCCTGAGTTCCAAGAACACAGCAGCTGCGAAGGACTAGCCAAGAAGAGCGCAAAAGTACCACAACATGCCTGCCTCCACAGCTTTTTCCTTGGGGACATGCCTAATTCCTGGCTGATTTGCCTTTCTCGTCTTAGGGTTGGGGTTCGGCCTAGGGCTAGGATTTTTAAAATCAGGAAGCCCTGAGTTCCAGGCACACTGCAGCTGTGAAAGGCATCCAAAAGGGAGTGCAAAAGTGCCACAACATGGCTGCTTTCACGGCTTTTTCCTTGGCAAGAAGCCTAACACCAGGCTGATTTACCTTCCCAGGGTTACTGTTAGGCTTAGGCCTAGGGCTAGGATTTTTAAAACTAGGAAGCCCTGGGCTCCAGGCACACTGCAGCTGTTCAAGGCATCCCAAGGGGAGCGCAAAAGTGCAACAACATGGCAGCTTTCACAGCTTTTTCCTTGGCACCATCCCTATACCTAGGCTGAATTATCTGCCTAGGATTAGGGTTAGGGTTCAGCCTAGGGCTTGGATTTCTTTAACCAGGAAGCCCTGAGTTCCAGGCTTACTTCATCTGCCAAAGGCATCCCAAAGGGAGTGCAGAAGTGCCACAACATGGCTGCTTTCACGGCTTTTCCCTTAGGAAGAACCCTAATACCCGGCTGATTTACCTTCCTAGGGTTACTGTTAGGCTTAGGCCTAGGACTTTTAAAACCAGGAAGCCCTGGGCTCCAGGCACACTGCAGCTGCGAAAGGCATCCCAAGGGGAGCGCAAAAGTGACGCAACTTGGCTGCCACCACTGATATTTCCATGAGACCATCCCGAACCATAGGCTGATTTTCCTTCCTAGGGTTAAGGTTTGAGTTACGCCTAGGGTAAGGGCTCTATTAACCAGAAAGCCCTGAGTTCCAAGAACACAGCAGCTGCGAAGGACTAGCCAAGAAGAGCGCAAAAGTACCACAACATGCCTGCCTCCACAGCTTTTTCCTTGGGGACATGCCTAATTCCTGGCTGATTTGCCTTTCTCGTCTTAGGGTTGGGGTTTGGCCTAGGGCTAGGATTTTTAAAATCAGGAAGCCCTGAGTTCCAGGCACACTGCAGCTGTGAAAGGCATCCAAAAGGGAGTGCAAAAGTGCCACAACATGGCTGCTTTCACGGCTTTTTCCTTGGCAAGAAGCCTAACACCAGGCTGATTTACCTTCCCAGGGTTACTGTTAGGCTTAGGCCTAGGGCTAGGATTTTTAAAACTAGGAAGCCCTGGGCTCCAGGCACACTGCAGCTGTTCCAGGCATCCCAAGGGGAGTACAAAAGTGCAACAACATGGCAGCTTTCACAGCTTTTTCCTTGGCACCATCCCTATACCTAGGCTGATTTATCTGCCTAGGGTTAGGGTTAGGCTTCAGCCTAGGGCTTGGATTTCTTTAACCAGGAAGCCCTGAGTTCCAGGCTTACTTCATCTGCCAAAGGCATCCCAAAGGGAGTGCAGAAGTGCCACAACATGGCTGCTTTCACGGCTTTTCCCTTAGGAAGAACCCTAATACCCGGCTGATTTACCTTCCTAGGGTTACTGTTAGGCTTAGGCCTAGGACTTTTAAAACCAGGAAGCCCTGGGCTCCAGGCACACTGCAGCTGCGAAAGGCATCCCAAGGGGAGCGCAAAAGTGACGCAACTTGGCTGCCACCACTGATATTTCCATGAGACCATCCCGAACCATAGGCTGATTTTCCTTCCTAGGGTTAAGGTTTGAGTTACGCCTAGGGTAAGGGGCTATTAACCAGAAAGCCCTGAGTTCCAAGAACACAGCAGCTGCGAAGGACTAGCCAAGAAGAGCGCAAAAGTAGCACAACATGCCTGCCTCCACAGCTTTTTCCTTGGGGACATGCCTAATTCCTGGCTGATTTGCCTTTCTCGTCTTAGGGTTGGGGTTCGGCCTAGGGCTAGGATTTTTAAAATCAGGAAGCCCTGAGTTCCAGGCACACTGCAGCTGTGAAAGGCATCCAAAAGGGAGTGCAAAAGTGCCACAACATGGCTGCTTTCACGGCTTTTTCCTTGGCAAGAAGCCTAACACCAGGCTGATTTACCTTCCCAGGGTTACTGTTAGGCTTAGGCCTAGGGCTAGGATTTTTCAAAATAGGAAGCCCTTAGCTCCAGGCACACTGCAGCTGTTCAAGGCATCCCAAGGGGAGTACAAAAGTGCAACAACATGGCAGCTTTCACAGCTTTTTCCTTGGCACCATCCCTATACCTAGGCTGATTTATCTGCCTAGGGTTAGGGTTAGGCTTCAGCCTAGGGCTTGGATTTCTTTAACCAGGAAGCCCTGAGTTCCAGGCTTACTTCATCTGCCAAAGGCATCCCAAAGGGAGTGCAGAAGTGCCACAACATGGCTGCTTTCACGGCTTTTCCCTTAGGAAGAACCCTAATACCCGGCTGATTTACCTTCCTAGGGTTACTGTTAGGCTTAGGCCTAGGACTTTTAAAACCAGGAAGCCCTGGGCTCCAGGCACACTGCAGCTGCGAAAGGCATCCCAAGGGGAGCGCAAAAGTGACGCAACTTGGCTGCCACCACTGATATTTCCATGAGACCATCCCGAACCATAGGCTGATTTTCCTTCCTAGGCTTAAGGTTTGAGTTACGCCTAGGGTAAGGGTCTATTAACCAGAAAGCCCTGAGTTCCAAGAACACAGCAGCTGCGAAGGACTAGCCAAGAAGAGCGCAAAAGTAGCACAACATGCCTGCCTCCACAGCTTTTTCCTTGGGGACATGCCTAATTCCTGGCTGATTTGCCTTTCTCGTCTTAGGGTTGGGGTTCGGCCTAGGGCTAGGATTTTTAAAATCAGGAAGCCCTGAGTTCCAGGCACACTGCAGCTGTGAAAGGCATCCAAAAGGGAGTGCAAAAGTGCCACAACATGGCTGCTTTCACGGCTTTTTCCTTGGCAAGAAGCCTAACACCAGGCTGATTTACCTTCCCAGGGTTACTGTTAGGCTTAGGCCTAGGGCTAGGATTTTTGAAACTAGGAAGCCCTTAGCTCCAGGCACACTGCAGCTGTTCAAGGCATCCCAAGGGGAGTACAAAAGTGCAACAACATGGCAGCTTTCACAGCTTTTTCCTTGGCACCATCCCTATACCTAGGCTGATTTATCTGCCTAGGGTTAGGGTTAGGGTTCAGCCTAGGGCTTGGATTTCTTTAACCAGGAAGCCCTGAGTTCCAGGCTTACTTCATCTGCCAAAGGCATCCCAAAGGGAGTGCAGAAGTGCCACAACATGGCTGCTTTCACGGCTTTTCCCTTAGGAAGAACCCTAATACCCGGCTGATTTACCTTCCTAGGGTTACTGTTAGGCTTAGGCCTAGGACTTTTAAAACCAGGAAGCCCTGGGCTCCAGGCACACTGCAGCTGCGAAAGGCATCCCAAGGGGAGCGCAAAAGTGACGCAACTTGGCTGCCACCACTGATATTTCCATGAGACCATCCCGAACCATAGGCTGATTTTCCTTCCTAGGGTTAAGGTTTGAGTTACGCCTAGGGTAAGGGTTCTATTTACCAGAAAGCCCTGAGTTCCAAGAACACAGCAGCTGCGAAGGACTAGCCAAGAAGAGCGCAAAAGTACCACAACATGCCTGCCTCCACAGCTTTTTCCTTGGGGACATGCCTAATTCCTGGCTGATTTGCCTTTCTCGTCTTAGGGTTGGGGTTCGGCCTAGGGCTAGGATTTTTAAAATCAGGAAGCCCTGAGTTCCAGGCACACTGGAGCTGTGAAAGGCATCCAAAAGGGAGTGCAAAAGTGCCACAACATGGCTGCTTTCACGGCTTTTTCCTTGGCAAGAAGCCTAACACCAGGCTGATTTACCTTCCCAGGGTTACTGTTAGGCTTAGGCCTAGGGCTAGGATTTTTCAAAATAGGAAGCCCTTAGCTCCAGGCACACTGCAGCTGTTCAAGGCATCCCAAGGGGAGTACAAAAGTGCAACAACATGGCAGCTTTCACAGCTTTTTCCTTGGCACCATCCCTATACCTAGGCTGATTTATCTGCCTAGGGTTAGGGTTAGGCTTCAGCCTAGGGCTTGGATTTCTTTAACCAGGAAGCCCTGAGTTCCAGGCTTACTTCATCTGCCAAAGGCATCCCAAAGGGAGTGCAGAAGTGCCACAACATGGCTGCTTTCACGGCTTTTCCCTTAGGAAGAACCCTAATACCCGGCTGATTTACCTTCCTAGGGTTACTGTTAGGCTTAGGCCTAGGACTTTTAAAACCAGGAAGCCCTGGGCTCCAGGCACACTGCAGCTGCGAAAGGCATCCCAAGGGGAGCGCAAAAGTGATGCAACTTGGCTGCCACCACTGATATTTCCATGAGACCATCCCGAACCATAGGCTGATTTTCCTTCCTAGGGTTAAGGTTTGAGTTACGCCTAGGGTAAGGGTCTATTAACCAGAAAGCCCTGAGTTCCAAGAACACAGCAGCTGCGAAGGACTAGCCAAGAAGAGCGCAAAAGTACCACAACATGCCTGCCTCCACAGCTTTTTCCTTGGGGACATGCCTAATTCCTGGCTGATTTGCCTTTCTCGTCTTAGGGTTGGGGTTCGGCCTAGGGCTAGGATTTTTAAAATCAGGAAGCCCTGAGTTCCAGGCACACTGGAGCTGTGAAAGGCATCCAAAAGGGAGTGCAAAAGTGCCACAACATGGCTGCTTTCACGGCTTTTTCCTTGGCAAGAAGCCTAACACCAGGCTGATTTACCTTCCCAGGGTTACTGTTAGGCTTAGGCCTAGGGCTAGGATTTTTGAAACTAGGAAGCCCTTAGCTCCAGGCACACGGCAGCTGTTCAAGGCATCCCAAGGGGAGTACAAAAGTGCAACAACATGGCAGCTTTCACATCTTTTTCCTTGGCACCATCCCTATACCTAGGCTGATTTATCTGCCTAGGGTTAGGGTTAGGGCTCAGCCTAGGGCTTGGATTTCTTTAACCAGGAAGCCCTGAGTTCCAGGCTTACTGCATCTGCCAAAGGCATCCCAAAGGGAGTGCAGAAGTGCCACAACATGGCTGCTTTCACGGCTTTTCCCTTAGGAAGAACCCTAATACCCGGCTGATTTACCTTCCTAGGGTTACTGTTAGGCTTAGGCCTAGGACTTTTAAAACCAGGAAGCCCTGGGCTCCAGGCACACTGCAGCTGCGAAAGGCATCCCAAGGGGAGCGCAAAAGTGACGCAACGTGGCTGCCACCACTGATATTTCCATGAGACCATCCCGAACCATAGGCTGATTTTCCTTCCTAGGGTTAAGGTTTGAGTTACGCCTAGGGTAAGGGTCTATTAACCAGAAAGCCCTGAGTTCCAAGAACACAGCAGCTGCGAAGGACTAGCCAAGAAGAGCGCAAAAGTACCACAACATGCCTGCCTCCACAGCTTTTTCCTTGGGGACATGCCTAATTCCTGGCTGATTTGCCTTTCTCGTCTTAGGGTTGGGGTTCGGCCTAGGGCTAGGATTTTTAAAATCAGGAAGCCCTGAGTTCCAGGCACACTGCAGCTGTGAAAGGCATCCAAAAGGGAGTGCAAAAGTGCCACAACATGGCTGCTTTCACGGCTTTTTCCTTGGCAAGAAGCCTAACACCAGGCTGATTTACCTTCCCAGGGTTACTGTTAGGCTTAGGCCTAGGGCTAGGATTTTTGAAACTAGGAAGCCCTTAGCTCCAGGCACACTGCAGCTGTTCAAGGCATCCCAAGGGGAGTACAAAAGTGCAACAACATGGCAGCTTTCACAGCTTTTTCCTTGGCACCATCCCTATACCTAGGCTGATTTATCTGCCTAGGGTTAGGGTTAGGGTTCAGCCTAGGGCTTGGATTTCTTTAACCAGGAAGCCCTGAGTTCCAGGCTTACTTCATCTGCCAAAGGCATCCCAAAGGGAGTGCAGAAGTGCCACAACATGGCTGCTTTCACGGCTTTTCCCTTAGGAAGAACCCTAATACCCGGCTGATTTACCTTCCTAGGGTTACTGTTAGGCTTAGGCCTAGGACTTTTAAAACCAGGAAGCCCTGGGCTCCAGGCACACTGCAGCTGCGAAAGGCATCCCAAGGGGAGCGCAAAAGTGACGCAACTTGGCTGCCACCACTGATATTTCCATGAGACCATCCCGAACCATAGGCTGATTTTCCTTCCTAGGGTTAAGGTTTGAGTTACGCCTAGGGTAAGGGTCTATTAACCAGAAAGCCCTGAGTTCCAAGAACACAGCAGCTGCGAAGGACTAGCCAAGAAGAGCGCAAAAGTACCACAACATGCCTGCCTCCACAGCTTTTTCCTTGGGGACATGCCTAATTCCTGGCTGATTTGCCTTTCTCGTCTTAGGGTTGGGGTTCGGCCTAGGGCTAGGATTTTTAAAATCAGGAAGCCCTGAGTTCCAGGAACACTGCAGCTGTGAAAGGCATCCAAAAGGGAGTGCAAAAGTGCCACAACATGGCTGCTTTCACGGCTTTTTCCTTGGCAAGAAGCCTAACACCAGGCTGATTTACCTTCCCAGGGTTACTGTTAGGCTTAGGCCTAGGGCTAGGATTTTTAAAACTAGGAAGCCCTTAGCTCCAGGCACACTGCAGCTGTTCAAGGCATCCCAAGGGGAGTACAAAAGTGCAACAACATGGCAGCTTTCACAGCTTTTTCCTTGGCACCATCCCTATACCTAGGCTGATTTATCTGCCTAGGGTTAGGGTTAGGGTTCAGCCTAGGGCTTGGATTTCTTTAACCAGGAAGCCCTGAGTTCCAGGCTTACTTCATCTGCCAAAGGCATCCCAAAGGGAGTGCAGAAGTGCCACAACATGGCTGCTTTCACGGCTTTTCCCTTAGGAAGAACCCTAATACCCGGCTGATTTACCTTCCTAGGGTTACTGTTAGGCTTAGGCCTAGGACTTTTAAAACCAGGAAGCCCTGGGCTCCAGGCACACTGCAGCTGCGAAAGGCATCCCAAGGGGAGCGCAAAAGTGACGCAACTTGGCTGCCACCACTGATATTTCCATGAGACCATCCCGAACCATAGGTTGATTTTCCTTCCTAGGGTTAAGGTTTGAGTTACGCCTAGGGTAAGGGCTCTATTAACCAGAAAGCCCTGAGTTCCAAGAACACAGCAGCTGCGAAGGACTAGCCAAGAAGAGCGCAAAAGTACCACAACATGCCTGCCTCCACAGCTTTTTCCTTGGGGACATGCCTAATTCCTGGCTGATTTGCCTTTCTCGTCTTAGGGTTGGGGTTCGGCCTAGGGCTAGGATTTTTAAAATCAGGAAGCCCTGAGTTCCAGGCACACTGCAGCTGTGAAAGGCATCCAAAAGGGAGTGCAAAAGTGCCACAACATGGCTGCTTTCACGGCTTTTTCCTTGGCAAGAAGCCTAACACCAGGCTGATTTCCCTTCCCAGGGTTACTGTTAGGCTTAGGCCTAGGGCTAGGATTTTTCAAAATAGGAAGCCCTTAGCTCCAGGCACACTGCAGCTGTTCAAGGCATCCCAAGGGGAGTACAAAAGTGCTACAACATGGCAGCTTTCACAGCTTTTTCCTTGGCACCATCCCTATACCTAGGCTGATTTATCTGCCTAGGGTTAGGGTTAGGGTTCAGCCTAGGGCTTGGATTTCTTTAACCAGGAAGCCCTGAGTTCCAGGCTTACTTCATCTGCCAAAGGCATCCCAAAGGGAGTGCAGAAGTGCCACAACATGGCTGCTTTCACGGCTTTTCCCTTAGGAAGAACCCTAATACCCGGCTGATTTACCTTCCTAGGGTTACTGTTAGGCTTAGGCCTAGGACTTTTAAAACCAGGAAGCCCTGGGCTCCAGGCACACTGCAGCTGCGAAAGGCATCCCAAGGGGAGCGCAAAAGTGACGCAACTTGGCTGCCACCACTGATATTTCCATGAGACCATCCCGAACCATAGGCTGATTTTCCTTCCTAGGCTTAAGGTTTGAGTTACGCCTAGGGTAAGGGTCTATTAACCAGAAAGCCCTGAGTTCCAAGAACACAGCAGCTGCGAAGGACTAGCCAAGAAGAGCGCAAAAGTAGCACAACATGCCTGCCTCCACAGCTTTTTCCTTGGGGACATGCCTAATTCCTGGCTGATTTGCCTTTCTCGTCTTAGGGTTGGGGTTCGGCCTAGGGCTAGGATTTTTAAAATCAGGAAGCCCTGAGTTCCAGGCACACTGGAGCTGTGAAAGGCATCCAAAAGGGAGTGCAAAAGTGCCACAACATGGCTGCTTTCACGGCTTTTTCCTTGGCAAGAAGCCTAACACCAGGCTGATTTACCTTCCCAGGGTTACTGTTAGGCTTAGGCCTAGGGCTAGGATTTTTGAAACTAGGAAGCCCTTAGCTCCAGGCACACTGCAGCTGTTCAAGGCATCCCAAGGGGAGTACAAAAGTGCAACAACATGGCAGCTTTCACAGCTTTTTCCTTGGCACCATCCCTATACCTAGGCTGATTTATCTGCCTAGGGTTAGGGTTAGGGTTCAGCCTAGGGCTTGGATTTCTTTAACCAGGAAGCCCTGAGTTCCAGGCTTACTTCATCTGCCAAAGGCATCCCAAAGGGAGTGCAGAAGTGCCACAACATGGCTGCTTTCACGGCTTTTCCCTTAGGAAGAACCCTAATACCCGGCTGATTTACCTTCCTAGGGTTACTGTTAGGCTTAGGCCTAGGACTTTTAAAACCAGGAAGCCCTGGGCTCCAGGCACACTGCAGCTGCGAAAGGCATCCCAAGGGGAGCGCAAAAGTGACGCAACTTGGCTGCCACCACTGATATTTCCATGAGACCATCCCGAACCATAGGCTGATTTTCCTTCCTAGGGTTAAGGTTTGAGTTACGCCTAGGGTAAGGGTTCTATTTACCAGAAAGCCCTGAGTTCCAAGAACACAGCAGCTGCGAAGGACTAGCCAAGAAGAGCGCAAAAGTACCACAACATGCCTGCCTCCACAGCTTTTTCCTTGGGGACATGCCTAATTCCTGGCTGATTTGCCTTTCTCGTCTTAGGGTTGGGGTTCGGCCTAGGGCTAGGATTTTTAAAATCAGGAAGCCCTGAGTTCCAGGCACACTGGAGCTGTGAAAGGCATCCAAAAGGGAGTGCAAAAGTGCCACAACATGGCTGCTTTCACGGCTTTTTCCTTGGCAAGAAGCCTAACACCAGGCTGATTTACCTTCCCAGGGTTACTGTTAGGCTTAGGCCTAGGGCTAGGATTTTTCAAAATAGGAAGCCCTTAGCTCCAGGCACACTGCAGCTGTTCGAGGCATCCCAAGGGGAGTACAAAAGTGCAACAACATGGCAGCTTTCACAGCTTTTTCCTTGGCACCATCCCTATACCTAGGCTGATTTATCTGCCTAGGGTTAGGGTTAGGCTTCAGCCTAGGGCTTGGATTTCTTTAACCAGGAAGCCCTGAGTTCCAGGCTTACTTCATCTGCCAAAGGCATCCCAAAGGGAGTGCAGAAGTGCCACAACATGGCTGCTTTCACGGCTTTTCCCTTAGGAAGAACCCTAATACCCGGCTGATTTACCTTCCTAGGGTTACTGTTAGGCTTAGGCCTAGGACTTTTAAAACCAGGAAGCCCTGGGCTCCAGGCACACTGCAGCTGCGAAAGGCATCCCAAGGGGAGCGCAAAAGTGATGCAACTTGGCTGCCACCACTGATATTTCCATGAGACCATCCCGAACCATAGGCTGATTTTCCTTCCTAGGGTTAAGGTTTGAGTTACGCCTAGGGTAAGGGTCTATTAACCAGAAAGCCCTGAGTTCCAAGAACACAGCAGCTGCGAAGGACTAGCCAAGAAGAGCGCAAAAGTACCACAACATGCCTGCCTCCACAGCTTTTTCCTTGGGGACATGCCTAATTCCTGGCTGATTTGCCTTTCTCGTCTTAGGGTTGGGGTTCGGCCTAGGGCTAGGATTTTTAAAATCAGGAAGCCCTGAGTTCCAGGCACACTGGAGCTGTGAAAGGCATCCAAAAGGGAGTGCAAAAGTGCCACAACATGGCTGCTTTCACGGCTTTTTCCTTGGCAAGAAGCCTAACACCAGGCTGATTTACCTTCCCAGGGTTACTGTTAGGCTTAGGCCTAGGGCTAGGATTTTTCAAAATAGGAAGCCCTTAGCTCCAGGCACACGGCAGCTGTTCAAGGCATCCCAAGGGGAGTACAAAAGTGCAACAACATGGCAGCTTTCACATCTTTTTCCTTGGCACCATCCCTATACCTAGGCTGATTTATCTGCCTAGGGTTAGGGTTAGGGCTCAGCCTAGGGCTTGGATTTCTTTAACCAGGAAGCCCTGAGTTCCAGGCTTACTGCATCTGCCAAAGGCATCCCAAAGGGAGTGCAGAAGTGCCACAACATGGCTGCTTTCACGGCTTTTCCCTTAGGAAGAACCCTAATACCCGGCTGATTTACCTTCCTAGGGTTACTGTTAGGCTTAGGCCTAGGACTTTTAAAACCAGGAAGCCCTGGGCTCCAGGCACACTGCAGCTGCGAAAGGCATCCCAAGGGGAGCGCAAAAGTGACGCAACGTGGCTGCCACCACTGATATTTCCATGAGACCATCCCGAACCATAGGCTGATTTTCCTTCCTAGGCTTAAGGTTTGAGTTACGCCTAGGGTAAGGGTCTATTAACCAGAAAGCCCTGAGTTCCAAGAACACAGCAGCTGCGAAGGACTAGCCAAGAAGAGCGCAAAAGTAGCACAACATGCCTGCCTCCACAGCTTTTTCCTTGGGGACATGCCTAATTCCTGGCTGATTTGCCTTTCTCGTCTTAGGGTTGGGGTTCGGCCTAGGGCTAGGATTTTTAAAATCAGGAAGCCCTGAGTTCCAGGCACACTGCAGCTGTGAAAGGCATCCAAAAGGGAGTGCAAAAGTGCCACAACATGGCTGCTTTCACGGCTTTTTCCTTGGCAAGAAGCCTAACACCAGGCTGATTTACCTTCCCAGGGTTACTGTTAGGCTTAGGCCTAGGGCTAGGATTTTTGAAACTAGGAAGCCCTTAGCTCCAGGCACACTGCAGCTGTTCAAGGCATCCCAAGGGGAGTACAAAAGTGCAACAACATGGCAGCTTTCACAGCTTTTTCCTTGGCACCATCCCTATACCTAGGCTGATTTATCTGCCTAGGGTTAGGGTTAGGGTTCAGCCTAGGGCTTGGATTTCTTTAACCAGGAAGCCCTGAGTTCCAGGCTTACTTCATCTGCCAAAGGCATCCCAAAGGGAGTGCAGAAGTGCCACAACATGGCTGCTTTCACGGCTTTTCCCTTAGGAAGAACCCTAATACCCGGCTGATTTACCTTCCTAGGGTTACTGTTAGGCTTAGGCCTAGGACTTTTAAAACCAGGAAGCCCTGGGCTCCAGGCACACTGCAGCTGCGAAAGGCATCCCAAGGGGAGCGCAAAAGTGACGCAACTTGGCTGCCACCACTGATATTTCCATGAGACCATCCCGAACCATAGGCTGATTTTCCTTCCTAGGGTTAAGGTTTGAGTTACGCCTAGGGTAAGGGTCTATTAACCAGAAAGCCCTGAGTTCCAAGAACACAGCAGCTGCGAAGGACTAGCCAAGAAGAGCGCAAAAGTACCACAACATGCCTGCCTCCACAGCTTTTTCCTTGGGGACATGCCTAATTCCTGGCTGATTTGCCTTTCTCGTCTTAGGGTTGGGGTTCGGCCTAGGGCTAGGATTTTTAAAATCAGGAAGCCCTGAGTTCCAGGAACACTGCAGCTGTGAAAGGCATCCAAAAGGGAGTGCAAAAGTGCCACAACATGGCTGCTTTCACGGCTTTTTCCTTGGCAAGAAGCCTAACACCAGGCTGATTTACCTTCCCAGGGTTACTGTTAGGCTTAGGCCTAGGGCTAGGATTTTTAAAACTAGGAAGCCCTTAGCTCCAGGCACACTGCAGCTGTTCAAGGCATCCCAAGGGGAGTACAAAAGTGCAACAACATGGCAGCTTTCACAGCTTTTTCCTTGGCACCATCCCTATACCTAGGCTGATTTATCTGCCTAGGGTTAGGGTTAGGGTTCAGCCTAGGGCTTGGATTTCTTTAACCAGGAAGCCCTGAGTTCCAGGCTTACTTCATCTGCCAAAGGCATCCCAAAGGGAGTGCAGAAGTGCCACAACATGGCTGCTTTCACGGCTTTTCCCTTAGGAAGAACCCTAATACCCGGCTGATTTACCTTCCTAGGGTTACTGTTAGGCTTAGGCCTAGGACTTTTAAAACCAGGAAGCCCTGGGCTCCAGGCACACTGCAGCTGCGAAAGGCATCCCAAGGGGAGCGCAAAAGTGACGCAACTTGGCTGCCACCACTGATATTTCCATGAGACCATCCCGAACCATAGGTTGATTTTCCTTCCTAGGGTTAAGGTTTGAGTTACGCCTAGGGTAAGGGCTCTATTAACCAGAAAGCCCTGAGTTCCAAGAACACAGCAGCTGCGAAGGACTAGCCAAGAAGAGCGCAAAAGTACCACAACATGCCTGCCTCCACAGCTTTTTCCTTGGGGACATGCCTAATTCCTGGCTGATTTGCCTTTCTCGTCTTAGGGTTGGGGTTCGGCCTAGGGCTAGGATTTTTAAAATCAGGAAGCCCTGAGTTCCAGGCACACTGCAGCTGTGAAAGGCATCCAAAAGGGAGTGCAAAAGTGCCACAACATGGCTGCTTTCACGGCTTTTTCCTTGGCAAGAAGCCTAACACCAGGCTGATTTCCCTTCCCAGGGTTACTGTTAGGCTTAGGCCTAGGGCTAGGATTTTTCAAAATAGGAAGCCCTTAGCTCCAGGCACACTGCAGCTGTTCAAGGCATCCCAAGGGGAGTACAAAAGTGCTACAACATGGCAGCTTTCACAGCTTTTTCCTTGGCACCATCCCTATACCTAGGCTGATTTATCTGCCTAGGGTTAGGGTTAGGGTTCAGCCTAGGGCTTGGATTTCTTTAACCAGGAAGCCCTGAGTTCCAGGCTTACTTCATCTGCCAAAGGCATCCCAAAGGGAGTGCAGAAGTGCCACAACATGGCTGCTTTCACGGCTTTTCCCTTAGGAAGAACCCTAATACCCGGCTGATTTACCTTCCTAGGGTTACTGTTAGGCTTAGGCCTAGGACTTTTAAAACCAGGAAGCCCTGGGCTCCAGGCACACTGCAGCTGCGAAAGGCATCCCAAGGGGAGCGCAAAAGTGACGCAACGTGGCTGCCACCACTGATATTTCCATGAGACCAGCCCGAACCATAGGTTGATTTTCCTTCCTAGGGTTAAGGTTTGAGTTACGCCTAGGGTAAGGGCTCTATTAACCAGAGAGCCCTGAGTTCCAAGAACACAGCAGCTGCGAAGGACTAGCCAAGAAGAGCGCAAAAGTACCACAACATGCCTGCCTCCACAGCTTTTTCCTTGGGGACATGCCTAATTCCTGGCTGATTTGCCTTTCTCGTCTTAGGGTTGGGGTTCGGCCTAGGGCTAGGATTTTTAAAATCAGGAAGCCCTGAGTTCCAGGCACACTGCAGCTGTGAAAGGCATCCAAAAGGGAGTGCAAAAGTGCCACAACATGGCTGCTTTCACGGATTTTTCCTTGGCAAGAAGCCTAACACCAGGCTGATTTACCTTCCCAGGGTTACTGTTAGGCTTAGGCCTAGGGCTAGGATTTTTGAAACTAGGAAGCCCTTAGCTCCAGGCACACTGCAGCTGCGAAAGGCATCCCAAGGGGAGTACAAAAGTGCAACAACATGGCA
The DNA here is from genome assembly GCF_027887145.1 of Ammospiza caudacuta. Lineage (NCBI taxonomy): Eukaryota > Metazoa > Chordata > Aves > Passeriformes > Passerellidae > Ammospiza > Ammospiza caudacuta. The sequence goes on along the minus strand of NW_026683128.1, from coordinate 1,042,006 downwards.
GCTTTCACATCTTTTTCCTTGGCACCATCCCTATACCTAGGCTGATTTACCTGCCTAGGGTTAGGGTTAGGCTTCAGCCTAGGGCTTGGATTTCTTTAACCAGGAAGCCCTGAGTTCCAGGCTTACTTCATCTGCCAAAGGCATCCCAAAGGGAGTGCAGAAGTGCCACAACATGGCTGCTTTCACGGCTTTTTCCTTGGCAAGAAGCCTAACACCAGGCTGATTTCCCTTCCCAGGGTTACTGTTAGGCTTAGGCCTAGGGCTAGGATTTTTCAAAATAGGAAGCCCTTAGCTCCAGGCACACTGCAGCTGTTCAAGGCATCCCAAGGGGAGTACAAAAGTGCTACAACATGGCAGCTTTCACAGCTTTTTCCTTGGCACCATCCCTATACCTAGGCTGATTTATCTGCCTAGGGTTAGGGTTAGGGTTCAGCCTAGGGCTTGGATTTCTTTAACCAGGAAGCCCTGAGTTCCAGGCTTACTTCATCTGCCAAAGGCATCCCAAAGGGAGTGCAGAAGTGCCACAACATGGCTGCTTTCACGGCTTTTCCCTTAGGAAGAACCCTAATACCCGGCTGATTTACCTTCCTAGGGTTACTGTTAGGCTTAGGCCTAGGACTTTTAAAACCAGGAAGCCCTGGGCTCCAGGCACACTGCAGCTGCGAAAGGCATCCCAAGGGGAGCGCAAAAGTGACGCAACGTGGCTGCCACCACTGATATTTCCATGAGACCATCCCGAACCATAGGTTGATTTTCCTTCCTAGGGTTAAGGTTTGAGTTACGCCTAGGGTAAGGGCTCTATTAACCAGAGAGCCCTGAGTTCCAAGAACACAGCAGCTGCGAAGGACTAGCCAAGAAGAGCGCAAAAGTACCACAACATGCCTGCCTCCACAGCTTTTTCCTTGGGGACATGCCTAATTCCTGGCTGATTTGCCTTTCTCGTCTTAGGGTTGGGGTTCGGCCTAGGGCTAGGATTTTTAAAATCAGGAAGCCCTGAGTTCCAGGCACACTGCAGCTGTGAAAGGCATCCAAAAGGGAGTGCAAAAGTGCCACAACATGGCTGCTTTCACGGCTTTTTCCTTGGCAAGAAGCCTAACACCAGGCTGATTTACCTTCCCAGGGTTACTGTTAGGCTTAGGCCTAGGGCTAGGATTTTTCAAAATAGGAAGCCCTTAGCTCCAGGCACACTGCAGCTGTTCAAGGCATCCCAAGGGGAGTACAAAAGTGCAACAACATGGCAGCTTTCACAGCTTTTTCCTTGGCACCATCCCTATACCTAGGCTGATTTATCTGCCTAGGGTTAGGGTTAGGCTTCAGCCTAGGGCTTGGATTTCTTTAACCAGGAAGCCCTGAGTTCCAGGCTTACTTCATCTGCCAAAGGCATCCCAAAGGGAGTGCAGAAGTGCCACAACATGGCTGCTTTCACGGCTTTTCCCTTAGGAAGAACCCTAATACCCGGCTGATTTACCTTCCTAGGGTTACTGTTAGGCTTAGGCCTAGGACTTTTAAAACCAGGAAGCCCTGGGCTCCAGGCACACTGCAGCTGCGAAAGGCATCCCAAGGGGAGCGCAAAAGTGACGCAACTTGGCTGCCACCACTGATATTTCCATGAGACCATCCCGAACCATAGGCTGATTTTCCTTCCTAGGGTTAAGGTTTGAGTTACGCCTAGGGTAAGGGTCTATTAACCAGAAAGCCCTGAGTTCCAAGAACACAGCAGCTGCGAAGGACTAGCCAAGAAGAGCGCAAAAGTACCACAACATGCCTGCCTCCACAGCTTTTTCCTTGGGGACATGCCTAATTCCTGGCTGATTTGCCTTTCTCGTCTTAGGGTTGGGGTTCGGCCTAGGGCTAGGATTTTTAAAATCAGGAAGCCCTGAGTTCCAGGCACACTGCAGCTGTGAAAGGCATCCAAAAGGGAGTGCAAAAGTGCCACAACATGGCTGCTTTCACGGCTTTTTCCTTGGCAAGAAGCCTAACACCAGGCTGATTTCCCTTCCCAGGGTTACTGTTAGGCTTAGGCCTAGGGCTAGGATTTTTGAAACTAGGAAGCCCTTAGCTCCAGGCACACTGCAGCTGTTCAAGGCATCCCAAGGGGAGTACAAAAGTGCAACAACATGGCAGCTTTCACATCTTTTTCCTTGGCACCATCCCTATACCTAGGCTGATTTATCTGCCTAGGGTTAGGGTTAGGCTTCAGCCTAGGGCTTGGATTTCTTTAACCAGGAAGCCCTGAGTTCCAGGCTTACTTCATCTGCCAAAGGCATCCCAAAGGGAGTGCAGAAGTGCCACAACATGGCTGCTTTCACGGCTTTTCCCTTAGGAAGAACCCTAATACCCGGCTGATTTACCTTCCTAGGGTTACTGTTAGGCTTAGGCCTAGGACTTTTAAAACCAGGAAGCCCTGGGCTCCAGGCACACTGCAGCTGCGAAAGGCATCCCAAGGGGAGCGCAAAAGTGACGCAACTTGGCTGCCACCACTGATATTTCCATGAGACCATCCCGAACCATAGGCTGATTTTCCTTCCTAGGGTTAAGGTTTGAGTTACGCCTAGGGTAAGGGTCTATTAACCAGAAAGCCCTGAGTTCCAAGAACACAGCAGCTGCGAAGGACTAGCCAAGAAGAGCGCAAAAGTACCACAACATGCCTGCCTCCACAGCTTTTTCCTTGGGGACATGCCTAATTCCTGGGTGATTTGCCTTTCTCGTCTTAGGGTTGGGGTTCGGCCTAGGGCTAGGATTTTTAAAATCAGGAAGCCCTGAGTTCCAGGAACACTGCAGCTGTGAAAGGCATCCAAAAGGGAGTGCAAAAGTGCCACAACATGGCTGCTTTCACGGCTTTTTCCTTGGCAAGAAGCCTAACACCAGGCTGATTTACCTTCCCAGGGTTACTGTTAGGCTTAGGCCTAGGGCTAGGATTTTTAAAACTAGGAAGCCCTTAGCTCCAGGCACACTGCAGCTGTTCAAGGCATCCCAAGGGGAGTACAAAAGTGCAACAACATGGCAGCTTTCACAGCTTTTTCCTTGGCACCATCCCTATACCTAGGCTGATTTATCTGCCTAGGGTTAGGGTTAGGGTTCAGCCTAGGGCTTGGATTTCTTTAACCAGGAAGCCCTGAGTTCCAGGCTTACTTCATCTGCCAAAGGCATCCCAAAGGGAGTGCAGAAGTGCCACAACATGGCTGCTTTCACGGCTTTTCCCTTAGGAAGAACCCTAATACCCGGCTGATTTACCTTCCTAGGGTTACTGTTAGGCTTAGGCCTAGGACTTTTAAAACCAGGAAGCCCTGGGCTCCAGGCACACTGCAGCTGCGAAAGGCATCCCAAGGGGACCGCAAAAGTGACGCAACTTGGCTGCCACCACTGATATTTCCATGAGACCATCCCGAACCATAGGCTGATTTTCCTTCCTAGGGTTAAGGTTTGAGTTACGCCTAGGGTAAGGGCTCTATTAACCAGAAAGCCCTGAGTTCCAAGAACACAGCAGCTGCGAAGGACTAGCCAAGAAGAGCGCAAAAGTACCACAACATGCCTGCCTCCACAGCTTTTTCCTTGGGGACATGCCTAATTCCTGGCTGATTTGCCTTTCTCGTCTTAGGGTTGGGGTTCGGCCTAGGGCTAGGATTTTTAAAATCAGGAAGCCCTGAGTTCCAGGCACACTGCAGCTGTGAAAGGCATCCAAAAGGGAGTGCAAAAGTGCCACAACATGGCTGCTTTCACGGCTTTTTCCTTGGCAAGAAGCCTAACACCAGGCTGATTTCCCTTCCCAGGGTTACTGTTAGGCTTAGGCCTAGGGCTAGGATTTTTCAAAATAGGAAGCCCTTAGCTCCAGGCACACTGCAGCTGTTCAAGGCATCCCAAGGGGAGTACAAAAGTGCTACAACATGGCAGCTTTCACAGCTTTTTCCTTGGCACCATCCCTATACCTAGGCTGATTTATCTGCCTAGGGTTAGGGTTAGGGTTCAGCCTAGGGCTTGGATTTCTTTAACCAGGAAGCCCTGAGTTCCAGGCTTACTTCATCTGCCAAAGGCATCCCAAAGGGAGTGCAGAAGTGCCACAACATGGCTGCTTTCACGGCTTTTCCCTTAGGAAGAACCCTAATACCCGGCTGATTTACCTTCCTAGGGTTACTGTTAGGCTTAGGCCTAGGACTTTTAAAACCAGGAAGCCCTGGGCTCCAGGCACACTGCAGCTGCGAAAGGCATCCCAAGGGGAGCGCAAAAGTGACGCAACGTGGCTGCCACCACTGATATTTCCATGAGACCAGCCCGAACCATAGGTTGATTTTCCTTCCTAGGGTTAAGGTTTGAGTTACGCCTAGGGTAAGGGCTCTATTAACCAGAGAGCCCTGAGTTCCAAGAACACAGCAGCTGCGAAGGACTAGCCAAGAAGAGCGCAAAAGTACCACAACATGCCTGCCTCCACAGCTTTTTCCTTGGGGACATGCCTAATTCCTGGCTGATTTGCCTTTCTCGTCTTAGGGTTGGGGTTCGGCCTAGGGCTAGGATTTTTAAAATCAGGAAGCCCTGAGTTCCAGGCACACTGCAGCTGTGAAAGGCATCCAAAAGGGAGTGCAAAAGTGCCACAACATGGCTGCTTTCACGGCTTTTTCCTTGGCAAGAAGCCTAACACCAGGCTGATTTCCCTTCCCAGGGTTACTGTTAGGCTTAGGCCTAGGGCTAGGATTTTTAAAACTAGGAAGCCCTTAGCTCCAGGCACACTGCAGCTGTTCAAGGCATCCCAAGGGGAGTACAAAAGTGCAACAACATGGCAGCTTTCACAGCTTTTTCCTTGGCACCATCCCTATACCTAGGCTGATTTATCTGCCTAGGGTTAGGGTTAGGCTTCAGCCTAGGGCTTGGATTTCTTTAACCAGGAAGCCCTGAGTTCCAGGCTTACTTCATCTGCCAAAGGCATCCCAAAGGGAGTGCAGAAGTGCCACAACATGGCTGCTTTCACGGCTTTTCCCTTAGGAAGAACCCTAATACCCGGCTGATTTACCTTCCTAGGGTTACTGTTAGGCTTAGGCCTAGGACTTTTAAAACCAGGAAGCCCTGGGCTCCAGGCACACTGCAGCTGCGAAAGGCATCCCAAGGGGAGCGCAAAAGTGACGCAACTTGGCTGCCACCACTGATATTTCCATGAGACCATCCCGAACCATAGGCTGATTTTCCTTCCTAGGGTTAAGGTTTGAGTTACGCCTAGGGTAAGGGCTCTATTAACCAGAAAGCCCTGAGTTCCAAGAACACAGCAGCTGCGAAGGACTAGCCAAGAAGAGCGCAAAAGTACCACAACATGCCTGCCTCCACAGCTTTTTCCTTGGGGACATGCCTAATTCCTGGCTGATTTGCCTTTCTCGTCTTAGGGTAGGGGTTCGGCCTAGGGCTAGGATTTTTAAAATCAGGAAGCCCTGAGTTCCAGGCACACTGCAGCTGTGAAAGGCATCCAAAAGGGAGTGCAAAAGTGCCACAACATGGCTGCTTTCACGGCTTTTTCCTTGGCAAGAAGCCTAACACCAGGCTGATTTACCTTCCCAGGGTTACTGATAGGCTTAGGCCTAGGACTAGGATTTTTGAAACTAGGAAGCCCTTAGCTCCAGGCACACTGCAGCTGCGAAAGGCATCCCAAGGGGAGTACAAAAGTGCAACAACATGGCAGCTTTCACATCTTTTTCCTTGGCACCATCCCTATACCTAGGCTGATATACCTGCCTAGGGTTAGGGTTAGGCTTCAGTCTAGGGCTTGGATTACTTTAACCAGGAAGCCCTGAGTTCCAGGCTTACTTCATCTGCCAAAGGCATCCCAAAGGGAGTGCAGAAGTGCCACAACATGGCTGCTTTCACGGCTTTTTCCTTGGCAAGAAGCCTAACACCAGGGTGATTTCCCTTCCCAGGGTTACTGTTAGGCTTAGGCCTAGGGCTAGGATTTTTCAAAATAGGAAGCCCTTAGCTCCAGGCACACTGCAGCTGTTCAAGGCATCCCAAGGGGAGTACAAAAGTGCTACAACATGGCAGCTTTCACAGCTTTTTCCTTGGCACCATCCCTATACCTAGGCTGATTTATCTGCCTAGGGTTAGGGTTAGGGTTCAGCCTAGGGCTTGGATTTCTTTAACCAGGAAGCCCTGAGTTCCAGGCTTACTTCATCTGCCAAAGGCATCCCAAAGGGAGTGCAGAAGTGCCACAACATGGCTGCTTTCACGGCTTTTCCCTTAGGAAGAACCCTAATACCCGGCTGATTTACCTTCCTAGGGTTACTGTTAGGCTTAGGCCTAGGACTTTTAAAACCAGGAAGCCCTGGGCTCCAGGCACACTGCAGCTGCGAAAGGCATCCCAAGGGGAGCGCAAAAGTGACGCAACGTGGCTGCCACCACTGATATTTCCATGAGACCATCCCGAACCATAGGTTGATTTTCCTTCCTAGGGTTAAGGTTTGAGTTACGCCTAGGGTAAGGGCTCTATTAACCAGAGAGCCCTGAGTTCCAAGAACACAGCAGCTGCGAAGGACTAGCCAAGAAGAGCGCAAAAGTACCACAACATGCCTGCCTCCACAGCTTTTTCCTTGGGGACATGCCTAATTCCTGGCTGATTTGCCTTTCTCGTCTTAGGGTTGGGGTTCGGCCTAGGGCTAGGATTTTTAAAATCAGGAAGCCCTGAGTTCCAGGCACACTGCAGCTGTGAAAGGCATCCAAAAGGGAGTGCAAAAGTGCCACAACATGGCTGCTTTCACGGCTTTTTCCTTGGCAAGAAGCCTAACACCAGGCTGATTTCCCTTCCCAGGGTTACTGTTAGGCTTAGGCCTAGGGCTAGGATTTTTGAAACTAGGAAGCCCTTAGCTCCAGGCACACTGCAGCTGCGAAAGGCATCCCAAGGGGAGTACAAAAGTGCAACAACATGGCAGCTTTTACATCTTTTTCCTTGGCACCATCCCTATACCTAGGCTGATTTACCTGCCTAGGGTTAGGGTTAGGCTTCAGCCTAGGGCTTGGATTTCTTTAACCAGGAAGCCCTGAGTTCCAGGCTTACTTCATCTGCCAAAGGCATCCCAAAGGGAGTGCAGAAGTGCCACAACATGGCTGCTTTCACGGCTTTTCCCTTAGGAAGAACCCTAATACCCGGCTGATTTACCTTCCTAGGGTTACTGTTAGGCTTAGGCCTAGGACTTTTAAAACCAGGAAGCCCTGAGCTCCAGGCACACTGCAGCTGCGAAAGGCATCCCAAGGGGAGTACAAAAGTGCAACAACATGGCAGCTTTCACAGCTTTTTCCTTGGCACCATCCCTATACCTAGGCTGATTTATCTGCCTAGGGTTAGGGTTAGGCTTCAGCCTAGGGCTTGGATTTCTTTAACCAGGAAGCCCTGAGTTCCAGGCTTACTTCATCTGCCAAAGGCATCCCAAAGGGAGTGCAGAAGTGCCACAACATGGCTGCTTTCACGGCTTTTCCCTTAGGAAGAACCCTAATACCCGGCTGATTTACCTTCCTAGGGTTACTGTTAGGCTTAGGCCTAGGACTTTTAAAACCAGGAAGCCCTGGGCTCCAGGCACACTGCAGCTGCGAAAGGCATCCCAAGGGGAGCGCAAAAGTGACGCAACTTGGCTGCCACCACTGATATTTCCATGAGACCATCCCCAACCATAGGCTGATTCTCCTTCCTAGGGTTAAGGTTTGAGTTACGCCTAGGGTAAGGGTTCTATTAACCAGAAAGCCCTGAGTTCCAAGAACACAGCAGCTGCGAAGGACTAGCCAAGAAGAGCGCAAAAGTACCACAACATGCCTGCCTCCACAGCTTTTTCCTTGGGGACATGCCTAATTCCTGGCTGATTTGCCTTTCTCGTCTTAGGGTTGGGGTTCGGCCTAGGGCTAGGATTTTTAAAATCAGGAAGCCCTGAGTTCCAGGCACACTGCAGCTGTGAAAGGCATCCAAAAGGGAGTGCAAAAGTGCCACAACATGGCTGCTTTCACGGCTTTTTCCTTGGCAAGAAGCCTAACACCAGGCTGATTTACCTTCCCAGGGTTACTGTTAGGCTTAGGCCTAGGGCTAGGATTTTTAAAACTAGGAAGCCCTGGGCTCCAGGCACACTGCAGCTGTTCAAGGCATCCCAAGGGGAGCGCAAAAGTGCAACAACATGGCAGCTTTCACAGCTTTTTCCTTGGCACCATCCCTATACCTAGGCTGATTTATCTGCCTAGGGTTAGGGTTAGGGTTCAGCCTAGGGCTTGGATTTCTTTAACCAGGAAGCCCTGAGTTCCAGGCTTACTTCATCTGCCAAAGGCATCCCAAAGGGAGTGCAGAAGTGCCACAACATGGCTGCTTTCACGGCTTTTCCCTTAGGAAGAACCCTAATACCCGGCTGATTTACCTTCCTAGGGTTACTGTTAGGCTTAGGCCTAGGACTTTTAAAACCAGGAAGCCCTGGGCTCCAGGCACACTGCAGCTGCGAAAGGCATCCCAAGGGGAGCGCAAAAGTGACGCAACTTGGCTGCCACCACTGATATTTCCATGAGACCATCCCGAACCATAGGCTGATTTTCCTTCCTAGGGTTAAGGTTTGAGTTACGCCTAGGGTAAGGGCTCTATTAACCAGAAAGCCCTGAGTTCCAAGAACACAGCAGCTGCGAAGGACTAGCCAAGAAGAGCGCAAAAGTACCACAACATGCCTGCCTCCACAGCTTTTTCCTTGGGGACATGCCTAATTCCTGGCTGATTTGCCTTTCTCGTCTTAGGGTAGGGGTTCGGCCTAGGGCTAGGATTTTTAAAATCAGGAAGCCCTGAGTTCCAGGCACACTGCAGCTGTGAAAGGCATCCAAAAGGGAGTGCAAAAGTGCCACAACATGGCTGCTTTCACGGCTTTTTCCTTGGCAAGAAGCCTAACACCAGGCTGATTTACCTTCCCAGGGTTACTGTTAGGCTTAGGCCTAGGGCTAGGATTTTTGAAACTAGGAAGCCCTTAGCTCCAGGCACACTGCAGCTGCGAAAGGCATCCCAAGGGGAGTACAAAAGTGCAACAACATGGCAGCTTTCACATCTTTTTCCTTGGCACCATCCCTATACCTAGGCTGATTTACCTGCCTAGGGTTAGGGTTAGGCTTCAGCCTAGGGCTTGGATTACTTTAACCAGGAAGCCCTGAGTTCCAGGCTTACTTCATCTGCCAAAGGCATCCCAAAGGGAGTGCAGAAGTGCCACAACATGGCTGCTTTCACGGCTTTTTCCTTGGCAAGAAGCCTAACACCAGGCTGATTTCCCTTCCCAGGGTTACTGTTAGGCTTAGGCCTAGGGCTAGGATTTTTCAAAATAGGAAGCCCTTAGCTCCAGGCACACTGCAGCTGTTCAAGGCATCCCAAGGGGAGTACAAAAGTGCTACAACATGGCAGCTTTCACAGCTTTTTCCTTGGCACCATCCCTATACCTAGGCTGATTTATCTGCCTAGGGTTAGGGTTAGGGTTCAGCCTAGGGCTTGGATTTCTTTAACCAGGAAGCCCTGAGTTCCAGGCTTACTTCATCTGCCAAAGGCATCCCAAAGGGAGTGCAGAAGTGCCACAACATGGCTGCTTTCACGGCTTTTCCCTTAGGAAGAACCCTAATACCCGGCTGATTTACCTTCCTAGGGTTACTGTTAGGCTTAGGCCTAGGACTTTTAAAACCAGGAAGCCCTGGGCTCCAGGCACACTGCAGCTGCGAAAGGCATCCCAAGGGGAGCGCAAAAGTGACGCAACGTGGCTGCCACCACTGATATTTCCATGAGACCATCCCGAACCATATGTTGATTTTCCTTCCTAGGGTTAAGGTTTGAGTTACGCCTAGGGTAAGGGCTCTATTAACCAGAGAGCCCTGAGTTCCAAGAACACAGCAGCTGCGAAGGACTAGCCAAGAAGAGCGCAAAAGTACCACAACATGCCTGCCTCCACAGCTTTTTCCTTGGGGACATGCCTAATTCCTGGCTGATTTGCCTTTCTCGTCTTAGGGTTGGGGTTCGGCCTAGGGCTAGGATTTTTAAAATCAGGAAGCCCTGAGTTCCAGGCACACTGCAGCTGTGAAAGGCATCCAAAAGGGAGTGCAAAAGTGCCACAACATGGCTGCTTTCACGGCTTTTTCCTTGGCAAGAAGCCTAACACCAGGCTGATTTCCCTTCCCAGGGTTACTGTTAGGCTTAGGCCTAGGGCTAGGATTTTTGAAACTAGGAAGCCCTTAGCTCCAGGCACACTGCAGCTGCGAAAGGCATCCCAAGGGGAGTACAAAAGTGCAACAACATGGCAGCTTTTACATCTTTTTCCTTGGCACCATCCCTATACCTAGGCTGATTTACCTGCCTAGGGTTAGGGTTAGGCTTCAGGTAGGGCTTGGATTTCTTTAACCAGGAAGCCCTGAGTTCCAGGCTTACTTCATCTGCCAAAGGCATCCCAAAGGGAGTGCAGAAGTGCCACAACATGGCTGCTTTCACGGCTTTTCCCTTAGGAAGAACCCTAATACCCGGCTGATTTACCTTCCTAGGGTTACTGTTAGGCTTAGGTCTAGGACTTTTAAAACCAGGAAGCCCTGAGCTCCAGGCACTCTGCAGCTGCGAAAGGCATCCCAAGGGGAGTACAAAAGTGCAACAACATGGCAGCTTTCACAGCTTTTTCCTTGGCACCATCCCTATACCTAGGCTGATTTATCTGCCTAGGGTTAGGGTTAGGCTTCAGCCTAGGGCTTGGATTTCTTTAACCAGGAAGCCCTGAGTTCCAGGCTTACTTCATCTGCCAAAGGCATCCCAAAGGGAGTGCAGAAGTGCCACAACATGGCTGCTTTCACGGCTTTTCCCTTAGGAAGAACCCTAATACCCGGCTGATTTACCTTCCTAGGGTTACTGTTAGGCTTAGGCCTAGGACTTTTAAAACCAGGAAGCCCTGGGCTCCAGGCACACTGCAGCTGCGAAAGGCATCCCAAGGGGAGCGCAAAAGTGACGCAACTTGGCTGCCACCACTGATATTTCCATGAGACCATCCCCAACCATAGGCTGATTCTCCTTCCTAGGGTTAAGGTTTGAGTTACGCCTAGGGTAAGGGTTCTATTAACCAGAAAGCCCTGAGTTCCAAGAACACAGCAGCTGCGAAGGACTAGCCAAGAAGAGCGCAAAAGTACCACAACATGCCTGCCTCCACAGCTTTTTCCTTGGGGACATGCCTAATTCCTGGCTGATTTGCCTTTCTCGTCTTAGGGTTGGGGTTCGGCCTAGGGCTAGGATTTTTAAAATCAGGAAGCCCTGAGTTCCAGGCACACTGCAGCTGTGAAAGGCATCCAAAAGGGAGTGCAAAAGTGCCACAACATGGCTGCTTTCACGGCTTTTTCCTTGGCAAGAAGCCTAACACCAGGCTGATTTACCTTCCCAGGGTTACTGTTAGGCTTAGGCCTAGGGCTAGGATTTTTAAAACTAGGAAGCCCTGGGCTCCAGGCACACTGCAGCTGTTCAAGGCATCCCAAGGGGAGCGCAAAAGTGCAACAACATGGCAGCTTTCACAGCTTTTTCCTTGGCACCATCCCTATACCTAGGCTGATTTATCTGCCTAGGATTAGGGTTTGGGTTCAGCCTAGGGCTTGGATTTCTTTAACCAGGAAGCCCTGAGTTCCAGGCTTACTTCATCTGCCAAAGGCATCCCAAAGGGAGTGCAGAAGTGCCACAACATGGCTGCTTTCACGGCTTTTCCCTTAGGAAGAACCCTAATACCCGGCTGATTTACCTTCCTAGGGTTACTGTTAGGCTTAGGCCTAGGACTTTTAAAACCAGGAAGCCCTGGGCTCCAGGCACACTGCAGCTGCGAAAGGCATCCCAAGGGGAGCGCAAAAGTGACGCAACTTGGCTGCCACCACTGATATTTCCCTGAGACCATCCCGAACCATAGGCTGATTTTCCTTCCTAGGGTTAAGGTTTGAGTTACGCCTAGGGTAAGGGTCTATTAACCAGAAAGCCCTGAGTTCCAAGAACACAGCAGCTGCGAAGGACTAGCCAAGTGGAGTGCAAAAGTACCACAACATGCCTGCCTCCACAGCTTTTTCTTTGGGGACATGCCTAATTCCTGGGTGATTTGCCTTTCTCGTCTTAGGTTTGGGGTTCGGCCTAGGGCTAGGATTTTTAAAATCAGGAAGCCCTGAGTTCCAGGCACACTGCAGCTGTGAAAGGCATCCAAAAGGGAGTGCAAAAGTGCCACAACATGGCTGCTTTCACGGCTTTTTCCTTGGCAAGAAGCCTAACACCAGGCTGATTTACCTTCCCAGGGTTACTGTTAGGCTTAGGCCTAGGGCTAGGATTTTTAAAACTAGGAAGCCCTGGGCTCCAGGCACACTGCAGCTGCGAAAGGCATCCCAAGGGGAGCGCAAAAGTGCAACAACATGGCAGCTTTCACAGCTTTTTCCTTGGCACCATCCCTATACCTAGGCTGATTTATCTGCCTAGGGTTAGGGTTAGGCTTCAGCCTAGGGCTTGGATTTCTTTAACCAGGAAGCCCTGAGTTCCAGGCTTACTTCATCTGCCAAAGGCATCCCAAAGGGAGTGCAGAAGTGCCACAACATGGCTGCTTTCACGGCTTTTCCCTTAGGAAGAACCCTAATACCCGGCTGATTTACCTTCCTAGGGTTACTGTTAGGCTTAGGCCTAGGACTTTTAAAACCAGGAAGCCCTGGGCTCCAGGCACACTGCAGCTGCGAAAGGCATCCCAAGGGGAGCGCAAAAGTGACGCAACTTGGCTGCCACCACTGATATTTCCATGAGACCATCCCGAACCATAGGCTGATTTTCCTTCCTAGGGTTAAGGTTTGAGTTACGCCTAGGGTAAGGGTTCTATTAACCAGAAAGCCCTGAGTTCCAAGAACACAGCAGCTGCGAAGGACTAGCCAAGAAGAGTGCAAAAGTACCACAACATGCCTGCCTCCACAGCTTTTTCCTTGGGGACATGCCTAATTCCTGGCTGATTTGCCTTTCTCGTCTTAGGGTTGGGGTTCGGCCTAGGGCTAGGATTTTTAAAATCAGGAAGCCCTGAGTTCCAGGCACACTGCAGCTGTGAAAGGCATCCAAAAGGGAGTGCAAAAGTGCCACAACATGGCTGCTTTCACGGCTTTTTCCTTGGCAAGAAGCCTAACACCAGGCTGATTTACCTTCCCAGGGTTACTGTTAGGCTTAGGCCTAGGGCTAGGATTTTTAAAACTAGGAAGCCCTGGGCTCCAGGCACACTGCAGCTGCGAAAGGCATCCCAAGGGGAGCGCAAAAGTGCAACAACATGGCAGCTTTCACAGCTTTTTCCTTGGCACCATCCCTATACCTAGGCTGATTTATCTGCCTAGGGTTAGGGTTAGGCTTCAGCCTAGGGCTTGGATTTCTTTAACCAGGAAGCCCTGAGTTCCAGGCTTACTTCATCTGCCAAAGGCATCCCAAAGGGAGTGCAGAAGTGCCACAACATGGCTGCTTTCACGGCTTTTCCCTTAGGAAGAACCCTAATACCCGGCTGATTTACCTTCCTAGGGTTACTGTTAGGCTTAGGCCTAGGACTTTTAAAACCAGGAAGCCCTGGGCTCCAGGCACACTGCAGCTGCGAAAGGCATCCCAAGGGGTGCGCAAAAGTGAGGCAACTTGGCTGCCACCACTGATATTTCCATGAGACCATCCCGAACCATAGGCTGATTTTCCTTCCTAGGGTTAAGGTTTGAGTTACGCCTAGGGTAAGGGTCTATTAACCAGAAAGCCCTGAGTTCCAAGAACACAGCAGCTGCGAAGGACTAGCCAAGAAGAGCGCAAAAGTACCACAACATGCCTGCCTCCACAGCTTTTTCCTTGGGGACATGCCTAATTCCTGGCTGATTTGCCTTTCTCGTCTTAGGGTAGGGGTTCGGCCTAGGGCTAGGATTTTTAAAATCAGGAAGCCCTGAGTTCCAGGCACACTGCAGCTGTGAAAGGCATCCAAAAGGGAGTGCAAAAGTGCCACAACATGGCTGCTTTCACGGCTTTTTCCTTGGCAAGAAGCCTAACACCAGGCTGATTTACCTTCCCAGGGTTACTGTTAGGCTTAGGCCTAGGGCTAGGATTTTTAAAACTAGGAAGCCCTTAGCTCCAGGCACACTGCAGCTGCGAAAGGCATCCCAAGGGGAGCGCAAAAGTGCAACAACATGGCAGCTTTCACAGCTTTTTCCTTGGCACCATCCCTATACCTAGGCTGATTTACCTGCCTAGGGTTAGGGTTAGGCTTCAGCCTAGGGCTTGGATTTCTTTAACCAGGAAGCCCTGAGTTCCAGGCTTACTTCATCTGCCAAAGGCATCCCAAAGGGAGTGCAGAAGTGCCACAACATGGCTGCTTTCACGGCTTTTTCCTTAGGAAGAACCCTAATACCCGGCTGATTTACCTTCCTAGGGTTACTGTTAGGCTTAGGCCTAGGACTTTTAAAACCAGGAAGCCCTGGGCTCCAGGCACACTGCAGCTGCGAAAGGCATCCCAAGGGGTGCGCAAAAGTGACGCAACTTGGCTGCCACCACTGATATTTCCATGAGACCATCCCGAACCATAGGCTGATTTTCCTTCCTAGGGTTAAGGTTTGAGTTACGCCTAGGGTAAGGGTTCTATTAACCAGAAAGCCCTGAGTTCCAAGAACACAGCAGCTGCGAAGGACTAGCCAAGAAGAGTGCAAAAGTACCACAACATGCCTGCCTCCACAGCTTTTTCCTTGGGGACATGCCTAATTCCTGGCTGATTTGCCTTTCTCGTCTTAGGGTTGGGGTTCGGCCTAGGGCTAGGATTTTTAAAATCAGGAAGCCCTGAGTTCCAGGCACACTGCAGCTGTGAAAGGCATCCAAAAGGGAGTGCAAAAGTGCCACAACATGGCTGCTTTCACGGCTTTTTCCTTGGCAAGAAGCCTAACACCAGGCTGATTTCCCTTCCCAGGGTTACTGTTAGGCTTAGGCCTAGGGCTAGGATTTTTCAAAATAGGAAGCCCTTAGCTCCAGGCACACTGCAGCTGTTCAAGGCATCCCAAGGGGAGTACAAAAGTGCTACAACATGGCAGCTTTCACAGCTTTTTCCTTGGCACCATCCCTATACCTAGGCTGATTTATCTGCCTAGGGTTAGGGTTAGGGTTCAGCCTAGGGCTTGGATTTCTTTAACCAGGAAGCCCTGAGTTCCAGGCTTACTTCATCTGCCAAAGGCATCCCAAAGGGAGTGCAGAAGTGCCACAACATGGCTGCTTTCACGGCTTTTCCCTTAGGAAGAACCCTAATACCCGGCTGATTTACCTTCCTAGGGTTACTGTTAGGCTTAGGCCTAGGACTTTTAAAACCAGGAAGCCCTGGGCTCCAGGCACACTGCAGCTGCGAAAGGCATCCCAAGGGGAGCGCAAAAGTGACGCAACGTGGCTGCCACCACTGATATTTCCATGAGACCATCCCGAACCATAGGTTGATTTTCCTTCCTAGGGTTAAGGTTTGAGTTACGCCTAGGGTAAGGGCTCTATTAACCAGAGAGCCCTGAGTTCCAAGAACACAGCAGCTGCGAAGGACTAGCCAAGAAGAGCGCAAAAGTACCACAACATGCCTGCCTCCACAGCTTTTTCCTTGGGGACATGCCTAATTCCTGGCTGATTTGCCTTTCTCGTCTTAGGGTTGGGGTTCGGCCTAGGGCTAGGATTTTTAAAATCAGGAAGCCCTGAGTTCCAGGCACACTGCAGCTGTGAAAGGCATCCAAAAGGGAGTGCAAAAGTGCCACAACATGGCTGCTTTCACGGCTTTTTCCTTGGCAAGAAGCCTAACACCAGGCTGATTTCCCTTCCCAGGGTTACTGTTAGGCTTAGGCCTAGGGCTAGGATTTTTGAAACTAGGAAGCCCTTAGCTCCAGGCACACTGCAGCTGCGAAAGGCATCCCAAGGGGAGTACAAAAGTGCAACAACATGGCAGCTTTTACATCTTTTTCCTTGGCACCATCCCTATACCTAGGCTGATTTACCTGCCTAGGGTTAGGGTTAGGCTTCAGGTAGGGCTTGGATTTCTTTAACCAGGAAGCCCTGAGTTCCAGGCTTACTTCATCTGCCAAAGGCATCCCAAAGGGAGTGCAGAAGTGCCACAACATGGCTGCTTTCACGGCTTTTCCCTTAGGAAGAACCCTAATACCCGGCTGATTTACCTTCCTAGGGTTACTGTTAGGCTTAGGTCTAGGACTTTTAAAACCAGGAAGCCCTGAGCTCCAGGCACACTGCAGCTGCGAAAGGCATCCCAAGGGGAGTACAAAAGTGCAACAACATGGCAGCTTTCACAGCTTTTTCCTTGGCACCATCCCTATACCTAGGCTGATTTATCTGCCTAGGGTTAGGGTTAGGCTTCAGCCTAGGGCTTGGATTTCTTTAACCAGGAAGCCCTGAGTTCCAGGCTTACTTCATCTGCCAAAGGCATCCCAAAGGGAGTGCAGAAGTGCCACAACATGGCTGCTTTCACGGCTTTTCCCTTAGGAAGAACCCTAATACCCGGCTGATTTACCTTCCTAGGGTTACTGTTAGGCTTAGGCCTAGGACTTTTAAAACCAGGAAGCCCTGGGCTCCAGGCACACTGCAGCTGCGAAAGGCATCCCAAGGGGAGCGCAAAAGTGACGCAACTTGGCTGCCACCACTGATATTTCCATGAGACCATCCCCAACCATAGGCTGATTCTCCTTCCTAGGGTTAAGGTTTGAGTTACGCCTAGGGTAAGGGTTCTATTAACCAGAAAGCCCTGAGTTCCAAGAACACAGCAGCTGCGAAGGACTAGCCAAGAAGAGCGCAAAAGTACCACAACATGCCTGCCTCCACAGCTTTTTCCTTGGGGACATGCCTAATTCCTGGCTGATTTGCCTTTCTCGTCTTAGGGTTGGGGTTCGGCCTAGGGCTAGGATTTTTAAAATCAGGAAGCCCTGAGTTCCAGGCACACTGCAGCTGTGAAAGGCATCCAAAAGGGAGTGCAAAAGTGCCACAACATGGCTGCTTTCACGGCTTTTTCCTTGGCAAGAAGCCTAACACCAGGCTGATTTACCTTCCCAGGGTTACTGTTAGGCTTAGGCCTAGGGCTAGGATTTTTAAAACTAGGAAGCCCTGGGCTCCAGGCACACTGCAGCTGTTCAAGGCATCCCAAGGGGAGCGCAAAAGTGCAACAACATGGCAGCTTTCACAGCTTTTTCCTTGGCACCATCCCTATACCTAGGCTGATTTATCTGCCTAGGATTAGGGTTAGGGTTCAGCCTAGGGCTTGGATTTCTTTAACCAGGAAGCCCTGAGTTCCAGGCTTACTTCATCTGCCAAAGGCATCCCAAAGGGAGTGCAGAAGTGCCACAACATGGCTGCTTTCACGGCTTTTCCCTTAGGAAGAACCCTAATACCCGGCTGATTTACCTTCCTAGGGTTACTGTTAGGCTTAGGCCTAGGACTTTTAAAACCAGGAAGCCCTGGGCTCCAGGCACACTGCAGCTGCGAAAGGCATCCCAAGGGGAGCGCAAAAGTGACGCAACTTGGCTGCCACCACTGATATTTCCATGAGACCATCCCGAACCATAGGCTGATTTTCCTTCCTAGGGTTAAGGTTTGAGTTACGCCTAGGGTAAGGGTCTATTAACCAGAAAGCCCTGAGTTCCAAGAACACAGCAGCTGCGAAGGACTAGCCAAGTGGAGTGCAAAAGTACCACAACATGCCTGCCTCCACAGCTTTTTCTTTGGGGACATGCCTAATTCCTGGGTGATTTGCCTTTCTCGTCTTAGGTTTGGGGTTCGGCCTAGGGCTAGGATTTTTAAAATCAGGAAGCCCTGAGTTCCAGGCACACTGCAGCTGTGAAAGGCATCCAAAAGGGAGTGCAAAAGTGCCACAACATGGCTGCTTTCACGGCTTTTTCCTTGGCAAGAAGCCTAACACCAGGCTGATTTACCTTCCCAGGGTTACTGTTAGGCTTAGGCCTAGGGCTAGGATTTTTAAAACTAGGAAGCCCTGGGCTCCAGGCACACTGCAGCTGCGAAAGGCATCCCAAGGGGAGCGCAAAAGTGCAACAACATGGCAGCTTTCACAGCTTTTTCCTTGGCACCATCCCTATACCTAGGCTGATTTATCTGCCTAGGGTTAGGGTTAGGGTTCAGCCTAGGGCTTGGATTTCTTTAACCAGGAAGCCCTGAGTTCCAGGCTTACTTCATCTGCCAAAGGCATCCCAAAGGGAGTGCAGAAGTGCCACAACATGGCTGCTTTCACGGCTTTTCCCTGAGGAAGAACCCTAATACCCGGCTGATTTACCTTCCTAGGGTTACTGTTAGGCTTAGGCCTAGGACTTTTAAAACCAGGAAGCCCTGGGCTCCAGGCACACTGCAGCTGCGAAAGGCATCCCAAGGGGAGCGCAAAAGTGACGCAACTTGGCTGCCACCACTGATATTTCCATGAGACCATCCCGAACCATAGGCTGATTCTCCTTCCTAGGGTTAAGGTTTGAGTTACGCCTAGGGTAAGGGTCTATTAACCAGAAAGCCCTGAGTTCCAAGAACACAGCAGCTGCGAAGGACTAGCCAAGTGGAGCGCAAAAGTACCACAACATGCCTGCCTCCACAGCTTTTTCCTTGGGGACATGCCTAATTCCTGGGTGATTTGCCTTTCTCGTCTTAGGGTTGGGGTTCGGCCTAGGGCTAGGATTTTTAAAATCAGGAAGCCCTGAGTTCCAGGCACACTGCAGCTGTGAAAGGCATCCAAAAGGGAGTGCAAAAGTGCCACAACATGGCTGCTTTCACGGCTTTTTCCTTGGCAAGAAGCCTAACACCAGGCTGATTTACCTTCCCAGGGTTACTGTTAGGCTTAGGCCTAGGGCTAGGATTTTTAAAACTAGGAAGCCCTGGGCTCCAGGCACACTGCAGCTGCGAAAGGCATCCCAAGGGGAGCGCAAAAGTGCAACAACATGGCAGCTTTCACAGCTTTTTCCTTGGCACCATCCCTATACCTAGGCTGATTTATCTGCCTAGGGTTAGGGTTAGGCTTCAGCCTAGGGCTTGGATTTCTTTAACCAGGAAGCCCTGAGTTCCAGGCTTACTTCATCTGCCAAAGGCATCCCAAAGGGAGTGCAGAAGTGCCACAACATGGCTGCTTTCACGGCTTTTCCCTTAGGAAGAACCCTAATACCCGGCTGATTTACCTTCCTAGGGTTACTGTTAGGCTTAGGCCTAGGACTTTTAAAACCAGGAAGCCCTGGGCTCCAGGCACACTGCAGCTGCGAAAGGCATCCCAAGGGGAGCGCAAAAGTGACGCAACTTGGCTGCCACCACTGATATTTCCATGAGACCATCCCGAACCATAGGCTGATTCTCCTTCCTAGGGTTAAGGTTTGAGTTACGCCTAGGGTAAGGCTCTATTAACCAGAAAGCCCTGAGTTCCAAGAACACAGCAGCTGCGAAGGACTAGCCAAGTGGAGCGCAAAAGTACCACAACATGCCTGCCTCCACAGCTTTTTCCTTGGGGACATGCCTAATTCCTGGGTGATTTGCCTTTCTCGTCTTAGGGTTGGGGTTCGGCCTAGGGCTAGGATTTTTAAAATCAGGAAGCCCTGAGTTCCAGGCACACTGCAGCTGTGAAAGGCATCCAAAAGGGAGTGCAAAAGTGCCACAACATGGCTGCTTTCACGGCTTTTTCCTTGGCAAGAAGCCTAACACCAGGCTGATTTACCTTCCCAGGGTTACTGTTAGGCTTAGGCCTAGGGCTAGGATTTTTAAAACTAGGAAGCCCTGGGCTCCAGGCACACTGCAGCTGCGAAAGGCATCCCAAGGGGAGTACAAAAGTGCAACAACATGGCAGCTTTCACAGCTTTTTCCTTGGCACCATCCCTATACCTAGGCTGATTTATCTGCCTAGGGTTAGGGTTAGGCTTCAGCCTAGGGCTTGGATTTCTTTAACCAGGAAGCCCTGAGTTCCAGGCTTACTTCATCTGCCAAAGGCATCCCAAAGGGAGTGCAGAAGTGCCACAACATGGCTGCTTTCACGGCTTTTCCCTTAGGAAGAACCCTAATACCCGGCTGATTTACCTTCCTAGGGTTACTGTTAGGCTTAGGCCTAGGACTTTTAAAACCAGGAAGCCCTGGGCTCCAGGCACACTGCAGCTGCGAAAGGCATCCCAAGGGGAGCGCAAAAGTGACGCAACTTGGCTGCCACCACTGATATTTCCATGAGACCATCCCGAACCATAGGCTGATTTTCCTTCCTAGGGTTAAGGTTTGAGTTACGCCTAGGGTAAGGGTTCTATTAACCAGAAAGCCCTGAGTTCCAAGAACACAGCAGCTGCGAAGGACTAGCCAAGAAGAGTGCAAAAGTACCACAACATGCCTGCCTCCACAGCTTTTTCCTTGGGGACATGCCTAATTCCTGGCTGATTTGCCTTTCTCGTCTTAGGGTTGGGGTTCGGCCTAGGGCTAGGATTTTTAAAATCAGGAAGCCCTGAGTTCCAGGCACACTGCAGCTGTGAAAGGCATCCAAAAGGGAGTGCAAAAGTGCCACAACATGGCTGCTTTCACGGCTTTTTCCTTGGCAAGAAGCCTAACACCAGGCTGATTTACCTTCCCAGGGTTACTGTTAGGCTTAGGCCTAGGGCTAGGATTTTTAAAACTAGGAAGCCCTGGGCTCCAGGCACACTGCAGCTGCGAAAGGCATCCCAAGGGGAGCGCAAAAGTGCAACAACATGGCAGCTTTCACAGCTTTTTCCTTGGCACCATCCCTATACCTAGGCTGATTTATCTGCCTAGGGTTAGGGTTAGGCTTCAGCCTAGGGCTTGGATTTCTTTAACCAGGAAGCCCTGAGTTCCAGGCTTACTTCATCTGCCAAAGGCATCCCAAAGGGAGTGCAGAAGTGCCACAACATGGCTGCTTTAACGGCTTTTCCCTTAGGAAGAACCCTAATACCCGGCTGATTTACCTTCCTAGGGTTACTGTTAGGCTTAGGCCTAGGACTTTTAAAACCAGGAAGCCCTGTGCTCCAGGCACACTGCAGCTGCGAAAGGCATCCCAAGGGGTGCGCAAAAGTGAGGCAACTTGGCTGCCACCACTGATATTTCCATGAGACCATCCCGAACCATAGGCTGATTTTCCTTCCTAGGGTTAAGGTTTGAGTTACGCCTAGGGTAAGGGTCTATTAACCAGAAAGCCCTGAGTTCCAAGAACACAGCAGCTGCGAAGGACTAGCCAAGAAGAGCGCAAAAGTACCACAACATGCCTGCCTCCACAGCTTTTTCCTTGGGGACATGCCTAATTCCTGGCTGATTTGCCTTTCTCGTCTTAGGGTTGGGGTTCGGCCTAGGGCTAGGATTTTTAAAATCAGGAAGCCCTGAGTTCCAGGCACACTGCAGCTGTGAAAGGCATCCAAAAGGGAGTGCAAAAGTGCCACAACATGGCTGCTTTCACGGCTTTTTCCTTGGCAAGAAGCCTAACACCAGGCTGATTTACCTTCCCAGGGTTACTGTTAGGCTTAGGCCTAGGGCTAGGATTTTTAAAACTAGGAAGCCCTTAGCTCCAGGCACACTGCAGCTGCGAAAGGCATCCCAAGGGGAGCGCAAAAGTGCAACAACATGGCAGCTTTCACAGCTTTTTCCTTGGCACCATCCCTATACCTAGGCTGATTTATCTGCCTAGGGTTAGGGTTAGGGTTCAGCCTAGGGCTTGGATTTCTTTAACCAGGAAGCCCTGAGTTCCAGGCTTACTTCATCTGCCAAAGGCATCCCAAAGGGAGTGCAGAAGTGCCACAACATGGCTGCTTTCACGGCTTTTCCCTTAGGAAGAACCCTAATACCCGGCTGATTTACCTTCCTAGGGTTACTGTTAGGCTTAGGCCTAGGACTTTTAAAACCAGGAAGCCCTGGGCTCCAGGCACACTGCAGCTGCGAAAGGCATCCCAAGGGGAGCGCAAAAGTGACGCAACTTGGCTGCCACCACTGATATTTCCATGAGACCATCCCGAACCATAGGCTGATTTTCCTTCCTAGGGTTAAGGTTTGAGTTACGCCTAGGGTAAGGGTTCTATTAACCAGAAAGCCCTGAGTTCCAAGAACACAGCAGCTGCGAAGGACTAGCCAAGAAGAGTGCAAAAGTACCACAACATGCCTGCCTCCACAGCTTTTTCCTTGGGGACATGCCTAATTCCTGGCTGATTTGCCTTTCTCGTCTTAGGGTTGGGGTTCGGCCTAGGGCTAGGATTTTTAAAATCAGGAAGCCCTGAGTTCCAGGCACACTGCAGCTGTGAAAGGCATCCAAAAGGGAGTGCAAAAGTGCCACAACATGGCTGCTTTCACGGCTTTTTCCTTGGCAAGAAGCCTAACACCAGGCTGATTTACCTTCCCAGGGTTACTGTTAGGCTTAGGCCTAGGGCTAGGATTTTTAAAACTAGGAAGCCCTGGGCTCCAGGCACACTGCAGCTGTTCAAGGCATCCCAAGGGGAGCGCAAAAGTGCAACAACATGGCAGCTTTCACAGCTTTTTCCTTGGCACCATCCCTATACCTAGGCTGATTTATCTGCCTAGGGTTAGGGTTAGGCTTCAGCCTAGGGCTTGGATTTCTTTAACCAGGAAGCCCTGAGTTCCAGGCTTACTTCATCTGCCAAAGGCATCCCAAAGGGAGTGCAGAAGTGCCACAACATGGCTGCTTTCACGGCTTTTTCCTTAGGAAGAACCCTAATACCCGGCTGATTTACCTTCCTAGGGTTACTGTTAGGCTTAGGCCTAGGACTTTTAAAACCAGGAAGCCCTGGGCTCCAGGCACACTGCAGCTGCGAAAGGCATCCCAAGGGGTGCGCAAAAGTGACGCAACTTGGCTGCCACCACTGATATTTCCATGAGACCATCCCGAACCATAGGCTGATTTTCCTTCCTAGGGTTAAGGTTTGAGTTACGCCTAGGGTAAGGGTCTATTAACCAGAAAGCCCTGAGTTCCAAGAACACAGCAGCTGCGAAGGACTAGCCAAGAAGAGCGCAAAAGTACCACAACATGCCTGCCTCCACAGCTTTTTCCTTGGGGACATGCCTAATTCCTGGCTGATTTGCCTTTCTCGTCTTAGGGTAGGGGTTCGGCCTAGGGCTAGGATTTTTAAAATCAGGAAGCCCTGAGTTCCAGGCACACTGCAGCTGTGAAAGGCATCCAAAAGGGAGTGCAAAAGTGCCACAACATGGCTGCTTTCACGGCTTTTTCCTTGGCAAGAAGCCTAACACCAGGCTGATTTCCCTTCCCAGGGTTACTGTTAGGCTTAGGCCTAGGGCTAGGATTTTTCAAAATAGGAAGCCCTTAGCTCCAGGCACACTGCAGCTGTTCAAGGCATCCCAAGGGGAGTACAAAAGTGCTACAACATGGCAGCTTTCACAGCTTTTTCCTTGGCACCATCCCTATACCTAGGCTGATTTATCTGCCTAGGGTTAGGGTTAGGGTTCAGCCTAGGGCTTGGATTTCTTTAACCAGGAAGCCCTGAGTTCCAGGCTTACTTCATCTGCCAAAGGCATCCCAAAGGGAGTGCAGAAGTGCCACAACATGGCTGCTTTCACGGCTTTTCCCTTAGCAAGAACCCTAATACCCGGCTGATTTACCTTCCTAGGGTTACTGTTAGGCTTAGGCCTAGGACTTTTAAAACCAGGAAGCCCTGGGCTCCAGGCACACTGCAGCTGCGAAAGGCATCCCAAGGGGAGCGCAAAAGTGACGCAACTTGGCTGCCACCACTGATATTTCCATGAGACCATCCCGAACCATAGGCTGATTTTCCTTCCTAGGCTTAAGGTTTGAGTTACGCCTAGGGTAAGGGCTCTATTAACCAGAAAGCCCTGAGTTCCAAGAACACAGCAGCTGCGAAGGACTAGCCAAGAAGAGCGCAAAAGTACCACAACATGCCTGCCTCCACAGCTTTTTCCTTGGGGACATGCCTAATTCCTGGCCGATTTGCCTTTCTCGTCTTAGGGTTGGGGTTCGGCCTAGGGCTAGGATTTTTAAAATCAGGAAGCCCTGAGTTCCAGGCACACTGCAGCTGTGAAAGGCATCCAAAAGGGAGTGCAAAAGTGCCACAACATGGCTGCTTTCACGGCTTTTTCCTTGGCAAGAAGCCTAACACCAGGCTGATTTCCCTTCCCAGGGTTACTGTTAGGCTTAGGCCTAGGGCTAGGATTTTTAAAACTAGGAAGCCCTTAGCTCCAGGCACACTGCAGCTGTTCAAGGCATCCCAAGGGGAGTACAAAAGTGCAACAACATGGCAGCTTTCACAGCTTTTTCCTTGGCACCATCCCTATACCTAGGCTGATTTATCTGCCTAGGGTTAGGGTTAGGCTTCAGCCTAGGGCTTGGATTTCTTTAACCAGGAAGCCCTGAGTTCCAGGCTTACTTCATCTGCCAAAGGCATCCCAAAGGGAGTGCAGAAGTGCCACAACATGGCTGCTTTCACGGCTTTTCCCTTAGGAAGAACCCTAATACCCGGCTGATTTACCTTCCTAGGGTTACTGTTAGGCTTAGGCCTAGGACTTTTAAAACCAGGAAGCCCTGGGCTCCAGGCACACTGCAGCTGCGAAAGGCATCCCAAGGGGAGCGCAAAAGTGACGCAACTTGGCTGCCACCACTGATATTTCCATGAGACCATCCCGAACCATAGGCTGATTTTCCTTCCTAGGGTTAAGGTTTGAGTTACGCCTAGGGTAAGGGCTCTATTAACCAGAAAGCCCTGAGTTCCAAGAACACAGCAGCTGCGAAGGACTAGCCAAGAAGAGCGCAAAAGTACCACAACATGCCTGCCTCCACAGCTTTTTCCTTGGGGACATGCCTAATTCCTGGCTGATTTGCCTTTCTCGTCTTAGGGTAGGGGTTCGGCCTAGGGCTAGGATTTTTAAAATCAGGAAGCCCTGAGTTCCAGGCACACTGCAGCTGTGAAAGGCATCCAAAAGGGAGTGCAAAAGTGCCACAACATGGCTGCTTTCACGGCTTTTTCCTTGGCAAGAAGCCTAACACCAGGCTGATTTACCTTCCCAGGGTTACTGTTAGGCTTAGGCCTAGGGCTAGGATTTTTGAAACTAGGAAGCCCTTAGCTCCAGGCACACTGCAGCTGTTCAAGGCATCCCAAGGGGAGTACAAAAGTGCAACAACATGGCAGCTTTCACAGCTTTTTCCTTGGCACCATCCCTATACCTAGGCTGATTTACCTGCCTAGGGTTAGGGTTAGGCTTCAGCCTAGGGCTTGGATTTCTTTAACCAGGAAGCCCTGAGTTCCAGGCTTACTTCATCTGCCAAAGGCATCCCAAAGGGAGTGCAGAAGTGCCACAACATGGCTGCTTTCACGGCTTTTCCCTTAGCAAGAACCCTAATACCCGGCTGATTTACCTTCCTAGGGTTACTGTTAGGCTTAGGCCTAGGACTTTTAAAACCAGGAAGCCCTGAGCTCCAGGCACACTGCAGCTGCGAAAGGCATCCCAAGGGGAGTACAAAAGTGCAACAACATGGCAGCTTTCACAGCTTTTTCCTTGGCACCATCCCTATACCTAGGCTGATTTATCTGCCTAGGGTTAGGGTTATGGTTCAGCCTAGGGCTTGGATTTCTTTAACCAGGAAGCCCTGAGTTCCAGGCTTACTTCATCTGCCAAAGGCATCCCAAAGGGAGTGCAGAAGTGCCACAACATGGCTGCTTTCACGGCTTTTCCCTTAGGAAGAACCCTAATACCCGGCTGATTTACCTTCCTAGGGTTACTGTTAGGCTTAGGCCTAGGACTTTTAAAACCAGGAAGCCCTGGGCTCCAGGCACACTGCAGCTGCGAAAGGCATCCCAAGGGGACCGCAAAAGTGACGCAACTTGGCTGCCACCACTGATATTTCCATGAGACCATCCCGAACCATAGGCTGATTTTCCTTCCTAGGGTTAAGGTTTGAGTTACGCCTAGGGTAAGGGTTCTATTAACCAGAAAGCCCTGAGTTCCAAGAACACAGCAGCTGCGAAGGACTAGCCAAGAAGAGCGCAAAAGTACCACAACATGCCTGCCTCCACAGCTTTTTCCTTGGGGACATGCCTAATTCCTGGCTGATTTGCCTTTCTCGTCTTAGGGTTGGGGTTCGGCCTAGGGCTAGGATTTTTAAAATCAGGAAGCCCTGAGTTCCAGGCACACTGCAGCTGTGAAAGGCATCCAAAAGGCAGTGCAAAAGTGCCACAACATGGCTGCTTTCACGGCTTTTTCCTTGGCAAGAAGCCTAACACCAGGCTGATTTACCTTCCCAGGGTTACTGTTAGGCTTAGGCCTAGGGCTAGGATTTTTCAAACTAGGAAGCCCTGGGCTCCAGGCACACTGCAGCTGCGAAAGGCATCCCAAGGGGAGCGCAAAAGTGCAACAACATGGCAGCTTTCACAGCTTTTTCCTTGGCACCATCCCTATACCTAGGCTGATTTATCTGCCTAGGATTAGGGTTAGGGTTCAGCCTAGGGCTTGGATTTCTTTAACCAGGAAGCCCTGAGTTCCAGGCTTACTTCATCTGCCAAAGGCATCCCAAAGGGAGTGCAGAAGTGCCACAACATGGCTGCTTTCACGGCTTTTCCCTTAGGAAGAACCCTAATACCCGGCTGATTTACCTTCCTAGGGTTACTGTTAGGCTTAGGCCTAGGACTTTTAAAACCAGGAAGCCCTGGGCTCCAGGCACACTGCAGCTGCGAAAGGCATCCCAAGGGGAGCGCAAAAGTGACGCAACTTGGCTGCCACCACTGATATTTCCATGAGACCATCCCGAACCATAGGCTGATTTTCCTTCCTAGGGTTAAGGTTTGAGTTACGCCTAGGGTAAGGGCTCTATTAACCAGAAAGCCCTGAGTTCCAAGAACACAGCAGCTGCGAAGGACTAGCCAAGTGGAGCGCAAAAGTACCACAACATGCCTGCCTCCACAGCTTTTTCTTTGGGGACATGCCTAATTCCTGGGTGATTTGCCTTTCTCGTCTTAGGGTTGGGGTTCGGCCTAGGGCTAGGATTTTTAAAATCAGGAAGCCCTGAGTTCCAGGCACACTGCAGCTGTGAAAGGCATCCAAAAGGGAGTGCAAAAGTGCCACAACATGGCTGCTTTCACGGCTTTTCCCTTAGGAAGAACCCTAATACACGGCTGATTTACCTTCCTAGGGTTACTGTTAGGCTTAGGCCTAGGACTTTTAAAACCAGGAAGCCCTGGGCTCCAGGCACACTGCAGCTGCGAAAGGCATCCCAAGGGGAGCGCAAAAGTGACGCAACTTGGCTGCCACCACTGATATTTCCATGAGACCATCCCGAACCATAGTCTGATTTTCCTTCCTAGGGTTAAGGTTTGAGTTACGCCTAGGGTAAGGGTCTATTAACCAGAAAGCCCTGAGTTCCAAGAACACAGCAGCTGCGAAGGACTAGCCAAGTGGAGCGCAAAAGTACCACAACATGCCTGCCTCCACAGCTTTTTCTTTGGGGACATGCCTAATTCCTGGCTGATTTGCCTTTCTCGTCTTAGGGTTGGGGTTCGGCCTAGGGCTAGGATTTTTAAAATCAGGAAGCCCTGAGTTCCAGGCACACTGCAGCTGTGAAAGGCATCCAAAAGGGAGTGCAAAAGTGCCACAACATGGCTGCTTTCACGGCTTTTTCCTTGGCAAGAAGCCTAACACCAGGCTGATTTACCTTCCCAGGGTTACTGTTAGGCTTAGGCCTAGGGCTAGGATTTTTAAAACTAGGAAGCCCTGGGCTC
Organism: Ammospiza caudacuta; assembly: GCF_027887145.1. Taxonomy (NCBI): domain Eukaryota; kingdom Metazoa; phylum Chordata; class Aves; order Passeriformes; family Passerellidae; genus Ammospiza; species Ammospiza caudacuta. The sequence continues at coordinate 1,014,331 of NW_026683128.1, read as the reverse complement.
CAGGCACACTGCAGCTGTTCCAGGCATCCCAAGGGGAGTACAAAAGTGCAACAACATGGCAGCTTTCACAGCTTTTTCCTTGGCACCATCCCTATACCTAGGCTGATTTATCTGCCTAGGGTTAGGGTTAGGGTTCAGCCTAGGGCTTGGATTTCTTTAACCAGGAAGCCCTGAGTTCCAGGCTTACTTCATCTGCCAAAGGCATCCCAAAGGGAGTGCAGAAGTGCCACAACATGGCTGCTTTCACGGCTTTTCCCTTAGGAAGAACCCTAATACCCGGCTGATTTACCTTCCTAGGGTTACTGTTAGGCTTAGGCCTAGGACTTTTAAAACCAGGAAGCCCTGGGCTCCAGGCACACTACAGCTGCGAAAGGCATCCCAAGGGGAGCGCAAAAGTGACGCAACTTGGCTGCCACCACTGATATTTCCATGAGACCATCCCGAACCATAGGCTGATTTTCCTTCCTAGGGTTAAGGTTTGAGTTACGCCTAGGGTAAGGGCTCTATTAACCAGAAAGCCCTGAGTTCCAAGAACACAGCAGCTGCGAAGGACTAGCCAAGAAGAGCACAAAAGTACCACAACATGCCTGCCTCCACAGATTTTTCCTTGGGGACATGCCTAATTCCTGGCTGATTTGCCTTTCTCGTCTTAGGGTTGGGGTTCGGCCTAGGGCTAGGATTTTTAAAATCAGGAAGCCCTTAGTTCCAGGCACACTGCAGCTGTGAAAGGCATCCAAAAGGGAGTGCAAAAGTGCCACAACATGGCTGCTTTCACGGCTTTTTCCTTGGCAAGAAGCCTAACACCAGGCTGATTTACCTTCCCAGGGTTACTGTTAGGCTTAGGCCTAGGGCTAGGATTTTTAAAACTAGGAAGCCCTGGGCTCCAGGCACACTGCAGCTGTTCAAGGCATCCCAAGGGGAGTGCAAAAGTGCAACAACATGGCAGCTTTCACAGCTTTTTCCTTGGCACCATCCCTATACCTAGGCTGATTTATCTGCCTAGGGTTAGGGTTAGGCTTCAGCCTAGGGCTTGGATTTCTTTAACCAGGAAGCCCTGAGTTCCAGGCTTACTTCATCTGCCAAAGGCATCCCAAAGGGAGTGCAGAAGTGCCACAACATGGCTGCTTTCACGGCTTTTCCCTTAGGAAGAACCCTAATACCCGGCTGATTTACCTTCCTAGGGTTACTGTTAGGCTTAGGCCTAGGACTTTTAAAACCAGGAAGCCCTGGGCTCCAGGCACACTGCAGCTGCGAAAGGCATCCCAAGGGGAGCGCAAAAGTGACGCAACTTGGCTGCCACCACTGATATTTCCATGAGACCATCCCGAACCATAGGCTGATTTTCCTTCCTAGGGTTAAGGTTTGAGTTACGCCTAGGGTAAGGGTCTATTAACCAGAAAGCCCTGAGTTCCAAGAACACAGCAGCTGCGAAGGACTAGCCAAGAAGAGCGCAAAAGTACCACAACATGCCTGCCTCCACAGCTTTTTCCTTGGGGACATGCCTAATTCCTGGCTGATTTGCCTTTCTCGTCTTAGGGTTGGGGTTCGGCCTAGGGCTAGGATTTTTAAAATCAGGAAGCCCTGAGTTCCAGGCACACTGCAGCTGTGAAAGGCATCCAAAAGGGAGTGCAAAAGTGCCACAACATGGCTGCTTTCACGGCTTTTTCCTTGGCAAGAAGCCTAACACCAGGCTGATTTACCTTCCCAGGGTTACTGTTAGGCTTAGGCCTAGGGCTAGGATTTTTGAAACTAGGAAGCCCTTAGCTCCAGGCACACTGCAGCTGTTCAAGGCATCCCAAGGGGAGTACAAAAGTGCAACAACATGGCAGCTTTCACAGCTTTTTCCTTGGCACCATCCCTATACCTAGGCTGATTTACCTGCCTAGGGTTAGGGTTAGGCTTCAGCCTAGGGCTTGGATTTCTTTAACCAGGAAGCCCTGAGTTCCAGGCTTACTTCATCTGCCAAAGGCATCCCAAAGGGAGTGCAGAAGTGCCACAACATGGCTGCTTTCACGGCTTTTCCCTTAGCAAGAACCCTAATACCCGGCTGATTTACCTTCCTAGGGTTACTGTTAGGCTTAGGCCTAGGACTTTTAAAACCAGGAAGCCCTGAGCTCCAGGCACACTGCAGCTGCGAAAGGCATCCCAAGGGGAGTACAAAAGTGCAACAACATGGCAGCTTTCACAGCTTTTTCCTTGGCACCATCCCTATACCTAGGCTGATTTATCTGCCTAGGGTTAGGGTTATGGTTCAGCCTAGGGCTTGGATTTCTTTAACCAGGAAGCCCTGAGTTCCAGGCTTACTTCATCTGCCAAAGGCATCCCAAAGGGAGTGCAGAAGTGCCACAACATGGCTGCTTTCACGGCTTTTCCCTTAGGAAGAACCCTAATACCCGGCTGATTTACCTTCCTAGGGTTACTGTTAGGCTTAGGCCTAGGACTTTTAAAACCAGGAAGCCCTGGGCTCCAGGCACACTGCAGCTGCGAAAGGCATCCCAAGGGGACCGCAAAAGTGACGCAACTTGGCTGCCACCACTGATATTTCCATGAGACCATCCCGAACCATAGGCTGATTTTCCTTCCTAGGGTTAAGGTTTGAGTTACGCCTAGGGTAAGGGTTCTATTAACCAGAAAGCCCTGAGTTCCAAGAACACAGCAGCTGCGAAGGACTAGCCAAGAAGAGCGCAAAAGTACCACAACATGCCTGCCTCCACAGCTTTTTCCTTGGGGACATGCCTAATTCCTGGCTGATTTGCCTTTCTCGTCTTAGGGTTGGGGTTCGGCCTAGGGCTAGGATTTTTAAAATCAGGAAGCCCTGAGTTCCAGGCACACTGCAGCTGTGAAAGGCATCCAAAAGGCAGTGCAAAAGTGCCACAACATGGCTGCTTTCACGGCTTTTTCCTTGGCAAGAAGCCTAACACCAGGCTGATTTACCTTCCCAGGGTTACTGTTAGGCTTAGGCCTAGGGCTAGGATTTTTCAAACTAGGAAGCCCTGGGCTCCAGGCACACTGCAGCTGCGAAAGGCATCCCAAGGGGAGCGCAAAAGTGCAACAACATGGCAGCTTTCACAGCTTTTTCCTTGGCACCATCCCTATACCTAGGCTGATTTATCTGCCTAGGATTAGGGTTAGGGTTCAGCCTAGGGCTTGGATTTCTTTAACCAGGAAGCCCTGAGTTCCAGGCTTACTTCATCTGCCAAAGGCATCCCAAAGGGAGTGCAGAAGTGCCACAACATGGCTGCTTTCACGGCTTTTCCCTTAGGAAGAACCCTAATACCCGGCTGATTTACCTTCCTAGGGTTACTGTTAGGCTTAGGCCTAGGACTTTTAAAACCAGGAAGCCCTGGGCTCCAGGCACACTGCAGCTGCGAAAGGCATCCCAAGGGGAGCGCAAAAGTGACGCAACTTGGCTGCCACCACTGATATTTCCATGAGACCATCCCGAACCATAGGCTGATTTTCCTTCCTAGGGTTAAGGTTTGAGTTACGCCTAGGGTAAGGGCTCTATTAACCAGAAAGCCCTGAGTTCCAAGAACACAGCAGCTGCGAAGGACTAGCCAAGTGGAGCGCAAAAGTACCACAACATGCCTGCCTCCACAGCTTTTTCTTTGGGGACATGCCTAATTCCTGGGTGATTTGCCTTTCTCGTCTTAGGGTTGGGGTTCGGCCTAGGGCTAGGATTTTTAAAATCAGGAAGCCCTGAGTTCCAGGCACACTGCAGCTGTGAAAGGCATCCAAAAGGGAGTGCAAAAGTGCCACAACATGGCTGCTTTCACGGCTTTTCCCTTAGGAAGAACCCTAATACCCGGGTGATTTACCTTCCTAGGGTTACTGTTAGGCTTAGGCCTAGGACTTTTAAAACCAGGAAGCCCTGGGCTCCAGGCACACTGCAGCTGCGAAAGGCATCCCAAGGGGAGCGCAAAAGTGACGCAACTTGGCTGCCACCACTGATATTTCCATGAGACCATCCCGAACCATAGGCTGATTTTCCTTCCTAGGGTTAAGGTTTGAGTTACGCCTAGGGTAAGGGTCTATTAACCAGAAAGCCCTGAGTTCCAAGAACACAGCAGCTGCGAAGGACTAGCCAAGTGGAGCGCAAAAGTACCACAACATGCCTGCCTCCACAGCTTTTTCTTTGGGGACATGCCTAATTCCTGGCTGATTTGCCTTTCTCGTCTTAGGGTTGGGGTTCGGCCTAGGGCTAGGATTTTTAAAATCAGGAAGCCCTGAGTTCCAGGCACACTGCAGCTGTGAAAGGCATCCAAAAGGGAGTGCAAAAGTGCCACAACATGGCTGCTTTCACGGCTTTTTCCTTGGCAAGAAGCCTAACACCAGGCTGATTTACCTTCCCAGGGTTACTGTTAGGCTTAGGCCTAGGGCTAGGATTTTTAAAACTAGGAAGCCCTGGGCTCCAGGCACACTGCAGCTGTTCCAGGCATCCCAAGGGGAGTACAAAAGTGCAACAACATGGCAGCTTTCACAGCTTTTTCCTTGGCACCATCCCTATACCTAGGCTGATTTATCTGCCTAGGGTTAGGGTTAGGGTTCAGCCTAGGGCTTGGATTTCTTTAACCAGGAAGCCCTGAGTTCCAGGCTTACTTCATCTGCCAAAGGCATCCCAAAGGGAGTGCAGAAGTGCCACAACATGGCTGCTTTCACGGCTTTTCCCTTAGGAAGAACCCTAATACCCGGCTGATTTACCTTCCTAGGGTTACTGTTAGGCTTAGGCCTAGGACTTTTAAAACCAGGAAGCCCTGGGCTCCAGGCACACTACAGCTGCGAAAGGCATCCCAAGGGGAGCGCAAAAGTGACGCAACTTGGCTGCCACCACTGATATTTCCATGAGACCATCCCGAACCATAGGCTGATTTTCCTTCCTAGGGTTAAGGTTTGAGTTACGCCTAGGGTAAGGGCTCTATTAACCAGAAAGCCCTGAGTTCCAAGAACACAGCAGCTGCGAAGGACTAGCCAAGAAGAGCACAAAAGTACCACAACATGCCTGCCTCCACAGATTTTTCCTTGGGGACATGCCTAATTCCTGGCTGATTTGCCTTTCTCGTCTTAGGGTTGGGGTTCGGCCTAGGGCTAGGATTTTTAAAATCAGGAAGCCCTTAGTTCCAGGCACACTGCAGCTGTGAAAGGCATCCAAAAGGGAGTGCAAAAGTGCCACAACATGGCTGCTTTCACGGCTTTTTCCTTGGCAAGAAGCCTAACACCAGGCTGATTTCCCTTCCCAGGGTTACTGTTAGGCTTAGGCCTAGGGCTAGGATTTTTAAAACTAGGAAGCCCTGGGCTCCAGGCACACTGCAGCTGTTCAAGGCATCCCAAGGGGAGTGCAAAAGTGCAACAACATGGCAGCTTTCACAGCTTTTTCCTTGGCACCATCCCTATACCTAGGCTGATTTATCTGCCTAGGGTTAGGGTTAGGCTTCAGCCTAGGGCTTGGATTTCTTTAACCAGGAAGCCCTGAGTTCCAGGCTTACTTCATCTGCCAAAGGCATCCCAAAGGGAGTGCAGAAGTGCCACAACATGGCTGCTTTCACGGCTTTTCCCTTAGGAAGAACCCTAATACCCGGCTGATTTACCTTCCTAGGGTTACTGTTAGGCTTAGGCCTAGGACTTTTAAAACCAGGAAGCCCTGGGCTCCAGGCACACTGCAGCTGCGAAAGGCATCCCAAGGGGAGCGCAAAAGTGACGCAACTTGGCTGCCACCACTGATATTTCCATGAGACCATCCCGAACCATAGGCTGATTTTCCTTCCTAGGGTTAAGGTTTGAGTTACGCCTAGGGTAAGGGTCTATTAACCAGAAAGCCCTGAGTTCCAAGAACACAGCAGCTGCGAAGGACTAGCCAAGAAGAGCGCAAAAGTAGCACAACATGCCTGCCTCCACAGCTTTTTCCTTGGGGACATGCCTAATTCCTGGCTGATTTGCCTTTCTCGTCTTAGGGTTGGGGTTCGGCCTAGGGCTAGGATTTTTAAAATCAGGAAGCCCTGAGTTCCAGGCACACTGCAGCTGTGAAAGGCATCCAAAAGGGAGTGCAAAAGTGCCACAACATGGCTGCTTTCACGGCTTTTTCCTTGGCAAGAACCCTAATACCCGGCTGATTTACCTTCCTAGGGTTACTGTTAGGCTTAGGCCTAGGCCTAGGACTTTTAAAACCAGGAAGCCCTGAGCTCCAGGCACACTGCAGCTGCGAAAGGCATCCCAAGGGGAGTACAAAAGTGCAACAACATGGCAGCTTTCACAGCTTTTTCCTTGGCACCATCCCTATACCTAGGCTGATTTATCTGCCTAGGGTTAGGGTTATGGTTCAGCCTAGGGCTTGGATTTCTTTAACCAGGAAGCCCTGAGTTCCAGGCTTACTTCATCTGCCAAAGGCATCCCAAAGGGAGTGCAGAAGTGCCACAACATGGCTGCTTTCACGGCTTTTCCCTTAGGAAGAACCCTAATACCCGGCTGATTTACCTTCCTAGGGTTACTGTTAGGCTTAGGCCTAGGACTTTTAAAACCAGGAAGCCCTGGGCTCCAGGCACACTGCAGCTGCGAAAGGCATCCCAAGGGGACCGCAAAAGTGACGCAACTTGGCTGCCACCACTGATATTTCCATGAGACCATCCCGAACCATAGGCTGATTTTCCTTCCTAGGGTTAAGGTTTGAGTTACGCCTAGGGTAAGGGTTCTATTAACCAGAAAGCCCTGAGTTCCAAGAACACAGCAGCTGCGAAGGACTAGCCAAGAAGAGCGCAAAAGTACCACAACATGCCTGCCTCCACAGCTTTTTCCTTGGGGACATGCCTAATTCCTGGCTGATTTGCCTTTCTCGTCTTAGGGTTGGGGTTCGGCCTAGGGCTAGGATTTTTAAAATCAGGAAGCCCTGAGTTCCAGGCACACTGCAGCTGTGAAAGGCATCCAAAAGGCAGTGCAAAAGTGCCACAACATGGCTGCTTTCACGGCTTTTTCCTTGGCAAGAAGCCTAACACCAGGCTGATTTACCTTCCCAGGGTTACTGTTAGGCTTAGGCCTAGGGCTAGGATTTTTCAAACTAGGAAGCCCTGGGCTCCAGGCACACTGCAGCTGCGAAAGGCATCCCAAGGGGAGCGCAAAAGTGCAACAACATGGCAGCTTTCACAGCTTTTTCCTTGGCACCATCCCTATACCTAGGCTGATTTATCTGCCTAGGATTAGGGTTAGGGTTCAGCCTAGGGCTTGGATTTCTTTAACCAGGAAGCCCTGAGTTCCAGGCTTACTTCATCTGCCAAAGGCATCCCAAAGGGAGTGCAGAAGTGCCACAACATGGCTGCTTTCACGGCTTTTCCCTTAGGAAGAACCCTAATACCCGGCTGATTTACCTTCCTAGGGTTACTGTTAGGCTTAGGCCTAGGACTTTTAAAACCAGGAAGCCCTGGGCTCCAGGCACACTGCAGCTGCGAAAGGCATCCCAAGGGGAGCGCAAAAGTGACGCAACTTGGCTGCCACCACTGATATTTCCATGAGACCATCCCGAACCATAGGCTGATTTTCCTTCCTAGGGTTAAGGTTTGAGTTACGCCTAGGGTAAGGGCTCTATTAACCAGAAAGCCCTGAGTTCCAAGAACACAGCAGCTGCGAAGGACTAGCCAAGTGGAGCGCAAAAGTACCACAACATGCCTGCCTCCACAGCTTTTTCCTTGGGGACATGCCTAATTCCTGGCTGATTTGCCTTTCTCGTCTTAGGGTTGGGGTTCGGCCTAGGGCTAGGATTTTTAAAATCAGGAAGCCCTGAGTTCCAGGCACACTGCAGCTGTGAAAGGCATCCAAAAGGGAGTGCAAAAGTGCCACAACATGGCTGCTTTCACGGCTTTTTCCTTGGCAAGAAGCCTAACACCAGGCTGATTTACCTTCCCAGGGTTACTGTTAGGCTTAGGCCTAGGGCTAGGATTTTTGAAACTAGGAAGCCCTTAGCTCCAGGCACACTGCAGCTGTTCAAGGCATCCCAAGGGGAGTACAAAAGTGCAACAACATGGCAGCTTTCACAGCTTTTTCCTTGGCACCATCCCTATACCTAGGCTGATTTATCTGCCTAGGGTTAGGGTTAGGCTTCAGCCTAGGGCTTGGATTTCTTTAACCAGGAAGCCCTGAGTTCCAGGCTTACTTCATCTGCCAAAGGCATCCCAAAGGGAGTGCAGAAGTGCCACAACATGGCTGCTTTCACGGCTTTTCCCTTAGGAAGAACCCTAATACCCGGCTGATTTACCTTCCTAGGGTTACTGTTAGGCTTAGGCCTAGGACTTTTAAAACCAGGAAGCCCTGGGCTCCAGGCACACTGCAGCTGCGAAAGGCATCCCAAGGGGACCGCAAAAGTGACGCAACTTGGCTGCCACCACTGATATTTCCATGAGACCATCCCGAACCATAGGCTGATTTTCCTTCCTAGGGTTAAGGTTTGAGTTACGCCTAGGGTAAGGGTCTATTAACCAGAAAGCCCTGAGTTCCAAGAACACAGCAGCTGCGAAGGACTAGCCAAGAAGAGCGCAAAAGTACCACAACATGCCTGCCTCCACAGCTTTTTCCTTGGGGACATGCCTAATGCCTGGCTGATTTGCCTTTCTCGTCTTAGGGTTGGGGTTCGGCCTAGGGCTAGGATTTTTAAAATCAGGAAGCCTTGAGTTCCAGGCACACTGCAGCTGTGAAAGGCATCCAAAAGGGAGTGCAAAAGTGCCACAACATGGCTGCTTTCATGGCTTTTTCCTTGGCAAAAGCCTAACACCAGGCTGATTTACCTTCCCAGGGTTACTGTTAGGCTTAGGCCTAGGGCTAGGATTTTTCAAACTAGGAAGCCCTTAGCTCCAAGCACACTGCAGCTGTTCAAGGCATCCCAAGGGGAGTAAAAAAGTGCTACAACATGGCAGCTTTCACATCTTTTTCCTTGGCACCATCCCTATACCTAGGCTGATTTATCTGCGTAGGGTTAGGGTTAGGGTTCAGCCTAGGGCTTGGATTTCTTTAACCAGGAAGCCCTGAGTTCCAGGCTTACTTCATCTGCCAAAGGCATCCCAAAGGGAGTGCAGAAGTGCCACAACATGGCTGCTTTCACGGCTTTTCCCTTAGGAAGAACCCTAATACCCGGCTGATTTACCTTCCTAGGGTTACTGTTAGGCTTAGGCCTAGGACTTTTAAAACCAGGAAGCCCTGGGCTCCAGGCACACTGCAGCTGCGAAAGGCATCCCAAGGGGAGTACAAAAGTGCAACAACATGGCAGCTTTCACAGCTTTTTCCTTGGCACCATCCCTATACCTAGGCTGATTTATCTGCCTAGGGTTAGGGTTAGGGTTCAGCCTAGGGCTTGGATTTCTTTAACCAGGAAGCCCTGAGTTCCAGGCTTACTTCATCTGCCAAAGGCATCCCAAAGGGAGTGCAGAAGTGCCACAACATGGCTGCTTTCACGGCTTTTCCCTTAGGAAGAACCCTAATACCCGGCTGATTTACCTTCCTAGGGTTACTGTTAGGCTTAGGCCTAGGACTTTTAAAACCAGGAAGCCCTGGGCTCCAGGCACACTGCAGCTGCGAAAGGCATCCCAAGGGGAGCGCAAAAGTGACGCAACTTGGCTGCCACCACTGAAATTTCCATGAGACCATCCCGAACCATAGGCTGATTCTCCTTCCTAGGGTTAAGGTTTGAGTTACGCCTAGGGTAAGGGTTCTATTAACCAGAAAGCCCTGAGTTCCAAGAACACAGCAGCTGCGAAGGACTAGCCAAGAAGAGCGCAAAAGTACCACAACATGCCTGCCTCCACAGCTTTTTCCTTGGGGACATGCCTAATTCCTGGCTGATTTGCCTTTCTCGTCTTAGGGTTGGGGTTCGGCCTAGGGCTAGGATTTTTAAAATCAGGAAGCCCTGAGTTCCAGGCACACTGCAGCTGTGAAAGGCATCCAAAAGGGAGTGCAAAAGTGCCACAACATGGCTGCTTTCACGGCTTTTTCCTTGGCAAGAAGCCTAACACCAGGCTGATTTACCTTCCCAGGGTTACTGTTAGGCTTAGGCCTAGGGCTAGGATTTTTAAAACTAGGAAGCCCTGGGCTCCAGGCACACTGCAGCTGTTCAAGGCATCCCAAGGGGAGCGCAAAAGTGCAACAACATGGCAGCTTTCACAGCTTTTTCCTTGGCACCATCCCTATACCTAGGCTGATTTATCTGCCTAGGGTTAGGGTTAGGCTTCAGCCTAGGGCTTGGATTTCTTTAACCAGGAAGCCCTGAGTTCCAGGCTTACTTCATCTGCCAAAGGCATCCCAAAGGGAGTGCAGAAGTGCCACAACATGGCTGCTTTCACGGCTTTTCCCTTAGGAAGAACCCTAATACCCGGCTGATTTACCTTCCTAGGGTTACTGTTAGGCTTAGGCCTAGGACTTTTAAAACCAGGAAGCCCTGGGCTCCAGGCACACTGCAGCTGCGAAAGGCATCCCAAGGGGAGCGCAAAAGTGACGCAACTTGGCTGCCACCACTGATATTTCCATGAGACCATCCCGAACCATAGGCTGATTTTCCTTCCTAGGGTTAAGGTTTGAGTTACGCCTAGGGTAAGGGCTCTATTAACCAGAAAGCCCTGAGTTCCAAGAACACAGCAGCTGCGAAGGACTAGCCAAGAAGAGCGCAAAAGTACCACAACATGCCTGCCTCCACAGCTTTTTCCTTGGGGACATGCCTAATTCCTGGCTGATTTGCCTTTCTCGTCTTAGGGTAGGGGTTCGGCCTAGGGCTAGGATTTTTAAAATCAGGAAGCCCTGAGTTCCAGGCACACTGCAGCTGTGAAAGGCATCCAAAAGGGAGTGCAAAAGTGCCACAACATGGCTGCTTTCACGGCTTTTTCCTTGGCAAGAAGCCTAACACCAGGCTGATTTACCTTCCCAGGGTTACTGTTAGGCTTAGGCCTAGGGCTAGGATTTTTAAAACTAGGAAGCCCTGGGCTCCAGGCACACTGCAGCTGTTCAAGGCATCCCAAGGGGAGTACAAAAGTGCAACAACATGGCAGCTTTCACAGCTTTTTCCTTGGCACCATCCCTATACCTAGGCTGATTTATCTGCCTAGGGTTAGGGTTAGGCTTCAGCCTAGGGCTTGGATTTCTTTAACCAGGAAGCCCTGAGTTCCAGGCTTACTTCATCTGCCAAAGGCATCCCAAAGGGAGTGCAGAAGTGCCACAACATGGCTGCTTTCACGGCTTTTCCCTTAGGAAGAACCCTAATACCCGGCTGATTTACCTTCCTAGGGTTACTGTTAGGCTTAGGCCTAGGACTTTTAAAACCAGGAAGCCCTGGGCTCCAGGCACACTGCAGCTGCGAAAGGCATCCCAAGGGGAGCGCAAAAGTGACGCAACTTGGCTGCCACCACTGATATTTCCATGAGACCATCCCGAACCATAGGCTGATTTTCCTTCCTAGGGTTAAGGTTTGAGTTACGCCTAGGGTAAGGGTTCTATTAACCAGAAAGCCCTGAGTTCCAAGAACACAGCAGCTGCGAAGGACTAGCCAAGAAGAGTGCAAAAGTACCACAACATGCCTGCCTCCACAGCTTTTTCCTTGGGGACATGCCTAATTCCTGGCTGATTTGCCTTTCTCATCTTAGGTTTGGGGTTCGGCCTAGGGCTAGGATTTTTAAAATCAGGAAGCCCTGAGTTCCAGGCACACTGCAGCTGTGAAAGGCATCCAAAAGGGAGTGCAAAAGTGCCACAACATGGCTGCTTTCACGGCTTTTTCCTTGGCAAGAAGCCTAACACCAGGCTGATTTACCTTCCCAGGGTTACTGTTAGGCTTAGGCCTAGGGCTAGGATTTTTAAAACTAGGAAGCCCTGGGCTCCAGGCACACTGCAGCTGTTCCAGGCATCCCAAGGGGAGTACAAAAGTGCAACAACATGGCAGCTTTCACAGCTTTTTCCTTGGCACCATCCCTATACCTAGGCTGATTTATCTGCCTAGGGTTAGGGTTAGGGTTCAGCCTAGGGCTTGGATTTCTTTAACCAGGAAGCCCTGAGTTCCAGGCTTACTTCATCTGCCAAAGGCATCCCAAAGGGAGTGCAGAAGTGCCACAACATGGCTGCTTTCACGGCTTTTCCCTTAGGAAGAACCCTAATACCCGGCTGATTTACCTTCCTAGGGTTACTGTTAGGCTTAGGCCTAGGACTTTTAAAACCAGGAAGCCCTGGGCTCCAGGCACACTACAGCTGCGAAAGGCATCCCAAGGGGAGCGCAAAAGTGACGCAACTTGGCTGCCACCACTGATATTTCCATGAGACCATCCCGAACCATAGGCTGATTTTCCTTCCTAGGGTTAAGGTTTGAGTTACGCCTAGGGTAAGGGCTCTATTAACCAGAAAGCCCTGAGTTCCAAGAACACAGCAGCTGCGAAGGACTAGCCAAGAAGAGCACAAAAGTACCACAACATGCCTGCCTCCACAGATTTTTCCTTGGGGACATGCCTAATTCCTGGCTGATTTGCCTTTCTCGTCTTAGGGTTGGGGTTCGGCCTAGGGCTAGGATTTTTAAAATCAGGAAGCCCTTAGTTCCAGGCACACTGCAGCTGTGAAAGGCATCCAAAAGGGAGTGCAAAAGTGCCACAACATGGCTGCTTTCACGGCTTTTTCCTTGGCAAGAAGCCTAACACCAGGCTGATTTCCCTTCCCAGGGTTACTGTTAGGCTTAGGCCTAGGGCTAGGATTTTTAAAACTAGGAAGCCCTGGGCTCCAGGCACACTGCAGCTGTTCAAGGCATCCCAAGGGGAGTGCAAAAGTGCAACAACATGGCAGCTTTCACAGCTTTTTCCTTGGCACCATCCCTATACCTAGGCTGATTTATCTGCCTAGGGTTAGGGTTAGGCTTCAGCCTAGGGCTTGGATTTCTTTAACCAGGAAGCCCTGAGTTCCAGGCTTACTTCATCTGCCAAAGGCATCCCAAAGGGAGTGCAGAAGTGCCACAACATGGCTGCTTTCACGGCTTTTCCCTTAGGAAGAACCCTAATACCCGGCTGATTTACCTTCCTAGGGTTACTGTTAGGCTTAGGCCTAGGACTTTTAAAACCAGGAAGCCCTGGGCTCCAGGCACACTGCAGCTGCGAAAGGCATCCCAAGGGGAGCGCAAAAGTGACGCAACTTGGCTGCCACCACTGATATTTCCATGAGACCATCCCGAACCATAGGCTGATTTTCCTTCCTAGGGTTAAGGTTTGAGTTACGCCTAGGGTAAGGGTCTATTAACCAGAAAGCCCTGAGTTCCAAGAACACAGCAGCTGCGAAGGACTAGCCAAGAAGAGCGCAAAAGTACCACAACATGCCTGCCTCCACAGCTTTTTCCTTGGGGACATGCCTAATTCCTGGCTGATTTGCCTTTCTCGTCTTAGGGTTGGGGTTCGGCCTAGGGCTAGGATTTTTAAAATCAGGAAGCCCTGAGTTCCAGGCACACTGCAGCTGTGAAAGGCATCCAAAAGGGAGTGCAAAAGTGCCACAACATGGCTGCTTTCACGGCTTTTTCCTTGGCAAGAAGCCTAACACCAGGCTGATTTCCCTTCCCAGGGTTACTGTTAGGCTTAGGCCTAGGGCTAGGATTTTTAAAACTAGGAAGCCCTTAGCTCCAGGCACACTGCAGCTGTTCAAGGCATCCCAAGGGGAGTACAAAAGTGCAACAACATGGCAGCTTTCACAGCTTTTTCCTTGGCACCATCCCTATACCTAGGCTGATTTATCTGCCTAGGGTTAGGGTTAGGGTTCAGCCTAGGGCTTGGATTTCTTTAACCAGGAAGCCCTGAGTTCCAGGCTTACTTCATGTGCCAAAGGCATCCCAAAGGGAGTGCAGAAGTGCCACAACATGGCTGCTTTCACGGCTTTTCCCTTAGGAAGAACCCTAATACCCGGCTGATTTACCTTCCTAGGGTTACTGTTAGGCTTAGGCCTAGGACTTTTAAAACCAGGAAGCCCTGGGCTCCAGGCACACTGCAGCTGCGAAAGGCATCCCAAGGGGAGCGCAAAAGTGATGCAACTTGGCTGCCACCACTGATATTTCCATGAGACCATCCCGAACCATAGGCTGATTTTCCTTCCTAGGGTTAAGGTTTGAGTTACGCCTAGGGTAAGGGCTCTATTAACCAGAAAGCCCTGAGTTCCAAGAACACAGCAGCTGCGAAGGACTAGCCAAGAAGAGCGCAAAAGTACCACAACATGCCTGCCTCCACAGCTTTTTCCTTGGGGACATGCCTAATGCCTGGCTGATTTGCCTTTCTCGTCTTAGGGTTGGGGTTCGGCCTAGGGCTAGGATTTTTAAAATCAGGAAGCCCTGAGTTCCAGGCACACTGCAGCTGTGAAAGGCATCCAAAAGGGAGTGCAAAAGTGCCACAACATGGCTGCTTTCACGGCTTTTTCCTTGGCAAGAAGCCTAACACCAGGCTGATTTACCTTCCCAGGGTTACTGTTAGGCTTAGGCCTAGGGCTAGGATTTTTGAAACTAGGAAGCCCTTAGCTCCAGGCACACTGCAGCTGTTCAAGGCATCCCAAGGGGAGTACAAAAGTGCAACAACATGGCAGCTTTCACAGCTTTTTCCTTGGCACCATCCCTATACCTAGGCTGATTTATCTGCCTAGGGTTAGGGTTAGGCTTCAGCCTAGGGCTTGGATTTCTTTAACCAGGAAGCCCTGAGTTCCAGGCTTACTTCATCTGCCAAAGGCATCCCAAAGGGAGTGCAGAAGTGCCACAACATGGCTGCTTTCACGGCTTTTCCCTTAGGAAGAACCCTAATACCCGGCTGATTTACCTTCCTAGGGTTACTGTTAGGCTTAGGCCTAGGACTTTTAAAACCAGGAAGCCCTGGGCTCCAGGCACACTGCAGCTGCGAAAGGCATCCCAAGGGGAGCGCAAAAGTGACGCAACTTGGCTGCCACCACTGATATTTCCATGAGACCATCCCGAACCATAGGCTGATTTTCCTTCCTAGGGTTAAGGTTTGAGTTACGCCTAGGGTAAGGGCTCTATTAACCAGAAAGCCCTGAGTTCCAAGAACACAGCAGCTGCGAAGGACTAGCCAAGAAGAGCGCAAAAGTACCACAACATGCCTGCCTCCACAGCTTTTTCCTTGGGGACATGCCTAATTCCTGGCTGATTTGCCTTTCTCGTCTTAGGGTTGGGGTTCGGCCTAGGGCTAGGATTTTTAAAATCAGGAAGCCCTGAGTTCCAGGCACACTGCAGCTGTGAAAGGCATCCAAAAGGGAGTGCAAAAGTGCCACAACATGGCTGCTTTCACGGCTTTTTCCTTGGCAAGAAGCCTAACACCAGGCTGATTTACCTTCCCAGGGTTACTGTTAGGCTTAGGCCTAGGGCTAGGATTTTTGAAACTAGGAAGCCCTTAGCTCCAGGCACACTGCAGCTGTTCAAGGCATCCCAAGGGGAGTACAAAAGTGCAACAACATGGCAGCTTTCACAGCTTTTTCCTTGGCACCATCCCTATACCTAGGCTGATTTATCTGCCTAGGGTTAGGGTTAGGCTTCAGCCTAGGGCTTGGATTTCTTTAACCAGGAAGCCCTGAGTTCCAGGCTTACTTCATCTGCCAAAGGCATCCCAAAGGGAGTGCAGAAGTGCCACAACATGGCTGCTTTCACGGCTTTTCCCTTAGGAAGAACCCTAATACCCGGCTGATTTACCTTCCTAGGGTTACTGTTAGGCTTAGGCCTAGGACTTTTAAAACCAGGAAGCCCTGGGCTCCAGGCACACTGCAGCTGCGAAAGGCATCCCAAGGGGACCGCAAAAGTGACGCAACTTGGCTGCCACCACTGATATTTCCATGAGACCATCCCGAACCATAGGCTGATTTTCCTTCCTAGGGTTAAGGTTTGAGTTACGCCTAGGGTAAGGGTCTATTAACCAGAAAGCCCTGAGTTCCAAGAACACAGCAGCTGCGAAGGACTAGCCAAGAAGAGCGCAAAAGTACCACAACATGCCTGCCTCCACAGCTTTTTCCTTGGGGACATGCCTAATGCCTGGCTGATTTGCCTTTCTCGTCTTAGGGTTGGGGTTCGGCCTAGGGCTAGGATTTTTAAAATCAGGAAGCCTTGAGTTCCAGGCACACTGCAGCTGTGAAAGGCATCCAAAAGGGAGTGCAAAAGTGCCACAACATGGCTGCTTTCATGGCTTTTTCCTTGGCAAAAGCCTAACACCAGGCTGATTTACCTTCCCAGGGTTACTGTTAGGCTTAGGCCTAGGGCTAGGATTTTTCAAACTAGGAAGCCCTTAGCTCCAAGCACACTGCAGCTGTTCAAGGCATCCCAAGGGGAGTAAAAAAGTGCTACAACATGGCAGCTTTCACATCTTTTTCCTTGGCACCATCCCTATACCTAGGCTGATTTATCTGCGTAGGGTTAGGGTTAGGGTTCAGCCTAGGGCTTGGATTTCTTTAACCAGGAAGCCCTGAGTTCCAGGCTTACTTCATCTGCCAAAGGCATCCCAAAGGGAGTGCAGAAGTGCCACAACATGGCTGCTTTCACGGCTTTTCCCTTAGGAAGAACCCTAATACCCGGCTGATTTACCTTCCTAGGGTTACTGTTAGGCTTAGGCCTAGGACTTTTAAAACCAGGAAGCCCTGGGCTCCAGGCACACTGCAGCTGCGAAAGGCATCCCAAGGGGAGTACAAAAGTGCAACAACATGGCAGCTTTCACAGCTTTTTCCTTGGCACCATCCCTATACCTAGGCTGATTTATCTGCCTAGGGTTAGGGTTAGGGTTCAGCCTAGGGCTTGGATTTCTTTAACCAGGAAGCCCTGAGTTCCAGGCTTACTTCATCTGCCAAAGGCATCCCAAAGGGAGTGCAGAAGTGCCACAACATGGCTGCTTTCACGGCTTTTCCCTTAGGAAGAACCCTAATACCCGGCTGATTTACCTTCCTAGGGTTACTGTTAGGCTTAGGCCTAGGACTTTTAAAACCAGGAAGCCCTGGGCTCCAGGCACACTGCAGCTGCGAAAGGCATCCCAAGGGGAGCGCAAAAGTGACGCAACTTGGCTGCCACCACTGAAATTTCCATGAGACCATCCCGAACCATAGGCTGATTCTCCTTCCTAGGGTTAAGGTTTGAGTTACGCCTAGGGTAAGGGTTCTATTAACCAGAAAGCCCTGAGTTCCAAGAACACAGCAGCTGCGAAGGACTAGCCAAGAAGAGCGCAAAAGTACCACAACATGCCTGCCTCCACAGCTTTTTCCTTGGGGACATGCCTAATTCCTGGCTGATTTGCCTTTCTCGTCTTAGGGTTGGGGTTCGGCCTAGGGCTAGGATTTTTAAAATCAGGAAGCCCTGAGTTCCAGGCACACTGCAGCTGTGAAAGGCATCCAAAAGGGAGTGCAAAAGTGCCACAACATGGCTGCTTTCACGGCTTTTTCCTTGGCAAGAAGCCTAACACCAGGCTGATTTACCTTCCCAGGGTTACTGTTAGGCTTAGGCCTAGGGCTAGGATTTTTAAAACTAGGAAGCCCTGGGCTCCAGGCACACTGCAGCTGTTCAAGGCATCCCAAGGGGAGCGCAAAAGTGCAACAACATGGCAGCTTTCACAGCTTTTTCCTTGGCACCATCCCTATACCTAGGCTGATTTATCTGCCTAGGGTTAGGGTTAGGCTTCAGCCTAGGGCTTGGATTTCTTTAACCAGGAAGCCCTGAGTTCCAGGCTTACTTCATCTGCCAAAGGCATCCCAAAGGGAGTGCAGAAGTGCCACAACATGGCTGCTTTCACGGCTTTTCCCTTAGGAAGAACCCTAATACCCGGCTGATTTACCTTCCTAGGGTTACTGTTAGGCTTAGGCCTAGGACTTTTAAAACCAGGAAGCCCTGGGCTCCAGGCACACTGCAGCTGCGAAAGGCATCCCAAGGGGAGCGCAAAAGTGACGCAACTTGGCTGCCACCACTGATATTTCCATGAGACCATCCCGAACCATAGGCTGATTTTCCTTCCTAGGGTTAAGGTTTGAGTTACGCCTAGGGTAAGGGCTCTATTAACCAGAAAGCCCTGAGTTCCAAGAACACAGCAGCTGCGAAGGACTAGCCAAGAAGAGCGCAAAAGTACCACAACATGCCTGCCTCCACAGCTTTTTCCTTGGGGACATGCCTAATTCCTGGCTGATTTGCCTTTCTCGTCTTAGGGTAGGGGTTCGGCCTAGGGCTAGGATTTTTAAAATCAGGAAGCCCTGAGTTCCAGGCACACTGCAGCTGTGAAAGGCATCCAAAAGGGAGTGCAAAAGTGCCACAACATGGCTGCTTTCACGGCTTTTTCCTTGGCAAGAAGCCTAACACCAGGCTGATTTACCTTCCCAGGGTTACTGTTAGGCTTAGGCCTAGGGCTAGGATTTTTAAAACTAGGAAGCCCTGGGCTCCAGGCACACTGCAGCTGTTCAAGGCATCCCAAGGGGAGTACAAAAGTGCAACAACATGGCAGCTTTCACAGCTTTTTCCTTGGCACCATCCCTATACCTAGGCTGATTTATCTGCCTAGGGTTAGGGTTAGGCTTCAGCCTAGGGCTTGGATTTCTTTAACCAGGAAGCCCTGAGTTCCAGGCTTACTTCATCTGCCAAAGGCATCCCAAAGGGAGTGCAGAAGTGCCACAACATGGCTGCTTTCACGGCTTTTCCCTTAGGAAGAACCCTAATACCCGGCTGATTTACCTTCCTAGGGTTACTGTTAGGCTTAGGCCTAGGACTTTTAAAACCAGGAAGCCCTGGGCTCCAGGCACACTGCAGCTGCGAAAGGCATCCCAAGGGGAGCGCAAAAGTGACGCAACTTGGCTGCCACCACTGATATTTCCATGAGACCATCCCGAACCATAGGCTGATTTTCCTTCCTAGGGTTAAGGTTTGAGTTACGCCTAGGGTAAGGGTTCTATTAACCAGAAAGCCCTGAGTTCCAAGAACACAGCAGCTGCGAAGGACTAGCCAAGAAGAGTGCAAAAGTACCACAACATGCCTGCCTCCACAGCTTTTTCCTTGGGGACATGCCTAATTCCTGGCTGATTTGCCTTTCTCATCTTAGGTTTGGGGTTCGGCCTAGGGCTAGGATTTTTAAAATCAGGAAGCCCTGAGTTCCAGGCACACTGCAGCTGTGAAAGGCATCCAAAAGGGAGTGCAAAAGTGCCACAACATGGCTGCTTTCACGGCTTTTTCCTTGGCAAGAAGCCTAACACCAGGCTGATTTACCTTCCCAGGGTTACTGTTAGGCTTAGGCCTAGGGCTAGGATTTTTAAAACTAGGAAGCCCTGGGCTCCAGGCACACTGCAGCTGCGAAAGGCATCCCAAGGGGAGCGCAAAAGTGCGACAACATGGCAGCTTTCAACAGCTTTTTCCTTGGCACCATCCCTATACCTAGGCTGATTTATCTGCCTAGGGTTAGGGTTCAGCCTAGGGCTTGGATTTCTTTAACCAGGAAGCCCTGAGTTCCAGGCTTACTTCATCTGCCAAAGGCATCCCAAAGGGAGTGCAGAAGTGCCACAACATGGCTGCTTTCACGGCTTTTCCCTTAGGAAGAACCCTAATACCCGGCTGATTTACCTTCCTAGGGTTACTGTTAGGCTTAGGCCTAGGACTTTTAAAACCAGGAAGCCCTGGGCTCCAGGCACACTGCAGCTGCGAAAGGCATCCCAAGGGGAGCGCAAAAGTGACGCAACTTGGCTGCCACCACTGATATTTCCATGAGACCATCCCGAACCATAGGCTGATTTTCCTTCCTAGGGTTAAGGTTTGAGTTACGCCTAGGGTAAGGGTCTATTAACCAGAAAGCCCTGAGTTCCAAGAACACAGCAGCTGCGAAGGACTAGCCAAGAAGAGCGCAAAAGTACCACAACATGCCTGCCTCCACAGCTTTTTCCTTGGGGACATGCCTAATTCCTGGCTGATTTGCCTTTCTCGTCTTAGGGTTGGGGTTCGGCCTAGGGCTAGGATTTTTAAAATCAGGAAGCCCTGAGTTCCAGGCACACTGCAGCTGTGAAAGGCATCCAAAAGGGAGTGCAAAAGTGCCACAACATGGCTGCTTTCACGGCTTTTTCCTTGGCAAGAAGCCTAACACCAGGCTGATTTCCCTTCCCAGGGTTACTGTTAGGCTTAGGCCTAGGGCTAGGATTTTTAAAACTAGGAAGCCCTGGGCTCCAGGCACACTGCAGCTGTTCAAGGCATCCCAAGGGGAGTACAAAAGTGCTACAACATGGCAGCTTTCACAGCTTTTTCCTTGGCACCATCCCTATAACTAGGCTGATTTATCTGCCTAGGGTTAGGGTTAGGCTTCAGCCTAGGGCTTGGATTTCTTTAACCAGGAAGCCCTGAGTTCCAGGCTTACTTCATCTGCCAAAGGCATCCCAAAGGGAGTGCAGAAGTGCCACAACATGGCTGCTTTCACGGCTTTTCCCTTAGGAAGAACCCTAATACCCGGCTGATTTACCTTCCTAGGGTTACTGTTAGGCTTAGGCCTAGGACTTTTAAAACCAGGAAGCCCTGGGCTCCAGGCACACTGCAGCTGCGAAAGGCATCCCAAGGGGAGCGCAAAAGTGACGCAACTTGGCTGCCACCACTGATATTTCCATGAGACCATCCCGAACCATAGGCTGATTTTCCTTCCTAGGCTTAAGGTTTGAGTTACGCCTAGGGTAAGGGTTCTATTAACCAGAAAGCCCTGAGTTCCAAGAACACAGCAGCTGCGAAGGACTAGCCAAGAAGAGTGCAAAAGTACCACAACATGCCTGCCTCCACAGCTTTTTCCTTGGGGACATGCCTAATTCCTGGCTGATTTGCCTTTCTCATCTTAGGTTTGGGGTTCGGCCTAGGGCTAGGATTTTTAAAATCAGGAAGCCCTGAGTTCCAGGCACACTGCAGCTGTGAAAGGCATCCAAAAGGGAGTGCAAAAGTGCCACAACATGGCTGCTTTCACGGCTTTTTCCTTGGCAAGAAGCCTAACACCAGGCTGATTTACCTTCCCAGGGTTACTGTTAGGCTTAGGCCTAGGGCTAGGATTTTTAAAACTAGGAAGCCCTGGGCTCCAGGCACACTGCAGCTGCGAAAGGCATCCCAAGGGGAGCGCAAAAGTGCGACAACATGGCAGCTTTCACAGCTTTTTCCTTGGCACCATCCCTATACCTAGGCTGATTTATCTGCCTAGGGTTAGGGTTCAGCCTAGGGCTTGGATTTCTTTAACCAGGAAGCCCTGAGTTCCAGGCTTACTTCATCTGCCAAAGGCATCCCAAAGGGAGTGCAGAAGTGCCACAACATGGCTGCTTTCACGGCTTTTCCCTTAGGAAGAACCCTAATACCCGGCTGATTTACCTTCCTAGGGTTACTGTTAGGCTTAGGCCTAGGACTTTTAAAACCAGGAAGCCCTGGGCTCCAGGCACACTGCAGCTGCGAAAGGCATCCCAAGGGGAGCGCAAAAGTGACGCAACTTGGCTGCCACCACTGATATTTCCATGAGACCATCCCGAACCATAGGCTGATTTTCCTTCCTAGGGTTAAGGTTTGAGTTACGCCTAGGGTAAGGGTCTATTAACCAGAAAGCCCTGAGTTCCAAGAACACAGCAGCTGCGAAGGACTAGCCAAGAAGAGCGCAAAAGTACCACAACATGCCTGCCTCCACAGCTTTTTCCTTGGGGACATGCCTAATTCCTGGCTGATTTGCCTTTCTCGTCTTAGGGTTGGGGTTCGGCCTAGGGCTAGGATTTTTAAAATCAGGAAGCCCTGAGTTCCAGGCACACTGGAGCTGTGAAAGGCATCCAAAAGGGAGTGCAAAAGTGCCACAACATGGCTGCTTTCAGGGCATTTTCCTTGGCAAGAAGCCTAACACCAGGCTGATTTACCTTCCTAGGGTTACTGTTAGGCTTAGGCCTAGGACTTTTAAAACCAGGAAGCCCTGGGCTCCAGGCACACTGCAGCTGTTCAAGGCATCCCAAGGGGAGTACAAAAGTGCAACAACATGGCAGCTTTCACAGCTTTTTCCTTGGCACCATCCCTATACCTAGGCTGATTTATCTGCCTAGGGTTATGGTTCAGCCTAGGGCTTGGATTTCTTTAACCAGGAAGCCCTGAGTTCCAGGCTTACTTCATCTGCCAAAGGCATCCCAAAGGGAGTGCAGAAGTGCCACAACATGGCTGCTTTCACGGCTTTTCCCTTAGGAAGAACCCTAATACCCGGCTGATTTACCTTCCTAGGGTTACTGTTAGGCTTAGGCCTAGGACTTTTAAAACCAGGAAGCCCTGGGCTCCAGGCACACTGCAGCTGCGAAAGGCATCCCAAGGGGAGCGCAAAAGTGACGCAACTTGGCTGCCACCACTGATATTTCCATGAGACCATCCCGAACCATAGGCTGATTTTCCTTCCTAGGGTTAAGGTTTGAGTTACGCCTAGGGTAAGGGTCTATTAACCAGAAAGCCCTGAGTTCCAAGAACACAGTAGCTGCGAAGGACTAGCCAAGAAGAGCGCAAAAGTACCACAACATGCCTGCCTCCACAGCTTTTTCCTTGGGGACATGCCTAATGCCTGGCTGAATTGCCTTTCTCGTCTTAGGGTTGGGGTTCGGCCTAGGGCTAGGATTATTAAAATCAGGAAGCCCTGAGTTCCAGGCACACTGCAGCTGTGAAAGGCATCCAAAAGGGAGTGCAAAAGTGCCACAACATGGCTGCTTTCACGGCTTTTTCCTTGGCAAGAAGCCTAACACCAGGCTGATTTACCTTCCCAGGGTTACTGTTAGGCTTAGGCCTAGGGCTAGGATTTTTAAAACTAGGAAGCCCTGGGCTCCAGGCACACTGCAGCTGTTCAAGGCATCCCAAGGGGAGTACAAAAGTGCAACAACATGGCAGCTTTCACAGCTTTTTCCTTGGCACCATCCCTATACCTAGGCTGATTTATCTGCCTAGGGTTAGGGTTAGGCTTCAGCCTAGGGCTTGGATTTCTTTAACCAGGAAGACCTGAGTTCCAGGCTTACTTCATCTGCCAAAGGCATCCCAAAGGGAGTGCAGAAGTGCCACAACATGGCTGCTTTCACGGCTTTTCCCTTAGGAAGAACCCTAATACCCGGCTGATTTACCTTCCTAGGGTTACTGTTAGGCTTAGGCCTAGGACTTTTAAAACCAGGAAGCCCTGGGCTCCAGGCACACTGCAGCTGCGAAAGGCATCCCAAGGGGAGCGCAAAAGTGCAACAACATGGCAGCTTTCACAGCTTTTTCCTTGGCACCATCCCTATACCTAGGCTGATTTATCTGCCTAGGGTTAGGGTTAGGCTTCAGCCTAGGGCTTGGATTTCTTTAACCAGGAAGCCCTGAGTTCCAGGCTTACTTCATCTGCCAAAGGCATCCCAAAGGGAGTGCAGAAGTGCCACAACATGGCTGCTTTCACGGCTTTTCCCTTAGGAAGAACCCTAATACCCGGCTGATTTACCTTCCTAGGGTTACTGTTAGGCTTAGGCCTAGGACTTTTAAAACCAGGAAGCCCTGGGCTCCAGGCACACTGCAGCTGCGAAAGGCATCCCAAGGGGAGCGCAAAAGTGACGCAACTTGGCTGCCACCACTGATATTTCCATGAGACCATCCCGAACCATAGGCTGATTTTCCTTCCTAGGGTTAAGGTTTGAGTTACGCCTAGGGTAAGGGCTCTATTAACCAGAAAGCCCTGAGTTCCAAGAACACAGCAGCTGCGAAGGACTAGCCAAGAAGAGCGCAAAAGTACCACAACATGCCTGCCTCCACAGCTTTTTCCTTGGGGACATGCCTAATTCCTGGCTGATTTGCCTTTCTCGTCTTAGGGTTGGGGTTCGGCCTAGGGCTAGGATTTTTAAAATCAGGAAGCCCTGAGTTCCAGGCACACTGCAGCTGTGAAAGGCATCCAAAAGGGAGTGCAAAAGTGCCACAACATGGCTGCTTTCACGGCTTTTTCCTTGGCAAGAAGCCTAACACCAGGCTGATTTACCTTCCCAGGGTTACTGTTAGGCTTAGGCCTAGGGCTAGGATTTTTGAAACTAGGAAGCCCTTAGCTCCAGGCACACTCCAGCTGCGAAAGGCATCCCAAGGGGAGCGCAAAAGTGCAACAACATGGCAGCTTTCACAGCTTTTTCCTTGGCACCATCCCTATACCTAGGCTGATTTATCTGCCTAGGGTTAGGGTTAGGCTTCAGCCTAGGGCTTGGATTTCTTTAACCAGGAAGCCCTGAGTTCCAGGCTTACTTCATCTGCCAAAGGCATCCCAAAGGGAGTGCAGAAGTGCCACAACATGGCTGCTTTCACGGCTTTTCCCTTAGGAAGAACCCTAATACCCGGCTGATTTACCTTCCTAGGGTTACTGTTAGGCTTAGGCCTAGGACTTTTAAAACCAGGAAGCCCTGGGCTCCAGGCACACTGCAGCTGCGAAAGGCATCCCAAGGGGAGCGCAAAAGTGACGCAACTTGGCTGCCACCACTGATATTTCCATGAGACCATCCCGAACCATAGGCTGATTTTCCTTCCTAGGGTTAAGGTTTGAGTTACGCCTAGGGTAAGGGTCTATTAACCAGAAAGCCCTGAGTTCCAAGAACACAGCAGCTGCGAAGGACTAGCCAAGAAGAGCGCAAAAGTACCACAACATGCCTGCCTCCACAGCTTTTTCCTTGGGGACATGCCTAATTCCTGGCTGATTTGCTTTTCTCGTCTTAGGGTTGGGGTTCGGCCTAGGGCTAGGATTTTTAAAATCAGGAAGCCCTGAGTTCCAGGCACACTGCAGCTGTGAAAGGCATCCAAAAGGGAGTGCAAAAGTGCCACAACATGGCTGCTTTCACGGCTTTTTCCTTGGCAAGAAGCCTAACACCAGGCTGATTTCCCTTCCCAGGGTTACTGTTAGGCTTAGGCCTAGGGCTAGGATTTTTAAAACTAGGAAGCCCTTAGCTCCAGGCACACTGCAGCTGTTCAAGGCATCCCAAGGGGAGTACAAAAGTGCAACAACATGGCAGCTTTCACAGCTTTTTCCTTGGCACCATCCCTATACCTAGGCTGATTTATCTGCCTAGGGTTAGGGTTAGGGTTCAGCCTAGGGCTTGGATTTCTTTAACCAGGAAGCCCTGAGTTCCAGGCTTACTTCATCTGCCAAAGGCATCCCAAAGGGAGTGCAGAAGTGCCACAACATGGCTGCTTTCACGGCTTTTCCCTTAGGAAGAACCCTAATACCCGGCTGATTTACCTTCCTAGGGTTACTGTTAGGCTTAGGCCTAGGACTTTTAAAACCAGGAAGCCCTGGGCTCCAGGCACACTGCAGCTGCGAAAGGCATCCCAAGGGGAGCGCAAAAGTGACGCAACTTGGCTGCCACCACTGATATTTCCATGAGACCATCCCGAACCATAGGCTGATTTTCCTTCCTAGGCTTAAGGTTTGAGTTACGCCTAGGGTAAGGGCTCTATTAAGCAGAAAGCCCTGAGTTCCAAGAACACAGCAGCTGCGAAGGACTAGCCAAGAAGAGCGCAAAAGTACCACAACATGCCTGCCTCCACAGCTTTTTCCTTGGGGACATGCCTAATTCCTGGGTGATTTGCCTTTCTCGTCTTAGGGTTGGGGTTCGGCCTAGGGCTAGGATTTTTAAAATCAGGAAGCCCTGAGTTCCAGGCACACTGCAGCTGTGAAAGGCATCCAAAAGGGAGTGCAAAAGTGCCACAACATGGCTGCTTTCACGGCTTTTTCCTTGGCAAGAAGCCTAACACCAGGCTGATTTCCCTTCCCAGGGTTACTGTTAGGCTTAGGCCTAGGGCTAGGATTTTTGAAACTAGGAAGCCCTTAGCTCCAGGCACACTGCAGCTGTTCAAGGCATCCCAAGGGGAGTACAAAAGTGCAACAACATGGCAGCTTTCACAGCTTTTTCCTTGGCACCATCCCTATACCTAGGCTGATTTATCTGCCTAGGGTTAGGGTTAGGCTTCAGCCTAGGGCTTGGATTTCTTTAACCAGGAAGCCCTGAGTTCCAGGCTTACTTCATCTGCCAAAGGCATCCCAAAGGGAGTGCAGAAGTGCCACAACATGGCTGCTTTCACGGCTTTTCCCTTAGGAAGAACCCTAATACCCGGCTGATTTACCTTCCTAGGGTTACTGTTAGGCTTAGGCCTAGGACTTTTAAAACCAGGAAGCCCTGGGCTCCAGGCACACTGCAGCTGCGAAAGGCATCCCAAGGGGAGCGCAAAAGTGACGCAACTTGGCTGCCACCACTGATATTTCCATGAGACCATCCCGAACCATAGGCTGATTTTCCTTCCTAGGGTTAAGGTTTGAGTTACGCCTAGGGTAAGGGTCTATTAACCAGAAAGCCCTGAGTTCCAAGAACACAGCAGCTGCGAACGACTAGCCAAGAAGAGCGCAAAAGTACCACAACATGCCTGCCTCCACAGCTTTTTCCTTGGGGACATGCCTAATTCCTGGCTGATTTGCCTTTCTCGTCTTATGGTTGGGGTTCGGCCTAGGGCTAGGATTTTTAAAATCAGGAAGCCCTGAGTTCCAGGCACACTGCAGCTGTGAAAGGCATCCAAAAGGGAGTGCAAAAGTGCCACAACATGGCTGCTTTCACGGCTTTTTCCTTGGCAAGAAGCCTAACACCAGGCTGATTTACCTTCCCAGGGTTACTGTTAGGCTTAGGCCTAGGGCTAGGATTTTTAAAACTAGGAAGCCCTTAGCTCCAGGCACACTGCAGCTGTTCAAGGCATCCCAAGGGGAGTACAAAAGTGCAACAACATGGCAGCTTTCACAGCTTTTTCCTTGGCACCATCCCTATACCTAGGCTGATTTATCTGCCTAGGGTTAGGGTTAGGCTTCAGCCTAGGGCTTGGATTTCTTTAACCAGGAAGCCCTGAGTTCCAGGCTTACTTCATCTGCCAAAGGCATCCCAAAGGGAGTGCAGAAGTGCCACAACATGGCTGCTTTCACGGCTTTTCCCTTAGGAAGAACCCTAATACCCGGCTGATTTACCTTCCTAGGGTTACTGTTAGGCTTAGGCCTAGGACTTTTAAAACCAGGAAGCCCTGGGCTCCAGGCACACTGCAGCTGCGAAAGGCATCCCAAGGGGAGCGCAAAAGTGACGCAACTTGGCTGCCACCACTGATATTTCCATGAGACCATCCCGAACCATAGGCTGATTTTCCTTCCTAGGGTTAAGGTTTGAGTTACGCCTAGGGTAAGGGTCTATTAACCAGAAAGCCCTGAGTTCCAAGAACACAGCAGCTGCGAAGGACTAGCCAAGAAGAGCGCAAAAGTACCACAACATGCCTGCCTCCACAGCTTTTTCCTTGGGGACATGCCGAATGCCTGGCTGATTTGCCTTTCTCGTCTTAGGGTTGGGGTTCGGCCTAGGGCTAGGATTTTTAAAATCAGGAAGCCCTGAGTTCCAGGCACACTGCAGCTGTGAAAGGCATCCAAAAGGGAGTGCAAAAGTGCCACAACATGGCTGCTTTCACGGCTTTTTCCTTGGCAAGAAGCCTAACACCAGGCTGATTTCCCTTCCCAGGGTTACTGATAAGCTTAGGCCTAGGGCTAGGATTTTTAAAACTAGGAAGCCCTGGGCTCCAGGCACACTGCAGCTGTTCAAGGCATCCCAAGGGGAGTACAAAAGTGCAACAACATGGCAGCTTTCACAGCTTTTTCCTTGGCACCATCCCTATACCTAGGCTGATTTATCTGCCTAGGGTTAGGGTTAGGGTTCAGCCTAGGGCTTGGATTTCTTTAACCAGGAAGCCCTGAGTTCCAGGCTTACTTCATCTGCCAAAGGCATCCCAAAGGGAGTGCAGAAGTGCCACAACATGGCTGCTTTCACGGCTTTTCCCTTAGGAAGAACCCTAATACCCGGCTGATTTACCTTCCTAGGGTTACTGTTAGGCTTAGGCCTAGGACTTTTAAAACCAGGAAGCCCTGGGCTCCAGGCACACTGCAGCTGCGAAAGGCATCCCAAGGGGAGCGCAAAAGTGACGCAACTTGGCTGCCACCACTGATATTTCCATGAGACCATCCCGAACCATAGTTTGATTTTCCTTCCTAGGGTTAAGTTTTGAGTTACGCCTAGGGTAAGGGTCTATTAACCAGAAAGCCCTGAGTTCCAAGAACACAGCAGCTGCGAAGGACTAGCCAAGAAGAGCGCAAAAGAACCACAACATGCCTGCCTCCACAGCTTTTTCCTTGGGGACATGCCTAATTCCTGGCTGATTTGCCTTTCTCGTCTTAGGGTTGGGGTTCGGCCTAGGGCTAGGATTTTTAAAATCAGGAAGCCCTGAGTTCCAGGCACACTGCAGCTGTGAAAGGCATCCAAAAGGGAGTGCAAAAGTGCCACAACATGGCTGCTTTCACGGCTTTTTCCTTGGCAAGAAGCCTAACACCAGGCTGATTTCCCTTCCCAGGGTTACTGTTAGGCTTAGGCCTAGGGCTAGGATATTTCAAACTAGGAAGCCCTTAGCTCCAGGCACACTGCAGCTGTTCAAGGCATCCCAAGGGGAGTACAAAAGTGCTACAACATGGCAGCTTTCACAGCTTTTTCCTTGGCACCATCCCTATACCTAGGCTGATTTATCTGCCTAGGGTTAGGGTTAGGCTTCAGCCTAGGGCTTGGATTTCTTTAACCAGGAAGCCCTGAGTTCCAGGCTTACTTCATCTGCCAAAGGCATCCCAAAGGGAGTGCAGAAGTGCCACAACATGGCTGCTTTCACGGCTTTTCCCTTAGGAAGAACCCTAATACCCGGCTGATTTACCTTCCTAGGGTTACTGTTAGGCTTAGGACTAGGACTTTTAAAACCAGGAAGCCCTGGGCTCCAGGCACACTGCAGCTGCGAAAGGCATCCCAAGGGGAGCGCAAAAGTGACGCAACTTGGCTGCCACCACTGATATTTCCATGAGACCATCCCGAACCATAGGCTGATTTTCCTTCCTAGGGTTAAGGTTTGAGTTACGCCTAGGGTAAGGGTCTATTAACCAGAAAGCCCTGAGTTCCAAGAACACAGCAGCTGCGAAGGACTAGCCAAGAAGAGCGCAAAAGTACCACAACATGCCTGCCTCCACAGCTTTTTCCTTGGGGACATGCCTAATTCCTGGCTGATTTGCCTTTCTCGTCTTAGGGTTGGGGTTCGGCCTAGGGCTAGGATTTTTAAAATCAGGAAGCCCTGAGTTCCAGGCACACTGCAGCTGTGAAAGGCATCCAAAAGGGAGTGCAAAAGTGCCACAACATGGCTGCTTTCACGGCTTTTTCCTTGGCAAGAAGCCTAACACCAGGCTGATTTACCTTCCCAGGGTTACTGTTAGGCTTAGGCCTAGGGCTAGGATTTTTAAAACTAGGAAGCCCTTAGCTCCAGGCACACTGCAGCTGTTCAAGGCATCCCAAGGGGAGTACAAAAGTGCAACAACATGGCAGCTTTCACAGCTTTTTCCTTGGCACCATCCCTATACCTAGGCTGATTTATCTGCCTAGGGTTAGGGTTAGGCTTCAGCCTAGGGCTTGGATTTCTTTAACCAGGAAGCCCTGAGTTCCAGGCTTACTTCATCTGCCAAAGGCATCCCAAAGGGAGTGCAGAAGTGCCACAACATGGCTGCTTTCACGGCTTTTCCCTTAGGAAGAACCCTAATACCCGGCTGATTTACCTTCCTAGGGTTACTGTTAGGCTTAGGCCTAGGACTTTTAAAACCAGGAAGCCCTGGGCTCCAGGCACACTGCAGCTGCGAAAGGCATCCCAAGGGGAGCGCAAAAGTGACGCAACTTGGCTGCCACCACTGATATTTCCATGAGACCATCCCGAACCATAGGCTGATTTTCCTTCCTAGGGTTAAGGTTTGAGTTACGCCTAGGGTAAGGGTCTATTAACCAGAAAGCCCTGAGTTCCAAGAACACAGCAGCTGCGAAGGACTAGCCAAGAAGAGCGCAAAAGTACCACAACATGCCTGCCTCCACAGCTTTTTCCTTGGGGACATGCCTAATGCCTGACTGATTTGCCTTTCTCGTCTTAGGGTTGGGGTTCGGCCTAGGGCTAGGATTTTTAAAATCAGGAAGCCCTGAGTTCCAGGCACACTGCAGCTGTGAAAGGCATCCAAAAGGGAGTGCAAAAGTGCCACAACATGGCTGCTTTCACGGCTTTTTCCTTGGCAAGAAGCCTAACACCAGGCTGATTTCCCTTCCCAGGGTTACTGATAAGCTTAGGTCTAGGGCTAGGATTTTTAAAACTAGGAAGCCCTTAGCTCCAGGCACACTACAGCTGTTCAAGGCATCCCAAGGGGAGTACAAAATGCAACAACATGGCAGCTTTCACAGCTTTTTCCTTGGCACCATCCCTATACCTAGGCTGATTTATCTGCCTAGGGTTAGGGTTAGGCTTCAGCCTAGGGCTTGGATTTCTTTAACCAGGAAGCCCTGAGTTCCAGGCTTACTTCATCTGCCAAAGGCATCCCAAAGGGAGTGCAGAAGTGCCACAACATGGCTGCTTTCACGGCTTTTCCCTTAGGAAGAACCCTAATACCCGGCTGATTTACCTTCCTAGGGTTACTGTTAGGCTTAGGCCTAGGACTTTTAAAACCAGGAAGCCCTGGGCTCCAGGCACACTGCAGCTGCGAAAGGCATCCCAAGGGGAGCGCAAAAGTGACGCAACTTGGCTGCCACCACTGATATTTCCATGAGACCATCCCGAACCATAGGCTGATTTTCCTTCCTAGGGTTAAGGTTTGAGTTACGCCTAGGGTAAGGGTCTATTAACCAGAAAGCCCTGAGTTCCAAGAACACAGCAGCTGCGAAGGACTAGCCAAGAAGAGCGCAAAAGTACCACAACATGCCTGCCTCCACAGCTTTTTCCTTGGGGACATGCCTAATGCCTGACTGATTTGCCTTTCTCGTCTTAGGGTTGGGGTTCGGCCTAGGGCTAGGATTTTTAAAATCAGGAAGCCCTGAGTTCCAGGCACACTGCAGCTGTGAAAGGCATCCAAAAGGGAGTGCAAAAGTGCCACAACATGGCTGCTTTCACGGCTTTTTCCTTGGCAAGAAGCCTAACACCAGGCTGATTTCCCTTCCCAGGGTTACTGATAAGCTTAGGTCTAGGGCTAGGATTTTTAAAACTAGGAAGCCCTTAGCTCCAGGCACACTACAGCTGTTCAAGGCATCCCAAGGGGAGTACAAAATGCAACAACATGGCAGCTTTCACAGCTTTTTCCTTGGCACCATCCCTATACCTAGGCTGATTTATCTGCCTAGGGTTAGGGTTAGGCTTCAGCCTAGGGCTTGGATTTCTTTAACCAGGAAGCCCTGAGTTCCAGGCTTACTTCATCTGCCAAAGGCATCCCAAAGGGAGTGCAGAAGTGCCACAACATGGCTGCTTTCACGGCTTTTCCCTTAGGAAGAACCCTAATACCCGGCTGATTTACCTTCCTAGGGTTACTGTTAGGCTTAGGCCTAGGACTTTTAAAACCAGGAAGCCCTGGGCTCCAGGCACACTGCAGCTGCGAAAGGCATCCCAAGGGGAGCGCAAAAGTGACGCAACTTGGCTGCCACCACTGATATTTCCATGAGACCATCCCGAACCATAGGCTGATTTTCCTTCCTAGGGTTAAGGTTTGAGTTACGCCTAGGGTAAGGGTCTATTAACCAGAAAGCCCTGAGTTCCAAGAACACAGCAGCTGCGAAGGACTAGCCAAGAAGAGCGCAAAAGTACCACAACATGCCTGCCTCCACAGCTTTTTCCTTGGGGACATGCCTAATGCCTGACTGATTTGCCTTTCTCGTCTTAGGGTTGGGGTTCGGCCTAGGGCTAGGATTTTTAAAATCAGGAAGCCCTGAGTTCCAGGCACACTGCAGCTGTGAAAGGCATCCAAAAGGGAGTGCAAAAGTGCCACAACATGGCTGCTTTCACGGCTTTTTCCTTGGCAAGAAGCCTAACACCAGGCTGATTTCCCTTCCCAGGGTTACTGATAAGCTTAGGTCTAGGGCTAGGATTTTTAAAACTAGGAAGCCCTTAGCTCCAGGCACACTACAGCTGTTCAAGGCATCCCAAGGGGAGTACAAAAGTGCAACAACATGGCAGCTTTCACAGCTTTTTCCTTGGCACCATCCCTATACCTAGGCTGATTTATCTGCCTAGGGTTAGGGTTAGGCTTCAGCCTAGGGCTTGGATTTCTTTAACCAGGAAGCCCTGAGTTCCAGGCTTACTTCATCTGCCAAAGGCATCCCAAAGGGAGTGCAGAAGTGCCACAACATGGCTGCTTTCACGGCTTTTCCCTTAGCAAGAACCCTAATACCCGGCTGATTTACCTTCCTAGGGTTACTGTTAGGCTTAGGCCTAGGACTTTTAAAACCAGGAAGCCCTGGGCTCCAGGCACACTGCAGCTGCGAAAGGCATCCCAAGGGGAGCGCAAAAGTGACGCAACTTGGCTGCCACCACTGATATTTCCATGAGACCATCCCGAACCATAGGCTGATTTTCCTTCCTAGGGTTAAGGTTTGAGATACGCCTAGGGTAAGGGTCTATTAACCAGAAAGCCCTGAGTTCCAAGAACACAGCAGCTGCGAAGGACTAGCCAAGAAGAGCGCAAAAGTACCACAACATGCCTGCCTCCACAGCTTTTTCCTTGGGGACATGCCTAATTCCTGGCTGATTTGCCTTTCTCGTCTTAGGGTTGGGGTTCGGCCTAGGGCTAGGATTGTTAAAATCAGGAAGCCCTGAGTTCCAGGCACACTGCAGCTGTGAAAGTCATCCAAAAGGGAGTGCAAAAGTGCCACAACATGGCTGCTTTCACGGCTTTTTCCTTGGCAAGAAGCCTAACACCAGGCTGATTTACCTTCCCAGGGTTACTGTTAGGCTTAGGACTAGGGCTAGGATTTTTAAAACTAGGAAGCCCTTAGCTCCAGGCACACTGCAGCTGTTCAAGGCATCCCAAGGGGAGTACAAAAGTGCTACAACATGGCAGCTTTCACAGCTTTTTCCTTGGCACCATCCCTATACCTAGGCTGATTTATCTGCCTAGGGTTAGGGTTAGGCTTCAGCCTAGGGCTTGGATTTCTTTAACCAGGAAGCCCTGAGTTCCAGGCTTACTTCATCTGCCAAAGGCATCCCAAAGGGAGTGCAGAAGTGCCACAACATGGCTGCTTTCACGGCTTTTCCCTTAGGAAGAACCCTAATACCCGGCTGATTTACCTTCCTAGGGTTACTGTTAGGCTTAGGCCTAGGACTTTTAAAACCAGGAAGCCCTGGGCTCCAGGCACACTGCAGCTGCGAAAGGCATCCCAAGGGGAGCGCAAAAGTGACGCAACTTGGCTGCCACCACTGATATTTCCATGAGACCATCCCGAACCATAGGTTGATTTTCCTTCCTAGGGTTAAGGTTTGAGTTACGCCTAGGGTAAGGGCTCTATTAACCAGAAAGCCCTGAGTTCCAAGAACACAGCAGCTGCGAAGGACTAGCCAAGAAGAGCGCAAAAGTACCACAACATGCCTGCCTCCACAGCTTTTTCCTTGGGGACATGCCTAATTCCTGGCTGATTTGCCTTTCTCGTCTTAGGGTTGGGGTTCGGCCTAGGGCTAGGATTTTTAAAATCAGGAAGCCCTGAGTTCCAGGCACACTGCAGCTGTGAAAGGCATCCAAAAGGGAGTGCAAAAGTGCCACAACATGGCTGCTTTCACGGCTTTTTCCTTGGCAAGAAGCCTAACACCAGGCTGATTTCCCTTCCCAGGGTTACTGTTAGGCTTAGGCCTAGGGCTAGGATTTTTCAAACTAGGAAGCCCTTAGCTCCAGGCACACTGCAGCTGTTCAAGGCATCCCAAGGGGAGTACAAAAGTGCAACAACATGGCAGCTTTCACAGCTTTTTCCTTGGCACCATCCCTATACCTAGGCTGATTTATCTGCCTAGGGTTAGGGTTAGGCTTCAGCCTAGGGCTTGGATTTCTTTAACCAGGAAGCCCTGAGTTCCAGGCTTACTGCATCTGCCAAAGGCATCCCAAAGGGAGCGCAGAAGTGCCACAACATGGCTGCTTTCACAGCTTTTTCCTTAGGAAGAACCCTAATACCCGGCTGATTTACCTTCCTAGGGTTACTGTTAGGCTTAGGCCTAGGACTTTTAAAACCAGGAAGCCCTGGGCTCCAGGCACACTGCAGCTGCGAAAGGCATCCCAAGGGGAGCGCAAAAGTGACGCAACTTGGCTGCCACCACTGATATTTCCATGAGACCATCCCGAACCATAGGCTGATTTTCCTTCCTTGGGTTAAGTTTTGAGTTACGCCTAGGGTAAGGGCTCTATTAACCAGAAAGCCCTGAGTTCCAAGAACACAGCAGCTGCGAAGGACTAGCCAAGAAGAGCGCAAAAGTACCACAACATGCCTGCCTCCACAGCTTTTTCCTTGGGGACATGCCTAATTCCTGGCTGATTTGCCTTTCTCGTCTTAGGGTTGGGGTTCGGCCTAGGGCTAGGATTTTTAAAATCAGGAAGCCCTGAGTTCCAGGCACACTGCAGCTGTGAAAGGCATCCAAAAGGGAGTGCAAAAGTGCCACAACATGGCTGCTTTCACGGCTTTTTCCTTGGCAAGAAGCCTAACACCAGGCTGATTTACCTTCCCAGGGTTACTGTTAGGCTTAGGCCTAGGGCTAGGATTTTTAAAACTAGGAAGCCCTGGGCTCCAGGCACACTGCAGCTGTTCAAGGCATCCCAAGGGGAGTACAAAAGTGCAACAACATGGCAGCTTTCACAGCTTTTTCCTTGGCACCATCCCTATACCTAGGCTGATTTATCTGCCTAGGGTTAGGGTTAGGCTTCAGCCTACGGCTTGGATTTCTTTAACCAGGAAGACCTGAGTTCCAGGCTTACTTCATCTGCCAAAGGCATCCCAAAGGGAGTGCAGAAGTGCCACAACATGGCTGCTTTCACGGCTTTTCCCTTAGGAAGAACCCTAATACCCGGCTGATTTACCTTCCTAGGGTTACTGTTAGGCTTAGGCCTAGGACTTTTAAAACCAGGAAGCCCTGGGCTCCAGGCACACTGCAGCTGCGAAAGGCATCCCAAGGGGAGCGCAAAAGTGCAACAACATGGCAGCTTTCACAGCTTTTTCCTTGGCACCATCCCTATACCTAGGCTGATTTATCTGCCTAGGGTTAGGGTTAGGCTTCAGCCTAGGGCTTGGATTTCTTTAACCAGGAAGCCCTGAGTTCCAGGCTTACTTCATCTGCCAAAGGCATCCCAAAGGGAGTGCAGAAGTGCCACAACATGGCTGCTTTCACGGCTTTTCCCTTAGGAAGAACCCTAATACCCGGCTGATTTACCTTCCTAGGGTTACTGTTAGGCTTAGGCCTAGGACTTTTAAAACCAGGAAGCCCTGGGCTCCAGGCACACTGCAGCTGCGAAAGGCATCCCAAGGGGAGCGCAAAAGTGACGCAACTTGGCTGCCACCACTGATATTTCCATGAGACCATCCCGAACCATAGGTTGATTTTCCTTCCTAGGGTTAAGGTTTGAGTTACGCCTAGGGTAAGGGTCTATTAACCAGAAAGCCCTGAGTTCCAAGAACACAGCAGCTGCGAAGGACTAGCCAAGAAGAGCGCAAAAGTACCACAACATGCCTGCCTCCACAGCTTTTTCCTTGGGGACATGCCTAATTCCTGGCTGATTTGCCTTTCTCGTCTTAGGGTTGGGGTTCGGCCTAGGGCTAGGATTTTTAAAATCAGGAAGCCCTGAGTTCCAGGCACACTGCAGCTGTGAAAGGCATCCAAAAGGGAGTGCAAAAGTGCCACAACATGGCTGCTTTCACGGCTTTTTCCTTGGCAAGAAGCCTAACACCAGGCTGATTTACCTTCCCAGGGTTACTGTTAGGCTTAGGCCTAGGGCTAGGATTTTTAAAACTAGGAAGCCCTGGGCTACAGGCACACTGCAGCTGTTCAAGGCATCCCAAGGGGAGTACAAAAGTGCAACAACATGGCAGCTTTCACAGCTTTTTCCTTGGCACCATCCCTATACCTAGGCTGATTTATCTGCCTAGGGTTAGGGTTAGGCTTCAGCCTAGGGCTTGGATTTCTTTAACCAGGAAGCCCTGAGTTCCAGGCTTACTTCATCTGCCAAAGGCATCCCAAAGGGAGTGCAGAAGTGCCACAACATGGCTGCTTTCACGGCTTTTCCCTTAGGAAGAACCCTAATACCCGGCTGATTTACCTTCCTAGGGTTACTGTTAGGCTTAGGCCTAGGACTTTTAAAACCAGGAAGCCCTGGGCTCCAGGCACACTGCAGCTGCGAAAGGCATCCCAAGGGGAGCGCAAAAGTGACGCAACTTGGCTGCCACCACTGATATTTCCATGAGACCATCCCGAACCATAGGCTGATTTTCCTTCCTAGGGTTAAGGTTTGAGTTACGCCTAGGGTAAGGGCTCTATTAACCAGAAAGCCCTGAGTTCCAAGAACACAGCAGCTGCGAAGGACTAGCCAAGAAGAGCGCAAAAGTACCACAACATGCCTGCCTCCACAGCTTTTTCCTTGGGGACATGCCTAATTCCTGAGTGATTTGCCTTTCTCGTCTTAGGGTTGGGGTTCGGCCTAGGGCTAGGATTTTTAAAATCAGGAAGCCCTGAGTTCCAGGCACACTGCAGCTGTGAAAGGCATCCAAAAGGGAGTGCAAAAGTGCCACAACATGGCTGCTTTCACGGCTTTTTCCTTGGCAAGAAGCCTAACACCAGGCTGATTTACCTTCCCAGGGTTACTGTTAGGCTTAGGCCTAGGGCTAGGATTTTTGAAACTAGGAAGCCCTTAGCTCCAGGCACACTGCAGCTGCGAAAGGCATCCCAAGGGGAGCGCAAAAGTGCAACAACATGGCAGCTTTCACAGCTTTTTCCTTGGCACCATCCCTATACCTAGGCTGATTTATCTGCCTAGGGTTAGGGTTAGGCTTCAGCCTAGGGCTTGGATTTCTTTAACCAGGAAGACCTGAGTTCCAGGCTTACTTCATCTGCCAAAGGCATCCCAAAGGGAGTGCAGAAGTGCCACAACATGGCTGCTTTCACGGCTTTTCCCTTAGGAAGAACCCTAATACCCGGCTGATTTACCTTCCTAGGGTTACTGTTAGGCTTAGGCCTAGGACTTTTAAAACCAGGAAGCCCTGGGCTCCAGGCACACTGCAGCTGCGAAAGGCATCCCAAGGGGAGCGCAAAAGTGACGCAACTTGGCTGCCACCACTGATATTTCCATGAGACCATCCCGAACCATAGGCTGATTTTCCTTCCTAGGGTTAAGGTTTGAGTTACGCCTAGGGTAAGGGTCTATTAACCAGAAAGCCCTGAGTTCCAAGAACACAGCAGCTGCGAAGGACTAGCCAAGAAGAGCGCAAAAGTACCACAACATGCCTGCCTCCACAGCTTTTTCCTTGGGGACATGCCTAATTCCTGGCTGATTTGCTTTTCTCGTCTTAGGGTTGGGGTTCGGCCTAGGGCTAGGATTTTTAAAATCAGGAAGCCCTGAGTTCCAGGCACACTGCAGCTGTGAAAGGCATCCAAAAGGGAGTGCAAAAGTGCCACAACATGGCTGCTTTCACGGCTTTTTCCTTGGCAAGAAGCCTAACACCAGGCTGATTTCCCTTCCCAGGGTTACTGTTAGGCTTAGGCCTAGGGCTAGGATTTTTAAAACTAGGAAGCCCTTAGCTCCAGGCACACTGCAGCTGTTCAAGGCATCCCAAGGGGAGTACAAAAGTGCAACAACATGGCAGCTTTCACAGCTTTTTCCTTGGCACCATCCCTATACCTAGGCTGATTTATCTGCCTAGGGTTAGGGTTAGGGTTCAGCCTAGGGCTTGGATTTCTTTAACCAGGAAGCCCTGAGTTCCAGGCTTACTTCATCTGCCAAAGGCATCCCAAAGGGAGTGCAGAAGTGCCACAACATGGCTGCTTTCACGGCTTTTCCCTTAGGAAGAACCCTAATACCCGGCTGATTTACCTTCCTAGGGTTACTGTTAGGCTTAGGCCTAGGACTTTTAAAACCAGGAAGCCCTGGGCTCCAGGCACACTGCAGCTGCGAAAGGCATCCCAAGGGGAGCGCAAAAGTGACGCAACTTGGCTGCCACCACTGATATTTCCATGAGACCATCCCGAACCATAGGCTGATTTTCCTTCCTAGGCTTAAGGTTTGAGTTACGCCTAGGGTAAGGGCTCTATTAACCAGAAAGCCCTGAGTTCCAAGAACACAGCAGCTGCGAAGGACTAGCCAAGAAGAGCGCAAAAGTACCACAACATGCCTGCCTCCACAGCTTTTTCCTTGGGGACATGCCTAATTCCTGGCTGATTTGCCTTTCTCGTCTTAGGGTTGGGGTTCGGCCTAGGGCTAGGATTTTTAAAATCAGGAAGCCCTGAGTTCCAGGCACACTGCAGCTGTGAAAGGCATCCAAAAGGGAGTGCAAAAGTGCCACAACATGGCTGCTTTCACGGCTTTTTCCTTGGCAAGAAGCCTAACACCAGGCTGATTTCCCTTCCCAGGGTTACTGTTAGGCTTAGGCCTAGGGCTAGGATTTTTGAAACTAGGAAGCCCTTAGCTCCAGGCACACTGCAGCTGTTCAAGGCATCCCAAGGGGAGTACAAAAGTGCAACAACATGGCAGCTTTCACAGCTTTTTCCTTGGCACCATCCCTATACCTAGGCTGATTTATCTGCCTAGGGTTAGGGTTAGGCTTCAGCCTAGGGCTTGGATTTCTTTAACCAGGAAGCCCTGAGTTCCAGGCTTACTTCATCTGCCAAAGGCATCCCAAAGGGAGTGCAGAAGTGCCACAACATGGCTGCTTTCACGGCTTTTCCCTTAGGAAGAACCCTAATACCCGGCTGATTTACCTTCCTAGGGTTACTGTTAGGCTTAGGCCTAGGACTTTTAAAACCAGGAAGCCCTGGGCTCCAGGCACACTGCAGCTGCGAAAGGCATCCCAAGGGGAGCGCAAAAGTGACGCAACTTGGCTGCCACCACTGATATTTCCATGAGACCATCCCGAACCATAGGCTGATTTTCCTTCCTAGGGTTAAGGTTTGAGTTACGCCTAGGGTAAGGGTCTATTAACCAGAAAGCCCTGAGTTCCAAGAACACAGCAGCTGCGAACGACTAGCCAAGAAGAGCGCAAAAGTACCACAACATGCCTGCCTCCACAGCTTTTTCCTTGGGGACATGCCTAATTCCTGGCTGATTTGCCTT
Organism: Ammospiza caudacuta; assembly: GCF_027887145.1. Classification (NCBI taxonomy): domain Eukaryota; kingdom Metazoa; phylum Chordata; class Aves; order Passeriformes; family Passerellidae; genus Ammospiza; species Ammospiza caudacuta. The sequence goes on along the minus strand of NW_026683128.1, from coordinate 975,215 downwards.
TCTCGTCTTATGGTTGGGGTTCGGCCTAGGGCTAGGATTTTTAAAATCAGGAAGCCCTGAGTTCCAGGCACACTGCAGCTGTGAAAGGCATCCAAAAGGGAGTGCAAAAGTGCCACAACATGGCTGCTTTCACGGCTTTTTCCTTGGCAAGAAGCCTAACACCAGGCTGATTTACCTTCCCAGGGTTACTGTTAGGCTTAGGCCTAGGGCTAGGATTTTTAAAACTAGGAAGCCCTTAGCTCCAGGCACACTGCAGCTGTTCAAGGCATCCCAAGGGGAGTACAAAAGTGCAACAACATGGCAGCTTTCACAGCTTTTTCCTTGGCACCATCCCTATACCTAGGCTGATTTATCTGCCTAGGGTTAGGGTTAGGCTTCAGCCTAGGGCTTGGATTTCTTTAACCAGGAAGCCCTGAGTTCCAGGCTTACTTCATCTGCCAAAGGCATCCCAAAGGGAGTGCAGAAGTGCCACAACATGGCTGCTTTCACGGCTTTTCCCTTAGGAAGAACCCTAATACCCGGCTGATTTACCTTCCTAGGGTTACTGTTAGGCTTAGGCCTAGGACTTTTAAAACCAGGAAGCCCTGGGCTCCAGGCACACTGCAGCTGCGAAAGGCATCCCAAGGGGAGCGCAAAAGTGACGCAACTTGGCTGCCACCACTGATATTTCCATGAGACCATCCCGAACCATAGGCTGATTTTCCTTCCTAGGGTTAAGGTTTGAGTTACGCCTAGGGTAAGGGTCTATTAACCAGAAAGCCCTGAGTTCCAAGAACACAGCAGCTGCGAAGGACTAGCCAAGAAGAGCGCAAAAGTACCACAACATGCCTGCCTCCACAGCTTTTTCCTTGGGGACATGCCGAATGCCTGGCTGATTTGCCTTTCTCGTCTTAGGGTTGGGGTTCGGCCTAGGGCTAGGATTTTTAAAATCAGGAAGCCCTGAGTTCCAGGCACACTGCAGCTGTGAAAGGCATCCAAAAGGGAGTGCAAAAGTGCCACAACATGGCTGCTTTCACGGCTTTTTCCTTGGCAAGAAGCCTAACACCAGGCTGATTTCCCTTCCCAGGGTTACTGATAAGCTTAGGCCTAGGGCTAGGATTTTTAAAACTAGGAAGCCCTGGGCTCCAGGCACACTGCAGCTGTTCAAGGCATCCCAAGGGGAGTACAAAAGTGCAACAACATGGCAGCTTTCACAGCTTTTTCCTTGGCACCATCCCTATACCTAGGCTGATTTATCTGCCTAGGGTTAGGGTTAGGCTTCAGCCTAGGGCTTGGATTTCTTTAACCAGGAAGCCCTGAGTTCCAGGCTTACTTCATCTGCCAAAGGCATCCCAAAGGGAGTGCAGAAGTGCCACAACATGGCTGCTTTCACGGCTTTTCCCTTAGGAAGAACCCTAATACCCGGCTGATTTACCTTCCTAGGGTTACTGTTAGGCTTAGGCCTAGGACTTTTAAAACCAGGAAGCCCTGGGCTCCAGGCACACTGCAGCTGCGAAAGGCATCCCAAGGGGAGCGCAAAAGTGACGCAACTTGGCTGCCACCACTGATATTTCCATGAGACCATCCCGAACCATAGTTTGATTTTCCTTCCTAGGGTTAAGTTTTGAGTTACGCCTAGGGTAAGGGTCTATTAACCAGAAAGCCCTGAGTTCCAAGAACACAGCAGCTGCGAAGGACTAGCCAAGAAGAGCGCAAAAGAACCACAACATGCCTGCCTCCACAGCTTTTTCCTTGGGGACATGCCTAATTCCTGGCTGATTTGCTTTTCTCGTCTTAGGGTTGGGGTTCGGCCTAGGGCTAGGATTTTTAAAATCAGGAAGCCCTGAGTTCCAGGCACACTGCAGCTGTGAAAGGCATCCAAAAGGGAGTGCAAAAGTGCCACAACATGGCTGCTTTCACGGCTTTTTCCTTGGCAAGAAGCCTAACACCAGGCTGATTTCCCTTCCCAGGGTTACTGTTAGGCTTAGGCCTAGGGCTAGGATTTTTAAAACTAGGAAGCCCTTAGCTCCAGGCACACTGCAGCTGTTCAAGGCATCCCAAGGGGAGTACAAAAGTGCTACAACATGGCAGCTTTCACAGCTTTTTCCTTGGCACCATCCCTATACCTAGGCTGATTTATCTGCCTAGGGTTAGGGTTAGGCTTCAGCCTAGGGCTTGGATTTCTTTAACCAGGAAGCCCTGAGTTCCAGGCTTACTTCATCTGCCAAAGGCATCCCAAAGGGAGTGCAGAAGTGCCACAACATGGCTGCTTTCACGGCTTTTCCCTTAGGAAGAACCCTAATACCCGGCTGATTTACCTTCCTAGGGTTACTGTTAGGCTTAGGCCTAGGACTTTTAAAACCAGGAAGCCCTGGGCTCCAGGCACACTGCAGCTGCGAAAGGCATCCCAAGGGGAGCGCAAAAGTGACGCAACTTGGCTGCCACCACTGATATTTCCATGAGACCATCCCGAACCATAGGCTGATTTTCCTTCCTAGGGTTAAGGTTTGAGTTACGCCTAGGGTAAGGGTCTATTAACCAGAAAGCCCTGAGTTCCAAGAACACAGCAGCTGCGAAGGACTAGCCAAGAAGAGCGTAAAAGTACCACAACATGCCTGCCTCCACAGCTTTTTCCTTGGGGACATGCCTAATGCCTGACTGATTTGCCTTTCTCGTCTTAGGGTTGGGGTTCGGCCTAGGGCTAGGATTTTTAAAATCAGGAAGCCCTGAGTTCCAGGCACACTGCAGCTGTGAAAGGCATCCAAAAGGGAGTGCAAAAGTGCCACAACATGGCTGCTTTCACGGCTTTTTCCTTGGCAAGAAGCCTAACACCAGGCTGATTTACCTTCCCAGGGTTACTGTTAGGCTTAGGCCTAGGGCTAGGATTTTTAAAACTAGGAAGCCCTTAGCTCCAGGCACACTGCAGCTGTTCAAGGCATCCCAAGGGGAGTACAAAAGTGCTACAACATGGCAGCTTTCACAGCTTTTTCCTTGGCACCATCCCTATACCTAGGCTGATTTATCTGCCTAGGGTTAGGGTTAGGCTTCAGCCTAGGGCTTGGATTTCTTTAACCAGGAAGCCCTGAGTTCCAGGCTTACTTCATCTGCCAAAGGCATCCCAAAGGGAGTGCAGAAGTGCCACAACATGGCTGCTTTCACGGCTTTTCCCTTAGGAAGAACCCTAATACCCGGCTGATTTACCTTCCTAGGGTTACTGTTAGGCTTAGGCCTAGGACTTTTAAAACCAGGAAGCCCTGGGCTCCAGGCACACTGCAGCTGCGAAAGGCATCCCAAGGGGAGCGCAAAAGTGACGCAACTTGGCTGCCACCACTGATATTTCCATGAGACCATCCCGAACCATAGGTTGATTTTCCTTCCTAGGCTTAAGGTTTGAGTTACGCCTAGGGTAAGGGCTCTATTAACCAGAAAGCCCTGAGTTCCAAGAACACAGCAGCTGCGAAGGACTAGCCAAGAAGAGCGCAAAAGTACCACAACATGCCTGCCTCCACAGCTTTTTCCTTGGGGACATGCCTAATTCCTGGCTGATTTGCCTTTCTCGTCTTAGGGTTGGGGTTCGGCCTAGGGCTAGGATTTTTAAAATCAGGAAGCCCTGAGTTCCAGGCACACTGCAGCTGTGAAAGGCATCCAAAAGGGAGTGCAAAAGTGCCACAACATGGCTGCTTTCACGGCTTTTTCCTTGGCAAGAAGCCTAACACCAGGCTGATTTCCCTTCCCAGGGTTACTGTTAGGCTTAGGCCTAGGGCTAGGATTTTTCAAACTAGGAAGCCCTTAGCTCCAGGCACACTGCAGCTGTTCAAGGCATCCCAAGGGGAGTACAAAAGTGCAACAACATGGCAGCTTTCACAGCTTTTTCCTTGGCACCATCCCTATACCTAGGCTGATTTATCTGCCTAGGGTTAGGGTTAGGCTTCAGCCTAGGGCTTGGATTTCTTTAACCAGGAAGCCCTGAGTTCCAGGCTTACTGCATCTGCCAAAGGCATCCCAAAGGGAGCGCAGAAGTGCCACAACATGGCTGCTTTCACAGCTTTTTCCTTAGGAAGAACCCTAATACCCGGCTGATTTACCTTCCTAGGGTTACTGTTAGGCTTAGGCCTAGGACTTTTAAAACCAGGAAGCCCTGGGCTCCAGGCACACTGCAGCTGCGAAAGGCATCCCAAGGGGAGCGCAAAAGTGACGCAACTTGGCTGCCACCACTGATATTTCCATGAGACCATCCCGAAGCATAGTTTGATTTTCCTTCCTTGGGTTAAGTTTTGAGCTACGCCTAGGGTAAGGGCTCTATTAACCAGAAAGCCCTGAGTTCCAAGAACACAGCAGCTGCGAAGGACTAGCCAAGAAGAGCGCAAAAGTACCACAACATGCCTGCCTCCACAGCTTTTTCCTTGGGGACATGCCTAATTCCTGGCTGATTTGCCTTTCTCGTCTTAGGGTTGGGGTTCGGCCTAGGGCTAGGATTTTTAAAATCAGGAAGCCCTGAGTTCCAGGCACACTGCAGCTGTGAAAGGCATCCAAAAGGGAGTGCAAAAGTGCCACAACATGGCTGCTTTCACGGCTTTTTCCTTGGCAAGAAGCCTAACACCAGGCTGATTTACCTTCCCAGGGTTACTGTTAGGCTTAGGCCTAGGGCTAGGATTTTTAAAACTAGGAAGCCCTGGGCTCCAGGCACACTGCAGCTGTTCAAGGCATCCCAAGGGGAGTACAAAAGTGCTACAACATGGCAGCTTTCACAGCTTTTTCCTTGGCACCATCCCTATACCTAGGCTGATTTATCTGCCTAGGGTTAGGGTTAGGCTTCAGCCTAGGGCTTGGATTTCTTTAACCAGGAAGCCCTGAGTTCCAGGCTTACTTCATCTGCCAAAGGCATCCCAAAGGGAGTGCAGAAGTGCCACAACATGGCTGCTTTCACGGCTTTTCCCTTAGGAAGAACCCTAATACCCGGCTGATTTACCTTCCTAGGGTTACTGTTAGGCTTAGGCCTAGGACTTTTAAAACCAGGAAGCCCTGGGCTCCAGGCACACTGCAGCTGCGAAAGGCATCCCAAGGGGAGCGCAAAAGTGACGCAACTTGGCTGCCACCACTGATATTTCCATGAGACCATCCCGAACCATAGGCTGATTTTCCTTCCTAGGGTTAAGGTTTGAGTTACGCCTAGGGTAAGGGTTCTATTAACCAGAAAGCCCTGAGTTCCAAGAACACAGCAGCTGCGAAGGACTAGCCAAGAAGAGCGCAAAAGTACCACAACATGCCTGCCTCCACAGCTTTTTCCTTGGGGACATGCCTAATTCCTGGCTGATTTGCCTTTCTCGTCATAGGGTTGGGGTTCGGCCTAGGGCTAGGATTTTTAAAATCAGGAAGCCCTGAGTTCCAGGCACACTGCAGCTGTGAAAGGCATCCAAAAGGGAGTGCAAAAGTGCCACAACATGGCTGCTTTCACGGCTTTTTCCTTGGCAAGAAGCCTAACACCAGGCTGATTTCCCTTCCCAGGGTTAGTTAGGCTTAGGCCTAGGGCTAGGATTTTTAAAACTAGGAAGCCCTGGGCTCCAGGCACACTGCAGCTGCGAAAGGCATCCCAAGGGGAGTACAAAAGTGCTACAACATGGCAGCTTTCACAGCTTTTTCCTTGGCACCATCCCTATACCTAGGCTGATTTATCTGCCTAGGGTTAGGGTTAGGCTTCAGCCTAGGGCTTGGATTTCTTTAACCAGGAAGCCCTGAGTTCCAGGCTTACTTCATCTGCCAAAGGCATCCCAAAGGGAGTGCAGAAGTGCCACAACATGGCTGCTTTCACGGCTTTTCCCTTAGGAAGAACCCTAATACCCGGCTGATTTACCTTCCTAGGGTTACTGTTAGGCTTAGGCCTAGGACTTTTAAAACCAGGAAGCCCTGGGCTCCAGGCACACTGCAGCTGCGAAAGGCATCCCAAGGGGAGCGCAAAAGTGACGCAACTTGGCTGCCACCACTGATATTTCCATGAGACCATCCCGAACCATAGGCTGATTTTCCTTCCTAGGGTTAAGGTTTGAGTTACGCCTAGGGTAAGGGTTCTATTAACCAGAAAGCCCTGAGTTGCAAGAACACAGCAGCTGCGAAGGACTAGCCAAGAAGAGCGCAAAAGTACCACAACATGCCTGCCTCCACAGCTTTTTCCTTGGGGACATGCCTAATTCCTGGCTGATTTGCCTTTCTCGTCATAGGGTTGGGGTTCGGCCTAGGGCTAGGATTTTTAAAATCAGGAAGCCCTGAGTTCCAGGCACACTGCAGCTGTGAAAGGCATCCAAAAGGGAGTGCAAAAGTGCCACAACATGGCTGCTTTCACGGCTTTTTCCTTGGCAAGAAGCCTAACACCAGGCTGATTTCCCTTCCCAGGGTTAGTTAGGCTTAGGCCTAGGGCTAGGATTTTTAAAACTAGGAAGCCCTGGACTCCAGGCACACTGCAGCTGCGAAAGGCATCCCAAGGGGAGTACAAAAGTGCTACAACATGGCAGCTTTCACAGCTTTTTCCTTGGCACCATCCCTATACCTAGGCTGATTTATCTGCCTAGGGTTAGGGTTAGGCTTCAGCCTAGGGCTTGGATTTCTTTAACCAGGAAGCCCTGAGTTCCAGGCTTACTTCATCTGCCAAAGGCATCCCAAAGGGAGTGCAGAAGTGCCACAACATGGCTGCTTTCACGGCTTTTCCCTTAGGAAGAACCCTAATACCCGGCTGATTTACCTTCCTAGGGTTACTGTTAGGCTTAGGCCTAGGACTTTTAAAACCAGGAAGCCCTGGGCTCCAGGCACACTGCAGCTGCGAAAGGCATCCCAAGGGGAGCGCAAAAGTGACGCAACTTGGCTGCCACCACTGATATTTCCATGAGACCATCCCGAACCATAGGTTGATTTTCCTTCCTAGGGATAAGGTTTGAGTTACGCCTAGGGTAAGGGTCTATTAACCAGAAAGCCCTGAGTTCCAAGAACACAGCAGCTGCGAAGGACTAGCCAAGAAGAGCGCAAAAGTACCACAACATGCCTGCCTCCACAGCTTTTTCCTTGGGGACATGCCTAATTCCTGGCTGATTTGCCTTTCTCGTCTTAGGGTTGGGGTTCGGCCTAGGGCTAGGATTTTTAAAATCAGGAAGCCCTGAGTTCCAGGCACACTGCAGCTGTGAAAGGCATCCAAAAGGGAGTGCAAAAGTGCCACAACATGGCTGCTTTCACGGCTTTTTCCTTGGCAAGAAGCCTAACACCAGGCTGATTTACCTTCCCAGGGTTACTGTTAGGCTTAGGCCTAGGGCTAGGATTTTTAAAACTAGGAAGCCCTGGGCTCCAGGCACACTGCAGCTGCGAAAGGCATCCCAAGGGGAGTACAAAAGTGCTACAACATGGCAGCTTTCACAGCTTTTTCCTTGGCACCATCCCTATACCTAGGCTGATTTATCTGCCTAGGGTTAGGGTTAGGCTTCAGCCTAGGGCTTGGATTTCTTTAACCAGGAAGCCCTGAGTTCCAGGCTTACTTCATCTGCCAAAGGCATCCCAAAGGGAGTGCAGAAGTGCCACAACATGGCTGCTTTCACGGCTTTTCCCTTAGGAAGAACCCTAATACCCGGCTGATTTACCTTCCTAGGGTTACTGTTAGGCTTAGGCCTAGGACTTTTAAAACCAGGAAGCCCTGGGCTCCAGGCACACTGCAGCTGCGAAAGGCATCCCAAGGGGAGCGCAAAAGTGACGCAACTTGGCTGCCACCACTGATATTTCCATGAGACCATCCCGAACCATAGGCTGATTTTCCTTCCTAGGGTTAAGGTTTGAGTTACGCCTAGGGTAAGGGTCTATTAACCAGAAAGCCCTGAGTTCCAAGAACACAGCAGCTGCGAAGGACTAGCCAAGAAGAGCGCAAAAGTACCACAACATGCCTGCCTCCACAGCTTTTTCCTTGGGGACATGCCTAATTCCTGGCTGATTTGCCTTTCTCGTCTTAGGGTTGGGGTTCGGCCTAGGGCTAGGATTTTTAAAATCAGGAAGCCCTGAGTTCCAGGCACACTGCAGCTGTGAAAGGCATCCAAAAGGGAGTGCAAAAGTGCCACAACATGGCTGCTTTCACGGCTTTTTCCTTGGCAAGAAGCCTAACACCAGGCTGATTTACCTTCCCAGGGTTACTGTTAGGCTTAGGCCTAGGGCTAGGATTTTTAAAACTAGGAAGCCCTTAGCTCCAGGCACACTGCAGCTGCGAAAGGCATCCCAAGGGGAGCGCAAAAGTGCAACAACATGGCAGCTTTCACAGCTTTTTCCTTGGCACCATCCCTATACCTAGGCTGATTTATCTGCCTAGGGTTAGGGTTAGGCTTCAGCCTAGGGCTTGGATTTCTTTAACCAGGAAGCCCTGAGTTCCAGGCTTACTTCATCTGCCAAAGGCATCCCAAAGGGAGTGCAGAAGTGCCACAACATGGCTGCTTTCACGGCTTTTCCCTTAGGAAGAACCCTAATACGCGGCTGATTTACCTTCCTAGGGTTACTGTTAGGCTTAGGCCTAGGACTTTTAAAACCAGGAAGCCCTGGGCTCCAGGCACACTGCAGCTGCGAAAGGCATCCCAAGGGGAGCGCAAAAGTGACGCAACTTGGCTGCAACCACTGATATTTCCATGAGACCATCCCGAACCATAGGCTGATTTTCCTTCCTAGGGTTAAGGTTTGAGTTACGCCTAGGGTAAGGGCTCTATTAACCAGAAAGCCCTGAGTTCCAAGAACACAGCAGCTGCGAAGGACTAGCCAAGAAGAGCGCAAAAGTACCACAACATGCCTGCCTCCACAGCTTTTTCCTTGGGGACATGCCTAATTCCTGGCTGATTTGCCTTTCTCGTCTTAGGGTTGGGGTTCGGCCTAGGGCTAGGATTTTTAAAATCAGGAAGCCCTGAGTTCCAGGCACACTGCAGCTGTGAAAGGCATCCAAAAGGGAGTGCAAAAGTGCCACAACATGGCTGCTTTCACGGCTTTTTCCTTGGCAAGAAGCCTAACACCAGGCTGATTTACCTTCCCAGGGTTACTGTTAGGCTTAGGCCTAGGGCTAGGATTTTTAAAACTAGGAAGCCCTGGGCTCCAGGCACGCTGCAGCTGTTCAAGGCATCCCAAGGGGAGTACAAAAGTGCAACAACATGGCAGCTTTCACAGCTTTTTCCTTGGCACCATCCCTATACCTAGGCTGATTTATCTGCCTAGGGTTAGGGTTAGGGTTCAGCCTAGGGCTTGGATTTCTTTAACCAGGAAGCCCTGAGTTCCAGGCTTACTTCATCTGCCAAAGGCATCCCAAAGGGAGCGCAGAAGTGCCACAACATGGCTGCTTTCACAGCTTTTTCCTTAGGAAGAACCCTAATACCCGGCTGATTTACCTTCCTAGGGTTACTGTTAGGCTTAGGCCTAGGACTTTTAAAACCAGGAAGCCCTGTGCTCCAGGCACACTGCAGCTGTTAAAGGCATCCCAAGGGGAGCGCAAAAGTGACACAACTTGGCTGCCTCCACTGCTATTTCCATGAGACCATCCCGAATCATAGGCTGATTTTCCTTCCTAGGCTTAAGGTTTGAGTTAGGCCTAGGGTTAGTGTTCTTTTAACCAGAAAGCCCTGAATTCCAAGAAAACAGCAGCTGCGAAGGACTACCCAAGAAGAGCGCAGAAGTGCCTCAACATGCCTGCCTCCACAGCTTTTTCCTTGGGGACGTCCCAAAACGAAGGCTGATTTAGAAGCCTCCAGTTTGGGCTAAAGTTGTGGTATTTTACACCAGGAAGCCCTGTGCTCCAAGCACACTGCAGCTGTGAAAGGCATCCCAAGGGGAGCGCAAAAGTGCCACAACATGGCTGTGTCCACAGCTTTTCCCTTGGGATAATTCCTAAACCCAGGCTGATTTAAATGACCAGTAATACGGTTAGGGTTAGGGTTACGCCTAGGTGTAGAGCTTTTTAAACCAGCAAGCTCTGAGCTCCAGGCACACGGCAGCTGCGAAAGGCATCCCAAGGGGAGCACAAAAGTGCCAGAAAATGGCTGCCTCCACACGTTTTCATTGGCACCATTGCTAAGCCTAGGCTGAATCACCTGCCTCCAGTCTCAGCTAGGGACATGGTTTTTTAAACCAGGAAGCCCTGAGCTCCAAGCACACGACAGCTGTGAAAGGCATCCCAAGGGGAGTACAAAAGTGCAACAACATGGCAGCTTTCACAGCTTTTTCCTTGGCACCATCCCTATACCTAGGCTGATTTATCTGCCTAGGGTTAGGGTTAGGGCTCAGCCTAGGGCTAGGATTTTTTTAACCAGGAAGCCCTGAGTTCCAGGCTTACTGCATCTGCCAAAGGCATCCCAAAGGGAGCGCAGAAGTGCCACAACATGGCTGCTTTCACAGCTTTTTCCTTAGGAAGAACCCTAATACCTGGCTGATTTACCTTCCTAGGGTTACTGTTAGGCTTAGGCCTAGGACTTTTAAAACCAGGAAGCCCTGTGCTCCAGGCACACTGCAGCTGTTAAAGGCATCCCAAGGGGAGCGCAAAAGTGACACAACTTGGCTGCCTCCACTGCTATTTCCATGAGACCATCCCGAATCATAGGCTGATTTTCCTTCCTAGGCTTAAGGTTTGAGTTAGGCCTAGAGTTAGTGTTCTTTTAACCAGAAAGCCCTGAGTTCCAAGAACACAGCAGCTGCGAAGGACTACCCAAGAAGAGCGCAGAAGTGCCTCAACATGCCTGCCTCCACAGCTTTTTCCTTGGGGACGTCCCGAAACGAAGGCTGATTTAGAAGCCTCCAGTTTGGGCTAAAGTTGTGGTATTTTACACCAGGAAGCCCTGTGCTCCAAGCACGCTGCAGCTGTGAAAGGCATCCCAAGGGGAGCGCAAAAGTGCCACAACATGGCTGTCTCCACAGCTTTTCCCTTGGGATAATTCCTAAACCCAGGCTGATTTAAATGACCAGTGTTACGGTTAGGGTTAGGGTTACGCCTAGGTGTAGAGCTTTTTAAACCAGCAAGCTCTGAGCTCCAGGCACACGGCAGCTGCGAAAGGCACCCCAAAGGGAGCACAAAAGTGCCAGAAAATGGCTGCCTCCACACGTTTTCATTGGCACCATTGCTAAGCCTAGGCTGAATCACCTGCCTCCAGTCTCAGCTAGGGACATGGATTTTTAAACCAGAAGGCCCTGAGCTCCAAGCACACGACCGCTGTGAAAGGCATCCCAAGGGGAGTACAAAAGTGCAACAACATGGCAGCTTTCACAGCTTTTTCCTTGGCACCATCCCTATACCTAGGCTGATTTATCTGCCTAGAGTTAGGGTTAGGGCTCAGCCTAGGGCTAGGATTTTTTTAACCAGGAAGCCCTGAGTTCCAGGCTTACTGCATCTGCCAAAGGCATCCCAAAGGGAGCGCAGAAGTGCCACAACATGGCTGCTTTCACAGCTTTTTCCTTAGGAAGAACCCTAATACCCGGCTGATTTACCTTCCTAGGGTTACTGTTAGGCTTAGGCCTAGGACTTTTAAAACCAGGAAGCCCTGTGCTCCAGGCACACTGCAGCTGTTAAAGGCATCCCAAGGGGAGCGCAAAAGTGACACAACTTGGCTGCCTCCACTGCTATTTCCATGAGACCATCCCGAATCATAGGCTGATTTTCCTTCCTAGGCTTAAGGTTTGAGTTAGGCCTAGGGTTAGTGTTCTTTTAACCAGAAAGCCCTGAGTTCCAAGAAAACAGCAGCTGCGAAGGACTGTCCAAGAAGAGCGCAGAAGTGCCTCAACATGCCTGCCTCCACAGCTTTTTCCTTGGGGACGTCCTGAAACGAAGGCTGATTTAGAAGCCTCCAGTTTGGGCTAAAGTTGTGGTATTTTAAAGCAGGAAGCCCTGTGCTCCAAGCACACTGCAGCTGTGAAAGGCATCCCAAGGGGAGCGCAAAAGTGCCACAACATGGCTGTCTCCACAGCTTTTCCCTTGGGATAATTCCTAAACCCAGGCTGATTTAAATGACCAGTGTTACGGTTAGGGTTAGGGTTACGCCTAGGTGTAGAGCTTTTTAAACCAGCAAGCTCTGAGCTCCAGGCACACGGCAGCTGCGAAAGGCATCCCAAGGGGAGCACAAAAGTGCCAGAAAATGGCTGCCTCCACACGTTTTCATTGGCACCATTGCTAAGCCTAGGCTGAATCACCTGCCTCCAGTCTCAGCTAGGGACATGGATTTTTAAACCAGGAAGCCCTGAGCTCCAAGCACACAGCAGCTGTGAAAGGCATCCCAAGGGGAGTACAAAAGTGCAACAACATGGCAGCTTTCACAGCTTTTTCCTTGGCACCATCCCTATACCTAGGCTGATTTATCTGCCTAGGGTTAGGGTTAGGGCTCAGCCTAGGGCTAGGATGTTTTTTAACCAGGAAGCCCTGAGTTCCAGGCTTACTGCATCTGCCAAAGGCATCCCAAAGGGAGCGCAGAAGTGCCACAACATGGCTGCTTTCACAGCTTTTTCCTTAGGAAGAACCCTAATACCCGGCTGATTTACCTTCCTAGGGTTACTGTTAGGCTTAGGCCTAGGACTTTTAAAACCAGGAAGCCCTGTGCTCCAGGCACACTGCAGCTGTGAAAGGCATCCCAAGGGGAGCGCAAAAGTGCCACAACATGGCTGTGTCCACAGCTTTTCCCTTGGGATAATTCCTAAACCCAGGCTGATTTAAATGACCAGTGTTACGGTTAGGGTTAGGGTTACGCCTAGGTGTAGAGCTTTTTAAACCAGCAAGCTCTGAGCTCCAGGCACACGGCAGCTGCGAAAGGCATCCCAAGGGGAGCGCAAAAGTGACACAACTTGGCTGCCTCCACTGCTATTTCCATGAGACCATCCCGAATCATAGGTTGGTTTTCCTTCCTAGGCTTAAGGTTTGAGTTAGGCCTAGGGTTAGTGTTCTTTTAACCAGAAAGCACTGAGTTCCAAGAACACAGCAGCTGCGATGAACTGCCCAAGAAGAGCGCAGAAGTGCCTCAACATGCCTGCCTCCACAGCTTTTTCCTTGGGGACGTCCCGAAACGAAGGCTGATTTAGAAGCCTCCAGTTTGGGCTAAAGTTGTGGTTTTTTAAACCAGGAAGCCCTGTGCTCCAAGCACACTGCAGCTGTGAAAGGCATCCCAAGGGGAGCGCAAAAGTGCCACAACATGGCTGTCTCCACAGCTTTTCCCTTGGGATAATTCCTAAACCCAGGCTGATTTAAATGACCAGTGTTACGGTTAGGGTTAGGGTTACGCCTAGGTGTAGAGCTTTTTAAACCAGCAAGCTCTGAGCTCCAGGCACACGGCAGCTGCGAAAGGCACCCCAAGGGGAGCACAAAAGTGACACAACTTGGCTGCCTCCACACGTTTTCATTGGCACCATTGCTAAGCCTAGGCTGAATCACCTGCCTCCAGTCTCAGCTAGGGACATGGATTTCTAAACCAGGAAGCCCTGAGCTCCAGGCACTTGGCAGCTGTGAAAGGCATCCCAAGGGGAGTACAAAAGTGCAACAACATGGCAGCTTTCACAGCTTTTTCCTTGACACCATCCCTATACCTAGGCTGATTTATCTGCCTAGGGTTAGGGTTAGGGCTCAGCCTAGGGCTAGGATTTTTTTAACCAGGAAGCCCTGAGTTCCAGGCTTACTGCATCTGCCAAAGGCATCCCAAAGGGAGCGCAGAAGTGCCACAACATGGCTGCTTTCACAGCTTTTTCCTTAGGAAGAACCCTAATACCCGGCTGATTTACCTTCCTAGGGTTACTGTTAGGCTTAGGCCTAGGACTTTTAAAACCAGGAAGCCCTGTGCTCCAGGCACACTGCAGCTGTTAAAGGCATCCCAAGGGGAGCGCAAAAGTGACACAACTTGGCTGCCTCCACTGCTATTTCCATGAGACCATCCCGAATCATAGGCTGATTTTCCTTCCTAGGCTTAAGGTTTGAGTTAGGCCTAGGGTTAGTGTTCTTTTAACCAGAAAGCCCTGAGTTCCAAGAAAACAGCAGCTGCGAAGGACTGTCCAAGAAGAGCGCAGAAGTGCCTCAACATGCCTGCCTCCACAGCTTTTTCCTTGGGGACGTCCCGAAACGAAGGCTGATTTAGAAGCCTCCAGTTTGGGCTAAAGTTGTGGTATTTTAAAGCAGGAAGCCCTGTGCTCCAAGCACACTGCAGCTGTGAAAGGCATCCCAAGGGGAGCGCAAAAGTGCCACAACATGGCTGTCTCCACAGCTTTTCCCTTGGGATAATTCCTAAACCCAGGCTGATTTAAATGACCAGTGTTACGGTTAGGGTTAGGGTTACGCCTAGGTGTAGAGCTTTTTAAACCAGCAAGCTCTGAGCTCCAGGCACACGGCAGCTGCGAAAGGCATCCCAAGGGGAGCACAAAAGTGCCAGAAAATGGCTGCCTCCACACGTTTTCATTGGCACCATTGCTAAGCCTAGGCTGAATCACCTGCCTCCAGTCTCAGCTAGGGACATGGATTTTTAAACCAGGAAGCCCTGAGCTCCAAGCACACAGCAGCTGTGAAAGGCATCCCAAGGGGAGTACAAAAGTGCAACAACATGGCAGCTTTCACAGCTTTTTCCTTGGCACCATCCCTATACCTAGGCTGATTTATCTGCCTAGGGTTAGGGTTAGGGCTCAGCCTAGGGCTAGGATTTTTTTAACCAGGAAGCCCTGAGTTCCAGGCTTACTGCATCTGCCAAAGGCATCCCAAAGGGAGCGCAGAAGTGCCACAACATGGCTGCTTTCACAGCTTTTTCCTTAGGAAGAACCCTAATACCCGGCTGATTTACCTTCCTAGGGTTACTGTTAGGCTTAGGCCTAGGACTTTTAAAACCAGGAAGCCCTGTGCTCCAGGCACACTGCAGCTGTTAAAGGCATCCCAAGGGGAGCGCAAAAGTGACACAACTTGGCTGCCTCCACTGCTATTTCCATGAGACCATCCCGAATCATAGGCTGATTTTCCTTCCTAGGCTTAAGGTTTGAGTTAGGCCTAGGGTTAGTGTTCTTTTAACCAGAAAGCCCTGAGTTCCAAGAACACAGCAGCTGCGAAGGACTACCCAAGAAGAGCGCAGAAGTGCCTCAACATGCCTGCCTCCACAGCTTTTTCCTTGGGGACGTCCCAAAACGAAGGCTGATTTAGAAGCCTCCAGTTTGGGCTAAAGTTGTGGTATTTTACACCAGGAAGCCCTGTGCTCCAAGCACACTGCAGCTGTGAAAGGCATCCCAAGGGGAGCGCAAAAGTGCCACAACATGGCTGTGTCCACAGCTTTTCCCTTGGGATAATTCCTAAACCCAGGCTGATTTAAATGACCAGTGTTACGGTTAGGGTTAGGGTTACGCCTAGGTGTAGAGCTTTTTAAACCAGCAAGCTCTGAGCTCCAGGCACACGGCAGCTGCGAAAGGCATCCCAAGGGGAGCACAAAAGTGCCAGAAAATGGCTGCCTCCACACGTTTTCATTGGCACCATTGCTAAGCCTAGGCTGAATCACCTGCCTCCAGTCTCAGCTAGGGACATGGTTTTTTAAACCAGGAAGCCCTGAGCTCCAAGCACACGACAGCTGTGAAAGGCATCCCAAGGGGAGTACAAAAGTGCAACAACATGGCAGCTTTCACAGCTTTTTCCTTGGCACCATCCCTATACCTAGGCTGATTTATCTGCCTAGGGTTAGGGTTAGGGCTCAGCCTAGGGCTAGGATTTTTTTAACCAGGAAGCCCTGAGTTCCAGGCTTACTGCATCTGCCAAAGGCATCCCAAAGGGAGCGCAGAAGTGCCACAACATGGCTGCTTTCACAGCTTTTTCCTTAGGAAGAACCCTAATACCTGGCTGATTTACCTTCCTAGGGTTACTGTTAGGCTTAGGCCTAGGACTTTTAAAACCAGGAAGCCCTGTGCTCCAGGCACACTGCAGCTGTTAAAGGCATCCCAAGGGGAGCGCAAAAGTGACCCAACTTGGCTGCCTCCACTGCTATTTCCATGAGACCATCCCGAATCATAGGCTGATTTTCCTTCCTAGGCTTAAGGTTTGAGTTAGGCCTAGAGTTAGTGTTCTTTTAACCAGAAAGCCCTGAGTTCCAAGAACACAGCAGCTGCGAAGGACTACCCAAGAAGAGCGCAGAAGTGCCTCAACATGCCTGCCTCCACAGCTTTTTCCTTGGGGACGTCCCGAAACGAAGGCTGATTTAGAAGCCTCCAGTTTGGGCTAAAGTTGTGGTATTTTACACCAGGAAGCCCTGTGCTCCAAGCACGCTGCAGCTGTGAAAGGCATCCCAAGGGGAGCGCAAAAGTGCCACAACATGGCTGTCTCCACAGCTTTTCCCTTGGGATAATTCCTAAACCCAGGCTGATTTAAATGACCAGTGTTACGGTTAGGGTTAGGGTTACGCCTAGGTGTAGAGCTTTTTAAACCAGCAAGCTCTGAGCTCCAGGCACACGGCAGCTGCGAAAGGCACCCCAAAGGGAGCACAAAAGTGCCAGAAAATGGCTGCCTCCACACGTTTTCATTGGCACCATTGCTAAGCCTAGGCTGAATCACCTGCCTCCAGTCTCAGCTAGGGACATGGATTTTTAAACCAGAAGGCCCTGAGCTCCAAGCACACGACCGCTGTGAAAGGCATCCCAAGGGGAGTACAAAAGTGCAACAACATGGCAGCTTTCACAGCTTTTTCCTTGGCACCATCCCTATACCTAGGCTGATTTATCTGCCTAGAGTTAGGGTTAGGGCTCAGCCTAGGGCTAGGATTTTTTTAACCAGGAAGCCCTGAGTTCCAGGCTTACTGCATCTGCCAAAGGCATCCCAAAGGGAGCGCAGAAGTGCCACAACATGGCTGCTTTCACAGCTTTTTCCTTAGGAAGAACCCTAATACCCGGCTGATTTACCTTCCTAGGGTTACTGTTAGGCTTAGGCCTAGGACTTTTAAAACCAGGAAGCCCTGTGCTCCAGGCACACTGCAGCTGTTAAAGGCATCCCAAGGGGAGCGCAAAAGTGACACAACTTGGCTGCCTCCACTGCTATTTCCATGAGACCATCCCGAATCATAGGCTGATTTTCCTTCCTAGGCTTAAGGTTTGAGTTAGGCCTAGGGTTAGTGTTCTTTTAACCAGAAAGCCCTGAGTTCCAAGAAAACAGCAGCTGCGAAGGACTGTCCAAGAAGAGCGCAGAAGTGCCTCAACATGCCTGCCTGCACAGCTTTTTCCTTGGGGACGTCCCGAAACGAAGGCTGATTTAGAAGCCTCCAGTTTGGGCTAAAGTTGTGGTATTTTAAAGCAGGAAGCCCTGTGCTCCAAGCACACTGCAGCTGTGAAAGGCATCCCAAGGGGAGCGCAAAAGTGCCACAACATGGCTGTGTCCACAGCTTTTCCCTTGGGATAATTCCTAAACCCAGGCTGATTTAAATGACCAGTGTTACGGTTAGGGTTAGGGTTACGCCTAGGTGTAGAGCTTTTTAAACCAGCAAGCTCTGAGCTCCAGGCACACGGCAGCTGCGAAAGGCATCCCAAGGGGAGCACAAAAGTGCCAGAAAATGGCTGCCTCCACACGTTTTCATTGGCACCATTGCTAAGCCTAGGCTGAATCACCTGCCTCCAGTCCCAGCTAGGGACATGGATTTTTAAACCAGGAAGCCCTGAGCTCCAGGCACACGGCAGCTGTGAAAGGCATCCCAAGGGGAGTACAAAAGTGCAACAACATGGCAGCTTTCACAGCTTTTTCCTTGGCACCATCCCTATACCTAGGCTGATTTATCTGCCTAGGGTTAGGGTTAGGGCTCAGCCTAGGGCAAGGATTTTTTTAACCAGGAAGCCCTGAGTTCCAGGCTTACTGCATCTGCCAAAGGCATCCCAAAGGGAGCGCAGAAGTGCCACAACATGGCTGCTTTCACAGCTTTTTCCTTAGGAAGAACCCTAATACCCGGCTGATTTACCTTCCTAGGGTTACTGTTAGGCTTAGGCCTAGGACTTTTAAAACCAGGAAGCCCTGTGCTCCAGGCACACTGCAGCTGTTAAAGGCATCCCAAGGGGAGCGCAAAAGTGACACAACTTGGCTGCCTCCACTGCTATTTCCATGAGACCATCCCGAATCATAGGCTGATTTTCCTTCCTAGGCTTAAGGTTTGAGTTAGGCCTAGGGTTAGTGTTCTTTTAACCAGAAAGCCCTGAGTTCCAAGAAAACAGCAGCTGCGAAGGACTACCCAAGAAGAGCGCAGAAGTGCCTCAACATGCCTGCCTCCACAGCTTTTTCCTTGGGGACGTCCCAAAACGAAGGCTGATTTAGAAGCCTCCAGTTTGGGCTAAAGTTGTGGTATTTTACACCAGGAAGCTCTGTGCTCCAAGCACACTGCAGCTGTGAAAGGCATCCCAAGGGGAGCGCAAAAGTGCCACAACATGGCTGTGTCCACAGCTTTTCCCTTGGGATAATTCCTAAACCCAGGCTGATTTAAATGACCAGTGTTACGGTTAGGGTTAGGGTTACGCCTAGGTGTAGAGCTTTTTAAACCAGCAAGCTCTGAGCTCCAGGCACACGGCAGCTGCGAAAGGCATCCCAAGGGGAGCGCAAAAGTGACACAACTTGGCTGCCTCCACTGCTATTTCCATGAGACCATCCCGAATCATAGGTTGATTTTCCTTCCTAGGCTTAAGGTTTGAGTTAGGCCTAGGGTTAGTGTTCTTTTAACCAGAAAGCACTGAGTTCCAAGAACACAGCAGCTGCGATGAACTGCCCAAGAAGAGCGCAGAAGTGCCTCAACATGCCTGCCTCCACAGCTTTTTCCTTGGGGACGTCCCGAAACGAAGGCTGATTTAGAAGCCTCCAGTTTGGGCTAAAGTTGTGGTTTTTTAAACCAGGAAGCCCTGTGCTCCAAGCACACTGCAGCTGTGAAAGGCATCCCAAGGGGAGCGCAAAAGTGCCACAACATGGCTGTCTCCACAGCTTTTCCCTTGGGATAATTCCTAAACCCAGGCTGATTTAAATGACCAGTGTTACGGTTAGGGTTAGGGTTACGCCTAGGTGTAGAGCTTTTTAAACCAGCAAGCTCTGAGCTCCAGGCACACGGCAGCTGCGAAAGGCACCCCAAGGGGAGCACAAAAGTGACACAACTTGGCTGCCTCCACACGTTTTCATTGGCACCATTGCTAAGCCTAGGCTGAATCACCTGCCTCCAGTCTCAGCTAGGGACATGGATTTCTAAACCAGGAAGCCCTGAGCTCCAGGCACTTGGCAGCTGTGAAAGGCATCCCAAGGGGAGTACAAAAGTGCAACAACATGGCAGCTTTCACAGCTTTTTCCTTGACACCATCCCTATACCTAGGCTGATTTATCTGCCTAGGGTTAGGGTTAGGGCTCAGCCTAGGGCTAGGATTTTTTTAACCAGGAAGCCCTGAGTTCCAGGCTTACTGCATCTGCCAAAGGCATCCCAAAGGGAGCGCAGAAGTGCCACAACATGGCTGCTTTCACAGCTTTTTCCTTAGGAAGAACCCTAATACCCGGCTGATTTACCTTCCTAGGGTTACTGTTAGGCTTAGGCCTAGGACTTTTAAAACCAGGAAGCCCTGTGCTCCAGGCACACTGCAGCTGTTAAAGGCATCCCAAGGGGAGCGCAAAAGTGACACAACTTGGCTGCCTCCACTGCTATTTCCATGAGACCATCCCAAATCATAGGCTGATTTTCCTTCCTAGGCTTAAGGTTTGAGTTAGGCCTAGGGTTAGTGTTCTTTTAACCAGAAAGCCCTGAGTTCCAAGAAAACAGCAGCTGCGAAGGACTGTCCAAGAAGAGCGCAGAAGTGCCTCAACATGCCTGCCTCCACAGCTTTTTCCTTGGGGACGTCCCGAAACGAAGGCTGATTTAGAAGCCTCCAGTTTGGGCTAAAGTTGTGGTATTTTACACCAGGAAGCCCTGTGCTCCAAGCACGCTGCAGCTGTGAAAGGCATCCCAAGGGGAGCGCAAAAGTGCCACAACATGGCTGTCTCCACAGCTTTTCCCTTGGGATAATTCCTAAACCCAGGCTGATTTAAATGACCAGTGTTACGGTTAGGGTTAGGGTTACGCCTAGGTGTAGAGCTTTTTAAACCAGCAAGCTCTGAGCTCCAGGCACACGGCAGCTGCGAAAGGCACCCCAAAGGGAGCACAAAAGTGCCAGAAAATGGCTGCCTCCACACGTTTTCATTGGCACCATTGCTAAGCCTAGGCTGAATCACCTGCCTCCAGTCTCAGCTAGGGACATGGATTTTTAAACCAGGAAGCCCTGAGCTCCAGGAACTTGGCAGCTGTGAAAGGCATCCCAAGGGGAGTACAAAAGTGCAACAACATGGCAGCTTTCACAGCTTTTTCCTTGGCACCATCCCTATACCTAGGCTGATTTATCTGCCTAGAGTTAGGGTTAGGGCTCAGCCTAGGCCTAGGATTTTTTTAACCAGGAAGCCCTGAGTTCCAGGCTTACTGCATCTGCCAAAGGCATCCCAAAGGGAGCGCAGAAGTGCCACAACATGGCTGCTTTCACAGCTTTTTCCTTAGGAAGAACCCTAATACCCGGCTGATTTACCTTCCTAGGGTTACTGTTAGGCTTAGGCCTAGGACTTTTAAAACCAGGAAGCCCTGTGCTCCAGGCACACTGCAGCTGTTAAAGGCATCCCAAGGGGAGCGCAAAAGTGACACAACTTGGCTGCCTCCACTGCTATTTCCATGAGACCATCCCGAATCATAGGCTGATTTTCCTTCCTAGGCTTAAGGTTTGAGTTAGGCCTAGGGTTAGTGTTCTTTTAACCAGAAAGCCCTGAGTTCCAAGAAAACAGCAGCTGCGAAGGACTGTCCAAGAAGAGCGCAGAAGTGCCTCAACATGCCTGCCTCCACAGCTTTTTCCTTGGGGACGTCCCGAAACAAAGGCTGATTTAGAAGCCTCCAGTTTGGGCTAAAGTTGTGGTATTTTAAAGCAGGAAGCCCTGTGCTCCAAGCACACTGCAGCTGTGAAAGGCATCCCAAGGGGAGCGCAAAAGTGCCACAACATGGCTGTCTCCACAGCTTTTCCCTTGGGATAATTCCTAAACCCAGGCTGATTTAAATGACCAGTGTTACGGTTAGGGTTAGGGTTACGCCTAGGTGTAGAGCTTTTTAAACCAGCAAGCTCTGAGCTCCAGGCACACGGCAGCTGCGAAAGGCATCCCAAGGGGAGCACAAAAGTGCCAGAAAATGGCTGCCTCCACACGTTTTCATTGGCACCATTGCTAAGCCTAGGCTGAATCACCTGCCTCCAGTCTCAGCTAGGGACATGGATTTTTAAACCAGAAAGCACTGAGCTCCAAGCACACAGCAGCTGTGAAAGGCATCCCAAGGGGAGTACAAAAGTGCAACAACATGGCAGCTTTCACAGCTTTTTCCTTGGCACCATCCCTATACCTAGGCTGATTTATCTGCCTAGGGTTAGGGTTAGGGCTCAGCCTAGGGCTAGGATTTTTTTAACCAGGAAGCCCTGAGTTCCAGGCTTACTGCATCTGCCAAAGGCATCCCAAAGGGAGCGCAGAAGTGCCACAACATGGCTGCTTTCACAGCTTTTTCCTTAGGAAGAACCCTAATACCCGGCTGATTTACCTTCCTAGGGTTACTGTTAGGCTTAGGCCTAGGACTTTTAAAACCAGGAAGCCCTGTGCTCCAGGCACACTGCAGCTGTTAAAGGCATCCCAAGGGGAGCGCAAAAGTGACACAACTTGGCTGCCTCCACTGCTATTTCCATGAGACCATCCCGAATCATAGGCTGATTTTCCTTCCTAGGCTTAAGGTTTGAGTTACGCCTAGGGTTAGTGTTCTTTTAACCAGAAAGCCCTGAGTTCCAAGAAAACAGCAGCTGCGAAGGACTAGCCAAGAAGAGCGCAAAAGTACCACAACATGCCTGCCTCCACAGCTTTTTCCTTGGGGACGTCCCAAAACGAAGGCTGATTTAGAAGCCTCCAGTTTGGGCTAAAGTTGTGGTATTTTACACCAGGAAGCCCTGTGCTCCAAGCACACTGCAGCTGTGAAAGGCATCCCAAGGGGAGCGCAAAAGTGCCACAACATGGCTGTGTCCACAGCTTTTCCCTTGGGATAATTCCTAAACCCAGGCTGATTTAAATGACCAGTAATACGGTTAGGGTTAGGGTTACGCCTAGGTGTAGAGCTTTTTAAACCAGCAAGCTCTGAGCTCCAGGCACATGGCAGCTGCGAAAGGCATCCCAAGGGGAGCACAAAAGTGCCAGAAAATGGCTGCCTCCACACGTTTTCATTGGCACCATTGCTAAGCCTAGGCTGAATCACCTGCCTCCAGTCTCAGCTAGGGACATGGTTTTTTAAACCAGGAAGCCCTGAGCTCCAAGCACACGACAGCTGTGAAAGGCATCCCAAGGGGAGTACAAAAGTGCAACAACATGGCAGCTTTCACAGCTTTTTCCTTGGCACCATCCCTATACCTAGGCTGATTTATCTGCCTAGAGTTAGGGTTAGGGCTCAGCCTAGGGCTAGGATTTTTTTAACCAGGAAGCCCTGAGTTCCAGGCTTACTGCATCTGCCAAAGGCATCCCAAAGGGAGCGCAGAAGTGCCACAACATGGCTGCTTTCACAGCTTTTTCCTTAGGAAGAACCCTAATACCTGGCTGATTTACCTTCCTAGGGTTACTGTTAGGCTTAGGCCTAGGACTTTTAAAACCAGGAAGCCCTGTGCTCCAGGCACACTGCAGCTGTTAAAGGCATCCCAAGGGGAGCGCAAAAGTGACCCAACTTGGCTGCCTCCACTGCTATTTCCATGAGACCATCCCGAATCATAGGCTGATTTTCCTTCCTAGGCTTAAGGTTTGAGTTAGGCCTAGAGTTAGTGTTCTTTTAACCAGAAAGCACTGAGTTCCAAGAACACAGCAGCTGCGAAGGACTGTCCAAGAAGAGCGCAGAAGTGCCTCAACATGCCTGCCTCCACAGCTTTTTCCTTGGGGACGTCCCGAAACGAAGGCTGATTTAGAAGCCTCCAGTTTGGGCTAAAGTTGTGGTATTTTACACCAGGAAGCCCTGTGCTCCAAGCACGCTGCAGCTGTGAAAGGCATCCCAAGGGGAGCGCAAAAGTGCCACAACATGGCTGTCTCCACAGCTTTTCCCTTGGGATAATTCCTAAACCCAGGCTGATTTAAATGACCAGTGTTACGGTTAGGGTTAGGGTTACGCCTAGGTGTAGAGCTTTTTAAACCAGCAAGCTCTGAGCTCCAGGCACACGGCAGCTGCGAAAGGCACCCCAAAGGGAGCACAAAAGTGCCAGAAAATGGCTGCCTCCACACGTTTTCATTGGCACCATTGCTAAGCCTAGGCTGAATCACCTGCCTCCAGTCTCAGCTAGGGACATGGATTTTTAAACC
The DNA here is from genome assembly GCF_027887145.1 of Ammospiza caudacuta. Lineage (NCBI taxonomy): Eukaryota > Metazoa > Chordata > Aves > Passeriformes > Passerellidae > Ammospiza > Ammospiza caudacuta. The sequence goes on along the minus strand of NW_026683128.1, from coordinate 951,886 downwards.
AGGAAGCCCTGAGCTCCAGGAACTTGGCAGCTGTGAAAGGCATCCCAAGGGGAGTACAAAAGTGCAACAACATGGCAGCTTTCACAGCTTTTTCCTTGGCACCATCCCTATACCTAGGCTGATTTATCTGCCTAGAGTTAGGGTTAGGGCTCAGCCTAGGGCTAGGATTTTTTTAACCAGGAAGCCCTGAGTTCCAGGCTTACTGCATCTGCCAAAGGCATCCCAAAGGGAGCGCAGAAGGTCCACAACATGGCTGCTTTCACAGCTTTTTCCTTAGGAAGAACCCTAATACCCGGCTGATTTACCTTCCTAGGGTTACTGTTAGGCTTAGGCCTAGGACTTTTAAAACCAGGAAGCCCTGTGCTCCAGGCACACTGCAGCTGTTAAAGGCATCCCAAGGGGAGCGCAAAAGTGACACAACTTGGCTGCCTCCACTGCTATTTCCATGAGACCATCCCGAATCATAGGCTGATTTTCCTTCCTAGGCTTAAGGTTTGAGTTAGGCCTAGGGTTAGTGTTCTTTTAACCAGAAAGCCCTGAGTTCCAAGAACACAGCAGCTGCGAAGGACTGTCCAAGAAGAGCGCAGAAGTGCCTCAACATGCCTGCCTCCACAGCTTTTTCCTTGGGGACGTCCCAAAACGAAGGCTGATTTAGAAGCCTCCAGTTTGGGCTAAAGTTGTGGTTTTTTACACCAGGAAGCCCTGTGCTCCAAGCACACTGCAGCTGTGAAAGGCATCCCAAGGGGAGCGCAAAAGTGCCACAACATGGCTGTCTCCACAGCTTTTCCCTTGGGATAATTCCTAAACCCAGGCTGATTTAAATGACCAGTGTTACGGTTAGGGTTAGGGTTACGCCTAGGTGTAGAGCTTTTTAAACCAGCAAGCTCTGAGCTCCAGGCACACGGCAGCTGCGAAAGGCATCCCAAGGGGAGCACAAAAGTGCCAGAAAATGGCTGCCTCCACACGTTTTCATTGGCACCATTGCTAAGCCTAGGCTGAATCACCTGCCTCCAGTCCCAGCTAGGGACATGGATTTTTAAACCAGGAAGCCCTGAGCTCCAGGCACACGGCAGCTGTGAAAGGCATCCCAAGGGGAGTACAAAAGTGCAACAACATGGCAGCTTTCACAGCTTTTTCCTTGGCACCATCCCTATACCTAGGCTGATTTATCTGCCTAGGGTTAGGGTTAGGGCTCAGCCTAGGGCTAGGATTTTTTTAACCAGGAAGCCCTGAGTTCCAGGCTTACTGCATCTGCCAAAGGCATCCCAAAGGGAGCGCAGAAGGTCCACAACATGGCTGCTTTCACAGCTTTTTCCTTAGGAAGAACCCTAATACCCGGCTGATTTACCTTCCTAGGGTTACTGTTAGGCTTAGGCCTAGGACTTTTAAAACCAGGAAGCCCTGTGCTCCAGGCACACTGCAGCTGTTAAAGGCATCCCAAGGGGAGCGCAAAAGTGACACAACTTGGCTGCCTCCACTGCTATTTCCATGAGACCATCCCGAATCATAGGCTGATTTTCCTTCCTAGGCTTAAGGTTTGAGTTAGGCCTAGGGTTAGTGTTCTTTTAACCAGAAAGCCCTGAGTTCCAAGAACACAGCAGCTGCGAAGGACTACCCAAGAAGAGCGCAGAAGTGCCTCAACATGCCTGCCTCCACAGCTTTTTCCTTGGGGACGTCCCGAAACGAAGGCTGATTTAGAAGCCTCCAGTTTGGGCTAAAGTTGTGGTTTTTTAAACCAGGAAGCCCTGTGCTCCAAGCATACTGCAGCTGTGAAAGGCATCCCAAGGGGAGCGCAAAAGTGCCACAACATGTCTGTCTCCACAGCTTTTCCCTTGGGATAATTCCTAAACCCAGGCTGATTTAAATGACCAGTGTTACGGTTAGGGTTAGGGTTACGCCTAGGTGTAGAGCTTTTTAAACCAGCAAGCTCTGAGCTCCAGGCACACGGCAGCTGCGAAAGGCATCCCAAGGGGAGCACAAAAGTGCCAGAAAATGGCTGCCTCCACACGTTTTCATTGGCACCATTGCTAAGCCTAGGCTGAATCACCTGCCTCCAGTCTCAGCTAGGGACATGGTTTTTTAAACCAGGAAGCCCTGAGCTCCAAGCACACAGCAGCTGTGAAAGACATCCCAAGGGGAGTACAAAAGTGAAACAACATGGCAGCTTTCACAGCTTTTTCCTTGGCACCATCCCTATACCTAGGCTGATTTATCTGCCTAGAGTTAGGGTTAGGGCTCAGCCTAGGGCTAGGATTTTTTTAACCAGGAAGCCCTGAGTTCCAGGCTTACTGCATCTGCCAAAGGCATCCCAAAGGGAGCGCAGAAGGTCCACAACATGGCTGCTTTCACAGCTTTTTCCTTAGGAAGAACCCTAATACCCGGCTGATTTACCTTCCTAGGGTTACTGTTAGGCTTAGGCCTAGGACTTTTAAAACCAGGAAGCCCTGTGCTCCAGGCACACTGCAGCTGTTAAAGGCATCCCAAGGGGAGCGCAAAAGTGACACAACTTGGCTGCCTCCACTGCTATTTCCATGAGACCATCCCGAATCATAGGCTGATTTTCCTTCCTAGGCTTAAGGTTTGAGTTAGGCCTAGGGTTAGTGTTCTTTTAACCAGAAAGCCCTGAGTTCCAAGAACACAGCAGCTGCGAAGGACTGTCCAAGAAGAGCGCAGAAGTGCCTCAACATGCCTGCCTCCACAGCTTTTTCCTTGGGGACGTCCCAAAACGAAGGCTGATTTAGAAGCCTCCAGTTTGGGCTAAAGTTGTGGTTTTTTACACCAGGAAGCCCTGTGCTCCAAGCACACTGCAGCTGTGAAAGGCATCCCAAGGGGAGCGCAAAAGTGCCACAACATGGCTGTCTCCACAGCTTTTCCCTTGGGATAATTCCTAAACCCAGGCTGATTTAAATGACCAGTGTTACGGTTAGGGTTAGGGTTACGCCTAGGTGTAGAGCTTTTTAAACCAGCAAGCTCTGAGCTCCAGGCACACGGCAGCTGCGAAAGGCATCCCAAGGGGAGCACAAAAGTGCCAGAAAATGGCTGCCTCCACACGTTTTCATTGGCACCATTGCTAAGCCTAGGCTGAATCACCTGCCTCCAGTCCCAGCTAGGGACATGGATTTTTAAACCAGGAAGCCCTGAGCTCCAGGCACACGGCAGCTGTGAAAGGCATCCCAAGGGGAGTACAAAAGTGCAACAACATGGCAGCTTTCACAGCTTTTTCCTTGGCACCATCCCTATACCTAGGCTGATTTATCTGCCTAGGGTTAGGGTTAGGGCTCAGCCTAGGGCTAGGATTTTTTTAACCAGGAAGCCCTGAGTTCCAGGCTTACTTCATCTGCCAAAGGCATCCCAAAGGGAGCGCAGAAGGTCCACAACATGGCTGCTTTCACAGCTTTTTCCTTAGGAAGAACCCTAATACCCGGCTGATTTACCTTCCTAGGGTTACTGTTAGGCTTAGGCCTAGGACTTTTAAAACCAGGAAGCCCTGTGCTCCAGGCACACTGCAGCTGTTAAAGGCATCCCAAGGGGAGCGCAAAAGTGACACAACTTGGCTGCCTCCACTGCTATTTCCATGAGACCATCCCGAATCATAGGCTGATTTTCCTTCCTAGGCTTAAGGTTTGAGTTAGGCCTAGGGTTAGTGTTCTTTTAACCAGAAAGCCCTGAGTTCCAAGAACACAGCAGCTGCGAAGGACTACCCAAGAAGAGCGCAGAAGTGCCTCAACATGCCTGCCTCCACAGCTTTTTCCTTGGGGACGTCCCGAAACGAAGGCTGATTTAGAAGCCTCCAGTTTGGGCTAAAGTTGTGGTTTTTTAAACCAGGAAGCCCTGTGCTCCAAGCATACTGCAGCTGTGAAAGGCATCCCAAGGGGAGCGCAAAAGTGCCACAACATGGCTGTCTCCACAGCTTTTCCCTTGGGATAATTCCTAAACCCAGGCTGATTTAAATGACCAGTGTTACGGTTAGGGTTAGGGTTACGCCTAGGTGTAGAGCTTTTTAAACCAGCAAGCTCTGAGCTCCAGGCACACGGCAGCTGCGAAAGGCATCCCAAGGGGAGCACAAAAGTGCCAGAAAATGGCTGCCTCCACACGTTTTCATTGGCACCATTGCTAAGCCTAGGCTGAATCACCTGCCTCCAGTCTCAGATAGGGACATGGTTTTTTAAACCAGGAAGCCCTGAGCTCCAAGCACACAGCAGCTGTGAAAGACATCCCAAGGGGAGTACAAAAGTGAAACAACATGGCAGCTTTCACAGCTTTTTCCTTGGCACCATCCCTATACCTAGGCTGATTTATCTGCCTAGAGTTAGGGTTAGGGCTCAGCCTAGGGCTAGGATTTTTTTAACCAGGAAGCCCTGAGTTCCAGGCTTACTGCATCTGCCAAAGGCATCCCAAAGGGAGCGCAGAAGGTCCACAACATGGCTGCTTTCACAGCTTTTTCCTTAGGAAGAACCCTAATACCCGGCTGATTTACCTTCCTAGGGTTACTGTTAGGCTTAGGCCTAGGACTTTTAAAACCAGGAAGCCCTGTGCTCCAGGCACACTGCAGCTGTTAAAGGCATCCCAAGGGGAGCGCAAAAGTGACACAACTTGGCTGCCTCCACTGCTATTTCCATGAGACCATCCCGAATCATAGGCTGATTTTCCTTCCTAGGCTTAAGGTTTGAGTTAGGCCTAGGGTTAGTGTTCTTTTAACCAGAAAGCACTGAGTTCCAAGAACACAGCAGCTGCGAAGGACTGCCCAAGAAGAGCGCAGAAGTGCCTCAACATGCCTGCCTCCACAGCTTTTTCCTTGGGGACGTCCCGAAACGAAGGCTGATTTAGAAGCCTCCAGTTTGGGCTAAAGTTGTGGTTTTTTAAAGCAGGAAGCCCTGTGCTCCAAGCACACTGCAGCTGTGAAAGGCATCCCAAGGGGAGCGCAAAAGTGCCACAACATGGCTGTGTCCACAGCTTTTCCCTTGGGATAATTCCTAAACCAAGGCTGATTTAAATGACCAGTGTTACGGTTAGGGTTAGGGTTACGCCTAGGTGTAGAGCTTTTTAAACCAGCAAGCTCTGAGCTCCAGGCACACGGCAGCTGCGAAAGGCATCCCAAGGGGAGCACAAAAGTGACACAACTTGGCTGCCTCCACACGTTTTCATTGGCACCATTGCTAAGCCTAGGCTGAATCACCTGCCTCCAGTCCCAGCTAGGGACATGGATTTTTAAACCAGGAAGCCCTGAGCTCCAGGCACACAGCAGCTGTGAAAGGCATCCCAAGGGGAGTACAAAAGTGCAACAACATGGCAGCTTTCACAGCTTTTTCCTTGGCACCATCCCTATACCTAGGCTGATTTATCTGCCTAGGGTTAGGGTTAGGGCTCAGCCTAGGGCAAGGATTTTTTTAACCAGGAAGCCCTGAGTTCCAGGCTTACTGCATCTGCCAAAGGCATCCCAAAGGGAGCGCAGAAGGTCCACAACATGGCTGCTTTCACAGCTTTTTCCTTAGGAAGAACCCTAATACCCGGCTGATTTACCTTCCTAGGGTTACTGTTAGGCTTAGGCCTAGGACTTTTAAAACCAGGAAGCCCTGTGCTCCAGGCACACTGCAGCTGTGAAAGGCATCCCAAGGGGAGCGCAAAAGTGACACAACTTGGCTGCCTCCACTGCTATTTCCATGAGACCATCCCGAATCATAGGCTGATTTTCCTTCCTAGGCTTAAGGTTTGAGTTAGGCCTAGGGTTAGTGTTCTTTTAACCAGAAAGCCCTGAGTTCCAAGAACACAGCAGCTGCGAAGGACTACCCAAGAAGAGCGCACAAGTGCCTCAACATGCCTGCCTCCACAGCTTTTTCCTTGGGGACGTCCCGAAACGAAGGCTGATTTAGAAGCCTCCAGTTTGGGCTAAAGTTGTGGTTTTTTAAACCAGGAAGCCCTGTGCTCCAAGCATACTGCAGCTGTGAAAGGCATCCCAAGGGGAGCGCAAAAGTGCCACAACATGGCTGTCTCCACAGCTTTTCCCTTGGGATAATTCCTAAACCCAGGCTGATTTAAATGACCAGTGTTACGGTTAGGGTTAGGGTTACGCCTAGGTGTAGAGCTTTTTAAACCAGCAAGCTCTGAGCTCCAGGCACACGGCAGCTGCGAAAGGCATCCCAAGGGGAGCACAAAAGTGACACAACTTGGCTGCCTCCACACGTTTTCATTGGCACCATTGCTAAGCCTAGGCTGAATCACCTGCCTCCAGTCCCAGCTAGGGACATGGATTTTTAAACCAGGAAGCCCTGAGCTCCAGGCACACGGCAGCTGTGAAAGGCATCCCAAGGGGAGTACAAAAGTGCAACAACATGGCAGCTTTCACAGCTTTTTCCTTGGCACCATCCCTATACCTAGGCTGATTTATCTGCCTAGGGTTAGGGTTAGGGCTCAGCCTAGGGCAAGGATTTTTTTAACCAGGAAGCCCTGAGTTCCAGGCTTACTGCATCTGCCAAAGGCATCCCAAAGGGAGCGCAGAAGGTCCACAACATGGCTGCTTTCACAGCTTTTTCCTTAGGAAGAACCCTAATACCCGGCTGATTTACCTTCCTAGGGTTACTGTTAGGCTTAGGCCTAGGACTTTTAAAACCAGGAAGCCCTGTGCTCCAGGCACACTGCAGCTGTTAAAGGCATCCCAAGGGGAGCGCAAAAGTGACACAACTTGGCTGCCTCCACTGCTATTTCCATGAGACCATCCCGAATCATAGGCTGATTTTCCTTCCTAGGCTTAAGGTTTGAGTTAGGCCTAGGGTTAGTGTTCTTTTAACCAGAAAGCCCTGAGTTCCAAGAACACAGCAGCTGCGAAGGACTACCCAAGAAGAGCGCAGAAGTGCCTCAACATGCCTGCCTCCACAGCTTTTTCCTTGGGGACGTCCCGAAACGAAGGCTGATTTAGAAGCCTCCAGTTTGGGCTAAAGTTGTGGTTTTTTAAACCAGGAAGCCCTGTGCTCCAAGCATACTGCAGCTGTGAAAGGCATCCCAAGGGGAGCGCAAAAGTGCCACAACATGGCTGTCTCCACAGCTTTTCCCTTGGGATAATTCCTAAACCCAGGCTGATTTAAATGACCAGTGTTACGGTTAGGGTTAGGGTTACGCCTAGGTGTAGAGCTTTTTAAACCAGCAAGCTCTGAGCTCCAGGCACACGGCAGCTGCGAAAGGCATCCCAAGGGGAGCACAAAAGTGACACAACTTGGCTGCCTCCACACGTTTTCATTGGCACCATTGCTAAGCCTAGGCTGAATCACCTGCCTCCAGTCCCAGCTAGGGACATGGATTTTTAAACCAGGAAGCCCTGAGCTCCAGGCACACGGCAGCTGTGAAAGGCATCCCAAGGGGAGTACAAAAGTGCAACAACATGGCAGCTTTCACAGCTTTTTCCTTGGCACCATCCCTATACCTAGGCTGATTTATCTGCCTAGGGTTAGGGTTAGGGCTCAGCCTAGGGCAAGGATTTTTTTAACCAGGAAGCCCTGAGTTCCAGGCTTACTGCATCTGCCAAAGGCATCCCAAAGGGAGCGCAGAAGTGCCACAACATGGCTGCTTTCACAGCTTTTTCCTTAGGAAGAACCCTAATACCCGGCTGATTTACCTTCCTAGGGTTACTGTTAGGCTTAGGCCTAGGACTTTTAAAACCAGGAAGCCCTGTGCTCCAGGCACACTGCAGCTGTTAAAGGCATCCCAAGGGGAGCGCAAAAGTGACACAACTTGGCTGCCTCCACTGCTATTTCCATGAGACCATCCCGAATCATAGGCTGATTTTCCTTCCTAGGCTTAAGGTTTGAGTTAGGCCTAGGGTTAGTGTTCTTTTAACCAGAAAGCCCTGAGTTCCAAGAAAACAGCAGCTGCGAAGGACTGTCCAAGAAGAGCGCAGAAGTGCCTCAACATGCCTGCCTCCACAGCTTTTTCCTTGGGGACGTCCCGAAACAAAGGCTGATTTAGAAGCCTCCAGTTTGGGCTAAAGTTGTGGTATTTTAAAGCAGGAAGCCCTGTGCTCCAAGCACACTGCAGCTGTGAAAGGCATCCCAAGGGGAGCGCAAAAGTGCCACAACATGGCTGTCTCCACAGCTTTTCCCTTGGGATAATTCCTAAACCCAGGCTGATTTAAATGACCAGTGTTACGGTTAGGGTTAGGGTTACGCCTAGGTGTAGAGCTTTTTAAACCAGCAAGCTCTGAGCTCCAGGCACACGGCAGCTGCGAAAGGCATCCCAAGGGGAGCACAAAAGTGCCAGAAAATGGCTGCCTCCACACGTTTTCATTGGCACCATTGCTAAGCCTAGGCTGAATCACCTGCCTCCAGTCTCAGCTAGGGACATGGATTTTTAAACCAGGAAGCCCTGAGCTCCAAGCACACAGCAGCTGTGAAAGGCATCCCAAGGGGAGTACAAAAGTGCAACAACATGGCAGCTTTCACAGCTTTTTCCTTGGCACCATCCCTATACCTAGGCTGATTTATCTGCCTAGGGTTAGGGTTAGGGCTCAGCCTAGGGCTAGGATTTTTTTAACCAGGAAGCCCTGAGTTCCAGGCTTACTGCATCTGCCAAAGGCATCCCAAAGGGAGCGCAGAAGTGCCACAACATGGCTGCTTTCACAGCTTTTTCCTTAGGAAGAACCCTAATACCCGGCTGATTTACCTTCCTAGGGTTACTGTTAGGCTTAGGCCTAGGACTTTTAAAACCAGGAAGCCCTGTGCTCCAGGCACACTGCAGCTGTTAAAGGCATCCCAAGGGGAGCGCAAAAGTGACACAACTTGGCTGCCTCCACTGCTATTTCCATGAGACCATCCCGAATCATAGGCTGATTTTCCTTCCTAGGCTTAAGGTTTGAGTTAGGCCTAGGGTTAGTGTTCTTTTAACCAGAAAGCCCTGAGTTCCAAGAAAACAGCAGCTGCGAAGGACTAGCCAAGAAGAGCGCAAAAGTACCACAACATGCCTGCCTCCACAGCTTTTTCCTTGGGGACGTCCCAAAACGAAGGCTGATTTAGAAGCCTCCAGTTTGGGCTAAAGTTGTGGTATTTTACACCAGGAAGCCCTGTGCTCCAAGCACACTGCAGCTGTGAAAGGCATCCCAAGGGGAGCGCAAAAGTGCCACAACATGGCTGTGTCCACAGCTTTTCCCTTGGGATAATTCCTAAACCCAGGCTGATTTAAATGACCAGTAATACGGTTAGGGTTAGGGTTACGCCTAGGTGTAGAGCTTTTTAAACCAGCAAGCTCTGAGCTCCAGGCACATGGCAGCTGCGAAAGGCATCCCAAGGGGAGCACAAAAGTGCCAGAAAATGGCTGCCTCCACACGTTTTCATTGGCACCATTGCTAAGCCTAGGCTGAATCACCTGCCTCCAGTCTCAGCTAGGGACATGGTTTTTTAAACCAGGAAGCCCTGAGCTCCAAGCACACGACAGCTGTGAAAGGCATCCCAAGGGGAGTACAAAAGTGCAACAACATGGCAGCTTTCACAGCTTTTTCCTTGGCACCATCCCTATACCTAGGCTGATTTATCTGCCTAGGGTTAGGGTTAGGGCTCAGCCTAGGGCTAGGATTTTTTTAACCAGGAAGCCCTGAGTTCCAGGCTTACTGCATCTGCCAAAGGCATCCCAAAGGGAGCGCAGAAGTGCCACAACATGGCTGCTTTCACAGCTTTTTCCTTAGGAAGAACCCTAATACCTGGCTGATTTACCTTCCTAGGGTTACTGTTAGGCTTAGGCCTAGGACTTTTAAAACTAGGAAGCCCTGTGCTCCAGGCACACTGCAGCTGTTAAAGGCATCCCAAGGGGAGCGCAAAAGTGACCCAACTTGGCTGCCTCCACTGCTATTTCCATGAGACCATCCCGAATCATAGGCTGATTTTCCTTCCTAGGCTTAAGGTTTGAGTTAGGCCTAGAGTTAGTGTTCTTTTAACCAGAAAGCACTGAGTTCCAAGAACACAGCAGCTGCGAAGGACTACCCAAGAAGAGCGCAGAAGTGCCTCAACATGCCTGCCTCCACAGCTTTTTCCTTGGGGACGTCCCGAAACGAAGGCTGATTTAGAAGCCTCCAGTTTGGGCTAAAGTTGTGGTATTTTACACCAGGAAGCCCTGTGCTCCAAGCACGCTGCAGCTGTGAAAGGCATCCCAAGGGGAGCGCAAAAGTGCCACAACATGGCTGTCTCCACAGCTTTTCCCTTGGGATAATTCCTAAACCCAGGCTGATTTAAATGACCAGTGTTACGGTTAGGGTTAGGGTTACGCCTAGGTGTAGAGCTTTTTAAACCAGCAAGCTCTGAGCTCCAGGCACACGGCAGCTGCGAAAGGCACCCCAAAGGGAGCACAAAAGTGCCAGAAAATGGCTGCCTCCACACGTTTTCATTGGCACCATTGCTAAGCCTAGGCTGAATCACCTGCCTCCAGTCTCAGCTAGGGACATGGATTTTTAAACCAGGAAGCCCTGAGCTCCAGGAACTTGGCAGCTGTGAAAGGCATCCCAAGGGGAGTACAAAAGTGCAACAACATGGCAGCTTTCACAGCTTTTTCCTTGGCACCATCCCTATACCTAGGCTGATTTATCTGCCTAGAGTTAGGGTTAGGGCTCAGCCTAGGGCTAGGATTTTTTTAACCAGGAAGCCCTGAGTTCCAGGCTTACTGCATCTGCCAAAGGCATCCCAAAGGGAGCGCAGAAGGTCCACAACATGGCTGCTTTCACAGCTTTTTCCTTAGGAAGAACCCTAATACCCGGCTGATTTACCTTCCTAGGGTTACTGTTAGGCTTAGGCCTAGGACTTTTAAAACCAGGAAGCCCTGTGCTCCAGGCACACTGCAGCTGTTAAAGGCATCCCAAGGGGAGCGCAAAAGTGACACAACTTGGCTGCCTCCACTGCTATTTCCATGAGACCATCCCGAATCATAGGCTGATTTTCCTTCCTAGGCTTAAGGTTTGAGTTAGGCCTAGGGTTAGTGTTCTTTTAACCAGAAAGCCCTGAGTTCCAAGAACACAGCAGCTGCGAAGGACTGTCCAAGAAGAGCGCAGAAGTGCCTCAACATGCCTGCCTCCACAGCTTTTTCCTTGGGGACGTCCCAAAACGAAGGCTGATTTAGAAGCCTCCAGTTTGGGCTAAAGTTGTGGTTTTTTAAAGCAGGAAGCCCTGTGCTCCAAGCACACTGCAGCTGTGAAAGGCATCCCAAGGGGAGCGCAAAAGTGCCACAACATGGCTGTCTCCACAGCTTTTCCCTTGGGATAATTCCTAAACCCAGGCTGATTTAAATGACCAGTGTTACGGTTAGGGTTAGGGTTACGCCTAGGTGTAGAGCTTTTTAAACCAGCAAGCTCTGAGCTCCAGGCACACGGCAGCTGCGAAAGGCATCCCAAGGGGAGCACAAAAGTGCCAGAAAATGGCTGCCTCCACACGTTTTCATTGGCACCATTGCTAAGCCTAGGCTGAATCACCTGCCTCCAGTCCCAGCTAGGGACATGGATTTTTAAACCAGGAAGCCCTGAGCTCCAGGCACACGGCAGCTGTGAAAGGCATCCCAAGGGGAGTACAAAAGTGCAACAACATGGCAGCTTTCACAGCTTTTTCCTTGGCACCATCCCTATACCTAGGCTGATTTATCTGCCTAGGGTTAGGGTTAGGGCTCAGCCTAGGGCTAGGATTTTTTTAACCAGGAAGCCCTGAGTTCCAGGCTTACTGCATCTGCCAAAGGCATCCCAAAGGGAGCGCAGAAGGTCCACAACATGGCTGCTTTCACAGCTTTTTCCTTAGGAAGAACCCTAATACCCGGCTGATTTACCTTCCTATGGTTACTGTTAGGCTTAGGCCTAGGACTTTTAAAACCAGGAAGCCCTGTGCTCCAGGCACACTGCAGCTGTTAAAGGCATCCCAAGGGGAGCGCAAAAGTGACACAACTTGGCTGCCTCCACTGCTATTTCCATGAGACCATCCCGAATCATAGGCTGATTTTCCTTCCTAGGCTTAAGGTTTGAGTTAGGCCTAGGGTTAGTGTTCTTTTAACCAGAAAGCCCTGAGTTCCAAGAACACAGCAGCTGCGAAGGACTACCCAAGAAGAGCGCAGAAGTGCCTCAACATGCCTGCCTCCACAGCTTTTTCCTTGGGGACGTCCCGAAACGAAGGCTGATTTAGAAGCCTCCAGTTTGGGCTAAAGTTGTGGTTTTTTAAACCAGGAAGCCCTGTGCTCCAAGCATACTGCAGCTGTGAAAGGCATCCCAAGGGGAGCGCAAAAGTGCCACAACATGGCTGTCTCCACAGCTTTTCCCTTGGGATAATTCCTAAACCCAGGCTGATTTAAATGACCAGTGTTACGGTTAGGGTTAGGGTTACGCCTAGGTGTAGAGCTTTTTAAACCAGCAAGCTCTGAGCTCCAGGCACACGGCAGCTGCGAAAGGCATCCCAAGGGGAGCACAAAAGTGCCAGAAAATGGCTGCCTCCACACGTTTTCATTGGCACCATTGCTAAGCCTAGGCTGAATCACCTGCCTCCAGTCTCAGCTAGGGACATGGTTTTTTAAACCAGGAAGCCCTGAGCTCCAAGCACACAGCAGCTGTGAAAGACATCCCAAGGGGAGTACAAAAGTGAAACAACATGGCAGCTTTCACAGCTTTTTCCTTGGCACCATCCCTATACCTAGGCTGATTTATCTGCCTAGAGTTAGGGTTAGGGCTCAGCCTAGGGCTAGGATTTTTTTAACCAGGAAGCCCTGAGTTCCAGGCTTACTGCATCTGCCAAAGGCATCCCAAAGGGAGCGCAGAAGGTCCACAACATGGCTGCTTTCACAGCTTTTTCCTTAGGAAGAACCCTAATACCCGGCTGATTTACCTTCCTAGGGTTACTGTTAGGCTTAGGCCTAGGACTTTTAAAACCAGGAAGCCCTGTGCTCCAGGCACACTGCAGCTGTTAAAGGCATCCCAAGGGGAGCGCAAAAGTGACACAACTTGGCTGCCTCCACTGCTATTTCCATGAGACCATCCCGAATCATAGGCTGATTTTCCTTCCTAGGCTTAAGGTTTGAGTTAGGCCTAGGGTTAGTGTTCTTTTAACCAGAAAGCACTGAGTTCCAAGAACACAGCAGCTGCGAAGGACTGCCCAAGAAGAGCGCAGAAGTGCCTCAACATGCCTGCCTCCACAGCTTTTTCCTTGGGGACGTCCCGAAACGAAGGCTGATTTAGAAGCCTCCAGTTTGGGCTAAAGTTGTGGTTTTTTAAAGCAGGAAGCCCTGTGCTCCAAGCACACTGCAGCTGTGAAAGGCATCCCAAGGGGAGCGCAAAAGTGCCACAACATGGCTGTGTCCACAGCTTTTCCCTTGGGATAATTCCTAAACCAAGGCTGATTTAAATGACCAGTGTTACGGTTAGGGTTAGGGTTACGCCTAGGTGTAGAGCTTTTTAAACCAGCAAGCTCTGAGCTCCAGGCACACGGCAGCTGCGAAAGGCATCCCAAGGGGAGCACAAAAGTGACACAACTTGGCTGCCTCCACACGTTTTCATTGGCACCATTGCTAAGCCTAGGCTGAATCACCTGCCTCCAGTCCCAGCTAGGGACATGGATTTTTAAACCAGGAAGCCCTGAGCTCCAGGCACACAGCAGCTGTGAAAGGCATCCCAAGGGGAGTACAAAAGTGCAACAACATGGCAGCTTTCACAGCTTTTTCCTTGGCACCATCCCTATACCTAGGCTGATTTATCTGCCTAGGGTTAGGGTTAGGGCTCAGCCTAGGGCAAGGATTTTTTTAACCAGGAAGCCCTGAGTTCCAGGCTTACTGCATCTGCCAAAGGCATCCCAAAGGGAGCGCAGAAGGTCCACAACATGGCTGCTTTCACAGCTTTTTCCTTAGGAAGAACCCTAATACCCGGCTGATTTACCTTCCTAGGGTTACTGTTAGGCTTAGGCCTAGGACTTTTAAAACCAGGAAGCCCTGTGCTCCAGGCACACTGCAGCTGTGAAAGGCATCCCAAGGGGAGCGCAAAAGTGACACAACTTGGCTGCCTCCACTGCTATTTCCATGAGACCATCCCGAATCATAGGCTGATTTTCCTTCCTAGGCTTAAGGTTTGAGTTAGGCCTAGGGTTAGTGTTCTTTTAACCAGAAAGCCCTGAGTTCCAAGAACACAGCAGCTGCGAAGGACTACCCAAGAAGAGCGCACAAGTGCCTCAACATGCCTGCCTCCACAGCTTTTTCCTTGGGGACGTCCCGAAACGAAGGCTGATTTAGAAGCCTCCAGTTTGGGCTAAAGTTGTGGTTTTTTAAACCAGGAAGCCCTGTGCTCCAAGCATACTGCAGCTGTGAAAGGCATCCCAAGGGGAGCGCAAAAGTGCCACAACATGGCTGTCTCCACAGCTTTTCCCTTGGGATAATTCCTAAACCCAGGCTGATTTAAATGACCAGTGTTACGGTTAGGGTTAGGGTTACGCCTAGGTGTAGAGCTTTTTAAACCAGCAAGCTCTGAGCTCCAGGCACACGGCAGCTGCGAAAGGCATCCCAAGGGGAGCACAAAAGTGACACAACTTGGCTGCCTCCACACGTTTTCATTGGCACCATTGCTAAGCCTAGGCTGAATCACCTGCCTCCAGTCCCAGCTAGGGACATGGATTTTTAAACCAGGAAGCCCTGAGCTCCAGGCACACGGCAGCTGTGAAAGGCATCCCAAGGGGAGTACAAAAGTGCAACAACATGGCAGCTTTCACAGCTTTTTCCTTGGCACCATCCCTATACCTAGGCTGATTTATCTGCCTAGGGTTAGGGTTAGGGCTCAGCCTAGGGCAAGGATTTTTTTAACCAGGAAGCCCTGAGTTCCAGGCTTACTGCATCTGCCAAAGGCATCCCAAAGGGAGCGCAGAAGGTCCACAACATGGCTGCTTTCACAGCTTTTTCCTTAGGAAGAACCCTAATACCCGGCTGATTTACCTTCCTAGGGTTACTGTTAGGCTTAGGCCTAGGACTTTTAAAACCAGGAAGCCCTGTGCTCCAGGCACACTGCAGCTGTTAAAGGCATCCCAAGGGGAGCGCAAAAGTGACACAACTTGGCTGCCTCCACTGCTATTTCCATGAGACCATCCCGAATCATAGGCTGATTTTCCTTCCTAGGCTTAAGGTTTGAGTTAGGCCTAGGGTTAGTGTTCTTTTAACCAGAAAGCCCTGAGTTCCAAGAACACAGCAGCTGCGAAGGACTACCCAAGAAGAGCGCACAAGTGCCTCAACATGCCTGCCTCCACAGCTTTTTCCTTGGGGACGTCCCGAAACGAAGGCTGATTTAGAAGCCTCCAGTTTGGGCTAAAGTTGTGGTTTTTTAAACCAGGAAGCCCTGTGCTCCAAGCATACTGCAGCTGTGAAAGGCATCCCAAGGGGAGCGCAAAAGTGCCACAACATGGCTGTCTCCACAGCTTTTCCCTTGGGATAATTCCTAAACCCAGGCTGATTTAAATGACCAGTGTTACGGTTAGGGTTAGGGTTACGCCTAGGTGTAGAGCTTTTTAAACCAGCAAGCTCTGAGCTCCAGGCACACGGCAGCTGCGAAAGGCATCCCAAGGGGAGCACAAAAGTGACACAACTTGGCTGCCTCCACACGTTTTCATTGGCACCATTGCTAAGCCTAGGCTGAATCACCTGCCTCCAGTCCCAGCTAGGGACATGGATTTTTAAACCAGGAAGCCCTGAGCTCCAGGCACACGGCAGCTGTGAAAGGCATCCCAAGGGGAGTACAAAAGTGCAACAACATGGCAGCTTTCACAGCTTTTTCCTTGGCACCATCCCTATACCTAGGCTGATTTATCTGCCTAGGGTTAGGGTTAGGGCTCAGCCTAGGGCAAGGATTTTTTTAACCAGGAAGCCCTGAGTTCCAGGCTTACTGCATCTGCCAAAGGCATCCCAAAGGGAGCGCAGAAGGTCCACAACATGGCTGCTTTCACAGCTTTTTCCTTAGGAAGAACCCTAATACCCGGCTGATTTACCTTCCTAGGGTTACTGTTAGGCTTAGGCCTAGGACTTTTAAAACCAGGAAGCCCTGTGCTCCAGGCACACTGCAGCTGTTAAAGGCATCCCAAGGGGAGCGCAAAAGTGACACAACTTGGCTGCCTCCACTGCTATTTCCATGAGACCATCCCGAATCATAGGCTGATTTTCCTTCCTAGGCTTAAGGTTTGAGTTAGGCCTAGGGTTAGTGTTCTTTTAACCAGAAAGCACTGAGTTCCAAGAACACAGCAGCTGCGAACGACTACCCAAGAAGAGCGCAGAAGTGCCTCAACATGCCTGCCTCCACAGCTTTTTCCTTGGGGACGTCCCGAAACGAAGGCTGATTTAGAAGCCTCCAGTTTGGGCTAAAGTTGTGGTATTTTAAAGCAGGAAGCCCTGTGCTCCAAGCACACTGCAGCTGTGAAAGGCATCCCAAGGGGAGCGCAAAAGTGCCACAACATGGCTGTGTCCACAGCTTTTCCCTTGGGATAATTCCTAAACCCAGGCTGATTTAAATGACCAGTGTTACGGTTAGGGTTAGTTTTACGCCTAGGTGTAGAGCTTTTTAAACCAGCAAGCTCTGAGCTCCAGGCACACGGCAGCTGCGAAAGGCATCCCAAGGGGAGCACAAAAGTGCCAGAAAATGGCTGCCTCCACACGTTTTCATTGGCACCATTGCTAAGCCTAGGCTGAATCACCTGCCTCCAGTCTCAGCTAGGGACATGGATTTTTAAACCAGGAAGCCCTGAGCTCCAAGCACACAGCAGCTGTGAAAGGCATCCCAAGGGGAGTACAAAAGTGCAACAACATGGCAGCTTTCACAGCTTTTTCCTTGGCACCATCCCTATACCTAGGCTGATTTATCTGCCTAGGGTTAGGGTTAGGGCTCAGCCTAGGGCTAGGATTTTTTTAAGCAGGAAGCCCTGAGTTCCAGGCTTACTGCATCTGCCAAAGGCATCCCAAAGGGAGCGCAGAAGTGCCACAACATGGCTGCTTTCACAGCTTTTTCCTTAGGAAGAACCCTAATACCCGGCTGATTTACCTTCCTAGGGTTACTGTTAGGCTTAGGCCTAGGACTTTTAAAACCAGGAAGCCCTGTGCTCCAGGCACACTGCAGCTGTTAAAGGCATCCCAAGGGGAGCGCAAAAGTGACACAACTTGGCTGCCTCCACTGCTATTTCCATGAGACCATCCCGAATCATAGGCTGATTTTCCTTCCTAGGCTTAAGGTTTGAGTTAGGCCTAGGGTTAGTGTTCTTTTAACCAGAAAGCCCTGAGTTCCAAGAACACAGCAGCTGCGAACGACTACCCAAGAAGAGCGCACAAGTGCCTCAACATGCCTGCCTCCACAGCTTTTTCCTTGGGAACGTCCCAAAACGAAGGCTTATTTAGAAGCCTCCAGTTTGGGCTAAAGTTGTGGTATTTTAAAGCAGGAAGCCCTGTGCTCCAAGCACACTGCAGCTGTGAAAGGCATCCCAAGGGGAGCGCAAAAGTGCCACAACATGGCTGTCTCCACAGCTTTTCCCTTGGGATAATTCCTAAACCCAGGCTGATTTAAATGACCAGTGTTACGGTTAGGGTTAGGGTTACGCCTAGGTGTAGAGCTTTTTAAACCAGCAAGCTCTGAGCTCCAGGCACACGGCAGCTGCGAAAGGCATCCCAAGGGGAGCACAAAAGTACCAGAAAATGGCTGCCTCCACACGTTTTCATTGGCACCATTGCTAAGCCTAGGCTGAATCACCTGCCTCCAGTCTCAGCTAGGGACATGGATTTTTAAACCAGGAAGCCCTGAGCTCCAAGCACACAGCAGCTGTGAAAGGCATCCCAAGGGGAGTACAAAAGTGCAACAACATGGCAGCTTTCACAGCTTTATCCTTGGCACCATCCCTATACCTAGGCTGATTTATCTGCCTAGGGTTAGGGTTAGGGCTCAGCCTAGGGCTAGGATTTTTTTAACCAGGAAGCCCTGAGTTCCAGGCTTACTGCATCTGCCAAAGGCATCCCAAAGGGAGCGCAGAAGTGCCACAACATGGCTGCTTTCACAGCTTTTTCCTTAGGAAGAACCCTAATACCCGGCTGATTTACCTTCCTAGGGTTACTGTTAGGCTTAGGCCTAGGACTTTTAAAACCAGGAAGCCCTGTGCTCCAGGCACACTGCAGCTGTTAAAGGCATCCCAAGGGGAGCGCAAAAGTGACACAACTTGGCTGCCTCCACTGCTATTTCCATGAGACCATCCCGAATCATAGGCTGATTTTCCTTCCTAGGCTTAAGGTTTGAGTTAGGCCTAGGGTTAGTGTTCTTTTAACCAGAAAGCCCTGAGTTCCAAGAAAACAGCAGCTGCGAAGGACTACCCAAGAAGAGCGCAGAAGTGCCTCAACATGCCTGCCTCCACAGCTTTTTCCTTGGGAACGTCCCAAAACGAAGGCTGATTTAGAAGCCTCCAGTTTGGGCTAAAGTTGTGGTATTTTACACCAGGAAGCCCTGTGCTCCAAGCACACTGCAGCTGTGAAAGGCATCCCAAGGGGAGCGCAAAAGTGCCACAACATGGCTGTGTCCACAGCTTTTCCCTTGGGATAATTCCTAAACCCAGGCTGATTTAAATGACCAGTGTTACGGTTAGGGTTAGGGTTACGCCTAGGTGTAGAGCTTTTTAAACCAGCAAGCTCTGAGCTCCAGGCACACGGCAGCTGCGAAAGGCATCCCAAGGGGAGCACAAAAGTGCCAGAAAATGGCTGCCTCCACACGTTTTCATTGGCACCATTGCTAAGCCTAGGCTGAATCACCTGCCTCCAGTCTCAGCTAGGGACATGGATTTTTAAACCAGGAAGCCCTGAGCTCCAGGCACACGGCAGCTGTGAAAGGCATCCCAAGGGGAGTACAAAAGTGCAACAACATGGCAGCTTTCACAGCTTTTTCCTTGGCACCATCCCTATACCTAGGCTGATTTATCTGCCTAGGGTTAGGGTTAGGGCTCAGCCTAGGGCTAGGATTTATTTAACCAGGAAGCCCTGAGTTCCAGGCTTACTGCATCTGCCAAAGGCATCCCAAAGGGAGCGCAGAAGTGCCACAACATGGCTGCTTTCACAGCTTTTTCCTTAGGAAGAACCCTAATACCCGGCTGATTTACCTTCCTAGGGTTACTGTTAGGCTTAGGCCTAGGACTTTTAAAACCAGGAAGCCCTGTGCTCCAGGCACACTGCAGCTGTGAAAGGCATCCCAAGGGGAGCGCAAAAGTGACCCAACTTGGCTGCCTCCACTGCTATTTCCATGAGACCATCCCGAATCATAGGCTGATTTTCCTTCCTAGGCTTAAGGTTTGAGTTAGGCCTAGGGTTAGTGTTCTTTTAACCAGAAAGCCCTGAGTTCCAAGAACACAGCAGCTGCGAAGGACTACCCAAGAAGAGCGCAGAAGTGCCTCAACATGCCTGCCTCCACAGCTTTTTCCTTGGGGACGTCCCGAAACGAAGGCTGATTTAGAAGCCTCCAGTTTGGGCTAAAGTTGTGGTTTTTTAAAGCAGGAAGCCCTGTGCTCCAAGCACACTGCAGCTGTGAAAGGCATCCCAAGGGGAGCGCAAAAGTGCCACAACATGGCTGTCTCCACAGCTTTTCCCTTGGGATAATTCCTAAACCCAGGCTGATTTAAATGACCAGTGTTACGGTTAGGGTTAGGGTTACGCCTAGGTGTAGAGCTTTTTAAACCAGCAAGCTCTGAGCTCCAGGCACACGGCAGCTGCGAAAGGCATCCCAAGGGGAGCACAAAAGTGCCAGAAAATGGCTGCCTCCACACGTTTTCATTGGCACCATTGCTAAGCCTAGGCTGAATCACCTGCCTCCAGTCCCAGCTAGGGACATGGATTTTTAAACCAGGAAGCCCTGAGCTCCAGGCACACGGCAGCTGTGAAAGGCATCCCAAGGGGAGTACAAAAGTGCAACAACATGGCAGCTTTCACAGCTTTTTCCTTGGCACCATCCCTATACCTAGGCTGATTTATCTGCCTAGGGTTAGGGTTAGGGCTCAGCCTAGGGCTAGGATTTTTTTAACCAGGAAGCCCTGAGTTCCAGGCTTACTGCATCTGCCAAAGGCATCCCAAAGGGAGCGCAGAAGTGCCACAACATGGCTGCTTTCACAGCTTTTTCCTTAGGAAGAACCCTAATACCCGGCTGTTTTACCTTCCTAGGGTTACTGTTAGGCTTAGGCCTAGGACTTTTAAAACCAGGAAGCCCTGTGCTCCAGGCACACTGCAGCTGTTAAAGGCATCCCAAGGGGAGCGCAAAAGTGACACAACTTGGCTGCCTCCACTGCTATTTCCATGAGACCATCCCGAATCATAGGCTGATTTTCCTTCCTAGGCTTAAGGTTTGAGTTAGGCCTAGGGTTAGTGTTCTTTTAACCAGAAAGCCCTGAGTTCCAAGAACACAGCAGCTGCGAAGGACTACCCAAGAAGAGCGCAGAAGTGCCTCAACATGCCTGCCTCCACAGCTTTTTCCTTGGGAACGTCCCAAAACGAAGGCTGATTTAGAAGCCTCCAGTTTGGGCTAAAGTTGTGGTATTTTAAAGCAGGAAGCCCTGTGCTCCAAGCACACTGCAGCTGTGAAAGGCATCCCAAGGGGAGCGCAAAAGTGCCACAACATGGCTGTCTCCACAGCTTTTCCCTTGGGATAATTCCTAAACCCAGGCTGATTTAAATGACCAGTGTTACGGTTAGGGTTAGGGTTACGCCTAGGTGTAGAGCTTTTTAAACCAGCAAGCTCTGAGCTCCAGGCACACGGCAGCTGCGAAAGGCATCCCAAGGGGAGCACAAAAGTACCAGAAAATGGCTGCCTCCACACGTTTTCATTGGCACCATTGCTAAGCCTAGGCTGAATCACCTGCCTCCAGTCTCAGCTAGGGACATGGATTTTTAAACCAGGAAGCCCTGAGCTCCAAGCACACAGCAGCTGTGAAAGGCATCCCAAGGGGAGTACAAAAGTGCAACAACATGGCAGCTTTCACAGCTTTTTCCTTGGCACCATCCCTATACCTAGGCTGATTTATCTGCCTAGGGTTAGGGTTAGGGCTCAGCCTAGGGCTAGGATTTATTTAACCAGGAAGCCCTGAGTTCCAGGCTTACTGCATCTGCCAAAGGCATCCCAAAGGGAGCGCAGAAGGTCCACAACATGGCTGCTTTCACAGCTTTTTCCTTAGGAAGAACCCTAATACCCGGCTGATTTACCTTCCTAGGGTTACTGTTAGGCTTAGGCCTAGGACTTTTAAAACCAGGAAGCCCTGTGCTCCAGGCACACTGCAGCTGTGAAAGGCATCCCAAGGGGAGCGCAAAAGTGACCCAACTTGGCTGCCTCCACTGCTATTTCCATGAGACCATCCCGAATCATAGGCTGATTTTCCTTCCTAGGCTTAAGGTTTGAGTTAGCCCTAGGGTTAGTGTTCTTTTAACCAGAAAGCCCTGAGTTCCAAGAACACAGCAGCTGCGAAGGACTACCCAAGAAGAGCGCACAAGTGCCTCAACATGCCTGCCTCCACAGCTTTTTCCTTGGGGACGTCCCGAAACGAAGGCTGATTTAGAAGCCTCCAGTTTGGGCTAAAGTTGTGGTTTTTTAAACCAGGAAGCCCTGTGCTCCAAGCATACTGCAGCTGTGAAAGGCATCCCAAGGGGAGCGCAAAAGTGCCACAACATGGCTGTCTCCACAGCTTTTCCCTTGGGATAATTCCTAAACCCAGGCTGATTTAAATGACCAGTGTTACGGTTAGGGTTAGGGTTACGCCTAGGTGTAGAGCTTTTTAAACCAGCAAGCTCTGAGCTCCAGGCACACGGCAGCTGCGAAAGGCATCCCAAGGGGAGCACAAAAGTGCCAGAAAATGGCTGCCTCCACACGTTTTCATTGGCACCATTGCTAAGCCTAGTCTGAATCACCTGCCTCCAGTCTCACCTAGGGACATGGTTTTTTAAACCAGGAAGCCCTGAGCTCCAAGCACACAGCAGCTGTGAAAGACATCCCAAGGGGAGTACAAAAGTGCAACAACATGGCAGCTTTCACAGCTTTTTCCTTGGCACCATCCCTATACCTAGGCTGATTTATCTGCCTAGAGTTAGGGTTGGGGCTCAGCCTAGGGCAAGGATTTTTTTAAGCAGGAAGCCCTGAGTTCCAGGCTTACTGCATCTGCCAAAGGCATCCCAAAGGGAGCGCAGAAGGTCCACAACATGGCTGCTTTCACAGCTTTTTCCTTAGGAAGAACCCTAATACCCGGCTGATTTACCTTCCTAGGGTTACTGTTAGGCTTAGGCCTAGGACTTTTAAAACCAGGAAGCCCTGTGCTCCAGGCACACTGCAGCTGTGAAAGGCATCCCAAGGGGAGCGCAAAAGTGACACAACTTGGCTGCCTCCACTGCTATTTCCATGAGACCATCCCGAATCATAGGCTGATTTTCCTTCCTAGGCTTAAGGTTTGAGTTAGGCCTAGGGTTAGTGTTCTTTTAACCAGAAAGCACTGAGTTCCAAGAACACAGCAGCTGCGAAGGACTGCCCAAGAAGAGCGCAGAAGTGCCTCAACATGCCTGCCTCCACAGCTTTTTCCTTGGGGACGTCCCGAAACGAAGGCTGATTTAGAAGCCTCCAGTTTGGGCTAAAGTTGTGGTATTTTACACCAGGATGCCCTGTGCTCCAAGCACACTGCAGCTGTGAAAGGCATCCCAAGGGGAGCGCAAAAGTGCCACAACATGGCTGTCTCCACAGCTTTTCCCTTGGGATAATTCCTAAACCCAGGCTGATTTAAATGACCAGTGTTACGGTTAGGGTTAGGGTTACGCCTAGGTGTAGAGCTTTTTAAACCAGCAAGCTCTGAGCTCCAGGCACACGGCAGCTGCGAAAGGCATCCCAAGGGGAGCACAAAAGTGCCAGAAAATGGCTGCCTCCACACGTTTTCATTGGCACCATTGCTAAGCCTAGGCTGAATCACCTGCCTCCAGTCTCAGCTAGGGACATGGATTTTTAAACCAGGAAGCCCTGAGCTCCAAGCACACAGCAGCTGTGAAAGGCATCCCAATGGGAGTACAAAAGTGCAACAACATGGCAGCTTTCACAGCTTTTTCCTTGGCACCATCCCTATACCTAGGCTGATTTATCTGCCTAGGGTTAGGGTTAGGGCTCAGCCTAGGGCAAGGATTTTTTTAAGCAGGAAGCCCTGAGTTCCAGGCTTACTGCATCTGCCAAAGGCATCCCAA
Organism: Ammospiza caudacuta; assembly: GCF_027887145.1. NCBI lineage: Eukaryota > Metazoa > Chordata > Aves > Passeriformes > Passerellidae > Ammospiza > Ammospiza caudacuta. Next base: position 928,714 of record NW_026683128.1, on the reverse strand, counting down.
AGGGAGCGCAGAAGTGCCACAACATGGCTGCTTTCACAGCTTTTTCCTTAGGAAGAACCCTAATACCCGGCTGATTTACCTTCCTAGGGTTACTGTTAGGCTTAGGCCTAGGACTTTTAAAACCAGGAAGCCCTGTGCTCCAGGCACACTGCAGCTGTTAAAGGCATCCCAAGGGGAGCGCAAAAGTGACACAACTTGGCTGCCTCCACTGCTATTTCCATGAGACCATCCCGAATCATAGGCTGATTTTCCTTCCTAGGCTTAAGGTTTGAGTTAGGCCTAGGGTTAGTGTTCTTTTAACCAGAAAGCCCTGAGTTCCAAGAACACAGCAGCTGCGAACGACTACCCAAGAAGAGCGCAGAAGTGCCTCAACATGCCTGCCTCCACAGCTTTTTCCTTGGGGACGTACCGAAACGAAGGCTGATTTAGAATCCTCCAGTTTGGGCTAAAGTTGTGGTTTTTTAAAGCAGGAAGCCCTGTGCTCCAAGCATACTGCAGCTGTGAAAGGCATCCCAAGGGGAGCGCAAAAGTGCCACAACATGGCTGTCTCCACAGCTTTTCCCTTGGGATAATTCCTAAACCCAGGCTGATTTAAATGACCAGTGTTACGGTTAGGGTTAGGGTTACGCCTAGGTGTAGAGCTTTTTAAACCAGCAAGCTCTGAGCTCCAGGCACACGGCAGCTGCGAAAGGCATCCCAAGGGGAGCACAAAAGTGCCAGAAAATGGCTGCCTCCACACGTTTTCATTGGCACCATTGCTAAGCCTAGGCTGAATCACCTGCCTCCAGTCCCAGCTAGGGACATGGATTTTTAAACCAGGAAGCCCTGAGCTCCAGGCACACGGCAGCTGTGAAAGGCATCCCAAGGGGAGTACAAAAGTGCAACAACATGGCAGCTTTCACAGCTTTTTCCTTGGCACCATCCCTATACCTAGGCTGATTTATCTGCCTAGGGTTAGGGTTAGGGCTCAGCCTAGGGCTAGGAATTTTTTAAGCAGGAAGCCCTGAGTTCCAGGCTTACTGCATCTGCCAAAGGCATCCCAAAGGGAGCGCAGAAGTGCCACAACATGGCTGCTTTCACAGCTTTTTCCTTAGGAAGAACCCTAATACCCGGCTGATTTACCTTCCTAGGGTTACTGTTAGGCTTAGGCCTAGGACTTTTAAAACCAGGAAGCCCTGTGCTCCAGGCACACTGCAGCTGTTAAAGGCATCCCAAGGGGAGCGCAAAAGTGACACAACTTGGCTGCCTCCACTGCTATTTCCATGAGACCATCCCGAATCATAGGCTGATTTTCCTTCCTAGGCTTAAGGTTTGAGTTAGGCCTAGGGTTAGTGTTCTTTTAACCAGAAAGCACTGAGTTCCAAGAACACAGCAGCTGCGAAGGACTGCCCAAGAAGAGCGCAGAAGTGCCTCAACATGCCTGCCTCCACAGCTTTTTCCTTGGGGACGTCCCGAAACGAAGGCTGATTTAGAAGCCTCCAGTTTGGGCTAAAGTTGTGGTTTTTTAAACCAGGAAGCCCTGTGCTCCAAGCATACTGCAGCTGTGAAAGGCATCCCAAGGGGAGCGCAAAAGTGCCACAACATGGCTGTCTCCACAGCTTTTCCCTTGGGATAATTCCTAAACCCAGGCTGATTTAAATGACCAGTGTTACGGTTAGGGTTAGGGTTACGCCTAGGTGTAGAGCTTTTTAAACCAGCAAGCTCTGAGCTCCAGGCACACGGCAGCTGCGAAAGGCATCCCAAGGGGAGCACAAAAGTGCCAGAAAATGGCTGCCTCCACACGTTTTCATTGGCACCATTGCTAAGCCTAGGCTGAATCACCTGCCTCCAGTCTCAGCTAGGGACATGGATTTTTAAACCAGGAAGCCCTGAGCTCCAAGCACACAGCAGCTGTGAAAGGCATCCCAAGGGGAGTACAAAAGTGCTACAACATGGCAGCTTTCACAGCTTTTTCCTTGGCACCATCCCTATACCTAGGCTGATTTATCTGCCTAGGGTTAGGGTTAGGGCTCAGCCTAGGGCTAGGATTTTTTTAACCAGGAAGCCCTGAGTTCCAGGCTTACTGCATCTACCAAAGGCATCCCAAAGGGAGCGCAGAAGTGCCACAACATGGCTGCTTTCACAGCTTTTTCCTTAGGAAGAACCCTAATACCCGGCTGATTTACCTTCCTAGGGTTACTGTTAGGCTTAGGCCTAGGACTTTTAAAACCAGGAAGCCCTGTGCTCCAGGCACACTGCAGCTGTTAAAGGCATCCCAAGGGGAGCGCAAAAGTGACACAACTTGGCTGCCTCCACTGCTATTTCCATGAGACCATCCCGAATCATAGGCTGATTTTCCTTCCTAGGCTTAAGGTTTGAGTTAGGCCTAGGGTTAGTGTTCTTTTAACCAGAAAGCCCTGAGTTCCAAGAACACAGCAGCTGCGAAGGACTACCCAAGAAGAGCGCAGAAGTGCCTCAACATGCCTGCCTCCACAGCTTTTTCCTTGGGAACGTCCCAAAACGAAGGCTGATTTAGAAGCCTCCAGTTTTGGGCTAAAGTTGTGGTATTTTAAAGCAGGAAGCCCTGTGCTCCAAGCACACTGCAGCTGTGAAAGGCATCCCAAGGGGAGCGCAAAAGTGCCACAACATGGCTGTGTCCACAGCTTTTCCCTTGGGATAATTCCTAAACCCAGGCTGATTTAAATGACCAGTGTTACGGTTAGGGTTAGGGTTACGCCTAGGTGTAGAGCTTTTTAAACCAGCAAGCTCTGAGCTCCAGGCACACGGCAGCTGCGAAAGGCATCCCAAGGGGAGCACAAAAGTGCCAGAAAATGGCTGCCTCCACACGTTTTCATTGGCACCATTGCTAAGCCTAGGCTGAATCACCTGGCTCCAGTCTCAGCTAGGGACATGGATTTTTAAACCAGGAAGCCCTGAGCTCCAAGCACACAGCAGCTGTGAAAGGCATCCCAAGGGGAGCGCAAAAGTGCCACAACATGGCTGTCTCCACAGCTTTTCCCTTGGGATAATTCCTAAACCCAGGCTGATTTAAATGACCAGTGTTACGGTTAGGGTTAGGGTTACGCCTAGGTGTAGAGCTTTTTAAACCAGCAAGCTCTGAGCTCCAGGCACACGGCAGCTGCGAAAGGCATCCCAAGGGGAGCACAAAAGTGCCAGAAAATGGCTGCCTCCACACGTTTTCATTGGCACCATTGCTAAGCCTAGGCTGAATCACCTGCCTCCAGTCTCAGCTAGGGACATGGATTTTTAAACCAGGAAGCCCTGAGCTCCAAGCACACAGCAGCTGTGAAAGGCATCCCAAGGGGAGTACAAAAGTGCTACAACATGGCAGCTTTCACAGCTTTTTCCTTGGCACCATCCCTATACCTAGGCTGATTTATCTGCCTAGGGTTAGGGTTAGGGCTCAGCCTAGGGCTAGGATTTTTTTAACCAGGAAGCCCTGAGTTCCAGGCTTACTGCATCTACCAAAGGCATCCCAAAGGGAGCGCAGAAGTGCCACAACATGGCTGCTTTCACAGCTTTTTCCTTAGGAAGAACCCTAATACCCGGCTTATTTACCTTCCTAGGGTTACTGTTAGGCTTAGGCCTAGGACTTTTAAAACCAGGAAGCCCTGTGCTCCAGGCACACTGCAGCTGTTAAAGGCATCCCAAGGGGAGCGCAAAAGTGACACAACTTGGCTGCCTCCACTGCTATTTCCATGAGACCATCCCGAATCATAGGCTGATTTTCCTTCCTAGGCTTAAGGTTTGAGTTAGGCCTAGGGTTAGTGTTCTTTTAACCAGAAAGCCCTGAGTTCCAAGAACACAGCAGCTGCGAACGACTACCCAAGAAGAGCGCAGAAGTGCCTCAACATGCCTGCCTCCACAGCTTTTTCCTTGGGGACGTACCGAAACGAAGGCTGATTTAGAATCCTCCAGTTTGGGCTAAAGTTGTGGTTTTTTAAAGCAGGAAGCCCTGTGCTCCAAGCATACTGCAGCTGTGAAAGGCATCCCAAGGGGAGCGCAAAAGTGCCACAACATGGCTGTGTCCACAGCTTTTCCCTTGGGATAATTCCTAAACCCAGGCTGATTTAAATGACCAGTGTTACGGTTAGGGTTAGGGTTACGCCTAGGTGTAGAGCTTTTTAAACCAGCAAGCTCTGAGCTCCAGGCACACGGCAGCTGCGAAAGGCATCCCAAGGGGAGCACAAAAGTGCCAGAAAATGGCTGCCTCCACACGTTTTCATTGGCACCATTGCTAAGCCTAGGCTGAATCACCTGCCTCCAGTCCCAGCTAGGGACATGGATTTTTAAACCAGGAAGCCCTGAGCTCCAGGCACACGGCAGCTGTGAAAGGCATCCCAAGGGGAGTACAAAAGTGCAACAACATGGCAGCTTTCACAGCTTTTTCCTTGGCACCATCCCTATACCTAGGCTGATTTATCTGCCTAGGGTTAGGGTTAGGGCTCAGCCTAGGGCAAGGATTTTTTTAACCAGGAAGCCCTGAGTTCCAGGCTTACTGCATCTGCCAAAGGCATCCCAAAGGGAGCGCAGAAGTGCCACAACATGGCTGCTTTCACAGCTTTTTCCTTAGGAAGAACCCTAATACCCGGCTGATTTACCTTCCTAGGGTTACTGTTAGGCTTAGGCCTAGGACTTTTAAAACCAGGAAGCCCTGTGCTCCAGGCACACTGCAGCTGTTAAAGGCATCCCAAGGGGAGCGCAAAAGTGACACAACTTGGCTGCCTCCACTGCTATTTCCATGAGACCATCCCGAATCATAGGCTGATTTTCCTTCCTAGGCTTAAGGTTTGAGTTAGGCCTAGGGTTAGTGTTCTTTTAACCAGAAAGCACTGAGTTCCAAGAACACAGCAGCTGCGAAGGACTGCCCAAGAAGAGCGCAGAAGTGCCTCAACATGCCTGCCTCCACAGCTTTTTCCTTGGGGACGTCCCGAAACGAAGGCTGATTTAGAAGCCTCCAGTTTGGGCTAAAGTTGTGGTTTTTTAAAGCAGGAAGCCCTGTGCTCCAAGCATACTGCAGCTGTGAAAGGCATCCCAAGGGGAGCGCAAAAGTGCCACAACATGGCTGTCTCCACAGCTTTTCCCTTGGGATAATTCCTAAACCCAGGCTGATTTAAATGACCAGTGTTACGGTTAGGGTTAGGGTTACGCCTAGGTGTAGAGCTTTTTAAACCAGCAAGCTCTGAGCTCCAGGCACACGGCAGCTGCGAAAGGCATCCCAAGGGGAGCACAAAAGTGCCAGAAAATGGCTGCCTCCACACGTTTTCATTGGCACCATTGCTAAGCCTAGGCTGAATCACCTGCCTCCAGTCTCAGCTAGGGACATGGATTTTTAAACCAGGAAGCCCTGAGCTCCAAGCACACAGCAGCTGTGAAAGGCATCCCAAGGGGAGTACAAAAGTGCTACAACATGGCAGCTTTCACAGCTTTTTCCTTGGCACCATCCCTATACCTAGGCTGATTTATCTGCCTAGGGTTAGGGTTAGGGCTCAGCCTAGGGCTAGGATTTTTTTAACCAGGAAGCCCTGAGTTCCAGGCTTACTGCATCTACCAAAGGCATCCCAAAGGGAGCGCAGAAGTGCCACAACATGGCTGCTTTCACAGCTTTTTCCTTAGGAAGAACCCTAATACCCGGCTGATTTACCTTCCTAGGGTTACTGTTAGGCTTAGGCCTAGGACTTTTAAAACCAGGAAGCCCTGTGCTCCAGGCACACTGCAGCTGTTAAAGGCATCCCAAGGGGAGCGCAAAAGTGACACAACTTGGCTGCCTCCACTGCTATTTCCATGAGACCATCCCGAATCATAGGCTGATTTTCCTTCCTAGGCTTAAGGTTTGAGTTAGGCCTAGGGTTAGTGTTCTTTTAACCAGAAAGCCCTGAGTTCCAAGAACACAGCAGCTGCGAAGGACTACCCAAGAAGAGCGCAGAAGTGCCTCAACATGCCTGCCTCCACAGCTTTTTCCTTGGGAACGTCCCAAAACGAAGGCTGATTTAGAAGCCTCCAGTTTTGGGCTAAAGTTGTGGTATTTTAAAGCAGGAAGCCCTGTGCTCCAAGCACACTGCAGCTGTGAAAGGCATCCCAAGGGGAGCGCAAAAGTGCCACAACATGGCTGTGTCCACAGCTTTTCCCTTGGGATAATTCCTAAACCCAGGCTGATTTAAATGACCAGTGTTACGGTTAGGGTTAGGGTTACGCCTAGGTGTAGAGCTTTTTAAACCAGCAAGCTCTGAGCTCCAGGCACACGGCAGCTGCGAAAGGCATCCCAAGGGGAGCACAAAAGTACCAGAAAATGGCTGCCTCCACACGTTTTCATTGGCACCATTGCTAAGCCTAGGCTGAATCACCTGGCTCCAGTCTCAGCTAGGGACATGGTTTTTTAAACCAGGAAGCCCTGAGCTCCAAGCACACAGCAGCTGTGAAAGGCATCCCAAGGGGAGCGCAAAAGTGCCACAACATGGCTGTCTCCACAGCTTTTCCCTTGGGATAATTCCTAAACCCAGGCTGATTTAAATGACCAGTGTTACGGTTAGGGTTAGGGTTACGCCTAGGTGTAGAGCTTTTTAAACCAGCAAGCTCTGAGCTCCAGGCACACGGCAGCTGCGAAAGGCATCCCAAGGGGAGCACAAAAGTGCCAGAAAATGGCTGCCTCCACACGTTTTCATTGGCACCATTGCTAAGCCTAGGCTGAATCACCTGCCTCCAGTCTCAGCTAGGGACATGGATTTTTAAACCAGGAAGCCCTGAGCTCCAAGCACACAGCAGCTGTGAAAGGCATCCCAAGGGGAGTACAAAAGTGCTACAACATGGCAGCTTTCACAGCTTTTTCCTTGGCACCATCCCTATACCTAGGCTGATTTATCTGCCTAGGGTTAGGGTTAGGGCTCAGCCTAGGGCTAGGATTTTTTTAACCAGGAAGCCCTGAGTTCCAGGCTTACTGCATCTACCAAAGGCATCCCAAAGGGAGCGCAGAAGTGCCACAACATGGCTGCTTTCACAGCTTTTTCCTTAGGAAGAACCCTAATACCCGGCTGATTTACCTTCCTAGGGTTACTGTTAGGCTTAGGCCTAGGACTTTTAAAACCAGGAAGCCCTGTGCTCCAGGCACACTGCAGCTGTTAAAGGCATCCCAAGGGGAGCGCAAAAGTGACACAACTTGGCTGCCTCCACTGCTATTTCCATGAGACCATCCCGAATCATAGGCTGATTTTCCTTCCTAGGCTTAAGGTTTGAGTTAGGCCTAGGGTTAGTGTTCTTTTAACCAGAAAGCACTGAGTTCCAAGAACACAGCAGCTGCGAAGGACTGCCCAAGAAGAGCGCAGAAGTGCCTCAACATGCCTGCCTCCACAGCTTTTTCCTTGGGGACGTCCCGAAACGAAGGCTGATTTAGAAGCCTCCAGTTTGGGCTAAAGTTGTGGTTTTTTAAACCAGGAAGCCCTGTGCTCCAAGCATACTGCAGCTGTGAAAGGCATCCCAAGGGGAGCGCAAAAGTGCCACAACATGGCTGTCTCCACAGCTTTTCCCTTGGGATAATTCCTAAACCCAGGCTGATTTAAATGACCAGTGTTACGGTTAGGGTTAGGGTTACGCCTAGGTGTAGAGCTTTTTAAACCAGCAAGCTCTGAGCTCCAGGCACACGGCAGCTGCGAAAGGCATCCCAAGGGGAGCACAAAAGTGCCAGAAAATGGCTGCCTCCACACGTTTTCATTGGCACCATTGCTAAGCCTAGGCTGAATCACCTGCCTCCAGTCTCAGCTAGGGACATGGATTTTAAACCAGGAAGCCCTGAGCTCCAAGCACACAGCAGCTGTGAAAGGCATCCCAAGGGGAGTACAAAAGTGCTACAACATGGCAGCTTTCACAGCTTTTTCCTTGGCACCATCCCTATACCTAGGCTGATTTATCTGCCTAGGGTTAGGGTTAGGGCTCAGCCTAGGGCTAGGATTTTTTTAACCAGGAAGCCCTGAGTTCCAGGCTTACTGCATCTACCAAAGGCATCCCAAAGGGAGCGCAGAAGTGCCACAACATGGCTGCTTTCACAGCTTTTTCCTTAGGAAGAACCCTAATACCCGGCTGATTTACCTTCCTAGGGTTACTGTTAGGCTTAGGCCTAGGACTTTTAAAACCAGGAAGCCCTGTGCTCCAGGCACACTGCAGCTGTTAAAGGCATCCCAAGGGGAGCGCAAAAGTGACACAACTTGGCTGCCTCCACTGCTATTTCCATGAGACCATCCCGAATCATAGGCTGATTTTCCTTCCTAGGCTTAAGGTTTGAGTTAGGCCTAGGGTTAGTGTTCTTTTAACCAGAAAGCCCTGAGTTCCAAGAACACAGCAGCTGCGAAGGACTACCCAAGAAGAGCGCAGAAGTGCCTCAACATGCCTGCCTCCACAGCTTTTTCCTTGGGAACGTCCCAAAACGAAGGCTGATTTAGAAGCCTCCAGTTTTGGGCTAAAGTTGTGGTATTTTAAAGCAGGAAGCCCTGTGCTCCAAGCACACTGCAGCTGTGAAAGGCATCCCAAGGGGAGCGCAAAAGTGCCACAACATGGCTGTGTCCACAGCTTTTCCCTTGGGATAATTCCTAAACCCAGGCTGATTTAAATGACCAGTGTTACGGTTAGGGTTAGGGTTACGCCTAGGTGTAGAGCTTTTTAAACCAGCAAGCTCTGAGCTCCAGGCACACGGCAGCTGCGAAAGGCATCCCAAGGGGAGCACAAAAGTACCAGAAAATGGCTGCCTCCACACGTTTTCATTGGCACCATTGCTAAGCCTAGGCTGAATCACCTGGCTCCAGTCTCAGCTAGGGACATGGATTTTTAAACCAGGAAGCCCTGAGCTCCAAGCACACAGCAGCTGTGAAAGGCATCCCAAGGGGAGCGCAAAAGTGCCACAACATGGCTGTCTCCACAGCTTTTCCCTTGGGATAATTCCTAAACCCAGGCTGATTTAAATGACCAGTGTTACGGTTAGGGTTAGGGTTACGCCTAGGTGTAGAGCTTTTTAAACCAGCAAGCTCTGAGCTCCAGGCACACGGCAGCTGCGAAAGGCATCCCAAGGGGAGCACAAAAGTGCCAGAAAATGGCTGCCTCCACACGTTTTCATTGGCACCATTGCTAAGCCTAGGCTGAATCACCTGCCTCCAGTCTCAGCTAGGGACATGGATTTTTAAACCAGGAAGCCCTGAGCTCCAAGCACACAGCAGCTGTGAAAGGCATCCCAAGGGGAGTACAAAAGTGCTACAACATGGCAGCTTTCACAGCTTTTTCCTTGGCACCATCCCTATACCTAGGCTGATTTATCTGCCTAGGGTTAGGGTTAGGGCTCAGCCTAGGGCTAGGATTTTTTTAACCAGGAAGCCCTGAGTTCCAGGCTTACTGCATCTACCAAAGGCATCCCAAAGGGAGCGCAGAAGTGCCACAACATGGCTGCTTTCACAGCTTTTTCCTTAGGAAGAACCCTAATACCCGGCTGATTTACCTTCCTAGGGTTACTGTTAGGCTTAGGCCTAGGACTTTTAAAACCAGGAAGCCCTGTGCTCCAGGCACACTGCAGCTGTTAAAGGCATCCCAAGGGGAGCGCAAAAGTGACACAACTTGGCTGCCTCCACTGCTATTTCCATGAGACCATCCCGAATCATAGGCTGATTTTCCTTCCTAGGCTTAAGGTTTGAGTTAGGCCTAGGGTTAGTGTTCTTTTAACCAGAAAGCCCTGAGTTCCAAGAACACAGCAGCTGCGAAGGACTACCCAAGAAGAGCGCAGAAGTGCCTCAACATGCCTGCCTCCACAGCTTTTTCCTTGGGAACGTCCCAAAACGAAGGCTGATTTAGAAGCCTCCAGTTTTGGGCTAAAGTTGTGGTATTTTAAAGCAGGAAGCCCTGTGCTCCAAGCACACTGCAGCTGTGAAAGGCATCCCAAGGGGAGCGCAAAAGTGCCACAACATGGCTGTGTCCACAGCTTTTCCCTTGGGATAATTCCTAAACCCAGGCTGATTTAAATGACCAGTGTTACGGTTAGGGTTAGGGTTACGCCTAGGTGTAGAGCTTTTTAAACCAGCAAGCTCTGAGCTCCAGGCACACGGCAGCTGCGAAAGGCATCCCAAGGGGAGCACAAAAGTACCAGAAAATGGCTGCCTCCACACGTTTTCATTGGCACCATTGCTAAGCCTAGGCTGAATCACCTGGCTCCAGTCCCAGCTAGGGACATGGATTTTTAAACCAGGAAGCCCTGAGCTCCAAGCACACAGCAGCTGTGAAAGGCATCCCAAGGGGAGTACAAAAGTGCAACAACATGGCAGCTTTCACAGCTTTTTCCTTGGCACCATCCCTATACCTAGGCTGATTTATCTGCCTAGGGTTAGGGTTAGGGCTCAGCCTAGGGCTAGGATTTTTTTAAGCAGGAAGCCCTGAGTTCCAGGCTTACTGCATCTGCCAAAGGCATCCCAAAGGGAGCGCAGAAGTGCCACAACATGGCTGCTTTCACAGCTTTTTCCTTAGGAAGAACCCTAATACCCGGCTGATTTACCTTCCTAGGGTTACTGTTAGGCTTAGGCCTAGGACTTTTAAAACCAGGAAGCCCTGTGCTCCAGGCACACTGCAGCTGTTAAAGGCATCCCAAGGGGAGCGCAAAAGTGACACAACTTGGCTGCCTCCACTGCTATTTCCATGAGACCATCCCGAATCATAGGCTGATTTTCCTTCCTAGGCTTAAGGTTTGAGTTAGGCCTAGGGTTAGTGTTCTTTTAACCAGAAAGCCCTGAGTTCCAAGAAAACAGCAGCTGCGAAGGACTACCCAAGAAGAGCGCAGAAGTGCCTCAACATGCCTGCCTCCACAGCATTTTCCTTGGGAACGTCCCAAAACGAAGGCTGATTTAGAAGCCTCCAGTTTGGGCTAAAGTTGTGGTATTTTACACCAGGAAGCCCTGTGCTCCAAGCACACTGCAGCTGTGAAAGGCATCCCAAGGGGAGCGCAAAAGTGCCACAACATGGCTGTGTCCACAGCTTTTCCCTTGGGATAATTCCTAAACCCAGGCTGATTTAAATGACCAGTGTTACGGTTAGGGTTAGGGTTACGCCTAGGTGTAGAGCTTTTTAAACCAGCAAGCTCTGAGCTCCAGGCACACGGCAGCTGCGAAAGGCATCCCAAGGGGAGCACAAAAGTACCAGAAAATGGCTGCCTCCACACGTTTTCATTGGCACCATTGCTAAGCCTAGGCTGAATCACCTGGCTCCAGTCTCAGCTAGGGACATGGATTTTTAAACCAGGAAGCCCTGAGCTCCAAGCACACAGCAGCTGTGAAAGGCATCCCAAGGGGAGTACAAAAGTGCAACAACATGGCAGCTTTCACAGCTTTTTCCTTGGCACCATCCCTATACCTAGGCTGATTTATCTGCCTAGGGTTAGGGTTAGGGCTCAGCCTAGGGCTAGGATTTTTTTAAGCAGGAAGCCCTGAGTTCCAGGCTTACTGCATCTGCCAAAGGCATCCCAAAGGGAGCGCAGAAGTGCCACAACATGGCTGCTTTCACAGCTTTTTCCTTAGGAAGAACCCTAATACCCGGCTGATTTACCTTCCTAGGGTTACTGTTAGGCTTAGGCCTAGGACTTTTAAAACCAGGAAGCCCTGTGCTCCAGGCACACTGCAGCTGTTAAAGGCATCCCAAGGGGAGCGCAAAAGTGACACAACTTGGCTGCCTCCACTGCTATTTCCATGAGACCATCCCGAATCATAGGCTGATTTTCCTTCCTAGGCTTAAGGTTTGAGTTAGGCCTAGGGTTAGTGTTCTTTTAACCAGAAAGCCCTGAGTTCCAAGAAAACAGCAGCTGCGAAGGACTACCCAAGAAGAGCGCAGAAGTGCCTCAACATGCCTGCCTCCACAGCATTTTCCTTGGGAACGTCCCAAAACGAAGGCTGATTTAGAAGCCTCCAGTTTGGGCTAAAGTTGTGGTATTTTACACCAGGAAGCCCTGTGCTCCAAGCACACTGCAGCTGTGAAAGGCATCCCAAGGGGAGCGCAAAAGTGCCACAACATGGCTGTCTCCACAGCTTTTCCCTTGGGATAATTCCTAAACCCAGGCTGATTTAAATGACCAGTGTTACGGTTAGGGTTAGGGTTACGCCTAGGTGTAGAGCTTTTTAAACCAGCAAGCTCTGAGCTCCAGGCACACGGCAGCTGCGAAAGGCATCCCAAGGGGAGCACAAAAGTGCCAGAAAATGGCTGCCTCCACACGTTTTCATTGGCACCATTGCTAAGCCTAGGCTGAATCACCTGCCTCCAGTCTCAGCTAGGGACATGGATTTTTAAACCAGGAAGCCCTGAGCTCCAAGCACACAGCAGCTGTGAAAGGCATCCCAAGGGGAGTACAAAAGTGCAACAACATGGCAGCTTTCACAGCTTTTTCCTTGGCACCATCCCTATACCTAGGCTGATTTATCTGCCTAGGGTTAGGGTTAGGGCTCAGCCTAGGGCTAGGATTTTTTTAAGCAGGAAGCCCTGAGTTCCAGGCTTACTGCATCTGCCAAAGGCATCCCAAAGGGAGCGCAGAAGTGCCACAAATGGCTGCTTTCACAGCTTTTTCCTTAGGAAGAACCCTAATACCCGGCTGATTTACCTTCCTAGGGTTACTGTTAGGCTTAGGCCTAGGACTTTTAAAACCAGGAAGCCCTGTGCTCCAGGCACACTGCAGCTGTTAAAGGCATCCCAAGGGGAGCGCAAAAGTGACACAACTTGGCTGCCTCCACTGCTATTTCCATGAGACCATCCCGAATCATAGGCTGATTTTCCTTCCTAGGCTTAAGGTTTGAGTTAGGCCTAGGGTTAGTGTTCTTTTAACCAGAAAGCCCTGAGTTCCAAGAACACAGCAGCTGCGAAGGACTACCCAAGAAGAGCGCAGAAGTGCCTCAACATGCCTGCCTCCACAGCTTTTTCCTTGGGAACGTCCCAAAACGAAGGCTGATTTAGAAGCCTCCAGTTTGGGCTAAAGTTGTGGTTTTTTACACCAGGAAGCCCTGTGCTCCAAGCACACTGCAGCTGTGAAAGGCATCCCAAGGGGAGCGCAAAAGTGCCACAACATGGCTGTCTCCACAGCTTTTCCCTTGGGATAATTCCTAAACCCAGGCTGATTTAAATGACCAGTGTTACGTTTAGGGTTAGGGTTACGCCTAGGTGTAGAGCTTTTTAAACCAGCAAGCTCTGAGCTCCAGGCACACGGCAGCTGCGAAAGGCATCCCAAGGAGAGCACAAAAGTGCCAGAAAATGGCTGCCTCCACACGTTTTCATTGGCACCATTGCTAAGCCTAGGCTGAATCACCTGCCTCCAGTCCCAGCTAGGGACATGGATTTTTAAACCAGGAAGCCCTGAGCTCCAGGCACACGGCAGCTGTGAAAGGCATCCCAAGGGGAGTACAAAAGTGCAAAAACATGGCAGCTTTCACAGCTTTTTCCTTGGCACCATCCCTATACCTAGGCTGATTTATCTGCCTAGGGTTAGGGTTAGGGCTCAGCCTAGGGCTAGGATTTATTTAACCAGGAAGCCCTGAGTTCCAGGCTTACTGCATCTGCCAAAGGCATCCCAAAGGGAGCGCAGAAGGTCCACAACATGGCTGCTTTCACAGCTTTTTCCTTAGGAAGAACCCTAATACCCGGCTGATTTACCTTCCTAGGGTTACTGTTAGGCTTAGGCCTAGGACTTTTAAAACCAGGAAGCCCTGTGCTCCAGGCACACTGCAGCTGTGAAAGGCATCCCAAGGGGAGCGCAAAAGTGACACAACTTGGCTGCCTCCACTGCTATTTCCATGAGACCATCCCGAATCATAGGCTGATTTTCCTTCCTAGGCTTAAGGTTTGAGTTAGGCCTAGGGTTAGTGTTCTTTTAACCAGAAAGCACTGAGTTCCAAGAACACAGCAGCTGCGAAGGACTGCCCAAGAAGAGCGCAGAAGTGCCTCAACATGCCTGCCTCCACAGCTTTTTCCTTGGGGACGTACCGAAACGAAGGCTGATTTAGAAGCCTCCAGTTTGGGCTAAAGTTGTGGTTTTTTAAACCAGGAAGCCCTGTGCTCCAAGCACACTGCAGCTGTGAAAGGCATCCCAAGGGGAGCGCAAAAGTGCCACAACATGGCTGTCTCCACAGCTTTTCCCTTGGGATAATTCCTAAACCCAGGCTGATTTAAATGACCAGTGTTACGGTTAGGGTTAGGGTTACGCCTAGGTGTAGAGCTTTTTAAACCAGCAAGCTCTGAGCTCCAGGCACACGGCAGCTGCGAAAGGCATCCCAAGGGGAGCACAAAAGTGCCAGAAAATGGCTGCCTCCACACGTTTTCATTGGCACCATTGCTAAGCCTAGGCTGAATCACCTGCCTCCAGTCTCAGCTAGGGACATGGATTTTTAAACCAGGAAGCCCTGAGCTCCAAGCACACAGCAGCTGTGAAAGACATCCCAAGGGGAGTACAAAAGTGCAACAACATGGCAGCTTTCACAGCTTTTTCCTTGGCACCATCCCTATACCTAGGCTGATTTATCTGCCTAGGGTTAGGGTTAGGGCTCAGCCTAGGGCTAGGATTTTTTTAAGCAGGAAGCCCTGAGTTCCAGGCTTACTGCATCTGCCAAAGGCATCCCAAAGGGAGCGCAGAAGTGCCACAACATGGCTGCTTTCACAGCTTTTTCCTTAGGAAGAACCCTAATACCCGGCTGATTTACCTTCCTAGGGTTACTGTTAGGCTTAGGCCTAGGACTTTTAAAACCAGGAAGCCCTGTGCTCCAGGCACACTGCAGCTGTTAAAGGCATCCCAAGGGGAGCGCAAAAGTGACACAACTTGGCTGCCTCCACTGCTATTTCCATGAGACCATCCCGAATCATAGGCTGATTTTCCTTCCTAGGCTTAAGGTTTGAGTTAGGCCTAGGGTTAGTGTTCTTTTAACCAGAAAGCCCTGAGTTCCAAGAAAACAGCAGCTGCGAAGGACTACCCAAGAAGAGCGCAGAAGTGCCTCAACATGCCTGCCTCCACAGCATTTTCCTTGGGAACGTCCCAAAACGAAGGCTGATTTAGAAGCCTCCAGTTTGGGCTAAAGTTGTGGTATTTTACACCAGGAAGCCCTGTGCTCCAAGCACACTGCAGCTGTGAAAGGCATCCCAAGGGGAGCGCAAAAGTGCCACAACATGGCTGTCTCCACAGCTTTTCCCTTGGGATAATTCCTAAACCCAGGCTGATTTAAATGACCAGTGTTACGGTTAGGGTTAGGGTTACGCCTAGGTGTAGAGCTTTTTAAACCAGCAAGCTCTGAGCTCCAGGCACACGGCAGCTGCGAAAGGCATCCCAAGGGGAGCACAAAAGTGCCAGAAAATGGCTGCCTCCACACGTTTTCATTGGCACCATTGCTAAGCCTAGGCTGAATCACCTGCCTCCAGTCTCAGCTAGGGACATGGATTTTTAAACCAGGAAGCCCTGAGCTCCAAGCACACAGCAGCTGTGAAAGGCATCCCAAGGGGAGTACAAAAGTGCAACAACATGGCAGCTTTCACAGCTTTTTCCTTGGCACCATCCCTATACCTAGGCTGATTTATCTGCCTAGGGTTAGGGTTAGGGCTCAGCCTAGGGCTAGGATTTTTTTAAGCAGGAAGCCCTGAGTTCCAGGCTTACTGCATCTGCCAAAGGCATCCCAAAGGGAGCGCAGAAGTGCCACAACATGGCTGCTTTCACAGCTTTTTCCTTAGGAAGAACCCTAATACCCGGCTGATTTACCTTCCTAGGGTTACTGTTAGGCTTAGGCCTAGGACTTTTAAAACCAGGAAGCCCTGTGCTCCAGGCACACTGCAGCTGTTAAAGGCATCCCAAGGGGAGCGCAAAAGTGACACAACTTGGCTGCCTCCACTGCTATTTCCATGAGACCATCCCGAATCATAGGCTGATTTTCCTTCCTAGGCTTAAGGTTTGAGTTAGGCCTAGGGTTAGTGTTCTTTTAACCAGAAAGCCCTGAGTTCCAAGAACACAGCAGCTGCGAAGGACTACCCAAGAAGAGCGCAGAAGTGCCTCAACATGCCTGCCTCCACAGCTTTTTCCTTGGGAACGTCCCAAAACGAAGGCTGATTTAGAAGCCTCCAGTTTGGGCTAAAGTTGTGGTTTTTTACACCAGGAAGCCCTGTGCTCCAAGCACACTGCAGCTGTGAAAGGCATCCCAAGGGGAGCGCAAAAGTGCCACAACATGGCTGTCTCCACAGCTTTTCCCTTGGGATAATTCCTAAACCCAGGCTGATTTAAATGACCAGTGTTACGTTTAGGGTTAGGGTTACGCCTAGGTGTAGAGCTTTTTAAACCAGCAAGCTCTGAGCTCCAGGCACACGGCAGCTGCGAAAGGCATCCCAAGGAGAGCACAAAAGTGCCAGAAAATGGCTGCCTCCACACGTTTTCATTGGCACCATTGCTAAGCCTAGGCTGAATCACCTGCCTCCAGTCCCAGCTAGGGACATGGATTTTTAAACCAGGAAGCCCTGAGCTCCAGGCACACGGCAGCTGTGAAAGGCATCCCAAGGGGAGTACAAAAGTGCAAAAACATGGCAGCTTTCACAGCTTTTTCCTTGGCACCATCCCTATACCTAGGCTGATTTATCTGCCTAGGGTTAGGGTTAGGGCTCAGCCTAGGGCTAGGATTTATTTAACCAGGAAGCCCTGAGTTCCAGGCTTACTGCATCTGCCAAAGGCATCCCAAAGGGAGCGCAGAAGGTCCACAACATGGCTGCTTTCACAGCTTTTTCCTTAGGAAGAACCCTAATACCCGGCTGATTTACCTTCCTAGGGTTACTGTTAGGCTTAGGCCTAGGACTTTTAAAACCAGGAAGCCCTGTGCTCCAGGCACACTGCAGCTGTGAAAGGCATCCCAAGGGGAGCGCAAAAGTGACACAACTTGGCTGCCTCCACTGCTATTTCCATGAGACCATCCCGAATCATAGGCTGATTTTCCTTCCTAGGCTTAAGGTTTGAGTTAGGCCTAGGGTTAGTGTTCTTTTAACCAGAAAGCACTGAGTTCCAAGAACACAGCAGCTGCGAAGGACTGCCCAAGAAGAGCGCAGAAGTGCCTCAACATGCCTGCCTCCACAGCTTTTTCCTTGGGGACGTCCCGAAACGAAGGCTGATTTAGAAGCCTCCAGTTTGGGCTAAAGTTGTGGTTTTTTAAAGCAGGAAGCCCTGTGCTCCAAGCACACTGCAGCTGTGAAAGGCATCCCAAGGGGAGCGCAAAAGTGCCACAACATGGCTGTGTCCACAGCTTTTCCCTTGGGATAATTCCTAAACCCAGGCTGATTTAAATGACCAGTGTTACGGTTAGGGTTAGGGTTACGCCTAGGTGTAGAGCTTTTTAAACCAGCAAGCTCTGAGCTCCAGGCACACGGCAGCTGCGAAAGGCATCCCAAGGGGAGCACAAAAGTGCCAGAAAATGGCTGCCTCCACACGTTTTCATTGGCACCATTGCTAAGCCTAGGCTGAATCACCTGCCTCCAGTCTCAGCTAGGGACATGGATTTTTAAACCAGGAAGCCCTGAGCTCCAGGCACACGGCAGCTGTGAAAGGCATCCCAAGGGGAGTACAAAAGTGCAACAACATGGCAGCTTTCACAGCTTTTTCCTTGGCACCATCCCTATACCTAGGCTGATTTATCTGCCTAGGGTTAGGGTTAGGGCTCAGCCTAGGGCTAGGATTTTTTTAAGCAGGAAGCCCTGAGTTCCAGGCTTACTGCATCTGCCAAAGGCATCCCAAAGGGAGCGCAGAAGGTCCACAACATGGCTGCTTTCACAGCTTTTTCCTTAGGAAGAACCCTAATACCCGGCTGATTTACCTTCCTAGGGTTACTGTTAGGCTTAGGCCTAGGACTTTTAAAACCAGGAAGCCCTGTGCTCCAGGCACACTGCAGCTGTTAAAGGCATCCCAAGGGGAGCGCAAAAGTGACACAACTTGGCTGCCTCCACTGCTATTTCCATGAGACCATCCCGAATCATAGGCTGATTTTCCTTCCTAGGCTTAAGGTTTGAGTTAGGCCTAGGGTTAGTGTTCTTTTAACCAGAAAGCCCTGAGTTCCAAGAACACAGCAGCTGCGAAGGACTGCCCAAGAAGAGCGCAGAAGTGCCTCAACATGCCTGCCTCCACAGCTTTTTCCTTGGGGACGTCCCGAAACGAAGGCTGATTTAGAAGCCTCCAGTTTGGGCTAAAGTTGTGGTATTTTACACCAGGAAGCCCTGTGCTCCAAGCACACTGCAGCTGTGAAAGGCATCCCAAGGGGAGCGCAAAAGTGCCACAACATGGCTGTCTCCACAGCTTTTCCCTTGGGATAATTCCTAAACCCAGGCTGATTTAAATGACCAGTGTTACGGTTAGGGTTAGGGTTACGCCTAGGTGTAGAGCTTTTTAAACCAGCAAGCTCTGAGCTCCAGGCACACGGCAGCTGCGAAAGGCATCCCAAGGGGAGCACAAAAGTGCCAGAAAATGGCTGCCTCCACACGTTTTCATTGGCACCATTGCTAAGCCTAGGCTGAATCACCTGCCTCCAGTCTCAGCTAGGGACATGGATTTTTAAACCAGGAAGCCCTGAGCTCCAAGCACACAGCAGCTGTGAAAGGCATCCCAAGGGGAGTACAAAAGTGCAACAACATGGCAGCTTTCACAGCTTTTTCCTTGGCACCATCCCTATACCTAGGCTGATTTATCTGCCTAGGGTTAGGGTTAGGGCTCAGCCTAGGGCTAGGATTTTTTTAAGCAGGAAGCCCTGAGTTCCAGGCTTACTGCATCTGCCAAAGGCATCCCAAAGGGAGCGCAGAAGTGCCACAACATGGCTGCTTTCACAGCTTTTTCCTTAGGAAGAACCCTAATACCCGGCTGATTTACCTTCCTAGGGTTACTGTTAGGCTTAGGCCTAGGACTTTTAAAACCAGGAAGCCCTGTGCTCCAGGCACACTGCAGCTGTTAAAGGCATCCCAAGGGGAGCGCAAAAGTGACACAACTTGGCTGCCTCCACTGCTATTTCCATGAGACCATCCCGAATCATAGGCTGATTTTCCTTCCTAGGCTTAAGGTTTGAGTTAGGCCTAGGGTTAGTGTTCTTTTAACCAGAAAGCCCTGAGTTCCAAGAACACAGCAGCTGCGAAGGACTACCCAAGAAGAGCGCAGAAGTGCCTCAACATGCCTGCCTCCACAGCATTTTCCTTGGGGACGTCCCAAAACGAAGGCTGATTTAGAAGCCTCCAGTTTGGGCTAAAGTTGTGGTATTTTACACCAGGAAGCCCTGTGCTCCAAGCACACTGCAGCTGTGAAAGGCATCCCAAGGGGAGCGCAAAAGTGCCACAACATGGCTGTCTCCACAGCTTTTCCCTTGGGATAATTCCTAAACCCAGGCTGATTTAAATGACCAGTGTTACGGTTAGGGTTAGGGTTACGCCTAGGTGTAGAGCTTTTTAAACCAGCAAGCTCTGAGCTCCAGGCACACGGCAGCTGCGAAAGGCATCCCAAGGGGAGCACAAAAGTGCCAGAAAATGGCTGCCTCCACACGTTTTCATTGGCACCATTGCTAAGCCTAGGCTGAATCACCTGCCTCCAGTCTCAGCTAGGGACATGGATTTTTAAACCAGGAAGCCCTGAGCTCCAGGCACACTGCAGCTGTTAAAGGCATCCCAAGGGGAGCGCAAAAGTGACACAACTTGGCTGCCTCCACTGCTATTTCCATGAGACCATCCCGAATCATAGGCTGATTTATCTTCCTAGGCTTAAGGTTTGAGTTAGGCCTAGGGTTAGTGTTCTTTTAACCTGAAAGCACTGAGTTCCAAGAACACAGCAGCTGCGAAGGACTGCCCACGAAGAGTGCAGAAGTGCCTCAACATGCCTGCCTCCACAGCTTTTTCCTTGGGGACGTCCCAAAACGAAGGCTGATTTAGAAGCCTCCAGTTTGGGCTAAAGTTGTGGTTTTTTAAAGCAGGAAGCCCTGTGCTCCAAGCACACTGCAGCTGTGAAAGGCATCCCAAGGGGAGCGCAAAAGTGCCACAACATGGCTGTCTCCACAGCTTTTCCCTTGGGATAATTCCTAAACCCAGGCTGATTTAAATGACCAGTGTTACGGTTAGGGTTAGGGTTACGCCTAGGTGTAGAGCTTTTTAAACCAGCAAGCTCTGAGCTCCAGGCACACGGCAGCTGCGAAAGGCATCCCAAGGGGAGCACAAAAGTGCCAGAAAATGGCTGCCTCCACACGTTTTCATTGGCACCATTGCTAAGCCTAGGCTGAATCACCTGCCTCCAGTCTCAGCTAGGGACATGGATTTTTAAACCAGGAAGCCCTGAGCTCCAGGCACACGGCAGCTGTGAAAGGCATCCCAAGGGGAGTACAAAAGTGCAACAACATGGCAGCTTTCACAGCTTTTTCCTTGGCACCATCCCTATACCTAGGCTGATTTATCTGCCTAGGGTTAGGGTTAGGGCTCAGCCTAGGGCTAGGATTTTTTTAAGCAGGAAGCCCTGAGTTCCAGGCTTACTGCATCTGCCAAAGGCATCCCAAAGGGAGCGCAGAAGGTCCACAACATGGCTGCTTTCACAGCTTTTTCCTTAGGAAGAACCCTAATACCCGGCAGATTTACCTTCCTAGGGTTACTGTTAGGCTTAGGCCTAGGACTTTTAAAACCAGGAAGCCCTGTGCTCCAGGCACACTGCAGCTGTTAAAGGCATCCCAAGGGGAGCGCAAAAGTGACACAACTTGGCTGCCTCCACTGCTATTTCCATGAGACCATCCCGAATCATAGGCTGATTTTCCTTCCTAGGCTTAAGGTTTGAGTTAGGCCTAGGATTAATGTTCTTTTAACCAGAAAGCCCTGAGTTCCAAGAACACAGCAGCTGCGAAGGACTACCCAAGAAGAGCGCACAAGTGCCTCAACATGCCTGCCACCACAGCTTTTTCCTTGGGGACGTCCCGAAACGAAGGCTGATTTAGAAGCCTCCAGTTTGGGCTAAAGTTGTGGTTTTTTAAAGCAGGAAGCCCTGTGCTCCAAGCACACTGCAGCTGTGAAAGGCATCCCAAGGGGAGCGCAAAAGTGCCACAACATGGCTGTGTCCACAGCTTTTCCCTTGGGATAATTCCTAAACCCAGGCTGATTTAAATGACCAGTGTTACGGTTAGGGTTAGGGTTACGCCTAGGTGTAGAGCTTTTTAAACCAGCAAGCTCTGAGCTCCAGGCACACGGCAGCTGCGAAAGGCATCCCAAGGGGAGCACAAAAGTACCAGAAAATGGCTGCCTCCACACGTTTTCATTGGCACCATTGCTAAGCCTAGGCTGAATCACCTGGCTCCAGTCTCAGCTAGGGACATGGATTTTTAAACCAGGAAGCCCTGAGCTCCAAGCACACAGCAGCTGTGAAAGGCATCCCAAGGGGAGTACAAAAGTGCAACAACATGGCAGCTTTCACAGCTTTTTCCTTGGCACCATCCCTATACCTAGGCTGATTTATCTGCCTAGGGTTAGGGTTAGGGCTCAGCCTAGGGCTAGGATTTTTTTAAGCAGGAAGCCCTGAGTTCCAGGCTTACTGCATCTGCCAAAGGCATCCCAAAGGGAGCGCAGAAGTGCCACAACATGGCTGCTTTCACAGCTTTTTCCTTAGGAAGAACCCTAATACCCGGCTGATTTACCTTCCTAGGGTTACTGTTAGGCTTAGGCCTAGGACTTTTAAAACCAGGAAGCCCTGTGCTCCAGGCACACTGCAGCTGTTAAAGGCATCCCAAGGGGAGCGCAAAAGTGACACAACTTGGCTGCCTCCACTGCTATTTCCATGAGACCATCCCGAATCATAGGCTGATTTTCCTTCCTAGGCTTAAGGTTTGAGTTAGGCCTAGGGTTAGTGTTCTTTTAACCAGAAAGCCCTGAGTTCCAAGAAAACAGCAGCTGCGAAGGACTACCCAAGAAGAGCGCAGAAGTGCCTCAACATGCCTGCCTCCACAGCATTTTCCTTGGGAACGTCCCAAAACGAAGGCTGATTTAGAAGCCTCCAGTTTGGGCTAAAGTTGTGGTATTTTACACCAGGAAGCCCTGTGCTCCAAGCACACTGCAGCTGTGAAAGGCATCCCAAGGGGAGCGCAAAAGTGCCACAACATGGCTGTCTCCACAGCTTTTCCCTTGGGATAATTCCTAAACCCAGGCTGATTTAAATGACCAGTGTTACGGTTAGGGTTAGGGTTACGCCTAGGTGTAGAGCTTTTTAAACCAGCAAGCTCTGAGCTCCAGGCACACGGCAGCTGCGAAAGGCATCCCAAGGGGAGCACAAAAGTGCCAGAAAATGGCTGCCTCCACACGTTTTCATTGGCACCATTGCTAAGCCTAGGCTGAATCACCTGCCTCCAGTCTCAGCTAGGGACATGGATTTTTAAACCAGGAAGCCCTGAGCTCCAAGCACACAGCAGCTGTGAAAGGCATCCCAAGGGGAGTACAAAAGTGCAACAACATGGCAGCTTTCACAGCTTTTTCCTTGGCACCATCCCTATACCTAGGCTGATTTATCTGCCTAGGGTTAGGGTTAGGGCTCAGCCTAGGGCTAGGATTTTTTTAAGCAGGAAGCCCTGAGTTCCAGGCTTACTGCATCTGCCAAAGGCATCCCAAAGGGAGCGCAGAAGTGCCACAACATGGCTGCTTTCACAGCTTTTTCCTTAGGAAGAACCCTAATACCCGGCTGATTTACCTTCCTAGGGTTACTGTTAGGCTTAGGCCTAGGACTTTTAAAACCAGGAAGCCCTGTGCTCCAGGCACACTGCAGCTGTTAAAGGCATCCCAAGGGGAGCGCAAAAGTGACACAACTTGGCTGCCTCCACTGCTATTTCCATGAGACCATCCCGAATCATAGGCTGATTTTCCTTCCTAGGCTTAAGGTTTGAGTTAGGCCTAGGGTTAGTGTTCTTTTAACCAGAAAGCCCTGAGTTCCAAGAACACAGCAGCTGCGAAGGACTACCCAAGAAGAGCGCAGAAGTGCCTCAACATGCCTGCCTCCACAGCTTTTTCCTTGGGAACGTCCCAAAACGAAGGCTGATTTAGAAGCCTCCAGTTTGGGCTAAAGTTGTGGTTTTTTACACCAGGAAGCCCTGTGCTCCAAGCACACTGCAGCTGTGAAAGGCATCCCAAGGGGAGCGCAAAAGTGCCACAACATGGCTGTCTCCACAGCTTTTCCCTTGGGATAATTCCTAAACCCAGGCTGATTTAAATGACCAGTGTTACGTTTAGGGTTAGGGTTACGCCTAGGTGTAGAGCTTTTTAAACCAGCAAGCTCTGAGCTCCAGGCACACGGCAGCTGCGAAAGGCATCCCAAGGAGAGCACAAAAGTGCCAGAAAATGGCTGCCTCCACACGTTTTCATTGGCACCATTGCTAAGCCTAGGCTGAATCACCTGCCTCCAGTCCCAGCTAGGGACATGGATTTTTAAACCAGGAAGCCCTGAGCTCCAGGCACACGGCAGCTGTGAAAGGCATCCCAAGGGGAGTACAAAAGTGCAAAAACATGGCAGCTTTCACAGCTTTTTCCTTGGCACCATCCCTATACCTAGGCTGATTTATCTGCCTAGGGTTAGGGTTAGGGCTCAGCCTAGGGCTAGGATTTATTTAACCAGGAAGCCCTGAGTTCCAGGCTTACTGCATCTGCCAAAGGCATCCCAAAGGGAGCGCAGAAGGTCCACAACATGGCTGCTTTCACAGCTTTTTCCTTAGGAAGAACCCTAATACCCGGCTGATTTACCTTCCTAGGGTTACTGTTAGGCTTAGGCCTAGGACTTTTAAAACCAGGAAGCCCTGTGCTCCAGGCACACTGCAGCTGTGAAAGGCATCCCAAGGGGAGCGCAAAAGTGACACAACTTGGCTGCCTCCACTGCTATTTCCATGAGACCATCCCGAATCATAGGCTGATTTTCCTTCCTAGGCTTAAGGTTTGAGTTAGGCCTAGGGTTAGTGTTCTTTTAACCAGAAAGCACTGAGTTCCAAGAACACAGCAGCTGCGAAGGACTGCCCAAGAAGAGCGCAGAAGTGCCTCAACATGCCTGCCTCCACAGCTTTTTCCTTGGGGACGTCCCGAAACGAAGGCTGATTTAGAAGCCTCCAGTTTGGGCTAAAGTTGTGGTTTTTTAAACCAGGAAGCCCTGTGCTCCAAGCACACTGCAGCTGTGAAAGGCATCCCAAGGGGAGCGCAAAAGTGCCACAACATGGCTGTCTCCACAGCTTTTCCCTTGGGATAATTCCTAAACCCAGGCTGATTTAAATGACCAGTGTTACGGTTAGGGTTAGGGTTACGCCTAGGTGTAGAGCTTTTTAAACCAGCAAGCTCTGAGCTCCAGGCACACGGCAGCTGCGAAAGGCATCCCAAGGGGAGCACAAAAGTGCCAGAAAATGGCTGCCTCCACACGTTTTCATTGGCACCATTGCTAAGCCTAGGCTGAATCACCTGCCTCCAGTCTCAGCTAGGGACATGGATTTTTAAACCAGGAAGCCCTGAGCTCCAAGCACACAGCAGCTGTGAAAGACATCCCAAGGGGAGTACAAAAGTGCAACAACATGGCAGCTTTCACAGCTTTTTCCTTGGCACCATCCCTATACCTAGGCTGATTTATCTGCCTAGGGTTAGGGTTAGGGCTCAGCCTAGGGCAAGGATTTTTTTAAGCAGGAAGCCCTGAGTTCCAGGCTTACTGCATCTGCCAAAGGCATCCCAAAGGGAGCGCAGAAGTGCCACAACATGGCTGCTTTCACAGCTTTTTCCTTAGGAAGAACCCTAATACCCGGCTGATTTACCTTCCTAGGGTTACTGTTAGGCTTAGGCCTAGGACTTTTAAAACCAGGAAGCCCTGTGCTCCAGGCACACTGCAGCTGTTAAAGGCATCCCAAGGGGAGCGCAAAAGTGACACAACTTGGCTGCCTCCACTGCTATTTCCATGAGACCATCCCGAATCATAGGCTGATTTTCCTTCCTAGGCTTAAGGTTTGAGTTAGGCCTAGGGTTAGTGTTCTTTTAACCAGAAAGCCCTGATTTCCAAGAACACAGCAGCTGCGAACGACTACCCAAGAAGAGTGCAGAAGTGCCTCAACATGCCTGCCTCCACAGCTTTTTCCTTGGGGACGTACCGAAACGAAGGCTGATTTAGAAGCCTCCAGTTTGGGCTAAAGTTGTGGTTTTTTAAAGCAGGAAGCCCTGTGCTCCAAGCACACTGCAGCTGTGAAAGGCATCCCAAGGGGAGCGCAAAAGTGCCACAACATGGCTGTGTCCACAGCTTTTCCCTTGGGATAATTCCTAAACCCAGGCTGATTTAAATGACCAGTGTTACGGTTAGGGTTAGGGTTACGCCTAGGTGTAGAGCTTTTTAAACCAGCAAGCTCTGAGCTCCAGGCACACGGCAGCTGCGAAAGGCATCCCAAGGGGAGCACAAAAGTGCCAGAAAATGGCTGCCTCCACACGTTTTCATTGGCACCATTGCTAAGCCTAGGCTGAATCACCTGCCTCCAGTCTCAGCTAGGGACATGGATTTTTAAACCAGGAAGCCCTGAGCTCCAGGCACACGGCAGCTGTGAAAGGCATCCCAAGGGGAGTACAAAAGTGCAACAACATGGCAGCTTTCACAGCTTTTTCCTTGGCACCATCCCTATACCTAGGCTGATTTATCTGCCTAGGGTTAGGGTTAGGGCTCAGCCTAGGGCTAGGATTTTTTTAAGCAGGAAGCCCTGAGTTCCAGGCTTACTGCATCTGCCAAAGGCATCCCAAAGGGAGCGCAGAAGGTCCACAACATGGCTGCTTTCACAGCTTTTTCCTTAGGAAGAACCCTAATACCCGGCTGATTTACCTTCCTAGGGTTACTGTTAGGCTTAGGCCTAGGACTTTTAAAACCAGGAAGCCCTGTGCTCCAGGCACACTGCAGCTGTTAAAGGCATCCCAAGGGGAGCGCAAAAGTGACACAACTTGGCTGCCTCCACTGCTATTTCCATGAGACCATCCCGAATCATAGGCTGATTTTCCTTCCTAGGCTTAAGGTTTGAGTTAGGCCTAGGGTTAGTGTTCTTTTAACCAGAAAGCCCTGAGTTCCAAGAACACAGCAGCTGCGAAGGACTGCCCAAGAAGAGCGCAGAAGTGCCTCAACATGCCTGCCTCCACAGCTTTTTCCTTGGGGACGTCCCGAAACGAAGGCTGATTTAGAAGCCTCCAGTTTGGGCTAAAGTTGTGGTATTTTACACCAGGAAGCCCTGTGCTCCAAGCACACTGCAGCTGTGAAAGGCATCCCAAGGGGAGCGCAAAAGTGCCACAACATGGCTGTCTCCACAGCTTTTCCCTTGGGATAATTCCTAAACCCAGGCTGATTTAAATGACCAGTGTTACGGTTAGGGTTAGGGTTACGCCTAGGTGTAGAGCTTTTTAAACCAGCAAGCTCTGAGCTCCAGGCACACGGCAGCTGCGAAAGGCATCCCAAGGGGAGCACAAAAGTGCCAGAAAATGGCTGCCTCCACACGTTTTCATTGGCACCATTGCTAAGCCTAGGCTGAATCACCTGCCTCCAGTCTCAGCTAGGGACATGGATTTTTAAACCAGGAAGCCCTGAGCTCCAAGCACACAGCAGCTGTGAAAGGCATCCCAAGGGGAGTACAAAAGTGCAACAACATGGCAGCTTTCACAGCTTTTTCCTTGGCACCATCCCTATACCTAGGCTGATTTATCTGCCTAGGGTTAGGGTTAGGGCTCAGCCTAGGGCTAGGATTTTTTTAAGCAGGAAGCCCTGAGTTCCAGGCTTACTGCATCTGCCAAAGGCATCCCAAAGGGAGCGCAGAAGTGCCACAACATGGCTGCTTTCACAGCTTTTTCCTTAGGAAGAACCCTAATACCCGGCTGATTTACCTTCCTAGGGTTACTGTTAGGCTTAGGCCTAGGACTTTTAAAACCAGGAAGCCCTGTGCTCCAGGCACACTGCAGCTGTTAAAGGCATCCCAAGGGGAGCGCAAAAGTGACACAACTTGGCTGCCTCCACTGCTATTTCCATGAGACCATCCCGAATCATAGGCTGATTTTCCTTCCTAGGCTTAAGGTTTGAGTTAGGCCTAGGGTTAGTGTTCTTTTAACCAGAAAGCCCTGAGTTCCAAGAACACAGCAGCTGCGAAGGACTACCCAAGAAGAGCGCAGAAGTGCCTCAACATGCCTGCCTCCACAGCATTTTCCTTGGGGACGTCCCAAAACGAAGGCTGATTTAGAAGCCTCCAGTTTGGGCTAAAGTTGTGGTATTTTACACCAGGAAGCCCTGTGCTCCAAGCACACTGCAGCTGTGAAAGGCATCCCAAGGGGAGCGCAAAAGTGCCACAACATGGCTGTCTCCACAGCTTTTCCCTTGGGATAATTCCTAAACCCAGGCTGATTTAAATGACCAGTGTTACGGTTAGGGTTAGGGTTACGCCTAGGTGTAGAGCTTTTTAAACCAGCAAGCTCTGAGCTCCAGGCACACGGCAGCTGCGAAAGGCATCCCAAGGGGAGCACAAAAGTGCCAGAAAATGGCTGCCTCCACACGTTTTCATTGGCACCATTGCTAAGCCTAGGCTGAATCACCTGCCTCCAGTCTCAGCTAGGGACATGGATTTTTAAACCAGGAAGCCCTGAGCTCCAGGCACACTGCAGCTGTTAAAGGCATCCCAAGGGGAGCGCAAAAGTGACACAACTTGGCTGCCTCCACTGCTATTTCCATGAGACCATCCCGAATCATAGGCTGATTTATCTTCCTAGGCTTAAGGTTTGAGTTAGGCCTAGGGTTAGTGTTCTTTTAACCTGAAAGCACTGAGTTCCAAGAACACAGCAGCTGCGAAGGACTGCCCACGAAGAGCGCAGAAGTGCCTCAACATGCCTGCCTCCACAGCTTTTTCCTTGGGGACGTCCCGAAACGAAGGCTGATTTAGAAGCCTCCAGTTTGGGCTAAAGTTGTGGTTTTTTAAAGCAGGAAGCCCTGTGCTCCAAGCACACTGCAGCTGTGAAAGGCATCCCAAGGGGAGCGCAAAAGTGCCACAACATGGCTGTCTCCACAGCTTTTCCCTTGGGATAATTCCTAAACCCAGGCTGATTTAAATGACCAGTGTTACGGTTAGGGTTAGGGTTACGCCTAGGTGTAGAGCTTTTTAAACCAGCAAGCTCTGAGCTCCAGGCACACGGCAGCTGCGAAAGGCATCCCAAGGGGAGCACAAAAGTGCCAGAAAATGGCTGCCTCCACACGTTTTCATTGGCACCATTGCTAAGCCTAGGCTGAATCACCTGCCTCCAGTCTCAGCTAGGGACATGGATTTTTAAACCAGGAAGCCCTGAGCTCCAGGCACACGGCAGCTGTGAAAGGCATCCCAAGGGGAGTACAAAAGTGCAACAACATGGCAGCTTTCACAGCTTTTTCCTTGGCACCATCCCTATACCTAGGCTGATTTATCTGCCTAGGGTTAGGGTTAGGGCTCAGCCTAGGGCTAGGATTTTTTTAAGCAGGAAGCCCTGAGTTCCAGGCTTACTGCATCTGCCAAAGGCATCCCAAAGGGAGCGCAGAAGGTCCACAACATGGCTGCTTTCACAGCTTTTTCCTTAGGAAGAACCCTAATACCCGGCAGATTTACCTTCCTAGGGTTACTGTTAGGCTTAGGCCTAGGACTTTTAAAACCAGGAAGCCCTGTGCTCCAGGCACACTGCAGCTGTTAAAGGCATCCCAAGGGGAGCGCAAAAGTGACACAACTTGGCTGCCTCCACTGCTATTTCCATGAGACCATCCCGAATCATAGGCTGATTTTCCTTCCTAGGCTTAAGGTTTGAGTTAGGCCTAGGATTAATGTTCTTTTAACCAGAAAGCCCTGAGTTCCAAGAACACAGCAGCTGCGAAGGACTACCCAAGAAGAGCGCACAAGTGCCTCAACATGCCTGCCACCACAGCTTTTTCCTTGGGGACGTCCCGAAACGAAGGCTGATTTAGAAGCCTCCAGTTTGGGCTAAAGTTGTGGTTTTTTAAAGCAGGAAGCCCTGTGCTCCAAGCACACTGCAGCTGTGAAAGGCATCCCAAGGGGAGCGCAAAAGTGCCACAACATGGCTGTCTCCACAGCTTTTCCCTTGGGATAATTCCTAAACCCAGGCTGATTTAAATGACCAGTGTTACGGTTAGGGTTAGGGTTACGCCTAGGTGTAGAGCTTTTTAAACCAGCAAGCTCTGAGCTCCAGGCACACGGCAGCTGCGAAAGGCATCCCAAGGGGAGCACAAAAGTGCCAGAAAATGGCTGCCTCCACACGTTTTCATTGGCACCATTGCTAAGCCTAGGCTGAATCACCTGCCTCCAGTCTCAGCTAGGGACATGGATTTTTAAACCAGGAAGCCC
Source organism: Ammospiza caudacuta (assembly GCF_027887145.1). NCBI lineage: Eukaryota > Metazoa > Chordata > Aves > Passeriformes > Passerellidae > Ammospiza > Ammospiza caudacuta. The sequence continues at coordinate 899,378 of NW_026683128.1, read as the reverse complement.
TGAGCTCCAGGCACACGGCAGCTGTGAAAGGCATCCCAAGGGGAGTACAAAAGTGCAACAACATGGCAGTTTTCACAGCTTTTTCCTTGGCACCATCCCTATACCTAGGCTGATTTATCTGCCTAGGGTTAGGGTTAGGGCTCAGCCTAGGGCTAGGATTTTTTTAAGCAGGAAGCCCTGAGTTCCAGGCTTACTGCATCTGCCAAAGGCATCCCAAAGGGAGCGCAGAAGGTCCACAACATGGCTGCTTTCACAGCTTTTTCCTTAGGAAGAACCCTAATACCCGGCAGATTTACCTTCCTAGGGTTACTGTTAGGCTTAGGCCTAGGACTTTTAAAACCAGGAAGCCCTGTGCTCCAGGCACACTGCAGCTGTTAAAGGCATCCCAAGGGGAGCGCAAAAGTGACACAACTTGGCTGCCTCCACTGCTATTTCCATGAGACCATCCCGAATCATAGGCTGATTTTCCTTCCTAGGCTTAAGGTTTGAGTTAGGCCTAGGGTTAGTGTTCTTTTAACCAGAAAGCCCTGAGTTCCAAGAACACAGCAGCTGCGAAGGACTACCCAAGAAGAGCGCACAAGTGCCTCAACATGCCTGCCACCACAGCTTTTTCCTTGGGGACGTCCCGAAACGAAGGCTGATTTAGAAGCCTCCAGTTTGGGCTAAAGTTGTGGTATTTTACACCAGGAAGCCCTGTGCTCCAAGCATACTGCAGCTGTGAAAGGCATCCCAAGAGGAGCGCAAAAGTGCCACAACATGGCTGTCTCCACAGCTTTTCCCTTGGGATAATTCCTAAACCCAGGCTGATTTAAATGACCAGTGTTACGGTTAGGGTTAGGGTTACGCCTAGGTGTAGAGCTTTTTAAACCAGCAAGCTCTGAGCTCCAGGCACACGGCAGCTGCGAAAGGCATCCCAAGGGGAGCACAAAAGTGCCAGAAAATGGCTGCCTCCACACGTTTTCATTGGCACCATTGCTAAGCCTAGGCTGAATCACCAGCCTCCAGTCTCAGCTAGGGACATGGTTTTTTAAACCAGGAAGCCCTGAGCTCCAAGCACACAGCAGCTGTGAAAGACATCCCAAGGGGAGTACAAAAGTGAAACAACATGGCAGCTTTCACAGCTTTTTCCTTGGCACCATCCCTATACCTAGGCTGATTTATCTGCCTAGAGTTAGGGTTAGGGCTCAGCCTAGGGCAAGGATTTTTTTAAGCAGGAAGCCCTGAGTTCCAGGCTTACTGCATCTGCCAAAGGCATCCCAAAGGGAGCGCAGAAGGTCCACAACATGGCTGCTTTCACAGCTTTTTCCTTAGGAAGAACCCTAATACCCGGCTGATTTACCTTCCTAGGGTTACTGTTAGGCTTAGGCCTAGGACTTTTAAAACCAGGAAGCCCTGTGCTCCAGGCACACTGCAGCTGTTAAAGGCATCCAAAGGGGAGCGCAAAAGTGACACAACTTGGCTGCCTCCACTGCTATTTCCATGAGACCATCCCGAATCATAGGCTGATTTTCCTTCCTAGGCTTAAGGTTTGAGTTAGGCCTAGGGTTAGTGTTCTTTTAACCAGAAAGCACTGAGTTCCAAGAACACAGCAGCTGCGAAGGACTGCCCAAGAAGAGCGCAGAAGTGCCTCAACATGCCTGCCTCCACAGCTTTTTCCTTGGGGACGTCCCGAAACGAAGGCTGATTTAGAAGCCTCCAGTTTGGGCTAAAGTTGTGGTATTTTACACCAGGAAGCCCTGTGCTCCAAGCATACTGCAGCTGTGAAAGGCATCCCAAGGGGAGCGCAAAAGTGCCACAACATGGCTGTCTCCACAGCTTTTCCCTTGGGATAATTCCTAAACCCAGGCTGATTTAAATGACCAGTGTTACGGTTAGGGTTAGGGTTACGCCTAGGTGTAGAGCTTTTTAAACCAGCAAGCTCTGAGCTCCAGGCACACGGCAGCTGCGAAAGGCATCCCAAGGGGAGCACAAAAGTGCCAGAAAATGGCTGCCTCCACACGTTTTCATTGGCACCATTGCTAAGCCTAGGCTGAATCACCTGCCTCCAGTCTCAGCTAGGGACATGGATTTTTAAACCAGGAAGCCCTGAGCTCCAAGCACACAGCAGCTGTGAAAGGCATCCCAAGGGGAGTACAAAAGTGCAACAACATGGCAGCTTTCACAGCTTTTTCCTTGGCACCATCCCTATACCTAGGCTGATTTATCTGCCTAGGGTTAGGGTTAGGGCTCAGCCTAGGGCTAGGATTTTTTTAAGCAGGAAGCCCTGAGTTCCAGGCTTACTGCATCTGCCAAAGGCATCCCAAAGGGAGCGCAGAAGTGCCACAACATGGCTGCTTTCACAGCTTTTTCCTTAGGAAGAACCCTAATACCCGGCTGATTTACCTTCCTAGGGTTACTGTTAGGCTTAGGCCTAGGACTTTTAAAACCAGGAAGCCCTGTGCTCCAGGCACACTGCAGCTGTTAAAGGCATCCCAAGGGGAGCGCAAAAGTGACACAACTTGGCTGCCTCCACTGCTATTTCCATGAGACCATCCCGAATCATAGGCTGATTTTCCTTCCTAGGCTTAAGGTTTGAGTTAGGCCTAGGGTTAGTGTTCTTTTAACCAGAAAGCCCTGAGTTCCAAGAACACAGCAGCTGCGAAGGACTACCCAAGAAGAGCGCAGAAGTGCCTCAACATGCCTGCCTCCACAGCATTTTCCTTGGGGACGTCCCAAAACGAAGGCTGATTTAGAAGCCTCCAGTTTGGGCTAAAGTTGTGGTATTTTACACCAGGAAGCCCTGTGCTCCAAGCACACTGCAGCTGTGAAAGGCATCCCAAGGGGAGCGCAAAAGTGCCACAACATGGCTGTGTCCACAGCTTTTCCCTTGGGATAATTCCTAAACCCAGGCTGATTTAAATGACCAGTGTTACGGTTAGGGTTAGGGTTACGCCTAGGTGTAGAGCTTTTTAAACCAGCAAGCTCTGAGCTCCAGGCACACGGCAGCTGCGAAAGGCATCCCAAGGGGAGCACAAAAGTGCCAGAAAATGGCTGCCTCCACACGTTTTCATTGGCACCATTGCTAAGCCTAGGCTGAATCACCTGCCTCCAGTCTCAGCTAGGGACATGGATTTTTAAACCAGGAAGCCCTGAGCTCCAGGCACACTGCAGCTGTGAAAGGCATCCCAAGGGGAGCGCAAAAGTGACACAACTTGGCTGCCTCCACTGCTATTTCCATGAGACCATCCCGAATCATAGGCTGATTTATCTTCCTAGGCTTAAGGTTTGAGTTAGGCCTAGGGTTAGTGTTCTTTTAACCTGAAAGCACTGAGTTCCAAGAACACAGCAGCTGCGAAGGACTGCCCACGAAGAGCGCAGAAGTGCCTCAACATGCCTGCCTCCACAGCTTTTTCCTTGGGGACGTCCCGAAACGAAGGCTGATTTAGAAGCCTCCAGTTTGGGCTAAAGTTGTGGTTTTTTAAAGCAGGAAGCCCTGTGCTCCAAGCACACTGCAGCTGTGAAAGGCATCCCAAGGGGAGCGCAAAAGTGCCACAACATGGCTGTCTCCACAGCTTTTCCCTTGGGATAATTCCTAAACCCAGGCTGATTTAAATGACCAGTGTTACGGTTAGGGTTAGGGTTACGCCTAGGTGTAGAGCTTTTTAAACCAGCAAGCTCTGAGCTCCAGGCACACGGCAGCTGCGAAAGGCATCCCAAGGGGAGCACAAAAGTGCCAGAAAATGGCTGCCTCCACACGTTTTCATTGGCACCATTGCTAAGCCTAGGCTGAATCACCTGCCTCCAGTCTCAGCTAGGGACATGGATTTTTAAACCAGGAAGCCCTGAGCTCCAGGCACACGGCAGCTGTGAAAGGCATCCCAAGGGGAGTACAAAAGTGCAACAACATGGCAGCTTTCACAGCTTTTTCCTTGGCACCATCCCTATACCTAGGCTGATTTATCTGCCTAGGGTTAGGGTTAGGGCTCAGCCTAGGGCTAGGATTTTTTTAAGCAGGAAGCCCTGAGTTCCAGGCTTACTGCATCTGCCAAAGGCATCCCAAAGGGAGCGCAGAAGGTCCACAACATGGCTGCTTTCACAGCTTTTTCCTTAGGAAGAACCCTAATACCCGGCAGATTTACCTTCCTAGGGTTACTGTTAGGCTTAGGCCTAGGACTTTTAAAACCAGGAAGCCCTGTGCTCCAGGCACACTGCAGCTGTTAAAGGCATCCCAAGGGGAGCGCAAAAGTGACACAACTTGGCTGCCTCCACTGCTATTTCCATGAGACCATCCCGAATCATAGGCTGATTTTCCTTCCTAGGCTTAAGGTTTGAGTTAGGCCTAGGATTAATGTTCTTTTAACCAGAAAGCCCTGAGTTCCAAGAACACAGCAGCTGCGAAGGACTACACAAGAAGAGCGCAGAAGTGCCTCAACATGCCTGCCACCACAGCTTTTTCCTTGGGGACGTCCCGAAACGAAGGCTGATTTAGAAGCCTCCAGTTTGGGCTAAAGTTGTGGTTTTTTAAAGCAGGAAGCCCTGTGCTCCAAGCACACTGCAGCTGTGAAAGGCATCCCAAGGGGAGCGCAAAAGTGCCACAACATGGCTGTCTCCACAGCTTTTCCCTTGGGATAATTCCTAAACCCAGGCTGATTTAAATGACCAGTGTTACGGTTAGGGTTAGGGTTACGCCTAGGTGTAGAGCTTTTTAAACCAGCAAGCTCTGAGCTCCAGGCACACGGCAGCTGCGAAAGGCATCCCAAGGGGAGCACAAAAGTGCCAGAAAATGGCTGCCTCCACACGTTTTCATTGGCACCATTGCTAAGCCTAGGCTGAATCACCTGCCTCCAGTCTCAGCTAGGGACATGGATTTTTAAACCAGGAAGCCCTGAGCTCCAGGCACACGGCAGCTGTGAAAGGCATCCCAAGGGGAGTACAAAAGTGCAACAACATGGCAGTTTTCACAGCTTTTTCCTTGGCACCATCCCTATACCTAGGCTGATTTATCTGCCTAGGGTTAGGGTTAGGGCTCAGCCTAGGGCTAGGATTTTTTTAAGCAGGAAGCCCTGAGTTCCAGGCTTACTGCATCTGCCAAAGGCATCCCAAAGGGAGCGCAGAAGGTCCACAACATGGCTGCTTTCACAGCTTTTTCCTTAGGAAGAACCCTAATACCCGGCAGATTTACCTTCCTAGGGTTACTGTTAGGCTTAGGCCTAGGACTTTTAAAACCAGGAAGCCCTGTGCTCCAGGCACACTGCAGCTGTTAAAGGCATCCCAAGGGGAGCGCAAAAGTGACACAACTTGGCTGCCTCCACTGCTATTTCCATGAGACCATCCCGAATCATAGGCTGATTTTCCTTCCTAGGCTTAAGGTTTGAGTTAGGCCTAGGGTTAGTGTTCTTTTAACCAGAAAGCCCTGAGTTCCAAGAACACAGCAGCTGCGAAGGACTACCCAAGAAGAGCGCACAAGTGCCTCAACATGCCTGCCACCACAGCTTTTTCCTTGGGGACGTCCCGAAACGAAGGCTGATTTAGAAGCCTCCAGTTTGGGCTAAAGTTGTGGTATTTTACACCAGGAAGCCCTGTGCTCCAAGCATACTGCAGCTGTGAAAGGCATCCCAAGGGGAGCGCAAAAGTGCCACAACATGGCTGTCTCCACAGCTTTTCCCTTGGGATAATTCCTAAACCCAGGCTGATTTAAATGACCAGTGTTACGGTTAGGGTTAGGGTTACGCCTAGGTGTAGAGCTTTTTAAACCAGCAAGCTCTGAGCTCCAGGCACACGGCAGCTGCGAAAGGCATCCCAAGGGGAGCACAAAAGTGCCAGAAAATGGCTGCCTCCACACGTTTTCATTGGCACCATTGCTAAGCCTAGGCTGAATCACCAGCCTCCAGTCTCAGCTAGGGACATGGTTTTTTAAACCAGGAAGCCCTGAGCTCCAAGCACACAGCAGCTGTGAAAGACATCCCAAGGGGAGTACAAAAGTGAAACAACATGGCAGCTTTCACAGCTTTTTCCTTGGCACCATCCCTATACCTAGGCTGATTTATCTGCCTAGAGTTAGGGTTAGGGCTCAGCCTAGGGCAAGGATTTTTTTAAGCAGGAAGCCCTGAGTTCCAGGCTTACTGCATCTGCCAAAGGCATCCCAAAGGGAGCGCAGAAGGTCCACAACATGGCTGCTTTCACAGCTTTTTCCTTAGGAAGAACCCTAATACCCGGCTGATTTACCTTCCTAGGGTTACTGTTAGGCTTAGGCCTAGGACTTTTAAAACCAGGAAGCCCTGTGCTCCAGGCACACTGCAGCTGTTAAAGGCATCCAAAGGGGAGCGCAAAAGTGACACAACTTGGCTGCCTCCACTGCTATTTCCATGAGACCATCCCGAATCATAGGCTGATTTTCCTTCCTAGGCTTAAGGTTTGAGTTAGGCCTAGGGTTAGTGTTCTTTTAACCAGAAAGCACTGAGTTCCAAGAACACAGCAGCTGCGAAGGACTGCCCAAGAAGAGCGCAGAAGTGCCTCAACATGCCTGCCTCCACAGCTTTTTCCTTGGGGACGTCCCGAAACGAAGGCTGATTTAGAAGCCTCCAGTTTGGGCTAAAGTTGTGGTATTTTACACCAGGAAGCCCTGTGCTCCAAGCATACTGCAGCTGTGAAAGGCATCCCAAGGGGAGCGCAAAAGTGCCACAACATGGCTGTCTCCACAGCTTTTCCCTTGGGATAATTCCTAAACCCAGGCTGATTTAAATGACCAGTGTTACGGTTAGGGTTAGGGTTACGCCTAGGTGTAGAGCTTTTTAAACCAGCAAGCTCTGAGCTCCAGGCACACGGCAGCTGCGAAAGGCATCCCAAGGGGAGCACAAAAGTGCCAGAAAATGGCTGCCTCCACACGTTTTCATTGGCACCATTGCTAAGCCTAGGCTGAATCACCTGCCTCCAGTCTCAGCTAGGGACATGGATTTTTAAACCAGGAAGCCCTGAGCTCCAAGCACACAGCAGCTGTGAAAGGCATCCCAAGGGGAGTACAAAAGTGCAACAACATGGCAGCTTTCACAGCTTTTTCCTTGGCACCATCCCTATACCTAGGCTGATTTATCTGCCTAGGGTTAGGGTTAGGGCTCAGCCTAGGGCTAGGATTTTTTTAACCAGGAAGCCCTGAGTTCCAGGCTTACTGCATCTGCCAAAGGCATCCCAAAGGGAGCGCAGAAGTGCCACAACATGGCTGCTTTCACAGCTTTTTCCTTAGGAAGAACCCTAATACCCGGCTGATTTACCTTCCTAGGGTTACTGTTAGGCTTAGGCCTAGGACTTTTAAAACCAGGAAGCCCTGTGCTCCAGGCACACTGCAGCTGTTAAAGGCATCCCAAGGGGAGCGCAAAAGTGACACAACTTGGCTGCCTCCACTGCTATTTCCATGAGACCATCCCGAATCATAGGCTGATTTTCCTTCCTAGGCTTAAGGTTTGAGTTAGGCCTAGGGTTAGTGTTCTTTTAACCAGAAAGCCCTGAGTTCCAAGAACACAGCAGCTGCGAAGGACTACCCAAGAAGAGCGCAGAAGTGCCTCAACATGCCTGCCTCCACAGCATTTTCCTTGGGGACGTCCCAAAACGAAGGCTGATTTAGAAGCCTCCAGTTTGGGCTAAAGTTGTGGTATTTTACACCAGGAAGCCCTGTGCTCCAAGCACACTGCAGCTGTGAAAGGCATCCCAAGGGGAGCGCAAAAGTGCCACAACATGGCTGTGTCCACAGCTTTTCCCTTGGGATAATTCCTAAACCCAGGCTGATTTAAATGACCAGTGTTACGGTTAGGGTTAGGGTTACGCCTAGGTGTAGAGCTTTTTAAACCAGCAAGCTCTGAGCTCCAGGCACACGGCAGCTGCGAAAGGCATCCCAAGGGGAGCACAAAAGTGCCAGAAAATGGCTGCCTCCACACGTTTTCATTGGCACCATTGCTAAGCCTAGGCTGAATCACCTGCCTCCAGTCTCAGCTAGGGACATGGATTTTTAAACCAGGAAGCCCTGAGCTCCAGGCACACTGCAGCTGTGAAAGGCATCCCAAGGGGAGCGCAAAAGTGACACAACTTGGCTGCCTCCACTGCTATTTCCATGAGACCATCCCGAATCATAGGCTGATTTATCTTCCTAGGCTTAAGGTTTGAGTTAGGCCTAGGGTTAGTGTTCTTTTAACCTGAAAGCACTGAGTTCCAAGAACACAGCAGCTGCGAAGGACTGCCCACGAAGAGCGCAGAAGTGCCTCAACATGCCTGCCTCCACAGCTTTTTCCTTGGGGACGTCCCGAAACGAAGGCTGATTTAGAAGCCTCCAGTTTGGGCTAAAGTTGTGGTTTTTTAAAGCAGGAAGCCCTGTGCTCCAAGCACACTGCAGCTGTGAAAGGCATCCCAAGGGGAGCGCAAAAGTGCCACAACATGGCTGTCTCCACAGCTTTTCCCTTGGGATAATTCCTAAACCCAGGCTGATTTAAATGACCAGTGTTACGGTTAGGGTTAGGGTTACGCCTAGGTGTAGAGCTTTTTAAACCAGCAAGCTCTGAGCTCCAGGCACACGGCAGCTGCGAAAGGCATCCCAAGGGGAGCACAAAAGTGCCAGAAAATGGCTGCCTCCACACGTTTTCATTGGCACCATTGCTAAGCCTAGGCTGAATCACCTGCCTCCAGTCTCAGCTAGGGACATGGATTTTTAAACCAGGAAGCCCTGAGCTCCAGGCACACGGCAGCTGTGAAAGGCATCCCAAGGGGAGTACAAAAGTGCAACAACATGGCAGCTTTCACAGCTTTTTCCTTGGCACCATCCCTATACCTAGGCTGATTTATCTGCCTAGGGTTAGGGTTAGGGCTCAGCCTAGGGCTAGGATTTTTTTAAGCAGGAAGCCCTGAGTTCCAGGCTTACTGCATCTGCCAAAGGCATCCCAAAGGGAGCGCAGAAGGTCCACAACATGGCTGCTTTCACAGCTTTTTCCTTAGGAAGAACCCTAATACCCGGCAGATTTACCTTCCTAGGGTTACTGTTAGGCTTAGGCCTAGGACTTTTAAAACCAGGAAGCCCTGTGCTCCAGGCACACTGCAGCTGTTAAAGGCATCCCAAGGGGAGCGCAAAAGTGACACAACTTGGCTGCCTCCACTGCTATTTCCATGAGACCATCCCGAATCATAGGCTGATTTTCCTTCCTAGGCTTAAGGTTTGAGTTAGGCCTAGGATTAATGTTCTTTTAACCAGAAAGCCCTGAGTTCCAAGAACACAGCAGCTGCGAAGGACTACCCAAGAAGAGCGCAGAAGTGCCTCAACATGCCTGCCACCACAGCTTTTTCCTTGGGGACGTCCCGAAACGAAGGCTGATTTAGAAGCCTCCAGTTTGGGCTAAAGTTGTGGTATTTTACACCAGGAAGCCCTGTGCTCCAAGCACACTGCAGCTGTGAAAGGCATCCCAAGGGGAGCGCAAAAGTGCCACAACATGGCTGTCTCCACAGCTTTTCCCTTGGGATAATTCCTAAACCCAGGCTGATTTAAATGACCAGTGTTACGGTTAGGGTTAGGGTTACGCCTAGGTGTAGAGCTTTTTAAACCAGCAAGCTCTGAGCTCCAGGCACACGGCAGCTGCGAAAGGCATCCCAAGGGGAGCACAAAAGTGCCAGAAAATGGCTGCCTCCACACGTTTTCATTGGCACCATTGCTAAGCCTAGGCTGAATCACCAGCCTCCAGTCTCAGCTAGGGACATGGTTTTTTAAACCAGGAAGCCCTGAGCTCCAAGCACACAGCAGCTGTGAAAGACATCCCAAGGGGAGTACAAAAGTGAAACAACATGGCAGCTTTCACAGCTTTTTCCTTGGCACCATCCCTATACCTAGGCTGATTTATCTGCCTAGAGTTAGGGTTAGGGCTCAGCCTAGGGCAAGGATTTTTTTAACCAGGAAGCCCTGAGTTCCAGGCTTACTGCATCTGCCAAAGGCATCCCAAAGGGAGCACAGAAGGTCCACAACATGGCTGCTTTCACAGCTTTTTCCTTAGGAAGAACCCTAATACCCGGCTGATTTACCTTCCTAGGGTTACTGTTAGGCTTAGGCCTAGGACTTTTAAAACCAGGAAGCCCTGTGCTCCAGGCACACTGCAGCTGTTAAAGGCATCCCAAGGGGAGCGCAAAAGTGACACAACTTGGCTGCCTCCACTGCTATTTCCATGAGACCATCCCGAATCATAGGCTGATTTTCCTTCCTAGGCTTAAGGTTTGAGTTAGGCCTAGGGTTAGTGTTCTTTTAACCAGAAAGCACTGAGTTCCAAGAACACAGCAGCTGCGAAGGACTGCCCAAGAAGAGCGCAGAAGTGCCTCAACATGCCTGCCTCCACAGCTTTTTCCTTGGGGACGTCCCGAAACGAAGGCTGATTTAGAAGCCTCCAGTTTGGGCTAAAGTTGTGGTATTTTACACCAGGAAGCCCTGTGCTCCAAGCACACTGCAGCTGTGAAAGGCATCCCAAGGGGAGCGCAAAAGTGCCACAACATGGCTGTCTCCACAGCTTTTCCCTTGGGATAATTCCTAAACCCAGGCTGATTTAAATGACCAGTGTTACGGTTAGGGTTAGGGTTACGCCTAGGTGTAGAGCTTTTTAAACCAGCAAGCTCTGAGCTCCAGGCACACGGCAGCTGCGAAAGGCATCCCAAGGGGAGCACAAAAGTGCCAGAAAATGGCTGCCTCCACACGTTTTCATTGGCACCATTGCTAAGCCTAGGCTGAATCACCTGCCTCCAGTCTCAGCTAGGGACATGGATTTTTAAACCAGGAAGCCCTGAGCTCCAAGCACACAGCAGCTGTGAAAGGCATCCCAAGGGGAGTACAAAAGTGCAACAACATGGCAGCTTTCACAGCTTTTTCCTTGGCACCATCCCTATACCTAGGCTGATTTATCTGCCTAGGGTTAGGGTTAGGGCTCAGCCTAGGGCTAGGATTTTTTTAACCAGGAAGCCCTGAGTTCCAGGCTTACTGCATCTGCCAAAGGCATCCCAAAGGGAGCGCAGAAGTGCCACAACATGGCTGCTTTCACAGCTTTTTCCTTAGGAAGAACCCTAATACCCGGCTGATTTACCTTCCTAGGGTTACTGTTAGGCTTAGGCCTAGGACTTTTAAAACCAGGAAGCCCTGTGCTCCAGGCACACTGCAGCTGTTAAAGGCATCCCAAGGGGAGCGCAAAAGTGACACAACTTGGCTGCCTCCACTGCTATTTCCATGAGACCATCCCAAATCATAGGCTGATTTTCCTTCCTAGGCTTAAGGTTTGAGTTAGGCCTAGGGTTAGTGTTCTTTTAACCAGAAAGCCCTGAGTTCCAAGAACACAGCAGCTGCGAAGGACTACCCAAGAAGAGCGCAGAAGTGCCTCAACATGCCTGCCTCCACAGCATTTTCCTTGGGGACGTCCCAAAACGAAGGCTGATTTAGAAGCCTCCAGTTTGGGCTAAAGTTGTGGTATTTTACACCAGGAAGCCCTGTGCTCCAAGCACACTGCAGCCGTGAAAGGCATCCCAAGGGGAGCGCAAAAGTGCCACAACATGGCTGTCTCCACAGCTTTTCCCTTGGGATAATTCCTAAACCCAGGCTGATTTAAATGACCAGTGTTACGGTTAGGGTTAGGGTTACGCCTAGGTGTAGAGCTTTTTAAACCAGCAAGCTCTGAGCTCCAGGCACACGGCAGCTGCGAAAGGCATCCCAAGGGGAGCACAAAAGTGCCAGAAAATGGCTGCCTCCACACGTTTTCATTGGCACCATTGCTAAGCCTAGGCTGAATCACCTGCCTCCAGTCTCAGCTAGGGACATGGATTTTTAAACCAGGAAGCCCTGAGCTCCAGGCACACTGCAGCTGTTAAAGGCATCCCAAGGGGAGCGCTAAAGTGACACAACTTGGCTGCCTCCACTGCTATTTCCATGAGACCATCCCGAATCATAGGCTGATTTTCCTTCCTAGGCTTAAGGGTTGAGTTAGGCCTAGGGTTAGTGTTCTTTTAACCTGAAAGCACTGAGTTCCAAGAACACAGCAGCTGCGAAGGACTGCCCACGAAGAGCGCAGAAGTGCCTCAACATGCCTGCCTCCACAGCTTTTTCCTTGGGGACGTCCCGAAACGAAGGCTGATTTAGAAGCCTCCAGTTTGGGCTAAAGTAGTGGTTTTTTAAAGCAGGAAGCCCTGTGCTCCAAGCACACTGCAGCTGTGAAAGGCATCCCAAGGGGAGCGCAAAAGTGCCACAACATGGCTGTCTCCACAGCTTTTCCCTTGGGATAATTCCTAAACCCAGGCTGATTTAAATGACCAGTGTTACGGTTAGGGTTAGGGTTACGCCTAGGTGTAGAGCTTTTTAAACCAGCAAGCTCTGAGCTCCAGGCACACGGCAGCTGCGAAAGGCATCCCAAGGGGAGCACAAAAGTGCCAGAAAATGGCTGCCTCCACACGTTTTCATTGGCACCATTGCTAAGCCTAGGCTGAATCACCTGCCTCCAGTCTCAGCTAGGGACATGGATTTTTAAACCAGGAAGCCCTGAGCTCCAAGCACACAGCAGCTGTGAAAGGCATCCCAAGGGGAGTACAAAAGTGCAACAACATGGCAGCTTTCACAGCTTTTTCCTTGGCACCATCCCTATACCTAGGCTGATTTATCTGCCTAGGGTTAGGGTTAGGGCTCAGCCTAGGGCTAGGATTTTTTTAAGCAGGAAGCCCTGAGTTCCAGGCTTACTGCATCTGCCAAAGGCATCCCAAAGGGAGCGCAGAAGGTCCACAACATGGCTGCTTCACAGCTTTTTCCTTAGGAAGAACCCTAATACCCGGCTGATTTACCTTCCTAGGGTTACTGTTAGGCTTAGGCCTAGGACTTTTAAAACCAGGAAGCCCTGTGCTCCAGGCACACTGCAGCTGTGAAAGGCATCCCAAGGGGAGCGCAAAAGTGACACAACTTGGCTGCCTCCACTGCTATTTCCATGAGACCATCCCGAATCATAGGCTGATTTTCCTTCCTAGGCTTAAGGTTTGAGTTAGGCCTAGGGTTAGTGTTCTTTTAACCTGAAAGCACTGAGTTCCAAGAACACAGCAGCTGCGAAGGACTGCCCACGAAGAGCGCAGAAGTGCCTCAACATGCCTGCCTCCACAGCTTTTTCCTTGGGGACGTCCCGAAACGAAGGCTGATTTAGAAGCCTCCAGTTTGGGCTAAAGTTGTGGTTTTTTAAACCAGGAAGCCCTGTGCTCCAAGCACACTGCAGCTGTGAAAGGCATCCCAAGGGGAGCGCAAAAGTGCCACAACATGGCTGTCTCCACAGCTTTTCCCTTGGGATAATTCCTAAACCCAGGCTGATTTAAATGACCAGTGTTACGGTTAGGGTTAGGGTTACGCCTAGGTGTAGAGCTTTTTAAACCAGCAAGCTCTGAGCTCCAGGCACACGGCAGCTGCGAAAGGCATCCCAAGGGGAGCACAAAAGTGCCAGAAAATGGCTGCCTCCACACGTTTTCATTGGCACCATTGCTAAGCCTAGGCTGAATCACCTGCCTCCAGTCTCAGCTAGGGACATGGATTTTTAAACCAGGAAGCCCTGAGCTCCAAGCACACAGCAGCTGTGAAAGGCATCCCAAGGGGAGTACAAAAGTGCAACAACATGGCAGCTTTCACAGCTTTTTCCTTGGCACCATCCCTATACCTAGGCTGATTTATCTGCCTAGGGTTAGGGTTAGGGCTCAGCCTAGGGCTAGGATTTTTTTAAGCAGGAAGCCCTGAGTTCCAGGCTTACTGCATCTGCCAAAGGCATCCCAAAGGGAGCGCAGAAGGTCCACAACATGGCTGCTTTCACAGCTTTTTCCTTAGGAAGAACCCTAATACCCGGCTGATTTACCTTCCTAGGGTTACTGTTAGGCTTAGGCCTAGGACTTTTAAAACCAGGAAGCCCTGTGCTCCAGGCACACTGCAGCTGTTAAAGGCATCCCAAGGGGAGCGCAAAAGTGACACAACTTGGCTGCCTCCACTGCTATTTCCATGAGACCATCCCGAATCATAGGCTGATTTTCCTTCCTAGGCTTAAGGTTTGAGTTAGGCCTAGGATTAATGTTCTTTTAACCAGAAAGCCCTGAGTTCCAAGAACACAGCAGCTGCGAAGGACTGCCCAAGAAGAGCGCAGAAGTGCCTCAACATGCCTGCCTCCACAGCATTTTCCTTGGGGACGTCCCGAAACGAAGGCTGATTTAGAAGCCTCCAGTTTGGGCTAAAGTTGTGGTATTTTACACCAGGATGCCCTGTGCTCCAAGCACACTTCAGCTGTGAAAGGCATCCCAAGGGGAGCGCAAAAGTGCCACAACATGGCTGTCTCCACAGCTTTTCCCTTGGGATAATTCTTAAACCCAGGCTGATTTAAATGACCAGTGTTACGGTTAGGGTTAGGGTTACGCCTAGGTGTAGAGCTTTTTAAACCAGCAAGCTCTGAGCTCCAGGCACACGGCAGCTGCGAAAGGCATCCCAAGGGGAGCACAAAAGTGCCAGAAAATGGCTGCCTCCACACGTTTTCATTGGCACCATTGCTAAGCCTAGGCTGAATCACCTGCCTCCAGTCTCAGCTAGGGACATGGTTTTTTAAACCAGGAAGCCCTGAGCTCCAAGCACACGGCAGCTGTGAAAGGCATCCCAAGGGGAGTACAAAAGTGCAACAACATGGCAGCTTTCACAGCTTTTTCCTTGGCACCATCCCTATACCTAGGCTGATTTATCTGCCTAGGGTTAGGGTTAGGGCTCAGCCTAGGGCAAGGATTTTTTTAAGCAGGAAGCCCTGAGTTCCAGGCTTACTGCATCTGCCAAAGGCATCCCAAAGGGAGCGCAGAAGTGCCACAACATGGCTGCTTTCACAGCTTTTTCCTTAGGAAGAACCCTAATACCCGGCTGATTTACCTTCCTAGGGTTACTGTTAGGCTTAGGCCTAGGACTTTTAAAACCAGGAAGCCCTGTGCTCCAGGCACACTGCAGCTGTTAAAGGCATCCCAAGGGGAGCGCAAAAGTGACACAACTTGGCTGCCTCCACTGCTATTTCCATGAGACCATCCCGAATCATAGGCTGATTTTCCTTCCTAGGCTTAAGGTTTGAGTTAGGCCTAGGGTTAATGTTCTTTTAACCAGAAAGCCCTGAGTTCCAAGAAAACAGCAGCTGCGAAGGACTGTCCAAGAAGAGCGCAGAAGTGCCTCAACATGCCTGCCTCCACAGCTTTTTCCTTGGGGACGTCCCGAAACGAAGGCTGATTTAGAAGCCTCCAGTTTGGGCTAAAGTTGTGGTTTTTTAAACCAGGAAGCCCTGTGTTCCAAGCACACTGCAGCTGTGAAAGGCATCCCAAGGGGAGCGCAAAAGTGCCACAACATGGCTGTGTCCACAGCTTTTCCCTTGGGATAATTCCTAAACCCAGGCTGATTTAAATGACCTGTAATACGGTTAGGGTTAGGGTTACGCCTATGTGTAGAGCTTTTTAAACCAGCAAGCTCTGAGCTCCAGGCACACGGCAGCTGCGAAAGGCATCCCAAGGGGAGCACAAAAGTGCCAGAAAATGGCTGCCTCCACACGTTTTCATTGGCACCATTGCTGAGCCTAGGCTGAATCACCTGCCTCCAGTCTCAGCTAGGGACATGGTTTTTTAAACCAGGAAGCCCTGAGCTCCAAGCACACGGCAGCTGTGAAAGGCATCCCAAGGGGAGTACAAAAGTGCAACAACATGGCAGCTTTCACAGCTTTTTCCTTGGCACCATCCCTATACCTAGGCTGATTTATCTGCCTAGGGTTAGGGTTAGGGCTCAGCCTAGGTATAGGAATTTTTTAAGCAGGAAACCCTGAGTTCCAGGCTTACTGCATCTGCTAAAGGCATCCCAAGGGGAGCGCAAAAGTGCCACAACATGGCTGTCTCCACAGCTTTTCCCTTGGGATAATTCCTAAACCCAGGCTGATTTAAATGACCAGTGTTACGGTTAGGGTTAGGAACACGCCTAGGTGTAGAGCTTTTTAAACCAGCAAGCTCTGAGCTCCAGGCACACGGCAGCTGCGAAAGGCATCCCAAGGGGAGCACAAAAGTGCCAGAAAATGGCTGCCTCCACACGTTTTCATTGGCACCATTGCTAAGCCTAGGCTGAATCACCTGCCTCCAGTCTCAGCTAGGGACATGGTTTTTTAAACCAGGAAGCCCTGAGCTCCAAGCACACGACAGCTGTGAAAGGCATCCCAAGGGGAGTACAAAAGTGCAACAACATGGCAGCTTTCACAGCTTTTTCCTTGGCACCATCCCTATACCTAGGCTGATTTATCTGCCTAGAGTTAGGGTTAGGGCTCAGCCTAGGGCAAGGATTTTTTTAAGCAGGAAGCCCTGAGTTCCAGGCTTACTGCATCTGCCAAAGGCATCCCAAAGGGAGCGCAGAAGTGCCACAACATGGCTGCTTTCACAGCTTTTTCCTTAGGAAGAACCCTAATACCCGGCTGATTTACCTTCCTAGGGTTACTGTTAGGCTTAGGCCTAGGACTTTTAAAACCAGGAAGCCCTGTGCTCCAGGCACACTGCAGCTGTTAAAGGCATCCCAAGGGGAGCGCAAAAGTGACACAACTTGGCTGCCTCCACTGCTATTTCCATGAGACCATCCCGAATCATAGGCTGATTTTCCTTCCTAGGCTTAAGGTTTGAGTTAGGCCTAAGGTTAGTGTTCTTTTAACCAGAAAGCCCTGAGTTCCAAGAAAACAGCAGCTGCGAAGGACTGTCCAAGAAGAGCGCAGAAGTGCCTCAACATGCCTGCCTCCACAGCTTTTTCCTTGGGGACGTCCCAAAACGAAGGCTGATTTAGAAGCCTCCAGTTTGGGCTAAAGTTGTGGTTTTTTAAACCAGGAAGCCCTGTGCTCCAAGCATACTGCAGCTGTGAAAGGCATCCCAAGGGGAGCGCAAAAGTGCCACAACATGGCTGTCTCCACAGCTTTTCCCTTGGGATAATTCCCAAACCCAGGCTGATTTAAATGACCAGTGTTACGGTTAGGGTTAGGAACACGCCTAGGTGTAGAGCTTTTTAAACCAGCAAGCTCTGAGCTCCAGGCACACGGCAGCTGCGAAAGGCATCCCAAGGGGAGCACAAAAGTGCCAGAAAATGGCTGCCTCCACACGTTTTCATTGGCACCATTGCTGAGCCTAGGCTGAATCACCTGCCTCCAATCTCATCTAGGGACATGGTTTGTTAAACCAGGAAGCCCTGAGCTCCAGGCACACGGCAGCTGTGAAAGGCATCCCAAGGGGAGTACAAAAGTGCAACAACATGGCAGCTTTCACAGCTTTTTCCTTGGCACCATCCCTATACCTAGGCTGATTTATCTGCCTAGGGTTAGGGTTAGGGCTCAGCCTAGGGCTTGGATTTTTTTAAGCAGGAAGCTCTGAGTTCCAGGCTTACTGCATCTGCTAAAGGCATCCCAAAGGGAGCACAGAAGGTCCACAACATGGCTGCTTTCACAGCTTTTTCCTTAGGAAGAACCCTAATACCCGGCTGATTTACCTTCCTAGGGTTACTGTTAGGCTTAGGCCTAGGACTTTTAAAACCAGGAAGCCCTGTGCTCCAGGCACACTGCAGCTGTTAAAGGCATCCCAAGGGGAGCGCAAAAGTGACACAACTTGGCTGCCTCCACTGCTATTTCCATGAGACCATCCCGAATCATAGGCTGATTTTCCTTCCTAGGCTTAAGGTTTGAGTTAGGCCTAGGGTTAGTGTTCTTTTAACCAGAAAGCCCTGAGTTCCAAGAACACAGCAGCTGCGAAGGACTGTCCAAGAAGAGCGCAGAAGTGCCTCAACATGCCTGCCTCCACAGCTTTTTCCTTGGGGACGTCCCGAAACGAAGGCTGATTTAGAAGCCTCCAGTTTGGGCTAAAGTTGTGGTTTTTTAAAGCAGGAAGCCCTGTGCTCCAAGCACACTGCAGCTGTGAAAGGCATCCCAAGGGGAGCGCAAAAGTGCCACAACATGGCTGTCTCCACAGCTTTTCCCTTGGGATAATTCCTAAACCCAGGCTGATTTAAATGACCAGTGTTACGGTTAGGGTTAGGGTTACGCCTAGGTGTAGAGCTTTTTAAACCAGCAAGCTCTGAGCTCCAGGCACACGGCAGCTGTGAAAGGCATCCCAAGGGGAGCACAAAAGTGCCAGAAAATGGCTGCCTCCACACGTTTTCATTGGCACCATTGCTAAGCCTAGGCTGAATCACCTGCCTCCAGTCTCAGCTAGGGACATGGATTTTTAAACCAGGAAGCCCTGAGCTCCAAGCACACGGCAGCTGTGAAAGGCATCCCAAGGGGAGTACAGAAGTGCAACAACATGGCAGCTTTCACAGCTTTTTCCTTGGCACCATCCCTATACCTAGGCTGATTTATCTGCCTAGGGTTAGGGTTAGGGCTCAGCCTAGGGCTAGGATTTTTTTAAGCAGGAAGCCCTGAGTTCCAGGCTTACTGCATCTGCCAAAGGCATCCCAAAGGGAGCGCAGAAGTGCCACAACATGGCTGCTTTCACAGCTTTTTCCTTAGGAAGAACCCTAATACCCGGCTGATTTACCTTCCTAGGGTTACTGTTAGGCTTAGGCCTAGGACTTTTAAAACCAGGAAGCCCTGTGCTCCAGGCACACTGCAGCTGTTAAAGGCATCCCAAGGGGAGCGCAAAAGTGACACAACTTGGCTGCCTCCACTGCTATTTCCATGAGACCATCCCGAATCATAGGCTGATTTTCCTTCCTAGGCTTAAGGTTTGAGTTAGGCCTAGGGTTAGTGTTCTTTTAACCAGAAAGCCCTGAGTTCCAAGAACACAGCAGCTGCGAAGGACTACCCAAGAAGAGCGCAGAAGTGCCTCAACATGCCTGCCTCCACAGCATTTTCCTTGGGGACGTCCCAAAACGAAGGCTGATTTAGAAGCCTCCAGTTTGGGCTAAAGTTGTGGTATTTTACACCAGGAAGCCCTGTGCTCCAAGCACACTGCAGCTGTGAAAGGCATCCCAAGGGGAGCGCAAAAGTGCCACAACATGGCTGTCTCCACAGCTTTTCCCTTGGGATAATTCCTAAACCCAGGCTGATTTAAATGACCAGTGTTACGGTTAGGGTTAGGGTTACGCCTAGGTGTAGAGCTTTTTAAACCAGCAAGCTCTGAGCTCCAGGCACACGGCAGCTGCGAAAGGCATCCCAAGGGGAGCACAAAAGTGCCAGAAAATGGCTGCCTCCACACGTTTTCATTGGCACCATTGCTAAGCCTAGGCTGAATCACCTGCCTCCAGTCTCAGCTAGGGACATGGATTTTTAAACCAGGAAGCCCTGAGCTCCAGGCACACTGCAGCTGTTAAAGGCATCCCAAGGGGAGCGCAAAAGTGACACAACTTGGCTGCCTCCACTGCTATTTCCATGAGACCATCCCGAATCATAGGCTGATTTTCCTTCCTAGGCTTAAGGTTTGAGTTAGGCCTAGGGTTAGTGTTCTTTTAACCAGAAAGCCCTGAGTTCCAAGAACACAGCAGCTGCGAAGGACTACCCAAGAAGAGCGCAGAAGTGCCTCAACATGCCTGCCTCCACAGCATTTTCCTTGGGGACGTCCCAAAACGAAGGCTGATTTAGAAGCCTCCAGTTTGGGCTAAAGTTGTGGTATTTTACACCAGGAAGCCCTGTGCTCCAAGCACACTGCAGCCGTGAAAGGCATCCCAAGGGGAGCGCAAAAGTGCCACAACATGGCTGTCTCCACAGCTTTTCCCTTGGGATAATTCCTAAACCCAGGCTGATTTAAATGACCAGTGTTACGGTTAGGGTTAGGGTTACGCCTAGGTGTAGAGCTTTTTAAACCAGCAAGCTCTGAGCTCCAGGCACACGGCAGCTGCGAAAGGCATCCCAAGGGGAGCACAAAAGTGCCAGAAAATGGCTGCCTCCACACGTTTTCATTGGCACCATTGCTAAGCCTAGGCTGAATCACCTGCCTCCAGTCTCAGCTAGGGACATGGATTTTTAAACCAGGAAGCCCTGAGCTCCAGGCACACGGCAGCTGTGAAAGGCATCCCAAGGGGAGTACAAAAGTGCAACAACATGGCAGCTTTCACAGCTTTTTCCTTGGCACCATCCCTATACCTAGGCTGATTTATCTGCCTAGGGTTAGGGTTAGGGCTCAGCCTAGGGCTAGGGTTTTTTTAAGCAGGAAGCCCTGAGTTCCAGGCTTACTGCATCTGCCAAAGGCATCCCAAAGGGAGCGCAGAAGGTCCACAACATGGCTGCTTTCACAGCTTTTTCCTTAGGAAGAACCCTAATACCCGGCAGATTTACCTTCCTAGGGTTACTGTTAGGCTTAGGCCTAGGACTTTTAAAACCAGGAAGCCCTGTGCTCCAGGCACACTGCAGCTGTTAAAGGCATCCCAAGGGGAGCGCAAAAGTGACACAACTTGGCTGCCTCCACTGCTATTTCCATGAGACCATCCCGAATCATAGGCTGATTTTCCTTCCTAGGCTTAAGGTTTGAGTTAGGCCTAGGATTAATGTTCTTTTAACCAGAAAGCCCTGAGTTCCAAGAACACAGCAGCTGCGAAGGACTGTCCAAGAAGAGCGCAGAAGTGCCTCAACATGCCTGCCTCCACAGCATTTTCCTTGGGGACGTCCCGAAACGAAGGCTGATTTAGAAGCCTCCAGTTTGGGCTAAAGTTGTGGTATTTTACACCAGGATGCCCTGTGCTCCAAGCACACTGCAGCTGTGAAAGACATCCCAAGGGGAGCGCAAAAGTGCCACAACATGGCTGTCTCCACAGCTTTTCCCTTGGGATAATTCCTAAACCCAGGCTGATTTAAATGACCAGTGTTACGGTTAGGGTTAGGGTTACGCCTAGGTGTAGAGCTTTTTAAACCAGCAAGCTCTGAGCTCCAGGCACACGGCAGCTGCGAAAGGCATCCCAAGGGGAGCACAAAAGTGCCAGAAAATGGCTGCCTCCACACGTTTTCATTGGCACCATTGCTAAGCCTAGGCTGAATCACCTGCCTCCAGTCTCAGCTAGGGACATGGATTTTTAAACCAGGAAGCCCTGAGCTCCAGGCACACGGCAGCTGTGAAAGGCATCCCAAGGGGAGTACAAAAGTGCAACAACATGGCAGCTTTCACAGCTTTTTCCTTGGCACCATCCCTATACCTAGGCTGATTTATCTGCCTAGAGTTAGGGTTAGGGCTCAGCCTAGGGCTAGGATTTTTTTAACCAGGAAGCCCTGAGTACCAGGCTTACTGCATCTGCCAAAGGCATCCCAAAGGGAGCGCAGAAGGTCCACAACATGGCTGCTTCACAGCTTTTTCCTTAGGAAGAACCCTAATACCCGGCTGATTTACCTTCCTAGGGTTACTGTTAGGCTTAGGCCTAGGACTTTTAAAACCAGGAAGCCCTGTGCTCCAGGCACACTGCAGCTGTGAAAGGCATCCCAAGGGGAGCGCAAAAGTGACACAACTTGGCTGCCTCCACTGCTATTTCCATGAGACCATCCCGAATCATAGGCTGATTTTCCTTCCTAGGCTTAAGGTTTGAGTTAGGCCTAGGGTTAGTGTTCTTTTAACCTGAAAGCACTGAGTTCCAAGAACACAGCAGCTGCGAAGGACTGCCCACGAAGAGCGCAGAAGTGCCTCAACATGCCTGCCTCCACAGCTTTTTCCTTGGGGACGTCCCGAAACGAAGGCTGATTTAGAAGCCTCCAGTTTGGGCTAAAGTAGTGGTTTTTTAAAGCAGGAAGCCCTGTGCTCCAAGCACACTGCAGCTGTGAAAGGCATCCCAAGGGGAGCGCAAAAGTGCCACAACATGGCTGTCTCCACAGCTTTTCCCTTGGGATAATTCCTAAACCCAGGCTGATTTAAATGACCAGTGTTACGGTTAGGGTTAGGGTTACGCCTAGGTGTAGAGCTTTTTAAACCAGCAAGCTCTGAGCTCCAGGCACACGGCAGCTGCGAAAGGCATCCCAAGGGGAGCACAAAAGTGCCAGAAAATGGCTGCCTCCACACGTTTTCATTGGCACCATTGCTAAGCCTAGGCTGAATCACCTGCCTCCAGTCTCAGCTAGGGACATGGATTTTTAAACCAGGAAGCCCTGAGCTCCAAGCACACAGCAGCTGTGAAAGGCATCCCAAGGGGAGTACAAAAGTGCAACAACATGGCAGCTTTCACAGCTTTTTCCTTGGCACCATCCCTATACCTAGGCTGATTTATCTGCCTAGGGTTAGGGTTAGGGCTCAGCCTAGGGCTAGGATTTTTTTAAGCAGGAAGCCCTGAGTTCCAGGCTTACTGCATCTGCCAAAGGCATCCCAAAGGGAGCGCAGAAGGTCCACAACATGGCTGCTTCACAGCTTTTTCCTTAGGAAGAACCCTAATACCCGGCTGATTTACCTTCCTAGGGTTACTGTTAGGCTTAGGCCTAGGACTTTTAAAACCAGGAAGCCCTGTGCTCCAGGCACACTGCAGCTGTGAAAGGCATCCCAAGGGGAGCGCAAAAGTGACACAACTTGGCTGCCTCCACTGCTATTTCCATGAGACCATCCCGAATCATAGGCTGATTTTCCTTCCTAGGCTTAAGGTTTGAGTTAGGCCTAGGGTTAGTGTTCTTTTAACCTGAAAGCACTGAGTTCCAAGAACACAGCAGCTGCGAAGGACTGCCCACGAAGAGCGCAGAAGTGCCTCAACATGCCTGCCTCCACAGCTTTTTCCTTGGGGACGTCCCGAAACGAAGGCTGATTTAGAAGCCTCCAGTTTGGGCTAAAGTTGTGGTTTTTTACACCAGGAAGCCCTGTGCTCCAAGCACACTGCAGCTGTGAAAGGCATCCCAAGGGGAGCGCAAAAGTGCCACAACATGGCTGTCTCCACAGCTTTTCCCTTGGGATAATTCCTAAACCCAGGCTGATTTAAATGACCAGTGTTACGGTAAGGGTTAGGGTAACGACTAGGTGTAGAGCTTTTTAAACCAGCAAGCTCTGAGCTCCAGGCACACGGCAGCTGCGAAAGGCATCCCAAGGGGAGCACAAAAGTGCCAGAAAATGGCTGCCTCCACACGTTTTCATTGGCACCATTGCTAAGCCTAGGCTGAATCACCTGCCTCCAGTCTCAGCTAGGGACATGGATTTTTAAACCAGGAAGCCCTGAGCTCCAGGCACACGGCAGCTGTGAAAGGCATCCCAAGGGGAGTACAAAAGTGCAACAACATGGCAGCTTTCACAGCTTTTTCCTTGGCACCATCCCTATACCTAGGCTGATTTATCTGCCTAGGGTTAGGGTTAGGGCTCAGCCTAGGGCTAGGATTTTTTTAAGCAGGAAGCCCTGAGTTCCAGGCTTACTGCATCTGCCAAAGGCATCCCAAAGGGAGCGCAGAAGGTCCACAACATGGCTGCTTTCACAGCTTTTTCCTTAGGAAGAACCCTAATACCCGGCTGATTTACCTTCCTAGGGTTACTGTTAGGCTTAGGCCTAGGACTTTTAAAACCAGGAAGCCCTGTGCTCCAGGCACACTGCAGCTGTTAAAGGCATCCCAAGGGGAGCGCAAAAGTGACACAACTTGGCTGCCTCCACTGCTATTTCCATGAGACCATCCCGAATCATAGGCTGATTTTCCTTCCTAGGCTTAAGGTTTGAGTTAGGCCTAGGATTAATGTTCTTTTAACCAGAAAGCCCTGAGTTCCAAGAACACAGCAGCTGCGAAGGACTGTCCAAGAAGAGTGCAGAAGTGCCTCAACATGCCTGCCTCCACAGCTTTTTCCTTGGGGACGTCCCGAAACGAAGGCTGATTTAGAAGCCTCCAGTTTGGGCTAAAGTTGTGGTATTTTACACCAGGATGCCCTGTGCTCCAAGCACACTGCAGCTGTGAAAGGCATCATAAGGGGAGCGCAAAAGTGCCACAACATGGCTGTCTCCACAGCTTTTCCCTTGGGATAATTCTTAAACCCAGGCTGATTTAAATGACCAGTGTTACGGTTAGGGTTAGGGTTACGCCTAGGTGTAGAGCTTTTTAAACCAGCAAGCTCTGAGCTCCAGGCACACGGCAGCTGCGAAAGGCATCCCAAGGGGAGCACAAAAGTGCCAGAAAATGGCTGCCTCCACACGTTTTCATTGGCACCATTGCTAAGCCTAGGCTGAATCACCTGCCTCCAGTCTCAGCTAGGGACATGGTTTTTTAAACCAGGAAGCCCTGAGCTCCAAGCACACGGCAGCTGTGAAAGGCATCCCAAGGGGAGTACAAAAGTGCAACAACATGGCAGCTTTCACAGCTTTTTCCTTGGCACCATCCCTATACCTAGGCTGATTTATCTGCCTAGGGTTAGGGTTAGGGCTCAGCCTAGGGCAAGGATTTTTTTAAGCAGGAAGCCCTGAGTTCCAGGCTTACTGCATCTGCCAAAGGCATCCCAAAGGGAGCGCAGAAGTGCCACAACATGGCTGCTTTCACAGCTTTTTCCTTAGGAAGAACCCTAATACCCGGCTGATTTACCTTCCTAGGGTTACTGTTAGGCTTAGGCCTAGGACTTTTAAAACCAGGAAGCCCTGTGCTCCAGGCACACTGCAGCTGTTAAAGGCATCCCAAGGGGAGCGCAAAAGTGACACAACTTGGCTGCCTCCACTGCTATTTCCATGAGACCATCCCGAATCATAGGCTGATTTTCCTTCCTAGGCTTAAGGTTTGAGTTAGGCCTAGGGTTAATGTTCTTTTAACCAGAAAGCCCTGAGTTCCAAGAAAACAGCAGCTGCGAAGGACTGTCCTAGAAGAGCGCAGAAGTGCCTCAACATGCCTGCCTCCACAGCTTTTTCCTTGGGGACGTCCCGAAACGAAGGCTGATTTAGAAGCCTCCAGTTTGGGCTAAAGTTGTGGTTTTTTAAACCAGGAAGCCCTGTGCTCCAAGCACACTGCAGCTGTGAAAGGCATCCCAAGGGGAGCGCAAAAGTGCCACAACATGGCTGTCTCCACAGCTTTTCCCTTGGGATAATTCCTAAACCCAGGCTGATTTAAATGACCAGTAATACGGTTAGGGTTAGGGTTACGCCTAGGTGTAGAGCTTTTTAAACCAGCAAGCTCTGAGCTCCAGGCACACGGCAGCTGCGAAAGGCATCCCAAGGGGAGCACAAAAGTGCCAGAAAATGGCTGCCTCCACACGTTTTCATTGGCACCATTGCTAAGCCTAGGCTGAATCACCTGCCTCCAGTCTCAGCTAGGGACATGGTTTTTTAAACCAGGAAGCCCTGAGCTCCAAGCACACGGCAGCTGTGAAAGGCATCCCAAGGGGAGTACAAAAGTGCAACAACATGGCAGCTTTCACAGCTTTTTCCTTGGCACCATCCCTATACCTAGGCTGATTTATCTGCCTAGGGTTAGGGTTAGGGCTCAGCCTAGGGCAAGGATTTTTTTAAGCAGGAAGCCCTGAGTTCCAGGCTTACTGCATCTGCCAAAGGCATCCCAAAGGGAGCGCAGAAGTGCCACAACATGGCTGCTTTCACAGCTTTTTCCTTAGGAAGAACCCTAATACCCGGCTGATTTACCTTCCTAGGGTTACTGTTAGGCTTAGGCCTAGGACTTTTAAAACCAGGAAGCCCTGTGCTCCAGGCACACTGCAGCTGTTAAAGGCATCCCAAGGGGAGCGCAAAAGTGACACAACTTGGCTGCCTCCACTGCTATTTCCATGAGACCATCCCGAATCATAGGCTGATTTTCCTTCCTAGGCTTAAGGTTTGAGTTAGGCCTAGGGTTAATGTTCTTTTAACCAGAAAGCCCTGAGTTCCAAGAAAACAGCAGCTGCGAAGGACTGTCCAAGAAGAGCGCAGAAGTGCCTCAACATGCCTGCCTCCACAGCTTTTTCCTTGGGGACGTCCCGAAACGAAGGCTGATTTAGAAGCCTCCAGTTTGGGCTAAAGTTGTGGTTTTTTAAAGCAGGAAGCCCTGTGCTCCAAGCACACTGCAGCTGTGAAAGGCATCCCAAGGGGAGCGCAAAAGTGCCACAACATGGCTGTCTCCACAGCTTTTCCCTTGGGATAATTCCTAAACCCAGGCTGATTTAAATGACCAGTGTTACGGTAAGGGTTAGGGTAACGACTAGGTGTAGAGCTTTTTAAACCAGCAAGCTCTGAGCTCCAGGCACACGGCAGCTGCGAAAGGCATCCCAAGGGGAGCACAAAAGTGCCAGAAAATGGCTGCCTCCACACGTTTTCATTGGCACCATTGCTAAGCCTAGGCTGAATCACCTGCCTCCAGTCTCAGCTAGGGACATGGTTTTTTAAACCAGGAAGCCCTGAGCTCCAAGCACACGGCAGCTGTGAAAGGCATCCCAAGGGGAGTACAAAAGTGCAACAACATGGCAGCTTTCACAGCTTTTTCCTTGGCACCATCCCTATACCTAGGCTGATTTATCTGCCTAGGGTTAGGGTTAGGGCTCAGCCTAGGGCAAGGATTTTTTTAAGCAGGAAGCCCTGAGTTCCAGGCTTACTGCATCTGCCAAAGGCATCCCAAAGGGAGCGCAGAAGTGCCACAACATGGCTGCTTTCACAGCTTTTTCCTTAGGAAGAACCCTAATACCCGGCTGATTTACCTTCCTAGGGTTACTGTTAGGCTTAGGCCTAGGACTTTTAAAACCAGGAAGCCCTGTGCTCCAGGCACACTGCAGCTGTTAAAGGCATCCCAAGGGGAGCGCAAAAGTGACACAACTTGGCTGCCTCCACTGCTATTTCCATGAGACCATCCCGAATCATAGGCTGATTTTCCTTCCTAGGCTTAAGGTTTGAGTTAGGCCTAGGGTTAATGTTCTTTTAACCAGAAAGCCCTGAGTTCCAAGAAAACAGCAGCTGCGAAGGACTGTCCTAGAAGAGCGCAGAAGTGCCTCAACATGCCTGCCTCCACAGCTTTTTCCTTGGGGACGTCCCGAAACGAAGGCTGATTTAGAAGCCTCCAGTTTGGGCTAAAGTTGTGGTATTTTACACCAGGATGCCCTGTGCTCCAAGCACACTGCAGCTGTGAAAGGCATCATAAGGGGAGCGCAAAAGTGCCACAACATGGCTGTCTCCACAGCTTTTCCCTTGGGATAATTCTTAAACCCAGGCTGATTTAAATGACCAGTGTTACGGTTAGGGTTAGGGTTACGCCTAGGTGTAGAGCTTTTTAAACCAGCAAGCTCTGAGCTCCAGGCACA
The DNA here is from genome assembly GCF_027887145.1 of Ammospiza caudacuta. NCBI lineage: Eukaryota > Metazoa > Chordata > Aves > Passeriformes > Passerellidae > Ammospiza > Ammospiza caudacuta. Next base: position 872,243 of record NW_026683128.1, on the reverse strand, counting down.
CGGCAGCTGCGAAAGGCATCCCAAGGGGAGCACAAAAGTGCCAGAAAATGGCTGCCTCCACACGTTTTCATTGGCACCATTGCTAAGCCTAGGCTGAATCACCTGCCTCCAGTCTCAGCTAGGGACATGGATTTTTAAACCAGGAAGCCCTGAGCTCCAGGCACACTGCAGCTGTTAAAGGCATCCCAAGGGGAGCGCAAAAGTGACACAACTTGGCTGCCTCCACTGCTATTTCCATGAGACCATCCCGAATCATAGGCTGATTTTCCTTCCTAGGCTTAAGGTTTGAGTTAGGCCTAGGGTTAGTGTTCTTTTAACCTGAAAGCACTGAGTTCCAAGAACACAGCAGCTGCGAAGGACTGCCCACGAAGAGCGCAGAAGTGCCTCAACATGCCTGCCTCCACAGCTTTTTCCTTGGGGACGTCCCGAAACGAAGGCTGATTTAGAAGCCTCCAGTTTGGGCTAAAGTTGTGGTTTTTTAAAGCAGGAAGCCCTGTGCTCCAAGCACACTGCAGCTGTGAAAGGCATCCCAAGGGGAGCGCAAAAGTGCCACAACATGGCTGTCTCCACAGCTTTTCCCTTGGGATAATTCCTAAACCCAGGCTGATTTAAATGACCAGTGTTACGGTTAGGGTTAGGGTTACGCCTAGGTGTAGAGCTTTTTAAACCAGCAAGCTCTGAGCTCCAGGCACACGGCAGCTGCGAAAGGCATCCCAAGGGGAGCACAAAAGTGCCAGAAAATGGCTGCCTCCACACGTTTTCATTGGCACCATTGCTAAGCCTAGGCTGAATCACCTGCCTCCAGTCTCAGCTAGGGACATGGATTTTTAAACCAGGAAGCCCTGAGCTCCAGGCACACGGCAGCTGTGAAAGGCATCCCAAGGGGAGTACAAAAGTGCAACAACATGGCAGCTTTCACAGCTTTTTCCTTGGCACCATCCCTATACCTAGGCTGATTTATCTGCCTAGGGTTAGGGTTAGGGCTCAGCCTAGGGCTAGGATTTTTTTAAGCAGGAAGCCCTGAGTTCCAGGCTTACTGCATCTGCCAAAGGCATCCCAAAGGGAGCGCAGAAGGTCCACAACATGGCTGCTTTCACAGCTTTTTCCTTAGGAAGAACCCTAATACCCGGCAGATTTACCTTCCTAGGGTTACTGTTAGGCTTAGGCCTAGGACTTTTAAAACCAGGAAGCCCTGTGCTCCAGGCACACTGCAGCTGTTAAAGGCATCCCAAGGGGAGCGCAAAAGTGACACAACTTGGCTGCCTCCACTGCTATTTCCATGAGACCATCCCGAATCATAGGCTGATTTTCCTTCCTAGGCTTAAGGTTTGAGTTAGGCCTAGGATTAATGTTCTTTTAACAAGAAAGCCCTGAGTTCCAAGAACACAGCAGCTGCGAAGGACTGTCCAAGAAGAGTGCAGAAGTGCCTCAACATGCCTGCCTCCACAGCTTTTTCCTTGGGGACGTCCCGAAACGAAGGCTGATTTAGAAGCCTCCAGTTTGGGCTAAAGTTGTGGTATTTTACACCAGGATGCCCTGTGCTCCAAGCACACTGCAGCTGTGAAAGACATCCCAAGGGGAGCGCAAAAGTGCCACAACATGGCTGTCTCCACAGCTTTTCCCTTGGGATAATTCCTAAACCCAGGCTGATTTAAATGACCAGTGTTACGGTTAGGGTTAGGGTTACGCCTAGGTGTAGAGCTTTTTAAACCAGCAAGCTCTGAGCTCCAGGCACACGGCAGCTGCGAAAGGCATCCCAAGGGGAGCACAAAAGTGCCAGAAAATGGCTGCCTCCACACGTTTTCATTGGCACCATTGCTAAGCCTAGGCTGAATCACCTGCCTCCAGTCTCAGCTAGGGACATGGATTTTTAAACCAGGAAGCCCTGAGCTCCAGGCACACGGCAGCTGTGAAAGGCATCCCAAGGGGAGTACAAAAGTGCAACAACATGGCAGCTTTCACAGCTTTTTCCTTGGCACCATCCCTATACCTAGGCTGATTTATCTGCCTAGGGTTAGGGTTAGGGCTCAGCCTAGGGCTAGGATTTTTTTAAGCAGGAAGCCCTGAGTTCCAGGCTTACTGCATCTGCCAAAGGCATCCCAAAGGGAGCGCAGAAGGTCCACAACATGGCTGCTTTCACAGCTTTTTCCTTAGGAAGAACCCTAATACCCGGCAGATTTACCTTCCTAGGGTTACTGTTAGGCTTAGGCCTAGGACTTTTAAAACCAGGAAGCCCTGTGCTCCAGGCACACTGCAGCTGTTAAAGGCATCCCAAGGGGAGCGCAAAAGTGACACAACTTGGCTGCCTCCACTGCTATTTCCATGAGACCATCCCGAATCATAGGCTGATTTTCCTTCCTAGGCTTAAGGTTTGAGTTAGGCCTAGGATTAATGTTCTTTTAACAAGAAAGCCCTGAGTTCCAAGAACACAGCAGCTGCGAAGGACTGTCCAAGAAGAGTGCAGAAGTGCCTCAACATGCCTGCCTCCACAGCTTTTTCCTTGGGGACGTCCCGAAACGAAGGCTGATTTAGAAGCCTCCAGTTTGGGCTAAAGTTGTGGTATTTTACACCAGGATGCCCTGTGCTCCAAGCACACTGCAGCTGTGAAAGACATCCCAAGGGGAGCGCAAAAGTGCCACAACATGGCTGTCTCCACAGCTTTTCCCTTGGGATAATTCCTAAACCCAGGCTGATTTAAATGACCAGTGTTACGGTTAGGGTTAGGGTTACGCCTAGGTGTAGAGCTTTTTAAACCAGCAAGCTCTGAGCTCCAGGCACACGGCAGCTGCGAAAGGCATCCCAAGGGGAGCACAAAAGTGCCAGAAAATGGCTGCCTCCACACGTTTTCATTGGCACCATTGCTAAGCCTAGGCTGAATCACCTGCCTCCAGTCTCAGCTAGGGACATGGATTTTTAAACCAGGAAGCCCTGAGCTCCAGGCACACGGCAGCTGTGAAAGGCATCCCAAGGGGAGTACAAAAGTGCAACAACATGGCAGCTTTCACAGCTTTTTCCTTGGCACCATCCCTATACCTAGGCTGATTTATCTGCCTAGAGTTAGGGTTAGGGCTCAGCCTAGGGCTAGGATTTTTTTAACCAGGAAGCCCTGAGTACCAGGCTTACTGCATCTGCCAAAGGCATCCCAAAGGGAGCGCAGAAGGTCCACAACATGGCTGCTTCACAGCTTTTTCCTTAGGAAGAACCCTAATACCCGGCTGATTTACCCTCCTAGGGTTACTGTTAGGCTTAGGCCTAGGACTTTTAAAACCAGGAAGCCCTGTGCTCCAGGCACACTGCAGCTGTGAAAGGCATCCCAAGGGGAGCGCAAAAGTGACACAACTTGGCTGCCTCCACTGCTATTTCCATGAGACCATCCCGAATCATAGGCTGATTTTCCTTCCTAGGCTTAAGGTTTGAGTTAGGCCTAGGGTTAGTGTTCTTTTAACCTGAAAGCACTGAGTTCCAAGAACACAGCAGCTGCGAAGGACTGCCCACGAAGAGCGCAGAAGTGCCTCAACATGCCTGCCTCCACAGCTTTTTCCTTGGGGACGTCCCGAAACGAAGGCTGATTTAGAAGCCTCCAGTTTGGGCTAAAGTAGTGGTTTTTTAAAGCAGGAAGCCCTGTGCTCCAAGCACACTGCAGCTGTGAAAGGCATCCCAAGGGGAGCGCAAAAGTGCCACAACATGGCTGTCTCCACAGCTTTTCCCTTGGGATAATTCCTAAACCCAGGCTGATTTAAATGACCAGTGTTACGGTTAGGGTTAGGGTTACGCCTAGGTGTAGAGCTTTTTAAACCAGCAAGCTCTGAGCTCCAGGCACACGGCAGCTGCGAAAGGCATCCCAAGGGGAGCACAAAAGTGCCAGAAAATGGCTGCCTCCACACGTTTTCATTGGCACCATTGCTAAGCCTAGGCTGAATCACCTGCCTCCAGTCTCAGCTAGGGACATGGATTTTTAAACCAGGAAGCCCTGAGCTCCAAGCACACAGCAGCTGTGAAAGGCATCCCAAGGGGAGTACAAAAGTGCAACAACATGGCAGCTTTCACAGCTTTTTCCTTGGCACCATCCCTATACCTAGGCTGATTTATCTGCCTAGGGTTAGGGTTAGGGCTCAGCCTAGGGCTAGGATTTTTTTAAGCAGGAAGCCCTGAGTTCCAGGCTTACTGCATCTGCCAAAGGCATCCCAAAGGGAGCGCAGAAGGTCCACAACATGGCTGCTTCACAGCTTTTTCCTTAGGAAGAACCCTAATACCCGGCTGATTTACCTTCCTAGGGTTACTGTTAGGCTTAGGCCTAGGACTTTTAAAACCAGGAAGCCCTGTGCTCCAGGCACACTGCAGCTGTGAAAGGCATCCCAAGGGGAGCGCAAAAGTGACACAACTTGGCTGCCTCCACTGCTATTTCCATGAGACCATCCCGAATCATAGGCTGATTTTCCTTCCTAGGCTTAAGGTTTGAGTTAGGCCTAGGGTTAGTGTTCTTTTAACCTGAAAGCACTGAGTTCCAAGAACACAGCAGCTGCGAAGGACTGCCCACGAAGAGCGCAGAAGTGCCTCAACATGCCTGCCTCCACAGCTTTTTCCTTGGGGACGTCCCGAAACGAAGGCTGATTTAGAAGCCTCCAGTTTGGGCTAAAGTTGTGGTTTTTTAAACCAGGAAGCCCTGTGCTCCAAGCACACTGCAGCTGTGAAAGGCATCCCAAGGGGAGCGCAAAAGTGCCACAACATGGCTGTCTCCACAGCTTTTCCCTTGGGATAATTCCTAAACCCAGGCTGATTTAAATGACCAGTGTTACGGTAAGGGTTAGGGTAACGACTAGGTGTAGAGCTTTTTAAACCAGCAAGCTCTGAGCTCCAGGCACACGGCAGCTGCGAAAGGCATCCCAAGGGGAGCACAAAAGTGCCAGAAAATGGCTGCCTCCACACGTTTTCATTGGCACCATTGCTAAGCCTAGGCTGAATCACCTGCCTCCAGTCTCAGCTAGGGACATGGATTTTTAAACCAGGAAGCCCTGAGCTCCAGGCACACGGCAGCTGTGAAAGGCATCCCAAGGGGAGTACAAAAGTGCAACAACATGGCAGCTTTCACAGCTTTTTCCTTGGCACCATCCCTATACCTAGGCTGATTTATCTGCCTAGGGTTAGGGTTAGGGCTCAGCCTAGGGCTAGGATTTTTTTAAGCAGGAAGCCCTGAGTTCCAGGCTTACTGCATCTGCCAAAGGCATCCCAAAGGGAGCGCAGAAGGTCCACAACATGGCTGCTTTCACAGCTTTTTCCTTAGGAAGAACCCTAATACCCGGCTGATTTACCTTCCTAGGGTTACTGTTAGGCTTAGGCCTAGGACTTTTAAAACCAGGAAGCCCTGTGCTCCAGGCACACTGCAGCTGTTAAAGGCATCCCAAGGGGAGCGCAAAAGTGACACAACTTGGCTGCCTCCACTGCTATTTCCATGAGACCATCCCGAATCATAGGCTGATTTTCCTTCCTAGGCTTAAGGTTTGAGTTAGGCCTAGGATTAATGTTCTTTTAACCAGAAAGCCCTGAGTTCCAAGAACACAGCAGCTGCGAAGGACTGTCCAAGAAGAGTGCAGAAGTGCCTCAACATGCCTGCCTCCACAGCTTTTTCCTTGGGGACGTCCCGAAACGAAGGCTGATTTAGAAGCCTCCAGTTTGGGCTAAAGTTGTGGTATTTTACACCAGGATGCCCTGTGCTCCAAGCACACTGCAGCTGTGAAAGGCATCATAAGGGGAGCGCAAAAGTGCCACAACATGGCTGTCTCCACAGCTTTTCCCTTGGGATAATTCTTAAACCCAGGCTGATTTAAATGACCAGTGTTACGGTTAGGGTTAGGGTTACGCCTAGGTGTAGAGCTTTTTAAACCAGCAAGCTCTGAGCTCCAGGCACACGGCAGCTGCGAAAGGCATCCCAAGGGGAGCACAAAAGTGCCAGAAAATGGCTGCCTCCACACGTTTTCATTGGCACCATTGCTAAGCCTAGGCTGAATCACCTGCCTCCAGTCTCAGCTAGGGACATGGTTTTTTAAACCAGGAAGCCCTGAGCTCCAAGCACACGGCAGCTGTGAAAGGCATCCCAAGGGGAGTACAAAAGTGCAACAACATGGCAGCTTTCACAGCTTTTTCCTTGGCACCATCCCTATACCTAGGCTGATTTATCTGCCTAGGGTTAGGGTTAGGGCTCAGCCTAGGGCAAGGATTTTTTTAAGCAGGAAGCCCTGAGTTCCAGGCTTACTGCATCTGCCAAAGGCATCCCAAAGGGAGCGCAGAAGTGCCACAACATGGCTGCTTTCACAGCTTTTTCCTTAGGAAGAACCCTAATACCCGGCTGATTTACCTTCCTAGGGTTACTGTTAGGCTTAGGCCTAGGACTTTTAAAACCAGGAAGCCCTGTGCTCCAGGCACACTGCAGCTGTTAAAGGCATCCCAAGGGGAGCGCAAAAGTGACACAACTTGGCTGCCTCCACTGCTATTTCCATGAGACCATCCCGAATCATAGGCTGATTTTCCTTCCTAGGCTTAAGGTTTGAGTTAGGCCTAGGGTTAATGTTCTTTTAACCAGAAAGCCCTGAGTTCCAAGAAAACAGCAGCTGCGAAGGACTGTCCTAGAAGAGCGCAGAAGTGCCTCAACATGCCTGCCTCCACAGCTTTTTCCTTGGGGACGTCCCGAAACGAAGGCTGATTTAGAAGCCTCCAGTTTGGGCTAAAGTTGTGGTTTTTTAAACCAGGAAGCCCTGTGCTCCAAGCACACTGCAGCTGTGAAAGGCATCCCAAGGGGAGCGCAAAAGTGCCACAACATGGCTGTCTCCACAGCTTTTCCCTTGGGATAATTCCTAAACCCAGGCTGATTTAAATGACCAGTAATACGGTTAGGGTTAGGGTTACGCCTAGGTGTAGAGCTTTTTAAACCAGCAAGCTCTGAGCTCCAGGCACACGGCAGCTGCGAAAGGCATCCCAAGGGGAGCACAAAAGTGCCAGAAAATGGCTGCCTCCACACGTTTTCATTGGCACCATTGCTAAGCCTAGGCTGAATCACCTGCCTCCAGTCTCAGCTAGGGACATGGTTTTTTAAACCAGGAAGCCCTGAGCTCCAAGCACACGGCAGCTGTGAAAGGCATCCCAAGGGGAGTACAAAAGTGCAACAACATGGCAGCTTTCACAGCTTTTTCCTTGGCACCATCCCTATACCTAGGCTGATTTATCTGCCTAGGGTTAGGGTTAGGGCTCAGCCTAGGGCAAGGATTTTTTTAAGCAGGAAGCCCTGAGTTCCAGGCTTACTGCATCTGCCAAAGGCATCCCAAAGGGAGCGCAGAAGTGCCACAACATGGCTGCTTTCACAGCTTTTTCCTTAGGAAGAACCCTAATACCCGGCTGATTTACCTTCCTAGGGTTACTGTTAGGCTTAGGCCTAGGACTTTTAAAACCAGGAAGCCCTGTGCTCCAGGCACACTGCAGCTGTTAAAGGCATCCCAAGGGGAGCGCAAAAGTGACACAACTTGGCTGCCTCCACTGCTATTTCCATGAGACCATCCCGAATCATAGGCTGATTTTCCTTCCTAGGCTTAAGGTTTGAGTTAGGCCTAGGGTTAATGTTCTTTTAACCAGAAAGCCCTGAGTTCCAAGAAAACAGCAGCTGCGAAGGACTGTCCAAGAAGAGCGCAGAAGTGCCTCAACATGCCTGCCTCCACAGCTTTTTCCTTGGGGACGTCCCGAAACGAAGGCTGATTTAGAAGCCTCCAGTTTGGGCTAAAGTTGTGGTTTTTTAAAGCAGGAAGCCCTGTGCTCCAAGCACACTGCAGCTGTGAAAGGCATCCCAAGGGGAGCGCAAAAGTGCCACAACATGGCTGTCTCCACAGCTTTTCCCTTGGGATAATTCCTAAACCCAGGCTGATTTAAATGACCAGTGTTACGGTAAGGGTTAGGGTAACGACTAGGTGTAGAGCTTTTTAAACCAGCAAGCTCTGAGCTCCAGGCACACGGCAGCTGCGAAAGGCATCCCAAGGGGAGCACAAAAGTGCCAGAAAATGGCTGCCTCCACACGTTTTCATTGGCACCATTGCTAAGCCTAGGCTGAATCACCTGCCTCCAGTCTCAGCTAGGGACATGGATTTTTAAACCAGGAAGCCCTGAGCTCCAGGCACACGGCAGCTGTGAAAGGCATCCCAAGGGGAGTACAAAAGTGCAACAACATGGCAGCTTTCACAGCTTTTTCCTTGGCACCATCCCTATACCTAGGCTGATTTATCTGCCTAGGGTTAGGGTTAGGGCTCAGCCTAGGGCTAGGATTTTTTTAAGCAGGAAGCCCTGAGTTCCAGGCTTACTGCATCTGCCAAAGGCATCCCAAAGGGAGCGCAGAAGGTCCACAACATGGCTGCTTTCACAGCTTTTTCCTTAGGAAGAACCCTAATACCCGGCTGATTTACCTTCCTAGGGTTACTGTTAGGCTTAGGCCTAGGACTTTTAAAACCAGGAAGCCCTGTGCTCCAGGCACACTGCAGCTGTTAAAGGCATCCCAAGGGGAGCGCAAAAGTGACACAACTTGGCTGCCTCCACTGCTATTTCCATGAGACCATCCCGAATCATAGGCTGATTTTCCTTCCTAGGCTTAAGGTTTGAGTTAGGCCTAGGATTAATGTTCTTTTAACCAGAAAGCCCTGAGTTCCAAGAACACAGCAGCTGCGAAGGACTGTCCAAGAAGAGTGCAGAAGTGCCTCAACATGCCTGCCTCCACAGCTTTTTCCTTGGGGACGTCCCGAAACGAAGGCTGATTTAGAAGCCTCCAGTTTGGGCTAAAGTTGTGGTATTTTACACCAGGATGCCCTGTGCTCCAAGCACACTGCAGCTGTGAAAGGCATCATAAGGGGAGCGCAAAAGTGCCACAACATGGCTGTCTCCACAGCTTTTCCCTTGGGATAATTCCTAAACCCAGGCTGATTTAAATGACCAGTGTTACGGTTAGGGTTAGGGTTACGCCTAGGTGTAGAGCTTTTTAAACCAGCAAGCTCTGAGCTCCAGGCACACGGCAGCTGCGAAAGGCATCCCAAGGGGAGCACAAAAGTGCCAGAAAATGGCTGCCTCCACACGTTTTCATTGGCACCATTGCTAAGCCTAGGCTGAATCACCTGCCTCCAGTCTCAGCTAGGGACATGGTTTTTTAAACCAGGAAGCCCTGAGCTCCAAGCACACGGCAGCTGTGAAAGGCATCCCAAGGGGAGTACAAAAGTGCAACAACATGGCAGCTTTCACAGCTTTTTCCTTGGCACCATCCCTATACCTAGGCTGATTTATCTGCCTAGGGTTAGGGTTAGGGCTCAGCCTAGGGCAAGGATTTTTTTAAGCAGGAAGCCCTGAGTTCCAGGCTTACTGCATCTGCCAAAGGCATCCCAAAGGGAGCGCAGAAGTGCCACAACATGGCTGCTTTCACAGCTTTTTCCTTAGGAAGAACCCTAATACCCGGCTGATTTACCTTCCTAGGGTTACTGTTAGGCTTAGGCCTAGGACTTTTAAAACCAGGAAGCCCTGTGCTCCAGGCACACTGCAGCTGTTAAAGGCATCCCAAGGGGAGCGCAAAAGTGACACAACTTGGCTGCCTCCACTGCTATTTCCATGAGACCATCCCGAATCATAGGCTGATTTTCCTTCCTAGGCTTAAGGTTTGAGTTAGGCCTAGGGTTAATGTTCTTTTAACCAGAAAGCCCTGAGTTCCAAGAAAACAGCAGCTGCGAAGGACTGTCCTAGAAGAGCGCAGAAGTGCCTCAACATGCCTGCCTCCACAGCTTTTTCCTTGGGGACGTCCCGAAACGAAGGCTGATTTAGAAGCCTCCAGTTTGGGCTAAAGTTGTGGTTTTTTAAACCAGGAAGCCCTGTGCTCCAAGCACACTGCAGCTGTGAAAGGCATCCCAAGGGGAGCGCAAAAGTGCCACAACATGGCTGTCTCCACAGCTTTTCCCTTGGGATAATTCCTAAACCCAGGCTGATTTAAATGACCAGTAATACGGTTAGGGTTAGGGTTACGCCTAGGTGTAGAGCTTTTTAAACCAGCAAGCTCTGAGCTCCAGGCACACGGCAGCTGCGAAAGGCATCCCAAGGGGAGCACAAAAGTGCCAGAAAATGGCTGCCTCCACACGTTTTCATTGGCACCATTGCTCAGCCTAGGCTGAATCACCTGCCTCCAGTCTCAGCTAGGGACATGGTTTTTTAAACCAGGAAGCCCTGAGCTCCAAGCACACGGCAGCTGTGAAAGGCATCCCAAGGGGAGTACAAAAGTGCAACAACATGGCAGCTTTCACAGCTTTTTCCTTGGCACCATCCCTATACCTAGGCTGATTTATCTGCCTAGGGTTAGGGTTAGGGCTCAGCCTAGGGATAGGAATTTTTTAAGCAGGAAGCCCTGAGTTCCAGGCTTACTGCATCTGCCAAAGGCATCCCAAAGGGAGCGCAGAAGGTCCACAACATGGCTGCTTTCACAGCTTTTTCCTTAGGAAGAACCCTAATACCCGGCTGATTTACCTTCCTAGGGTTACTGTTAGGCTTAGGCCTAGGACTTTTAAAACCAGGAAGCCCTGTGCTCCAGGCACACTGCAGCTGTTAAAGGCATCCCAAGGGGAGCGCAAAAGTGACACAACTTGGCTGCCTCCACTGCTATTTCCATGAGACCATCCCGAATCATAGGCTGATTTTCCTTCCTAGGCTTAAGGTTTGAGTTAGGCCTAGGGTTAATGTTCTTTTAACCAGAAAGCCCTGAGTTCCAAGAAAACAGCAGCTGCGAAGGACTGTCCTAGAAGAGCGCAGAAGTGCCTCAACATGCCTGCCTCCACAGCTTTTTCCTTGGGGACGTCCCGAAACGAAGGCTGATTTAGAAGCCTCCAGTTTGGGCTAAAGTTGTGGTTTTTTAAACCAGGAAGCCCTGTGCTCCAAGCACACTGCAGCTGTGAAAGGCATCCCAAGGGGAGCGCAAAAGTGCCACAACATGGCTGTCTCCACAGCTTTTCCCTTGGGATAATTCCTAAACCCAGGCTGATTTAAATGACCAGTAATACGGTTAGGGTTAGGGTTACGCCTAGGTGTAGAGCTTTTTAAACCAGCAAGCTCTGAGCTCCAGGCACACGGCAGCTGCGAAAGGCATCCCAAGGGGAGCACAAAAGTGCCAGAAAATGGCTGCCTCCACACGTTTTCATTGGCACCATTGCTCAGCCTAGGCTAAATCACCTGCCTCCAGTCTCAGCTAGGGACATGGTTTTTTAAACCAGGAAGCCCTGAGCTCCAAGCACACGGCAGCTGTGAAAGGCATCCCAAGGGGAGTACAAAAGTGCAACAACATGGCAGCTTTCACAGCTTTTTCCTTGGCACCATCCCTATACCTAGGCTGATTTATCTGCCTAGGGTTAGGGTTAGGGCTCAGCCTAGGGATAGGAATTTTTTAAGCAGGAAGCCCTGAGTTCCAGGCTTACTGCATCTGCCAAAGGCATCCCAAAGGGAGCGCAGAAGTGCCACAACATGGCTGCTTTCACAGCTTTTTCCTTAGGAAGAACCCTAATACCCGGCTGATTTACCTTCCTAGGGTTACTGTTAGGCTTAGGCCTAGGACTTTTAAAACCAGGAAGCCCTGTGCTCCAGGCACACTGCAGCTGTTAAAGGCATCCCAAGGGGAGCGCAAAAGTGACACAACTTGGCTGCCTCCACTGCTATTTCCATGAGACCATCCCGAATCATAGGCTGATTTTCCTTCCTAGGCTTAAGGTTTGAGTTAGGCCTAGGGTTAATGTTCTTTTAACCAGAAAGCCCTGAGTTCCAAGAAAACAGCAGCTGCGAAGGACTGTCCAAGAAGAGCGCAGAAGTGCCTCAACATGCCTGCCTCCACAGCTTTTTCCTTGGGGACGTCCCGAAACGAAGGCTGATTTAGAAGCCTCCAGTTTGGGCTAAAGTTGTGGTTTTTTAAACCAGGAAGCCCTGTGTTCCAAGCACACTGCAGCTGTGAAAGGCATCCCAAGGGGAGCGCAAAAGTGCCACAACATGGCTGTGTCCACAGCTTTTCCCTTGGGATAATTCCTAAACCCAGGCTGATTTAAATGACCAGTGTTACGGTTAAGGTTAGGGTTACGCCTAGGTGTAGAGCTTTTTAAACCAGCAAGCTCTGAGCTCCAGGCACACGGCAGCTGCGAAAGGCATCCCAAGGGGAGCACAAAAGTGCCAGAAAATGGCTGCCTCCACACATTTTCATTGGCACCATTGCTAAGCCTAGGCTGAATCACCTGCCTCCAGTCCCAGCTAGGGATATGGATTTTTAAACCAGGAAGCCCTGAGCTCCAGGCACACGGCAGCTGTGAAAGGCATCCCAAGGGGAGTACAAAAGTGCAACAACATGGCAGCTTTCACAGCTTTTTCCTTGGCACCATCCCTATACCTAGGCTGATTTATCTGCCTAGAGTTAGGGTTAGGGCTCAGCCTAGGGCAAGGATTTTTTTAAGCAGGAAGCCCTGAGTTCCAGGCTTACTGCATCTGCCAAAGCCATCCCAAAGGGAGCGCAGAAGTGCCACAACATGGCTGCTTTCACAGCTTTTTCCTTAGGAAGAACCCTAATACCCGGCTGATTTACCTTCCTAGGGTTACTGTTAGGCTTAGGCCTAGGACTTTTAAAACCAGGAAGCCCTGTGCTCCAGGCACACTGCAGCTGTTAAAGGCATCCCAAGGGGAGCGCAAAAGTGACACAACTTGGCTGCCTCCACTGCTATTTCCATGAGACCATCCCGAATCATAGGCTGATTTTCCTTCCTAGGCTTAAGGTTTGAGTTAGGCCTAGAGTTAGTGTTCTTTTAACCAGAAAGCCCTGAGTTCCAAGAACACAGCAGCTGCGAAGGACTACCCAAGAAGAGTGCAGAAGTGCCTCAACATGCCTGCCTCCACAGCTTTTTCCTTGGGGACGTCCCGAAACGAAGGCTGATTTAGAAGCCTCCAGTTTGGGCTAAAGTTGTGGTATTTTACACCAGGATGCCTTGTGCTCCACGCACACTGCAGCTGTGAAAGGCATCCCAAGGGGAGCGCAAAAGTGCCACAACATGGCTGTGTCCACAGCTTTTCCCTTGGGATAATTCCTAAACCCAGGCTGATTTAAATGACCAGTGTTACGGTTAGGGTTAGGGTTACGCCTAGGTGTAGAGCTTTTTAAACCAGCAAGCTCTGAGCTCCAGGCACACGGCAGCTGCGAAAGGCATCCCAAGGGGAGCACAAAAGTGCCAGAAAATGGCTGCCTCCACACGTTTTCATTGGCACCATTGCTAAGCCTAGGCTGAATCACCTGCCTCCAGTCCCAGCTAGGGACATGGATTTTTAAACCAGGAAGCCCTGAGCTCCAGGCACACGGCAGCTGTGAAAGGCATCCCAAGGGGAGTACAAAAGTGCAACAACATGGCAGCTTTCACAGCTTTTTCCTTGGCACCATCCCTATACCTAGGCTGATTTATCTGCCTAGGGTTAGGGTTAGGGCTCAGCCTAGGGCAAGGATTTTTTTAAGCAGGAAGCCCTGAGTTCCAGGCTTACTGCATCTGCCAAAGGCATCCCAAAGGGAGCGCAGAAGTGCCACAACATGGCTGCTTTCACAGCTTTTTCCTTAGGAAGAACCCTAATACCCGGCTGATTTACCTTCCTAGGGTTACTGTTAGGCTTAGGCCTAGGACTTTTAAAACCAGGAAGCCCTGTGCTCCAGGCACACTGCAGCTGTTAAAGGCATCCCAAGGGGAGCGCAAAAGTGACACAACTTGGCTGCCTCCACTGCTATTTCCATGAGACCATCCCGAATCATAGGCTGATTTTCCTTCCTAGGCTTAAGGTTTGAGTTAGGCCTAGGGTTAATGTTCTTTTAACCAGAAAGCCCTGAGTTCCAAGAAAACAGCAGCTGCGAAGGACTGTCCAAGAAGAGCGCAGAAGTGCCTCAACATGCCTGCCTCCACAGCTTTTTCCTTGGGGACGTCCCGAAACGAAGGCTGATTAAGAAGCCTCCAGTTTGGGCTAAAGTTGTGGTTTTTTAAACCAGGAAGCCCTGTGCTCCAAGCACACTGCAGCTGTGAAAGGCATCCCAAGGGGAGCGCAAAAGTGCCACAACATGGCTGTCTCCACAGCTTTTCCCTTGGGATAATTCCTAAACCCAGGCTGATTTAAATGACCAGTAATACGGTTAGGGTTAGGGTTACGCCTAGGTGTAGAGCTTTTTAAACCAGCAAGCTCTGAGCTCCAGGCACACGGCAGCTGCGAAAGGCATCCCAAGGGGAGCACAAAAGTGCCAGAAAATGGCTGCCTCCACACGTTTTCATTGGCACCATTGCTCAGCCTAGGCTGAATCACCTGCCTCCAGTCTCAGCTAGGGACATGGTTTTTTAAACCAGGAAGCCCTGAGCTCCAGGCACACGGCAGCTGTGAAAGGCATCCCAAGGGGAGTACAAAAGTGCAACAACATGGCAGCTTTCACAGCTTTTTCCTTGGCACCATCCCTATACCTAGGCTGATTTATCTGCCTAGGGTTAGGGTTAGGGCTCAGCCTAGGGATAGGAATTTTTAAGCAGGAAGCCCTGAGTTCCAGGCTTACTGCATCTGCCAAAGGCATCCCAAAGGGAGCGCAGAAGTGCCACAACATGGCTGCTTTCACAGCTTTTTCCTTAGGAAGAACCCTAATACCCGGCTGATTTACCTTCCTAGGGTTACTGTTAGGCTTAGGCCTAGGACTTTTAAAACCAGGAAGCCCTGTGCTCCAGGCACACTGCAGCTGTTAAAGGCATCCCAAGGGGAGCGCAAAAGTGACACAACTTGGCTGCCTCCACTGCTATTTCCATGAGACCATCCCGAATCATAGGCTGATTTTCCTTCCTAGGCTTAAGGTTTGAGTTAGGCCTAGGGTTAATGTTCTTTTAACCAGAAAGCCCTGAGTTCCAAGAAAACAGCAGCTGCGAAGGACTGTCCAAGAAGAGCGCAGAAGTGCCTCAACATGCCTGCCTCCACAGCTTTTTCCTTGGGGACGTCCCGAAACGAAGGCTGATTTAGAAGCCTCCAGTTTGGGCTAAAGTTGTGGTTTTTTAAACCAGGAAGCCCTGTGTTCCAAGCACACTGCAGCTGTGAAAGGCATCCCAAGGGGAGCGCAAAAGTGCCACAACATGGCTGTCTCCACAGCTTTTCCCTTGGGATAATTCCTAAACCCAGGCTGATTTAAATGACCTGTAATACGGTTAGGGTTAGGGTTACGCCTAGGTGTAGAGCTTTTTAAACCAGCAAGCTCTGAGCTCCAGGCACACGGCAGCTGCGAAAGGCATCCCAAGGGGAGCACAAAAGTGCCAGAAAATGGCTGCCTCCACACGTTTTCATTGGCACCATTGCTAAGCCTAGGCTGAATCACCTGCCTCCAGTCTCAGCTAGGGACATGGTTTTTTAAACCAGGAAGCCCTGAGCTCCAAGCACACGGCAGCTGTGAAAGGCATCCCAAGGGGAGTACAAAAGTGCAACAACATGGCAGCTTTCACAGCTTTTTCCTTGGCACCATCCCTATACCTAGGCTGATTTATCTGCCTAGGGTTAGGGTTAGGGCTCAGCCTAGGTATAGGAATTTTTTAAGCAGGAAACCCTGAGTTCCAGGCTTACTGAATCTGCTAAAGGCATCCCAAGGGGAGCGCAAAAGTGCCACAACATGGCTGTCTCCACAGCTTTTCCCTTGGGATAATTCCTAAACCCAGGCTTATTTAAATGACCAGTGTTACGGTTAGGGTTAGGGTTACGCCTAGGTGTAGAGCTTTTTAAACCAGCAAGCTCTGAGCTCCAGGCACACGGCAGCTGCGAAAGGCATCCCAAGGGGAGCACAAAAGTGCCAGAAAATGGCTGCCTCCACACGTTTTCATTGGCACCATTGCTAAGCCTAGGCTGAATCACCTGCCTCCAGTCTCAGCTAGGGACATGGTTTTTTAAACCAGGAAGCCCTGAGCTCCAAGCACACGACAGCTGTGAAAGGCATCCCAAGGGGAGTACAAAAGTGCAACAACATGGCAGCTTTCACAGCTTTTTCCTTGGCACCATCCCTATACCTAGGCTGATTTATCTGCCTAGAGTTAGGGTTAGGGCTCAGCCTAGGGCAAGGATTTTTTTAAGCAGGAAGCCCTGAGTTCCAGGCTTACTGCATCTGCCAAAGGCATCCCAAAGGGAGCGCAGAAGTGCCACAACATGGCTGCTTTCACAGCTTTTTCCTTAGGAAGAACCCTAATACCCGGCTGATTTACCTTCCTAGGGTTACTGTTAGGCTTAGGCCTAGGACTTTTAAAACCAGGAAGCCCTGTGCTCCAGGCACACTGCAGCTGTTAAAGGCATCCCAAGGGGAGTGCAAAATTGACACAACTTGGCTGCCTCCACTGCTATTTCCATGAGACCATCCCGAATCATAGGCTGATTTTCCTTCCTAGGCTTAAGGTTTGAGTTAGGCCTAGGGTTAATGTTCTTTTATCCAAAACGCCCTGAGTTCCAAGAAAACAGCAGCTGCGAAGGACTGTCCAAGAAGAGCGCAGAAGTGCCTCAACATGCCTGCCTCCACAGCTTTTTCCTTGGGGACGTCCCAAAACGAAGGCTGATTTAGAAGCCTCCAGTTTGGGCTAAAGTTGTGGTTTTTTAAACCAGGAAGCCCTGTGCTCCAAGCATACTGCAGCTGTGAAAGGCATCCCAAGGGGAGCGCAAAAGTGCCACAACATGGCTGTCTCCACAGCTTTTCCCTTGGGATAATTCCCAAACCCAGGCTGATTTAAATGACCAGTGTTACGGTTAGGGTTAGGAACACGCCTAGGTGTAGAGCTTTTTAAACCAGCAAGCTCTGAGCTCCAGGCACACGGCAGCTGCGAAAGGCATCCCAAGGGGAGCACAAAAGTGCCAGAAAATGGCTGCCTCCACACGTTTTCATTGGCACCATTGCTGAGCCTAGGCTGAATCACCTGCCTCCAATCTCATCTAGGGACATGGTTTGTTAAACCAGGAAGCCCTGAGCTCCAGGCACTTGGCAGCTGTGAAAGGCATCCCAAGGGGAGTACAAAAGTGCAACAACATGGCAGCTTTCACAGCTTTTTCCTTGGCACCATCCCTATACCTAGGCTGATTTATCTGCCTAGGGTTAGGGTTAGGGCTCAGCCTAGGGCTTGGATTTTTTTAAGCAGGAAGCTCTGAGTTCCAGGCTTACTGCATCTGCTAAAGGCATCCCAAAGGGAGCACAGAAGGTCCACAACATGGCTGCTTTCACAGCTTTTTCCTTAGGAAGAACCCTAATACCCGGCTGATTTACCTTCCTAGGGTTACTGTTAGGCTTAGGCCTAGGACTTTTAAAACCAGGAAGCCCTGTGCTCCAGGCACACTGCAGCTGTTAAAGGCATCCCAAGGGGAGCGCAAAAGTGACACAACTTGGCTGCCTCCACTGCTATTTCCATGAGACCATCCCGAATCATAGGCTGATTTTCCTTCCTAGGCTTAAGGTTTGAGTTAGGCCTAGGGTTAGTGTTCTTTTAACCAGAAAGCCCTGAGTTCCAAGAACACAGCAGCTGCGAAGGACTGTCCAAGAAGAGCGCAGAAGTGCCTCAACATGCCTGCCTCCACAGCTTTTTCCTTGGGGACGTCCCGAAACGAAGGCTGATTTAGAAGCCTCCAGTTTGGGCTAAAGTTGTGGTTTTTTAAAGCAGGAAGCCCTGTGCTCCAAGCACACTGCAGCTGTGAAAGGCATCCCAAGGGGAGCGCAAAAGTGCCACAACATGGCTGTCTCCACAGCTTTTCCCTTGGGATAATTCCTAAACCCAGGCTGATTTAAATGACCAGTGTTACGGTTAGGGTTAGGGTTACGCCTAGGTGTAGAGCTTTTTAAACCAGCAAGCTCTGAGCTCCAGGCACACGGCAGCTGCGAAAGGCATCCCAAGGGGAGCACAAAAGTGCCAGAAAATGGCTGCCTCCACACATTTTCATTGGCACCATTGCTAAGCCTAGGCTGAATCACCTGCCTCCAGTCCCAGCTAGGGATATGGATTTTTAAACCAGGAAGCCCTGAGCTCCAGGCACACGGCAGCTGTGAAAGGCATCCCAAGGGGAGTACAAAAGTGCAACAACATGGCAGCTTTCACAGCTTTTTCCTTGGCACCATCCCTATACCTAGGCTGATTTATCTGCCTAGAGTTAGGGTTAGGGCTCAGCCTAGGGCAAGGATTTTTTTAAGCAGGAAGCCCTGAGTTCCAGGCTTACTGCATCTGCCAAAGGCATCCCAAAGGGAGCGCAGAAGTGCCACAACATGGCTGCTTTCACAGCTTTTTCCTTAGGAAGAACCCTAATACCCGGCTGATTTACCTTCCTAGGGTTACTGTTAGGCTTAGGCCTAGGACTTTTAAAACCAGGAAGCCCTGTGCTCCAGGCACACTGCAGCTGTTAAAGGCATCCCAAGGGGAGCGCAAAAGTGACACAACTTGGCTGCCTCCACTGCTATTTCCATGAGACCATCCCGAATCATAGGCTGATTTTCCTTCCTAGGCTTAAGGTTTGAGTTAGGCCTAGAGTTAGTGTTCTTTTAACCAGAAAGCCCTGAGTTCCAAGAACACAGCAGCTGCGAAGGACTACCCAAGAAGAGTGCAGAAGTGCCTCAACATGCCTGCCTCCACAGCTTTTTCCTTGGGGACGTCCCGAAACGAAGGCTGATTTAGAAGCCTCCAGTTTGGGCTAAAGTTGTGGTATTTTACACCAGGATGCCCTGTGCTCCAAGCACACTGCAGCTGTGAAAGGCATCCCAAGGGGAGCGCAAAAGTGCCACAACATGGCTGTCTCCACAGCTTTTCCCTTGGGATAATTCCTAAACCCAGGCTGATTTAAATGACCAGTGTTACGGTTAGGGTTAGGGTTACGCCTAGGTGTAGAGCTTTTTAAACCAGCAAGCTCTGAGCTCCAGGCACACGGCAGCTGCGAAAGGCATCCCAAGGGGAGCACAAAAGTGCCAGAAAATGGCTGCCTCCACACGTTTTCATTGGCACCATTGCTAAGCCTAGGCTGAATCACCTGCCTCCAGTCCCAGCTAGGGACATGGATTTTTAAACCAGGAAGCCCTGAGCTCCAGGCACACGGCAGCTGTGAAAGGCATCCCAAGGGGAGTACAAAAGTGCAACAACATGGCAGCTTTCACAGCTTTTTCCTTGGCACCATCCCTATACCTAGGCTGATTTATCTGCCTAGGGTTAGGGTTAGGGCTCAGCCTAGGGCTAGGATTTTTTTAAGCAGGAAGCCCTGAGTTCCAGGCTTACTGCATCTGCCAAAGGCATCCCAAAGGGAGCGCAGAAGGTCCACAACATGGCTGCTTTCACAGCTTTTTCCTTAGGAAGAACCCTAATACCCGGCTGATTTACCTTCCTAGGGTTACTGTTAGGCTTAGGCCTAGGACTTTTAAAACCAGGAAGCCCTGTGCTCCAGGCACACTGCAGCTGTTAAAGGCATCCCAAGGGGAGCGCAAAAGTGACACAACTTGGCTGCCTCCACTGCTATTTCCATGAGACCATCCCGAATCATAGGCTGATTTTCCTTCCTAGGCTTAAGGTTTGAGTTAGGCCTAGGGTTAGTGTTCTTTTAACCAGAAAGCACTGAGTTCCTAGAACACAGCAGCTGCGAAGGACTGCCCAAGAAGAGCGCAGAAGTGCCTCAACATGCCTGCCTCCACAGCTTTTTCCTTGGGGACGTCCCGAAACGAAGGCTGATTTAGAAGCCTCCAGTTTGGGCTAAAGTGGTGGTATTTTAAAGCAGGAAGCCCTGTGCTCCAAGCACACTGCAGCTGTGAAAGGCATCCCAAGGGGAGCGCAAAAGTGCCACAACATGGCTGTCTCCACAGCTTTTCCCTTGGGATAATTCCTAAACCCAGGCTGATTTAAATGACCAGTGTTACGGTTAGGGTTAGGGTTACGCCTAGGTGTAGAGCTTTTTAAACCAGCAAGCTCTGAGCTCCAGGCACACGGCAGCTGCGAAAGGCATCCCAAGGGGAGCACAAAAGTGCCAGAAAATGGCTGCCTCCACACGTTTTCATTGGCACCATTGCTAAGCCTAGGCTGAATCACCTGCCTCCAGTCCCAGCTAGGGACATGGATTTTTAAACCAGGAAGCCCTGAGCTCCAGACACACGGCAGCTGTGAAAGGCATCCCAAGGGGAGTACAAAAGTGCAACAACATGGCAGCTTTCACAGCTTTTTCCTTGGCACCATCCCTATACCTAGGCTGATTTATCTGCCTAGGGTTAGGGTTAGGGCTCAGCCTAGGGCTAGGATTTATTTAACCAGGAAGCCCTGAGTTCCAGGCTTACTGCATCTGCCAAAGGCATCCCAAAGGGAGCGCAGAAGTGCCACAACATGGCTGCTTTCACAGCTTTTTCCTTAGGAAGAACCCTAATACCCGGCTGATTTACCTTCCTAGGGTTACTGTTAGGCTTAGGCCTAGGACTTTTAAAACCAGGAAGCCCTGTGCTCCAGGCACACTGCAGCTGTTAAAGGCATCCCAAGGGGAGCGCAAAAGTGACACAACTTGGCTGCCTCCACTGCTATTTCCATGAGACCATCCCGAATCATAGGCTGATTTTCCTTCCTAGGCTTAAGGTTTGAGTTAGGCCTAGGGTTAGTGTTCTTTTAACCAGAAAGCACTGAGTTCCAAGAACACAGCAGCTGCGAAGGACTGCCCAAGAAGAGCGCAGAAGTGCCTCAACATGCCTGCCTCCACAGCTTTTTCCTTGGGGACGTCCCGAAACGAAGGCTGATTTAGAAGCCTCCAGTTTGGGCTAAAGTAGTGGTTTTTTAAAGCAGGAAGCCCTGTGCTCCAAGCACACTGCAGCTGTGAAAGGCATCCCAAGGGGAGCGCAAAAGTGCCACAACATGGCTGTCTCCACAGCTTTTCCCTTGGGATAATTCCTAAACCCAGGCTGATTTAAATGACCAGTGTTACGGTTAGGGTTAGGGTTACGCCTAGGTGTAGAGCTTTTTAAACCAGCAAGCTCTGAGCTCCAGGCACACGGCAGCTGCGAAAGGCATCCCAAGGGGAGCACAAAAGTGCCAGAAAATGGCTGCCTCCACACGTTTTCATTGGCACCATTGCTAAGCCTAGGCTGAATCACCTGCCTCCAGTCCCAGCTAGGGACATGGATTTTTAAACCAGGAAGCCCTGAGCTCCAGGCACACGGCAGCTGTGAAAGGCATCCCAAGGGGAGTACAAAAGTGCAACAACATGGCAGCTTTCACAGCTTTTTCCTTGGCACCATCCCTATACCTAGGCTGATTTATCTGCCTAGGGTTAGGGTTAGGGCTCAGCCTAGGGCTAGGATTTATTTAACCAGGAAGCCCTGAGTTCCAGGCTTACTGCATCTGCCAAAGGCATCCCAAAGGGAGCGCAGAAGGTCCACAACATGGCTGCTTTCACAGCTTTTTCCTTAGGAAGAACCCTAATACCCGGCTGATTTACCTTCCTAGGGTTACTGTTAGGCTTAGGCCTAGGACTTTTAAAACCAGGAAGCCCTGTGCTCCAGGCACACTGCAGCTGTTAAAGGCATCCCAAGGGGAGCGCAAAAGTGACACAACTTGGCTGCCTCCACTGCTATTTCCATGAGACCATCCCGAATCATAGGCTGATTTTCCTTCCTAGGCTTAAGGTTTGAGTTAGGCCTAGGGTTAGTGTTCTTTTAACCAGAAAGCACTGAGTTCCTAGAACACAGCAGCTGCGAAGGACTGCCCAAGAAGAGCGCAGAAGTGCCTCAACATGCCTGCCTCCACAGCTTTTTCCTTGGGAACGTCCCAAAACGAAGGCTGATTTAGAAGCCTCCAGTTTGGGCTAAAGTTGTGGTATTTTAAAGCAGGAAGCCCTGTGCTCCAAGCACACTGCAGCTGTGAAAGGCATCCCAAGGGGAGCGCAAAAGTGCCACAACATGGCTGTGTCCACAGCTTTTCCCTTGGGATAATTCCTAAACCCAGGCTGATTTAAATGACCAGTGTTACGGTTAGGGTTAGGGTTACGCCTAGGTGTAGAGCTTTTTAAACCAGCAAGCTCTGAGCTCCAGGCACACGGCAGCTGCGAAAGGCATCCCAAGGGGAGCACAAAAGTGCCAGAAAATGGCTGCCTCCACACGTTTTCATTGGCACCATTGCTAAGCCTAGGCTGAATCACCTGCCTCCAGTCTCAGCTAGGGACATGGATTTTTAAACCAGGAAGCCCTGAGCTCCAAGCACACAGCAGCTGTGAAAGGCATCCCAAGGGGAGTACAAAAGTGCAACAACATGGCAGCTTTCACAGCTTTTTCCTTGGCACCATCCCTATACCTAGGCTGATTTATCTGCCTAGGGTTAGGGTTAGGGCTCAGCCTAGGGCTAGGATTTATTTAACCAGGAAGCCCTGAGTTCCAGGCTTACTGCATCTGCCAAAGGCATCCCAAAGGGAGCGCAGAAGGTCCGCAACATGGCTGCTTTCACAGCTTTTCCCTTAGGAAGAACCCTAATACCCGGCTGATTTACCTTCCTAGGGTTACTGCTAGGCTTAGGCCTAGGACTTTTAAAACCAGGAAGCCCTGTGCTCCAGGCACACTGCAGCTGTTAAAGGCATCCCAAGGGGAGCGCAAAAGTGACACAACTTGGCTGCCTCCACTGCTATTTCCATGAGACCATCCCGAATCATAGGCTGATTTTCCTTCCTAGGCTTAAGGTTTGAGTTAGGCCTAGGGTTAGTGTTCTTTTAACCAGAAAGCCCTGAGTTCCAAGAAAACAGCAGCTGCGAAGGACTGTCCAAGAAGAGCGCAGATGTGCCTCAACATGCCTGCCTCCACAGCTTTTTCCTTGGGAACGTCCCAAAACGAAGGCTGATTTAGAAGCCTCCAGTTTGGGCTAAAGTTGTGGTATTTTACACCAGGAAGTCCTGTGCTCCAAGCACACTGCAGCTGTGAAAGGCATCCCAAGGGGAGCGCAAAAGTGCCACAACATGGCTGTGTCCACAGCTTTTCCCTTGGGATAATTCCTAAACCCAGGCTGATTTAAATGACCAGTGTTACGGTTAGGGTTAGGGTTACGCCTAGGTGTAGAGCTTTTTAAACCAGCAAGCTCTGAGCTCCAGGCACACGGCAGCTGCGAAAGGCATCCCAAGGGGAGCACAAAAGTGCCAGAAAATGGCTGCCTCCACACGTTTTCATTGGCACCATTGCTAAGCCTAGGCTGAATCACCTGCCTCCAGTCCCAGCTAGGGACATGGATTTTTAAACCAGGAAGCCCTGAGCTCCAGACACACGGCAGCTGTGAAAGGCATCCCAAGGGGAGTACAAAAGTGCAACAACATGGCAGCTTTCACAGCTTTTTCCTTGGCACCATCCCTATACCTAGGCTGATTTATCTGCCTAGGGTTAGGGTTAGGGCTCAGCCTAGGGCTAGGATTTATTTAACCAGGAAGCCCTGAGTTCCAGGCTTACTGCATCTGCCAAAGGCATCCCAAAGGGAGCGCAGAAGTGCCACAACATGGCTGCTTTCACAGCTTTTTCCTTAGGAAGAACCCTAATACCCGGCTGATTTACCTTCCTAGGGTTACTGTTAGGCTTAGGCCTAGGACTTTTAAAACCAGGAAGCCCTGTGCTCCAGGCACACTGCAGCTGTTAAAGGCATCCCAAGGGGAGCGCAAAAGTGACACAACTTGGCTGCCTCCACTGCTATTTCCATGAGACCATCCCGAATCATAGGCTGATTTTCCTTCCTAGGCTTAAGGTTTGAGTTAGGCCTAGGGTTAGTGTTCTTTTAACCAGAAAGCACTGAGTTCCAAGAACACAGCAGCTGCGAAGGACTGCCCAAGAAGAGCGCAGAAGTGCCTCAACATGCCTGCCTCCACAGCTTTTTCCTTGGGGACGTCCCGAAACGAAGGCTGATTTAGAAGCCTCCAGTTTGGGCTAAAGTAGTGGTTTTTTAAAGCAGGAAGCCCTGTGCTCCAAGCACACT
Organism: Ammospiza caudacuta; assembly: GCF_027887145.1. Classification (NCBI taxonomy): domain Eukaryota; kingdom Metazoa; phylum Chordata; class Aves; order Passeriformes; family Passerellidae; genus Ammospiza; species Ammospiza caudacuta. Next base: position 848,262 of record NW_026683128.1, on the reverse strand, counting down.
GCAGCTGTGAAAGGCATCCCAAGGGGAGCGCAAAAGTGCCACAACATGGCTGTCTCCACAGCTTTTCCCTTGGGATAATTCCTAAACCCAGGCTGATTTAAATGACCAGTGTTACGGTTAGGGTTAGGGTTACGCCTAGGTGTAGAGCTTTTTAAACCAGCAAGCTCTGAGCTCCAGGCACACGGCAGCTGCGAAAGGCATCCCAAGGGGAGCACAAAAGTGCCAGAAAATGGCTGCCTCCACACGTTTTCATTGGCACCATTGCTAAGCCTAGGCTGAATCACCTGCCTCCAGTCCCAGCTAGGGACATGGATTTTTAAACCAGGAAGCCCTGAGCTCCAAGCACACGACCGCTGTGAAAGGCATCCCAAGGGGAGTACAAAAGTGCAACAACATGGCAGCTTTCACAGCTTTTTCCTTGGCACCATCCCTATACCTAGGCTGATTTATCTGCCTAGGGTTAGGGTTAGGGCTCAGCCTAGGGCTAGGATTTTTTTAACCAGGAAGCCATGAGTTCCAGGCTTACTGCATCTGCCAAAGGCATCCCAAAGGGAGCGCAGAAGTGCCACAACATGGCTGCTTTCACAGCTTTTTCCTTAGGAAGAACCCTAATACCCGGCTGATTTACCTTCCTAGGGTTACTGTTAGGCTTAGGCCTAGGACTTTTAAAACCAGGAAGCCCTGTGCTCCAGGCACACTGCAGCTGTTAAAGGCATCCCAAGGGGAGCGCAAAAGTGACACAACTTGGCTGCCTCCACTGCTATTTCCATGAGACCATCCCGAATCATAGGCTGATTTTCCTTCCTAGGCTTAAGGTTTGAGTTAGGCCTAGGGTTAGTGTTCTTTTAACCAGAAAGCCCTGAGTTCCAAGAACACAGCAGCTGCGAAGGACTACCCAAGAAGAGCGCAGAAGTGCCTCAACATGCCTGCCTCCACAGCATTTTCCTTGGGGACGTCCCAAAACGAAGGCTGATTTAGAAGCCTCCAGTTTGGGCTAAAGTTGTGGTATTTTACACCAGGAAGCCCTGTGCTCCAAGCACACTGCAGCTGTGAAAGGCATCCCAAGGGGAGCGCAAAAGTGCCACAACATGGCTGTCTCCACAGCTTTTCCCTTGGGATAATTCCTAAACCCAGGCTGATTTAAATGACCAGTGTTACGGTTAGGGTTAGGGTTACGCCTAGGTGTAGAGCTTTTTAAACCAGCAAGCTCTGAGCTCCAGGCACACGGCAGCTGCGAAAGGCATCCCAAGGGGAGCACAAAAGTGCCAGAAAATGGCTGCCTCCACACGTTTTCATTGGCACCATTGCTAAGCCTAGGCTGAATCACCTGCCTCCAGTCCCAGCTAGGGACATGGATTTTTAAACCAGGAAGCCCTGAGCTCCAGACACACGGCAGCTGTGAAAGGCATCCCAAGGGGAGTACAAAAGTGCAACAACATGGCAGCTTTCACAGCTTTTTCCTTGGCACCATCCCTATACCTAGGCTGATTTATCTGCCTAGGGTTAGGGTTAGGGCTCAGCCTAGGGCTAGGATTTATTTAACCAGGAAGCCCTGAGTTCCAGGCTTACTGCATCTGCCAAAGGCATCCCAAAGGGAGCGCAGAAGTGCCACAACATGGCTGCTTTCACAGCTTTTTCCTTAGGAAGAACCCTAATACCCGGCTGATTTACCTTCCTAGGGTTACTGTTAGGCTTAGGCCTAGGACTTTTAAAACCAGGAAGCCCTGTGCTCCAGGCACACTGCAGCTGTTAAAGGCATCCCAAGGGGAGCGCAAAAGTGACACAACTTGGCTGCCTCCACTGCTATTTCCATGAGACCATCCCGAATCATAGGCTGATTTTCCTTCCTAGGCTTAAGGTTTGAGTTAGGCCTAGGGTTAGTGTTCTTTTAACCAGAAAGCACTGAGTTCCAAGAACACAGCAGCTGCGAAGGACTGCCCAAGAAGAGCGCAGAAGTGCCTCAACATGCCTGCCTCCACAGCTTTTTCCTTGGGGACGTCCCGAAACGAAGGCTGATTTAGAAGCCTCCAGTTTGGGCTAAAGTAGTGGTTTTTTAAAGCAGGAAGCCCTGTGCTCCAAGCACACTGCAGCTGTGAAAGGCATCCCAAGGGGAGCGCAAAAGTGCCACAACATGGCTGTCTCCACAGCTTTTCCCTTGGGATAATTCCTAAACCCAGGCTGATTTAAATGACCAGTGTTACGGTTAGGGTTAGGGTTACGCCTAGGTGTAGAGCTTTTTAAACCAGCAAGCTCTGAGCTCCAGGCACACGGCAGCTGCGAAAGGCATCCCAAGGGGAGCACAAAAGTGCCAGAAAATGGCTGCCTCCACACGTTTTCATTGGCACCATTGCTAAGCCTAGGCTGAATCACCTGCCTCCAGTCCCAGCTAGGGACATGGATTTTTAAACCAGGAAGCCCTGAGCTCCAAGCACACGACCGCTGTGAAAGGCATCCCAAGGGGAGTACAAAAGTGCAACAACATGGCAGCTTTCACAGCTTTTTCCTTGGCACCATCCCTATACCTAGGCTGATTTATCTGCCTAGGGTTAGGGTTAGGGCTCAGCCTAGGGCTAGGATTTTTTTAACCAGGAAGCCATGAGTTCCAGGCTTACTGCATCTGCCAAAGGCATCCCAAAGGGAGCGCAGAAGTGCCACAACATGGCTGCTTTCACAGCTTTTTCCTTAGGAAGAACCCTAATACCCGGCTGATTTACCTTCCTAGGGTTACTGTTAGGCTTAGGCCTAGGACTTTTAAAACCAGGAAGCCCTGTGCTCCAGGCACACTGCAGCTGTTAAAGGCATCCCAAGGGGAGCGCAAAAGTGACACAACTTGGCTGCCTCCACTGCTATTTCCATGAGACCATCCCGAATCATAGGCTGATTTTCCTTCCTAGGCTTAAGGTTTGAGTTAGGCCTAGGGTTAGTGTTCTTTTAACCAGAAAGCCCTGAGTTCCAAGAACACAGCAGCTGCGAAGGACTACCCAAGAAGAGCGCAGAAGTGCCTCAACATGCCTGCCTCCACAGCATTTTCCTTGGGGACGTCCCAAAACGAAGGCTGATTTAGAAGCCTCCAGTTTGGGCTAAAGTTGTGGTATTTTACACCAGGAAGCCCTGTGCTCCAAGCACACTGCAGCTGTGAAAGGCATCCCAAGGGGAGCGCAAAAGTGCCACAACATGGCTGTCTCCACAGCTTTTCCCTTGGGATAATTCCTAAACCCAGGCTGATTTAAATGACCAGTGTTACGGTTAGGGTTAGGGTTACGCCTAGGTGTAGAGCTTTTTAAACCAGCAAGCTCTGAGCTCCAGGCACACGGCAGCTGCGAAAGGCATCCCAAGGGGAGCACAAAAGTGCCAGAAAATGGCTGCCTCCACACGTTTTCATTGGCACCATTGCTAAGCCTAGGCTGAATCACCTGCCTCCAGTCTCAGCTAGGGACATGGATTTTTAAACCAGGAAGCCCTGAGCTCCAGGCACACGGCAGCTGTGAAAGGCATCCCAAGGGGAGTACAAAAGTGCAACAACATGGCAGCTTTCACAGCTTTTTCCTTGGCACCATCCCTATACCTAGGCTGATTTATCTGCCTAGGGTTAGGGTTAGGGCTCAGCCTAGGGCTAGGATTTATTTAACCAGGAAGCCCTGAGTTCCAGGCTTACTGCATCTGCCAAAGGCATCCCAAAGGGAGCGCAGAAGTGCCACAACATGGCTGCTTTCACAGCTTTTTCCTTAGGAAGAACCCTAATACCCGGCTGATTTACCTTCCTAGGGTTACTGTTAGGCTTAGGCCTAGGACTTTTAAAACCAGGAAGCCCTGTGCTCCAGGCACACTGCAGCTGTTAAAGGCATCCCCAGGGGAGCGCAAAAGTGACACAACTTGGCTGCCTCCACTGCTATTTCCATGAGACCATCCCGAATCATAGGCTGATTTTCCTTCCTAGGCTTAAGGTTTGAGTTAGGCCTAGGGTTAGTGTTCTTTTAACCAGAAAGCCCTGAGTTCCAAGAACACAGCAGCTGCGAAGGACTGCCCAAGAAGAGCGCAGAAGTGCCTCAACATGCCTGCCTCCACAGCTTTTTCCTTGGGGACGTCCCGAAACGAAGGCTGATTTAGAAGCCTCCAGTTTGGGCTAAAGTTGTGGTATTTTACACCAGGATGCCCTGTGCTCCAAGCACACTGCAGCTGTGAAAGGCATCCCAAGGGGAGCGCAAAAGTGCCACAACATGGCTGTCTCCACAGCTTTTCCCTTGGGATAATTCCTAAACCCAGGCTGATTTAAATGACCAGTGTTACGGTTAGGGTTAGGGTTACGCCTAGGTGTAGAGCTTTTTAAACCAGCAAGCTCTGAGCTCCAGGCACACGGCAGCTGCGAAAGGCATCCCAAGGGGAGCACAAAAGTGCCAGAAAATGGCTGCCTCCACACGTTTTCATTGGCACCATTGCTAAGCCTAGGCTGAATCACCTGCCTCCAGTCTCAGCTAGGGACATGGTTTTTTAAACCAGGAAGCCCTGAGCTCCAAGCACACGGCAGCTGTGAAAGGCATCCCAAGGGGAGTACAAAAGTGCAACAACATGGCAGCTTTCACAGCTTTTTCCTTGGCACCATCCCTATACCTAGGCTGATTTATCTGCCTAGGGTTAGGGTTAGGGCTCAGCCTAGGGCAAGGATTTTTTTAAGCAGGAAGCCCTGAGTTCCAGGCTTACTGCATCTGCCAAAGGCATCCCAAAGGGAGCGCAGAAGTGCCACAACATGGCTGCTTTCACAGCTTGTTCCTTAGGAAGAACCCTAATACCCGGCTGATTTACCTTCCTAGGGTTACTGTTAGGCTTAGGCCTAGGACTTTTAAAACCAGGAAGCCCTGTGCTCCAGGCACACTGCAGCTGTTAAAGGCATCCCAAGGGGAGCGCAAAAGTGACACAACTTGGCTGCCTCCACTGCTATTTCCATGAGACCATCCCGAATCATAGGCTGATTTTCCTTCCTAGGCTTAAGGTTTGAGTTAGGCCTAGGATTAATGTTCTTTTAACCAGAAAGCCCTGAGTTCCAAGAAAACAGCAGCTGCGAAGGACTGTCCAAGAAGAGCGCAGAAGTGCCTCAACATGCCTGCCTCCACAGCTTTTTCCTTGGGGACGTCCCGAAACGAAGGCTGATTTAGAAGCCTCCAGTTTGGGCTAAAGTTGTGGTTTTTTAAACCAGGAAGCCCTGTGTTCCAAGCACACTGCAGCTGTGAAAGGCATCCCAAGGGGAGCGCAAAAGTGCCACAACATGGCTGTCTCCACAGCTTTTCCCTTGGGATAATTCCTAAACCCAGGCTGATTTAAATGACCAGTAATACGGTTAGGGTTAGGGTTACGCCTAGGTGTAGAGCTTTTTAAACCAGCAAGCTCTGAGCTCCAGGCACACGGCAGCTGCGAAAGGCATCCCAAGGGGAGCACAAAAGTGCCAGAAAATGGCTGCCTCCACACGTTTTCATTGGCACCATTGCTAAGCCTAGGCTGAATCACCTGCCTCCAGTCTCAGCTAGGGACATGGATTTTTAAACCAGGAAGCCCTGAGCTCCAAGCACACAGCAGCTGTGAAAGGCATCCCAAGGGGAGTACAAAAGTGCAACAACATGGCAGCTTTCACAGCTTTTTCCTTGGCACCATCCCTATACCTAGGCTGATTTATCTGCCTAGGGTTAGGGTTAGGGCTCAGCCTAGGGCTAGGATTTATTTAACCAGGAAGCCCTGAGTTCCAGGCTTACTGCATCTGCCAAAGGCATCCCAAAGGGAGCGCAGAAGGTCCACAACATGGCTGCTTTCACAGCTTTTCCCTAAGGAAGAACCCTAATACCCGGCTGATTTACCTTCCTAGGGTTACTGCTAGGCTTAGGCCTAGGACTTTTAAAACCAGGAAGCCCTGTGCTCCAGGCACACTGCAGCTGTTAAAGGCATCCCAAGGGGAGCGCAAAAGTGACACAACTTGGCTGCCTCCACTGCTATTTCCATGAGACCATCCCGAATCATAGGCTGATTTTCCTTCCTAGGCTTAAGGTTTGAGTTAGGCCTAGGGTTAGTGTTCTTTTAACCAGAAAGCCCTGAGTTCCAAGAAAACAGCAGCTGCGAAGGACTACCCAAAAAGAGCGCAGAAGTGCCTCAACATGCCTGCCTCCACAGCTTTTTCCTTGGGAACGTCCCAAAACGAAGGCTGATTTAGAAGCCTCCAGTTTGGGCTAAAGTTGTGGTATTTTACACCAGGAAGTCCTGTGCTCCAAGCACACTGCAGCTGTGAAAGGCATCCCAAGGGGAGCGCAAAAGTGCCACAACATGGCTGTCTCCACAGCTTTTCCCTTGGGATAATTCCTAAACCCAGGCTGATTTAAATGACCAGTGTTACGGTTAGGGTTAGGGTTACGCCTAGGTGTAGAGCTTTTTAAACCAGCAAGCTCTGAGCTCCAGGCACACGGCAGCTGCGAAAGGCATCCCAAGGGGAGCACAAAAGTGCCAGAAAATGGCTGCCTCCACACGTTTTCATTGGCACCATTGCTAAGCCTAGGCTGAATCACCTGCCTCCAGTCCCAGCTAGGGACATGGATTTTTAAACCAGGAAGCCCTGAGCTCCAAGCACACGGCAGCTGTGAAAGGCATCCCAAGGGGAGTACAAAAGTGCAACAACATGGCAGCTTTCACAGCTTTTTCCTTGGCACCATCCCTATACCTAGGCTGATTTATCTGCCTAGGGTTAGGGTTAGGGCTCAGCCTAGGGCTAGGATTTTTTTAAGCAGGAAGCCCTGAGTTCCAGGCTTACTGCATCTGCCAAAGGCATCCCAAAGGGAGCGCAGAAGTGCCACAACATGGCTGCTTTCACAGCTTTTTCCTTAGGAAGAACCCTAATACCCGGCTGATTTACCTTCCTAGGGTTACTGTTAGGCTTAGGCCTAGGACTTTTAAAACCAGGAAGCCCTGTGCTCCAGGCACACTGCAGCTGTGAAAGGCATCCCCAGGGGAGCGCAAAAGTGACACAACTTGGCTGCCTCCACTGCTATTTCCATGAGACCATCCCGAATCATAGGCTGATTTTCCTTCCTAGGCTTAAGGTTTGAGTTAGGCCTAGGGTTAGTGTTCTTTTAACCAGAAAGCACTGAGTTCCAAGAACACAGCAGCTGCGAAGGACTGCCCAAGAAGAGCGCAGAAGTGCCTCAACATGCCTGCCTCCACAGCTTTTTCCTTGGGGACGTCCCGAAACGAAGGCTGATTTAGAAGCCTCCAGTTTGGGCTAAAGTTGTGGTTTTTTAAACCAGGAAGCCCTGTGCTCCAAGCACACTGCAGCTGTGAAAGGCATCCCAAGGGGAGCGCAAAAGTGCCACAACATGGCTGTCTCCACAGCTTTTCCCTTGGGATAATTCCTAAACCCAGGCTGATTTAAATGACCAGTGTTACGGTTAGGGTTAGGGTTACGCCTAGGTGTAGAGCTTTTTAAACCAGCAAGCTCTGAGCTCCAGGCACACGGCAGCTGCGAAAGGCATCCCAAGGGGAGCACAAAAGTGCCAGAAAATGGCTGCCTCCACACGTTTTCATTGGCACCATTGCTAAGCCTAGGCTGAATCACCTGCCTCCAGTCTCAGCTAGGGACATGGATTTTTAAACCAGGAAGCCCTGAGCTCCAAGCACACGGCAGCTGTGAAAGGCATCCCAAGGGGAGTACAAAAGTGCAACAACATGGCAGCTTTCACAGCTTTTTCCTTGGCACCATCCCTATACCTAGGCTGATTTATCTGCCTAGGGTTAGGGTTAGGGCTCAGCCTAGGGCTAGGATTTTTTTAACCAGGAAGCCATGAGTTCCAGGCTTACTGCATCTGCCAAAGGCATCCCAAAGGGAGCGCAGAAGTGCCACAACATGGCTGCTTTCACAGCTTTTTCCTTAGGAAGAACCCTAATACCCGGCTGATTTACCTTCCTAGGGTTACTGTTAGGCTTAGGCCTAGGACTTTTAAAACCAGGAAGCCCTGTGCTCCAGGCACACTGCAGCTGTTAAAGGCATCCCAAGGGGAGCGCAAAAGTGACACAACTTGGCTGCCTCCACTGCTATTTCCATGAGACCATCCCGAATCATAGGCTGATTTTCCTTCCTAGGCTTAAGGTTTGAGTTAGGCCTAGGGTTAGTGTTCTTTTAACCAGAAAGCCCTGAGTTCCAAGAACACAGCAGCTGCGAAGGACTACCCAAGAAGAGCGCAGAAGTGCCTCAACATGCCTGCCTCCACAGCATTTTCCTTGGGGACGTCCCAAAACGAAGGCTGATTTAGAAGCCTCCAGTTTGGGCTAAAGTTGTGGTATTTTACACCAGGAAGCCCTGTGCTCCAAGCACACTGCAGCTGTGAAAGGCATCCCAAGGGGAGCGCAAAAGTGCCACAACATGGCTGTCTCCACAGCTTTTCCCTTGGGATAATTCCTAAACCCAGGCTGATTTAAATGACCAGTGTTACGGTTAGGGTTAGGGTTACGCCTAGGTGTAGAGCTTTTTAAACCAGCAAGCTCTGAGCTCCAGGCACACGGCAGCTGCGAAAGGCATCCCAAGGGGAGCACAAAAGTGCCAGAAAATGGCTGCCTCCACACGTTTTCATTGGCACCATTGCTAAGCCTAGGCTGAATCACCTGCCTCCAGTCTCAGCTAGGGACATGGATTTTTAAACCAGGAAGCCCTGAGCTCCAGGCACTTGGCAGCTGTGAAAGGCATCCCAAGGGGAGTACAAAAGTGCAACAACATGGCAGCTTTCACAGCTTTTTCCTTGGCACCATCCCTATACCTAGGCTGATTTATCTGCCTAGGGTTAGGGTTAGGGCTCAGCCTAGGGCTAGGATTTTTTTAACCAGGAAGCCCTGAGTTCCAGGCTTACTGCATCTGCCAAAGGCATCCCAAAGGGAGCGCAGAAGTGCCACAAGATGGCTGCTTTCACAGCTTTTTCCTTAGGAAGAACCCTAATACCCGGCTGATTTACCTTCCTAGGGTTACTGTTAGGCTTAGGCCTAGGACTTTTAAAACCAGGAAGCCCTGTGCTCCAGGCACACTGCAGCTGTTAAAGGCATCCCAAGGGGAGCGCAAAAGTGACACAACTTGGCTGCCTCCACTGCTATTTCCATGAGACCATCCCGAATCATAGGCTGATTTTCCTTCCTAGGCTTAAGGTTTGAGTTAGGCCTAGGGTTAGTGTTCTTTTAACCAGAAAGCCCTGAGTTCCAAGAACACAGCAGCTGCGAAGGACTGCCCAAGAAGAGCGCAGAAGTGCCTCAACATGCCTGCCTCCACAGCTTTTTCCTTGGGGACGTCCCGAAACGAAGGCTGATTTAGAAGCCTCCAGTTTGGGCTAAAGTTGTGGTATTTTACACCAGGATGCCCTGTGCTCCAAGCACACTGCAGCTGTGAAAGGCATCCCAAGGGGAGCGCAAAAGTGCCACAACATGGCTGTCTCCACAGCTTTTCCCTTGGGATAATTCCTAAACCCAGGCTGATTTAAATGACCAGTGTTACGGTTAGGGTTAGGGTTACGCCTAGGTGTAGAGCTTTTTAAACCAGCAAGCTCTGAGCTCCAGGCACACGGCAGCTGCGAAAGGCATCCCAAGGGGAGCACAAAAGTGCCAGAAAATGGCTGCCTCCACACGTTTTCATTGGCACCATTGCTAAGCCTAGGCTGAATCACCTGCCTCCAGTCTCAGCTAGGGACATGGTTTTTTAAACCAGGAAGCCCTGAGCTCCAAGCACACGGCAGCTGTGAAAGGCATCCCAAGGGGAGTACAAAAGTGCAACAACATGGCAGCTTTCACAGCTTTTTCCTTGGCACCATCCCTATACCTAGGCTGATTTATCTGCCAAGGGTTAGGGTTAGGGCTCAGCCTAGGGCAAGGATTTTTTTAAGCAGGAAGCCCTGAGTTCCAGGCTTACTGCATCTGCCAAAGGCATCCCAAAGGGAGCGCAGAAGTGCCACAACATGGCTGCTTTCACAGCTTTTTCCTTAGGAAGAACCCTAATACCCGGCTGATTTACCTTCCTAGGGTTACTGTTAGGCTTAGGCCTAGGACTTTTAAAACCAGGAAGCCCTGTGCTCCAGGCACACTGCAGCTGTTAAAGGCATCCCAAGGGGAGCGCAAAAGTGACACAACTTGGCTGCCTCCACTGCTATTTCCATGAGACCATCCCGAATCATAGGCTGATTTTCCTTCCTAGGCTTAAGGTTTGAGTTAGGCCTAGGGTTAATGTTCTTTTAACCAGAAAGCCCTGAGTTCCAAGAAAACAGCAGCTGCGAAGGACTGTCCAAGAAGAGCGCAGAAGTGCCTCAACATGCCTGCCTCCACAGCTTTTTCCTTGGGGACGTCCCGAAACGAAGGCTGATTTAGAAGCCTCCAGTTTGGGCTAAAGTTGTGGTTTTTTAAACCAGGAAGCCCTGTGTTCCAAGCACACTGCAGCTGTGAAAGGCATCCCAAGGGGAGCGCAAAAGTGCCACAACATGGCTGTCTCCACAGCTTTTCCCTTGGGATAATTCCTAAACCCAGGCTGATTTAAATGACCAGTGTTACGGTTAGGGTTATGGTTACGCCTAGGTGTAGAGCTTTTTAAACCAGCAAGCTCTGAGCTCCAGGCACACGGCAGCTGCGAAAGGCATCCCAAGGGGAGCACAAAAGTGCCAGAAAATGGCTGCCTCCACACGTTTTCATTGGCACCATTGCTAAGCCTAGGCTGAATCACCTGCCTCCAGTCTCAGCTAGGGACATGGTTTTTTAAACCAGGAAGCCCTGAGCTCCAAGCACACGACAGCTGTGAAAGGCATCCCAAGGGGAGTACAAAAGTGCAACAACATGGCAGCTTTCACAGCTTTTTCCTTGGCACCATCCCTATACCTAGGCTGATTTATCTGCCTAGAGTTAGGGTTAGGGCTCAGCCTAGGGCAAGGATTTTTTTAAGCAGGAAGCCCTGAGTTCCAGGCTTACTGCATCTGCCAAAGGCATCCCAAAGGGAGCGCAGAAGTGCCACAAGATGGCTGCTTTCACAGCTTTTTCCTTAGGAAGAACCCTAATACCCGGCTGATTTACCTTCCTAGGGTTACTGTTAGGCTTAGGCCTAGGACTTTTAAAACCAGGAAGCCCTGTGCTCCAGGCACACTGCAGCTGTTACAGGCATCCCAAGGGGAGTGCAAAAGTGACACAACTTGGCTGCCTCCACTGCTATTTCCATGAGACCATCCCGAATCATAGGCTGATTTTCCTTCCTAGGCTTAAGGTTTGAGTTAGACCTAGGGCTAATGTTCTTTTATCCAGAACGCCCTGAGTTCCAAGAAAACAGCAGCTGCGAAGGACTGTCCAAGAAGAGCGCAGAAGTGCCTCAACATGCCTGCCTCCACAGCTTTTTCCTTGGGGACGTCCCGAAACGAAGGCTGATTTAGAAGCCTCCAGTTTGGGCTAAAGTTGTGGTTTTTTAAAGCAGGAAGCCCTGTGCTCCAAGCACACTGCAGCTGTGAAAGGCATCCCAAGGGGAGCGCAAAAGTGCCACAACATGGCTGTCTCCACAGCTTTTCCCTTGGGATAATTCCTAAACCCAGGCTGATTTAAATGACCAGTGTTACGGTTAGGGTTAGGGTTACGCCTAGGTGTAGAGCTTTTTAAACCAGCAAGCTCTGAGCTCCAGGCACACGGCAGCTGCGAAAGGCATCCCAAGGGGAGCACAAAAGTGCCAGAAAATGGCTGCCTCCACACGTTTTCATTGGCACCATTGCTAAGCCTAGGCTGAATCACCTGCCTCCAGTCTCAGCTAGGGACATGGTTTTTTAAACCAGGAAGCCCTGAGCTCCAAGCACACGGCAGCTGTGAAAGGCATCCCAAGGGGAGTACAAAAGTGCAACAACATGGCAGCTTTCACAGCTTTTTCCTTGGCACCATCCCTATACCTAGGCTGATTTATCTGCCTAGGGTTAGGGTTAGGGCTCAGCCTAGGGCAAGGATTTTTTTAAGCAGGAAGCCCTGAGTTCCAGGCTTACTGCATCTGCCAAAGGCATCCCAAAGGGAGCGCAGAAGTGCCACAACATGGCTGCTTTCACAGCTTTTTCCTTAGGAAGAACCCTAATACCCGGCTGATTTACCTTCCTAGGGTTACTGTTAGGCTTAGGCCTAGGACTTTTAAAACCAGGAAGCCCTGTGCTCCAGGCACACTGCAGCTGTTAAAGGCATCCCCAGGGGAGCGCAAAAGTGACACAACTTGGCTGCCTCCACTGCTATTTCCATGAGACCATCCCGAATCATAGGCTGATTTTCCTTCCTAGGCTTAAGGTTTGAGTTAGGCCTAGGGTTAGTGTTCTTTTAACCAGAAAGCCCTGAGTTCCAAGAACACAGCAGCTGCGAAGGACTGCCCAAGAAGAGCGCAGAAGTGCCTCAACATGCCTGCCTCCACAGCTTTTTCCTTGGGGACGTCTTGAAACGAAGGCTGATTTAGAAGCCTCCAGTTTGGGCTAAAGTTTTGGGTTTTTACACCAGGAAGCCCTGTGCTCCAAGTACACTGCAGCTGTGAAAGGCATCCCAAGGGGAGCGCAAAAGTGCCACAACATGGCTGTCTCCACAGCTTTTCCCTTGGGATAATTCCTAAACCCAGGCTGATTTAAATGACCAGTGTTACGGTTAGGGTTAGGAACACGCCTAGGTGTAGAGCTTTTTAAACCAGCAAGCTCTGAGCTCCAGGCACACGGCAGCTGCGAAAGGCATCCCAAGGGGAGCACAAAAGTGCCAGAAAATGGCTGCCTCCACACGTTTTCATTGGCACCATTGCTAAGCCTAGGCTGAATCACTTGCCTCCAGTCTCAGCTAGGGACATGGTTTTTTAAACCAGGAAGCCCTGAGCTCCAAGCACACGGCAGCTGTTAAAGGCATTCCAAGGGGAGCGCAAAAGTGACACAACTTGGCTGCCTCCACTGCTATTTCCATGAGACCATCCCGAATCATAGGCTGATTTTCCTTCCTAGGCTTAAGGTTTGAGTTAGGCCTAGGGTTAGTGTTCTTTTAACCAGAAAGCCCTGAGTTCCAAGAACACAGCAGCTGCGAAGGACTACCCAAGAAGAGCGCAGAAGTGCCTCAACATGCCTGCCTCCACAGCTTTTTCCTTGGGGACGTCCCGAAACGAAGGCTGATTTAGAAGCCTCCAGTTTGGGCTAAAGTTGTGGTTTTTTAAACCAGGAAGCCCTGTGCTCCAAGCACACTGCAGCTGTGAAAGGCATCCCAAGGGGAGCGCAAAAGTGCCACAACATGGCTGTCTCCACAGCTTTTCCCTTGGGATAATTCCTGAACCCAGGCTGATTTAAATGACCAGTGTTACGGATAGGGTTAGGGTTACGCCTAGGTGTAGAGCTTTTTAAACCAGCAAGCTCTGAGCTCCAGGCACACGGCAGCTGCGAAAGGCATCCCAAGGGGAGCACAAAAGTGCCAGAAAATGGCTGCCTCCACACGTTTTCATTGGCACCATTGCTAAGCCTAGGCTGAATCACCTGCCTCCAGTCTCAGCTAGGGACATGGTTTTTTAAACCAGGAAGCCCTGAGCTCCAAGCACACGGCAGCTGTGAAAGGCATCCCAAGGGGAGTACAAAAGTGCAACAACATGGCAGCTTTCACAGCTTTTTCCTTGGCACCATCCCTATACCTAGGCTGATTTATCTGCCTAGGGTTAGGGTTAGGGCTCAGCCTAGGGCTAGGGATTTTTTAAGCAGGAAGCCCTGAGTTCCAGGCTTACTGCATCTGCCAAAGGCATCCCAAAGGGAGCGCAGAAGTGCCACAACATGGCTGCTTTCACAGCTTTTTCCTTAGGAAGAACCCTAATACCCGGCTGATTTACCTTCCTAGGGTTACTGTTAGGCTTAGGCCTAGGACTTTTAAAACCAGGAAGCCCTGTGCTCCAGGCACACTGCAGCTGTTAAAGGCATCCCAAGGGGAGCGCAAAAGTGACACAACTTGGCTGCCTCCACTGCTATTTCCATGAGACCATCCCGAATCATAGGCTGATTTTCCTTCCTAGGCTTAAGGTTTGAGTTAGGCCTAGGGTTAGTGTTCTTTTAACCAGAAAGCCCTGAGTTCCAAGAACACAGCAGCTGCGAAGGACTGCCCAAGAAGAGCGCAGAAGTGCCTCAACATGCCTGCCTCCACAGCTTTTTCCTTGGGGACGTCTTGAAACGAAGGCTGATTTAGAAGCCTCCAGTTTGGGCTAAAGTTTTGGGTTTTTACACCAGGAAGCCCTGTGCTCCAAGTACACTGCAGCTGTGAAAGGCATCCCAAGGGGAGCGCAAAAGTGCCACAACATGGCTGTCTCCACAGCTTTTCCCTTGGGATAATTCCTAAACCCAGGCTGATTTAAATGACCAGTGTTACGGTTAGGGTTAGGGTTACGCCTAGGTGTAGAGCTTTTTAAACCAGCAAGCTCTGAGCTCCAGGCACACGGCAGCTGCGAAAGGCATCCCAAGGGGAGCACAAAAGTGCCAGAAAATGGCTGCCTCCACACGTTTTCATTGGCACCATTGCTAAGCCTAGGCTGAATCACCTGCCTCCAGTCTCAGCTAGGGACATGGTTTATTAAACCAGGAAGCCCTGAGCTCCAAGCACACGGCAGCTGTGAAAGGCATCCCAAGGGGAGTCCAAAAGTGCAACAACATGGCAGCTTTCACAGCTTTTTCCTTGGCACCATCCCTATACCTAGGCTGATTTATCTGCCTAGGGTTAGGGTTAGGGCTCAGCCTAGGGCAAGGATTTTTTTAAGCAGGAAGCCCTGAGTTCCAGACTTACTGCATCTGCCAAAGGCATCCCAAAGGGAGCGCAGAAGTGCCACAACATGGCTGCTTTCACAGCTTTTTCCTTAGGAAGAACCCTAATACCCGGCCGATTTACCTTCCTAGGGTTACTGTTAGGCTTAGGCCTAGGACTTTTAAAACCAGGAAGCCCTGTGCTCCAGGCACACTGCAGCTGTTAAAGGCATCCCAAGGGGAGCGCAAAAGTGACACAACTTGGCTGCCTCCACTGCTATTTCCATGAGACCATCCCGAATCATAGGCTGATTTTCCTTCCTAGGCTTAAGGTTTGAGTTAGGCCTAGGGTTAATGTTCTTTTAACCAGAAAGCCCTGAGTTCCAAGAAAACAGCAGCTGCGAAGGACTGTCCAAGAAGAGCGCAGAAGTGCCTCAACATGCCTGCCTCCACAGCTTTTTCCTTGGGGACGTCCCGAAACGAAGGCTGATTTAGAAGCCTCCAGTTTGGGCTAAAGTTGTGGTTTTTTAAACCAGGAAGCCCTGTGTTCCAAGCACACTGCCGCTGTGAAAGGCATCCCAAGGGGAGCGCAAAAGTGCCACAACATGGCTGTCTCCACAGCTTTTCCCTTGGGATAATTCCTAAACCCAGGCTGATTTAAATGACCAGTAATACGGTTAGGGTTAGGGTTACGCCTAGGTGTAGAGCTTTTTAAACCAGCAAGCTCTGAGCTCCAGGCACACGGCAGCTGCGAAAGGCATCCCAAGGGGAGCACAAAAGTGCCAGAAAATGGCTGCCTCCACACGTTTTCATTGGCACCATTGCTGAGCCTAGGCTGAATCACCTGCCTCCAGTCTCAGCTAGGGTCATGGTTTTTTAAACCAGGAAGCCCTGAGCTCCAAGCACACGGCAGCTGTGAAAGGCATCCCAAGGGGAGTACAAAAGTGCAACAACATGGCAGCTTTCACAGCTTTTTCCTTGGCACCATCCCTATACCTAGGCTGATTTATCTGCCTAGGGTTAGGGTTAGGGCTCAGCCTAGGGATAGGAATTTTAAAGCAGGAAACCCTGAGTTCCAGGCTTACTGCATCTGCTAAAGGCATCCCAAGTGGAGCGCAGAAGGTCCACAACATGGCTGTCTCCACAGCTTTTCCCTTGGGATAATTCCTAAACCCAGGCTGATTTAAATGACCAGTGTTACGGTTAGGGTTAGGGTTGCGCCTAGGTGTAGAGCTTTTTAAACCAGCAAGCTCTGAGCTCCAGGCACACGGCAGCTGCGAAAGGCATCCCAAGGGGAGCACAAAAGTGCCAGAAAATGGCTGCCTCCACACGTTTTCATTGGCACCATTGCTGAGCTTAGGCTGAATCACCTGCCTCCAGTCTCAGCTAGGGACATGGATTTTTAAACCAGGAAGCCCTGAGCTCCAGGCACACGGCAGCTGTGAAAGGCATCCCAAGGGGAGTACAAAAGTGCAACAACATGGCAGCTTTCACAGCTTTTTCCTTGGCACCATCCCTATACCAAGGCTGATTTATCTGCCTAGAGTTAGGGTTAGGGCTCAGCCTAGGGCTAGGAATTTTTTAAGCAGGAAGCCCTGAGTTCCAGGCTTACTGCATCTGCCAGAGGCATCCCAAAGGGAGCGCAGAAGTGCCACAACATGGCTGCTTTCACAGCTTTTTCCTTAGGAAGAACCCTAATACCCGGCTGATTTACCTTCCTAGGGTTACTGTTAGGCTTAGGCCTAGGACTTTTAAAACCAGGAAGCCCTGTGCTCCAGGCACACTGCAGCTGTTAAAGGCATCCCAAGGGGAGCGCAAAAGTGACACAACTTGGCTGCCTCCACTGCTATTTCCATGAGACCATCCCGAATCATAGGCTGATTTTCCTTCCTAGGCTTAAGGTTTGAGTTAGGCCTAGGGTTAGTGTTCTTTTAACCAGAAAGCCCTGAGTTCCAAGAACACAGCAGCTGCGAAGGACTGCCCAAGAAGAGCGCAGAAGTGCCTCAACATGCCTGCCTCCACAGCTTTTTCCTTGGGGACGTCCCGAAACGAAGGCTGATTTAGAAGCCTCCAGTTTGGGCTAAAGTTGTGGTTTTTTAAACCAGGAAGCCCTGTGTTCCAAGCACACTGCCGCTGTGAAAGTCATCCCAAGGGGAGCGCAAAAGTGCCACAACATGGCTGTGTCCACAGCTTTTCCCTTGGGATAATTCCTAAACCCAGGCTGATTTAAATGACCAGTAATACGGTTAGGGTTAGGGTTACGCCTAGGTGTAGAGCTTTTTAAACCAGCAAGCTCTGAGCTCCAGGCACACGGCAGCTGCGAAAGGCATCCCAAGGGGAGCACAAAAGTGCCAGAAAATGGCTGCCTCCACACGTTTTCATTGGCACCATTGCTGAGCCTAGGCTGAATCACCTGCCTCCAATCTCATCTAGGGACATGGATTTTTAAACCAGGAAGCCCTGAGCTCCAGGCACTTGGCAGCTGTGAAAGGCATCCCAAGGGGAGTACAAAAGTGCAACAACATGGCAGCTTTCACAGCTTTTTCCTTGGCACCATCCCTATACCTAGGCTGATTTATCTGCCTAGGGTTAGGCTTAGGGCTCAGCCTAGGGCTAGGATTTTTTTAAGCAGGAAGCCCTGAGTTCCAGGCTTACTGCATCTGCTAAAGGCATCCCAAAGGGAGCACAGAAGGTCCACAACATGGCTGCTTTCACAGCTTTTTCCTTAGGAAGAACCCTAATACCCGGCTGATTTACCTTCCTAGGGTTACTGTTAGGCTTAGGCCTAGGACTTTTAAAACCAGGAAGCCCTGTGCTCCAGGCACACTGCAGCTGTTAAAGGCATCCCAAGGGGAGCGCAAAAGTGACACAACTTGGCTGCCTCCACTGCTATTTCCATGAGACCATCCCGAATCATAGGCTGATTTTCCTTCCTAGGCTTAAGGTTTGAGTTAGGCCTAGGGTTAGTGTTCTTTTAACCAGAAAGCCCTGAGTTCCAAGAACACAGCAGCTGCGAAGGACTGCCCAAGAAGAGCGCAGAAGTGCCTCAACATGCCTGCCTCCACAGCTTTTTCCTTGGGGACGTCCCGAAACGAAGGCTGATTTAGAAGCCTCCAGTTTGGGCTAAAGTTGTGGTTTTTTAAACCAGGAAGCCCTGTGCTCCAAGCATACTGCAGCTGTGAAAGGCATCCCAAGGGGAGCGCAAAAGTGCCACAACATGGCTGTCTCCACAGCTTTTCCCTTGGGATAATTCCTAAACCCAGGCTGATTTAAATGACCAGTGTTACGGTTAGGGTTAGGGTTACGCCTAGGTGTAGAGCTTTTTAAACCAGCAAGCTCTGAGCTCCAGGCACACGGCAGCTGCGAAAGGCATCCCAAGGGGAGCACAAAAGTGCCAGAAAATGGCTGCCTCCACACGTTTTCATTGGCACCATTGCTAAGCCTAGGCTGAATCACCTGCCTCCAGTCCCAGCTAGGGACATGGATTTTTAAACCAGGAAGCCCTGAGCTCCAAGCACACGGCAGCTGTGAAAGGCATCCCAAGGGGAGTACAAAAGTGCAACAACATGGCAGCTTTCACAGCTTTTTCCTTGGCACCATCCCTATACCTAGGCTGATTTATCTGCCTAGGGTTAGGGTTAGGGCTCAGCCTAGGGCTAGGAATTTTTTAAGCAGGAAGCCCTGAGTTCCAGGCTTACTGCATCTGCCAAAGGCATCCCAAAGGGAGCGCAGAAGTGCCACAACATGGCTGCTTTCACAGCTTTTTCCTTAGGAAGAACCCTAATACCCGGCTGATTTACCTTCCTAGGGTTACTGTTAGGCTTAGGCCTAGGACTTTTAAAACCAGGAAGCCCTGTGCTCCAGGCACACTGCAGCTGTTACAGGCATCCCAAGGGGAGTGCAAAAGTGACACAACTTGGCTGCCTCCACTGCTATTTCCATGAGACCATCCCGAATCATAGGCTGATTTTCCTTCCTAGGCTTAAGGTTTGAGTTAGGCCTAGGGTTAGTGTTCTTTTAACCAGAAAGCACTGAGTTCCAAGAACACAGCAGCTGCGAAGGACTACCCAAGAAGAGCACAGAAGTGTCTCAACATGCCTGCCTCCACAGCTTTTTCCTTGGGGACGTCCCGAAACGAAGGCTGATTTAGAAGCCTCCATTTTGGGCTAAAGTTGTGGTTTTTTACACCAGGAAGCCCTGTGCTCCAAGCACACTGCAGCTGTGAAAGGCATCCCAAGGGGAGCGCAAAAGTGCCACAACATGGCTGTCTCCACAGCTTTTCCCTTGGAATAATTCCTAAACCCAGGCTGATTTAAATGACCAGTGTTACGGTTAGGGTTAGGGTTACGCCTAGGTGTAGAGCTTTTTAAACCAGCAAGCTCTGAGCTCCAGGCACACGGCAGCTGCGAAAGGCATCCCAAGGGGAGCACAAAAGTGCCAGAAAATGGCTGCCTCCACACGTTTTCATTGGCACCATTGCTAAGCCTAGGCTGAATCACCTGCCTCCAGTCTCAGCTAGGGACATGGATTTTTAAACCAGGAAGCCCTGAGCTCCAGGCACACGGCAGCTGTGAAAGGCATCCCAAGGGGAGTACAAAAGTGCAACAACATGGCAGCTTTCACAGCTTTTTCCTTGGCACCATCCCTATACCTAGGCTGATTTATCTGCCTAGAGTTAGGGTTAGGGCTCAGCCTAGGGCTAGGATTTTTTTAACCAGGAAGCCCTGAGTTCCAGGCTTACTGCATCTGCCAAAGGCATCCCAAAGGGAGCGCAGAAGGTCCACAACATGGCTGCTTTCACAGCTTTTTCCTTAGGAAGAACCCTAATACCCGGCTGATTTACCTTCCTAGGGTTACTGTTAGGCTTAGGCCTAGGACTTTTAAAACCAGGAAGCCCTGTGCTCCAGGCACACTGCAGCTGTTAAAGGCATCCCAAGGGGAGCGCAAAAGTGACACAACTTGGCTGCCTCCACTGCTATTTCCATGAGACCATCCCGAATCATAGGCTGATTTTCCTTCCTAGGCTTAAGGTTTGAGTTAGGCCTAGGGTTAGTGTTCTTTTAACCAGAAAGCCCTGAATTCCAAGAAAACAGCAGCTGCGAAGGACTGTCCAAGAAGAGCGCAGAAGTGCCTCAACATGCCTGCCTCCACAGCTTTTTCCTTGGGGACGTCCCGAAACGAAGGCTGATTTAGAAGCCTCCAGTTTGGGCTAAAGTTGTGGTATTTTACACCAGGAAGCCCTGTGCTCCAAGCACACTGCAGCTGTGAAAGGCATCCCAAGGGGAGCGCAAAAGTGCCACAACATGGCTGTCTCCACAGCTTTTCCCTTGGGATAATTCCTAAACCCAGGCTGATTTAAATGACCAGTGTTACGGTTAGGGTTAGGGTTACGCCTAGGTGTAGAGCTTTTTAAACCAGCAAGCTCTGAGCTCCAGGCACACGGCAGCTGCGAAAGGCATCCCAAGGGGAGCACAAAAGTGCCAGAAAATGGCTGCCTCCACACGTTTTCATTGGCACCATTGCTAAGCCTAGGCTGAATCACCTGCCTCCAGTCTCAGCTAGGGACATGGTTTTTTAAACCAGGAAGCCCTGAGCTCCAGGCACACGGCAGCTGTGAAAGGCATCCCAAGGGGAGTACAAAAGTGCAACAACATGGCAGCTTTCACAGCTTTTTCCTTGGCACCATCCCTATACCTAGGCTGATTTATCTGCCTAGAGTTAGGGTTAGGGCTCAGCCTAGGGCTAGGATTTTTTTAACCAGGAAGCCCTGAGTTCCAGGCTTACTGCATCTGCCAAAGGCATCCCAAAGGGAGCACAGAAGTGCCACAACATGGCTGCTTTCACAGCTTTTTCCTTAGGAAGAACCCTAATACCCGGCTGATTTACCTTCCTAGGGTTACTGTTAGGCTTAGGCCTAGGACTTTTAAAACCAGGAAGCCCTGTGCTCCAGGCACACTGCAGCTGTTAAAGGCATCCCAAGGGGAGCGCAAAAGTGACACAACTTGGCTGCCTCCACTGCTATTTCCATGAGACCATCCCGAATCATAGGCTGATTTTCCTTCCTAGGCTTAAGGTTTGAGTTAGGCCTAGGGTTAGTGTTCTTTTAACCAGAAAGCCCTGAGTTCCAAGAACACAGCAGCTGCGAAGGACTACCCAAGAAGAGCGCAGAAGTGCCTCAACATGCCTGCCTCCACAGCTTTTTCCTTGGGGACGTACCGAAACGAAGGCTGATTTAGAAGCCTCCAGTTTGGGCTAAAGTTGTGGTTTTTTAAACCAGGAAGCCCTGTGCTCCAAGCACACTGCAGCTGTGAAAGGCATCCCAAGGGGAGCGCAAAAGTGCCACAACATGGCTGTCTCCACAGCTTTTCCCTTGGGATAATTCCTGAACCCAGGCTGATTTAAATGACCAGTGTTACGGATAGGGTTAGGGTTACGCCTAGGTGTAGAGCTTTTTAAACCAGCAAGCTCTGAGCTCCAGGCACACGGCAGCTGCGAAAGGCATCCCAAGGGGAGCACAAAAGTGCCAGAAAATGGCTGCCTCCACACGTTTTCATTGGCACCATTGCTAAGCCTAGGCTGAATCACCTGCCTCCAGTCTCAGCTAGGGACATGGTTTTTTAAACCAGGAAGCCCTGAGCTCCAAGCACACGGCAGCTGTGAAAGGCATCCCAAGGGGAGTACAAAAGTGCAACAACATGGCAGCTTTCACAGCTTTTTCCTTGGCACCATCCCTATACCTAGGCTGATTTATCTGCCTAGAGTTAGGGTTAGGGCTCAGCCTAGGGCAAGGATTTTTTTAACCAGGAAGCCCTGAGTTCCAGGCTTACTGCATCTGCCAAAGGCATCCCAAAGGGAGCGCAGAAGGTCCACAACATGGCTGCTTTCACAGCTTTTTCCTTAGGAAGAACCCTAATACCCGGCTGATTTACCTTCCTAGGGTTACTGTTAGGCTTAGGCCTAGGACTTTTAAAACCAGGAAGCCCTGTGCTCCAGGCACACTGCAGCTGTTAAAGGCATCCCAAGGGGAGCGCAAAAGTGACACAACTTGGCTGCCTCCACTGCTATTTCCATGAGACCATCCCAAATCATAGGCTGATTTTCCTTCCTAGGCTTAAGGTTTGAGTTAGGCCTAGGGTTAGTGTTCTTTTAACCAGAAAGCCCTGAATTCCAAGAACACAGCAGCTGCGAAGGACTACCCAAGAAGAGCGCAGAAGTGCCTCAACATGCCTGCCTCCACAGCTTTTTCCTTGGGGACGTACCGAAACGAAGGCTGATTTAGAAGCCTCCAGTTTGGGCTAAAGTTGTGGTATTTTAAACCAGGAAGCCCTGTGCTCCAAGCACACTGCAGCTGTGAAAGGCATCCCAAGGGGAGCGCAAAAGTGCCACAACATGGCTGTCTCCACAGCTTTTCCCTTGGGATAATTCCTAAACCCAGGCTGATTTAAATGACCAGTGTTACGGATAGGTTTAGGGTTACGCCTAGGTGTAGAGCTTTTTAAACCAGCAAGCTCTGAGCTCCAGGCACACGGCAGCTGCGAAAGGCATCCCAAGGGGAGCACAAAAGTGCCAGAAAATGGCTGCCTCCACACGTTTTCATTGGCACCATTGCTAAGCCTAGGCTGAATCACCTGCCTCCAGTCTCAGCTAGGGACATGGTTTTTAAAACCAGGAAGCCCTGAGCTCCAAGCACACGACAGCTGTGAAAGGCATCCCAAGGGGAGTACAAAAGTGCAACAACATGGCAGCTTTCACAGCTTTTTCCTTGGCACCATCCCTATACCTAGGCTGATTTATCTGCCTAGAGTTAGGGTTAGGGCTCTGCCTAGGGCAAGGATTTTTTTAAGCAGGAAGCCCTGAGTTCCAGGCTTACTGCATCTGCCAAAGGCATCCCAAAGGGAGCGCAGAAGTGCCACAACATGGCTGCTTTCACAGCTTTTTCCTTAGGAAGAACCCTAATACCCGGCTGATTTACCTTCCTAGGGTTACTGTTAGGCTTAGGCCTAGGACTTTTAAAACCAGGAAGCCCTGTGCTCCAGGCACACTGCAGCTGCGAAAGGCATCCCAAGGGGAGCGCAAAAGTGACACAACTTGGCTGCCTCCACTGCTATTTCCATGAGACCATCCCGAATCATAGGCTGATTTTCCTTCCTAGGCTTAAGGTTTGAGTTAGGCCTAGGGTTAGTGTTCTTTTAACCAGAAAGCCCTGAGTTCCAAGAACACAGCAGCTGCGAAGGACTACCCAAGAAGAGCGCAGAAGTGCCTCAACATGCCTGCCTCCACAGCTTTTTCCTTGGGGACGTACCGAAACGAAGGCTGATTTAGAAGCCTCCAGTTTGGGCTAAAGTTGTGGTTTTTTAAACCAGGAAGCCCTGTGCTCCAAGCACACTGCAGCTGTGAAAGGCATCCCAAGGGGAGCGCAAAAGTGCCACAACATGGCTGTCTCCACAGCTTTTCCCTTGGGATAATTCTTAAACCCAGGCTGATTTAAATGACCAGTGTTACGGATAGGGTTAGGGTTACGCCTAGGTGTAGAGCTTTTTAAACCAGCAAGCTCTGAGCTCCAGGCACACGGCAGCTGCGAAAGGCATCCCAAGGGGAGCACAAAAGTGCCAGAAAATGGCTGCCTCCACACGTTTTCATTGGCACCATTGCTAAGCCTAGGCTGAATCACCTGCCTCCAGTCTCAGCTAGGGACATGGTTTTTTAAACCAGGAAGCCCTGAGCTCCAAGCACACGGCAGCTGTGAAAGGCATCCCAAGGGGAGTACAAAAGTGCAACAACATGGCAGCTTTCACAGCTTTTTCCTTGGCACCATCCCTATACCTAGGCTGATTTATCTGCCTAGAGTTAGGGTTAGGGCTCAGCCTAGGGCAAGGATTTTTTTAAGCAGGAAGCCCTGAGTTCCAGGCTTACTGCATCTGCCAAAGGCATCCCAAAGGGAGCGCAGAAGTGCCACAACATGGCTGCTTTCACAGCTTTTTCCTTAGGAAGAACCCTAATACCCGGCTGATTTACCTTCCTAGGGTTACTGTTAGGCTTAGGCCTAGGACTTTTAAAACCAGGAAGCCCTGTGCTCCAGGCACACTGCAGCTGTTAAAGGCATCCCAAGGGGAGCGCAAAAGTGACACAACTAGGCTGCCTCCACTGCTATTTCCATGAGACCATCCCGAACCATAGGCTGATTTTCCTTCCTAGGCTTAAGGTTTGAGTTAGGCCTAGGGTTAATGTTCTTTTAACCAGAAAGCCCTGAGTTCCAAGAACACAGCAGCTGCGAAGGACTGTCCAAGAAGAGCGCAGAAGTGCCTCAACATGCCTGCCTCCACAGCTTTTTCCTTGGGGACGTCCCGAAACGAAGGCTGATTTAGAAGCCTCCAGTTTGGGCTAAAGTTGTGGTATTTTACACCAGGAAGCCCTGTGCTCCAAGCACACTGCAGCTGTGAAAGGCATCCCAAGGGGAGCGCAAAAGTGCCACAACATGGCTGTCTCCACAGCTTTTCCCTTGGGATAATTCCTAAACCCAGGCTGATTTAAATGACCAGTGTTACGGTTAGGGTTAGGGTTACGACTAGGTGTAGAGCTTTTTAAACCAGCAAGCTCTGAGCTCCAGGCACACGGCAGCTGCGAAAGGCATCCCAAGGGGAGCACAAAAGTGCCAGAAAATGGCTGCCTCCACACGTTTTCATTGGCACCATTGCTAAGCCTAGGCTGAATCACCTGCCTCCAGTCTCAGCTAGGGACATGGATTTTTAAACCAGGAAGCCCTGAGCTCCAGGCACACGGCAGCTGTGAAAGGCATCCCAAGGGGAGTACAAAAGTGCAACAACATGGCAGCTTTCACAGCTTTTTCCTTGGCACCATCCCTATACCAAGGCTGATTTATCTGCCTAGAGTTAGGGTTAGGGCTCAGCCTAGGGCTAGGATTTTTTTAACCAGGAAGCCCTGAGTTCCAGGCTTACTGCATCTGCCAAAGGCATCCCAAAGGGAGCGCAGAAGGTCCACAACATGGCTGCTTTCACAGCTTTTTCCTTAGGAAGAACCCTAATACCCGGCTGATTTACATTCCTAGGGTTACTGTTAGGCTTAGGCCTAGGACTTTTAAAACCAGGAAGCCCTGTGCTCCAGGCACACTGCAGCTGTTAAAGGCATCCCAAGGGGAGCGCAAAAGTGACACAACTTGGCTGCCTCCACTGCTATTTCCATGAGACCATCCCGAATCATAGGCTGATTTTCCTTCCTAGGCTTAAGGTTTGAGTTAGGCCTAGGGTTAGTGTTCTTTTAACCAGAAAGCCCTGAGTTCCAAGAACACAGCAGCTGCGAAGGACTACCCAAGAAGAGCGCAGAAGTGCCTCAACATGCCTGCCTCCACAGCTTTTTCCTTGGGGACGTACCGAAACGAAGGCTGATTTAGAAGCCTCCAGTTTGGGCTAAAGTTGTGGTTTTTTAAACCAGGAAGCCCTGTGCTCCAAGCACACTGCAGCTGTGAAAGGCATCCCAAGGGGAGCGCAAAAGTGCCACAACATGGCTGTCTCCACAGCTTTTCCCTTGGGATAATTCGTAAACCCAGGCTGATTTAAATGACCAGTGTTACGGATAGGTTTAGGGTTACGCCTAGGTGTAGAGCTTTTTAAACCAGCAAGCTCTGAGCTCCAGGCACACGGCAGCTGCGAAAGGCATCCCAAGGGGAGCACAAAAGTGCCAGAAAATGGCTGCCTCCACACGTTTTCATTGGCACCATTGCTAAGCCTAGGCTGAATCACCTGCCTCCAGTCTCAGCTAGGGACATGGTTTTTAAAACCAGGAAGCCCTGAGCTCCAAGCACACGACAGCTGTGAAAGGCATCCCAAGGGGAGTACAAAAGTGCAACAACATGGCAGCTTTCACAGCTTTTTCCTTGGCACCATCCCTATACCTAGGCTGATTTATCTGCCTAGAGTTAGGGTTAGGGCTCTGCCTAGGGCAAGGATTTTTTTAAGCAGGAAGCCCTGAGTTCCAGGCTTACTGCATCTGCCAAAGGCATCCCAAAGGGAGCGCAGAAGTGCCACAACATGGCTGCTTTCACAGCTTTTTCCTTAGGAAGAACCCTAATACCCGGCTGATTTACCTTCCTAGGGTTACTGTTAGGCTTAGGCCTAGGACTTTTAAAACCAGGAAGCCCTGTGCTCCAGGCACACTGCAGCTGCGAAAGGCATCCCAAGGGGAGCGCAAAAGTGACACAACTTGGCTGCCTCCACTGCTATTTCCATGAGACCATCCCGAATCATAGGCTGATTTTCCTTCCTAGGCTTAAGGTTTGAGTTAGGCCTAGGGTTAGTGTTCTTTTAACCAGAAAGCCCTGAGTTCCAAGAACACAGCAGCTGCGAAGGACTACCCAAGAAGAGCGCAGAAGTGCCTCAACATGCCTGCCTCCACAGCTTTTTCCTTGGGGACGTACCGAAACGAAGGCTGATTTAGAAGCCTCCAGTTTGGGCTAAAGTTGTGGTTTTTTAAACCAGGAAGCCCTGTGCTCCAAGCACACTGCAGCTGTGAAAGGCATCCCAAGGGGAGCGCAAAAGTGCCACAACATGGCTGTCTCCACAGCTTTTCCCTTGGGATAATTCCTAAACCCAGGCTGATTTAAATGACCAGTGTTACGGATAGGGTTAGGGTTACGCCTAGGTGTAGAGCTTTTTAAACCAGCAAGCTCTGAGCTCCAGGCACACGGCAGCTGCGAAAGGCATCCCAAGGGGAGCACAAAAGTGCCAGAAAATGGCTGCCTCCACACGTTTTCATTGGCACCATTGCTAAGCCTAGGCTGAATCACCTGCCTCCAGTCTCAGCTAGGGACATGGTTTTTTAAACCAGGAAGCCCTGAGCTCCAAGCACACGGCAGCTGTGAAAGGCATCCCAAGGGGAGTACAAAAGTGCAACAACATGGCAGCTTTCACAGCTTTTTCCTTGGCACCATCCCTATACCTAGGCTGATTTATCTGCCTAGAGTTAGGGTTAGGGCTCAGCCTAGGGCAAGGATTTTTTTAAGCAGGAAGCCCTGAGTTCCAGGCTTACTGCATCTGCCAAAGGCATCCCAAAGGGAGCGCAGAAGTGCCACAACATGGCTGCTTTCACAGCTTTTTCCTTAGGAAGAACCCTAATACCCGGCTGATTTACCTTCCTAGGGTTACTGTTAGGCTTAGGCCTAGGACTTTTAAAACCAGGAAGCCCTGTGCTCCAGGCACACTGCAGCTGTTAAAGGCATCCCAAGGGGAGCGCAAAAGTGACACAACTAGGCTGCCTCCACTGCTATTTCCATGAGACCATCCCGAACCATAGGCTGATTTTCCTTCCTAGGCTTAAGGTTTGAGTTAGGCCTAGGGTTAATGTTCTTTTAACCAGAAAGCCCTGAGTTCCAAGAACACAGCAGCTGCGAAGGACTGTCCAAGAAGAGCGCAGAAGTGCCTCAACATGCCTGCCTCCACAGCTTTTTCCTTGGGGACGTCCCGAAACGAAGGCTGATTTAGAAGCCTCCAGTTTGGGCTAAAGTTGTGGTATTTTACACCAGGAAGCCCTGTGCTCCAAGCACACTGCAGCTGTGAAAGGCATCCCAAGGGGAGCGCAAAAGTGCCACAACATGGCTGTCTCCACAGCTTTTCCCTTGGGATAATTCCTAAACCCAGGCTGATTTAAATGACCAGTGTTACGGTTAGGGTTAGGGTTACGACTAGGTGTAGAGCTTTTTAAACCAGCAAGCTCTGAGCTCCAGGCACACGGCAGCTGCGAAAGGCATCCCAAGGGGAGCACAAAAGTGCCAGAAAATGGCTGCCTCCACACGTTTTCATTGGCACCATTGCTAAGCCTAGGCTGAATCACCTGCCTCCAGTCTCAGCTAGGGACATGGATTTTTAAACCAGGAAGCCCTGAGCTCCAGGCACACGGCAGCTGTGAAAGGCATCCCAAGGGGAGTACAAAAGTGCAACAACATGGCAGCTTTCACAGCTTTTTCCTTGGCACCATCCCTATACCAAGGCTGATTTATCTGCCTAGAGTTAGGGTTAGGGCTCAGCCTAGGGCTAGGATTTTTTTAACCAGGAAGCCCTGAGTTCCAGGCTTACTGCATCTGCCAAAGGCATCCCAAAGGGAGCGCAGAAGGTCCACAACATGGCTGCTTTCACAGCTTTTTCCTTAGGAAGAACCCTAATACCCGGCTGATTTACATTCCTAGGGTTACTGTTAGGCTTAGGCCTAGGACTTTTAAAACCAGGAAGCCCTGTGCTCCAGGCACACTGCAGCTGTTAAAGGCATCCCAAGGGGAGCGCAAAAGTGACACAACTTGGCTGCCTCCACTGCTATTTCCATGAGACCATCCCGAATCATAGGCTGATTTTCCTTCCTAGGCTTAAGGTTTGAGTTAGGCCTAGGGTTAGTGTTCTTTTAACCAGAAAGCCCTGAGTTCCAAGAACACAGCAGCTGCGAAGGACTACCCAAGAAGAGCGCAGAAGTGCCTCAACATGCCTGCCTCCACAGCTTTTTCCTTGGGGACGTACCGAAACGAAGGCTGATTTAGAAGCCTCCAGTTTGGGCTAAAGTTGTGGTTTTTTAAACCAGGAAGCCCTGTGCTCCAAGCACACTGCAGCTGTGAAAGGCATCCCAAGGGGAGCGCAAAAGTGCCACAACATGGCTGTCTCCACAGCTTTTCCCTTGGGATAATTCTTAAACCCAGGCTGATTTAAATGACCAGTGTTACGGATAGGGTTAGGGTTACGCCTAGGTGTAGAGCTTTTTAAACCAGCAAGCTCTGAGCTCCAGGCACACGGCAGCTGCGAAAGGCATCCCAAGGGGAGCACAAAAGTGCCAGAAAATGGCTGCCTCCACACGTTTTCATTGGCACCATTGCTAAGCCTAGGCTGAATCACCTGCCTCCAGTCTCAGCTAGGGACATGGTTTTTTAAACCAGGAAGCCCTGAGCTCCAAGCACACGGCAGCTGTGAAAGGCATCCCAAGGGGAGTACAAAAGTGCAACAACATGGCAGCTTTCACAGCTTTTTCCTTGGCACCATCCCTATACCTAGGCTGATTTATCTGCCTAGGGTTAGGCTTAGGGCTCAGCCTAGGGCTAGGATTTTTTTAAGCAGGAAGCCCTGAGTTCCAGGCTTACTGCATCTGCTAAAGGCATCCCAAAGGGAGCACAGAAGGTCCACAACATGGCTGCTTTCACAGCTTTTTCCTTAGGAAGAACCCTAATACCCGGCTGATTTACCTTCCTAGGGTTACTGTTAGGCTTAGGCCTAGGACTTTTAAAACCAGGAAGCCCTGTGCTCCAGGCACACTGCAGCTGTTAAAGGCATCCCAAGGGGAGCGCAAAAGTGACACAACTTGGCTGCCTCCACTGCTATTTCCATGAGACCATCCCGAATCATAGGCTGATTTTCCTTCCTAGGCTTAAGGTTTGAGTTAGGCCTAGGGTTAGTGTTCTTTTAACCAGAAAGCCCTGAGTTCCAAGAACACAGCAGCTGCGAAGGACTGCCCAAGAAGAGCGCAGAAGTGCCTCAACATGCCTGCCTCCACAGCTTTTTCCTTGGGGACGTCCCGAAACGAAGGCTGATTTAGAAGCCTCCAGTTTGGGCTAAAGTTGTGGTTTTTTAAACCAGGAAGCCCTGTGCTCCAAGCATACTGCAGCTGTGAAAGGCATCCCAAGGGGAGCGCAAAAGTGCCACAACATGGCTGTCTCCACAGCTTTTCCCTTGGGATAATTCCTAAACCCAGGCTGATTTAAATGACCAGTGTTACGGTTAGGGTTAGGGTTACGCCTAGGTGTAGAGCTTTTTAAACCAGCAAGCTCTGAGCTCCAGGCACACGGCAGCTGCGAAAGGCATCCCAAGGGGAGCACAAAAGTGCCAGAAAATGGCTGCCTCCACACGTTTTCATTGGCACCATTGCTAAGCCTAGGCTGAATCACCTGCCTCCAGTCCCAGCTAGGGACATGGTTTTTTAAACCAGGAAGCCCTGAGCTCCAAGCACACGGCAGCTGTGAAAGGCATCCCAAGGGGAGTACAAAAGTGCAACAACATGGCAGCTTTCACAGCTTTTTCCTTGGCACCATCCCTATACCTAGGCTGATTTATCTGCCTAGGGTTAGGCTTAGGGCTCAGCCTAGGGCTAGGAATTTTTTAAGCAGGAAGCCCTGAGTTCCAGGCTTACTGCATCTGCCAAAGGCATCCCAAAGGGAGCGCAGAAGTGCCACAACATGGCTGCTTTCACAGCTTTTTCCTTAGGAAGAACCCTAATACCCGGCTGATTTACCTTCCTAGGGTTACTGTTAGGCTTAGGCCTAGGACTTTTAAAACCAGGAAGCCCTGTGCTCCAGGCACACTGCAGCTGTTACAGGCATCCCAAGGGGAGTGCAAAAGTGACACAACTTGGCTGCCTCCACTGCTATTTCCATGAGACCATCCCGAATCATAGGCTGATTTTCCTTCCTAGGCTTAAGGTTTGAGTTAGGCCTAGGGTTAGTGTTCTTTTAACCAGAAAGCACTGAGTTCCAAGAACACAGCAGCTGCGAAGGACTACCCAAGAAGAGCACAGAAGTGTCTCAACATGCCTGCCTCCACAGCTTTTTCCTTGGGGACGTCCCGAAACGAAGGCTGATTTAGAAGCCTCCATTTTGGGCTAAAGTTGTGGTTTTTTACACCAGGAAGCCCTGTGCTCCAAGCACACTGCAGCTGTGAAAGGCATCCCAAGGGGAGCGCAAAAGTGCCACAACATGGCTGTCTCCACAGCTTTTCCCTTGGAATAATTCCTAAACCCAGGCTGATTTAAATGACCAGTGTTACGGTTAGGGTTAGGGTTACGCCTAGGTGTAGAGCTTTTTAAACCAGCAAGCTCTGAGCTCCAGGCACACGGCAGCTGCGAAAGGCATCCCAAGGGGAGCACAAAAGTGCCAGAAAATGGCTGCCTCCACACGTTTTCATTGGCACCATTGCTAAGCCTAGGCTGAATCACCTGCCTCCAGTCTCAGCTAGGGACATGGATTTTTAAACCAGGAAGCCCTGAGCTCCAGGCACACGGCAGCTGTGAAAGGCATCCCAAGGGGAGTACAAAAGTGCAACAACATGGCAGCTTTCACAGCTTTTTCCTTGGCACCATCCCTATACCTAGGCTGATTTATCTGCCTAGAGTTAGGGTTAGGGCTCAGCCTAGGGCTAGGATTTTTTTAACCAGGAAGCCCTGAGTTCCAGGCTTACTGCATCTGCCAAAGGCATCCCAAAGGGAGCGCAGAAGGTCCACAACATGGCTGCTTTCACAGCTTTTTCCTTAGGAAGAACCCTAATACCCGGCTGATTTACCTTCCTAGGGTTACTGTTAGGCTTAGGCCTAGGACTTTTAAAACCAGGAAGCCCTGTGCTCCAGGCACACTGCAGCTGTTAAAGGCATCCCAAGGGGAGCGCAAAAGTGACACAACTTGGCTGCCTCCACTGCTATTTCCATGAGACCATCCCGAATCATAGGCTGATTTTCCTTCCTAGGCTTAAGGTTTGAGTTAGGCCTAGGGTTAGTGTTCTTTTAACCAGAAAGCCCTGAATTCCAAGAAAACAGCAGCTGCGAAGGACTGTCCAAGAAGAGCGCAGAAGTGCCTCAACATGCCTGCCTCCACAGCTTTTTCCTTGGGGACGTCCCGAAACGAAGGCTGATTTAGAAGCCTCCAGTTTGGGCTAAAGTTGTGGTATTTTACACCAGGAAGCCCTGTGCTCCAAGCACACTGCAGCTGTGAAAGGCATCCCAAGGGGAGCGCAAAAGTGCCACAACATGGCTGTCTCCACAGCTTTTCCCTTGGGATAATTCCTAAACCCAGGCTGATTTAAATGACCAGTGTTACGGTTAGGGTTAGGGTTACGCCTAGGTGTAGAGCTTTTTAAACCAGCAAGCTCTGAGCTCCAGGCACACGGCAGCTGCGAAAGGCATCCCAAGGGGAGCACAAAAGTGCCAGAAAATGGCTGCCTCCACACGTTTTCATTGGCACCATTGCTAAGCCTAGGCTGAATCACCTGCCTCCAGTCTCAGCTAGGGACATGGTTTTTTAAACCAGGAAGCCCTGAGCTCCAGGCACACGGCAGCTGTGAAAGGCATCCCAAGGGGAGTACAAAAGTGCAACAACATGGCAGCTTTCACAGCTTTTTCCTTGGCACCATCCCTATACCTAGGCTGATTTATCTGCCTAGAGTTAGGGTTAGGGCTCAGCCTAGGGCTAGGATTTTTTTAACCAGGAAGCCCTGAGTTCCAGGCTTACTGCATCTGCCAAAGGCATCCCAAAGGGAGCACAGAAGTGCCACAACATGGCTGCTTTCACAGCTTTTTCCTTAGGAAGAACCCTAATACCCGGCTGATTTACCTTCCTAGGGTTACTGTTAGGCTTAGGCCTAGGACTTTTAAAACCAGGAAGCCCTGTGCTCCAGGCACACTGCAGCTGTTAAAGGCATCCCAAGGGGAGCGCAAAAGTGACACAACTTGGCTGCCTCCACTGCTATTTCCATGAGACCATCCCGAATCATAGGCTGATTTTCCTTCCTAGGCTTAAGGTTTGAGTTAGGCCTAGGGTTAGTGTTCTTTTAACCAGAAAGCCCTGAGTTCCAAGAACACAGCAGCTGCGAAGGACTACCCAAGAAGAGCGCAGAAGTGCCTCAACATGCCTGCCTCCACAGCTTTTTCCTTGGGGACGTACCGAAACGAAGGCTGATTTAGAAGCCTCCAGTTTGGGCTAAAGTTGTGGTTTTTTAAACCAGGAAGCCCTGTGCTCCAAGCACACTGCAGCTGTGAAAGGCATCCCAAGGGGAGCGCAAAAGTGCCACAACATGGCTGTCTCCACAGCTTTTCCCTTGGGATAATTCCTAAACCCAGGCTGATTTAAATGACCAGTGTTACGGTTAGGGTTAGGGTTACGACTAGGTGTAGAGCTTTTTAAACCAGCAAGCTCTGAGCTCCAGGCACACGGCAGCTGCGAAAGGCATCCCAAGGGGAGCACAAAAGTGCCAGAAAATGGCTGCCTCCACACGTTTTCATTGGCACCATTGCTAAGCCTAGGCTGAATCACCTGCCTCCAGTCTCAGCTAGGGACATGGTTTTTTAAACCAGGAAGCCCTGAGCTCCAAGCACACGGCAGCTGTGAAAGGCATCCCAAGGGGAGTACAAAAGTGCAACAACATGGCAGCTTTCACAGCTTTTTCCTTGGCACCATCCCTATACCTAGGCTGATTTATCTGCCTAGAGTTAGGGTTAGGGCTCAGCCTAGGGCAAGGATTTTTTTAACCAGGAAGCCCTGAGTTCCAGGCTTACTGCATCTGCCAAAGGCATCCCAAAGGGAGCGCAGAAGTGCCACAACATGGCTGCTTTCACAGCTTTTTCCTTAGGAAGAACCCTAATACCCGGCTGATTTACCTTCCTAGGGTTACTGTTAGGCTTAGGCCTAGGACTTTTAAAACCAGGAAGCCCTGTGCTCCAGGCACACTGCAGCTGTTAAAGGCATCCCAAGGGGAGCGCAAAAGTGACACAACTTGGCTGCCTCCACTGCTATTTCCATGAGACCATCCCAAATCATAGGCTGATTTTCCTTCCTAGGCTTAAGGTTTGAGTTAGGCCTAGGGTTAGTGTTCTTTTAACCAGAAAGCCCTGAATTCCAAGAACACAGCAGCTGCGAAGGACTACCCAAGAAGAGCGCAGAAGTGCCTCAACATGCCTGCCTCCACAGCTTTTTCCTTGGGGACGTACCGAAACGAAGGCTGATTTAGAAGCCTCCAGTTTGGGCTAAAGTTGTGGTATTTTAAACCAGGAAGCCCTGTGCTCCAAGCACACTGCAGCTGTGAAAGGCATCCCAAGGGGAGCGCAAAAGTGCCACAACATGGCTGTCTCCACAGCTTTTCCCTTGGGATAATTCGTAAACCCAGGCTGATTTAAATGACCAGTGTTACGGATAGGTTTAGGGTTACGCCTAGGTGTAGAGCTTTTTAAACCAGCAAGCTCTGAGCTCCAGGCACACGGCAGCTGCGAAAGGCATCCCAAGGGGAGCACAAAAGTGCCAGAAAATGGCTGCCTCCACACGTTTTCATTGGCACCATTGCTAAGCCTAGGCTGAATCACCTGCCTCCAGTCTCAGCTAGGGACATGGTTTTTAAAACCAGGAAGCCCTGAGCTCCAAGCACACGACAGCTGTGAAAGGCATCCCAAGGGGAGTACAAAAGTGCAACAACATGGCAGCTTTCACAGCTTTTTCCTTGGCACCATCCCTATACCTAGGCTGATTTATCTGCCTAGAGTTAGGGTTAGGGCTCTGCCTAGGGCAAGGATTTTTTTAAGCAGGAAGCCCTGAGTTCCAGGCTTACTGCATCTGCCAAAGGCATCCCAAAGGGAGCGCAGAAGTGCCACAACATGGCTGCTTTCACAGCTTTTTCCTTAGGAAGAACCCTAATACCCGGCTGATTTACCTTCCTAGGGTTACTGTTAGGCTTAGGCCTAGGACTTTTAAAACCAGGAAGCCCTGTGCTCCAGGCACACTGCAGCTGCGAAAGGCATCCCAAGGGGAGCGCAAAAGTGACACAACTTGGCTGCCTCCACTGCTATTTCCATGAGACCATCCCGAATCATAGGCTGATTTTCCTTCCTAGGCTTAAGGTTTGAGTTAGGCCTAGGGTTAGTGTTCTTTTAACCAGAAAGCCCTGAGTTCCAAGAACACAGCAGCTGCGAAGGACTACCCAAGAAGAGCGCAGAAGTGCCTCAACATGCCTGCCTCCACAGCTTTTTCCTTGGGGACGTACCGAAACGAAGGCTGATTTAGAAGCCTCCAGTTTGGGCTAAAGTTGTGGTTTTTTAAACCAGGAAGCCCTGTGCTCCAAGCACACTGCAGCTGTGAAAGGCATCCCAAGGGGAGCGCAAAAGTGCCACAACATGGCTGTCTCCACAGCTTTTCCCTTGGGATAATTCTTAAACCCAGGCTGATTTAAATGACCAGTGTTACGGATAGGGTTAGGGTTACGCCTAGGTGTAGAGCTTTTTAAACCAGCAAGCTCTGAGCTCCAGGCACACGGCAGCTGCGAAAGGCATCCCAAGGGGAGCACAAAAGTGCCAGAAAATGGCTGCCTCCACACGTTTTCATTGGCACCATTGCTAAGCCTAGGCTGAATCACCTGCCTCCAGTCTCAGCTAGGGACATGGTTTTTTAAACCAGGAAGCCCTGAGCTCCAAGCACACGGCAGCTGTGAAAGGCATCCCAAGGGGAGTACAAAAGTGCAACAACATGGCAGCTTTCACAGCTTTTTCCTTGGCACCATCCCTATACCTAGGCTGATTTATCTGCCTAGAGTTAGGGTTAGGGCTCAGCCTAGGGCAAGGATTTTTTTAAGCAGGAAGCCCTGAGTTCCAGGCTTACTGCATCTGCCAAAGGCATCCCAAAGGGAGCGCAGAAGTGCCACAACATGGCTGCTTTCACAGCTTTTTCCTTAGGAAGAACCCTAATACCCGGCTGATTTACCTTCCTAGGGTTACTGTTAGGCTTAGGCCTAGGACTTTTAAAACCAGGAAGCCCTGTGCTCCAGGCACACTGCAGCTGTTAAAGGCATCCCAAGGGGAGCGCAAAAGTGACACAACTAGGCTGCCTCCACTGCTATTTCCATGAGACCATCCCGAACCATAGGCTGATTTTCCTTCCTAGGCTTAAGGTTTGAGTTAGGCCTAGGGTTAATGTTCTTTTAACCAGAAAGCCCTGAGTTCCAAGAACACAGCAGCTGCGAAGGACTGTCCAAGAAGAGCGCAGAAGTGCCTCAACATGCCTGCCTCCACAGCTTTTTCCTTGGGGACGTCCCGAAACGAAGGCTGATTTAGAAGCCTCCAGTTTGGGCTAAAGTTGTGGTATTTTACACCAGGAAGCCCTGTGCTCCAAGCACACTGCAGCTGTGAAAGGCATCCCAAGGGGAGCGCAAAAGTGCCACAACATGGCTGTCTCCACAGCTTTTCCCTTGGGATAATTCCTAAACCCAGGCTGATTTAAATGACCAGTGTTACGGTTAGGGTTAGGGTTACGACTAGGTGTAGAGCTTTTTAAACCAGCAAGCTCTGAGCTCCAGGCACACGGCAGCTGCGAAAGGCATCCCAAGGGGAGCACAAAAGTGCCAGAAAATGGCTGCCTCCACACGTTTTCATTGGCACCATTGCTAAGCCTAGGCTGAATCACCTGCCTCCAGTCTCAGCTAGGGACATGGATTTTTAAACCAGGAAGCCCTGAGCTCCAGGCACACGGCAGCTGTGAAAGGCATCCCAAGGGGAGTACAAAAGTGCAACAACATGGCAGCTTTCACAGCTTTTTCCTTGGCACCATCCCTATACCAAGGCTGATTTATCTGCCTAGAGTTAGGGTTAGGGCTCAGCCTAGGGCTAGGATTTTTTTAACCAGGAAGCCCTGAGTTCCAGGCTTACTGCATCTGCCAAAGGCATCCCAAAGGGAGCGCAGAAGGTCCACAACATGGCTGCTTTCACAGCTTTTTCCTTAGGAAGAACCCTAATACCCGGCTGATTTACATTCCTAGGGTTACTGTTAGGCTTAGGCCTAGGACTTTTAAAACCAGGAAGCCCTGTGCTCCAGGCACACTGCAGCTGTTAAAGGCATCCCAAGGGGAGCGCAAAAGTGACACAACTTGGCTGCCTCCACTGCTATTTCCATGAGACCATCCCGAATCATAGGCTGATTTTCCTTCCTAGGCTTAAGGTTTGAGTTAGGCCTAGGGTTAGTGTTCTTTTAACCAGAAAGCCCTGAGTTCCAAGAACACAGCAGCTGCGAAGGACTACCCAAGAAGAGCGCAGAAGTGCCTCAACATGCCTGCCTCCACAGCTTTTTCCTTGGGGACGTACCGAAACGAAGGCTGATTTAGAAGCCTCCAGTTTGGGCTAAAGTTGTGGTTTTTTAAACCAGGAAGCCCTGTGCTCCAAGCACACTGCAGCTGTGAAAGGCATCCCAAGGGGAGCGCAAAAGTGCCACAACATGGCTGTCTCCACAGCTTTTCCCTTGGGATAATTCTTAAACCCAGGCTGATTTAAATGACCAGTGTTACGGATAGGGTTAGGGTTACGCCTAGGTGTAGAGCTTTTTAAACCAGCAAGCTCTGAGCTCCAGGCACACGGCAGCTGCGAAAGGCATCCCAAGGGGAGCACAAAAGTGCCAGAAAATGGCTGCCTCCACACGTTTTCATTGGCACCATTGCTAAGCCTAGGCTGAATCACCTGCCTCCAGTCTCAGCTAGGGACATGGTTTTTTAAACCAGGAAGCCCTGAGCTCCAAGCACACGGCAGCTGTGAAAGGCATCCCAAGGGGAGTACAAAAGTGCAACAACATGGCAGCTTTCACAGCTTTTTCCTTGGCACCATCCCTATACCTAGGCTGATTTATCTGCCTAGAGTTAGGGTTAGGGCTCAGCCTAGGGCAAGGATTTTTTTAAGCAGGAAGCCCTGAGTTCCAGGCTTACTGCATCTGCCAAAGGCATCCCAAAGGGAGCGCAGAAGTGCCACAACATGGCTGCTTTCACAGCTTTTTCCTTAGGAAGAACCCTAATACCCGGCTGATTTACCTTCCTAGGGTTACTGTTAGGCTTAGGCCTAGGACTTTTAAAACCAGGAAGCCCTGTGCTCCAGGCAAACTGCAGCTGTTAAAGGCATCCCAAGGGGAGCGCAAAAGTGACACAACTAGGCTGCCTCCACTGCTATTTCCATGAGACCATCCCGAATCATAGGCTGATTTTCCTTCCTAGGCTTAAGGTTTGAGTTAGGCCTAGGGTTAGTGTTCTTTTAACCAGAAAGCCCTGAGTTCCAAGAACACAGCAGCTGCGAAGGACTGTCCAAGAAGAGCGCAGAAGTGCCTCAACATGCCTGCCTCCACAGCTTTTTCCTTGGGGACGTCCCGAAACGAAGGCTGATTTAGAAGCCTCCAGTTTGGGCTAAAGTTGTGGTATTTTACACCAGGAAGCCCTGTGCTCCAAGCACACTGCAGCTGTGAAAGGCATCCCAAGGGGAGCGCAAAAGTGCCACAACATGGCTGTCTCCACAGCTTTTCCCTTGGGATAATTCCTAAACCCAGGCTGATTTAAATGACCAGTGTTACGGTTAGGGTTAGGGTTACGCCTAGGTGTAGAGCTTTTTAAACCAGCAAGCTCTGAGCTCCAGGCACACGGCAGCTGCGAAAGGCATCCCAAGGGGAGCACAAAAGTGCCAGAAAATGGCTGCCTCCACACGTTTTCATTGGCACCATTGCTAAGCCTAGGCTGAATCACCTGCCTCCAGTCTCAGCTAGGGACATGGATTTTTAAACCAGGAAGCCCTGAGCTCCAGGCACACGGCAGCTGTGAAAGGCATCCCAAGGGGAGTACAAAAGTGCAACAACATGGCAGCTTTCACAGCTTTTTCCTTGGCACCATCCCTATACCTAGGCTGATTTATCTGCCTAGAGTTAGGGTTAGGGCTCAGCCTAGGGCTAGGATTTTTTTAACCAGGAAGCCCTGAGTTCCAGGCTTACTGCATCTGCCAAAGGCATCCCAAAGGGAGCGCAGAAGGTCCACAACATGGCTGCTTTCACAGCTTTTTCCTTAGGAAGAACCCTAATACCCGGCTGATTTACATTCCTAGGGTTACTGTTAGGCTTAGGCCTAGGACTTTTAAAACCAGGAAGCCCTGTGCTCCAGGCACACTGCAGCTGTTAAAGGCATCCCAAGGGGAGCGCAAAAGTGACACAACTTGGCTGCCTCCACTGCTATTTCCATGAGACCATCCCGAATCATAGGCTGATTTTCCTTCCTAGGCTTAAGGTTTGAGTTAGGCCTAGGGTTAGTGTTCTTTTACCAGAAAGCCCTGAGTTCCAAGAACACAGCAGCTGCGAAGGACTACCCAAGAAGAGCGCAGAAGTGCCTCAACATGCCTGCCTCCACAGCTTTTTCCTTGGGGACGTACCGAAACGAAGGCTGATTTAGAAGCCTCCAGTTTGGGCTAAAGTTGTGGTTTATTAAACCAGGAAGCCCTGTGCTCCAAGCACACTGCAGCTGTGAAAGGCATCCCAAGGGGAGCGCAAAAGTGCCACAACATGGCTGTCTCCACAGCTTTTCCCTTGGGATAATTCCTAAACCCAGGCTGATTTAAATGACCAGTGTTACGGATAGGGTTAGGGTTACGCCTAGGTGTAGAGCTTTTTAAACCAGCAAGCTCTGAGCTCCAGGCACACGGCAGCTGCGAAAGGCATCCCAAGGGGAGCACAAAAGTGCCAGAAAATGGCTGCCTCCACACGTTTTCATTGGCACCATTGCTAAGCCTAGGCTGAATCACCTGCCTCCAGTCTCAGCTAGGGACATGGTTTTTAAAACCAGGAAGCCCTGAGCTCCAAGCACACGACAGCTGTGAAAGGCATCCCAAGGGGAGTACAAAAGTGCAACAACATGGCAGCTTTCACAGCTTTTTCCTTGGCACCATCCCTATACCTAGGCTGATTTATCTGCCTAGAGTTAGGGTTAGGGCTCAGCCTAGGGCAAGGATTTTTTTAAGCAGGAAGCCCTGAGTTCCAGGCTTACTGCATCTGCCAAAGGCATCCCAAAGGGAGCGCAGAAGTGCCACAACATGGCTGCTTTCACAGCTTTTTCCTTAGGAAGAACCCTAATACCCGGCTGATTTACCTTCCTAGGGTTACTGTTAGGCTTAGGCCTAGGACTTTTAAAACCAGGAAGCCCTGTGCTCCAGGCACACTGCAGCTGTTAAAGGCATCCCCAGGGGAGCGCAAAAGTGACACAACTTGGCTGCCTCCACTGCTATTTCCATGAGACCATCCCGAATCATAGGCTGATTTTCCTTCCTAGGCTTAAGGTTTGAGTTAGGCCTAGGGTTAGTGTTCTTTTAACCAGAAAGCACTGAGTTCCAAGAACACAGCAGCTGCGAAGGACTACCCAAGAAGAGCGCAGAAGTGCCTCAACATGCCTGCCTCCACAGCTTTTTCCTTGGGGACGTACCGAAACGAAGGCTGATTTAGAAGCCTCCAGTTTGGGCTAAAGTTGTGGTTTTTTAAACCAGGAAGCCCTGTGCTCCAAGCACACTGCAGCTGTGAAAGGCATCCCAAGGGGAGCGCAAAAGTGCCACAACATGGCTGTCTCCACAGCTTTTCCCTTGGGATAATTCCTAAACCCAGGCTGATTTAAATGACCAGTGTTACGGATAGGGTTAGGGTTACGCCTAGGTGTAGAGCTTTTTAAACCAGCAAGCTCTGAGCTCCAGGCACACGGCAGCTGCGAAAGGCATCCCAAGGGGAGCACAAAAGTGCCAGAAAATGGCTGCCTCCACACGTTTTCATTGGCACCATTGCTAAGCCTAGGCTGAATCACCTGCCTCCAGTCTCAGCTAGGGACATGGTTTTTTAAACCAGGAAGCCCTGAGCTCCAAGCACACGGCAGCTGTGAAAGGCATCCCAAGGGGAGTACAAAAGTGCAACAACATGGCAGCTTTCACAGCTTTTTCCTTGGCACCATCCCTATACCTAGGCTGATTTATCTGCCTAGAGTTAGGGTTAGGGCTCAGCCTAGGGCAAGGATTTTTTTAAGCAGGAAGCCCTGAGTTCCAGGCTTACTGCATCTGCCAAAGGCATCCCAAAGGGAGCGCAGAAGTGCCACAACATGGCTGCTTTCACAGCTTTTTCCTTAGGAAGAACCCTAATACCCGGCTGATTTACCTTCCTAGGGTTACTGTTAGGCTTAGGCCTAGGACTTTTAAAACCAGGAAGCCCTGTGCTCCAGGCACACTGCAGCTGTTAAAGGCATCCCAAGGGGAGCGCAAAAGTGACACAACTTGGCTGCCTCCACTGCTATTTCCATGAGACCATCCCGAATCATAGGCTGATTTTCCTTCCTAGGCTTAAGGTTTGAGTTAGGCCTAGGGTTAGTGTTCTTTTAACCAGAAAGCCCTGAATTCCAAGAACACAGCAGCTGCGAAGGACTACCCAAGAAGAGCGCAGAAGTGCCTCAACATGCCTGCCTCCACAGCTTTTTCCTTGGGGACGTCCCGAAACGAAGGCTGATTTAGAAGCCTCCAGTTTGGGCTAAAGTAGTGGTTTTTTAAAGCAGGAAGCCCTGTGCTCCAAGCACACTGCAGCTGTGAAAGGCATCCCAAGGGGAGCGCAAAAGTGCCACAACATGGCTGTGTCCACAGCTTTTCCCTTGGGATAATTCCTAAACCCAGGCTGATTTAAATGACCAGTGTTACGGATAGGGTTAGGGTTACGCCTAGGTGTAGAGCTTTTTAAACCAGCAAGCTCTGAGCTCCAGGCACACGGCAGCTGCGAAAGGCATCCCAAGGGGAGCACAAAAGTGCCAGAAAATGGCTGCCTCCACACGTTTTCATTGGCACCATTGCTAAGCCTAGGCTGAATCACCTGCCTCCAGTCTCAGCTAGGGACATGGTTTTTTAAACCAGGAAGCCCTGAGCTCCAAGCACACGGCAGCTGTGAAAGGCATCCCAAGGGGAGTACAAAAGTGCAACAACATGGCAGCTTTCACAGCTTTTTCCTTGGCACCATCCCTATACCTAGGCTGATTTATCTGCCTAGAGTTAGGGTTAGGGCTCAGCCTAGGGCAAGGATTTTTTTAAGCAGGAAGCCCTGAGTTCCAGGCTTACTGCATCTGCCAAAGGCATCCCAAAGGGAGCGCAGAAGTGCCACAACATGGCTGCTTTCACAGCTTTTTCCTTAGGAAGAACCCTAATACCCGGCTGATTTACCTTCCTAGGGTTACTGTTAGGCTTAGGCCTAGGACTTTTAAAACCAGGAAGCCCTGTGCTCCAGGCACACTGCAGCTGTTAAAGGCATCCCAAGGGGAGCGCAAAAGTGACACAACTTGGCTGCCTCCACTGCTATTTCCATGAGACCATCCCGAATCATAGGCTGATTTTCCTTCCTAGGCTTAAGGTTTGAGTTAGGCCTAGGGTTAGTGTTCTTTTAACCAGAAAGCCCTGAGTTCCAAGAACACAGCAGCTGCGAAGGACTACCCAAGAAGAGCGCAGAAGTGCCTCAACATGCCTGCCTCCACAGCTTTTTCCTTGGGGACGTCCCGAAACGAAGGCTGATTTAGAAGCCTCCAGTTTGGGCTAAAGTTGTGGTTTTTTACACCAGGAAGCCCTGTGCTCCAAGCACACTGCAGCTGTGAAAGGCATCCCAAGGGGAGCGCAAAAGTGCCACAACATGGCTGTCTCCACAGCTTTTCCCTTGGGATAATTCCTAAACCCAGGCTGATTTAAATGACCAGTGTTACGGTAAGGGTTAGGGTAACGACTAGGTGTAGAGCTTTTTAAACCAGCAAGCTCTGAGCTCCAGGCACACGGCAGCTGCGAAAGGCATCCCAAGGGGAGCACAAAAGTGCCAGAAAATGGCTGCCTCCACACGTTTTCATTGGCACCATTGCTAAGCCTAGGCTGAATCACCTGCCTCCAGTCTCAGCTAGGGACATTGTTTTTTAAACCAGGAAGCCCTGAGCTCCAGGCACACGGCAGCTGTGAAAGGCATCCCAAGGGGAGTACAAAAGTGCAACAACATGGCAGCTTTCACAGCTTTTTCCTTGGCACGATCCCTATACCTAGGCTGATTTATCTGCCTAGGGTTAGGGTTAGGGCTCAGCCTAGGGCTAGGATTTTTTTAGCCAGGAAGCCCTGAGTTCCCGGCTTACTGCATCTGCCAAAGGCATCCCAAAGGGAGCGCAGAAGTGCCACAACATGGCTGCTTTCACAGCTTTTTCCTTAGGAAGAACCCTAATACCCGGCTGATTTACCTTCCTAGGGTTACTGTTAGGCTTAGGCCTAGGACTTTTAAAACCAGGAAGCCCTGTGCTCCAGGCACACTGCAGCTGTTAAAGGCATCCCAAGGGGAGCGCAAAAGTGACACAACTTGGCTGCCTCCACTGCTATTTCCATGAGACCATCCCGAATCATAGGCTGATTTTCCTTCCTAGGCTTAAGGTTTGAGTTAGGCCTAGGGTTAGTGTTCTTTTAACCAGAAAGCACTGAGTTCCAAGAACACAGCAGCTGCGAAGGACTGCCCAAGAAGAGCGCAGAAGTGCCTCAACATGCCTGCCTGCACAGCTTTTTCCTTGGGGACGTCCCGAAACGAAGGCTGATTTAGAAGCCTCCAGTTTGGGCTAAAGTTGTGGTTTTTTAAACCAGGAAGCCCTGTGCTCCAAGCACACTGCAGCTGTGAAAGGCATCCCAAGGGGAGCGCAAAAGTGCCACAACATGGCTGTCTCCACAGCTTTTCCCTTGGGATAATTCCTAAACCCAGGCTGATTTAAATGACCAGTGTTACGGTAAGGGTTAGGGTAACGACTAGGTGTAGAGCTTTTTAAACCAGCAAGCTCTGAGCTCCAGGCACACGGCAGCTGCGAAAGGCATCCCAAGGGGAGCACAAAAGTGCCAGAAAATGGCTGCCTCCACACGTTTTCATTGGCACCATTGCTAAGCCTAGGCTGAATCACCTGCCTCCAGTCTCAGCTAGGGACATGGTTTTTTAAACCAGGAAGCCCTGAGCTCCAAGCACACGGCAGCTGTGAAAGGCATCCCAAGGGGAGTACAAAAGTGCAACAACATGGCAGCTTTCACAGCTTTTTCCTTGGCACCATCCCTATACCTAGGCTGATTTATCTGCCTAGAGTTAGGGTTAGGGCTCAGCCTAGGGCAAGGATTTTTTTAAGCAGGAAGCCCTGAGTTCCAGGCTTACTGCATCTGCCAAAGGCATCCCAAAGGGAGCGCAGAAGTGCCACAACATGGCTGCTTTCACAGCTTTTTCCTTAGGAAGAACCCTAATACCCGGCTGATTTACCTTCCTAGGGTTACTGTTAGGCTTAGGCCTAGGACTTTTAAAACCAGGAAGCCCTGTGCTCCAGGCACACTGCAGCTGTTAAAGGCATCCCAAGGGGAGCGCAAAAGTGACACAACTTGGCTGCCTCCACTGCTATTTCCATGAGACCATCCCGAATCATAGGCTGATTTTCCTTCCTAGGCTTAAGGTTTGAGTTAGCCCTAGGGTTAGTGTTCTTTTAACCAGAAAGCCCTGAGTTCCAAGAACACAGCAGCTGCGAAGGACTACCCAAGAAGAGCGCAGAAGTGCCTCAACATGCCTGCCTGCACAGCTTTTTCCTTGGGGACGTCCCGAAACGAAGGCTGATTTAG
The DNA here is from genome assembly GCF_027887145.1 of Ammospiza caudacuta. Taxonomy (NCBI): domain Eukaryota; kingdom Metazoa; phylum Chordata; class Aves; order Passeriformes; family Passerellidae; genus Ammospiza; species Ammospiza caudacuta. The sequence goes on along the minus strand of NW_026683128.1, from coordinate 804,346 downwards.
AAGCCTCCAGTTTGGGCTAAAGTTGTGGTTTTTTACACCAGGAAGCCCTGTGCTCCAAGCACACTGCAGCTGTGAAAGGCATCCCAAGGGGAGCGCAAAAGTGCCACAACATGGCTGTCTCCACAGCTTTTCCCTTGGGATAATTCCTAAACCCAGGCTGATTTAAATGACCAGTGTTACGGTAAGTGTTAGGGTAACGCCTAGGTGTAGAGCTTTTTAAACCAGCAAGCTCTGAGCTCCAGGCACACGGCAGCTGCGAAAGGCATCCCAAGGGGAGCACAAAAGTGCCAGAAAATGGCTGCCTCCACACGTTTTCATTGGCACCATTGCTAAGCCTAGGCTGAATCACCTGCCTCCAGTCTCAGCTAGGGACATGGATTTTTAAACCAGGAAGCCCTGAGCTCCAGGCACACGGCAGCTGTGAAAGGCATCCCAAGGGGAGTACAAAAGTGCAACAACATGGCAGCTTTCACAGCTTTTTCCTTGGCACCATCCCTATACCAAGGCTGATTTATCTGCCTAGAGTTAGGGTTAGGGCTCAGCCTAGGGCTAGGAATTTTTTAAGCAGGAAGCCCTGAGTTCCAGGCTTACTGCATCTGCCAGAGGCATCCCAAAGGGAGCGCAGAAGTGCCACAACATGGCTGCTTTCACAGCTTTTTCCTTAGGAAGAACCCTAATACCCGGCTGATTTACCTTCCTAGGGTTACTGTTAGGCCTAGGCCTAGGACTTTTAAAACCAGGAAGCCCTGTGCTCCAGGCACACTGCAGCTGTTAAAGGCATCCCAAGGGGAGCGCAAAAGTGACACAACTTGGCTGCCTCCACTGCTATTTCCATGAGACCATCCCGAATCATAGGCTGATTTTCCTTCCTAGGCTTAAAGTTTGAGTTAGGCCTAGGGTTAGTGTTCTTTTAACCAGAAAGCCCTGAGTTCCAAGAACACAGCAGCTGCGAAGGACTGCCCAAGAAGAGCGCAGAAGTGCCTCAACATGCCTGCCTCCACAGCTTTTTCCTTGGGGACGTCCCGAAACGAAGGCTGATTTAGAAGCCTCCAGTTTGGGCTAAAGTTGTGGTTTTTTAAACCAGGAAGCCCTGTGCTCCAAGCACACTGCAGCTGTGAAAGGCATCCCAAGGGGAGCGCAAAAGTGCCACAACATGGCTGTCTCCACAGCTTTTCCCTTGGGATAATTCCTAAACCCAGGCTGATTTAAATGACCAGTGTTACGGTTAGGGTTAGGGTTACGCCTAGGTGTAGAGCTTTTTAAACCAGCAAGCTCTGAGCTCCAGGCACACGGCAGCTGCGAAAGGCATCCCAAGGGGAGCACAAAAGTGCCAGAAAATGGCTGCCTCCACACGTTTTCATTGGCACCATTGCTAAGCCTAGGCTGAATCACCTGCCTCCAGTCTCAGCTAGGGACATGGATTTTTAAACCAGGAAGCCCTGAGCTCCAGGCACACGGCAGCTGTGAAAGGCATCCCAAGGGGAGTACAAAAGTGCAACAACATGGCAGCTTTCACAGCTTTTTCCTTGGCACCATCCCTATACCTAGGCTGATTTATCTGCCTAGAGTTAGGGTTAGGGCTCAGCCTAGGGCTAGGATTTTTTTAAGCAGGAAGCCCTGAGTTCCAGGCTTACTGCATCTGCCAAAGGCATCCCAAAGGGAGCGCAGAAGTGCCACAACATGGCTGCTTTCACAGCTTTTTCCTTAGGAAGAACCCTAATACCCGGCTGATTTACCTTCCTAGGGTTACTGTTAGGCTTAGGCCTAGGACTTTTAAAACCAGGAAGCCCTGTGCTCCAGGCACACTGCAGCTGTTAAAGGCATCCCAAGGGGAGCGCAAAAGTGACACAACTTGGCTGCCTCCACTGCTATTTCCATGAGACCATCCCGAATCATAGGCTGATTTTCCTTCCTAGGCTTAAGGTTTGAGTTAGGCCTAGGGTTAGTGTTCTTTTAACCAGAAAGCCCTGAGTTCCAAGAACACAGCAGCTGCAAAGGACTGTCCAAGAAGAGCGCAGAAGTGCCTCAACATGCCTGCCTCCACAGCTTTTTCCTTGGGGACGTCCCGAAACGAAGGCTGATTTAGAAGCCTCCAGTTTGGGCTAAAGTTGTGGTATTTTACACCAGGAAGCCCTGTGCTCCAAGCACACTGCAGCTGTGAAAGGCATCCCAAGGGGATCGCAAAAGTGCCACAACATGGCTGTCTCCACAGCTTTTCCCTTGGGATAATTCCTAAACCCAGGCTGATTTAAATGACCAGTGTTACGGTTAGGGTTAGGGTTACGCCTAGGTGTAGAGCTTTTTAAACCAGCAAGCTCTGAGCTCCAGGCACACGGCAGCTGCAAAAGGCATCCCAAGGGGAGCACAAAAGTGCCAGAAAATGGCTGCCTCCACACGTTTTCATTGGCACCATTGCTAAGCCTAGGCTGAATCACCTGCCTCCAGTCTCAGCTAGGGACATGGATTTTTAAACCAGGAAGCCCTGAGCTCCAGGCACACGGCAGCTGTGAAAGGCATCCCAAGGGGAGTACAAAAGTGCAACAACATGGCAGCTTTCACAGCTTTTTCCTTGGCACCATCCCTATACCTAGGCTGATTTATCTGCCTAGAGTTAGAGTTAGGGCTCAGCCTAGGGCAAGGATTTTTTTAAGCAGGAAGCCCTGAGTTCCAGGCTTACTGCATCTGCCAAAGGCATCCCAAAGGGAGCGCAGAAGTGCCACAAGATGGCTGCTTTCACAGCTTTTTCCTTAGGAAGAACCCTAATACCCGGCTGATTTACCTTCCTAGGGTTACTGTTAGGCTTAGGCCTAGGACTTTTAAAACCAGGAAGCCCTGTGCTCCAGGCACACTGCAGCTGTTAAAGGCATCCCAAGGGGAGCGCAAAAGTGACACAACTTGGCTGCCTCCACTGCTATTTCCATGAGACCATCCCGAATCATAGGCTGATTTTCCTTCCTAGGCTTAAGGTTTGAGTTAGGCCTAGGGTTAGTGTTCTTTTAACCAGAAAGCCCTGAGTTCCAAGAACACAGCAGCTGCGAAGGACTACCCAAGAAGAGCGCAGAAGTGCCTCAACATGCCTGCCTCCACAGCTTTTTCCTTGGGGACGTCCCGAAACGAAGGCTGATTTAGAAGCCTCCAGTTTGGGCTAAAGTTGTGGTTTTTTAAAGCAGGAAGCCCTGTGCTCCAAGCACACTGCAGCTGTGAAAGGCATCCCAAGGGGAGCGCAAAAGTGCCACAACATGGCTGTCTCCACAGCTTTTCCCTTGGGATAATTCCTAAACCCAGGCTGATTTAAATGACCAGTGTTACGGTTAGGGTTAGGGTTATGCCTAGGTGTAGAGCTTTTTAAACCAGCAAGCTCTGAGCTCCAGGCACACGGCAGCTGCGAAAGGCATCCCAAGGGGAGCACAAAAGTGCCAGAAAATGGCTGCCTCCACACGTTTTCATTGGCACCATTGCTAAGCCTAGGCTGAATCACCTGCCTCCAGTCTCAGCTAGGGACATGGTTTTTTAAACCAGGAAGCCCTGAGCTCCAAGCACACGGCAGCTGTGAAAGGCATCCCAAGGGGAGTACAAAAGTGCAACAACATGGCAGCTTTCACAGCTTTTTCCTTGGCACCATCCCTATACCTAGGCTGATTTATTTGCCGAGAGTTAGGGTTAGGGCTCAGCCTAGGGCAAGGATTTTTTTAAGCAGGAAGCCCTGAGTTCCAGGCTTACTGCATCTGCCAAAGGCATCCCAAAGGGAGCGCAGAAGTGCCACAACATGGCTGCTTTCACAGCTTTTTCCTTAGGAAGAACCCTAATACCCGGCTGATTTACCTTCCTAGGGTTACTGTTAGGCTTAGGCCTAGGACTTTTAAAACCAGGAAGCCCTGGGCTCCAGGCACACTGCAGCTGTTAAAGGCATCCCAAAGGGAGCGCAAAAGTGACACAACTTGGCTGCCTCCACTGCTATTTCCATGAGACCATCCCGAATCATAGGCTGATTTTCCTTCCTAGGCTTAAGGTTTGAGTTAGCCCTAGGGTTAGTGTTCTTTTAACCAGAAAGCCCTGAGTTCCAAGAACACAGCACCTGCGAAGGACTACCCAAGAAGAGCGCAGAAGTGCCTCAACATGCCTGCCTGCACAGCTTTTTCCTTGGGGACGTCCCGAAACGAAGGCTGATTTAGAAGCCTCCAGTTTGGGCTAAAGTTGTGGTTTTTTAAACCAGGAAGCCCTGTGCTCCAAGCACACTGCAGCTGTGAAAGGCATCCCAAGGGGAGCGCAAAAGTGCCACAACATGGCTGTCTCCACAGCTTTTCCCTTGGGATAATTCCTAAACCCAGGCTGATTTAAATGACCAGTGTTACGGTAAGGGTTAGGGTTACGCCTAGGTGTAGAGCTTTTTAAACCAGCAAGCTCTGAGCTCCAGGCACACGGCAGCTGCGAAAGGCATCCCAAGGGGAGCACAAAAGTGCCAGAAAATGGCTGCCTCCACACATTTTCATTGGCACCATTGCTAAGCCTAGGCTGAATCACCTGCCTCCAGTCTCAGCTAGGGACATGGATTTTTAAACCAGGAAGCCCTGAGCTCCAGGCACACGGCAGCTGTGAAAGGCATCCCAAGGGGAGTACAAAAGTGCAACAACATGGCAGCTTTCACAGCTTTTTCCTTGGCACCATCCCTATACCTAGGCTGATTTATCTGCCTAGGGTTAGGGTTAGGGCTCAGCCTAGGGCAAGGATTTTTTTAAGCAGGAAGCCCTGAGTTCCAGGCTTACTGCATCTGCCAAAGGCATCCCAAAGGGAGCACAGAAGTGCCACAACATGGCTGCTTTCACAGCTTTTTCCTTAGGAAGAACCCTAATACCCGGCTGATTTACCTTCCTAGGGTTACTGTTAGGCTTAGGCCTAGGACTTTTAAAACCAGGAAGCCCTGTGCTCCAGGCACACTGCAGCTGTTAAAGGCATCCCAAGGGGAGCGCAAAAGTGACACAACTTGGCTGCCTCCACTGCTATTTCCATGAGACCATCCCGAATCATAGGCTGATTTTCCTTCCTAGGCTTAAGGTTTGAGTTAGGCCTAGGGTTAGTGTTCTTTTAACCAGAAAGCCCTGAGTTCCAAGAACACAGCAGCTGCGAAGGACTGCCCAAGAAGAGCGCAGAAGTGCCTCAACATGCCTGCCTCCACAGCATTTTCCTTGGGGACGTCCCAAAACGAAGGCTGATTTAGAAGCCTCCAGTTTGGGCTAAAGTTGTGGTTTTTTACACCAGGAAGCCCTGTGCTCCAAGCACACTGCAGCTGTGAAAGGCATCCCAAGGGGAGCGCAAAAGTGCCACAACATGGCTGTCTCCACAGCTTTTCCCTTGGGATAATTCCTAAACCCAGGCTGATTTAAATGACCAGTGTTACGGTTAGGGTTAGGGTTACGCCTAGGTGTAGAGCTTTTTAAACCAGCAAGCTCTGAGCTCCAGGCACACGGCAGCTGCGAAAGGCATCCCAAGGGGAGCACAAAAGTGCCAGAAAATGGCTGCCTCCACACGTTTTCATTGGCACCATTGCTAAGCCTAGGCTGAATCACCTGCCTCCAGTCTCAGCTAGGGACATGGTTTTTTAAACCAGGAAGCCCTGAGCTCCAGGCACACGGCAGCTGTGAAAGGCATCCCAAGGGGAGTACAAAAGTGCAACAACATGGCAGCTTTCACAGCTTTTTCCTTGGCACCATCCCTATACCTAGGCTGATTTATCTGCCTAGGGTTAGGGTTAGGGCTCAGCCTAGGGCTAGGATTTTTTTAACCAGGAAGCCCTGAGTTCCAGGCTTACTGCATCTGCCAAAGGCATCCCAAAGGGAGCGCAGAAGGTCCACAACATGGCTGCTTTCACAGCTTTTTCCTTAGGAAGAACCCTAATACCCGGCTGATTTACCTTCCTAGGGTTACTGTTAGGCTTAGGCCTAGGACTTTTAAAACCAGGAAGCCCTGTGCTCCAGGCACACTGCAGCTGTTAAAGGCATCCCAAGGGGAGCGCAAAAGTGACACAACTTGGCTGCCTCCACTGCTATTTCCATGAGACCATCCCGAATCATAGGCTGATTTTCCTTCCTAGGCTTAAGGTTTGAGTTAGGCCTAGGGTTAGTGTTCTTTTAACCAGAAAGCCCTGAGTTCCAAGAACACAGCAGCTGCGAAGGACTGTCCAAGAAGAGCGCAGAAGTGCCTCAACATGCCTGCCTCCACAGCTTTTTCCTTGGGGACGTCCCGAAACGAAGGCTGATTTAGAAGCCTCCAGTTTGGGCTAAAGTTGTGGTTTTTTACACCAGGAAGCCCTGTGCTCCAAGCACACTGCAGCTGTGAAAGGCATCCCAAGGGGAGCGCAAAAGTGCCAAAACATGGCTGTCTCCACAGCTTTTCCCTTGGGATAATTCCTAAACCCAGGCTGATTTAAATGACCAGTAATACGGTTAGGGTTAGGGTTACGCCTAGGTGTAGAGCTTTTTAAACCAGCAAGCTCTGAGCTCCAGGCACACGGCAGCTGCGAAAGGCATCCCAAGGGGAGCACAAAAGTGCCAGAAAATGGCTGCCTCCACACGTTTTCATTGGCACCATTGCTAAGCCTAGGCTGAATCACCTGCCTCCAGTCTCAGCTAGGGACATGGTTTTTTAAACCAGGAAGCCCTGAGCTCCAAGCACACGGCAGCTGTGAAAGGCATCCCAAGGGGAGTACAAAAGTGCAACAACATGGCAGCTTTCACAGCTTTTTCCTTGGCACCATCCCTATACCTAGGCTGATTTATCTGCCTAGGGTTAGGGTTAGGGCTCAGCCTAGGGCAAGGATTTTTTTAAGCAGGAAGCCCTGAGTTCCCGGCTTACTGCATCTGCCAAAAGGCATCCCAAATGGAGCGCAGAAGTGCCACAACATGGCTGCTTTCACAGCTTTTTCCTTAGGAAGAACCCTAATACCCGGCTGATTTACCTTCCTAGGGTTACTGTTAGGCTTAGGCCTAGGACTTTTAAAACCAGGAAGCCCTGTGCTCCAGGCACACTGCAGCTGTTAAAGGCATCCCAAGGGGAGCGCAAAAGTGACACAACTTGGCTGCCTCCACTGCTATTTCCATGAGACCATCCCGAATCATAGGCTGATTTTCCTTCCTAGGCTTAAGGTTTGAGTTAGGCCTAGGGTTAGTGTTCTTTTAACCAGAAAGCACTGAGTTCCAAGAACACAGCAGCTGCGAAGGACTGCCCAAGAATAGCACAGAAGTGCCTCAACATGCCTGCCTCCACAGCTTTTTCCTTGGGGACGTCCCGAAACGAAGGCTGATTTAGAAGCCTCCAGTTTGGGCTAAAGTTGTGGTTTTTTACACCAGGAAGCCCTGTGCTCCAAGCACACTGCAGCTGCGAAAGGCATCCCAAGGGGAGCGCAAAAGTGCCACAACATGGCTGTCTCCACAGCTTTTCCCTTGGGATAATTCCTAAACCCAGGCTGATTTAAATGACCAGTGTTACGGTAAGGGTTAGGGTTACGCCTAGGTGTAGAGCTTTTTAAACCAGCAAGCTCTGAGCTCCAGGCACATGGCAGCTGCGAAAGGCATCCCAAGGGGAGCACAAAAGTGCCAGAAAATGGCTGCCTCCACACGTTTTCATTGGCACCATTGCTAAGCCTAGGCTGAATCACCTGCCTCCAGTCTCAGCTAGGGACATGGATTTTTAAACCAGGAAGCCCTGAGCTCCAGGCACCTGACAGCTGTGAAAGGCATCCCAAGGGGAGTACAAAAGTGCAACAACATGGCAGCTTTCACAGCTTTTTCCTTGGCACCATCCCTATACCTAGGCTGATTTATCTGCCTAGAGTTAGGGTTAGGGCTCTGCCTAGGGCAAGGATTTTTTTAAGCAGGAAGCCCTGAGTTCCAGGCTTACTGCATCTGCCAAAGGCATCCCAAAGGGAGCACAGAAGTGCCACAACATGGCTGCTTTCACAGCTTTTTCCTTAGGAAGAACCCTAATACCCGGCTGATTTACCTTCCTAGGGTTACTGTTAGGCTTAGGCCTAGGACTTTTAAAACCAGGAAGCCCTGTGCTCCAGGCACACTGCAGCTGTTAAAGGCATCCCAAGGGGAGCGCAAAAGTGACACAACTTGGCTGCCTCCACTGCTATTTCCATGAGACCATCCCGAATCATAGGCTGATTTTCCTTCCTAGGCTTAAGGTTTGAGTTAGGCCTAGGGTTAGTGTTCTGTTAACCAGAAAGCCCTGAGTTCCAAGAACACAGCAGCTGCGAAGGACTACCCAAGAAGAGCGCAGAAGTGCCTCAACATGCCTGCCTCCACAGCTTTTTCCTTGGGGACGTACCGAAACGAAGGCTGATTTAGAAGCCTCCAGTTTGGGCTAAAGTTGTGGTTTTTTAAACCAGGAAGCCCTGTGCTCCAAGCACACTGCAGCTGTGAAAGGCATCCCAAGGGGAGCGCAAAAGTGCCACAACATGGCTGTCTCCACAGCTTTTCCCTTGGGATAATTCCTAAACCCAGGCTGATTTAAATGACCAGTGTTACGGATAGGGTTAGGGTTACGCCTAGGTGTAGAGCTTTTTAAACCAGCAAGCTCTGAGCTCCAGGCACACGGCAGCTGCGAAAGGCATCCCAAGGGGAGCACAAAAGTGCCAGAAAATGGCTGCCTCCACACGTTTTCATTGGCACCATTGCTAAGCCTAGGCTGAATCACCTGCCTCCAGTCTCAGCTAGGGACATGGATTTTTAAACCAGGAAGCCCTGAGCTCCAGGCACACGGCAGCTTTGAAAGGCATCCCAAGGGGAGTACAAAAGTGCAACAACATGGCAGCTTTCACAGCTTTTTCCTTGGCACCATCCCTATACCTAGGCTGATTTATCTGCCTAGGGTTAGGGTTAGGGCTCAGCCTAGGGCAAGGATTTTTTTAAGCAGGAAGCCCTGAGTTCCAGGCTTACTGCATCTGCCAAAGGCATCCCAAAGGGAGCACAGAAGTGCCACAACATGGCTGCTTTCACAGCTTTTTCCTTAGGAAGAACCCTAATACCCGGCTGATTTACCTTCCTAGGGTTACTGTTAGGCTTAGGCCTAGGACTTTTAAAACCAGGAAGCCCTGTGCTCCAGGCACACTGCAGCTGTTAAAGGCATCCCAAGGGGAGCGCAAAAGTGACACAACTTGGCTGCCTCCACTGCTATTTCCATGAGACCATCCCGAATCATAGGCTGATTTTCCTTCCTAGGCTTAAGGTTTGAGTTAGGCCTAGGGTTAGTGTTCTTTTAACCAGAAAGCCCTGAGTTCCAAGAACACAGCAGCTGCGAAGGACTGCCCAAGAAGAGCGCAGAAGTGCCTCAACATGCCTGCCTCCACAGCTTTTTCCTTGGGGACGTCCCGAAACGAAGGCTGATTTAGAAGCCTCCAGTTTGGGCTAAAGTTGTGGTTTTTTAAACCAGGAAGCCCTGTGCTCCAAGCACACTGCAGCTGTGAAAGGCATCCCAAGGGGAGCGCAAAAGTGCCACAACATGGCTGTCTCCACAGCTTTTCCCTTGGGATAATTCCTAAACCCAGGCTGATTTAAATGACCAGTGTTACGGTTAGGGTTAGGGTTACGCCTAGGTGTAGAGCTTTTTAAACCAGCAAGCTCTGAGCTCCAGGCACACGGCAGCTGCGAAAGGCATCCCAAGGGGAGCACAAAAGTGCCAGAAAATGGCTGCCTCCACACGTTTTCATTGGCACCATTGCTAAGCCTAGGCTGAATCACCTGCCTCCAGTCTCAGCTAGGGACATGGTTTTTTAAACCAGGAAGCCCTGAGCTCCAGGCACACGGCAGCTGTGAAAGGCATCCCAAGGGGAGTACAAAAGTGCAACAACATGGCAGCTTTCACAGCTTTTTCCTTGGCACCATCCCTATACCTAGGCTGATTTATCTGCCTAGGGTTAGGGTTAGGGCTCAGCCTAGGGCAAGGATTTTTTTAAGCAGGAAGCCCTGAGTTCCCGGCTTACTGCATCTGCCAAAAGGCATCCCAAAGGGAGCGCAGAAGTGCCACAACATGGCTGCTTTCACAGCTTTTTCCTTAGGAAGAACCCTAATACCCGGCTGATTTACCTTCCTAGGGTTACTGTTAGGCTTAGGCCTAGGACTTTTAAAACCAGGAAGCCCTGTGCTCCAGGCACACTGCAGCTGTTAAAGGCATCCCCAGGGGAGCGCAAAAGTGACACAACTTGGCTGCCTCCACTGCTATTTCCATGAGACCATCCCGAATCATAGGCTGATTTTCCTTCCTAGGCTTAAGGTTTGAGTTAGGCCTAGGGTTAGTGTTCTTTTAACCAGAAAGCCCTGAGTTCCAAGAACACAGCAGCTGCGAAGGACTGCCCAAGAATAGCACAGAATTGCCTCAACATGCCTGCCTCCACAGCTTTTTCCTTGGGGACGTCCCGAAACGAAGGCTGATTTAGAAGCCTCCAGTTTGGGCTAAAGTTGTGGTTTTTACACCAGGAAGCCCTGTGCTCCAAGCACACTGCAGCTGTGAAAGGCATCCCAAGGGGAGCGCAAAAGTGCCACAACATGGCTGTCTCCACAGCTTTTCCCTTGGGATAATTCCTAAACCCAGGCTGATTTAAATGACCAGTGTTACGGTTAGGGTTAGGGTTACGCCTAGGTGTAGAGCTTTTTAAACCAGCAAGCTCTGAGCTCCAGGCACACGGCAGCTGCGAAAGGCATCCCAAGGGGAGCACAAAAGTGCCAGAAAATGGCTGCCTCCACACGTTTTCATTGGCACCATTGCTAAGCCTAGGCTGAATCACCTGCCTCCAGTCTCAGCTAGGGACATGGATTTTTAAACCAGGAAGCCCTGAGCTCCAGGCACACGGCAGCTGTGAAAGGCATCCCAAGGGGAGTACAAAAGTGCAACAACATGGCAGCTTTCACAGCTTTTTCCTTGGCACCATCCCTATACCTAGGCTGATTTATCTGCCTAGGGTTAGGGTTAGGGCTCAGCCTAGGGCTAGGATTTTTTTAACCAGGAAGCCCTGAGTTCCAGGCTTACTGCATCTGCCAAAGGCATCCCAAAGGGAGCGCAGAAGTGCCACAACATGGCTGCTTTCACAGCTTTTTCCTTAGGAAGAACCCTAATACCCGGCTGATTTACCTTCCTAGGGTTACTGTTAGGCTTAGGCCTAGGACTTTTAAAACCAGGAAGCCCTGTGCTCCAGGCACACTGCAGCTGTTAAAGGCATCCCAAGGGGAGCGCAAAAGTGACACAACTTGGCTGCCTCCACTGCTATTTCCATGAGACCATCCCGAATCATAGGCTGATTTTCCTTCCTAGGCTTAAGGTTTGAGTTAGGCCTAGGGTTAGTGTTCTTTTAACCAGAAAGCACTGAGTTCCAAGAACACAGCAGCTGCGAAGGACTGCCCAAGAAGAGCGCAGAAGTGCCTCAACATGCCTGCCTCCACAGCTTTTTCCTTGGGGACGTCCCGAAACGAAGGCTGATTTAGAAGCCTCCAGTTTGGGCTAAAGTAGTGGTTTTTTAAAGCAGGAAGCCCTGTGCTCCAAGCACACTGCAGCTGTGAAAGGCATCCCAAGGGGAGCGCAAAAGTGCCACAACATGGCTGTCTCCACAGCTTTTCCCTTGGGATAATTCCTAAACCCAGGCTGATTTAAATGACCAGTGTTACGGTTAGGGTTAGGGTTACGCCTAGGTGTAGAGCTTTTTAAACCAGCAAGCTCTGAGCTCCAGGCACACGGCAGCTGCGAAAGGCATCCCAAGGGGAGCACAAAAGTGCCAGAAAATGGCTGCCTCCACATGTTTTCATTGGCACCATTGCTAAGCCTAGGCTGAATCACCTGCCTCCAGTCTCAGCTAGGGACATGGTTTTTTAAACCAGGAAGCCCTGAGCTCCAGGCACACGGCAGCTGTGAAAGGCATCCCAAGGGGAGTACAAAAGTGCAACAACATGGCAGCTTTCACAGCTTTTTCCTTGGCACCATCCCTATACCTAGGCTGATTTATCGGCCAAGAGTTAGGGTTAGGGCTCAGCCTAGGGCTAGGATTTTTTTAAGCAGGAAGCCCTGAGTCCAGGCTTACTGCATCTGCCAAAGGCATCCCAAAGGGAGCGCAGAAGGTCCACAACATGGCTGCTTTCACAGCTTTTTCCTTAGGAAGAACCCTAATACCCGGCTGATTTTCCTTCCTAGGGTTACTGTTAGGCTTAGGCCTAGGACTTTTAAAACCAGGAAGCCCTGTGCTCCAGGCACACTGCAGCTGTTAAAGGCATCCCCAGGGGAGCGCAAAAGTGACACAACTTGGCTGCCTCCACTGCTATTTCCATGAGACCATCCCGAATCATAGGCTGATTTTCCTTCCTAGGCTTAAGGTTTGAGTTAGGCCTAGGGTTAATGTTCTTTTAACCAGAAAGCCCTGAGTTCCAAGAAAACAGCAGCTGCGAAGGACTGTCCAAGAAGAGCGCAGAAGTGCCTCAACATGCCTGCCTCCACAGCTTTTTCCTTGGGGACGTCCCGAAACGAAGGCTGATTTAGAAGCCTCCAGTTTGGGCTAAAGTTGTGGTTTTTTACACCAGGAAGCCCTGTGCTCCAAGCACACTGCAGCTGTGAAAGGCATCCCAAGGGGAGCGCAAAAGTGCCACAACATGGCTGTCTCCACAGCTTTTCCCTTGGGATAATTCCTAAACCCAGGCTGATTTAAATGACCAGTGTTACGGTTAGGGTTAGGGTAACGCCTAGGTGTAGAGCTTTTTAAACCAGCAAGCTCTGAGCTCCAGGCACACGGCAGCTGCGAAAGGCATCCCAAGGGGAGCACAAAAGTGCCAGAAAATGGCTGCCTCCACACGTTTTCATTGGCACCATTGCTAAGCCTAGGCTGAATCACCTGCCTCCAGTCTCAGCTAGGGACATGGTTTTTTAAACCAGGAAGCCCTGAGCTCCAAGCACACGGCAGCTGTGAAAGGCATCCCAAGGGGAGTACAAAAGTGCAACAACATGCCAGCTTTCACAGCTTTTTCCTTGGCACCATCCCTATACCTAGGCTGATTTATCTGCCTAGGGTTAGGGTTAGGGCTCAGCCTAGGTCTAGGATTTTTTTAAGCAGGAAGCCCTGAGTTCCAGGCTTACTGCATCTGCCAAAGGCATCCCAAAGGGAGCGCAGAAGTGCCACAACATGGCTGCTTTCACAGCTTTTTCCTTAGGAAGAACCCTAATACCCGGCTGATTTACCTTCCTAGGGTTACTGTTAGGCTTAGGCCTAGGACTTTTAAAACCAGGAAGCCCTGTGCTCCAGGCACACTGCAGCTGTTAAAGGCATCCCAAGGGGAGCGCAAAAGTGACACAACTTGGCTGCCTCCACTGCTATTTCCATGAGACCATCCCGAATCATAGGCTGATTTTCCTTCCTAGGCTTAAGGTTTGAGTTAGGCCTAGGGTTAGTGTTCTTTTAACCAGAAAGCCCTGAGTTCCAAGAACACAGCAGCTGCGAAGGACTACCCAAGAAGAGCGCAGAAGTGCCTCAACATGCCTGCCTCCACAGCTTTTTCCTTGGGGACGTCCCGAAACGAAGGCTGATTTAGAAGCCTCCAGTTTGGGCTAAAGTTGTGGTATTTTACACCAGGAAGCCCTGTGCTCCAAGCACACTGCAGCTGTGAAAGGCATCCCAAGGGGAGCGCAAAAGTGCCACAACATGGCTGTCTCCACAGCTTTTCCCTTGGGATAATTCCTAAACCCAGGCTGATTTAAATGACCAGTGTTACGGTCAGGGTTAGGGTTACCCCTAGGTGTAGAGCTTTTTAAACCAGCAAGCTCTGAGCTCCAGGCACACGGCAGCTGCGAAAGGCATCCCAAGGGGAGCACAAAAGTGCCAGAAAATGGCTGCCTCCACACGTTTTCATTGGCACCATTGCTAAGCCTAGGCTGAATCACCTGCCTCCAGTCTCAGCTAGGGACATGGTTTTTTAAACCAGGAAGCCCTGAGCTCCAAGCACACGGCAGCTGTGAAAGGCATCCCAAGGGGAGTACAAAAGTGCAACAACATGCCAGCTTTCACAGCTTTTTCCTTGGCACCATCCCTATACCTAGGCTGATTTATCTGCCTAGGGTTAGGGTTAGGGCTCAGCCTAGGGCTAGGATTTTTTTAAGCAGGAAGCCCTGAGTTCCAGGCTTACTGCATCTGCCAAAGGCATCCCAAAGGGAGCGCAGAAGTGCCACAAGATGGCTGCTTTCACAGCTTTTTCCTTAGGAAGAACCCTAATACCCGGCTGATTTACCTTCCTAAGGTTACTGTTAGGCTTAGGCCTAGGACTTTTAAAACCAGGAAGCCCTGTGCTCCAGGCACACTGCAGCTGTTAAAGGCATCCCAAGGGGAGCGCAAAAGTGACACAACTTGGCTGCCTCCACTGCTATTTCCATGAGACCATCCCGAATCATAGGCTGATTTTCCTTCCTAGGCTTAAGGTTTGAGTTAGGCCTAGGGTTAGTGTTCTTTTAACCAGAAAGCCCTGAGTTCCAAGAACACAGCAGCTGCGAAGGACTACCCAAGAAGAGCGCAGAAGTGCCTCAACATGCCTGCCTCCACAGCTTTTTCCTTGGGGACGTCCCGAAACGAAGGCTGATTTAGAAGCCTCCAGTTTGGGCTAAAGTTGTGGTTTTTTACACCAGGAAGCCCTGTGCTCCAAGCACACTGCAGCTGTGAAAGGCATCCCAAGGGGAGCGCAAAAGTGCCACAACATGGCTGTCTCCACAGCTTTTCCCTTGGATAATTCCTAAACCCAGGCTGATTTAAATGACCAGTGTTACGGTTAGGGTTAGGGTTACGCCTAGGTGTAGAGCTTTTTAAACCAGCAAGCTCTGAGTTCCAGGCACACGGCAGCTGCGAAAGGCATCCCAAGGGGAGCACAAAAGTGCCAGAAAATGGCTGCCTCCACACGTTTTCATTGGCACCATTGCTAAGCCTAGGCTGAATCACCTGCCTCCAGTCTCAGCTAGGGACATGGTTTTTTAAACCAGGAAGCCCTGAGCTCCAAGCACACGGCAGCTGTGAAAGGCATCCCAAGGGGAGTACAAAAGTGCAACAACATGCCAGCTTTCACAGCTTTTTCCTTGGCACCATCCCTATACCTAGGCTGATTTATCTGCCTAGGGTTAGGGTTAGGGCTCAGCCTAGGGCTAGGAATTTTTTAAGCAGGAAGCCCTGAGTTCCAGGCTTACTGCATCTGCCAAAGGCATCCCAAAGGGAGCGCAGAAGTGCCACAACATGGCTGCTTTCACAGCTTTTTCCTTAGGAAGAACCCTAATACCCGGCTGATTTACCTTCCTAGGGTTACTGTTAGGCCTAGGCCTAGGACTTTTAAAACCAGGAAGCCCTGTGCTCCAGGCACACTGCAGCTGTTAAAGGCATCCCAAGGGGAGCGCAAAAGTGACACAACTTGGCTGCCTCCACTGCTATTTCCATGAGACCATCCCGAATCATAGGCTGATTTTCCTTCCTAGGCTTAAGGTTTGAGTTAGGCCTAGGGTTAGTGTTCTTTTAACCAGAAAGCCCTGAGTTCCAAGAACACAGCAGCTGCGAAGGACTACCCAAGAAGAGCGCAGAAGTGCCTCAACATGCCTGCCTCCACAGCTTTTTCCTTGGGGACGTCCCGATACGAAGGCTGATTTAGAAGCCTCCAGTTTGGGCTAAAGTTGTGGTTTTTTAAACCAGGAAGCCCTGTGCTCCAAGCACACTGCAGCTGTGAAAGGCATCCCAAGGGGAGCGCAAAAGTGCCACAACATGGCTGTCTCCACAGCTTTTCCCTTGGGATAATTCCTAAACCCAGGCTGATTTAAATGACCAGTGTTACGGTCAGGGTTAGGGTTACGCCTAGGTGTAGAGCTTTTTAAACCAGCAAGCTCTGAGCTCCAGGCACACGGCAGCTGCGAAAGGCATCCCAAGGGGAGCACAGAAGTGCCAGAAAATGGCTTCCTCCACACGTTTTCATTGGCACCATTGCTAAGCCTAGGCTGAATCACCTGCCTCCAGTCTCAGCTAGGGACATGGTTTTTTAAACCAGGAAGCCCTGAGCTCCAAGCACACGACAGCTGTGAAAGGCATCCCAAGGGGAGTACAAAAGTGCAACAACATGGCAGCTTTCACAGCTTTTTCCTTGGCACCATCCCTATACCAAGGCTGATTTATCTGCCTAGAGTTAGGGTTAGGGCTCAGCCTAGGGCTAGGATTTTTTTAAGCAGGAAGCCCTGAGTTCCAGGCTTACTGCATCTGCCAGAGGCATCCCAAAAGGAGCGCAGAAGTGCCACAACATGGCTGCTTTCACAGCTTTTTCCTTAGGAAGAACCCTAATACCCGGCTGATTTACCTTCCTAGGGTTACTGTTAGGCCTAGGCCTAGGACTTTTAAAACCAGGAAGCCCTGTGCTCCAGGCACACTGCAGCTGTTAAAGGCATCCCAAGGGGAGCGCAAAAGTGACACAACTTGGCTGCCTCCACTGCTATTTCCATGAGACCATCCCGAATCATAGGCTGATTTTCCTTCCTAGGCTTAAGGTTTGAGTTAGGCCTAGGGTTAGTGTTCTTTTAACCAGAAAGCCCTGAGTTCCAAGAACACAGCAGCTGCGAAGGACTACCCAAGAAGAGCGCAGAAGTGCCTCAACATGCCTGCCTCCACAGCTTTTTCCTTGGGGACGTCCCGATACGAAGGCTGATTTAGAAGCCTCCAGTTTGGGCTAAAGTTGTGGTTTTTTAAACCAGGAAGCCCTGTGCTCCAAGCACACTGCAGCTGTGAAAGGCATCCCAAGGGGAGCGCAAAAGTGCCACAACATGGCTGTCTCCACAGCTTTTCCCTTGGGATAATTCCTAAACCCAGGCTGATTTAAATGACCAGTGTTACGGTCAGGGTTAGGGTTACGCCTAGGTGTAGAGCTTTTTAAACCAGCAAGCTCTGAGCTCCAGGCACACGGCAGCTGCGAAAGGCATCCCAAGGGGAGCACAGAAGTGCCAGAAAATGGCTTCCTCCACACGTTTTCATTGGCACCATTGCTAAGCCTAGGCTGAATCACCTGCCTCCAGTCTCAGCTAGGGACATGGTTTTTTAAACCAGGAAGCCCTGAGCTCCAAGCACACGACAGCTGTGAAAGGCATCCCAAGGGGAGTACAAAAGTGCAACAACATGGCAGCTTTCACAGCTTTTTCCTTGGCACCATCCCTATACCAAGGCTGATTTATCTGCCTAGAGTTAGGGTTAGGGCTCAGCCTAGGGCTAGGAATTTTTTAAGCAGGAAGCCCTGAGTTCCAGGCTTACTGCATCTGCCAAAGGCATCCCAAAGGGAGAATAGAAGTGCCACAACATGGCTGCTTTCACAGCTTTTTCCTTAGGAAGAACCCTAATACCCGGCTGATTTACCTTCCTAGGGTTACTGTTAGGCTTAGGCCTAGGACTTTTAAAACCAGGAAGCCCTGTGCTCCAGGCACACTGCAGCTGTTAAAGGCATCCCAAGGGGAGCGCAAAAGTGACACAACTTGGCTGCCTCCACTGCTATTTCCATGAGACCATCCCGAATCATAGGCTGATTTTCCTTCCTAGGCTTAAGGTTTGAGTTAGGCCTAGGGTTAGTGTTCTTTTAACCAGAAAGCCCTGAGTTCCAAGAACACAGCAGCTGCGAAGGACTACCCAAGAAGAGCGCAGAAGTGCCTCAACATGCCTGCCTCCACAGCTTTTTCCTTGGGGACGTCCCGATACGAAGGCTGATTTAGAAGCCTCCAGTTTGGGCTAAAGTTGTGGTTTTTTAAACCAGGAAGCCCTGTGCTCCAAGCACACTGCAGCTGTGAAAGGCATCCCAAGGGGAGCGCAAAAGTGCCACAACATGGCTGTCTCCACAGCTTTTCCCTTGGGATAATTCCTAAACCCAGGCTGATTTAAATGACCAGTGTTACGGTCAGGGTTAGGGTTACACCTAGGTATAGAGCTTTTTAAACCAGCAAGCTCTGAGCTCCAGGCACACAGCAGCTGCGAAAGGCATCCCAAGGGGAGCACAAAAGTGCCAGAAAATGGCTGCCTCCACACGTTTTCATTGGCACCATTGCTAAGCCTAGGCTGAATCACCTGCCTCCAGTCTCAGCTAGGGACATGGTTTTTTAAACCAGGAGGCCCTGAGCTCCAAGCACACGACAGCTGTGAAAGGCATCCCAAGGGGAGTACAAAAGTGCAACAACATGGCAGCTTTCACAGCTTTTTCCTTGGCACCATCCCTATACCTAGGCTGATTTATCTGCCTAGAGTTAGGGTTAGGGCTCAGCCTAGGGCTAGGATTTTTTTAAGCAGGAAGCCCTGAGTTCCAGGCTTACTGCATCTGCCAAAGGCATCCCAAAGGGAGCGCAGAAGTGCCACAACATGGCTGCTTTCACAGCTTTTTCCTTAGGAAGAACCCTAATACCCGGCTGATTTACCTTCCTAGGGTTACTGTTAGGCTTAGGCCTAGGACTTTTAAAACCAGGAAGCCCTGTGCTCCAGGCACACTGCAGCTGTTAAAGGCATCCCAAGGGGAGCGCAAAAGTGACACAACTTGGCTGCCTCCACTGCTATTTCCATGAGACCATCCCGAATCATAGGCTGATTTTCCTTCCTAGGCTTAAGGTTTGAGTTAGGCCTAGGGTTAATGTCCTTTAACCAGAAAGCCCTGAGTTCCAAGAACACAGCAGCTGCGAAGGACTGTCCAAGAAGAGTGCAGAAGTGCCTCAACATGCCTGCCTCCACAGCTTTTTCCTTGGGGACGTCCCGAAACGAAGGCTGATTTAGAAGCCTCCAGTTTGGGCTAAAGTTGTGGTATTTTACACCAGGAAGCCCTGTGCTCCAAGCACACTGCAGCTGTGAAAGGCATCCCAAGGGGAGCGCAAAAGTGCCACAACATGGCTGTCTCCACAGCTTTTCCCTTGGGATAATTCCTAAACCCAGGCTGATTTAAATGACCAGTGTTACGGTTAGGGTTAGGGATACGCCTAGGTGTAGAGCTTTTTAAACCAGCAAGCTCTGAGCTCCAGGCACACGGCAGCTGCGAAAGGCATCCCAAGGGGAGCACAAAAGTGCCAGAAAATGGCTGCCTCCACACGTTTTCATTGGCACCATTGCTAAGCCTAGGCTGAATCACCTGCCTCCAGTCTCAGCTAGGGACATGGTTTTTTAAACCAGGAAGCCCTGAGCTCCAGGCACACGGCAGCTGTGAAAGGCATCCCAAGGGGAGTACAAAAGTGCAACAACATGGCAGCTTTCACAGCTTTTTCCTTGGCACCATCCCTATACCTAGGCTGATTTATCTGCCTAGGGTTAGGGTTAGGGCTCAGCCTAGGGCTAGGATTTTTTTAACCAGGAAGCCCTGAGTTCCAGGCTTACTGCATCTGCCAAAGGCATCCCAAAGGGAGTGCAGAAGGTCCACAACATGGCTGCTTTCACAGCTTTTTCCTTAGGAAGAACCCTAATACCCGGCTGATTTACCTTCCTAGGGTTACTGTTAGGCTTAGGCCTAGGTCTTTTAAAACCAGGAAGCCCTGTGCTCCAGGCACACTGCAGCTGTTAAAGGCATCCCAAGGGGAGCGCAAAAGTGACACAACTTGGCTGCCTCCACTGCTATTTCCATGAGACCATCCCGAATCATAGGCTGATTTTCCTTCCTAGGCTTAAGGTTTGAGTTAGGCCTAGGGTTAATGTTCTTTTAACCAGAAAGCCCTGAGTTCCAAGAACACAGCAGCTGCGAAGGACTGCCCAAGAAGAGTGCAGAAGTGCCTCAACATGCCTGCCTCCACAGCTTTTTCCTTGGGGACGTCCCGAAACGAAGGCTGATTTAGAAGCCTCCAGTTTGGGCTAAAGTTGTGGTATTTTACACCAGGAAGGCCTGTGCTCCAAGCACACTGCAGCTGTGAAAGGCATCCCAAGGGGAGCGCAAAAGTGCCACAACATGGCTGTCTCCACAGCTTTTCCCTTGGGATAATTCCTAAACCCAGGCTGATTTAAATGACCAGTGTTACGGTTAGGGTTAGGGTTACGCCTAGGTGTAGAGCTTTTTAAACCAGCAAGCTCTGAGCTCCAGGCACACGGCAGCTGCGAAAGGCATCCCAAGGGGAGCACAAAAGTGCCAGAAAATGGCTGCCTCCACACGTTTTCATTGGCACCATTGCTAAGCCTAGGCTGAATCACCTGCCTCCAGTCTCAGCTAGGGACATGGTTTTTTAAACCAGGAAGCCCTGAGCTCCAGGCACACGGCAGCTGTGAAAGGCATCCCAAGGGGAGTACAAAAGTGCAACAACATGGCAGCTTTCACAGCTTTTTCCTTGGCACCATCCCTATACCTAGGCTGATTTATCTGCCTAGGGTTAGGGTTAGGGCTCAGCCTAGGGCTAGGATTTTTTTAACCAGGAAGCCCTGAGTTCCAGGCTTACTGCATCTGCCAAAGGCATCCCAAAGGGAGTGCAGAAGGTCCACAACATGGCTGCTTTCACAGCTTTTTCCTTAGGAAGAACCCTAATACCCGGCTGATTTACCTTCCTAGGGTTACTGTTAGGCTTAGGCCTAGGTCTTTTAAAACCAGGAAGCCCTGTGCTCCAGGCACACTGCAGCTGTTAAAGGCATCCCAAGGGGAGCGCAAAAGTGACACAACTTGGCTGCCTCCACTGCTATTTCCATGAGACCATCCCGAATCATAGGCTGATTTTCCTTCCTAGGCTTAAGGTTTGAGTTAGGCCTAGGGTTAATGTTCTTTTAACCAGAAAGCCCTGAGTTCCAAGAACACAGCAGCTGCGAAGGACTGCCCAAGAAGAGTGCAGAAGTGCCTCAACATGCCTGCCTCCACAGCTTTTTCCTTGGGGACGTCCCGAAACGAAGGCTAATTTAGAAGCCTCCAGTTTGGGCTAAACTTCTGGTATTTTACACCAGGAAGCCCTGTGCTCCAAGCACACTGCAGCTGTGAAAGGCATCCCAAGGGGAGCGCAAAAGTGCCACAACATGGCTGTCTCCACAGCTTTTTCCCTTGGGATAATTCCTAAACCCAGGCTGATTTAAATGACCAGTGTTACGGTTAGGGTTAGGGTTACGCCTAGGTGTAGAGCTTTTTAAACCAGCAAGCTCTGAGCTCCAGGCACACAGCAGCTGCGAAAGGCATCCCAAGGGGAGCACAAAAGTGCCAGAAAATGGCTGCCTCCACACGTTTTCATTGGCACCATTGCTAAGCCTAGGCTGAATCACCTGCCTCCAGTCTCAGCTAGGGACATGGTTTTTTAAACCAGGAGGCCCTGAGCTCCAAGCACACGACAGCTGTGAAAGGCATCCCAAGGGGAGTACAAAAGTGCAACAACATGGCAGCTTTCACAGCTTTTTCCTTGGCACCATCCCTATACCTAGGCTGATTTATCTGCCTAGAGTTAGGGTTAGGGCTCAGCCTAGGGCTAGGATTTTTTTAAGCAGGAAGCCCTGAGTTCCAGGCTTACTGCATCTGCCAAAGGCATCCCAAAGGGAGCGCAGAAGTGCCACAACATGGCTGCTTTCACAGCTTTTTCCTTAGGAAGAACCCTAATACCCGGCTGATTTACCTTCCTAGGGTTACTGTTAGGCTTAGGCCTAGGACTTTTAAAACCAGGAAGCCCTGTGCTCCAGGCACACTGCAGCTGTTAAAGGCATCCCAAGGGGAGCGCAAAAGTGACACAACTTGGCTGCCTCCACTGCTATTTCCATGAGACCATCCCGAATCATAGGCTGATTTTCCTTCCTAGGCTTAAGGTTTGAGTTAGGCCTAGGGTTAATGTCCTTTAACCAGAAAGCCCTGAGTTCCAAGAACACAGCAGCTGCGAAGGACTGTCCAAGAAGAGCGCAGAAGTGCCTCAACATGCCTGCCTCCACAGCTTTTTCCTTGGGGACGTCCCGAAACGAAGGCTGATTTAGAAGCCTCCAGTTTGGGCTAAAGTTGTGGTATTTCACACCAGGAAGCCCTGTGCTCCAAGCACACTGCAGCTGTGAAAGGCATCCCAAGGGGAGTGCAAAAGTGCCACAACATGGCTGTCTCCACAGCTTTTCCCTTGGGATAATTCCTAAACCCAGGCTGATTTAAATGACCAGTGTTACGGTTAGGGTTAGGGTTACGCCTAGGTGTAGAGCTTTTTAAACCAGCAAGCTCTGAGCTCCAGGCACACGGCAGCTGCGAAAGGCATCCCAAGGGGAGCACAAAAGTGCCAGAAAATGGCTGCCTCCACACGTTTTCATTGGCACCATTGCTAAGCCTAGGCTGAATCACCTGCCTCCAGTCTCAGCTAGGGACATGGTTTTTTAAACCAGGAAGCCCTGAGCTCCAGGCACACGGCAGCTGTGAAAGGCATCCCA
Source organism: Ammospiza caudacuta (assembly GCF_027887145.1). NCBI lineage: Eukaryota > Metazoa > Chordata > Aves > Passeriformes > Passerellidae > Ammospiza > Ammospiza caudacuta. The sequence goes on along the minus strand of NW_026683128.1, from coordinate 782,010 downwards.
AGGGGAGTACAAAAGTGCAACAACATGGCAGCTTTCACAGCTTTTTCCTTGGCACCATCCCTATACCTAGGCTGATTTATCTGCCTAGGGTTAGGGTTAGGGCTCAGCCTAGGGCTAGGATTTTTTTAACCAGGAAGCCCTGAGTTCCAGGCTTACTGCATCTGCCAAAGGCATCCCAAAGGGAGTGCAGAAGGTCCACAACATGGCTGCTTTCACAGCTTTTTCCTTAGGAAGAACCCTAATACCCGGCTGATTTACCTTCCTAGGGTTAGTGTTAGGCTTAGGCCTAGGTCTTTTAAAACCAGGAAGCCCTGTGCTCCAGGCACACTGCAGCTGTTAAAGGCATCCCAAGGGGAGCGCAAAAGTGACACAACTTGGCTGCCTCCACTGCTATTTCCATGAGACCATCCCGAATCATAGGCTGATTTTCCTTCCTAGGCTTAAGGTTTGAGTTAGGCCTAGGGTTAGTGTTCTTTTAACCAGAAAGCCCTGAGTTCTAAGAACACAGCAGCTGCGAAGGACTACCCAAGAAGAGCGCAGAAGTGCCTCAACATGCCTGCCTCCACAGCTTTTTCCTTGGGGACGTCCCGAAACGAAGGCTGATTTAGAAGCCTCCAGTTTGAGCTAAAGTTGTGGTATTTTACACCACGAAGCCCTGTGCTCCAAGCACACTGCAGCTGTGAAAGGCATCCCAAGGGGAGCGCAAAAGTGCCACAACATGGCTGTCTCCACAGCTTTTCCCTTGGGATAATTCCTAAACCCAGGCTGATTTAAATGACCAGTGTTACGGTTAGGGTTAGGGTTACGCCTAGGTGTAGAGCTTTTTAAACCAGCAAGCTCTGAGCTCCAGGCACACGGCAGCTGCGAAAGGCATCCCAAGGGGAGCACAAAAGTGCCAGAAAATGGCTGCCTCCACACGTTTTCATTGGCACCATTGCTAAGCCTAGGCTGAATCACCTGCCTCCAGTCTCAGCTAGGGACATGGATTTTTAAACCAGGAAGCCCTGAGCTCCAGGCACACGGCAGCTGTGAAAGGCATCCCAAGGGGAGTACAAAAGTGCAACAACATGGCAGCTTTCACAGCTTTTTCCTTGGCACCATCCCTATACCTAGGCTGATTTATCTGCCTAGGGTTAGGCTTAGGGCTCAGCCTAGGGCTAGGATTTTTTTAAGCAGGAAGCCCTGAGTTCCAGGCTTACTGCATCTGCCAAAGGCATCCCAAAGGGAGCGCAGAAGGTCCACAACATGGCTGCTTTCACAGCTTTTTCCTTAGGAAGAACCCTAATACCCGGCTGATTTACCTTCCTAGGGTTACTGTTAGGCTTAGGCCTAGGACTTTTAAAACCAGGAAGCCCTGTGCTCCAGGCACACTGCAGCTGTTAAAGGCATCCCAAGGGGAGCGCAAAAGTGACACAACTTGGCTGCCTCCACTGCTATTTCCATGAGACCATCCCGAATCATAGGCTGATTTTCCTTCCTAGGCTTAAGGTTTGAGTTAGGCCTAGGGTTAGTGTTCTTTTAACCAGAAAGCCATGAGTTCCAAGAACACAGCAGCTGCGAAGGACTACCCAAGAAGAGCGCAGAAGTGCCTCAACATGCCTGCCTCCACAGCTTTTTCCTTGGGGACGTCCCGAAACGAAGGCTGATTTAGAAGCCTCCAGTTTGGGCTAAAGTTGTGGGTTTTTACACCAGGAAGCCCTGTGCTCCAAGCACACTGCAGCTGTGAAAGGCATCCCAAGGGGAGCGCAAAAGTGCCACAACATGGCTGTCTCCACAGCTTTTCCCTTGGGATAATTCCTAAACCCAGGCTGATTTAAATGACCAGTGTTACGGTTAGGGTTAGGGTTACGCCTAGGTGTAGAGCTTTTTAAACCAGCAAGCTCTGAGCTCCAGGCACACGGCAGCTGCGAAAGGCATCCCAAGGGGAGCACAAAAGTGCCAGAAAATGGCTGCCTCCACACGTTTTCATTGGCACCATTGCTAAGCCTAGGCTGAATCACCTGCCTCCAGTCTCAGCTAGGGACATGGATTTTTAAACCAGGAAGCCCTGAGCTCCAGGCACACGGCAGCTGTGAAAGGCATCCCAAGGGGAGTACAAAAGTGCAACAACATGGCAGCTTTCACAGCTTTTTCCTTGGCACCATCCCTATACCTAGGCTGATTTATCTGCCTAGAGTTAGGGTTAGGGCTCAGCCTAGGGCTAGGATATTTTTAAGCAGGAAGCCCTGAGTTCCAGGCTTACTGCATCTGCCAAAGGCATCCCAAAGGGAGCGCAGAAGTGCCACAACATGGCTGCTTTCACAGCTTTTTCCTTAGGAAGAACCCTAATACCCGGCTGATTTACCTTCCTAGGGTTACTGTTAGGCTTAGGCCTAGGACTTTTAAAACCAGGAAGCCCTGTGCTCCAGGCACACTGCAGCTGTTAAAGGCATCCCAAGGGGAGCGCAAAAGTGACACAACTTGGCTGCCTCCACTGCTATTTCCATGAGACCATCCCGAATCATAGGCTGATTTTCCTTCCTAGGCTTAAGGTTTGAGTTAGGCCTAGGGTTAGTGTTCTTTTAACCAGAAAGCCCTGAGTTCCAAGAACACAGCAGCTGCGAAGGACTACCCAAGAAGAGCGCAGAAGTGCCTCAACATGCCTGCCTCCACAGCTTTTTCCTTGGGGACGTCCCGAAACGAAGGCTGATTTAGAAGCCTCCAGTTTGAGCTAAAGTTGTGGTATTTTACACCAGGAAGCCCTGTGCTCCAAGCACACTGCAGCTGTGAAAGGCATCCCAAGGGGAGCGCAAAAGTGCCACAACATGGCTGTCTCCACAGCTTTTCCCTTGGGATAATTCCTAAACCCAGGCTGATTTAAATGACCAGTGTTACGGTTAGGGTTAGGGTTACGCCTAGGTGTAGAGCTTTTTAAACCAGCAAGCTCTGAGCTCCAGGCACACGGCAGCTGCGAAAGGCATCCCAAGGGGAGCACAAAAGTGCCAGAAAATGGCTGCCTCCACACGTTTTCATTGGCACCATTGCTAAGCCTAGGCTGAATCACCTGCCTCCAGTCTCAGCTAGGGACATGGATTTTTAAACCAGGAAGCCCTGAGCTCCAGGCACACGGCAGCTGTGAAAGGCATCCCAAGGGGAGTACAAAAGTGCAACAACATGGCAGCTTTCACAGCTTTTTCCTTGGCACCATCCCTATACCTAGGCTGATTTATCTGCCTAGAGTTAGGGTTAGGGCTCAGCCTAGGGCAATGATATTTTTAAGCACGAAGCCCTGAGTTCCAGGCTTACTGCATCTGCCAAAGGCATCCCAAAGGGAGCGCAGAAGTGCCACAACATGGCTGCTTTCACAGCTTTTTCCTTAGGAAGAACCCTAATACCCGGCTGATTTACCTTCCTAGGGTTACTGTTAGGCTTAGGCCTAGGACTTTTAAAACCAGGAAGCCCTGTGCTCCAGGCACACTGCAGCTGTTAAAGGCATCCCAAGGGGAGCGCAAAAGTGACACAACTTGGCTGCCTCCACTGCTATTTCCATGAGACCATCCCGAATCATAGGCTGATTTTCCTTCCTAGGCTTAAGGTTTGAGTTAGGCCTAGGGTTAGTGTTCTTTTAACCAGAAAGCCCTGAGTTCCAAGAACACAGCAGCTGCGAAGGACTACCCAAGAAGAGCGCAGAAGTGCCTCAACATGCCTGCCTCCACAGCTTTTTCCTTGGGGACGTCCCGAAACGAAGGCTGATTTAGAAGCCTCCAGTTTGGGCTAAAGTTGTGGTATTTTGAACCAGGAAGGCCTGTGCTCCAAGCACACTGCAGCTGTGAAAGGCATCCCAAGGGGAGCGCAAAAGTGCCACAACATGGCTGTCTCCACAGCTTTTCCCTTGGGATAATTCCTAAACCCAGGCTGATTTAAATGACCAGTGTTACGGTTAGGGTTAGGGTTACGCCTAGGTGTAGAGCTTTTTAAACCAGCAAGCTCTGAGCTCCAGGCACACGGCAGCTGCGAAAGGCATCCCAAGGGGAGCACAAAAGTGCCAGAAAATGGCTGCCTCCACACGTTTTCATTGGCACCATTGCTAAGCCTAGGCTGAATCACCTGCCTCCAGTCTCAGGTAGGGACATGGTTTTTTAAACCAGGAAGCCCTGAGCTCCAGGCACTTGGCAGCTGTGAAAGGCATCCCAAGGGGAGTACAAAAGTGCAACAACATGGCAGCTTTCACAGCTTTTTCCTTGGCACCATCCCTATACCTAGGCTGATTTATCTGCCTAGGGTTAGGGTTAGGGCTCAGCCTAGGGCTAGGATTTTTTTAAGCAGGAAGCCCTGAGTTCCAGGCTTACTGCATCTGCCAAAGGCATCCCAAAGGGAGCGCAGAAGTGCCACAACATGGCTGCTTTCACAGCTTTTTCCTTAGGAAGAACCCTAATACCCGGCTGATTTACCTTCCTAGGGTTACTGTTAGGCTTAGGCCTAGGTCTTTTAAAACCAGGAAGCCCTGTGCTCCAGGCACACTGCAGCTGTGAAAGGCATCCCAAGGGGAGTACAAAAGTTCAAATACATGGCAGCTTTCACAGCTTTTTCCTTAGGAAGAACCCTAATACCCGGCTGATTTACTTTCCTAGGGTTACTGTTAGGCTTAGGCCTAGGACTTTTAAAACCAGGAAGCCCTGTGCTCCAGGCACACTGCAGCTGTTAAAGGCATCCCAAGGGGAGCGCAAAAGTGACACAAGTTGGCTGCCTCCACTGCTATTTCCATGAGACCATCCCGAATCATAGGCTGATTTTCCTTCCTAGGCTTAAGGTTTGAGTTAGGCCTAGGGTTAGTGTTCTTTTAACCAGAAAGCCCTGAGTTCCAAGAACACAGCAGCTGCGAAGGACTACCCAAGAAGAGCGCAGAAGTGCCTCAACATGCCTGCCTCCACAGCTTTTTCCTTGGGGACGTCCCGAAACGAAGGCTGATTTAGAAGCCTCCAGTTTGGGCTAAAGTTGTGGTTTTTTAAACCAGGAAGGCCTGTGTTCCAAACATACTGCAGCTGTGAAAGGCATCCCAAGGGGAGCGCAAAAGTGCCACAACATGGCTGTCTCCACAGCTTTTCCCTTGGGATAATTCCTAAACCCAGGCTGATTTAAATGACCAGTGTTACGGTTAGGGTTAGGGTTACGCCTAGGTGTAGAGCTTTTTAAACCAGCAAGCTCTGAGCTCCAGGCACACGGCAGCTGCGAAAGGCATCCCAAGGGGAGCACAAAAGGGCCAGAAAATGGCTGCCTCCACACGTTTTCATTGGCACCATTGCTAAGCCTAGGCTGAATCACCTGCCTCCAGTCTCAGCTAGGGACATGGATTTTTAAACCAGGAAGCCCTGAGCTCCAGGCACACGGCAGCTGTGAAAGGCATCCCAAGGGGAGTACAAAAGTGCAACAACATGGCAGCTTTCACAGCTTTTTCCTTGGCACCATCCCTATACCTAGGCTGATTTATCTGCCTAGAGTTAGGGTTAGGGCTCAGCCTAGGGCAAGGATATTTTTAACCAGGAAGCCCTGAGTTCCAGGCTTACTGCATCTGACAAAGGCATCCCAAAGGGAGCGCAGAAGTGCCACAACATGGCTGCTTTCACAGCTTTTTCCTTAGGAAGAACCCTAATACCCGGCTGATTTACCTTCCTAGGGTTACTGTTAGGCTTAGGCCTAGGTCTTTTAAAACCAGGAAGCCCTGTGCTCCAGGCACACTGCAGCTGTTAAAGGCATCCCAAGGGGAGCGCAAAAGTGACACAACTTGGCTGCCTCCACTGCTATTTCCATGAGACCATCCCGAATCATAGGCTGATTTTCCTTCCTAGGCTTAAGGTTTGAGTTAGGCCTAGGGTTAGTGTTCTTTTAACCAGAAAGCCCTGAGTTCCAAGAACACAGCAGCTGCGAAGGACTACCCAAGAAAAGCGCAGAAGTGCCTCAACATGCCTGCCTCCACAGCTTTTTCCTTGGGGACGTCCCGAAACGAAGGCTGATTTAGAAGCCTCCAGTTTGGGCTAAAGTTGTGGTATTTTACACCAGGAAGCCCTGTGCTCCAAGCACACTGCAGCTGTGAAAGGCATCCCAAGGGGAGCGCAAAAGTGACACAACTTGGCTGCCTCCACAGCTTTTCCCTTGGGATAATTCCTAAACCCAGGCTGATTTAAATGACCAGTGTTACGGTTAGGGTTAGGGTTACGCCTAGGTGTAGAGCTTTTTAAACCAGCAAGCTCTGAGCTCCAGGCACACGGCAGCTGCGAAAGGCATCCCAAGGGGAGCACAAAAGTGCCAGAAAATGGCTGCCTCCACACGTTTTCATTGGCACCATTGCTAAGCCTAGGCTGAATCACCTGCCTCCAGTCTCAGCTAGGGACATGGATTTTTAAACCAGGAAGCCCTGAGCTCCAGGCACACGGCAGCTGTGAAAGGCATCCCAAGGGGAGTACAAAAGTGCAACAACATGGCAGCTTTCACAGCTTTTTCCTTGGCACCATCCCTATACCTAGGCTGATTTATCTGCCTAGGGTTAGGCTTAGGGCTCAGCCTAGGGCTAGGATTTTTTTAACCAGGAAGCCCTGAGTTCCAGGCTTACTGCATCTGCCAAAGGCATCCCAAAGGGAGCGCAGAAGTGCCACAACATGGCTGCTTTCACAGCTTTTTCCTTAGGAAGAACCCTAATACCCGGCTGATTTACCTTCCTAGGGTTACTGTTAGGCTTAGGCCTAGGACTTTTAAAACCAGGAAGCCCTGTGCTCCAGGCACACTGCAGCTGTTAAAGGCATCCCAAGGGGAGCGCAAAAGTGACACAACTTGGCTGCCTCCACTGCTATTTCCATGAGACCATCCCGAATCATAGGCTGATTTTCCTTCCTAGGCTTAAGGTTTGAGTTAGGCCTAGGGTTAGTGTTCTTTTAACCAGAAAGCCCTGAGTTCCAAGAACACAGCAGCTGCGAAGGACTACCCAAGAAGAGCGCAGAAGTGCCTCAACATGCCTGCCTCCACAGCTTTTTCCTTGGGGACGTCCCGAAACGAAGGCTGATTTAGAAGCCTCCAGTTTGGGCTAAAGTTGTGGTTTTTTAAACCAGGAAGGCCTGTGCTCCAAGCACACTGCAGCTGTGAAAGGCATCCCAAGGGGAGTACAAAAGTGCAACAACATGGCAGCTTTCACAGCTTTTTCCTTGGCACCATCCCTATACCTTGGCTGATTTATCTGCCTAGGGTTTGGTTAGGGCTCAGCTTAGGGCTAGGATTTTTTTAAGCAGGAAGCCCTGAGTTCCAGGCTTACTGCATCTGCCAAAGGCATCCCAAAGGGAGCGCAGAAGGTCCACAACATGGCTGCTTTCACAGCTTTTTCCTTAGGAAGAACCCTAATACCCGGCTGATTTACCTTCCTAGGGTTACTGTTAGGCTTAGGCCTAGGTCTTTTAAAACCAGGAAGCCCTGGGCTCCAGGCACACTGCAGCTGTGAAAGGCATCCCAAGGGGAGTACAAAAGTTCAAATACATGGCAGCTTTCACAGCTTTTTCCTTAGGAAGAACCCTAATACCCGGCTGATTTACTTTCCTAGGGTTACTGTTAGGCTTAGGCCTAGGACTTTTAAAACCAGGAAGCCCTGTGCTCCAGGCCCACTGCAGCTGTTAAAGGCATCCCAAGGGGAGCGCAAAAGTGACACAACTTGGCTGCCTCCACTGCTATTTCCATGAGACCATCCCGAATCATAGGCTGATTTTCCTTCCTAGGCTTAAGGTTTGAGTTAGGCCTAGGGTTAGTGTTCTTTTAACCAGAAAGCCCTGAGTTCCAAGAACACAGCAGCTGCGAAGGACTACCCAAGAAGAGCGCAGAAGTGCCTCAACATGCCTGCCTCCACAGCTTTTTCCTTGGGGACGTCCCGAAACGAAGGCTGATTTAGAAGCCTCCAGTTTGGGCTAAAGTTGTGGTTTTTTAAACCAGGAAGGCCTGTGTTCCAAACATACTGCAGCTGTGAAAGGCAACCCAAGGGGAGCGCAAAAGTGCCACAACATGGCTGTCTCCACAGCTTTTCCCTTGGGATAATTCCTAAACCCAGGCTGATTTAAATGACCAGTGTTACGGTTAGGGTTAGGGTTACGCCTAGGTGTAGAGCTTTTTAAACCAGCAAGCTCTGAGCTCCAGGCACACGGCAGCTGCGAAAGGCATCCCAAGGGGAGCACAAAAGGGCCAGAAAATGGCTGCCTCCACACGTTTTCATTGGCACCATTGCTAAGCCTAGGCTGAATCACCTGCCTCCAGTCTCAGCTAGGGACATGGATTTTTAAACCAGGAAGCCCTGAGCTCCAGGCACACGGCAGCTGTGAAAGGCATCCCAAGGGGAGTACAAAAGTGCAACAACATGGCAGCTTTCACAGCTTTTTCCTTGGCACCATCCCTATACCTAGGCTGATTTATCTGCCTAGAGTTAGGGTTAGGGCTCAGCCTAGGGCAAGGATATTTTTAACCAGGAAGCCCTGAGTTCCAGGCTTACTGCATCTGACAAAGGCATCCCAAAGGGAGCGCAGAAGTGCCACAACATGGCTGCTTTCACAGCTTTTTCCTTAGGAAGAACCCTAATACCCGGCTGATTTACTTTCCTAGGGTTACTGTTAGGCTTAGGCCTAGGTCTTTTAAAACCAGGAAGCCCTGTGCTCCAGGCACACTGCAGCTGTTAAAGGCATCCCAAGGGGAGCGCAAAAGTGACACAACTTGGCTGCCTCCACTGCTATTTCCATGAGACCATCCCGAATCATAGGCTGATTTTCCTTCCTAGGCTTAAGGTTTGAGTTAGGCCTAGGGTTAGTGTTCTTTTAACCAGAAAGCCCTGAGTTCCAAGAACACAGCAGCTGCGAAGGACTACCCAAGAAAAGCGCAGAAGTGCCTCAACATGCCTGCCTCCACAGCTTTTTCCTTGGGGACGTACCGAAACGAAGGCTGATTTAGAAGCCTCCAGTTTGGGCTAAAGTTGTGGTATTTTACACCAGGAAGCCCTGTGCTCCAAGCACACTGCAGCTGTGAAAGGCATCCCAAGGGGAGCGCAAAAGTGCCACAACATGGCTGTGTCCACAGCTTTTCCCTTGGGATAATTCCTAAACCCAGGCTGATTTAAATGACCAGTGTTACGGTTAGGGTTAGGGTTACGCCTAGGTGTAGAGCTTTTTAAACCAGCAAGCTCTGAGCTCCAGGCACACGGCAGCTGCGAAAGGCATCCCAAGGGGAGCACAAAAGTGCCAGAAAATGGCTGCCTCCACACGTTTTCATTGGCACCATTGCTAAGCCTAGGCTGAATCACCTGCCTCCAGTCTCAGCTAGGGACATGGATTTTTAAACCAGGAAGCCCTGAGCTCCAGGCACACGGCAGCTGTGAAAGGCATCCCAAGGGGAGTACAAAAGTGCAACAACATGGCAGCTTTCACAGCTTTTTCCTTGGCACCATCCCTATACCTAGGCTGATTTATCTGCCTAGGGTTAGGCTTAGGGCTCAGCCTAGGGCTAGGATTTTTTTAACCAGGAAGCCCTGAGTTCCAGGCTTACTGCATCTGCCAAAGGCATCCCAAAGGGAGCGCAGAAGTGCCACAACATGGCTGCTTTCACAGCTTTTTCCTTAGGAAGAACCCTAATACCCGGCTGATTTACCTTCCTAGGGTTACTGTTAGGCTTAGGCCTAGGACTTTTAAAACCAGGAAGCCCTGTGCTCCAGGCACACTGCAGCTGTTAAAGGCATCCCAAGGGGAGCGCAAAAGTGACACAACTTGGCTGCCTCCACTGCTATTTCCATGAGACCATCCCGAATCATAGGCTGATTTTCCTTCCTAGGCTTAAGGTTTGAGTTAGGCCTAGGGTTAGTGTTCTTTTAACCAGAAAGCCCTGAGTTCCAAGAACACAGCAGCTGCGAAGGACTACCCAAGAAGAGCGCAGAAGTGCCTCAACATGCCTGCCTCCACAGCTTTTTCCTTGGGGACGTCCCGAAACGAAGGCTGATTTAGAAGCCTCCAGTTTGGGCTAAAGTTGTGGTTTTTTAAACCAGGAAGGCCTGTGCTCCAAGCACACTGCAGCTGTGAAAGGCATCCCAAGGGGAGTACAAAAGTGCAACAACATGGCAGCTTTCACAGCTTTTTCCTTGGCACCATCCCTATACCTAGGCTGATTTATCTGCCTAGGGTTTGGTTAGGGCTCAGCTTAGGGCTAGGATTTTTTTAAGCAGGAAGCCCTGAGTTCCAGGCTTACTGCATCTGCCAAAGGCATCCCAAAGGGAGCGCAGAAGTGCCACAACATGGCTGCTTTCACAGCTTTTTCCTTAGGAAGAACCCTAATACCCGGCTGATTTACCTTCCTAGGGTTACTGTTAGGCTTAGGCCTAGGACTTTTAAAACCAAGAAGCCCTGTGCTCCAGGCACACTGCAGCTGTGAAAGGCATCCAAAGGGGAGCGCAAAAGTGCCACAACATGGCTGTCTCCACAGCTTTTCCCTTGGGATAATTCCTAAACCCAGGCTGATTTAAATGACCAGTGTTACGGTTAGGGTTAGGGTTACGCCTAGGTGTAGAGCTTTTTAAACCAGCAAGCTCTGAGCTCCAGGCACACGGCAGCTGCGAAAGGCATCCCAAGGGGAGCACAAAAGGGCCAGAAAATGGCTGCCTCCACACGTTTTCATTGGCACCATTGCTAAGCCTAGGCTGAATCACCTGCCTCCAGTCTCAGCTAGGGACATGGATTTTTAAACCAGGAAGCCCTGAGCTCCAGGCACACGGCAGCTGTGAAAGGCATCCCAAGGGGAGTACAAAAGTGCAACAACATGGCAGCTTTCACAGCTTTTTCCTTGGCACCATCCCTATACCTAGGCTGATTTATCTGCCTAGAGTTAGGGTTAGGGCTCAGCCTAGGGCAAGGATATTTTTAACCAGGAAGCCCTGAGTTCCAGGCTTACTGCATCTGCCAAAGGCATCCCAAAGGGAGCGCAGAAGTGCCACAACATGGCTGCTTTCACAGCTTTTTCCTTAGGAAGAACCCTAATACCCGGCTGATTTACCTTCCTAGGGTTACTGTTAGGCTTAGGCCTAGGTCTTTTAAAACCAGGAAGCCCTGTGCTCCAGGCACACTGCAGCTGTTAAAGGCATCCCAAGGGGAGCGCAAAAGTGACACAACTTGGCTGCCTCCACTGCTATTTCCATGAGACCATCCCGAATCATAGGCTGATTTTCCTTCCTAGGCTTAAGGTTTGAGTTAGGCCTAGGGTTAGTGTTCTTTTAACCAGAAAGCCCTGAGTTCCAAGAACACAGCAGCTGCGAAGGACTACCCAAGAAGAGCGCAGAAGTGCCTCAACATGCCTGCCTCCACAGCTTTTTCCTTGGGGACGTCCCGAAACGAAGGCTGATTTAGAAGCCTCCAGTTTGGGCTAAAGTTGTGGTTTTTTAAACCAGGAAGCCCTGTGCTCCAAGCACACTGCAGCTGTGAAAGGCATCCCAAGGGGAGCGCAAAAGTGCCACAACATGGCTGTCTCCACAGCTTTTCCCTTGGGATAATTCCTAAACCCAGGCTGATTTAAATGACCAGTGTTACGGTTAGGGTTAGGGTTACGCCTAGGTGTAGAGCTTTTTAAACCAGCAAGCTCTGAGCTCCAGGCACACGGCAGCTGCGAAAGGCATCCCAAGGGGAGCACAAAAGTGCCAGAAAATGGCTGCCTCCACACGTTTTCATTGGCACCATTGCTAAGCCTAGGCTGAATCACCTGCCTCCAGTCTCAGCTAGGGACATGGATTTTTAAACCAGGAAGCCCTGAGCTCCAGGCACACGGCAGCTGTGAAAGGCATCCCAAGGGGAGTACAAAAGTGCAACAACATGGCAGCTTTCACAGCTTTTTCCTTGGCACCATCCCTATACCTAGGCTGATTTATCTGCCTAGGGTTAGGGTTAGGGCTCAGCCTAGGGCTAGGATTTTTTTAACCAGGAAGCCCTGAGTTCCAGGCTTACTGCATCTGCCAAAGGCATCCCAAAGGGAGCGCAGAAGTGCCACAACATGGCTGCTTTCACAGCTTTTTCCTTAGGAAGAACCCTAATACCCGGCTGATTTACCTTCCTAGGGTTACTGTTAGGCTTAGGCCTAGGACTTTTAAAACCAGGAAGCCCTGTGCTCCAGGCACACTGCAGCTGTTAAAGGCATCCCAAGGGGAGCGCAAAAGTGACACAACTTGGCTGCCTCCACTGCTATTTCCATGAGACCATCCCGAATCATAGGCTGATTTTCCTTCCTAGGCTTAAGGTTTGAGTTAGGCCTAGGGTTAGTGTTCTTTTAACCAGAAAGCCCTGAGTTCCAAGAACACAGCAGCTGCGAAGGACTACCCAAGAAGAGCGCAGAAGTGCCTCAACATGCCTGCCTCCACAGCTTTTTCCTTGGGGACGTCCCGAAACGAAGGCTGATTTAGAAGCCTCCAGTTTGGGCTAAAGTTGTGGTTTTTTAAACCAGGAAGGCCTGTGCTCCAAGCACACTGCAGCTGTGAAAGGCATCCCAAGGGGAGTACAAAAGTGCAACAACATGGCAGCTTTCACAGCTTTTTCCTTGGCACCATCCCTATACCTAGGCTGATTTATCTGCCTAGGGTTTGGTTAGGGCTCAGCTTAGGGCTAGGATTTTTTTAAGCAGGAAGCCCTGAGTTCCAGGCTTACTGCATCTGCCAAAGGCATCCCAAAGGGAGCGCAGAAGGTCCACAACATGGCTACTTTCACAGCTTTTTCCTTAGGAAGAACCCTAATACCCGGCTGATTTACCTTCCTAGGGTTACTGTTAGGCTTAGGCCTAGGACTTTTAAAACCAAGAAGCCCTGTGCTCCAGGCACACTGCAGCTGTTAAAGGCATCCAAAGGGGAGCGCAAAAGTGACACAACTTGGCTGCCTCCACTGCTATTTCCATGAGACCATCCCAAATCATAGGCTGATTTTCCTTCCTAGGCTTAAGGTTTGAGTTAGGCCTAGTGTTAGTGTTCTTTTAACCAGAAAGCCCTGAGTTCCAAGAACACAGCAGCTGCGAAGGACTACCCAAGAAGAGCGCAGAAGTGCCTCAACATGCCTGCCTCCACAGCTTTTTCCTTGGGGACGTCCCGAAACGAAGGCTGATTTCGAAGCCTCCAGTTTGCGCTAAAGTTGTGGTTTTTTACACCAGGAAGCCCTGTGCTCCAAGCACACTGCAGCTGTGAAAGGCATCCCAAGGGGAGCGCAAAAGTGCCACAACATGGCAGTCTCCACAGCTTTTCCCTTGGAATAATTCCTAAACCCAGGCTGATTTAAATGACCAGTGTTACGGTTAGGGTTAGGGTTACGCCTAGGTGTAGAGCTTTTTAAACCAGCAAGCTCTGAGCTCCAGGCACACGGCAGCTGCGAAAGGCATCCCAAGGGGAGCACAAAAGTGCCAGAAAATGGCTGCCTCCACACATTTTCATTGGCACCATTGCTAAGCTTAGGCTGAATCACCTGCCTCCAGTCTAAGCTAGGGACATGGTTTTTTAACCAGGAAGCCCTGAGCTCTAGGCACACGGCAGCTGTGAAAGGCATCCCAAGGGGAGTACAAAAGTGCAACAACATGGCAGCTTTCACAGCTTTTTCCTTGGCACCATCCCTATACCTAGGCTGATTTATCTGCCTAGGGTTAGGCTTAGGGCTCAGCCTAGGGCTAGGATTTTTTTAACCAGGAAGCCCTGAGTTCCAGGCTTACTGCATCTGCCAAAGGCATCCCAAGGGGAGTACAAAAGTGCAACAACATGGCAGCTTTCACAGCTTTTTCCTTGGCACCATCCCTATACCTAGGCTGATTTATCTTCCTAGGGTTAGGCTTAGGGTTCAGCCAAGGGCAAGGATTTTTTTAAGCAGGAAGCCCTGAGTTCCAGGCTTACTGCATCTGCCAAAGGCATCCCAAAGGGAGCGCAGAAGGTCCACAACATGGCTGCTTTCACAGCTTTTTCCTTAGGAAGAACCCTAATACCCGGCTGATTTACCTTCCTAGGGTTACTGTTAGGCTTAGGCCTAGGACTTTTAAAACCAGGAAGCCCTGTGCTCCAGGCACACTGCAGCTGTTAAAGGCATCCCAAGGGGAGCGCAAAAGTGACACAACTTGGCTGCCTCCACTGCTATTTCCATGAGACCATCCCGAATCATAGGCTGATTTTCCTTCCTAGGCTTAAGGTTTGAGTTAGGCCTAGGGTTAGTGTTCTTTTAACCAGAAAGCCCTGAGTTCCAAGAACACAGCAGCTGTGAAGGACTACCCAAGAAGAGCGCAGAAGTGCCTCAACATGCCTGCCTCCACAGCTTTTTCCTTGGGGACGTCCCGAAACGAAGGCTGATTTAGAAGCCTCCAGTTTGGGCTAAAGTTGTGGTTTTTTAAACCAGGAAGCCCTGTGCTCCAAGCACACTGCAGCTGTGAAAGGCATCCCAAGGGGAGCGCAAAAGTGCCACAACATGGCTGTCTCCACAGCTTTTCCCTTGGGATAATTCCTAAACCCAGGCTGATTTAAATGACCAGTGTTACGGTTAGGGTTAGGGTTACGCCTAGGTGTAGAGCTTTTTAAACCAGCAAGCTCTGAGCTCCAGGCACACGGCAGCTGCGAAAGGCATCCCAAGGGGAGCACAAAAGTGCCAGAAAATGGCTGCCTCCACACGTTTTCATTGGCACCATTGCTAAGCCTAGGCTGAATCACCTGCCTCCAGTCTCAGCTAGGGACATGGATTTTTAAACCAGGAAGCCCTGAGCTCCAGGCACACGGCAGCTGTGAAAGGCATCCCAAGGGGAGTACAAAAGTGCAACAACATGGCAGCTTTCACAGCTTTTTCCTTGGCACCATCCCTATACCTAGGCTGATTTATCTGCCTAGAGTTAGGGTTAGGGCTCAGCCTAGGGCAATGATATTTTTAAGCACGAAGCCCTGAGTTCCAGGCTTACTGCATCTGCCAAAGGCATCCCAAAGGGAGCGCAGAAGTGCCACAACATGGCTGCTTTCACAGCTTTTTCCTTAGGAAGAACCCTAATACCCGGCTGATTTACCTTCCTAGGGTTACTGTTAGGCTTAGGCCTAGGACTTTTAAAACCAGGAAGCCCTGTGCTCCAGGCACACTGCAGCTGTTAAAGGCATCCCAAGGGGAGCGCAAAAGTGACACAACTTGGCTGCCTCCACTGCTATTTCCATGAGACCATCCCGAATCATGGGTTGATTTTCCTTCCTAGGCTTAAGGTTTGAGTTAGGCCTAGGGTTAGTGTTCTTTTACCAGAAAGCCCTGAGTTCCAAGAACACAGCACCTGCGAAGGACTACCCAAGAAAAGCGCAGAAGTGCCTCAACATGCCTGCCTCCACAGCTTTTTCCTTGGGGACGTCCCGAAACGAAGGCTGATTTAGAAGCCTCCAGTTTGGGCTAAAGTTGTGGTTTTTTAAACCAGGAAGCCCTGTGCTCCAAGCACACTGCAGCTGTGAAAGGCATCCCAAGGGGAGCGCAAAAGTGCCACAACATGGCTGTGTCCACAGCTTTTCCCTTGGGATAATTCCTAAACCCAGGCTGATTTAAATGACCAGTGTTACGGTTAGGGTTAGGGTTACGCCTAGGTGTAGAGCTTTTTAAACCAGCAAGCTCTGAGCTCCAGGCACACGGCAGCTGCGAAAGGCATCCCAAGGGGAGCACAAAAGTGCCAGAAAATGGCTGCCTCCACACGTTTTCATTGGCACCATTGCTAAGCCTAGGCTGAATCACCTGCCTCCAGTCTCAGCTAGGGACATGGATTTTTAAACCAGGAAGCCCTGAGCTCCAGGCACACGGCAGCTGTGAAAGGCATCCCAAGGGGAGTACAAAAGTGCAACAACATGGCAGCTTTCACAGCTTTTTCCTTGGCACCATCCCTATACCTAGGCTGATTTATCTGCCTAGGGTTAGGGTTAGGGCTCAGCCAAGGGCAAGGATTTTTTTAACCAGGAAGCCCTGAGTTCCAGGCTTACTGCATCTGCCAAAGGCATCCCAAAGGGAGCGCAGAAGTGCCACAACATGGCTGCTTTCACAGCTTTTTCCTTAGGAAGAACCCTAATACCCGGCTGATTTACCTTCCTAGGGTTACTGTTAGGCTTAGGCCTAGGACTTTTAAAACCTGGAAGCCCTGTGCTCCAGGCACACTGCAGCTGTTAAAGGCATCCCAAGGGGAGCGCAAAAGTGACACAACTTGGCTGCCTCCACTGCTATTTCCATGAGACCATCCCGAATCATAGGCTGATTTTCCTTCCTAGGCTTAAGGTTTGAGTTAGGCCTAGGGTTAGTGTTCTTTTAACCAGAAAGCCCTGAGTTCGAAGAACACAGCAGCTGTGAAGGACTACCCAAGAAGAGAGCAGAAGTGCCTCAACATGCCTGCCTCCACAGCTTTTTCCTTGGGGACGTCCCGAAACGAAGGCTGATTTAGAAGCCTCCAGTTTGGGCTAAAGATGTGTTTTTTTAAACCAGGAAGCCCTGTGCTCCAAGCACACTGCAGCTGTGAAAGGCATCCCAAGGGGAGCGCAAAAGTGCCACAACATGGCTGTGTCCACAGCTTTTCCCTTGGGATAATTCCTAAAACCAGGCTGATTTAAATGACCAGTGTTACGGTTAGGGTTAGGTTACGCCTAGGTGTAGAGCTTTTTAAACCAGCAAGCTCTGAGCTCCAGGCACACGGCAGCTGCGAAAGGCATCCCAAGGGGAGCACAAAAGTGCCAGAAAATGGCTGCCTCCACACGTTTTCATTGGCAACATTGCTAAGCCTAGGCTGAATTACCTACCTCCAGTCCCAGCTAGGGACATGGTCTTTTTTAACCAGGAAGCCCTGAGCTCCATGCACATGGCAGCTGTGAAAGGCATCCCAAGGGGAGTACAAAAGTTCAAATACATGGCAGCTTTCACAGCTTTTTCCTTAGGAAGAACCCTAATACCCGGCTGATTTACTTTCCTAGGGTTACTGTTAGGCTTAGGCCTAGGACTTTTAAAACCAGGAAGCCCTGTGCTCCAGGCACACTGCAGCTGTTAAAGGCATCCCAAGGGGAGCGCAAAAGTGACACAACTTGGCTGCCTCCACTGCTATTTCCATGAGACCATCCCGAATCATAGGCTGATTTTCCTTCCTAGGCTTAAGGTTTGAGTTAGGCCTAGGGTTAGTGTTCTTTTAACCAGAAAGCCCTGAGTTCCAAGAACACAGCAGCTGCGAAGGACTACCCAAGAAGAGCGCAGAAGTGCCTCAACATGCCTGCCTCCACAGCTTTTTCCTTGGGGACGTCCCGAAACGGAGGCTGATTTAGAAGCCTCCAGTTTGGGCTAAAGTTGTGGTTTTTTAAACCAGGAAGGCCTGTGCTCCAAGCATACTGCAGCTGTGAAAGGCATCCCAAGGGGAGCGCAAAAGTGCCAACACATGGCTGTCTCCACAGCTTTTCCCTTGGGATAATTCCTAAACCCAGGCTGATTTAAATGACCAGTGTTACGGTTAGGGTTAGGGTTACGCCTAGGTGTAGAGCTTTTTAAACCAGCAAGCTCTGAGCTCCAGGCACACGGCAGCTGCGAAAGGCATCCCAAGGGGAGCACAAAAGTGCCAGAAAATGGCTGCCTCCACACGTTTTCATTGGCACCATTGCTAAGCCTAGGCTGAATCACCTGCCTCCAGTCTCAGCTAGGGACATGGATTTTTAAACCAGGAAGCCCTGAGCTCCAGGCACATGGCAGCTGTGAAAGGCATCCCAAGGGGAGTACAAAAGTGCAACAACATGGCAGCTTTCACAGCTTTTTCCTTGGCACCATCCCTATACCTAGGCTGATTTATCTGCCTAGAGTTAGGGTTAGGGCTCAGCCTAGGGCAAGGATATTTTTAACCAGGAAGCCCTGAGTTCCAGGCTTACTGCATCTGCCAAAGGCATCCCAAAGGGAGCGCAGAAGTGCCACAACATGGCTGCTTTCACAGCTTTTTCCTTAGGAAGAACCCTAATACCCGGCTGATTTACCTTCCTAGGGTTACTGTTAGGCTTAGGCCTAGGACTTTTAAAACCAGGAAGCCCTGTGCTCCAGGCACACTGCAGCTGTTAAAGGCATCCCAAGGGGAGCGCAAAAGTGACACAACTTGGCTGCCTCCACTGCTATTTCCATGAGACCATCCCGAATCATGGGTTGATTTTCCTTCCTAGGCTTAAGGTTTGAGTTAGGCCTAGGGTTAGTGTTCTTTTAACCAGAATGCCCTGAGTTCCAAGAACACAGCAGCTGCGAAGGACTACCCAAGAAAAGCGCAGAAGTGCCTCAACATGCCTGCCTCCACAGCTTTTTCCTTGGGGACGTCCCGAAACGAAGGCTGATTTAGAAGCCTCCAGTTTGGGCTAAAGTTGTGGTTTTTTAAACCAGGAAGCCCTGTGCTCCAAGCACACTGCAGCTGTGAAAGGCATCCCAAGGGGAGTACAAAAGTGCAACAACATGGCAGCTTTCACAGCTTTTTCCTTGGCACCATCCCTATACCTAGGCTGATTTATCTGCCTAGGGTTTGGTTAGGGCTCAGCTTAGGGCTAGGATTTTTTTAAGCAGGAAGCCCTGAGTTCCAGGCTTACTGCATCTGCCAAAGGCATCCCAAAGGGAGCGCAGAAGTGCCACAACATGGCTGCTTTCACAGCTTTTTCCTTAGGAAGAACCCTAATACCCGGCTGATTTACCTTCCTAGGGTTACTGTTAGGCCTAGGCCTAGGACTTTTAAAACCAGGAAGCCCTGTGCTCCAGGCACACTGCAGCTGTGAAAGGCATCCAAAGGGGAGCGCAGAAGTGCCACAACATGGCTGTCTCCACAGCTTTTCCCTTGGGATAATTCCTAAACCCAGGCTGATTTAAATGACCAGTGTTACGGTTAGGGTTAGGGTTACGCCTAGGTGTAGAGCTTTTTAAACCAGCAAGCTCTGAGCTCCAGGCACACGGCAGCTGCGAAAGGCATCCCAAGGGGAGCACAAAAGGGCCAGAAAATGGCTGCCTCCACACGTTTTCATTGGCACCATTGCTAAGCCTAGGCTGAATCACCTGCCTCCAGTCTCAGCTAGGGACATGGATTTTTAAACCAGGAAGCCCTGAGCTCCAGGCACACGGCAGCTGTGAAAGGCATCCCAAGGGGAGTACAAAAGTGCAACAACATGGCAGCTTTCACAGCTTTTTCCTTGGCACCATCCCTATACCTAGGCTGATTTATCTGCCTAGAGTTAGGGTTAGGGCTCAGCCTAGGGCAAGGATATTTTTAACCAGGAAGCCCTGAGTTCCAGGCTTACTGCATCTGACAAAGGCATCCCAAAGGGAGCGCAGAAGTGCCACAACATGGCTGCTTTCACAGCTTTTTCCTTAGGAAGAACCCTAATACCCGGCTGATTTACCTTCCTAGGGTTACTGTTAGGCTTAGGCCTAGGTCTTTTAAAACCAGGAAGCCCTGTGCTCCAGGCACACTGCAGCTGTTAAAGGCATCCCAAGGGGAGCGCAAAAGTGACACAACTTGGCTGCCTCCACTGCTATTTCCATGAGACCATCCCGAATCATAGGCTGATTTTCCTTCCTAGGCTTAAGGTTTGAGTTAGGCCTAGGGTTAGTGTTCTTTTAACCAGAAAGCCCTGAGTTCCAAGAACACAGCAGCTGCGAAGGACTACCCAAGAAGAGCGCAGAAGTGCCTCAACATGCCTGCCTCCACAGCTTTTTCCTTGGGGACGTCCCGAAACGAAGGCTGATTTAGAAGCCTCCAGTTTGGGCTAAAGTTGTGGTTTTTTAAACCAGGAAGGCCTGTGCTCCAAGCACACTGCAGCTGTGAAAGGCATCCCAAGGGGAGCGCAAAAGTGCCACAACATGGCTGTCTCCACAGCTTTTCCCTTGGGATAATTCCTAAACCCAGGCTGATTTAAATGACCAGTGTTACGGTAAGGGTTAGGGTAACGCCTAGGTGTAGAGCTTTTTAAACCAGCAAGCTCTGAGCTCCAGGCACACGGCAGCTGCGAAAGGCATCCCAAGGGGAGCACAAAAGTGCCAGAAAATGGCTGCCTCCACACGTTTTCATTGGCACCATTGCTAAGCCTAGGCTGAATCACCTGCCTCCAGTCTCAGCTAGGGACATGGATTTTTAAACCAGGAAGCCCTGAGCTCCAGGCACACGGCAGCTGTGAAAGGCATCCCAAGGGGAGTACAAAAGTGCAACAACATGGCAGCTTTCACAGCTTTTTCCTTGGCACCATCCCTATACCTAGGCTGATTTATCTGCCTAGGGTTAGGGTTAGGGCTCAGCCTAGGGCTAGGATTTTTTTAACCAGGAAGCCCTGAGTTCCAGGCTTACTGCATCTGCCAAAGGCATCCCAAAGGGAGTGCAGAAGTGCCACAACATGGCTGCTTTCACAGCTTTTTCCTTAGGAAGAACCCTAATACCCGGCTGATTTACCTTCCTAGGGTTACTGTTAGGCTTAGGCCTAGGACTTTTAAAACCAGGAAGCCCTGTGCTCCAGGCACACTGCAGCTGTTAAAGGCATCCCAAGGGGAGCGCAAAAGTGACACAACTTGGCTGCCTCCACTGCTATTTCCATGAGACCATCCCGAATCATAGGCTGATTTTCCTTCCTAGGCTTAAGGTTTGAGTTAGGCCTAGGGTTAGTGTTCTTTTAACCAGAAAGCCCTGAGTTCCAAGAACACAGCAGCTGCGAAGGACTACCCAAGAAGAGCGCACAAGTGCCTCAACATGCCTGCCTCCACAGCTTTTTCCTTGGGGACGTCCCGAAACGAAGGCTGATTTAGAAGCCTCCAGTTTGGGCTAAAGTTGTGGTTTTTTACACCAGGAAGGCCTGTGCTCCAAGCACACTGCAGCTGTGAAAGGCATCCCAAGGGGAGTACAAAAGTGCAACAACATGGCAGCTTTCACAGCTTTTTCCTTGGCACCATCCCTATACCTAGGCTGATTTATCTGCCTAGGGTTTGGTTAGGGCTCAGCTTAGGGCTAGGATTTTTTTAAGCAGGAAGCCCTGAGTTCCAGGCTTACTGCATCTGCCAAAGGCATCCCAAAGGGAGCGCAGAAGGTCCACAACATGGCTGCTTTCACAGCTTTTTCCTTAGGAAGAACCCTAATACCCGGCTGATTTACCTTCCTAGGGTTACTGTTAGGCTTAGGCCTAGGACTTTTAAAACCAAGAAGCCCTGTGCTCCAGGCACACTGCAGCTGTTAAAGGCATCCCAAGGGGAGCGCAAAAGTGACACAACTTGGCTGCCTCCACTGCTATTTCCATGAGACCATCCCAAATCATAGGCTGATTTTCCTTCCTAGGCTTAAGGTTTGAGTTAGGCCTAGTGTTAGTGTTCTTTTAACCAGAAAGCCCTGAGTTCCAAGAACACAGCAGCTGCGAAGGACTACCCAAGAAGAGCGCAGAAGTGCCTCAACATGCCTGCCTCCACAGCTTTTTCCTTGGGGACGTCCCGAAACGAAGGCTGATTTCGAAGCCTCCAGTTTGCGCTAAAGTTGTGGTTTTTTACACCAGGAAGCCCTGTGCTCCAAGCACACTGCAGCTGTGAAAGGCATCCCAAGGGGAGCGCAAAAGTGCCACAACATGGCTGTCTCCACAGCTTTTCCCTTGGAATAATTCCTAAACCCAGGCTGATTTAAATGACCAGTGTTACGGTTAGGGTTAGGGTTACGCCTAGGTGTAGAGCTTTTTAAACCAGCAAGCTCTGAGCTCCAGGCACACGGCAGCTGCGAAAGGCATCCCAAGGGGAGCACAAAAGTGCCAGAAAATGGCTGCCTCCACACATTTTCATTGGCACCATTGCTAAGCTTAGGCTGAATCACCTGCCTCCAGTCTAAGCTAGGGACATGGTTTTTTAACCAGGAAGCCCTGAGCTCTAGGCACACGGCAGCTGTGAAAGGCATCCCAAGGGGAGTACAAAAGTGCAACAACATGGCAGCTTTCACAGCTTTTTCCTTGGCACCATCCCTATACCTAGGCTGATTTATCTGCCTAGGGTTAGGCTTAGGGCTCAGCCTAGGGCTAGGATTTTTTTAACCAGGAAGCCCTGAGTTCCAGGCTTACTGCATCTGCCAAAGGCATCCCAAGGGGAGTACAAAAGTGCAACAACATGGCAGCTTTCACAGCTTTTTCCTTGGCACCATCCCTATACCTAGGCTGATTTATCTGCCTAGGGTTAGGCTTAGGGTTCAGCCAAGGGCAAGGATTTTTTTAAGCAGGAAGCCCTGAGTTCCAGGCTTACTGCATCTGCCAAAGGCATCCCAAAGGGAGCGCAGAAGGTCCACAACATGGCTGCTTTCACAGCTTTTTCCTTAGGAAGAACCCTAATACCCGGCTGATTTACCTTCCTAGGGTTACTGTTAGGCTTAGGCCTAGGACTTTTAAAACCAGGAAGCCCTGTGCTCCAGGCACACTGCAGCTGTTAAAGGCATCCCAAGGGGAGCGCAAAAGTGACACAACTTGGCTGCCTCCACTGCTATTTCCATGAGACCATCCCGAATCATAGGCTGATTTTCCTTCCTAGGCTTAAGGTTTGAGTTAGGCCTAGGGTTAGTGTTCTTTTAACCAGAAAGCCCTGAGTTCCAAGAACACAGCAGCTGCGAAGGACTACCCAAGAAGAGCGCAGAAGTGCCTCAACATGCCTGCCTCCACAGCTTTTTCCTTGGGGACGTCCCGAAACGAAGGCTGTTTTAGAAGCCTCCAGTTTGGGCTAAAGTTGTGGTTTTTTAAACCAGGAAGCCCTGTGCTCCAAGCACACTGCAGCTGTGAAAGGCATCCCAAGGGGAGCGCAAAAGTGCCACAACATGGCTGTGTCCACAGCTTTTCCCTTGGGATAATTCCTAAACCCAGGCTGATTTAAATGACCAGTGTTACGGTTAGGGTTAGGGTTACGCCTAGGTGTAGAGCTTTTTAAACCAGCAAGCTCTGAGCTCCAGGCACACGGCAGCTGCGAAAGGCATCCCAAGGGGAGCACAAAAGTGCCAGAAAATGGCTGCCTCCACACGTTTTCATTGGCACCATTGCTAAGCCTAGGCTGAATCACCTGCCTCCAGTCTCAGCTAGGGACATGGATTTTTAAACCAGGAAGCCCTGAGCTCCAGGCACACGGCAGCTGTGAAAGGCATCCCAAGGGGAGTACAAAAGTGCAACAACATGGCAGCTTTCACAGCTTTTTCCTTGGCACCATCCCTATACCTAGGCTGATTTATCTGCCTAGAGTTAGGGTTAGGGCTCAGCCTAGGGCAATGATATTTTTAAGCACGAAGCCCTGAGTTCCAGGCTTACTGCATCTGCCAAAGGCATCCCAAAGGGAGCGCAGAAGTGCCACAACATGGCTGCTTTCACAGCTTTTTCCTTAGGAAGAACCCTAATACCCGGCTGATTTACCTTCCTAGGGTTACTGTTAGGCTTAGGCCTAGGACTTTTAAAACCAGGAAGCCCTGTGCTCCAGGCACACTGCAGCTGTTAAAGGCATCCCAAGGGGAGCGCAAAAGTGACACAACTTGGCTGCCTCCACTGCTATTTCCATGAGACCATCCCGAATCATGGGTTGATTTTCCTTCCTAGGCTTAAGGTTTGAGTTAGGCCTAGGGTTAGTGTTCTTTTAACCAGAAAGCCCTGAGTTCCAAGAACACAGCACCTGCGAAGGACTACCCAAGAAAAGCGCAGAAGTGCCTCAACATGCCTGCCTCCACAGCTTTTTCCTTGGGGACGTCCCGAAACGAAGGCTGATTTAGAAGCCTCCAGTTTGGGCTAAAGTTGTGGTTTTTTAAACCAGGAAGCCCTGTGCTCCAAGCACACTGCAGCTGTGAAAGGCATCCCAAGGGGAGCGCAAAAGTGCCACAACATGGCTGTGTCCACAGCTTTTCCCTTGGGATAATTCCTAAACCCAGGCTGATTTAAATGACCAGTGTTACGGTTAGGGTTAGGGTTACGCCTAGGTGTAGAGCTTTTTAAACCAGCAAGCTCTGAGCTCCAGGCACACGGCAGCTGCGAAAGGCATCCCAAGGGGAGCACAAAAGTGCCAGAAAATGGCTGCCTCCACACGTTTTCATTGGCACCATTGCTAAGCCTAGGCTGAATCACCTGCCTCCAGTCTCAGCTAGGGACATGGATTTTTAAACCAGGAAGCCCTGAGCTCCAGGCACACGGCAGCTGTGACAGGCATCCCAAGGGGAGTACAAAAGTGCAACAACATGGCAGCTTTCACAGCTTTTTCCTTGGCACCATCCCTATACCTAGGCTGATTTATCTGCCTAGGGTTAGGGTTAGGGCTCAGCCAAGGGCAAGGATTTTTTTAACCAGGAAGCCCTGAGTTCCAGGCTTACTGCATCTGCCAAAGGCATCCCAAAGGGAGCGCAGAAGTGCCACAACATGGCTGCTTTCACAGCTTTTTCCTTAGGAAGAACCCTAATACCCGGCTGATTTACCTTCCTAGGGTTACTGTTAGGCTTAGGCCTAGGACTTTTAAAACCTGGAAGCCCTGTGCTCCAGGCACACTGCAGCTGTTAAAGGCATCCCAAGGGGAGCGCAAAAGTGACACAACTTGGCTGCCTCCACTGCTATTTCCATGAGACCATCCCGAATCATAGGCTGATTTTCCTTCCTAGGCTTAAGGTTTGAGTTAGGCCTAGGGTTAGTGTTCTTTTAACCAGAAAGCCCTGAGTTCCAAGAACACAGCAGCTGTGAAGGACTACCCAAGAAGAGAGCAGAAGTGCCTCAACATGCCTGCCTCCACAGCTTTTTCCTTGGGGACGTCCCGAAACGAAGGCTGATTTAGAAGCCTCCAGTTTGGGCTAAAGATGTGGTTTTTTAAACCAGGAAGCCCTGTGCTCCAAGCACACTGCAGCTGTGAAAGGCATCCCAAGGGGAGCGCAAAAGTGCCACAACATGGCTGTGTCCACAGCTTTTCCCTTGGGATAATTCCTAAAACCAGGCTGATTTAAATGACCAGTGTTACGGTTAGGGTTAGGTTACGCCTAGGTGTAGAGCTTTTTAAACCAGCAAGCTCTGAGCTCCAGGCACACGGCAGCTGCGAAAGGCATCCCAAGGGGAGCACAAAAGTGCCAGAAAATGGCTGCCTCCACACGTTTTCATTGGCAACATTGCTAAGCCTAGTCTGAATTACCTACCTCCAGTCCCAGCTAGGGACATGGTCTTTTTTAACCAGGAAGCCCTGAGCTCCATGCACATGGCAGCTGTGAAAGGCATCCCAAGGGGAGTACAAAAGTTCAAATACATGGCAGCTTTCACAGCTTTTTCCTTAGGAAGAACCCTAATACCCGGCTGATTTACTTTCCTAGGGTTACTGTTAGGCTTAGGCCTAGGACTTTTAAAACCAGGAAGCCCTGTGCTCCAGGCACACTGCAGCTGTTAAAGGCATCCCAAGGGGAGCGCAAAAGTGACACAACTTGGCTGCCTCCACTGCTATTTCCATGAGACCATCCCGAATCATAGGCTGATTTTCCTTCCTAGGCTTAAGGTTTGAGTTAGGCCTAGGGTTAGTGTTCTTTTAACCAGAAAGCCCTGAGTTCCAAGAACACAGCAGCTGCGAAGGACTACCCAAGAAGAGCGCAGAAGTGCCTCAACATGCCTGCCTCCACAGCTTTTTCCTTGGGGACGTCCCGAAACGAAGGCTGATTTAGAAGCCTCCAGTTTGGGCTAAAGTTGTGGTTTTTTACACCAGGAAGCCCTGTGCTCCAAGCACACTGCAGCTGTGAAAGGCATCCCAAGGGGAGCGCAAAAGTGCCACAACATGGCTGTCTCCACAGCTTTTCCCTTGGGATAATTCCTAAACCCAGGCTGATTTAAATGACCAGTGTTACGGTTAGGGTTAGGGTTACGCCTAGGTGTAGAGCTTTTTAAACCAGCAAGCTCTGAGCTCCAGGCACACGGCAGCTGCGAAAGGCATCCCAAGGGGAGCACAAAAGTGCCAGAAAATGGCTGCCTCCACACGTTTTCATTGGCACCATTGCTAAGCCTAGGCTGAATCACCTGCCTCCAGTCTCAGCTAGGGACATGGATTTTTAAACCAGGAAGCCGTGAGCTCCAGGCACACGGCAGCTGTGAAAGGCATCCCAAGGGGAGTACAAAAGTGCAACAACATGGCAGCTTTCACAGCTTTTTCCTTGGCACCATCCCTATACCTAGGCTGATTTATCTGCCTAGGGTTAGGGTTAGGGCTCAGCCTAGGGCTAGGATTTTTTTAACCAGGAAGCCCTGAGTTCCAGGCTTACTGCATCTGCCAAAGGCATCCCAAAGGGAGCGCAGAAGTGCCACAACATGGCTGCTTTCACAGCTTTTTCCTTAGGAAGAACCCTAATACCCGGCTGATTTACCTTCCTAGGGTTACTGTTAGGCTTAGGCCTAGGACTTTTAAAACCAGGAAGCCCTGTGCTCCAGGCACACTGCAGCTGTGAAAGGCATCCCAAGGGGAGCGCAAAAGTGACACAACTTGGCTGCCTCCACTGCTATTTCCATGAGACCATCCCGAATCATAGGCTGATTTTCCTTCCTAGGCTTAAGGTTTGAGTTAGGCCTAGGGTTAGTGTTCTTTTAACCAGAAAGCCCTGAGTTCCAAGAACACAGCAGCTGCGAAGGACTACCCAAGAAGAGCGCAGAAGTGCCTCAACATGCCTGCCTCCACAGCTTTTTCCTTGGGGACGTCCCGAAACGAAGGCTGATTTAGAAGCCTCCAGTTTGGGCTAAAGTTGTGGTTTTTTAAACCAGGAAGGCCTGTGCTCCAAGCACACTGCAGCTGTGAAAGGCATCCCAAGGGGAGTACAAAAGTGCAACAACATGGCAGCTTTCACAGCTTTTTCCTTGGCACCATCCCTATACCTAGGCTGATTTATCTGCCTAGGGTTTGGTTAGGGCTCAGCTTAGGGCTAGGATTTTTTTAAGCAGGAAGCCCTGAGTTCCAGGCTTACTGCATCTGCCAAAGGCATCCCAAAGGGAGCGCAGAAGGTCCACAACATGGCTGCTTTCACAGCTTTTTCCTTAGGAAGAACCCTAATACCCGGCTGATTTACCTTCCTAGGGTTACTGTTAGGCTTAGGCCTAGGACTTTTAAAACCAAGAAGCCCTGTGCTCCAGGCACACTGCAGCTGTTAAAGGCATCCAAAGGGGAGCGCAAAAGTGACACAACTTGGCTGCCTCCACTGCTATTTCCATGAGACCATCCCAAATCATAGGCTGATTTTCCTTCCTAGGCTTAAGGTTTGAGTTAGGCCTAGGGTTAGTGTTCTTTTAACCAGAAAGCCCTGAGTTCCAAGAACACAGCAGCTGCGAAGGACTACCCAAGAAGAGCGCACAAGTGCCTCAACATGCCTGCCTCCACAGCTTTTTCCTTGGGGACGTCCCGAAACGAAGGCTGATTTAGAAGCCTCCAGTTTGGGCTAAAGTTGTGGTTTTTTACACCAGGAAGGCCTGTGCTCCAAGCACACTGCAGCTGTGAAAGGCATCCCAAGGGGAGTACAAAAGTGCAACAACATGGCAGCTTTCACAGCTTTTTCCTTGGCACCATCCCTATACCTAGGCTGATTTATCTGCCTAGGGTTTGGTTAGGGCTCAGCTTAGGGCTAGGATTTTTTTAAGCAGGAAGCCCTGAGTTCCAGGCTTACTGCATCTGCCAAAGGCATCCCAAAGGGAGCGCAGAAGGTCCACAACATGGCTGCTTTCACAGCTTTTTCCTTAGGAAGAACCCTAATACCCGGCTGATTTACCTTCCTAGGGTTACTGTTAGGCTTAGGCCTAGGACTTTTAAAACCAAGAAGCCCTGTGCTCCAGGCACACTGCAGCTGTTAAAGGCATCCCAAGGGGAGCGCAAAAGTGACACAACTTGGCTGCCTCCACTGCTATTTCCATGAGACCATCCCAAATCATAGGCTGATTTTCCTTCCTAGGCTTAAGGTTTGAGTTAGGCCTAGTGTTAGTGTTCTTTTAACCAGAAAGCCCTGAGTTCCAAGAACACAGCAGCTGCGAAGGACTACCCAAGAAGAGCGCAGAAGTGCCTCAACATGCCTGCCTCCACAGCTTTTTCCTTGGGGACGTCCCGAAACGAAGGCTGATTTCGAAGCCTCCAGTTTGCGCTAAAGTTGTGGTTTTTTACACCAGGAAGCCCTGTGCTCCAAGCACACTGCAGCTGTGAAAGGCATCCCAAGGGGAGCGCAAAAGTGCCACAACATGGCTGTCTCCACAGCTTTTCCCTTGGAATAATTCCTAAACCCAGGCTGATTTAAATGACCAGTGTTACGGTTAGGGTTAGGGTTACGCCTAGGTGTAGAGCTTTTTAAACCAGCAAGCTCTGAGCTCCAGGCACACGGCAGCTGCGAAAGGCATCCCAAGGGGAGCACAAAAGTGCCAGAAAATGGCTGCCTCCACACATTTTCATTGGCACCATTGCTAAGCTTAGGCTGAATCACCTGCCTCCAGTCTAAGCTAGGGACATGGTTTTTTAACCAGGAAGCCCTGAGCTCTAGGCACACGGCAGCTGTGAAAGGCATCCCAAGGGGAGTACAAAAGTGCAACAACATGGCAGCTTTCACAGCTTTTTCCTTGGCACCATCCCTATACCTAGGCTGATTTATCTGCCTAGGGTTAGGCTTAGGGCTCAGCCTAGGGCTAGGATTTTTTTAACCAGGAAGCCCTGAGTTCCAGGCTTACTGCATCTGCCAAAGGCATCCCAAGGGGAGTACAAAAGTGCAACAACATGGCAGCTTTCACAGCTTTTTCCTTGGCACCATCCCTATACCTAGGCTGATTTATCTGCCTAGGGTTAGGCTTAGGGTTCAGCCAAGGGCAAGGATTTTTTTAAGCAGGAAGCCCTGAGTTCCAGGCTTACTGCATCTGCCAAAGGCATCCCAAAGGGAGCGCAGAAGGTCCACAACATGGCTGCTTTCACAGCTTTTTCCTTAGGAAGAACCCTAATACCCGGCTGATTTACCTTCCTAGGGTTACTGTTAGGCTTAGGCCTAGGACTTTTAAAACCAGGAAGCCCTGTGCTCCAGGCACACTGCAGCTGTTAAAGGCATCCCAAGGGGAGCGCAAAAGTGACACAACTTGGCTGCCTCCACTGCTATTTCCATGAGACCATCCCGAATCATAGGCTGATTTTCCTTCCTAGGCTTAAGGTTTGAGTTAGGCCTAGGGTTAGTGTTCTTTTAACCAGAAAGCCCTGAGTTCCAAGAACACAGCAGCTGCGAAGGACTACCCAAGAAGAGCGCAGAAGTGCCTCAACATGCCTGCCTCCACAGCTTTTTCCTTGGGGACGTCCCGAAACGAAGGCTGTTTTAGAAGCCTCCAGTTTGGGCTAAAGTTGTGGTTTTTTAAACCAGGAAGCCCTGTGCTCCAAGCACACTGCAGCTGTGAAAGGCATCCCAAGGGGAGCGCAAAAGTGCCACAACATGGCTGTGTCCACAGCTTTTCCCTTGGGATAATTCCTAAACCCAGGCTGATTTAAATGACCAGTGTTACGGTTAGGGTTAGGGTTACGCCTAGGTGTAGAGCTTTTTAAACCAGCAAGCTCTGAGCTCCAGGCACACGGCAGCTGCGAAAGGCATCCCAAGGGGAGCACAAAAGTGCCAGAAAATGGCTGCCTCCACACGTTTTCATTGGCACCATTGCTAAGCCTAGGCTGAATCACCTGCCTCCAGTCTCAGCTAGGGACATGGATTTTTAAACCAGGAAGCCCTGAGCTCCAGGCACACGGCAGCTGTGAAAGGCATCCCAAGGGGAGTACAAAAGTGCAACAACATGGCAGCTTTCACAGCTTTTTCCTTGGCACCATCCCTATACCTAGGCTGATTTATCTGCCTAGAGTTAGGGTTAGGGCTCAGCCTAGGGCAATGATATTTTTAAGCACGAAGCCCTGAGTTCCAGGCTTACTGCATCTGCCAAAGGCATCCCAAAGGGAGCGCAGAAGTGCCACAACATGGCTGCTTTCACAGCTTTTTCCTTAGGAAGAACCCTAATACCCGGCTGATTTACCTTCCTAGGGTTACTGTTAGGCTTAGGCCTAGGACTTTTAAAACCAGGAAGCCCTGTGCTCCAGGCACACTGCAGCTGTTAAAGGCATCCCAAGGGGAGCGCAAAAGTGACACAACTTGGCTGCCTCCACTGCTATTTCCATGAGACCATCCCGAATCATGGGTTGATTTTCCTTCCTAGGCTTAAGGTTTGAGTTAGGCCTAGGGTTAGTGTTCTTTTAACCAGAAAGCCCTGAGTTCCAAGAACACAGCACCTGCGAAGGACTACCCAAGAAAAGCGCAGAAGTGCCTCAACATGCCTGCCTCCACAGCTTTTTCCTTGGGGACGTCCCGAAACGAAGGCTGATTTAGAAGCCTCCAGTTTGGGCTAAAGTTGTGGTTTTTTAAACCAGGAAGCCCTGTGCTCCAAGCACACTGCAGCTGTGAAAGGCATCCCAAGGGGAGCGCAAAAGTGCCACAACATGGCTGTGTCCACAGCTTTTCCCTTGGGATAATTCCTAAACCCAGGCTGATTTAAATGACCAGTGTTACGGTTAGGGTTAGGGTTACGCCTAGGTGTAGAGCTTTTTAAACCAGCAAGCTCTGAGCTCCAGGCACACGGCAGCTGCGAAAGGCATCCCAAGGGGAGCACAAAAGTGCCAGAAAATGGCTGCCTCCACACGTTTTCATTGGCACCATTGCTAAGCCTAGGCTGAATCACCTGCCTCCAGTCTCAGCTAGGGACATGGATTTTTAAACCAGGAAGCCCTGAGCTCCAGGCACACGGCAGCTGTGACAGGCATCCCAAGGGGAGTACAAAAGTGCAACAACATGGCAGCTTTCACAGCTTTTTCCTTGGCACCATCCCTATACCTAGGCTGATTTATCTGCCTAGGGTTAGGGTTAGGGCTCAGCCAAGGGCAAGGATTTTTTTAACCAGGAAGCCCTGAGTTCCAGGCTTACTGCATCTGCCAAAGGCATCCCAAAGGGAGCGCAGAAGTGCCACAACATGGCTGCTTTCACAGCTTTTTCCTTAGGAAGAACCCTAATACCCGGCTGATTTACCTTCCTAGGGTTACTGTTAGGCTTAGGCCTAGGACTTTTAAAACCTGGAAGCCCTGTGCTCCAGGCACACTGCAGCTGTTAAAGGCATCCCAAGGGGAGCGCAAAAGTGACACAACTTGGCTGCCTCCACTGCTATTTCCATGAGACCATCCCGAATCATAGGCTGATTTTCCTTCCTAGGCTTAAGGTTTGAGTTAGGCCTAGGGTTAGTGTTCTTTTAACCAGAAAGCCCTGAGTTCCAAGAACACAGCAGCTGTGAAGGACTACCCAAGAAGAGAGCAGAAGTGCCTCAACATGCCTGCCTCCACAGCTTTTTCCTTGGGGACGTCCCGAAACGAAGGCTGATTTAGAAGCCTCCAGTTTGGGCTAAAGATGTGGTTTTTTAAACCAGGAAGCCCTGTGCTCCAAGCACACTGCAGCTGTGAAAGGCATCCCAAGGGGAGCGCAAAAGTGCCACAACATGGCTGTGTCCACAGCTTTTCCCTTGGGATAATTCCTAAAACCAGGCTGATTTAAATGACCAGTGTTACGGTTAGGGTTAGGTTACGCCTAGGTGTAGAGCTTTTTAAACCAGCAAGCTCTGAGCTCCAGGCACACGGCAGCTGCGAAAGGCATCCCAAGGGGAGCACAAAAGTGCCAGAAAATGGCTGCCTCCACACGTTTTCATTGGCAACATTGCTAAGCCTAGTCTGAATTACCTACCTCCAGTCCCAGCTAGGGACATGGTCTTTTTTAACCAGGAAGCCCTGAGCTCCATGCACATGGCAGCTGTGAAAGGCATCCCAAGGGGAGTACAAAAGTTCAAATACATGGCAGCTTTCACAGCTTTTTCCTTAGGAAGAACCCTAATACCCGGCTGATTTACTTTCCTAGGGTTACTGTTAGGCTTAGGCCTAGGACTTTTAAAACCAGGAAGCCCTGTGCTCCAGGCACACTGCAGCTGTTAAAGGCATCCCAAGGGGAGCGCAAAAGTGACACAACTTGGCTGCCTCCACTGCTATTTCCATGAGACCATCCCGAATCATAGGCTGATTTTCCTTCCTAGGCTTAAGGTTTGAGTTAGGCCTAGGGTTAGTGTTCTTTTAACCAGAAAGCCCTGAGTTCCAAGAACACAGCAGCTGCGAAGGACTACCCAAGAAGAGCGCAGAAGTGCCTCAACATGCCTGCCTCCACAGCTTTTTCCTTGGGGACGTCCCGAAACGAAGGCTGATTTAGAAGCCTCCAGTTTGGGCTAAAGTTGTGGTTTTTTACACCAGGAAGCCCTGTGCTCCAAGCACACTGCAGCTGTGAAAGGCATCCCAAGGGGAGCGCAAAAGTGCCACAACATGGCTGTCTCCACAGCTTTTCCCTTGGGATAATTCCTAAACCCAGGCTGATTTAAATGACCAGTGTTACGGTTAGGGTTAGGGTTACGCCTAGGTGTAGAGCTTTTTAAACCAGCAAGCTCTGAGCTCCAGGCACACGGCAGCTGCGAAAGGCATCCCAAGGGGAGCACAAAAGTGCCAGAAAATGGCTGCCTCCACACGTTTTCATTGGCACCATTGCTAAGCCTAGGCTGAATCACCTGCCTCCAGTCTCAGCTAGGGACATGGATTTTTAAACCAGGAAGCCGTGAGCTCCAGGCACACGGCAGCTGTGAAAGGCATCCCAAGGGGAGTACAAAAGTGCAACAACATGGCAGCTTTCACAGCTTTTTCCTTGGCACCATCCCTATACCTAGGCTGATTTATCTGCCTAGGGTTAGGGTTAGGGCTCAGCCTAGGGCTAGGATTTTTTTAACCAGGAAGCCCTGAGTTCCAGGCTTACTGCATCTGCCAAAGGCATCCCAAAGGGAGCGCAGAAGTGCCACAACATGGCTGCTTTCACAGCTTTTTCCTTAGGAAGAACCCTAATACCCGGCTGATTTACCTTCCTAGGGTTACTGTTAGGCTTAGGCCTAGGACTTTTAAAACCAGGAAGCCCTGTGCTCCAGGCACACTGCAGCTGTGAAAGGCATCCCAAGGGGAGCGCAAAAGTGACACAACTTGGCTGCCTCCACTGCTATTTCCATGAGACCATCCCGAATCATAGGCTGATTTTCCTTCCTAGGCTTAAGGTTTGAGTTAGGCCTAGGGTTAGTGTTCTTTTAACCAGAAAGCCCTGAGTTCCAAGAACACAGCAGCTGCGAAGGACTACCCAAGAAGAGCGCAGAAGTGCCTCAACATGCCTGCCTCCACAGCTTTTTCCTTGGGGACGTCCCGAAACGAAGGCTGATTTAGAAGCCTCCAGTTTGGGCTAAAGTTGTGGTTTTTTAAACCAGGAAGGCCTGTGCTCCAAGCACACTGCAGCTGTGAAAGGCATCCCAAGGGGAGTACAAAAGTGCAACAACATGGCAGCTTTCACAGCTTTTTCCTTGGCACCATCCCTATACCTAGGCTGATTTATCTGCCTAGGGTTTGGTTAGGGCTCAGCTTAGGGCTAGGATTTTTTTAAGCAGGAAGCCCTGAGTTCCAGGCTTACTGCATCTGCCAAAGGCATCCCAAAGGGAGCGCAGAAGGTCCACAACATGGCTGCTTTCACAGCTTTTTCCTTAGGAAGAACCCTAATACCCGGCTGATTTACCTTCCTAGGGTTACTGTTAGGCTTAGGCCTAGGACTTTTAAAACCAAGAAGCCCTGTGCTCCAGGCACACTGCAGCTGTTAAAGGCATCCAAAGGGGAGCGCAAAAGTGACACAACTTGGCTGCCTCCACTGCTATTTCCATGAGACCATCCCAAATCATAGGCTGATTTTCCTTCCTAGGCTTAAGGTTTGAGTTAGGCCTAGTGTTAGTGTTCTTTTAACCAGAAAGCCCTGAGTTCCAAGAACACAGCAGCTGCGAAGGACTACCCAAGAAGAGCGCAGAAGTGCCTCAACATGCCTGCCTCCACAGCTTTTTCCTTGGGGACGTCCCGAAACGAAGGCTGATTTCGAAGCCTCCAGTTTGCGCTAAAGTTGTGGTTTTTTACACCAGGAAGCCCTGTGCTCCAAGCACACTGCAGCTGTGAAAGGCATCCCAAGGGGAGCGCAAAAGTGCCACAACATGGCTGTCTCCACAGCTTTTCCCTTGGAATAATTCCTAAACCCAGGCTGATTTAAATGACCAGTGTTACGGTTAGGGTTAGGGTTACGCCTAGGTGTAGAGCTTTTTAAACCAGCAAGCTCTGAGCTCCAGGCACACGGCAGCTGCGAAAGGCATCCCAAGGGGAGCACAAAAGTGCCAGAAAATGGCTGCCTCCACACATTTTCATTGGCACCATTGCTAAGCTTAGGCTGAATCACCTGCCTCCAGTCTAAGCTAGGGACATGGTTTTTTAACCAGGAAGCCCTGAGCTCTAGGCACACGGCAGCTGTGAAAGGCATCCCAAGGGGAGTACAAAAGTGCAACAACATGGCAGCTTTCACAGCTTTTTCCTTGGCACCATCCCTATACCTAGGCTGATTTATCTGCCTAGGGTTAGGCTTAGGGCTCAGCCTAGGGCTAGGATTTTTTTAAGCAGGAAGCCCTGAGTTCCAGGCTTACTGCATCTGCCAAAGGCATCCCATGGGGAGTACAAAAGTGCAACAACATGGCAGCTTTCACAGCTTTTTCCTTGGCACCATCCCTATACCTAGGCTGATTTATCTGCCTAGGGTTAGGCTTAGGGTTCAGCCAAGGGCAAGGATTTTTTTAAGCAGGAAGCCCTGAGTTCCAGGCTTACTGCATCTGCCAAAGGCATCCCAAAGGGAGCGCAGAAGGTCCACAACATGGCTGCTTTCACAGCTTTTTCCTTAGGAAGAACCCTAATACCCGGCTGATTTACCTTCCTAGGGTTACTGTTAGGCTTAGGCCTAGGACTTTTAAAACCAGGAAGCCCTGTGCTCCAGGCACACTGCAGCTGTTAAAGGCATCCCAAGGGGAGCGCAAAAGTGACACAACTTGGCTGCCTCCACTGCTATTTCCATGAGACCATCCCGAATCATAGGCTGATTTTCCTTCCTAGGCTTAAGGTTTGAGTTAGGCCTAGGGTTAGTGTTCTTTTAACCAGAAAGCCCTGAGTTCCAAGAACACAGCAGCTGCGAAGGACTACCCAAGAAGAGCGCAGAAGTGCCTCAACATGCCTGCCTCCACAGCTTTTTCCTTGGGGACGTCCCGAAACGAAGGCTGTTTTAGAAGCCTCCAGTTTGGGCTAAAGTTGTGGTTTTTTAAACCAGGAAGCCCTGTGCTCCAAGCACACTGCAGCTGTGAAAGGCATCCCAAGGGGAGCGCAAAAGTGCCACAACATGGCTGTCTCCACAGCTTTTCCCTTGGGATAATTCCTAAACCCAGGCTGATTTAAATGACCAGTGTTACGGTTAGGGTTAGGGTTACGCCTAGGTGTAGAGCTTTTTAAACCAGCAAGCTCTGAGCTCCAGGCACACGGCAGCTGCGAAAGGCATCCCAAGGGGAGCACAAAAGTGCCAGAAAATGGCTGCCTCCACACGTTTTCATTGGCACCATTGCTAAGCCTAGGCTGAATCACCTGCCTCCAGTCTCAGCTAGGGACATGGATTTTTAAACCAGGAAGCCCTGAGCTCCAGGCACACGGCAGCTGTGAAAGGCATCCCAAGGGGAGTACAAAAGTGCAACAACATGGCAGCTTTCACAGCTTTTTCCTTGGCACCATCCCTATACCTAGGCTGATTTATCTGCCTAGAGTTAGGGTTAGGGCTCAGCCTAGGGCAATGATATTTTTAAGCACGAAGCCCTGAGTTCCAGGCTTACTGCATCTGCCAAAGGCATCCCAAAGGGAGCGCAGAAGTGCCACAACATGGCTGCTTTCACAGCTTTTTCCTTAGGAAGAACCCTAATACCCGGCTGATTTACCTTCCTAGGGTTACTGTTAGGCTTAGGCCTAGGACTTTTAAAACCAGGAAGCCCTGTGCTCCAGGCACACTGCAGCTGTTAAAGGCATCCCAAGGGGAGCGCAAAAGTGACACAACTTGGCTGCCTCCACTGCTATTTCCATGAGACCATCCCGAATCATGGGTTGATTTTCCTTCCTAGGCTTAAGGTTTGAGTTAGGCCTAGGGTTAGTGTTCTTTTAACCAGAAAGCCCTGAGTTCCAAGAACACAGCAGCTGCGAAGGACTACCCAAGAAGAGCGCAGAAGTGCCTCAACATGCCTGCCTCCACAGCTTTTTCCTTGGGGACGTCCCGAAACGAAGGCTGATTTAGAAGCCTCCAGTTTGGGCTAAAGTTGTGGTTTTTTAAACCAGGAAGGCCTGTGCTCCAAGCACACTGCAGCTGTGAAAGGCATCCCAAGGGGAGCGCAAAAGTGCCACAACATGGCTGTGTCCACAGCTTTTCCCTTGGGATAATTCCTAAACCCAGGCTGATTTAAATGACCAGTGTTACGGTTAGGGTTAGGGTTACGCCTAGGTGTAGAGCTTTTTAAACCAGCAAGCTCTGAGCTCCAGGCACACGGCAGCTGCGAAAGGCATCCCAAGGGGAGCACAAAAGTGCCAGAAAATGGCTGCCTCCACACGTTTTCATTGGCACCATTGCTAAGCCTAGGCTGAATCACCTGCCTCCAGTCTCAGCTAGGGACATGGATTTTTAAACCAGGAAGCCCTGAGCTCCAGGCACACGGCAGCTGTGACAGGCATCCCAAGGGGAGTACAAAAGTGCAACAACATGGCAGCTTTCACAGCTTTTTCCTTGGCACCATCCCTATACCTAGGCTGATTTATCTGCCTAGGGTTAGGGTTAGGGCTCAGCCAAGGGCAAGGATTTTTTTAACCAGGAAGCCCTGAGTTCCAGGCTTACTGCATCTGCCAAAGGCATCCCAAAGGGAGCGCAGAAGTGCCACAACATGGCTGCTTTCACAGCTTTTTCCTTAGGAAGAACCCTAATACCCGGCTGATTTACCTTCCTAGGGTTACTGTTAGGCTTAGGCCTAGGACTTTTAAAACCTGGAAGCCCTGTGCTCCAGGCACACTGCAGCTGTTAAAGGCATCCCAAGGGGAGCGCAAAAGTGACACAACTTGGCTGCCTCCACTGCTATTTCCATGAGACCATCCCGAATCATAGGCTGATTTTCCTTCCTAGGCTTAAGGTTTGAGTTAGGCCTAGGGTTAGTGTTCTTTTAACCAGAAAGCCCTGAGTTCCAAGAACACAGCAGCTGTGAAGGACTACCCAAGAAGAGAGCAGAAGTGCCTCAACATGCCTGCCTCCACAGCTTTTTCCTTGGGGACGTCCCGAAACGAAGGCTGATTTAGAAGCCTCCAGTTTGGGCTAAAGATGTGGTTTTTTAAACCAGGAAGCCCTGTGCTCCAAGCACACTGCAGCTGTGAAAGGCATCCCAAGGGGAGCGCAAAAGTGCCACAACATGGCTGTGTCCACAGCTTTTCCCTTGGGATAATTCCTAAAACCAGGCTGATTTAAATGACCAGTGTTACGGTTAGGGTTAGGTTACGCCTAGGTGTAGAGCTTTTTAAACCAGCAAGCTCTGAGCTCCAGGCACACGGCAGCTGCGAAAGGCATCCCAAGGGGAGCACAAAAGTGCCAGAAAATGGCTGCCTCCACACGTTTTCATTGGCAACATTGCTAAGCCTAGTCTGAATTACCTACCTCCAGTCCCAGCTAGGGACATGGTCTTTTTTAACCAGGAAGCCCTGAGCTCCATGCACATGGCAGCTGTGAAAGGCATCCCAAGGGGAGTACAAAAGTTCAAATACATGGCAGCTTTCACAGCTTTTTCCTTAGGAAGAACCCTAATACCCGGCTGATTTACTTTCCTAGGGTTACTGTTAGGCTTAGGCCTAGGACTTTTAAAACCAGGAAGCCCTGTGCTCCAGGCACACTGCAGCTGTTAAAGGCATCCCAAGGGGAGCGCAAAAGTGACACAACTTGGCTGCCTCCACTGCTATTTCCATGAGACCATCCCGAATCATAGGCTGATTTTCCTTCCTAGGCTTAAGGTTTGAGTTAGGCCTAGGGTTAGTGTTCTTTTAACCAGAAAGCCCTGAGTTCCAAGAACACAGCAGCTGCGAAGGACTACCCAAGAAGAGCGCAGAAGTGCCTCAACATGCCTGCCTCCACAGCTTTTTCCTTGGGGACGTCCCGAAACGGAGGCTGATTTAGAAGCCTCCAGTTTGGGCTAAAGTTGTGGTTTTTTAAACCAGGAAGGCCTGTGCTCCAAGCATACTGCAGCTGTGAAAGGCATCCCAAGGGGAGCGCAAAAGTGCCACAACATGGCTGTCTCCACAGCTTTTCCCTTGGGATAATTCCTAAACCCAGGCCTATTTAAATGACCAGTGTTACGGTTAGGGTTAGGGTTACGCCTAGGTGTAGAGCTTTTTAAACCAGCAAGCTCTGAGCTCCAGGCACACGGCAGCTGCGAAAGGCATCCCAAGGGGAGCACAAAAGGGCCAGAAAATGGCTGCCTCCACACGTTTTCATTGGCACCATTGCTAAGCCTAGGCTGAATTACCTACCACCAGTCTCAGCTAGGGACATGGTTTTTTTTAACCAGGAAGCCCTGAGCTCCAGGCACATGGCAGCTGTGAAAGGCATCCCAAGGGGAGTACAAAAGTGCAACAACATGGCAGCTTTCACAGCTTTTTCCTTGGCACCATCCCTATACCTAGGCTGATTTATCTGCCTAGAGTTAGGGTTAGGGCTCAGCCTAGGGCAAGGATATTTTTAACCAGGAAGCCCTGAGTTCCAGGCTTACTGCATCTGCCAAAGGCATCCCAAAGGGAGCGCAGAAGTGCCACAACATGGCTGCTTTCACAGCTTTTTCCTTAGGAAGAACCCTAATACCCGGCTGATTTACCTTCCTAGGGTTACTGTTAGGCTTAGGCCTAGGACTTTTAAAACCAGGAAGCCCTGTGCTCCAGGCACACTGCAGCTGTTAAAGGCATCCCAAGGGGAGCGCAAAAGTGACACAACTTGGCTGCCTCCACTGCTATTTCCATGAGACCATCCCGAATCATGGGTTGATTTTCCTTCCTAGGCTTAAGGTTTGAGTTAGGCCTAGGGTTAGTGTTCTTTTAACCAGAAAGCCCTGAGTTCCAAGAACACAGCAGCTGCGAAGGACTACCCAAGAAAAGCGCAGAAGTGCCTCAACATGCCTGCCTCCACAGCTTTTTCCTTGGGGACGTCCCGAAACGAAGGCTGATTTCGAAGCCTCCAGTTTGGGCTAAAGTTGTGGTTTTTTAAACCAGGAAGCCCTGTGCTCCAAGCACACTGCAGCTGTGAAAGGCATCCCAAGGGGAGCGCAAAAGTGCCACAACATGGCTGTCTCCACAGCTTTTCCCTTGGGATAATTCCTAAACCCAGGCTGATTTAAATGACCAGTGTTACGGTTAGGGTTAGGGTTACGCCTAGGTGTAGAGCTTTTTAAACCAGCAAGCTCTGAGCTCCAGGCACACGGCAGCTGCGAAAGGCATCCCAAGGGGAGCACAAAAGTGCCAGAAAATGGCTGCCTCCACACGTTTTCATTGGCACCATTGCTAAGCCTAGGCTGAATCACCTGCCTCCAGTCTCAGCTAGGGACATGGATTTTTAAACCAGGAAGCCCTGAGCTCCAGGCACACGGCAGCTGTGAAAGGCATCCCAAGGGGAGTACAAAAGTGCAACAACATGGCAGCTTTCACAGCTTTTTCCTTGGCACCATCCCTATACCTAGGCTGATTTATCTGCCTAGGGTTAGGGTTAGGGCTCAGCCTAGGGCTAGGATTTTTTTAAGCAGGAAGCCCTGAGTTCCAGGCTTACTGCATCTGCCAAAGGCATCCCAAAGGGAGCGCAGAAGTGCCACAACATGGCTGCTTTCACAGCTTTTTCCTTAGGAAGAACCCTAATACCCAGCTGATTTACCTTCCTAGGGTTACTGTTAGGCTTAGGCCTAGGACTTTTAAAACCAGGAAGCCCTGTGCTCCAGGCACACTGCAGCTGTTAAAGGCATCCCAAGGGGAGCGCAAAAGTGACACAACTTGGCTGCCTCCACTGCTATTTCCATGAGACCATCCCGAATCATAGGCTGATTTTCCTTCCTAGGCTTAAGGTTTGAGTTAGGCCTAGGGTTAGTGTTCTTTTAACCAGAAAGCCCTGAGTTCCAAGAACACAGCAGCTGCGAAGGACTACCCAAGAAGAGCGCACAAGTGCCTCAACATGCCTGCCTCCACAGCTTTTTCCTTGGGGACGTCCCGAAACGAAGGCTGATTTAGAAGCCTCCAGTTTGGGCTAAAGTTGTGGTTTTTTAAACCAGGAAGGCCTGTGCTCCAAGCACACTGCAGCTGTGAAAGGCATCCCAAGGGGAGTACAAAAGTGCAACAACATGGCAGCTTTCACAGCTTTTTCCTTGGCACCATCCCTATACCTAGGCTGATTTATCTGCCTAGGGTTTGGTTGGGGCTCAGCTTAGGGCTAGGATTTTTTTAAGCAGGAAGCCCTGAGTTCCAGGCTTACTGCATCTGACAAAGGCATCCCAAAGGGAGCGCAGAAGTGCCACAACATGGCTGCTTTCACAGCTTTTTCCTTAGGAAGAACCCTAATACCCGGCTGATTTACCTTCCTAGGGTTACTGTTAGGCTTAGGCCTAGGACTTTTAAAACCAAGAAGCCCTGTGCTCCAGGCACACTGCAGCTGTTAAAGGCATCCCAAGGGGAGCGCAAAAGTGACACAACTTGGCTGCCTCCACTGCTATTTCCATGAGACCATCCCAAATCATAGGCTGATTTTCCTTCCTAGGCTTAAGGTTTGAGTTAGGCCTAGTGTTAGTGTTCTTTTAACCAGAAAGCCCTGAGTTCCAAGAACACAGCAGCTGCGAAGGACTACCCAAGAAGAGCGCAGAAGTGCCTCAACATGCCTGCCTCCACAGCTTTTTCCTTGGGGACGTCCCGAAACGAAGGCTGATTTAGAAGCCTCCAGTTTGGGCTAAAGTTGTGGTTTTTTACACCAGGAAGCCCTGTGCTCCAAGCACACTGCAGCTGTGAAAGGCATCCCAAGGGGAGCGCAAAAGTGCCACAACATGGCTGTCTCCACAGCTTTTCCCTTGGGATAATTCCTAAACCCAGGCTGATTTAAATGACCAGTGTTACGGTTAGGGTTAGGGTTACGCCTAGGTGTAGAGCTTTTTAAACCAGCAAGCTCTGAGCTCCAGGCA
Source organism: Ammospiza caudacuta (assembly GCF_027887145.1). Lineage (NCBI taxonomy): Eukaryota > Metazoa > Chordata > Aves > Passeriformes > Passerellidae > Ammospiza > Ammospiza caudacuta. The sequence goes on along the minus strand of NW_026683128.1, from coordinate 740,849 downwards.
CACGGCAGCTGCGAAAGGCATCCCAAGGGGAGCACAAAAGTGCCAGAAAATGGCTGCCTCCACACGTTTTCATTGGCACCATTGCTAAGCCTAGGCTGAATCACCTGCCTCCAGTCTCAGCTAGGGACATGGTTTTTTAAACCAGGAAGCCCTGAGCTCCAGGCACACGGCAGCTGTGAAAGGCATCCCAAGGGGAGTACAAAAGTGCAACAACATGGCAGCTTTCACAGCTTTTTCCTTGGCACCATCCCTATACCTAGGCTGATTTATCTGCCTAGGGTTAGGCTTAGGGCTCAGCCTAGGGCTAGGATTTTTTTAAGCAGGAAGCCCTGAGTTCCAGGCTTACTGCATCTGCCAAAGTCATCCCAAGGGGAGTACAAAAGTGCAACAACATGGCAGCTTTCACAGCTTTTTCCTTGGCACCATCCCTCTACCTAAGCTGATTTATCTGCCTAGGGTTAGGCTTAGGGCTCAGCCTTGGGCTGGGATTTTTTAAGCAGGAAGCCCTGAGTTCCAGGCTTACTGCATCTGCCAAAGGCATCCCAAAGGGAGCGCAGAAGGTCCACAACATGGCTGCTTTCACAGCTTTTTCCTTAGGAAGAACCCTAATACCCGGCTGATTTACCTTCCTAGGGTTACTGTTAGGCTTAGGCCTAGGACTTTTAAAACCAAGAAGCCCTGTGCTCCAGGCACACTGCAGCTGTTAAAGGCATCCCAAGGGGAGCGCAAAAGTGACACAACTTGGCTGCCTCCACTGCTATTTCCATGAGACCATCCCGAATCATAGGCTGATTTTCCTTCCTAGGCTTAAGGTTTGAGTTAGGCCTAGGGTTAGTGTTCTTTTAACCAGAAAGCCCTGAGTTCCAAGAACACAGCAGCTGTGAAGGACTACCCAAGAAGAGCGCAGAAGTGCCTCAACATGCCTGCCTCCACAGCTTTTTCCTTGGGGACGTCCCGAAACGAAGGCTGATTTAGAAGCCTCCAGTTTGGGCTAAAGTTGTGGTTTTTTACACCAGGAAGCCCTGTGCTCCAAGCACACTGCAGCTGTGAAAGGCATCCCAAGGGGAGCGCAAAAGTGCCACAACATGGCTGTCTCCACAGCTTTTCCCTTGGGATAATTCCTAAACCCAGGCTGATTTAAATGACCAGTGTTACGGTTAGGGTTAGGGTTACGCCTAGGTGTAGAGCTTTTTAAACCCGCAAGCTCTGAGCTCCAGGCACACGGCAGCTGCGAAAGGCATCCCAAGGGGAGCACAAAAGTGCCAGAAAATGGCTGCCTCCACACGTTTTCATTGGCACGATTGCTAAGCCTAGGCTGAATCACCTGCCTCCAGTCTCAGCTAGGGACATTGTTTTTTAAACCAGGAAGCCCTGAGCTCCAGGCACACGGCCACTGTGAAAGGCATCCCAAGGGGAGTACAAAAGTGCAACAACATGGCAGCTTTCACAGCTTTTTCCTTGGCACCATCCCTATACCTAGGCTGATTTATCTGCCTAGGGTTAGGCTTAGGGCTCAGCCTAGGGCTAGGATTTTTTTAAGCAGGAAGCCCTGAGTTCCAGGCTTACTGCATCTGCCAAAGGCATCCCAAAGGGAGCGCAGAAGGTCCACAACATGGCTGCTTTCACAGCTTTTTCCTTAGGAAGAACCCTAATACCCGGCTGATTTACCTTCCTAGGGTTACTGTTAGGCTTAGGCCTAGGACTTTTAAAACCAGGAAGCCCTGTGCTCCAGGCACACTGCAGCTGTTAAAGGCATCCCAAGGGGAGCGCAAAAGTGACACAACTTGGCTGCCTCCACTGCTATTTCCATGAGACCCTCCCAAATCATAGGCTTATTTTCCTTCCTAGGCTTAAGGTTTGAGTTAGGCCTAGGGTTAGTGTTCTTTTAACCAGAAAGCCCTGAGTTCCAAGAACACAGCAGCTGCGAAGGACTACCCAAGAAGAGCGCAGAAGTGCCTCAACATGCCTGCCTCCACAGCTTTTTCCTTGGGGACGTCCCGAAACGAAGGCTGATTTAGAAGCCTCCAGTTTGGGCTAAAGTTGTGGTTTTTTACACCAGGAAGCCCTGTGCTCCAAGCACACTGCAGCTGTGAAAGGCATCCCAAGGGGAGCGCAAAAGTGCCACAACATGGCTGTCTCCACAGCTTTTCCCTTGGGATAATTCCTAAACCCAGGCTGATTTAAATGACCAGTGTTACGGTTAGGGTTAGGGTTACGCCTAGGTGTAGAGCTTTTTAAACCAGCAAGCTCTGAGCACCAGGCACACGGCAGCTGCGAAAGGCATCCCAATGGGAGTACAAAAGTGCAACAATATGGCAGCTTTCACAGCTTTTTCCTTGGCACCATCCCTATACCTAGGCTGATTTATCTGCCTAGTGTTAGGGTTAGGGCTCAGCCTAGGGCTAGGATTTTTTTAACCAGGAAGCCCTGAGTTCCAGGCTTACTGCATCTGCCAAAGGAATCCCAAAGGGAGCGCAGAAGTGCCACAACATGGCTGCTTTCACAGCTTTTTCCTTAGGAAGAACCCTAATACCCGGCTGATTTACCTTCCTAGGGTTACTGTTAGGCTTAGGCCTAGGACTTTTAAAACCAGGAAGCCCTGTGCTCCAGGCACACTGCAGCTGTTAAAGGCATCCCAAGGGGAGCGCAAAAGTGACACAACTTGGCTACCTCCACTGCTATTTCCATGAGACCATCCCGAATCATAGGCTGATTTTCCTTCCTAGGCTTAAGGTTTGAGTTAGGTATAGAGTTATTGTTCTTTTAATCAGAAAGCCCTGAGTTCCAAGAGCACAGCAGCTGCGAACGACTACCCAAGAAGAACGCAGAAGTGCCTCAACATGCCTGCCTCCACAGCTTTTTCCTTGGGGACGTCCCGAAACGAAGGCTGATTTAGAAGCCTCCAGTTTGGGCTAAAGTTGTGGTTTTTTACACCAGGAAGCCCTGTGCTCCAAGCACACTGCAGCTGTGAAAGGCATCCCAAGGGGAGCGCAAAAGTGCCACAACATGGCTGTCTCCACAGCTTTTCCCTTGGGATAATTCCTAAACCCAGGCTGATTTAAATGACCAGTGTTACGGTTAGGTTTAGGGTTACGCCTAGGTGTAGATCTTTTTAAACCAGCAAGCTCTGAGCTCCAGGCACACGGCAGCTGCGAAAGGCATCCCAAGGGGAGCACAAAAGTGCCAGAAAATGGCTGCCTCCACACATTTTCATTGGCACCATTGCTAAGCCTAGGCTGAATCACCTGCCTCCAGTCTCAGCTAGGGACATGGTTTTTTAAACCAGGAAGCCCTGAGCTCCAGGCACACGGCAGCTGTGAAAGGCATCCCAAGGGGAGTACAAAGGTGCAACAACATGGCAGCTTTCACAGCTTTTTCCTTGGCACCATCCCTATACCTAGGCTGATTTATCTTCCTAGGGTTTGGTTAGGGCTCAGCCTAGGGCTAGGATTTTTTTCAGCAGGAAGCCCTGAGTTCCAGGCTTACTGCATCTGCCAAAGGCATCCCAAAGGGAGCGCAGAAGTGCCACAACATGGCTGCTTTCACAGCTTTTTCCTTAGGAAGAACCCTAATACCCGGCTGATTTACCTTCCTAGGGTTACTGTTAGGCTTAGGCCTAGGACTTTTAAAACCAGGAAGCCCTGTGCTCCAGGCACACTGCAGCTGTTAAAGGCATCCCAAGGGGAGCGCAAAAGTGACACAACTTGGCTGCCTCCACTGCTATTTCCATGAGACCATCCCGAATCATAGGCTGATTTTCCTTCCTAGGCTTAAGGTTTGAGTTAGGCCTAGGGTTAGTGTTCTTTTAACCAGAAAGCCCTGAGTTCCAAGAACACAGCAGCTGCGAAGGACTACCCAAGAAGAGCGCAGAAGTGCCTCAACATGCCTGCCTCCACAGCTTTTTCCTTGGGGACGTCCCGAAACGAAGGCTGATTTAGAAGCCTCCAGTTTGGGCTAAAGTTGTGGTTTTTTAAACCAGGAAGCCCTGTGCTCCAAGCACACTGCAGCTGTGAAAGGCATCCCAAGGGGAGCGCAAAAGTGCCACAACATGGCTGTCTCCACAGCTTTTCCCTTGGGATAATTCCTAAACCCAGGCTGATTTAAATGACCAGTGTTACGGTTAGGGTTAGGGTTACGCCTAGGTGTAGAGCTTTTTAAACCAGCAAGCTCTGAGCTCCAGGCACACGGCAGCTGCGACAGGCATCCCAAGGGGAGCACAAAAGTGCCAGAAAATGGCTGCCTCCACACGTTTTCATTGGCACCATTGCTAAGCCTAGGCTGAATCACCTGCCTCCAGTCTCAGCTAGGGACATTGTTTTTTAAACCAGGAAGCCCTGAGCTCCAGGCACACGGCCGCTGTGAAAGGCATCCCAAGGGGAGTACAAAAGTGCAACAACATGGCAGCTTTCACAGCTTTTTCCTTGGCACCATCCCTATACCTAGGCTGATTTATCTGCCTAGGGTTAGGCTTAGGGCTCAGCCTAGGGCTAGGATTTTTTTAAGCAGGAAGCCCTGAGTTCCAGGCTTACTGCATCTGCCAAAGGCATCCCAAAGGGAGCGCAGAAGGTCCACAACATGGCTGCTTTCACAGCTTTTTCCTTAGGAAGAACCCTAATACCCGGCTGATTTACCTTCCTAGGGTTACTGTTAGGCTTAGGCCTAGGACTTTTAAAACCAGGAAGCCCTGTGCTCCAGGCACACTGCAGCTGTTAAAGGCATCCCAAGGGGAGCGCAAAAGTGACACAACTTGGCTGCCTCCACTGCTATTTCCATGAGACCCTCCCAAATCATAGGCTGATTTTCCTTCCTAGGCTTAAGGTTTGAGTTAGGCCTAGGGTTAGTGTTCTTTTAACCAGAAAGCCCTGAGTTCCAAGAACACAGCAGCTGCGAAGGACTACCCAAGAAGAGCGCAGAAGTGCCTCAACATGCCTGCCTCCACAGCTTTTTCCTTGGGGACGTCCCGAAACGAAAGCTGATTTAGAAGCCTCCAGTTTGGGCTAAAGTTGTGGTTTTTTACACCAGGAAGCCCTGTGCTCCAAGCACACTGCAGCTGTGAAAGGCGTCCCAAGGGGAGCGCAAAAGTGACACAACATGGCTGTCTCCACAGCTTTTCCCTTGGGATAATTCCTAAACCCAGGCTGATTTAAATGACCAGTGTTACGGTTAGGGTAAGGGTTAGGCCTAGGTGTAGAGCTTTTTAAACCAGCGAGCTCTGAGCACCAGGCACACCGCAGCTGCGAAAGGCATCCCAATGGGAGTACAAAAGTGCAACAACATGGCAGCTTTCACAGCTTTTTCCTTGGCACCATCCCTATACCTAGGCTGATTTATCTGCCTAGTGTTAGGGTTAGGGCTCAGCCTAGGGCTAGGATTTTTTTAACCAGGAAGCCCTGAGTTCCAGGCTTACTGCATCTGCCAAAGGAATCCCAAAGGGAGCGCAGAAGTGCCACAACATGGCTGCTTTCACAGCTTTTTCCTTAGGAAGAACCCTAATACCCGGCTGATTTACCTTCCTAGGGTTACTGTTAGGCTTAGGCCTAGGACTTTTAAAACCAGGAAGCCCTGTGCTCCAGGCACACTGCAGCTGTTAAAGGCATCCCAAGGGGAGCGCAAAAGTGACACAACTTGGCTACCTCCACTGCTATTTCCATGAGACCATCCCGAATCATAGGCTGATTTTCCTTCCTAGGCTTAAGGTTTGAGTTAGGTATAGAGTTATTGTTCTTTTAATCAGAAAGCCCTGAGTTCCAAGAGCACAGCAGCTGCGAACGACTACCCAAGAAGAACGCAGAAGTGCCTCAACATGCCTGCCTCCACAGCTTTTTCCTTGGGGACGTCCCGAAACGAAGGCTGATTTAGAAGCCTCCAGTTTGGGCTAAAGTTGTGGTTTTTTACACCAGGAAGCCCTGTGCTCCAAGCACACTGCAGCTGTGAAAGGCATCCCAAGGGGAGCGCAAAAGTGCCACAACATGGCTGTCTCCACAGCTTTTCCCTTGGGATAATTCCTAAACCCAGGCTGATTTAAATGACCAGTGTTACGGTTAGGGTTAGGGTTACGCCTAGGTGTAGATCTTTTTAAACCAGCAAGCTCTGAGCTCCAGGCACACGGCAGCTGCGAAAGGCATCCCAAGGGGAGCACAAAAGTGCCAGAAAATGGCTGCCTCCACACGTTTTCATTGGCACCATTGCTAAGCCTAGGCTGAATCACCTGCCTCCAGTCTCAGCTAGGGACATGGTTTTTTAAACCAGGAAGCCCTGAGCTCCAAGCACACGACAGCTGTGAAAGGCATCCCAAGGGGAGTACAAAAGTTCAACAACATGGCAGCTTTCACAGCTTTTTCCTTGGCACCATCCCTATACCTAGGCTGATTTATCTGCCTAGGGTTAGGGTTAGGGCTCAGCCTAGGGCTAGGAATTTTTTAAGCAGGAAGCCCTGAGTTCCAGGCTTACTGCATCTGCCAAAGGCATCCCAAAGGGAGCGCAGAAGTGCCACAACATGGCTGCTTTCACAGCTTTTTCCTTAGGAAGAACCCTAATACCCGGCTGATTTACCTTCCTAGGGTTACTGTTAGGCTTAGGCCTAGGACTTTTAAAACCAGGAAGCCCTGTGCTCCAGGCACACTGCAGCTGTTAAAGGCATCCCAAGGGGAGCGCAAAAGTGACACAACTTGGCTGCCTCCACTGCTATTTCCATGAGACCATCCCGAATCATAGGCTGATTTTCCTTCCTAGGCTTAAGGTTTGAGTTAGGCCTAGGGTTAGTGTTCTTTTAACCAGAAAGCCCTGAGTTCCAAGAACACAGCAGCTGCGAAGGACTACCCAAGAAGAGCGCAGAAGTGCCTCAACATGCCTGCCTCCACAGCTTTTTCCTTGGGGACGTCCCGAAACGAAGGCTGATTTAGAAGCCTCCAGTTTGGGCTGAAGTTGTGGTATTTTACACCAGGAAGGCCTGTGCTCCAAGCACACTGCAGCTGTGAAAGGCATCCCAAGGGGAGCGCAAAAGTGCCACAACATGGCTGTCTCCACAGCTTTTCCCTTGGGATAATTCCTAAACCCAGGCTGATTTAAATGACCAGTGTTACGGTTAGGGTTAGGGTTACGCCTAGGTGTAGAGCTTTTTAAACCAGCAAGCTCTGAGCTCCAGGCACACGGCAGCTGCGAAAGGCATCCCAAGGGGAGCACAAAAGTGCCAGAAAATGGCTGCCTCCACACGTTTTCATTGGCACCATTGCTAAGCCTAGGCTGAATCACCTGCCTCCTGTCTCATCTAGGGACATGGATTTTTAAACCAGGAAGCCCTGAGCTCCAGGCACACGGCAGCTGTGAAAGGCATCCCAAGGGGAGTACAAAAGTGCAACAACATGGCAGCTTTCACAGCTTTTTCCTTGGCACCATCCCTATACCTAGGCTGATTTATCTGCCTAGGGTTAGGGTTAGGGCTCAGCCTAGGGCTAGGATATTTTTAACCAGGAAGCCCTGAGTTCCAGGCTTACTGCATCTGCCAAAGGCATCCCAAGGGAGCGCAGAAGGTTCCACAACATGGCTGCTTTCACAGCTTTTTCCTTAGGAAGAACCCTAATACCCGGCTGATTTACCTTCCTAGGGTTACTGTTAGGCTTAGGCCTAGGACTTTTAAAACCAGGAAGCCCTGTGCTCCAGGCACACTGCAGCTGTTAAAGGCATCCCAAGGGGAGCGCAAAAGTGACACAACTTGGCTGCCTCCACTGCTATTTCCATGAGACCATCCCGAATCATAGGCTGATTTTCCTTCCTAGGCTTAAGGTTTGAGTTAGGCCTAGGGTTAGTGTTCTTTTAACCAGAAAGCCCTGAGTTCCAAGAACACAGCAGCTGCGAAGGACTACCCAAGAAGAGCGCAGAAGTGCCTCAACATGCCTGCCTCCACAGCTTTTTCCTTGGGGACGTCCCGAAACGAAGGCTGATTTAGAAGCCTCCAGTTTGGGCTAAAGTTGTGGTTTTTTACACCAGGAAGCCCTGTGCTCCAAGCACACTGCAGCTGTGAAAGGCATCCCAAGGGGAGCGCAAAAGTGCCACAACATGGCTGTCTCCACAGCTTTTCCCTTGGGATAATTCCTAAACCCAGGCTGATTTAAATGACCAGTGTTACGGTTAGGGTTAGGGTTACGCCTAGGTGTAGAGCTTTTTAAACCAGCAAGCTCTGAGCTCCAGGCACACGGCAGCTGCGAAAGGCATCCCAAGGGGAGCACAAAAGTGCCAGAAAATGGCTGCCTCCACACGTTTTCATTGGCACCATTGCTAAGCCTAGGCTGAATTACCTGCCTCCAGTCTCAGCTAGGGACATGGTTTTTTAAACCAGTAAGCCCTGAGCTCCAAGCACACGACAGCTGTGAAAGGCATCCAAAGGGGAGTACAAAAGTGCAACAACATGGCAGCTTTCACAGCTTTTTCCTTGACACCATCCCTATACCTAGGCTGATTTATCTGCCTAGGGTTAGGGTTAGGGCTCAGCCTAGGGCTAGGATTTTTTTAAGCAGGAAGCCCTGAGTTCCAGGCTTACTGCATCTGCCAAAGGCATCCCAAAGGGAGCGCAGAAGTGCCACAACATGGCTGCTTTCACAGCTTTTTCCTTAGGAAGAACCCTAATACCCGGCTGATTTACCTTCCTAGGGTTACTGTTAGGCTTAGGCCTAGGACTTTTAAAACCAGGAAGCCCTGTGCTCCAGGCACACTGCAGCTGTTAAAGGCATCCCAAGGGGAGCGCAAAAGTGACACAACTTGGCTGCCTCCACTGCTATTTCCATGAGACCATCCCGAATCATAGGCTGATTTTCCTTCCTAGGCTTAAGGTTTGAGTTAGGCCTAGGGTTAGTGTTCTTTTAACCAGAAAGCCCTGAGTTCCAAGAACACAGCAGCTGCAAAGGACTACCCAAGAAGAGCGCAGAAGTGCCTCAACATGCCTGCCTCCACAGCTTTTTCCTTGGGGACGTCCCGAAACGAAGGCTGATTTAGAAGCCTCCAGTTTGGGCTAAAGTTGTGGGTTTTTACACCAGGAAGCCCTGTGCTCCAAGCACACTGCAGCTGTGAAAGGCATCCCAAGGGGAGCGCAAAAGTGCCACAACATGGCTGTCTCCACAGCTTTTCCCTTGGGATAATTCCTAAACCCAGGCTGATTTAAATGACCAGTGTTACGGTTAGGGTTAGGGTTACGCCTAGGTGTAGAGCTTTTTAAACCAGCAAGCTCTGAGCTCCAGGCACACGGCAGCTGCCAAAGGCATCCCAAGGGGAGCACAAAAGTGCCAGAAAATGGCTGCCTCCACACGTTTTCATTGGCACCATTGCTAAGCCTAGGCTGAATCACCTGCCTCCAGTCTCAGCTAGGGACATTGTTTTTTAAACCAGGAAGCCCTGAGCTCCAGGCACTTGGCAGCTGTGAAAGGCATCCCAAGGGGAGCACAAAAGTGCAACATCATGGCAGCATTCACAGCTTTTTCCTTGGCACCATCCCTATACCTAGGCTGATTTATCTGCCTAGGGTTAGGGTTAGGGCTCAGCCTAGGGCTAGGATTTTTTTAACCAGGAAGCCCTGAGTTCCAGGCTTACTGCATCTGCCAAAGGCATCCCAAAGGGAGCGCAGAAGGTCCACAACATGGCTGCTTTCACAGCTTTTTCCTTAGGAAGAACCCTAATACCCGGCTGATTTACCTTCCTAGGGTTACTGTTAGGCTTAGGCCTAGGACTTTTAAAACCAGGAAGCCCTGTGCTCCAGGCACACTGCAGCTGTTAAAGGCATCCCAAGGGGAGCGCAAAAGTGACACAACTTGGCTGCCTCCACTGCTATTTCCATGAGACCCTCCCAAATCATAGGCTTATTTTCCTTCCTAGGCTTAAGGTTTGAGTTAGGCCTAGGGTTAGTGTTCTTTTAACCAGAAAGCCCTGAGTTCCAAGAACACAGCAGCTGCGAAGGACTACCCAAGAAGAGCGCAGAAGTGCCTCAACATGCCTGCCTCCACAGCTTTTTCCTTGGGGACGTCCCGAAACGAAGGCTGATTTAGAAGCCTCCAGTTTGGGCTAAAGTTGTGGTTTTTTACACCAGGAAGCCCTGTGCTCCAAGCACACTGCAGCTGTGAAAGGCATCCCAAGGGGAGCGCAAAAGTGCCACAACATGGCTGTCTCCACAGCTTTTCCCTTGGGATAATTCCTAAACCCAGGCTGATTTAAATGACCAGTGTTACGGTTAGGGTTAGGGTTACGCCTAGGTGTAGAGCTTTTTAAACCAGCAAGCTCTGAGCTCCAGGCACACGGCAGCTGCGAAAGGCATCCCAAGGGGAGCACAAAAGTGCCAGAAAATGGCTGCCTCCACACGTTTTCATTGGCACCATTGCTAAGCCTAGGCTGAATCACCTGCCTCCAGTCTCAGCTAGGGACATTGTTTTTTAAACCAGGAAGCCCTGAGCTCCAGGCACACGGCAGCTGTGAAAGGCATCCCAAGGGGAGTACAAAAGTGCAACAACATGGCAGCTTTCACAGCTTTTTCCTTGGCACCATCCCTATACCTAGGCTGATTTATCTGCCTAGGGTTAGGGTTAGGGCTCAGCCAAGGGCTAGGATTTTTTTAAGCAGGAAGCCCTGAGTTCCAGGCTTACTGCATCTGCCAAAGGCATCCCAAAGGGAGCGCAGAAGTGCCACAACATGGCTGCTTTCACAGCTTTTTCCTTAGGAAGAACCCTAATACCCGGCTGATTTACCTTCCTAGGGTTACTGTTAGGCTTAGGCCTAGGACTTTTAAAACCAGGAAGCCCTGTGCTCCAGGCATACTGCAGCTGTTAAAGGCATCCCAAGGGGAGCGCAAAAGTGACACAACTTGGCTGCCTCCACTGCTATTTCCATGAGACCATCCCGAATCATAGGCTGATTTTCCTTCCTAGGCTTAAGGTTTGAGTTAGGCCTAGGGTTAGTGTTCTTTTAACCAGAAAGCCCTGAGTTCCAAGAACACAGCAGCTGCGAAGGACTACCCAAGAAGAGCGCAGAAGTGCCTCAACATGCCTGCCTCCACAGCTTTTTCCTTGGGGACGTCCCGAAACGAAGGCTGATTTAGAAGCCTCCAGTTTGGGCTAAAGTTGTGGTTTTTTAAACCAGGAAGCCCTGTGCTCCAAGCATACTGCAGCTGTGAAAGGCATCCCAAGGGGAGCGCAAAAGTGCCACAACATGGCTGTCTCCACAGCTTTTCCCTTGGGATAATTCCTAAACCCAGGCTGATTTAAATGACCAGTGTTACGGTTAGGGTTAGGGTTACGCCTAGGTGTAGAGCTTTTTAAACCAGCAAGCTCTCAGGTCCAGGCACACGGCAGCTGCGAAAGGCATCCCAAGGGGAGCACAAAAGTGCCAGAAAATGACTGCCTCCACACGTTTTCATTGGCACCATTGCTAAGCCTAGGCTGAATCACCTGCCTCCAGTCTCAGCTAGGGACATGGTTTTTTAAACCAGGAAGCCCTGAGCTCCAAGCACACAGCAGCTGTGAAAGGCATCCCAAGGGGAGTACAAAAGTGCAACAACATGGCAGCTTTCACAGCTTTTTCCTTGGCACCATCCCTATACCTAGGCTGATTTATCTGCCTAGGGTTAGGGTTAGGGCTCAGCCTAGGGCAAGGATTTTTTAAACCAGGAAGCCCTGAGTTCCAGGCTTACTGCATCTGCCAAAGGCATCCCAAAGGGAGCGCAGAAGGTCCACAACATGGCTGCTTTCACAGCTTTTTCCTTAGGAAGAACCCTAATACCCGGCTGATTTACCTTCCTAGGGTTACTGTTAGGCTTAGGCCTAGGACTTTTAAAACCAGGAAGCCCTGTGCTCCAGGCACACTGCAGCTGTTAAAGGCATCCCAAGGGGAGCGCAAAAGTGACACAACTTGGCTGCCTCCACTGCTATTTCCATGAGACCATCCCGAATCATAGGCTGATTTTCCTTCCTAGGCTTAAGGTTTGAGTTAGGCCTAGGGTTAGTGTTCTTTTAACCAGAAAGCCCTGAGTTCCAAGAACACAGCAGCTGCGAAGGACTACCCAAGAAGAGCGCAGAAGTGCCTCAACATGCCTGCCTCCACAGCTTTTTCCTTGGGGACGTCCCGAAACGAAGGCTGATTTAGAAGCCTCCAGTTTGGGCTAAAGTTGTGGTTTTTTACACCAGGAAGCCCTGTGCTCCAAGCACACTGCAGCTGTGAAAGGCATCCCAAGGGGAGCGCAAAAGTGCCACAACATGGCTGTCTCCACAGCTTTTCCCTTGGGATAATTCCTAAACCCAGGCTGATTGAAATGACCAGTGTTACGGTTAGGGTTAGGGTTACGCCTAGGTGTAGAGCTTTTTAAACCAGCAAGCTCTGAGCTCCAGGCACACGGCAGCTGCGAAAGGCATCCCAAGGGGAGCACAAAAGTGCCAGAAAATGGCTGCCTCCACACGTTTTCATTGGCACCATTGCTAAGCCTAGGCTGAATCACCTGCATTCAGTCTCAGCTAGGGACATGGATTTTTAAACCAGGAAGCCCTGAGCTCCAGGCACACGGCAGCTGTGAAAGGCATCCCAAGGGGAGTACAAAAGTGCAACAACACGGCAGCTTTCACAGCTTTTTCCTTGGCACCATCCCTATACCTAGGCTGATTTATCTGCCTAGGGTTAGGGTTAGGGCTCAGCCTAGGGCTAGGATTTTTTTAACCAGGAAGCCCTGAGTTCCAGGCTTACTGCATCTGCCAAAGGCATCCCAAAGGGAGCGCAGAAGGTCCACAACATGGCTGCTTTCACAGCTTTTTCCTTAGGAAGAACCCTAATACCCGGCTGATTTACCTTCCTAGGGTTACTGTTAGGCTTAGGCCTAGGACTTTTAAAACCAGGAAGCCCTGTGCTCCAGGCACACTGCAGCTGTGAAAGGCATCCCAAGGGGAGCGCAAAAGTGACACAACTTGGCTGCCTCCACTGCTATTTCCATGAGACCATCCCGAATCATAGGCTGATTTTCCTTCCTAGGCTTAAGGTTTGAGTTAGGCCTAGGGTTAGTGTTCTTTTAACCAGAAAGCCCTGAGTTCCAAGAGCACAGCAGCTGCGAAGGACTGCCCTAGAAGAGCGCAGAAGTGCCTCAACATGCCTGCCTCCACAGCTTTTTCTTTGGGGACGTCCAGAAACGAAGGCTGATTTAGAAGCCTCCAGTTTGGGCTAAAGTTGTGGTTTTTTAAACCAGGAAGCCCTGTGCTCCAAGCACACTGCAGCTGTGAAAGGCATCCCAAGGGGAGCGCAAAAGTGCCACAACATGGCTGTCTCCACAGCTTTTCCCTTGGGATAATTCCTAAACCCAGGCTGATTTAAATGACCAGTGTTACGGTTAGGGTTAGGGTTACGCCTAGGTGTAGAGCTTTTTAAACCAGCAAGCTCTGAGCTCCAGGCACACGGCAGCTGCGAAAGGCATCCCAAGGGGAGCACAAAAGTGCCAGAAAATGGCTGCCTCCACACGTTTTCATTGGCACCATTGCTGAGCCCAGGCTGAATCACCTGCCTCCAATCTCAGCTAGGGACATGGATTTTTAAACCAGGAAGCCCTGAGCTCCAGGCACACGGCAGCTGTGAAAGGCATCCCAAGGGGAGTACAAAAGTGCAACAACATGGCAGCTTTCACAGCTTTTTCCGTGGCACCATCCCTATACCTAGGCTGATTTATCTGCCTAGGGTTAGGGTTAGGGCTATGCCTAGGGCTAGGAATTTTTTAAGCAGGAAACCCTGAGTTCCAGGCTTACTGCATCTGCTAAAGGCATCCCAAAGGGAGCGCAGAAGGTCCACAACATGGCTGCTTTCACAGCTTTTTCCTTAGGAAGAACCCTAATACCCGGCTGATTTACCTTCCTAGGGTTACTGTTAGGCTTAGGCCTAGGACTTTTAAAACCAGGAAGCCCTGTGCTCCAGGCACACTGCAGCTGTGAAAGGCATCCCAAGGGGAGCGCAAAAGTGACACAACTTGGCTGCCTCCACTGCTATTTCCATGAGACCATCCCGAATCATAGGCTGATTTTCCTTCCTAGGCTTAAGGTTTGAGTTAGGCCTAGGGTTAGTGTTCTTTTAACCAGAAAGCCCTGAGTTCCAAGAGCACAGCAGCTGCGAAGGACTGCCCTAGAAGAGCGCAGAAGTGCCTCAACATGCCTGCCTCCACAGCTTTTTCTTTGGGGACGTCCAGAAACGAAGGCTGATTTAGAAGCCTCCAGTTTGGGCTAAAGTTGTGGTTTTTTAAACCAGGAAGCCCTGTGCTCCAAGCACACTGCAGCTGTGAAAGGCATCCCAAGGGGAGCGCAAAAGTGCCACAACATGGCTGTCTCCACAGCTTTTCCCTTGGGATAATTCCTAAACCCAGGCTGATTTAAATGACCAGTGTTACGGTTAGGGTTAGGGTTACGCCTAGGTGTAGAGCTTTTTAAACCAGCAAGCTCTGAGCTCCAGGCACACGGCAGCTGCGAAAGGCATCCCAAGGGGAGCACAAAAGTGCCAGAAAATGGCTGCCTCCACACGTTTTCATTGGCACCATTGCTGAGCCTAGGCTGAATCACCTGCCTCCAATCTCAGCTAGGGACATGGATTTTTAAACCAGGAAGCCCTGAGCACCAAGCACACGGCAGCTGTGAAAGGCATCCCAAGGGGAGTACAAAAGTGCAACAACATGGCAGCTTTCACAGCTTTTTCCGTGGCACCATCCCTATACCTAGGCTGATTTATCTGCCTAGGGTTAGGGTTAGGGCTATGCCTAGGGCTAGGAATTTTTTAAGCAGGAAACCCTGAGTTCCAGGCTTACTGCATCTGCTAAAGGCATCCCAAAGGGAGCGCAGAAGGTCCACAACATGGCTGCTTTCACAGCTTTTTCCTTAGGAAGAACCCTAATACCCGGCTGATTTACCTTCCTAGGGTTACTGTTAGGCTTAGGCCTAGGACTTTTAAAACCAGGAAGCCCTGTGCTCCAGGCACACTGCAGCTGTTAAAGGCATCCCAAGGGGAGCGCAAAAGTGACACAACTTGGCTGCCTCCACTGCTATTTCCATGAGACCATCCCGAATCATAGGCTGATTTTCCTTCCTAGGCTTAAGGTTTGAGTTAGGCCTAGGGTTAGTGTTCTTTTAACCAGAAAGCCCTGAGTTCCAAGAACACAGCAGCTGCGAAGGACTACCCAAGAAGAGCGCAGAAGTGCCTCAACATGCCTGCCTCCACAGCTTTTTCCTTGGGGACGTCCCGAAACGAAGGCTGATTTAGAAGCCTCCAGTTTGGGCTAAAGTTGTGGTTTTTTAAACCAGGAAGCCCTGTGCTCCAAGCACACTGCAGCTGTGAAAGGCATCCCAAGGGGAGCGCAAAAGTGCCACAACATGGCTGTCTTCACAGCTTTTCCCTTGGGATAATTCCTAAACCCAGGCTGATTTAAATGACCAGTGTTACGGTGAGGGTTAGGGTTACGCCTAGGTGTAGAGCTTTTTAAACCAGCAAGCTCTGAGCTCCAGGCACACGGCAGCTGCGAAAGGCATCCCAAGGGGAGCACAAAAGTGCCAGAAAATGGCTGCCTCCACACGTTTTCATTGGCACCATTGCTAAGCCTAGGCTGAATCACCTGCCTCCAGTCTCAGCTAGGGACCTGGTTTTTTAAACCAGGAAGCCCTGAGCTCCAAGCACACGGCAGCTGTGAAAGGCATCCCAAGGGGAGTACAAAAGTGCAACAACATGGCAGCTTTCACAGCTTTTTCCTTGGCACCATCCCTATACCTAGGCTGATTTATCTGCCTAGGGTTACGGTTAGGGCTCAGCCTAGGGCTAGGAATTTTTTAAGCAGGAAGCCCTGAGTTCCAGGCTTACTGCATCTGCCAAAGGCATCCCAAAGGGAGCGCAGAAGTGCCACAACATGGCTGCTTTCACAGCTTTTTCCTTAGGAAGAACCCTAATACCCGGCTGATTTACCTTCCTAGGGTTACTGTTAGGCTTAGGCCTAGGACTTTTAAAACCAGGAAGCCCTGTGCTCCAGGCACACTGCAGCTGTTAAAGGCATCCCCAGGGGAGCGCAAAAGTGACACAACTTGGCTGCCTCCACTGCTATTTCCATGAGACCATCCCGAATCATAGGCTGATTTTCCTTCCTAGGCTTAAGGTTTGAGTTAGGCCTAGGGTTAGTGTTCTTTTAACCAGAAAGCACTGAGTTCCAAGAACACAGCAGCTGCGAAGGACTGCCCAAGAAGAGCACAGAAGTGCCTCAACAAGCCTGCCTCCACAGCTTTTTCTTTGGGGACGTCCAGAAACGAAGGCTGATTTAGAAGCCTCCAGTTTGGGCTAAAGTTGTGGTTTTTTAAACCAGGAAGCCCTGTGCTCCAAGCACACTGCAGCTGTGAAAGGCATCCCAAGGGGAGCGCAAAAGTGCCACAACATGGCTGTCTCCACAGCTTTTCCCTTGGGATAATTCCTAAACCCAGGCTGATTTAAATGACCAGTGTTACGGTTAGGGTTAGGGTTACGCCTATGTGTAGAGCTTTTTAAACCAGCAAGCTCTGAGCTCCAGGCACACGGCAGCTGCGAAAGGCATCCCAAGGGGAGCACAAAAGTGCCAGAAAATGGCTGCCTCCACACGTTTTCATTGGCACCATTGCTGAGCCTAGGCTGAATCACCTGCCTCCAGTCTCAGCTAGGGACATGGTTTTTTAAACCAGGAAGCCCTGAGCACCAAGCACACGGCAGCTGTGAAAGGCATCCCAAGGGGAGTACAAAAGTGCAACAACACGGCAGCTTTCACAGCTTTTTCCTTGGCACCATCCCTATACCTAGGCTGATTTATCTGCCTAGGGTTAGGGTTAGGGCTCAGCCTAGGGCAAGGATTTTTTAAACCAGGAAGCCCTGAGTTCCAGGCTTACTGCATCTGCCAAAGGCATCCCAAAGGGAGCGCAGAAGGTCCACAACATGGCTGCTTTCACAGCTTTTTCCTTAGGAAGAACCCTAATACCCGGCTGATTTACCTTCCTAGGGTTACTGTTAGGCTTAGGCCTAGGACTTTTAAAACCAGGAAGCCCTGTGCTCCAGGCACACTGCAGCTGTTAAAGGCATCCCAAGGGGAGCGCAAAAGTGACACAACTTGGCTGCCTCCACTGCTATTTCCATGAGACCATCCCGAATCATAGGCTGATTTTCCTTCCTAGGCTTAAGGTTTGAGTTAGGCCTAGGGTTAGTGTTCTTTTAACCAGAAAGCCCTGAGTTCCAAGAAAACAGCAGCTGCGAAGGACTACCCAAGAAGAGCGCAGAAGTGCCTCAACATGCCTGCCTCCACAGCTTTTTCCTTGGGGACGTCCCGAAACGAAGGCTGATTTAGAAGCCTCCAGTTTGGGCTAAAGTTGTGGTTTTTTACACCAGGAAGCCCTGTGCTCCAAGCACACTGCAGCTGTGAAAGGCATCCCAAGGGGAGCGCAAAAGTGCCACAACATGGCTGTCTCCACAGCTTTTCCCTTGGGATAATTCCTAAACCCAGGCTGATTGAAATGACCAGTGTTACGGTTAGGGTTAGGGTTACGCCTAGGTGTAGAGCTTTTTAAACCAGCAAGCTCTGAGCTCCAGGCACACGGCAGCTGCGAAAGGCATCCCAAGGGGAGCACAAAAGTGCCAGAAAATGGCTGCCTCCACACGTTTTCATTGGCACCATTGCTAAGCCTAGGCTGAATCACCTGCATTCAGTCTCAGCTAGGGACATGGATTTTTAAACCAGGAAGCCCTGAGCTCCAGGCACACGGCAGCTGTGAAAGGCATCCCAAGGGGAGTACAAAAGTGCAACAACATGGCAGCTTTCACAGCTTTCTCCGTGGCACCATCCCTATACCTAGGCTGATTTATCTGCCTAGGGTTAGGGTTAGGGCTATGCCTAGGGCTAGGAATTTTTTAAGCAGGAAACCCTGAGTTCCAGGCTTACTGCATCTGCTAAAGGCATCCCAAAGGGAGCGCAGAAGGTCCACAACATGGCTGCTTTCACAGCTTTTTCCTTAGGAAGAACCCTAATACCCGGCTGATTTACCTTCCTAGGGTTACTGTTAGGCTTAGGCCTAGGACTTTTAAAACCAGGAAGCCCTGTGCTCCAGGCACACTGCAGCTGTGAAAGGCATCCCAAGGGGAGCGCAAAAGTGACACAACTTGGCTGCCTCCACTGCTATTTCCATGAGACCATCCCGAATCATAGGCTGATTTTCCTTCCTAGGCTTAAGGTTTGAGTTAGGCCTAGGGTTAGTGTTCTTTTAACCAGAAAGCCCTGAGTTCCAAGAACACAGCAGCTGCGAAGGACTGCCCTAGAAGAGCGCAGAAGTGCCTCAACATGCCTGCCTCCACAGCTTTTTCTTTGGGGACGTCCAGAAACGAAGGCTGATTTAGAAGCCTCCAGTTTGGGCTAAAGTTGTGGTTTTTTAAACCAGGAAGCCCTGTGCTCCAAGCACACTGCAGCTGTGAAAGGCATCCCAAGGGGAGCGCAAAAGTGCCACAACATGGCTGTCTCCACAGCTTTTTCCTTGGGATAATTCCTAAACCCAGGCTGATTTAAATGACCAGTGTTACGGTTAGGGTTAGGGTTACGCCTAGGTGTAGAGCTTTTTAAACCAGCAAGCTCTGAGCTCCAGGCACACGGCAGCTGCGAAAGGCATCCCAAGGGGAGCACAAAAGTGCCAGAAAATGGCTGCCTCCACACGTTTTCATTGGCACCATTGCTGAGCCTAGGCTGAATCACCTGCCTCCAATCTCAGCTAGGGACATGGATTTTTAAACCAGGAAGCCCTGAGCACCAAGCACACGGCAGCTGTGAAAGGCATCCCAAGGGGAGTACAAAAGTGCAACAACATGGCAGCTTTCACAGCTTTTTCCGTGGCACCATCCCTATACCTAGGCTGATTTATCTGCCTAGGGTTAGGGTTAGGGCTATGCCTAGGGCTAGGAATTTTTTAAGCAGGAAACCCTGAGTTCCAGGCTTACTGCATCTGCTAAAGGCATCCCAAAGGGAGCGCAGAAGGTCCACAACATGGCTGCTTTCACAGCTTTTTCCTTAGGAAGAACCCTAATACCCGGCTGATTTACCTTCCTAGGGTTACTGTTAGGCTTAGGCCTAGGTCTTTTAAAACCAGGAAGCCCTGTGCTCCAGGCACACTGCAGCTGTTAAAGGCATCCCAAGGGGAGCGCAAAAGTGACACAACTTGGCTGCCTCCACTGCTATTTCCATGAGACCATCCCGAATCATAGGCTGATTTTCCTTCCTAGGCTTAAGGTTTGAGTTAGGCCTAGGGTTAGTGTTCTTTTAACCAGAAAGCCCTGAGTTCCAAGAACACAGCAGCTGCGAAGGACTACCCAAGAAGAGCGCAGAAGTGCCTCAACATGCCTGCCTCCACAGCTTTTTCCTTGGGGACGTCCCGAAACGAAGGCTGATTTAGAAGCCTCCAGTTTGGGCTAAAGTTGTGGTTTTTTAAACCAGGAAGCCCTGTGCTCCAAGCACACTGCAGCTGTGAAAGGCATCCCAAGGGGAGCGCAAAAGTGCCACAACATGGCTGTCTCCACAGCTTTTCCCTTGGGATAATTCCTAAACCCAGGCTGATTTAAATGACCAGTGTTACGGTGAGGGTTAGGGTTACGCCTAGGTGTAGAGCTTTTTAAACCAGCAAGCTCTGAGCTCCAGGCACACGGCAGCTGCGAAAGGCATCCCAAGGGGAGCACAAAAGTGCCAGAAAATGGCTGCCTCCACACGTTTTCATTGGCACCATTGCTAAGCCTAGGCTGAATCACCTGCCTCCAGTCTCAGCTAGGGACATGGTTTTTTAAACCAGGAAGCCCTGAGCTCCAAGCACACGGCAGCTGTGAAAGGCATCCCAAGGGGAGTACAAAAGTGCAACAACATGGCAGCTTTCACAGCTTTTTCCTTGGCACCATCCCTATACCTAGGCTGATTTATCTGCCTAGGGTTACGGTTAGGGCTCAGCCTAGGGCTAGGAATTTTTTTAGCAGGAAGCCCTGAGTTCCAGGCTTACTGCATCTGCCAAAGGCATCCCAAAGGGAGCGCAGAAGTGCCACAACATGGCTGCTTTCACAGCTTTTTCCTTAGGAAGAACCCTAATACCCGGCTGATTTACCTTCCTAGGGTTACTGTTAGGCTTAGGCCTAGGACTTTTAAAACCAGGAAGCCCTGTGCTCAAGGCACACTGCAGCTGTTAAAGGCATCCCAAGGGGAGCGCAAAAGTGACACAACTTGGCTGCCTCCACTGCTATTTCCATGAGACCATCCCGAATCATAGGCTGATTTTCCTTCCTAGGCTTAAGGTTTGAGTTAGGCCTAGGGTTAGTGTTCTTTTAACCAGAAAGCACTGAGTTCCAAGAACACAGCAGCTGCGAAGGACTGCCCAAGAAGAGCGCAGAAGTGCCTCAACATGCCTGCCTCCACAGCTTTTTCCTTGGGGACGTCCCGAAACGAAGGCTGATTTAGAAGCCTCCAGTTTGGGCTAAAGTTGTGGTTTTTTAAACCAGGAAGCCCTATGCTCCAAGCATACTGCAGCTGTGAAAGGCATCCCAAGGGGAGTGCAAAAGTGCCACAACATGGCTGTCTCCACAGCTTTTCCCTTGGGATAATTCCTAAACCCAGGCTGATTTAAATGACCAGTGTTACGGTTAGGGTTAGGGTTACGCCTAGGTGTAGAGCTTTTTAAACCAGCAAGCTCTGAGCTCCAGGCACACGGCAGCTGCGAAAGGCATCCCAAGGGGAGCACAAAAGTGCCAGAAAATGGCTGCCTCCACACGTTTTCATTGGCACCATTGCTAAGCCTAGGCTGAATCACCTGCCTCCAGTCTCAGCTAGGGACATGGTTTTTAAACCAGGAAGCCCTGAGCTCCAAGCACACGGCAGCTGTTAAAGGCATCCCAAGGGGAGCGCAAAAGTGACACAACTTGGCTGCCTCCACTGCTATTTCCATGAGACCATCCCGAATCATAGGCTGATTTTCCTTCCTAGGCTTAAGGTTTGAGTTAGGCCTAGGGTTAGTGTTCTTTTAACCAGAAAGCCCTGAGTTCCAAGAACACAGCAGTTGCGAATGACTGCCCAAGAAGAGCACAGAAGTGCCTCAACAAGCCTGCCTCCACAGCTTTTTCTTTGGGGACGTCCAGAAACGAAGGCTGATTTAGAAGCCTCAAGTTTGGGCTAAAGTTGTGGTTTTTTAAACCAGGAAGCCCTGTGCTCCAAGCACACTGCAGCTGTGAAAGGCATCCCAAGGGGAGCGCAAAAGTGCCACAGCATGGCTGCCTCCACTGCTATTTCCATGAGACCATCCCGAATCATAGGCTGATTTTCCTTCCTAGGCTTAAGGTTTGAGTTAGGCCTAGGGTTTGTCTTCTTTTAACCAGAAAGCACTGAGTTCCAAGAACACAGCAGCTGTGAAGGACTGCCCAAGAAGAGCGCAGAAGTGTCTCAACATGCCTGCCTCCACAGCTTTTTCCTTGGGGACGTCCCGAAACGAAGGCTGATTTAGAAGCCTCCAGTTTGGGCTAAAGTTGTGTTTTTTTAAACCAGGAAGCCCTGTGCTCCAAGCACACTGCAGCTGTGAAAGGCATCCCAAGGGGAGCGCAAAAGTGCCACAACATGGCTGTCTCCACAGCTTTTCCCTTGGGATAATTCCTAAACCCAGGCTGATTTAAATGACCAGTGTTACGGTTAGGGTTAGGGTTACGCCTAGGTGTAGAGCATTTTAAACCAGCAAGCTCTGAGCTCCAGGCACACGGCAGCTGCGAAAGGCATCCCAAGGGGAGCACAAAAGTGCCAGAAAATGGCTGCCTCCACACGTTTTCATTGGCACCATTGCTAAGCCTAGGCTGAATCACCTGCCTCCAGTCTCAGCTAGGAACATGGATTTTTAAACCAGGAAGCCCTGAGCTCCAGGCACACGGCCGCTGTAAAAGGCATCCCAAGGGGAGTACAAAAGTGCAACAACATGGCAGCTTTCACAGCTTTTTCCTTGGCACCATCCCTATACCTAGGCTGATTTATCTGACTAGAGTTAGGGTTAGGGCTCAGCCTAGGGCTAGGATTTTTTTAACCAGGAAGCCCTGAGTTCCAGGCTTACTGCATCTGCCAGAGGCATCCCAAAGGGAGCGCAGAAGGTCCACAACATGGCTGCTTTCACAGCTTTTTCCTTAGGAAGAACCCTAATACCCGGCTGATTTACCTTCCTAGGGTTACTGTTAGGCTTAGGCCTAGGACTTTTAAAACCAGTAAGCCCTGTGCTCCAGGCACACTGCAGCTGTTAAAGGCATCCCAAGGGGAGCGCAAAAGTGACACAACTTGGCTGCCTCCACTGCTATTTCCATGAGACCATCCCGAATCATAGGCTGATTTTCCTTCCTAGGCTTAAGGTTTGAGTTAGGCCTAGGGTTAGTGTTCTTTTAACCAGAAAGCCCTGAATTCCAAGAACACAGCAGCTGCGAAGGACTACCCAAGAAGAGCGCAGAAGTGCCTCAACATGCCTGCCTCCACAGCTTTTTCCTTGGGGACGTACCGAAACGAAGGCTGATTTAGAAGCCTCCAGTTTGGGCTAAAGTTGTGGTTTTTTAAACCAGGAAGCCCTGTGCTCCAAGCACACTGCAGCTGTGAAAGGCATCCCAAGGGGAGCGCAAAAGTGCCACAACATGGCTGTCTCCACAGCTTTTCCCTTGGGATAATTCCTAAACCCAGGCTGATTTAAATGACCAGTGTTACGGATAGGGTTAGGGTTACGCCTAGGTGTAGAGCTTTTTAAACCAGCAAGCTCTGAGCTCCAGGCACACGGCAGCTGCGAAAGGCATCCCAAGGGGAGCACAAAAGTGCCAGAAAATGGCTGCCTCCACACGTTTTCATTGGCACCATTGCTAAGCCTAGGCTGAATCACCTGCCTCCAGACTCAGCTAAGGAAATGGTTTTTTAAACCAGGAAGCCCTGAGCTCCAAGCACACGGCAGCTGTGAAAGGCATCCCAAGGGGAGTACAAAAGTGCAACAACATGGCAGCTTTCACAGCTTTTTCCTTGGCACCATCCCTATACCTAGGCTGATTTATCTGCCTAGGGTTAGGGTTAGGGCTCAGCCTAGGGCTAGGATTTTTTTAAGCAGGAAGCCCTGAGTTCCAGGCTTACTGCATCTGCCAAAGGCATCCCAAAGGGAGCGCAGAAGTGCCACAACATGGCTGCTTTCACAGCTTTTTCCTTAGGAAGAACCCTAATACCCAGCTCATTTACCTTCCTAGGGTTACTGTTAGGCTTAGGCCTAGGACTTTTAAAACCAGGAAGCCCTGTGCTCCAGGCACACTGCAGCTGTTAAAGGCATCCCAAGGGGAGCGCAAAAGTGACACAACTTGGCTGCCTCCACTGCTATTTCCATGAGACCATCCCGAATCATAGGCTGATTTTCCTTCCTAGGCTTAAGGTTTGAGTTAGGCCTAGGGTTAGTGTTCTTTTAACCAGAAAGCCCTGAGTTCCAAGAACACAGCAGCTGCGAAGGACTACCCAAGAAGAGCGCAGAAGTGCCTCAACATGCCTGCCTCCACAGCTCTTTCCTTGGGGACGTCCCGAAACGAAGGCTGATTTAGAAGCCTCCAGTTTGGGCTAAAGTTGTGGTTTTTTAAACCAGGAAGCCCTGTGCTCCAAGCACACTGCAGCTGTGAAAGGCATCCCAAGGGGAGCGCAAAAGTGCCACAACATGGCTGTCTCCACAGCTTTTCCCTTGGGATAATTCCTAAACCCAGGCTGATTTAAATGACCAGTGTTACGGTAAGGGTTAGGGTAACGCCTAGGTGTAGAGCTTTTTAAACCAGCAAGCTCTGAGCTCCAGGCACACGGCAGCTGCGAAAGGCATCCCAAGGGGAGCACAAAAGTGCCAGAAAATGGCTGCCTCCACACGTTTTCATTGGCACCATTGCTAAGCCTAGGCTGAATCACCTGCCTCCAGTCTCAGCTAGGGACATGGATTTTTAAACCAGGAAGCCCTGAGCTCCAGGCACACGGCAGCTGTGAAAGGCATCCCAAGGGGAGTACAAAAGTGCAACAACATGGCAGCTTTCACAGCTTTTTCCTTGGCACCATCCCTATACCTAGGCTGATTTATCTGCCTAGGGTTAGGATTAGGGCTCAGCCTAGGGCTAGGATTTTTTTAACCAGGAAGCCCTGAGTTCCAGGCTTACTGCATCTGCCAAAGGCATCCCAAAGGGAGCGCAGAAGTGCCACAACATGGCTGCTTTCACAGCTTTTTCCTTAGGAAGAACCCTAATACCCAGCTGATTTACCTTCCTAGGGTTACTGTTAGGCTTAGGCCTAGGACTTTTAAAACCAGGAAGCCCTGTGCTCCAGGCACACTGCAGCTGTTAAAGGCATCCCAAGGGGAGCGCAAAAGTGACACAACTTGGCTGCCTCCACTGCTATTTCCATGAGACCATCCCGAATCATAGGCTGATTTTCCTTCCTAGGCTTAAGGTTTGAGTTAGGCCTAGGGTTAGTGTTCTTTTAACCAGAAAGCCCTGAGTTCCAAGAACACAGCAGCTGCGAAGGACTACCCAAGAAGAGCGCAGAAGTGCCTCAACATGCCTGCCTCCACAGCTTTTTCCTTGGGGACGTCCCGAAACGAAGGCTGATTTCGAAGCCTCCAGTTTGGGCTAAAGTTGTGGTTTTTTACACCAGGAAGCCCTGTGCTCCAAGCACACTGCAGCTGTGAAAGGCATCCCAAGGGGAGCGCAAAAGTGCCACAACATGGCTGTCTCCACAGCTTTTCCCTTGGGATAATTCCTAAACCCAGGCTGATTTAAATGACCAGTGTTACGGTAAGGGTTAGGGTAACGCCTAGGTGTAGAGCTTTTTAAACCAGCAAGCTCTGAGCTCCAGGCACACGGCAGCTGCGAAAGGCATCCCAAGGGGAGCACAAAAGTGCCAGAAAATGGCTGCCTCCACACGTTTTCATTGGCACCATTGCTAAGCCTAGGCTGAATCACCTGCCTCCAGTCTCAGCTAGGGACATGGATTTTTAAACCAGGAAGCCCTGAGCTCCAGGCACACGGCAGCTGTGAAAGGCATCCCAAGGGGAGTACAAAAGTGCAACAACATGGCAGCTTTCACAGCTTTTTCCTTGGCACCATCCCTATACCTAGGCTGATTTATCTGCCTAGGGTTAGGCTTAGGGCTCAGCCTAGGGCTAGGATTTTTTTAAGCAGGAAGCCCTGAGTTCCAGGCTTACTGCATCTGCCAAAGGCATCCCAAAGGGAGCGCAGAAGTGCCACAACATGGCTGCTTTCACAGCTTTTTCCTTAGGAAGAACCCTAATACCCAGCTGATTTACCTTCCTAGGGTTACTGTTAGGCTTAGGCCTAGGACTTTTAAAACCAGGAAGCCCTGTGCTCCAGGCACACTGCAGCTGTTAAAGGCATCCCAAGGGGAGCGCAAAAGTGACACAACTTGGCTGCCTCCACTGCTATTTCCATGAGACCATCCCGAATCATAGGCTGATTTTCCTTCCTAGGCTTAAGGTTTGAGTTAGGCCTAGGGTTAGTGTTCTTTTAACCAGAAAGCCCTGAGTTCCAAGAACACAGCAGCTGCGAAGGACTACCCAAGAAGAGCGCAGAAGTGCCTCAACATGCCTGCCTCCACAGCTTTTTCCTTGGGGACGTCCCGAAACGAAGGCTGATTTAGAAGCCTCCAGTTTGGGCTAAAGTTGTGGTTTTTTAAACCAGGAAGCCCTGTGCTCCAAGCACACTGCAGCTGTGAAAGGCATCCCAAGGGGAGCGCAAAAGTGCCACAACATGGCTGTCTCCACAGCTTTTCCCTTGGGATAATTCCTAAACCCAGGCTGATTTAAATGACCAGTGTTACGGTGAGGGTTAGGGTTACGCCTAGGTGTAGAGCTTTTTAAACCAGCAAGCTCTGAGCTCCAGGCACACGGCAGCTGCGAAAGGCATCCCAAGGGGAGCACAAAAGTGCCAGAAAATGGCTGCCTCCACACGTTTTCATTGGCACCATTGCTAAGCCTAGGCTGAATCACCTGCCTCCAGTCTCAGCTAGGGACATGGTTTTTTAAACCAGGAAGCCCTGAGCTCCAAGCACACGGCAGCTGTGAAAGGCATCCCAAGGGGAGTACAAAAGTGCAACAACATGGCAGCTTTCACAGCTTTTTCCTTGGCACCATCCCTATACCTAGGCTGATTTATCTGCCTAGGGTTACGGTTAGGGCTCAGCCTAGGGCTAGGAATTTTTTAAGCAGGAAGCCCTGAGTTCCAGGCTTACTGCATCTGCCAAAGGCATCCCAAAGGGAGCGCAGAAGTGCCACAACATGGCTGCTTTCACAGCTTTTTCCTTAGGAAGAACCCTAATACCCGGCTGATTTACCTTCCTAGGGTTACTGTTAGGCTTAGGCCTAGGACTTTTAAAACCAGGAAGCCCTGGGCTCCAGGCACACTGCAGCTGTTAAAGGCATCCCCAGGGGAGCGCAAAAGTGACACAACTTGGCTGCCTCCACTGCTATTTCCATGAGACCATCCCGAATCATAGGCTGATTTTCCTTCCTAGGCTTAAGGTTTGAGTTAGGCCTAGGGTTAGTGTTCTTTTAACCAGAAAGCACTGAGTTCCAAGAACACAGCAGCTGCGAAGGACTGCCCAAGAAGAGCACAGAAGTGCCTCAACAAGCCTGCCTCCACAGCTTTTTCTTTGGGGACGTCCAGAAACGAAGGCTGATTTAGAAGCCTCCAGTTTGGGCTAAAGTTGTGGTTTTTTAAACCAGGAAGCCCTGTGCTCCAAGCACACTGCAGCTGTGAAAGGCATCCCAAGGGGAGCGCAAAAGTGCCACAACATGGCTGTCTCCACAGCTTTTCCCTTGGGATAATTCCTAAACCCAGGCTGATTTAAATGACCAGTGTTACGGTTAGGGTTAGGGTTACGCCTAGGTGTAGAGCTTTTTAAACCAGCAAGCTCTGAGCTCCAGGCACACGGCAGCTGCGAAAGGCATCCCAAGGGGAGCACAAAAGTGCCAGAAAATGGCTGCCTCCACACGTTTTCATTGGCACCATTGCTAAGCCTAGGCTGAATCACCTGCCTCCAGTCTCAGCTAGGGACATGGTTTTTTAAACCAGGAAGCCCTGAGCACCAAGCACACGGCAGCTGTGAAAGGCATCCCAAGGGGAGTACAAAAGTGCAACAACATGGCAGCTTTCACAGCTTTTTCCTTGACACCATCCCTATACCCAGGCTGATTTATCTGCCTAGGGTTAGGGTTAGGGCTCAGCCTAGGGCTAGGAATTTTTTAAGCAGGAAACCCTGAGTTCCAGGCTTACTGCATCTGCTAAAGGCATCCCAAAGGGAGCGCAGAAGGTCCACAACACGGCTGCTTTCACAGCTTTTTCCTTTGGAAGAACCCTAATACCCGGCTGATTTACCTTCCTAGGGTTACTGTTAGGCTTAGGCCTAGGACTTTTAAAACCAGGAAGCCCTGTGCTCAAGGCACACTGCAGCTGTTAAAGGCATCCCAAGGGGAGCGCAAAAGTGACACAACTTGGCTGCCTCCACTGCTATTTCCATGAGACCATCCCGAATCATAGGCTGATTTTCCTTCCTAGGCTTAAGGTTTGAGTTAGGCCTAGGGTTAGTGTTCTTTTAACCAGAAAGCACTGAGTTCCAAGAACACAGCAGCTGCGAAGGACTGCCCAAGAAGAGCGCAGAAGTGCCTCAACATGCCTGCCTCCACAGCTTTTTCCTTGGGGACGTCCCGAAACGAAGGCTGATTTAGAAGCCTCCAGTTTGGGCTAAAGTTGTGGTTTTTTAAACCAGGAAGCCCTATGCTCCAAGCATACTGCAGCTGTGAAAGGCATCCCAAGGGGAGTGCAAAAGTGCCACAACATGGCTGTCTCCACAGCTTTTCCCTTGGGATAATTCCTAAACCCAGGCTGCTTTAAATGACCAGTGTTACGGTTAGGGTTAGGGTTACGCCTAGGTGTAGAGCTTTTTAAACCAGCAAGCTCTGAGCTCCAGGCACACGGCAGCTGCGAAAGGCATCCCAAGGGGAGCACAAAAGTGCCAGAAAATGGCTGCCTCCACACGTTTTCATTGGCACCATTGCTAAGCCTAGGCTGAATCACCTGCCTCCAGTCTCAGCTAGGGACATGGTTTTTAAACCAGGAAGCCCTGAGCTCCAAGCACACAACAGCTGTTAAAGGCATCCCAAGGGGAGCGCAAAAGTGACACAACTTGGCTGCCTCCACTGCTATTTCCATGAGACCATCCCGAATCATAGGCTGATTTTCCTTCCTAGGCTTAAGGTTTGAGTTAGGCCTAGGGTTAGTGTTCTTTTAACCAGAAAGCCCTGAGTTCCAAGAACACAGCAGTTGCGAATGACTGCCCAAGAAGAGCACAGAAGTGCCTCAACAAGCCTGCCTCCACAGCTTTTTCTTTGGGGACGTCCAGAAACGAAGGCTGATTTAGAAGCCTCAAGTTTGGGCTAAAGTTGTGGTTTTTTAAACCAGGAAGCCCTGTGCTCCAAGCACACTGCAGCTGTGAAAGGCATCCCAAGGGGAGCGCAAAAGTGCCACAGCATGGCTGCCTCCACTGCTATTTCCATGAGACCATCCCGAATCATAGGCTGATTTTCCTTCCTAGGCTTAAGGTTTGAGTTAGGCCTAGGGTTTGTCTTCTTTTAACCAGAAAGCACTGAGTTCCAAGAACACAGCAGCTGTGAAGGACTGCCCAAGAAGAGCGCAGAAGTGTCTCAACATGCCTGCCTCCACAGCTTTTTCCTTGGGGACGTCCCGAAACGAAGGCTGATTTAGAAGCCTCCAGTTTGGGCTAAAGTTGTGTTTTTTTAAACCAGGAAGCCCTGTGCTCCAAGCACACTGCAGCTGTGAAAGGCATCCCAAGGGGAGCGCAAAAGTGCCACAACATGGCTGTCTCCACAGCTTTTCCCTTGGGATAATTCCTAAACCCAGGCTGATTTAAATGACCAGTGTTACGGTTAGGGTTAGGGTTACGCCTAGGTGTAGAGCATTTTAAACCAGCAAGCTCTGAGCTCCAGGCACACGGCAGCTGCGAAAGGCATCCCAAGGGGAGCACAAAAGTGCCAGAAAATGGCTGCCTCCACACGTTTTCATTGGCACCATTGCTAAGCCTAGGCTGAATCACCTGCCTCCAGTCTCAGCTAGGGACATGGATTTTTAAACCAGGAAGCCCTGAGCTCCAAGCACACGGCCGCTGTAAAAGGCATCCCAAGGGGAGTACAAAAGTGCAACAACATGGCAGCTTTCACAGCTTTTTCCTTGGCACCATCCCTATACCTAGGCTGATTTATCTGACTAGAGTTAGGGTTAGGGCTCAGCCTAGGGCTAGGATTTTTTTAACCAGGAAGCCCTGAGTTCCAGGCTTACTGCATCTGCCAGAGGCATCCCAAAGGGAGCGCAGAAGGTCCACAACATGGCTGCTTTCACAGCTTTTTCCTTAGGAAGAACCCTAATACCCGGCTGATTTACCTTCCTAGGGTTACTGTTAGGCTTAGGCCTAGGACTTTTAAAACCAGTAAGCCCTGTGCTCCAGGCACACTGCAGCTGTTAAAGGCATCCCAAGGGGAGCGCAAAAGTGACACAACTTGGCTGCCTCCACTGCTATTTCCATGAGACCATCCCGAATCATAGGCTGATTTTCCTTCCTAGGCTTAAGGTTTGAGTTAGGCCTAGGGTTAGTGTTCTTTTAACCAGAAAGCCCTGAGTTCCAAGAACACAGCAGCTGCGAAGGACTACCCAAGAAGAGCGCAGAAGTGCCTCAACATGCCTGCCTCCACAGCTCTTTCCTTGGGGACGTCCCGAAACGAAGGCTGATTTAGAAGCCTCCAGTTTGGGCTAAAGTTGTGGTTTTTTAAACCAGGAAGCCCTGTGCTCCAAGCACACTGCAGCTGTGAAAGGCATCCCAAGGGGAGCGCAAAAGTGCCACAACATGGCTGTCTCCACAGCTTTTCCCTTGGGATAATTCCTAAACCCAGGCTGATTTAAATGACCAGTGTTACGGTAAGGGTTAGGGTAACGCCTAGGTGTAGAGCTTTTTAAACCAGCAAGCTCTGAGCTCCAGGCACACGGCAGCTGCGAAAGGCATCCCAAGGGGAGCACAAAAGTGCCAGAAAATGGCTGCCTCCACACGTTTTCATTGGCACCATTGCTAAGCCTAGGCTGAATCACCTGCCTCCAGTCTCAGCTAGGGACATGGATTTTTAAACCAGGAAGCCCTGAGCTCCAGGCACACGGCAGCTGTGAAAGGCATCCCAAGGGGAGTACAAAAGTGCAACAACATGGCAGCTTTCACAGCTTTTTCCTTGGCACCATCCCTATACCTAGGCTGATTTATCTGCCTAGGGTTAGGGTTAGGGCTCAGCCTAGGGCTAGGATTTTTTTAACCAGGAAGCCCTGAGTTCCAGGCTTACTGCATCTGCCAAAGGCATCCCAAAGGGAGCGCAGAAGTGCCACAACATGGCTGCTTTCACAGCTTTTTCCTTAGGAAGAACCCTAATACCCAGCTGATTTACCTTCCTAGGGTTACTGTTAGGCTTAGGCCTAGGACTTTTAAAACCAGGAAGCCCTGTGCTCCAGGCACACTGCAGCTGTTAAAGGCATCCCAAGGGGAGCGCAAAAGTGACACAACTTGGCTGCCTCCACTGCTATTTCCATGAGACCATCCCGAATCATAGGCTGATTTTCCTTCCTAGGCTTAAGGTTTGAGTTAGGCCTAGGGTTAGTGTTCTTTTAACCAGAAAGCCCTGAGTTCCAAGAACACAGCAGCTGCGAAGGACTACCCAAGAAGAGCGCAGAAGTGCCTCAACATGCCTGCCTCCACAGCTTTTTCCTTGGGGACGTCCCGAAACGAAGGCTGATTTAGAAGCCTCCAGTTTGGGCTAAAGTTGTGGTTTTTTAAAGCAGGAAGCCCTGTGCTCCAAGCACACTGCAGCTGTGAAAGGCATCCCAAGGGGAGCGCAAAAGTGCCACAACATGGCTGTCTCCACAGCTTTTCCCTTGGGATAATTCCTAAACCCAGGCTGATTTAAATGACCAGTGTTACGGATAGGGTTAGGGTTACGCCTAGGTGTAGAGCTTTTTAAACCAGCAAGCTCTGAGCTCCAGGCACACGGCAGCTGCGAAAGGCATCCCAAGGGGAGCACAAAAGTGCCAGAAAATGGCTGCCTCCACACGTTTTCATTGGCACCATTGCTAAGCCTAGGCTGAATCACCTGCCTCCAGTCTCAGCTAGGGACATGGTTTTTTAAACCAGGAAGCCCTGAGCTCCAAGCACACGGCAGCTGTGAAAGGCATCCCAAGGGGAGTACAAAAGTGCAACAACATGGCAGCTTTCACAGCTTTTTCCTTGGCACCATCCCTATACCTAGGCTGATTTATCTGCCTAGGGTTAGGGTTAGGGCTCAGCCTAGGGCTAGGATTTTTTTAACCAGGAAGCCCTGAGTTCCAGGCTTACTGCATCTGCCAAAGGCATCCCAAAGGGAGCGCAGAAGTGCCACAACATGGCTGCTTTCACAGCTTTTTCCTTAGGAAGAACCCTAATACCCAGCTGATTTACCTTCCTAGGGTTACTGTTAGGCTTAGGCCTAGGACTTTTAAAACCAGGAAGCCCTGTGCTCCAGGCACACTGCAGCTGTTAAAGGCATCCCAAGGGGAGCGCAAAAGTGACACAACTTGGCTGCCTCCACTGCTATTTCCATGAGACCATCCCGAATCATAGGCTGATTTTCCTTCCTAGGCTTAAGGTTTGAGTTAGGCCTAGGGTTAGTGTTCTTTTAACCAGAAAGCCCTGAGTTCCAAGAACACAGCACCTGCGAAGGACTACCCAAGAAGAGCGCAGAAGTGCCTCAACATGCCTGCCTCCACAGCTTTTTCCTTGGGGACGTCCCGAAACGAAGGCTGATTTAGAAGCCTCCAGTTTGGGCTAAAGTTGTGGTTTTTTAAAGCAGGAAGCCCTGTGCTCCAAGCACACTGCAGCTGTGAAAGGCATCCCAAGGGGAGCGCAAAAGTGCCACAACATGGCTGTGTCCACAGCTTTTCCCTTGGGATAATTCCTAAACCCAGGCTGATTTAAATGACCAGTGTTACGGTAAGGGTTAGGGTTACGCCTAGGTGTAGAGCTTTTTAAACCAGCAAGCTCTGAGCTCCAGGCACACGGCAGCTGCGAAAGGCATCCCAAGGGGAGCACAAAAGTGCCAGAAAATGGCTGCCTCCACACGTTTTCATTGGCACCATTGCTAAGCCTAGGCTGAATCACCTGCCTCCAGTCTCAGCTAGGGACATGGATTTTTAAACCAGGAAGCCCTGAGCTCCAGGCACACGGCAGCTGTGAAAGGCATCCCAAGGGGAGTACAAAAGTGCAACAACATGGCAGCTTTCACAGCTTTTTCCTTGGCACCATCCCTATACCTAGGCTGATTTATCTGCCTAGGGTTAGGGTTAGGGCTCAGCCTAGGGCTAGGATTTTTTTAACCAGGAAGCCCTGAGTTCCAGGCTTACTGCATCTGCCAAAGGCATCCCAAAGGGAGCGCAGAAGTGCCACAACATGGCTGCTTTCACAGCTTTTTCCTTAGGAAGAACCCTAATACCCAGCTGATTTACCTTCCTAGGGTTACTGTTAGGCTTAGGCCTAGGACTTTTAAAACCAGGAAGCCCTGTGCTCCAGGCACACTGCAGCTGTTAAAGGCATCCCAAGGGGAGCGCAAAAGTGACACAACTTGGCTGCCTCCACTGCTATTTCCATGAGACCATCCCGAATCATAGGCTGATTTTCCTTCCTAGGCTTAAGGTTTGAGTTAGGCCTAGGGTTAGTGTTCTTTTAACCAGAAAGCCCTGAGTTCCAAGAACACAGCAGCTGCGAAGGACTACCCAAGAAGAGCGCAGAAGTGCCTCAACATGCCTGCCTCCACAGCTTTTTCCTTGGGGACGTCCCGAAACGAAGGCTGATTTAGAAGCCTCCAGTTTGGGCTAAAGTTGTGGTTTTTTAAAGCAGGAAGCCCTGTGCTCCAAGCACACTGCAGCTGTGAAAGGCATCCCAAGGGGAGCGCAAAAGTGCCACAACATGGCTGTCTCCACAGCTTTTCCCTTGGGATAATTCCTAAACCCAGGCTGATTTAAATGACCAGTGTTACGGATAGGGTTAGGGTTACGCCTAGGTGTAGAGCTTTTTAAACCAGCAAGCTCTGAGCTCCAGGCACACGGCAGCTGCGAAAGGCATCCCAAGGGGAGCACAAAAGTGCCAGAAAATGGCTGCCTCCACACGTTTTCATTGGCACCATTGCTAAGCCTAGGCTGAATCACCTGCCTCCAGTCTCAGCTAGGGACATGGTTTTTTAAACCAGGAAGCCCTGAGCTCCAAGCACACGGCAGCTGTGAAAGGCATCCCAAGGGGAGTACAAAAGTGCAACAACATGGCAGCTTTCACAGCTTTTTCCTTGGCACCATCCCTATACCTAGGCTGATTTATCTGCCTAGGGTTAGGGTTAGGGCTCAGCCTAGGGCTAGGATTTTTTTAACCAGGAAGCCCTGAGTTCCAGGCTTACTGCATCTGCCAAAGGCATCCCAAAGGGAGCGCAGAAGTGCCACAACATGGCTGCTTTCACAGCTTTTTCCTTAGGAAGAACCCTAATACCCAGCTGATTTACCTTCCTAGGGTTACTGTTAGGCTTAGGCCTAGGACTTTTAAAACCAGGAAGCCCTGTGCTCCAGGCACACTGCAGCTGTTAAAGGCATCCCAAGGGGAGCGCAAAAGTGACACAACTTGGCTGCCTCCACTGCTATTTCCATGAGACCATCCCGAATCATAGGCTGATTTTCCTTCCTAGGCTTAAGGTTTGAGTTAGGCCTAGGGTTAGTGTTCTTTTAACCAGAAAGCCCTGAGTTCCAAGAACACAGCAGCTGCGAAGGACTACCCAAGAAGAGCGCAGAAGTGCCTCAACATGCCTGCCTCCACAGCTTTTTCCTTGGGGACGTCCCGAAACGAAGGCTGATTTAGAAGCCTCCAGTTTGGGTTAAGTTGTGGTTTTTTAAAGCAGGAAGCCCTGTGCTCCAAGCACACTGCAGCTGTGAAAGGCATCCCAAGGGGAGCGCAAAAGTGCCACAACATGGCTGTGTCCACAGCTTTTCCCTTGGGATAATTCCTAAACCCAGGCTGATTTAAATGACCAGTGTTACGGTAAGGGTTAGGGTTACGCCTAGGTGTAGAGCTTTTTAAACCAGCAAGCTCTGAGCTCCAGGCACACGGCAGCTGCGAAAGGCATCCCAAGGGGAGCACAAAAGTGCCAGAAAATGGCTGCCTCCACACGTTTTCATTGGCACCATTGCTAAGCCTAGGCTGAATCACCTGCCTCCAGTCTCAGCTAGGGACATGGATTTTTAAACCAGGAAGCCCTGAGCTCCAGGCACACGGCAGCTGTGAAAGGCATCCCAAGGGGAGTACAAAAGTGCAACAACATGGCAGCTTTCACAGCTTTTTCCTTGGCACCATCCCTATACCTAGGCTGATTTATCTGCCTAGGGTTAGGGTTAGGGCTCAGCCTAGGGCTAGGATTTTTTTAACCAGGAAGCCCTGAGTTCCAGGCTTACTGCATCTGCCAAAGGCATCCCAAAGGGAGCGCAGAAGTGCCACAACATGGCTGCTTTCACAGCTTTTTCCTTAGGAAGAACCCTAATACCCAGCTGATTTACCTTCCTAGGGTTACTGTTAGGCTTAGGCCTAGGACTTTTAAAACCAGGAAGCCCTGTGCTCCAGGCACACTGCAGCTGTTAAAGGCATCCCAAGGGGAGCGCAAAAGTGACACAACTTGGCTGCCTCCACTGCTATTTCCATGAGACCATCCCGAATCATAGGCTGATTTTCCTTCCTAGGCTTAAGGTTTGAGTTAGGCCTAGGGTTAGTGTTCTTTTAACCAGAAAGCCCTGAGTTCCAAGAACACAGCAGCTGCGAAGGACTACCCAAGAAGAGCGCAGAAGTGCCTCAACATGCCTGCCTCCACAGCTTTTTCCTTGGGGACGTCCCGAAACGAAGGCTGATTTAGAAGCCTCCAGTTTGGGCTAAAGTTGTGGTTTTTTAAAGCAGGAAGCCCTGTGCTCCAAGCACCCTGCAGCTGTGAAAGGCATCCCAAGGGGAGCGCAAAAGTGCCACAACATGGCTGTCTCCACAGCTTTTCCCTTGGGATAATTCCTAAACCCAGGCTGATTTAAATGACCAGTGTTACGGTAAGGGTTAGGGTAACGCCTAGGTGTAGAGCTTTTTAAACCAGCAAGCTCTGAGCTCCAGGCACACGGCAGCTGCGAAAGGCATCCCAAGGGGAGCACAAAAGTGCCAGAAAATGGCTGCCTCCACACGTTTTCATTGGCACCATTGCTAAGCCTAGGCTGAATCACCTGCCTCCCGTCTCAGCTAGGGACATGGATTTTTAAACCAGGAAGCCCTGAGCTCCAGGCACACGGCAGCTGTGAAAGGCATCCCAAGGGGAGTACAAAAGTGCAACAACATGGCAGCTTTCACAGCTTTTTCCTTGGCACCATCCCTATACCTAGGCTGATTTATCTGCCTAGGGTTAGGGTTAGGGCTCAGCCTAGGGCTAGGATTTTTTTAACCAGGAAGCCCTGAGTTCCAGGCTTACTGCATCTGCCAAAGGCATCCCAAAGGGAGCGCAGAAGTGCCACAACATGGCTGCTTTCACAGCTTTTTCCTTAGGAAGAACCCTAATACCCAGCTGATTTACCTTCCTAGGGTTACTGTTAGGCTTAGGCCTAGGACTTTTAAAACCAGGAAGCCCTGTGCTCCAGGCACACTGCAGCTGTTAAAGGCATCCCAAGGGGAGCGCAAAAGTGACACAACTTGGCTGCCTCCACTGCTATTTCCATGAGACCATCCCGAATCATAGGCTGATTTTCCTTCCTAGGCTTAAGGTTTGAGTTAGGCCTAGGGTTAGTGTTCTTTTAACCAGAAAGCCCTGAGTTCCAAGAACACAGCAGCTGCGAAGGACTACCCAAGAAGAGCGCAGAAGTGCCTCAACATGCCTGCCTCCACAGCTCTTTCCTTGGGGACGTCCCGAAACGAAGGCTGATTTAGAAGCCTCCAGTTTGGGCTAAAGTTGTGGTTTTTTAAAGCAGGAAGCCCTGTGCTCCAAGCACACTGCAGCTGTGAAAGGCATCCCAAGGGGAGCGCAAAAGTGCCACAACATGGCTGTCTCCACAGCTTTTCCCTTGGGATAATTCCTAAACCCAGGCTGATTTAAATGACCAGTGTTACGGTTAGGGTTAGGGTAACGCCTAGGTGTAGAGCTTTTTAAACCAGCAAGCTCTGAGCTCCAGGCACACGGCAGCTGCGAAAGGCATCCCAAGGGGAGCACAAAAGTGCCAGAAAATGGCTGCCTCCACACGTTTTCATTGGCACCATTGCTAAGCCTAGGCTGAATCACCTGCCTCCAGTCTCAGCTAGGGACATGGATTTTTAAACCAGGAAGCCCTGAGCTCCAGGCACACGGCAGCTGTGAAAGGCATCCCAAGGGGAGTACAAAAGTGCAACAACATGGCAGCTTTCACAGCTTTTTCCTTGGCACCATCCCTATACCTAGGCTGATTTATCTGCCTAGGGTTAGGCTTAGGGCTCAGCCTAGGGCTAGGATTTTTTTAAGCAGGAAGCCCTGAGTTCCAGGCTTACTGCATCTGCCAAAGGCATCCCAAAGGGAGCGCAGAAGTGCCACAACATGGCTGCTTTCACAGCTTTTTCCTTAGGAAGAACCCTAATACCCAGCTGATTTACCTTCCTAGGGTTACTGTTAGGCTTAGGCCTAGGACTTTTAAAACCAGGAAGCCCTGTGCTCCAGGCACACTGCAGCTGTTAAAGGCATCCCAAGGGGAGCGCAAAAGTGACACAACTTGGCTGCCTCCACTGCTATTTCCATGAGACCATCCCGAATCATAGGCTGATTTTCCTTCCTAGGCTTAAGGTTTGAGTTAGGCCTAGGGTTAGTGTTCTTTTAACCAGAAAGCCCTGAGTTCCAAGAACACAGCAGCTGCGAAGGACTACCCAAGAAGAGCGCAGAAGTGCCTCAACATGCCTGCCTCCACAGCTTTTTCCTTGGGGACGTCCCGAAACGAAGGCTGATTTAGAAGCCTCCAGTTTGGGCTAAAGTTGTGGTTTTTTAAAGCAGGAAGCCCTGTGCTCCAAGCACACTGCAGCTGTGAAAGGCATCCCAAGGGGAGCGCAAAAGTGCCACAACATGGCTGTGTCCACAGCTTTTCCCTTGGGATAATTCCTAAACCCAGGCTGATTTAAATGACCAGTGTTACGGATAGGGTTAGGGTTACGCCTAGGTGTAGAGCTTTTTAAACCAGCAAGCTCTGAGCTCCAGGCACACGGCAGCTGCGAAAGGCATCCCAAGGGGAGCACAAAAGTGCCAGAAAATGGCTGCCTCCACACGTTTTCATTGGCACCATTGCTAAGCCTAGGCTGAATCACCTGCCTCCAGTCTCAGCTAGGGACATGGTTTTTTAAACCAGGAAGCCCTGAGCTCCAAGCACACGGCAGCTGTGAAAGGCATCCCAAGGGGAGTACAAAAGTGCAACAACATGGCAGCTTTCACAGCTTTTTCCTTGGCACCATCCCTATACCTAGGCTGATTTATCTGCCTAGGGTTAGGGTTAGGGCTCAGCCTAGGGCTAGGATTTTTTTAACCAGGAAGCCCTGAGTTCCAGGCTTACTGCATCTGCCAAAGGCATCCCAAAGGGAGCGCAGAAGTGCCACAACATGGCTGCTTTCACAGCTTTTTCCTTAGGAAGAACCCTAATACCCAGCTGATTTACCTTCCTAGGGTTACTGTTAGGCTTAGGCCTAGGACTTTTAAAACCAGGAAGCCCTGTGCTCCAGGCACACTGCAGCTGTTAAAGGCATCCCAAGGGGAGCGCAAAAGTGACACAACTTGGCTGCCTCCACTGCTATTTCCATGAGACCATCCCGAATCATAGGCTGATTTTCCTTCCTAGGCTTAAGGTTTGAGTTAGGCCTAGGGTTAGTGTTCTTTTAACCAGAAAGCCCTGAGTTCCAAGAACACAGCAGCTGCGAAGGACTACCCAAGAAGAGCGCAGAAGTGCCTCAACATGCCTGCCTCCACAGCTTTTTCCTTGGGGACGTCCCGAAACGAAGGCTGATTTAGAAGCCTCCAGTTTGGGTTAAGTTGTGGTTTTTTAAAGCAGGAAGCCCTGTGCTCCAAGCACACTGCAGCTGTGAAAGGCATCCCAAGGGGAGCGCAAAAGTGCCACAACATGGCTGTGTCCACAGCTTTTCCCTTGGGATAATTCCTAAACCCAGGCTGATTTAAATGACCAGTGTTACGGTAAGGGTTAGGGTTACGCCTAGGTGTAGAGCTTTTTAAACCAGCAAGCTCTGAGCTCCAGGCACACGGCAGCTGCGAAAGGCATCCCAAGGGGAGCACAAAAGTGCCAGAAAATGGCTGCCTCCACACGTTTTCATTGGCACCATTGCTAAGCCTAGGCTGAATCACCTGCCTCCAGTCTCAGCTAGGGACATGGATTTTTAAACCAGGAAGCCCTGAGCTCCAGGCACACGGCAGCTGTGAAAGGCATCCCAAGGGGAGTACAAAAGTGCAACAACATGGCAGCTTTCACAGCTTTTTCC
The DNA here is from genome assembly GCF_027887145.1 of Ammospiza caudacuta. Classification (NCBI taxonomy): domain Eukaryota; kingdom Metazoa; phylum Chordata; class Aves; order Passeriformes; family Passerellidae; genus Ammospiza; species Ammospiza caudacuta. The sequence goes on along the minus strand of NW_026683128.1, from coordinate 702,190 downwards.
TTGGCACCATCCCTATACCTAGGCTGATTTATCTGCCTAGGGTTAGGGTTAGGGCTCAGCCTAGGGCTAGGATTTTTTTAACCAGGAAGCCCTGAGTTCCAGGCTTACTGCATCTGCCAAAGGCATCCCAAAGGGAGCGCAGAAGTGCCACAACATGGCTGCTTTCACAGCTTTTTCCTTAGGAAGAACCCTAATACCCAGCTGATTTACCTTCCTAGGGTTACTGTTAGGCTTAGGCCTAGGACTTTTAAAACCAGGAAGCCCTGTGCTCCAGGCACACTGCAGCTGTTAAAGGCATCCCAAGGGGAGCGCAAAAGTGACACAACTTGGCTGCCTCCACTGCTATTTCCATGAGACCATCCCGAATCATAGGCTGATTTTCCTTCCTAGGCTTAAGGTTTGAGTTAGGCCTAGGGTTAGTGTTCTTTTAACCAGAAAGCCCTGAGTTCCAAGAACACAGCAGCTGCGAAGGACTACCCAAGAAGAGCGCAGAAGTGCCTCAACATGCCTGCCTCCACAGCTTTTTCCTTGGGGACGTCCCGAAACGAAGGCTGATTTAGAAGCCTCCAGTTTGGGCTAAAGTTGTGGTTTTTTAAAGCAGGAAGCCCTGTGCTCCAAGCACCCTGCAGCTGTGAAAGGCATCCCAAGGGGAGCGCAAAAGTGCCACAACATGGCTGTCTCCACAGCTTTTCCCTTGGGATAATTCCTAAACCCAGGCTGATTTAAATGACCAGTGTTACGGTAAGGGTTAGGGTAACGCCTAGGTGTAGAGCTTTTTAAACCAGCAAGCTCTGAGCTCCAGGCACACGGCAGCTGCGAAAGGCATCCCAAGGGGAGCACAAAAGTGCCAGAAAATGGCTGCCTCCACACGTTTTCATTGGCACCATTGCTAAGCCTAGGCTGAATCACCTGCCTCCCGTCTCAGCTAGGGACATGGATTTTTAAACCAGGAAGCCCTGAGCTCCAGGCACACGGCAGCTGTGAAAGGCATCCCAAGGGGAGTACAAAAGTGCAACAACATGGCAGCTTTCACAGCTTTTTCCTTGGCACCATCCCTATACCTAGGCTGATTTATCTGCCTAGGGTTAGGGTTAGGGCTCAGCCTAGGGCTAGGATTTTTTTAACCAGGAAGCCCTGAGTTCCAGGCTTACTGCATCTGCCAAAGGCATCCCAAAGGGAGCGCAGAAGTGCCACAACATGGCTGCTTTCACAGCTTTTTCCTTAGGAAGAACCCTAATACCCAGCTCATTTACCTTCCTAGGGTTACTGTTAGGCTTAGGCCTAGGACTTTTAAAACCAGGAAGCCCTGTGCTCCAGGCACACTGCAGCTGTTAAAGGCATCCCAAGGGGAGCGCAAAAGTGACACAACTTGGCTGCCTCCACTGCTATTTCCATGAGACCATCCCGAATCATAGGCTGATTTTCCTTCCTAGGCTTAAGGTTTGAGTTAGGCCTAGGGTTAGTGTTCTTTTAACCAGAAAGCCCTGAGTTCCAAGAACACAGCAGCTGCGAAGGACTACCCAAGAAGAGCGCAGAAGTGCCTCAACATGCCTGCCTCCACAGCTCTTTCCTTGGGGACGTCCCGAAACGAAGGCTGATTTAGAAGCCTCCAGTTTGGGCTAAAGTTGTGGTTTTTTAAAGCAGGAAGCCCTGTGCTCCAAGCACACTGCAGCTGTGAAAGGCATCCCAAGGGGAGCGCAAAAGTGCCACAACATGGCTGTCTCCACAGCTTTTCCCTTGGGATAATTCCTAAACCCAGGCTGATTTAAATGACCAGTGTTACGGTTAGGGTTAGGGTAACGCCTAGGTGTAGAGCTTTTTAAACCAGCAAGCTCTGAGCTCCAGGCACACGGCAGCTGCGAAAGGCATCCCAAGGGGAGCACAAAAGTGCCAGAAAATGGCTGCCTCCACACGTTTTCATTGGCACCATTGCTAAGCCTAGGCTGAATCACCTGCCTCCAGTCTCAGCTAGGGACATGGATTTTTAAACCAGGAAGCCCTGAGCTCCAGGCACACGGCAGCTGTGAAAGGCATCCCAAGGGGAGTACAAAAGTGCAACAACATGGCAGCTTTCACAGCTTTTTCCTTGGCACCATCCCTATACCTAGGCTGATTTATCTGCCTAGGGTTAGGCTTAGGGCTCAGCCTAGGGCTAGGATTTTTTTAAGCAGGAAGCCCTGAGTTCCAGGCTTACTGCATCTGCCAAAGGCATCCCAAAGGGAGCGCAGAAGTGCCACAACATGGCTGCTTTCACAGCTTTTTCCTTAGGAAGAACCCTAATACCCAGCTGATTTACCTTCCTAGGGTTACTGTTAGGCTTAGGCCTAGGACTTTTAAAACCAGGAAGCCCTGTGCTCCAGGCACACTGCAGCTGTTAAAGGCATCCCAAGGGGAGCGCAAAAGTGACACAACTTGGCTGCCTCCACTGCTATTTCCATGAGACCATCCCGAATCATAGGCTGATTTTCCTTCCTAGGCTTAAGGTTTGAGTTAGGCCTAGGGTTAGTGTTCTTTTAACCAGAAAGCACTGAGTTCCAAGAACACAGCAGCTGCGAAGGACTACCCAAGAAGAGCGCAGAAGTGCCTCAACATGCCTGCCTCCACAGCTTTTTCCTTGGGGACGTCCCGAAACGAAGGCTGATTTAGAAGCCTCCAGTTTGGGCTAAAGTTGTGGTTTTTTAAAGCAGGAAGCCCTGTGCTCCAAGCACACTGCAGCTGTGAAAGGCATCCCAAGGGGAGCGCAAAAGTGCCACAACATGGCTGTCTCCACAGCTTTTCCCTTGGGATAATTCCTAAACCCAGGCTGATTTAAATGACCAGTGTTACGGTAAGGGTTAGGGTAACGCCTAGGTGTAGAGCTTTTTAAACCAGCAAGCTCTGAGCTCCAGGCACACGGCAGCTGCGAAAGGCATCCCAAGGGGAGCACAAAAGTGCCAGAAAATGGCTGCCTCCACACGTTTTCATTGGCACCATTGCTAAGCCTAGGCTGAATCACCTGCCTCCAGTCTCAGCTAGGGACATGGATTTTTAAACCAGGAAGCCCTGAGCTCCAAGCACACGGCAGCTGTGAAAGGCATCCCAAGGGGAGTACAAAAGTGCAACAACATGGCAGCTTTCACAGCTTTTTCCTTGGCACCATCCCTATACCTAGGCTGATTTATCTGCCTAGGGTTAGGGTTAGGGCTCAGCCTAGGGCTAGGATTTTTTTAACCAGGAAGCCCTGAGTTCCAGGCTTACTGCATCTGCCAAAGGCATCCCAAAGGGAGCGCAGAAGGTCCACAACATGGCTGCTTTCACAGCTTTTTCCTTAGGAAGAACCCTAATACCCAGCTCATTTACCTTCCTAGGGTTACTGTTAGGCTTAGGCCTAGGACTTTTAAAACCAGGAAGCCCTGTGCTCCAGGCACACTGCAGCTGTTAAAGGCATCCCAAGGGGAGCGCAAAAGTGACACAACTTGGCTGCCTCCACTGCTATTTCCATGAGACCATCCCGAATCATAGGCTGATTTTCCTTCCTAGGCTTAAGGTTTGAGTTAGGCCTAGGGTTAGTGTTCTTTTAACCAGAAAGCCCTGAGTTCCAAGAACACAGCAGCTGCGAAGGACTACCCAAGAAGAGCGCAGAAGTGCCTCAACATGCCTGCCTCCACAGCTTTTTCCTTGGGGACGTCCTGAAACGAAGGCTGATTTAGAAGCCTCCAGTTTGGGCTAAAGTTGTGGTTTTTTACACCAGGAAGCCCTGTGCTCCAAGCACACTGCAGCTGTGAAAGGCATCCCAAGGGGAGCGCAAAAGTGCCACAACATGGCTGTCTCCACAGCTTTTCCCTTGGGATAATTCCTAAACCCAGGCTGATTTAAATGACCAGTGTTACGGTAAGGGTTAGGGTTACGCCTAGGTGTAGAGCTTTTTAAACCAGCAAGCTCTGAGCTCCAGGCACACGGCAGCTGCGAAAGGCATCCCAAGGGGAGCACAAAAGTGCCAGAAAATGGCTGCCTCCACACGTTTTCATTGGCACCATTGCTAAGCCTAGGCTGAATCACCTGCCTCCAGTCTCAGCTAGGGACATGGATTTTTAAACCAGGAAGCCCTGAGCTCCAGGCACACGGCAGCTGTGAAAGGCATCCCAAGGGGAGTACAAAAGTGCAACAACATGGCAGCTTTCACAGCTTTTTCCTTGGCACCATCCCTATACCTAGGCTGATTTATCTGCCTAGAGTTAGGGTTAGGGCTCAGCCTAGGGCTAGGATTTTTTAACCAGGAAGCCCTGAGTTCCAGGCTTACTGCATCTGCCAAAGGCATCCCAAAGGGAGCGCAGAAGGTCCACAACATGGCTGCTTTCACAGCTTTTTCCTTAGGAAGAACCCTAATACCCGGCTGATTTACCTTCCTAGGGTTACTGTTAGGCTTAGGCCTAGGACTTTTAAAACCAGGAAGCCCTGTGCTCCAGGCACACTGCAGCTGTTAAAGGCATCCCAAGGGGAGCGCAAAAGTGACACAACTTGGCTGCCTCCACTGCTATTTCCATGAGACCATCCCGAATCATAGGCTGATTTTCCTTCCTAGGCTTAAGGTTTGAGTTAGGCCTAGGGTTAGTGTTCTTTTAACCAGAAAGCCCTGAATTCCAAGAACACAGCAGCTGCGAAGGACTACCCAAGAAGAGCGCAGAAGTGCCTCAACATGCCTGCCTCCACAGCTTTTTCCTTGGGGACGTCCCGAAACGAAGGCTGATTTAGAAGCCTCCAGTTTGGGCTAAAGTTGTGGTTTTTTAAACCAGGAAGCCCTGTGCTCCAAGCACACTGCAGCTGTGAAAGGCATCCCAAGGGGAGCGCAAAAGTGCCACAACATGGCTGTCTCCACAGCTTTTCCCTTGGGATAATTCCTAAACCCAGGCTGATTTAAATGACCAGTGTTACGGTAAGGGTTAGGGTAACGCCTAGGTGTAGAGCTTTTTAAACCAGCAAGCTCTGAGCTCCAGGCACACGGCAGCTGCGAAAGGCATCCCAAGGGGAGCACAAAAGTGCCAGAAAATGGCTGCCTCCACACGTTTTCATTGGCACCATTGCTAAGCCTAGGCTGAATCACCTGCCTCCAGTCTCAGCTAGGGACATGGTTTTTTAAACCAGGAAGCCCTGAGCTCCAGGCACACGGCAGCTGTGAAAGGCATCCCAAGGGGAGTACAAAAGTGCAACAACATGGCAGCTTTCACAGCTTTTTCCTTTGCACCATCCCTATACCTAGGCTGATTTATCTGCCTAGGGTTAGGGTTAGGGCTCAGCCTAGGGCAAGGATTTTTTTAACCAGGAAGCCCTGAGTTCCAGGCTTACTGCATCTGCCAAAGGCATCCCAAAGGGAGCGCAGAAGTGCCACAACATGGCTGCTTTCACAGCTTTTTCCTTAGGAAGAACCCTAATACCCAGCTGATTTACCTTCCTAGGGTTACTGTTAGGCTTAGGCCTAGGACTTTTAAAACCAGGAAGCCCTGTGCTCCAGGCACACTGCAGCTGTTAAAGGCATCCCAAGGGGAGCGCAAAAGTGACACAACTTGGCTGCCTCCACTGCTATTTCCATGAGACCATCCCGAATCATAGGCTGATTTTCCTTCCTAGGCTTAAGGTTTGAGTTAGGCCTAGGGTTAGTGTTCTTTTAACCAGAAAGCCCTGAGTTCCAAGAACACAGCAGCTGCGAAGGACTACCCAAGAAGAGCGCAGAAGTGCCTCAACATGCCTGCCTCCACAGCTTTTTCCTTGGGGACGTCCCGAAACGAAGGCTGATTTAGAAGCCTCCAGTTTGGGCTAAAGTTGTGGTTTTTTACACCAGGAAGCCCTGTGCTCCAAGCACACTGCAGCTGTGAAAGGCATCCCAAGGGGAGCGCAAAAGTGCCACAACATGGCTGTCTCCACAGCTTTTCCCTTGGGATAATTCCTAAACCCAGGCTGATTTAAATGACCAGTGTTACGGTAAGGGTTAGGGTTACGCCTAGGTGTAGAGCTTTTTAAACCAGCAAGCTCTGAGCTCCAGGCACACGGCAGCTGCGAAAGGCATCCCAAGGGGAGCACAAAAGTGCCAGAAAATGGCTGCCTCCACACGTTTTCATTGGCACCATTGCTAAGCCTAGGCTGAATCACCTGCCTCCAGTCTCAGCTAGGGACATGGATTTTTAAACCAGGAAGCCCTGAGCTCCAGGCACACGGCAGCTGTGAAAGGCATCCCAAGGGGAGTACAAAAGTGCAACAACATGGCAGCTTTCACAGCTTTTTCCTTGGCACCATCCCTATACCTAGGCTGATTTATCTGCCTAGGGTTAGGGTTAGGGCTCAGCCTAGGGCTAGGATTTTTTTAACCAGGAAGCCCTGAGTTCCAGGCTTACTGCATCTGCCAAAGGCATCCCAAAGGGAGCGCAGAAGTGCCACAACATGGCTGCTTTCACAGCTTTTTCCTTAGGAAGAACCCTAATACCCAGCTCATTTACCTTCCTAGGGTTACTGTTAGGCTTAGGCCTAGGACTTTTAAAACCAGGAAGCCCTGTGCTCCAGGCACACTGCAGCTGTTAAAGGCATCCCAAGGGGAGCGCAAAAGTGACACAACTTGGCTGCCTCCACTGCTATTTCCATGAGACCATCCCGAATCATAGGCTGATTTTCCTTCCTAGGCTTAAGGTTTGAGTTAGGCCTAGGGTTACTGTTCTTTTAACCAGAAAGCCCTGAGTTCCAAGAACACAGCAGCTGCGAAGGACTACCCAAGAAGAGCGCAGAAGTGCCTCAACATGCCTGCCTCCACAGCTTTTTCCTTGGGGACGTCCCGAAACGAAGGCTGATTTAGAAGCCTCCAGTTTGGGCTAAAGTTGTGGTTTTTTAAACCAGGAAGCCCTGTGCTCCAAGCACACTGCAGCTGTGAAAGGCATCCCAAGGGGAGCGCAAAAGTGCCACAACATGGCTGTGTCCACAGCTTTTCCCTTGGGATAATTCCTAAACCCAGGCTGATTTAAATGACCAGTGTTACGGTAAGGGTTAGGGTAACGCCTAGGTGTAGAGCTTTTTAAACCAGCAAGCTCTGAGCTCCAGGCACACGGCAGCTGCGAAAGGCATCCCAAGGGGAGCACAAAAGTGCCAGAAAATGGCTGCCTCCACACGTTTTCATTGGCACCATTGCTAAGCCTAGGCTGAATCACCTGCCTCCAGTCTCAGCTAGGGACATGGATTTTTAAACCAGGAAGCCCTGAGCTCCAGGCACACGGCAGCTGTGAAAGGCATCCCAAGGGGAGTACAAAAGTGCAACAACATGGCAGCTTTCACAGCTTTTTCCTTGGCACCATCCCTATACCTAGGCTGATTTATCTGCCTAGGGTTAGGGTTAGGGCTCAGCCTAGGGCTAGGATTTTTTTAACCAGGAAGCCCTGAGTTCCAGGCTTACTGCATCTGCCAAAGGCATCCCAAAGGGAGCGCAGAAGTGCCACAACATGGCTGCTTTCACAGCTTTTTCCTTAGGAAGAACCCTAATACCCAGCTGATTTACCTTCCTAGGGTTACTGTTAGGCTTAGGCCTAGGACTTTTAAAACCAGGAAGCCCTGTGCTCCAGGCACACTGCAGCTGTTAAAGGCATCCCAAGGGGAGCGCAAAAGTGACACAACTTGGCTGCCTCCACTGCTATTTCCATGAGACCATCCCGAATCATAGGCTGATTTTCCTTCCTAGGCTTAAGGTTTGAGTTAGGCCTAGGGTTAGTGTTCTTTTAACCTGAAAGCCCTGAGTTCCAAGAACACAGCAGCTGCGAAGGACTACCCAAGAAGAGCGCAGAAGTGCCTCAACATGCCTGCCTCCACAGCTTTTTCCTTGGGGACGTCCCGAAACGAAGGCTGATTTAGAAGCCTCCAGTTTGGGCTAAAGTTGTGGTTTTTTAAACCAGGAAGCCCTGTGCTCCAAGCACACTGCAGCTGTGAAAGGCATCCCAAGGGGAGCGCAAAAGTGCCACAACATGGCTGTCTCCACAGCTTTTCCCTTGGGATAATTCCTAAACCCAGGCTGATTTAAATGACCAGTGTTACGGATAGGGTTAGGGTTACGCCTAGGTGTAGAGCTTTTTAAACCAGCAAGCTCTGAGCTCCAGGCACACGGCAGCTGCGAAAGGCATCCCAAGGGGAGCACAAAAGTGCCAGAAAATGGCTGCCTCCACACGTTTTCATTGGCACCATTGCTAAGCCTAGGCTGAATCACCTGCCTCCAGTCTCAGCTAGGGACATGGTATTTTAAACCAGGAAGCCCTGAGCTCCAAGCACACGGCAGCTGTGAAAGGCATCCCAAGGGGAGTACAAAAGTGCAACAACATGGCAGCTTTCACAGCTTTTTCCTTGGCACCATCCCTATACCTAGGCTGATTTATCTGCCTAGGGTTAGGGTTAGGGCTCAGCCTAGGGCTAGGATTTTTTTAACCAGGAAGCCCTGAGTTCCAGGCTTACTGCATCTGCCAAAGGCATCCCAAAGGGAGCGCAGAAGTGCCACAACATGGCTGCTTTCACAGCTTTTTCCTTAGGAAGAACCCTAATACCCAGCTGATTTACCTTCCTAGGGTTACTGTTAGGCTTAGGCCTAGGACTTTTAAAACCAGGAAGCCCTGTGCTCCAGGCACACTGCAGCTGTTAAAGGCATCCCAAGGGGAGCGCAAAAGTGACACAACTTGGCTGCCTCCACTGCTATTTCCATGAGACCATCCCGAATCATAGGCTGATTTTCCTTCCTAGGCTTAAGGTTTGAGTTAGGCCTAGGGTTAGTGTTCTTTTAACCAGAAAGCCCTGAGTTCCAAGAACACAGCAGCTGCGAAGGACTACCCAAGAAGAGCGCAGAAGTGCCTCAACATGCCTGCCTCCACAGCTCTTTCCTTGGGGACGTCCCGAAACGAAGGCTGATTTAGAAGCCTCCAGTTTGGGCTAAAGTTGTGGTTTTTTAAACCAGGAAGCCCTGTGCTCCAAGCACACTGCAGCTGTGAAAGGCATCCCAAGGGGAGCGCAAAAGTGCCACAACATGGCTGTCTCCACAGCTTTTCCCTTGGGATAATTCCTAAACCCAGGCTGATTTAAATGACCAGTGTTACGGTAAGGGTTAGGGTTACGCCTAGGTGTAGAGCTTTTTAAACCAGCAAGCTCTGAGCTCCAGGCACACGGCAGCTGCGAAAGGCATCCCAAGGGGAGCACAAAAGTGCCAGAAAATGGCTGCCTCCACACGTTTTCATTGGCACCATTGCTAAGCCTAGGCTGAATCACCTGCCTCCAGTCTCAGCTAGGGACATGGATTTTTAAACCAGGAAGCCCTGAGCTCCAGGCACACGGCAGCTGTGAAAGGCATCCCAAGGGGAGTACAAAAGTGCAACAACATGGCAGCTTTCACAGCTTTTTCCTTGGCACCATCCCTATACCTAGGCTGATTTATCTGCCTAGGGTTAGGGTTAGGGCTCAGCCTAGGGCTAGGATTTTTTTAACCAGGAAGCCCTGAGTTCCAGGCTTACTGCATCTGCCAAAGGCATCCCAAAGGGAGCGCAGAAGTGCCACAACATGGCTGCTTTCACAGCTTTTTCCTTAGGAAGAACCCTAATACCCAGCTGATTTACCTTCCTAGGGTTACTGTTAGGCTTAGGCCTAGGACTTTTAAAACCAGGAAGCCCTGTGCTCCAGGCACACTGCAGCTGTTAAAGGCATCCCAAGGGGAGCGCAAAAGTGACACAACTTGGCTGCCTCCACTGCTATTTCCATGAGACCATCCCGAATCATAGGCTGATTTTCCTTCCTAGGCTTAAGGTTTGAGTTAGGCCTAGGGTTAGTGTTCTTTTAACCAGAAAGCCCTGAGTTCCAAGAACACAGCAGCTGCGAAGGACTACCCAAGAAGAGCGCAGAAGTGCCTCAACATGCCTGCCTCCACAGCTTTTTCCTTGGGGACGTCCCGAAACGAAGGCTGATTTAGAAGCCTCCAGTTTGGGCTAAAGTTGTGGTTTTTTAAAGCAGGAAGCCCTGTGCTCCAAGCACACTGCAGCTGTGAAAGGCATCCCAAGGGGAGCGCAAAAGTGCCACAACATGGCTGTCTCCACAGCTTTTCCCTTGGGATAATTCCTAAACCCAGGCTGATTTAAATGACCAGTGTTACGGTAAGGGTTAGGGTAACGCCTAGGTGTAGAGCTTTTTAAACCAGCAAGCTCTGAGCTCCAGGCACACGGCAGCTGCGAAAGGCATCCCAAGGGGAGCACAAAAGTGCCAGAAAATGGCTGCCTCCACACGTTTTCATTGGCACCATTGCTAAGCCTAGGCTGAATCACCTGCCTCCAGTCTCAGCTAGGGACATGGATTTTTAAACCAGGAAGCCCTGAGCTCCAGGCACACGGCAGCTGTGAAAGGCATCCCAAGGGGAGTACAAAAGTGCAACAACATGGCAGCTTTCACAGCTTTTTCCTTGGCACCATCCCTATACCTAGGCTGATTTATCTGCCTAGGGTTAGGGTTAGGGCTCAGCCTAGGGCTAGGATTTTTTTAACCAGGAAGCCCTGAGTTCCAGGCTTACTGCATCTGCCAAAGGCATCCCAAAGGGAGCGCAGAAGTGCCACAACATGGCTGCTTTCACAGCTTTTTCCTTAGGAAGAACCCTAATACCCAGCTGATTTACCTTCCTAGGGTTACTGTTAGGCTTAGGCCTAGGACTTTTAAAACCAGGAAGCCCTGTGCTCCAGGCACACTGCAGCTGTTAAAGGCATCCCAAGGGGAGCGCAAAAGTGACACAACTTGGCTGCCTCCACTGCTATTTCCATGAGACCATCCCGAATCATAGGCTGATTTTCCTTCCTAGGCTTAAGGTTTGAGTTAGGCCTAGGGTTAGTGTTCTTTTAACCAGAAAGCCCTGAGTTCCAAGAACACAGCAGCTGCGAAGGACTACCCAAGAAGAGCGCAGAAGTGCCTCAACATGCCTGCCTCCACAGCTTTTTCCTTGGGGACGTCCCGAAACGAAGACTGATTTAGAAGCCTCCAGTTTGGGCTAAAGTTGTGGTTTTTTAAACCAGGAAGCCCTGTGCTCCAAGCACACTGCAGCTGTGAAAGGCATCCCAAGGGGAGCGCAAAAGTGCCACAACATGGCTGTCTCCACAGCTTTTCCCTTGGGATAATTCCTAAACCCAGGCTGATTTAAATGACCAGTGTTACGGTTAGGGTTAGGGTTACGCCTAGGTGTAGAGCTTTTTAAACCAGCAAGCTCTGAGCTCCAGGCACACGGCAGCTGCGAAAGGCATCCCAAGGGGAGCACAAAAGTGCCAGAAAATGGCTGCCTCCACACGTTTTCATTGGCACCATTGCTAAGCCTAGGCTGAATCACCTGCCTCCAGTCTCAGCTAGGGACATGGTTTTTTAAACCAGGAAGCCCTGAGCTCCAAGCACACGGCAGCTGTGAAAGGCATCCCAAGGGGAGTACAAAAGTGCAACAACATGGCAGCTTTCACAGCTTTTTCCTTGGCACCATCCCTATACCTAGGCTGATTTATCTGCCTAGGGTTAGGGTTAGGGCTCAGCCTAGGGCTAGGATTTTTTTAACCAGGAAGCCCTGAGTTCCAGGCTTACTGCATCTGCCAAAGGCATCCCAAAGGGAGCGCAGAAGTGCCACAACATGGCTGCTTTCACAGCTTTTTCCTTAGGAAGAACCCTAATACCCAGCTGATTTACCTTCCTAGGGTTACTGTTAGGCTTAGGCCTAGGACTTTTAAAACCAGGAAGCCCTGTGCTCCAGGCACACTGCAGCTGTTAAAGGCATCCCAAGGGGAGCGCAAAAGTGACACAACTTGGCTGCCTCCACTGCTATTTCCATGAGACCATCCCGAATCATAGGCTGATTTTCCTTCCTAGGCTTAAGGTTTGAGTTAGGCCTAGGGTTAGTGTTCTTTTAACCAGAAAGCCCTGAGTTCCAAGAACACAGCAGCTGCGAAGGACTACCCAAGAAGAGCGCAGAAGTGCCTCAACATGCCTGCCTCCACAGCTCTTTCCTTGGGGACGTCCCGAAACGAAGGCTGATTTAGAAGGCTCCAGTTTGGGCTAAAGTTGTGGTTTTTTAAAGCAGGAAGCCCTGTGCTCCAAGCACACTGCAGCTGTGAAAGGCATCCCAAGGGGAGCGCAAAAGTGCCACAACATGGCTGTCTCCACAGCTTTTCCCTTGGGATAATTCCTAAACCCAGGCTGATTTAAATGACCAGTGTTACGGTAAGGGTTAGGGTAACGCCTAGGTGTAGAGCTTTTTAAACCAGCAAGCTCTGAGCTCCAGGCACACGGCAGCTGCGAAAGGCATCCCAAGGGGAGCACAAAAGTGCCAGAAAATGGCTGCCTCCACACGTTTTCATTGGCACCATTGCTAAGCCTAGGCTGAATCACCTGCCTCCAGTCTCAGCTAGGGACATGGATTTTTAAACCAGGAAGCCCTGAGCTCCAGGCACACGGCAGCTGTGAAAGGCATCCCAAGGGGAGTACAAAAGTGCAACAACATGGCAGCTTTCACAGCTTTTTCCTTGGCACCATCCCTATACCTAGGCTGATTTATCTGCCTAGGGTTAGGGTTAGGGCTCAGCCTAGGGCTAGGATTTTTTTAACCAGGAAGCCCTGAGTTCCAGGCTTACTGCATCTGCCAAAGGCATCCCAAAGGGAGCGCAGAAGTGCCACAACATGGCTGCTTTCACAGCTTTTTCCTTAGGAAGAACCCTAATACCCAGCTGATTTACCTTCCTAGGGTTACTGTTAGGCTTAGGCCTAGGACTTTTAAAACCAGGAAGCCCTGTGCTCCAGGCACACTGCAGCTGTTAAAGGCATCCCAAGGGGAGCGCAAAAGTGACACAACTTGGCTGCCTCCACTGCTATTTCCATGAGACCATCCCGAATCATAGGCTGATTTTCCTTCCTAGGCTTAAGGTTTGAGTTAGGCCTAGGGTTACTGTTCTTTTAACCAGAAAGCCCTGAGTTCCAAGAACACAGCAGCTGCGAAGGACTACCCAAGAAGAGCGCAGAAGTGCCTCAACATGCCTGCCTCCACAGCTTTTTCCTTGGGGACGTCCCGAAACGAAGGCTGATTTAGAAGCCTCCAGTTTGGGCTAAAGTTGTGGTTTTTTAAACCAGGAAGCCCTGTGCTCCAAGCACACTGCAGCTGTGAAAGGCATCCCAAGGGGAGCGCAAAAGTGCCACAACATGGCTGTGTCCACAGCTTTTCCCTTGGGATAATTCCTAAACCCAGGCTGATTTAAATGACCAGTGTTACGGTAAGGGTTAGGGTAACGCCTAGGTGTAGAGCTTTTTAAACCAGCAAGCTCTGAGCTCCAGGCACACGGCAGCTGCGAAAGGCATCCCAAGGGGAGCACAAAAGTGCCAGAAAATGGCTGCCTCCACACGTTTTCATTGGCACCATTGCTAAGCCTAGGCTGAATCACCTGCCTCCAGTCTCAGCTAGGGACATGGATTTTTAAACCAGGAAGCCCTGAGCTCCAGGCACACGGCAGCTGTGAAAGGCATCCCAAGGGGAGTACAAAAGTGCAACAACATGGCAGCTTTCACAGCTTTTTCCTTGGCACCATCCCTATACCTAGGCTGATTTATCTGCCTAGGGTTAGGGTTAGGGCTCAGCCTAGGGCTAGGATTTTTTTAACCAGGAAGCCCTGAGTTCCAGGCTTACTGCATCTGCCAAAGGCATCCCAAAGGGAGCGCAGAAGTGCCACAACATGGCTGCTTTCACAGCTTTTTCCTTAGGAAGAACCCTAATACCCAGCTGATTTACCTTCCTAGGGTTACTGTTAGGCTTAGGCCTAGGACTTTTAAAACCAGGAAGCCCTGTGCTCCAGGCACACTGCAGCTGTTAAAGGCATCCCAAGGGGAGCGCAAAAGTGACACAACTTGGCTGCCTCCACTGCTATTTCCATGAGACCATCCCGAATCATAGGCTGATTTTCCTTCCTAGGCTTAAGGTTTGAGTTAGGCCTAGGGTTAGTGTTCTTTTAACCAGAAAGCCCTGAGTTCCAAGAACACAGCAGCTGCGAAGGACTACCCAAGAAGAGCGCAGAAGTGCCTCAACATGCCTGCCTCCACAGCTTTTTCCTTGGGGACGTCCCGAAACGAAGGCTGATTTAGAAGCCTCCAGTTTGGGCTAAAGTTGTGGTTTTTTAAAGCAGGAAGCCCTGTGCTCCAAGCACACTGCAGCTGTGAAAGGCATCCCAAGGGGAGCGCAAAAGTGCCACAACATGGCTGTCTCCACAGCTTTTCCCTTGGGATAATTCCTAAACCCAGGCTGATTTAAATGACCAGTGTTACGGTTAGGGTTAGGGTTACGCCTAGGTGTAGAGCTTTTTAAACCAGCAAGCTCTGAGCTCCAGGCACACGGCAGCTGCGAAAGGCATCCCAAGGGGAGCACAAAAGTGCCAGAAAATGGCTGCCTCCACACGTTTTCATTGGCACCATTGCTAAGCCTAGGCTGAATCACCTGCCTCCAGTCTCAGCTAGGGACATGGATTTTTAAACCAGGAAGCCCTGAGCTCCAGGCACACGGCAGCTGTGAAAGGCATCCCAAGGGGAGTACAAAAGTGCAACAACATGGCAGCTTTCACAGCTTTTTCCTTGGCACCATCCCTATACCTAGGCTGATTTATCTGCCTAGGGTTAGGGTTAGGGCTCAGCCTAGGGCTAGGAATTTTTTAAGCAGGAAGCCCTGAGTTCCAGGCTTACTGCATCTGCCAAAGGCATCCCAAAGGGAGCGCAGAAGTGCCACAACATGGCTGCTTTCACAGCTTTTTCCTTAGGAAGAACCCTAATACCCGGCTGATTTACCTTCCTAGGGTTACTGTTAGGCTTAGGCCTAGGACTTTTAAAACCAGGAAGCCCTGTGCTCCAGGCACACTGCAGCTGTTAAAGGCATCCCAAGGGGAGCGCAAAAGTGACACAACTTGGCTGCCTCCACTGCTATTTCCATGAGACCATCCCGAATCATAGGCTGATTTTCCTTCCTAGGGTTAAGGTTTGAGTTAGGCCTAGGGTTAGTGTTCTTTTAACCAGAAAGCCCTGAGTTCCAAGAACACAGCAGCTGCGAAGGACTACCCAAGAAGAGCGCAGAAGTGCCTCAACATGCCTGCCTCCACAGCTCTTTCCTTGGGGACGTCCCGAAACGAAGGCTGATTTAGAAGCCTCCAGTTTGGGCTAAAGTTGTGGTTTTTTAAAGCAGGAAGCCCTGTGCTCCAAGCACACTGCAGCTGTGAAAGGCATCCCAAGGGGAGCGCAAAAGTGCCACAACATGGCTGTCTCCACAGCTTTTCCCTTGGGATAATTCCTAAACCCAGGCTGATTTAAATGACCAGTGTTACGGTAAGGGTTAGGGTAACGCCTAGGTGTAGAGCTTTTTAAACCAGCAAGCTCTGAGCTCCAGGCACACGGCAGCTGCGAAAGGCATCCCAAGGGGAGCACAAAAGTGCCAGAAAATGGCTGCCTCCACACGTTTTCATTGGCACCATTGCTAAGCCTAGGCTGAATCACCTGCCTCCAGTCTCAGCTAGGGACATGGATTTTTAAACCAGGAAGCCCTGAGCTCCAGGCACACGGCAGCTGTGAAAGGCATCCCAAGGGGAGTACAAAAGTGCAACAACATGGCAGCTTTCACAGCTTTTTCCTTGGCACCATCCCTATACCTAGGCTGATTTATCTGCCTAGGGTTAGGGTTAGGGCTCAGCCTAGGGCTAGGATTTTTTTAACCAGGAAGCCCTGAGTTCCAGGCTTACTGCATCTGCCAAAGGCATCCCAAAGGGAGCGCAGAAGTGCCACAACATGGCTGCTTTCACAGCTTTTTCCTTAGGAAGAACCCTAATACCCAGCTGATTTACCTTCCTAGGGTTACTGTTAGGCTTAGGCCTAGGACTTTTAAAACCAGGAAGCCCTGTGCTCCAGGCACACTGCAGCTGTTAAAGGCATCCCAAGGGGAGCGCAAAAGTGACACAACTTGGCTGCCTCCACTGCTATTTCCATGAGACCATCCCGAATCATAGGCTGATTTTCCTTCCTAGGCTTAAGGTTTGAGTTAGGCCTAGGGTTAGTGTTCTTTTAACCAGAAAGCCCTGAGTTCCAAGAACACAGCAGCTGCGAAGGACTACCCAAGAAGAGCGCAGAAGTGCCTCAACATGCCTGCCTCCACAGCTTTTTCCTTGGGGACGTCCCGAAACGAAGGCTGATTTAGAAGCCTCCAGTTTGGGCTAAAGTTGTGGGTTTTTATAGCAGGAAGCCCTGTGCTCCAAGCACACTGCAGCTGTGAAAGGCATCCCAAGGGGAGCGCAAAAGTGCCACAACATGGCTGTCTCCACAGCTTTTCCCTTGGGATAATTCCTAAACCCAGGCTGATTTAAATGACCAGTGTTACGGTAAGGGTTAGGGTAACGCCTAGGTGTAGAGCTTTTTAAACCAGCAAGCTCTGAGCTCCAGGCACACGGCAGCTGCGAAAGGCATCCCAAGGGGAGCACAAAAGTGCCAGAAAATGGCTGCCTCCACACGTTTTCATTGGCACCATTGCTAAGCCTAGGCTGAATCACCTGCCTCCAGTCTCAGCTAGGGACATGGTTTTTTAAACCAGGAAGCCCTGAGCTCCAGGCACACGGCAGCTGTGAAAGGCATCCCAAGGGGAGTACAAAAGTACAACAACATGGCAGCTTTCACAGCTTTTTCCTTGGCACCATCCCTATACCTAGGCTGATTTATCTGCCTAGGGTTAGGGTTAGGGCTCAGCCTAGGGCTAGGATTTTTTTAACCAGGAAGCCCTGAGTTCCAGGCTTACTGCATCTGCCAAAGGCATCCCAAAGGGAGCGCAGAAGTGCCACAACATGGCTGCTTTCACAGCTTTTTCCTTAGGAAGAACCCTAATACCCAGCTGATTTACCTTCCTAGGGTTACTGTTAGGCTTAGGCCTAGGACTTTTAAAACCAGGAAGCCCTGTGCTCCAGGCACACTGCAGCTGTTAAAGGCATCCCAAGGGGAGCGCAAAAGTGACACAACTTGGCTGCCTCCACTGCTATTTCCATGAGACCATCCCAAATCATAGGCTGATTTTCCTTCCTAGGCTTAAGGTTTGAGTTAGGCCTAGGGTTAGTGTTCTTTTAACCAGAAAGCCCTGAGTTCCAAGAACACAGCAGCTGCGAAGGACTACCCAAGAAGAGCGCAGAAGTGCCTCAACATGCCTGCCTCCACAGCTTTTTCCTTGGGGACGTCCCGAAACGAAGGCTGATTTAGAAGCCTCCAGTTTGGGCTAAAGTTGTGGTTTTTTAAAGCAGGAAGCCCTGTGCTCCAAGCACACTGCAGCTGTGAAAGGCATCCCAAGGGGAGCGCAAAAGTGCCACAACATGGCTGTCTCCACAGCTTTTCCCTTGGGATAATTCCTAAACCCAGGCTGATTTAAATGACCAGTGTTACGGTTAGGGTTAGGGTTACGCCTAGGTGTAGAGCTTTTTAAACCAGCAAGCTCTGAGCTCCAGGCACACGGCAGCTGCGAAAGGCATCCCAAGGGGAGCACAAAAGTGCCAGAAAATGGCTGCCTCCACACGTTTTCATTGGCACCATTGCTAAGCCTAGGCTGAATCACCTGCCTCCAGTCTCAGCTAGGGACATGGATTTTTAAACCAGGAAGCCCTGAGCTCCAGGCACACGGCAGCTGTGAAAGGCATCCCAAGGGGAGTACAAAAGTGCAACAACATGGCAGCTTTCACAGCTTTTTCCTTGGCACCATCCCTATACCTAGGCTGATTTATCTGCCTAGGGTTAGGGTTAGGGCTCAGCCTAGGGCTAGGATTTTTTTAACCAGGAAGCCCTGAGTTCCAGGCTTACTGCATCTGCCAAAGGCATCCCAAAGGGAGCGCAGAAGTGCCACAACATGGCTGCTTTCACAGCTTTTTCCTTAGGAAGAACCCTAATACCCGGCTGATTTACCTTCCTAGGGTTACTGTTAGGCTTAGGCCTAGGACTTTTAAAACCAGGAAGCCCTGTGCTCCAGGCACACTGCAGCTGTTAAAGGCATCCCAAGGGGAGCGCAAAAGTGACACAACTTGGCTGCCTCCACTGCTATTTCCATGAGACCATCCCGAATCATAGGCTGATTTTCCTTCCTAGGCTTAAGGTTTGAGTTAGGCCTAGGGTTAGTGTTCTTTTAACCAGAAAGCCCTGAATTCCAAGAACACAGCAGCTGCGAAGGACTACCCAAGAAGAGCGCAGAAGTGCCTCAACATGCCTGCCTCCACAGCTTTTTCCTTGGGGACGTACTGAAACGAAGGCTGATTTAGAAGCCTCCAGTTTGGGCTAAAGTTGTGGTTTTTTAAAGCAGGAAGCCCTGTGCTCCAAGCACACTGCAGCTGTGAAAGGCATCCCAAGGGGAGCGCAAAAGTGCCACAACATGGCTGTCTCCACAGCTTTTCCCTTGGGATAATTCCTAAACCCAGGCTGATTTAAATGACCAGTGTTACGGTAAGGGTTAGGGTAACGCCTAGGTGTAGAGCTTTTTAAACCAGCAAGCTCTGAGCTCCAGGCACACGGCAGCTGCGAAAGGCATCCCAAGGGGAGCACAAAAGTGCCAGAAAATGGCTGCCTCCACACGTTTTCATTGGCACCATTGCTAAGCCTAGGCTGAATCACCTGCCTCCAGTCTCAGCTAGGGACATGGTTTTTTAAACCAGGAAGCCCTGAGCTCCAGGCACACGGCAGCTGTGAAAGGCATCCCAAGGGGAGTACAAAAGTGCAACAACATGGCAGCTTTCACAGCTTTTTCCTTGGCACCATCCCTATACCTAGGCTGATTTATCTGCCTAGGGTTAGGGTTAGGGCTCAGCCTAGGGCTAGGATTTTTTTAACCAGGAAGCCCTGAGTTCCAGGCTTACTGCATCTGCCAAAGGCATCCCAAAGGGAGCGCAGAAGTGCCACAACATGGCTGCTTTCACAGCTTTTTCCTTAGGAAGAACCCTAATACCCAGCTGATTTACCTTCCTAGGGTTACTGTTAGGCTTAGGCCTAGGACTTTTAAAACCAGGAAGCCCTGTGCTCCAGGCACACTGCAGCTGTTAAAGGCATCCCAAGGGGAGCGCAAAAGTGACACAACTTGGCTGCCTCCACTGCTATTTCCATGAGACCATCCCGAATCATAGGCTGATTTTCCTTCCTAGGCTTAAGGTTTGAGTTAGGCCTAGGGTTAGTGTTCTTTTAACCAGAAAGCCCTGAGTTCCAAGAACACAGCAGCTGCGAAGGACTACCCAAGAAGAGCGCAGAAGTGCCTCAACATGCCTGCCTCCACAGCTTTTTCCTTGGGGACGTCCCGAAACGAAGGCTGATTTAGAAGCCTCCAGTTTGGGCTAAAGTTGTGGTTTTTTAAAGCAGGAAGCCCTGTGCTCCAAGCACACTGCAGCTGTGAAAGGCATCCCAAGGGGAGCGCAAAAGTGCCACAACATGGCTGTCTCCACAGCTTTTCCCTTGGGATAATTCCTAAACCCAGGCTGATTTAAATGACCAGTGTTACGGTAAGGGTTAGGGTAACGCCTAGGTGTAGAGCTTTTTAAACCAGCAAGCTCTGAGCTCCAGGCACACGGCAGCTGCGAAAGGCATCCCAAGGGGAGCACAAAAGTGCCAGAAAATGGCTGCCTCCACACGTTTTCATTGGCACCATTGCTAAGCCTAGGCTGAATCACCTGCCTCCAGTCTCAGCTAGGGACATGGATTTTTAAACCAGGAAGCCCTGAGCTCCAGGCACACGGCAGCTGTGAAAGGCATCCCAAGGGGAGTACAAAAGTGCAACAACATGGCAGCTTTCACAGCTTTTTCCTTGGCACCATCCCTATACCTAGGCTGATTTATCTGCCTAGGGTTAGGGTTAGGGCTCAGCCTAGGGCTAGGATTTTTTTAAGCAGGAAGCCCTGAGTTCCAGGCTTACTGCATCTGCCAAAGGCATCCCAAAGGGAGCGCAGAAGTGCCACAACATGGCTGCTTTCACAGCTTTTTCCTTAGGAAGAACCCTAATACCCAGCTGATTTACCTTCCTAGGGTTACTGTTAGGCTTAGGCCTAGGACTTTTAAAACCAGGAAGCCCTGTGCTCCAGGCACACTGCAGCTGTTAAAGGCATCCCAAGGGGAGCGCAAAAGTGACACAACTTGGCTGCCTCCACTGCTATTTCCATGAGACCATCCCGAATCATAGGCTGATTTTCCTTCCTAGGCTTAAGGTTTGAGTTAGGCCTAGGGTTAGTGTTCTTTTAACCAGAAAGCCCTGAGTTCCAAGAACACAGCAGCTGCGAAGGACTACCCAAGAAGAGCGCAGAAGTGCCTCAACATGCCTGCCTCCACAGCTTTTTCCTTGGGGACGTCCCGAAACGAAGGCTGATTTAGAAGCCTCCAGTTTGGGCTAAAGTTGTGGTTTTTTAAAGCAGGAAGCCCTGTGCTCCAAGCACACTGCAGCTGTGAAAGGCATCCCAAGGGGAGCGCAAAAGTGCCACAACATGGCTGTCTCCACAGCTTTTCCCTTGGGATAATTCCTAAACCCAGGCTGATTTAAATGACCAGTGTTACGGTAAGGGTTAGGGTAACGCCTAGGTGTAGAGCTTTTTAAACCAGCAAGCTCTGAGCTCCAGGCACACGGCAGCTGCGAAAGGCATCCCAAGGGGAGCACAAAAGTGCCAGAAAATGGCTGCCTCCACACGTTTTCATTGGCACCATTGCTAAGCCTAGGCTGAATCACCTGCCTCCAGTCTCAGCTAGGGACATGGATTTTTAAACCAGGAAGCCCTGAGCTCCAGGCACACGGCAGCTGTGAAAGGCATCCCAAGGGGAGTACAAAAGTGCAACAACATGGCAGCTTTCACAGCTTTTTCCTTGGCACCATCCCTATACCTAGGCTGATTTATCTGCCTAGAGTTAGGGTTAGGGCTCAGCCTAGGGCTAGGATTTTTTTAACCAGGAAGCCCTGAGTTCCAGGCTTACTGCATCTGCCAAAGGCATCCCAAAGGGAGCGCAGAAGTGCCACAACATGGCTGCTTTCACAGCTTTTTCCTTAGGAAGAACCCTAATTCCCGGCTGATTTACCTTCCTAGGGTTACTGTTAGGCTTAGGCCTAGGACTTTTAAAACCAGGAAGCCCTGTGCTCCAGGCACACTGCAGCTGTTAAAGGCATCCCAAGGGGAGCGCAAAAGTGACACAACTTGGCTGCCTCCACTGCTATTTCCATGAGACCATCCCGAATCATAGGCTGATTTTCCTTCCTAGGCTTAAGGTTTGAGTTAGGCCTAGGGTTACTGTTCTTTTAACCAGAAAGCCCTGAATTCCAAGAACAC
Organism: Ammospiza caudacuta; assembly: GCF_027887145.1. Taxonomy (NCBI): domain Eukaryota; kingdom Metazoa; phylum Chordata; class Aves; order Passeriformes; family Passerellidae; genus Ammospiza; species Ammospiza caudacuta. Next base: position 680,873 of record NW_026683128.1, on the reverse strand, counting down.
AGCAGCTGCGAAGGACTACCCAAGAAGAGCGCAGAAGTGCCTCAACATGCCTGCCTCCACAGCTTTTTCCTTGGGGACGTCCCGAAACGAAGGCTGATTTAGAAGCCTCCAGTTTGGGCTAAAGTTGTGGTTTTTTAAACCAGGAAGCCCTGTGCTCCAAGCACACTGCAGCTGTGAAAGGCATCCCAAGGGGAGCGCAAAAGTGCCACAACATGGCTGTCTCCACAGCTTTTCCCTTGGGATAATTCCTAAACCCAGGCTGATTTAAATGACCAGTGTTACGGATAGGGTTAGGGTTACGCCTAGGTGTAGAGCTTTTTAAACCAGCAAGCTCTGAGCTCCAGGCACACGGCAGCTGCGAAAGGCATCCCAAGGGGAGCACAAAAGTGCCAGAAAATGGCTGCCTCCACACGTTTTCATTGGCACCATTGCTAAGCCTAGGCTGAATCACCTGCCTCCAGTCTCAGCTAGGGACATGGATTTTTAAACCAGGAAGCCCTGAGCTCCAGGCACACGGCAGCTGTGAAAGGCATCCCAAGGGGAGTACAAAAGTGCAACAACATGGCAGCTTTCACAGCTTTTTCCTTGGCACCATCCCTATACCTAGGCTGATTTATCTGCCTAGGGTTAGGGTTAGGGCTCAGCCTAGGGCTAGGATTTTTTTAACCAGGAAGCCCTGAGTTCCAGGCTTACTGCATCTGCCAGAGGCATCCCAAAGGGAGCGCAGAAGTTCCACAACATGGCTGCTTTCACAGCTTTTTCCTTAGGAAGAACCCTAATACCCGGCTGATTTACCTTCCTAGGGTTACTGTTAGGCTTAGGCCTAGGACTTTTAAAACCAGGAAGCCCTGTGCTCCAGGCACACTGCAGCTGTTAAAGGCATCCCAAGGGGAGCGCAAAAGTGACACAACTTGGCTGCCTCCACTGCTATTTCCATGAGACCATCCCGAATCATAGGCTGATTTTCCTTCCTAGGCTTAAGGTTTGAGTTAGGCCTAGGGTTAGTGTTCTTTTAATCAGAAAGCCCTGAATTCCAAGAACACAGCAGCTGCGAAGGACTACCCAAGAAGAGCGCAGAAGTGCCTCAACATGCCTGCCTCCACAGCTTTTTCCTTGGAGACGTACCGAAACGAAGGCTGATTTAGAAGCCTCCAGTTTGGGCTAAAGTTGTGGTTTTTTACACCAGGAAGCCCTGTGCTCCAATCACACTGCAGCTGTGAAAGGCATCCCAAGGGGAGCGCAAAAGTGCCACAACATGGCTGTCTCCACAGCTTTTCCCTTGGGATAATTCCTAAACCCAGGCTGATTTAAATGACCAGTGTTACGGTAAGGGTTAGGGTAACGACTAGGTGTAGAGCTTTTTAAACCAGCAAGCTCTGAGCTCCAGGCACACGGCAGCTGCGAAAGGCATCCCAAGGGGAGCACAAAAGTGCCAGAAAATGGCTGCCTCCACACGTTTTCATTGGCACCATTGCTAAGCCTAGGCTGAATCACCTGCCTCCAGTCTCAGCTAGGGACATGGATTTTTAAACCAGGAAGCCCTGAGCTCCAGGCACACGGCAGCTGTGAAAGGCATCCCAAGGGGAGTACAAAAGTGCAACAACATGGCAGCTTTCACAGCTTTTTCCTTGGCACCATCCCTATACCTAGGCTGATTTATCTGCCTAGAGTTAGGGTTAGGGCTCAGCCTAGGGCTAGGATTTTTTTAACCAGGAAGCCCTGAGTTCCAGGCTTACTGCATCTGCCAAAGGCATCCCAAAGGGAGCGCAGAAGTGCCACAACATGGCTGCTTTCACAGCTTTTTCCTTAGGAAGAACCCTAATTCCCGGCTGATTTACCTTCCTAGGGTTACTGTTAGGCTTAGGCCTAGGACTTTTAAAACCAGGAAGCCCTGTGCTCCAGGCACACTGCAGCTGTTAAAGGCATCCCAAGGGGAGCGCAAAAGTGACACAACTTGGCTGCCTCCACTGCTATTTCCATGAGACCATCCCGAATCATAGGCTGATTTTCCTTCCTAGGCTTAAGGTTTGAGTTAGGCCTAGGGTTAGTGTTCTTTTAACCAGAAAGCCCTGAATTCCAAGAACACAGCAGCTGCGAAGGACTACCCAAGAAGAGCGCAGAAGTGCCTCAACATGCCTGCCTCCACAGCTTTTTCCTTGGGGACGTACCGAAACGAAGGCGGATTTAGAAGCCTCCAGTTTGGGCTAAAGTTGTGGTTTTTTAAACCAGGAAGCCCTGTGCTCCAAGCACACTGCAGCTGTGAAAGGCATCCCAAGGGGAGCGCAAAAGTGCCACAACATGGCTGTGTCCACAGCTTTTCCCTTGGGATAATTCCTAAACCCAGGCTGATTTAAATGACCAGTGTTACGGTTAGGGTTAGGGTTATGCCTAGGTGTAGAGTTTTTTAAACCAGCAAGCTCTGAGCTCCAGGCACACGGCAGCTGCGAAAGGCATCCCAAGGGGAGCACAAAAGTGCCAGAAAATGGCTGCCTCCACACGTTTTCATTGGCACCATTGCTAAGCCTAGGCTGAATCACCTGCCTCCAGTCTCAGCTAGGGACATGGATTTTTAAACCAGGAAGCCCTGAGCTCCAGGCACACGGCAGCTGTGAAAGGCATCCCAAGGGGAGTACAAAAGTGCAACAACATGGCAGCTTTCACAGCTTTTTCCTTGGCACCATCCCTATACCTAGGCTGATTTATCTGCCTAGGGTTAGGGTTAGGGCTCAGCCTAGGGCTAGGATTTTTTTAACCAGGAAGCCCTGAGTTCCAGGCTTACTGCATCTGCCAAAGGCATCCCAAAGGGAGCGCAGAAGTGCCACAACATGGCTGCTTTCACAGCTTTTTCCTTAGGAAGAACCCTAATACCCGGCTGATTTACCTTCCTAGGGTTACTGTTAGGCTTAGGCCTAGGACTTTTAAAACCAGGAAGCCCTGTGCTCCAGGCACACTGCAGCTGTTAAAGGCATCCCAAGGGGAGCGCAAAAGTGACACAACTTGGCTGCCTCCACTGCTATTTCCATGAGACCATCCCGAATCATAGGCTGATTTTCCTTCCTAGGCTTAAGGTTTGAGTTAGGCCTAGGGTTAGTGTTCTTTTAACCAGAAAGCACTGAGTTCCAAGAAAACAGCAGCTGCGAAGGACTGCCCAAGAAGAGCGCAGAAGTGCCTCAACATGCCTGCCTCCACAGCTTTTTCCTTGGGGACGTCCCGAAACGAAGGCTGATTTAGAAGCCTCCAGTTTGGGCTAAAGTTGTGGTTTTTTAAAGCAGGAAGCCCTGTGCTCCAAGCACACTGCAGCTGTGAAAGGCATCCCAAGGGGAGCGCAAAAGTGCCACAACATGGCTGTCTCCACAGCTTTTCCCTTGGGATAATTCCTAAACCCAGGCTGATTTAAATGACCAGTGTTACGGTTAGGGTTAGGGTTACGCCTAGGTGTAGAGCTTTTTAAACCAGCAAGCTCTGAGCTCCAGGCACACGGCAGCTGCGAAAGGCATCCCAAGGGGAGCACAAAAGTGCCAGAAAATGGCTGCCTCCACACGTTTTCATTGGCACCATTGCTAAGCCTAGGCTGAATCACCTGCCTCCAGTCTCAGCTAGGGACATGGTTTTTTAAACCAGGAAGCCCTGAGCTCCAGGCACACGGCAGCTGTGAAAGGCATCCCAAGGGGAGTACAAAAGTGCAACAACATGGCAGCTTTCACAGCTTTTTCCTTGGCACCATCCCTATACCTAGGCTGATTTATCTGCCTAGAGTTAGGGTTAGGGCTCAGCCTAGGGCAAGGATTTTTTTAACCAGGAAGCCCTGAGTTCCAGGCTTACTGCATCTGCCAAAGGCATCCCAAAGGGAGCGCAGAAGGTCCACAACATGGCTGCTTTCACAGCTTTTTCCTTAGGAAGAACCCTAATACCCGGCTGATTTACCTTCCTAGGGTTACTGTTAGGCTTAGGCCTAGGACTTTTAAAACCAGGAAGCCCTGTGCTCCAGGCACACTGCAGCTGTTAAAGGCATCCCAAGGGGAGCGCAAAAGTGACACAACTTGGCTGCCTCCACTGCTATTTCCATGAGACCATCCCGAATCATAGGCTGATTTTCCTTCCTAGGCTTAAGGTTTGAGTTAGGCCTAGGGTTAATGTTCTTTTAACCAGAAGGCACTGAGTTCCAAGAACACAGCAGCTGCGAAGGACTGCTCAAGAAGAGCGCAGAAGTGCCTCAACATGCCTGCCTCCACAGCTTTTTCCTTGGGGACGTACCGAAACGAAGGCTGATTTAGAAGCCTCCAGTTTGGGCTAAAGTTGTGGTTTTTTAAACCAGGAAGCCCTGTGCTCCAAGCACACTGCAGCTGTGAAAGGCATCCCAAGGGGAGCGCAAAAGTGCCACAACATGGCTGTCTCCACAGCTTTTCCCTTGGGATAATTCCTAAACCCAGGCTGATTTAAATGACCAGTGTTACGGATAGGGTTAGGGTTACGCCTAGGTGTAGAGCTTTTTAAACCAGCAAGCTCTGAGCTCCAGGCACACGGCAGCTGCGAAAGGCATCCCAAGGGGAGCACAAAAGTGCCAGAAAATGGCTGCCTCCACACGTTTTCATTGGCACCATTGCTAAGCCTAGGCTGAATCACCTGCCTCCAGTCTCAGCTAGGGACATGGATTTTTAAACCAGGAAGCCCTGAGCTCCAGGCACACGGCAGCTGTGAAAGGCATCCCAAGGGGAGTACAAAAGTGCAACAACATGGCAGCTTTCACAGCTTTTTCCTTGGCACCATCCCTATACCTAGGCTGATTTATCTGCCTACGGTTAGGGTTAGGGCTCAGCCTAGGGCTAGGATTTTTTTAACCAGGAAGCCCTGAGTTCCAGGCTTACTGCATCTGCCAGAGGCATCCCAAAGGGAGCGCAGAAGTGCCACAAATGGCTGCTTTCACAGCTTTTTCCTTAGGAAGTACCCTAATACCCGGCTGATTTACCTTCCTAGGGTTACTGTTAGGCTTAGGCCTAGGACTTTTAAAACCAGGAAGCCCTGTGCTCCAGGCACACTGCAGCTGTTAAAGGCATCCCAAGGGGAGCGCAAAAGTGACACAACTTGGCTGCCTCCACTGCTATTTCCATGAGACCATCCCGAATCATAGGCTGATTTTCCTTCCTAGGCTTAAGGTTTGAGTTAGCCCTAGGGTTAGTGTTCTTTAACCAGAAAGCCCTGAGTTCCAAGAACACAGCAGCTGCGAAGGACTACCCAAGAAGAGCGCAGAAGTGCCTCAACATGCCTGCCTCCACAGCTTTTTCCTTGGGGACGTCCCGAAACGAAGGCTGATTTAGAAGCCTCCAGTTTGGGCTAAAGTTGTGGTTTTTTAAACCAGGAAACCCTGTGCTCCAAGCACACTGCAGCTGTGAAAGGCATCCCAAGGGGAGCACAAAAGTGCCACAACATGGCTGTCTCCACAGCTTTTCCCTTGGGATAATTCCTAAACCCAGGCTGATTTAAATGACCAGTGTTACGGTTAGGGTTAGGGTTACGCCTAGGTGTAGAGCTTTTTAAACCAGCAAGCTCTGAGCTCCAGGCACACGGCAGCTGCGAAAGGCATCCCAAGGGGAGCACAAAAGTGCCAGAAAATGGCTGCCTCCACACGTTTTCATTGGCACCATTGCTAAGCCTAGGCTGAATCACCTGCCTCCAGTCTCAGCTAGGGACATGGATTTTTAAACCAGGAAGCCCTGAGCTCCAGGCACACGGCAGCTGTGAAAGGCATCCCAAGGGGAGTACAAAAGTGCAACAACATGGCAGCTTTCACAGCTTTTTCCTTGGCACCATCCCTATACCTAGGCTGATTTATCTGCCTAGAGTTAGGGTTAGGGCTCAGCCTAGGGCAAGGATTTTTTTAAGCAGGAAGCCCTGAGTTCCAGGCTTACTGCATCTGCCAAAGGCATCCCAAAGGGAGCGCAGAAGTGCCACAACATGGCTGCTTTCACAGCTTTTTCCTTAGGAAGAACCCTAATACCCGGCTGATTTACCTTCCTAGGGTTACTGTTAGGCTTAGGCCTAGGACTTTTAAAACCAGGAAGCCCTGTGCTCCAGGCACACTGCAGCTGTTAAAGGCATCCCAAGGGGAGCGCAAAAGTGACACAACTTGGCTGCCTCCACTGCTATTTCCATGAGACCATCCCGAATCATAGGCTGATTTTCCTTCCTAGGCTTAAAGTTTGAGTTAGGCCTAGGGTTAGTGTTCTTTTAACCAGAAAGCCCTGAGTTCCAAGAAAACAGCAGCTGCGAAGGACTACCCAAGAAGAGCGCAGAAGTGCCTCAACATGCCTGCCTCCACAGCTTTTTCCTTGGGGACGTCCCGAAACGAAGGCTGATTTAGAAGCCTCCAGTTTGGGCTAAAGTTGTGGTATTTTACACCAGGAAGCCCTGTGCTCCAAGCACACTGCAGCTGTGAAAGGCATCCCAAGGGGAGCACAAAAGTGCCACAACATGGCTGTGTCCACAGCTTTTCCCTTGGGATAATTCCTAAACCCAGGCTGATTTAAATGACCAGTGTTACGGTTAGGGTTAGGGTTACGCCTAGGTGTAGAGCTTTTTAAACCAGCAAGCTCTGAGCTCCAGGCACACGGCAGCTGCGAAAGGCATCCCAAGGGGAGCACAAAAGTGCCAGAAAATGGCTGCCTCCACACGTTTTCATTGGCACCATTGCTAAGCCTAGGCTGAATCACCTGCCTCCAGTCTCAGCTAGGGACATGGTTTTTTAAACCAGGAAGCCCTGAGCTCCAGGCACACGGCAGCTGTGAAAGGCATCCCAAGGGGAGTACAAAAGTGCAACAACATGGCAGCTTTCACAGCTTTTTCCTTGGCACCATCCCTATACCTAGGCTGATTTATCTGCCTAGAGTTAGGGTTAGGGCTCAGCCTAGGGCAAGGATTTTTTTAACCAGGAAGCCCTGAGTTCCAGGCTTACTGCATCTGCCAAAGGCATCCCAAAGGGAGCGCAGAAGGTCCACAACATGGCTGCTTTCACAGCTTTTTCCTTAGGAAGAACCCTAATACCCGGCTGATTTACCTTCCTAGGGTTACTGTTAGGCTTAGGCCTAGGACTTTTAAAACCAGGAAGCCCTGTGCTCCAGGCACACTGCAGCTGTTAAAGGCATCCCAAGGGGAGCGCAAAAGTGACACAACTTGGCTGCCTCCACTGCTATTTCCATGAGACCATCCCGAATCATAGGCTGATTTTCCTTCCTAGGCTTAAGGTTTGAGTTAGGCCTAGGGTTACTGTTCTTTTAACCAGAAAGCCCTGAGTTCCAAGAACACAGCAGCTGCGAAGGACTACCCAAGAAGAGCGCAGAAGTGCCTCAACATGCCTGCCTCCACAGCTTTTTCCTTGGGGACGTCCCGAAACGAAGGCTGATTTAGAAGCCTCCAGTTTGGGCTAAAGTTGTGGTTTTTTACACCAGGAAGCCCTGTGCTCCAAGCACACTGCAGCTGTGAAAGGCATCCCAAGGGGAGCGCAAAAGTGCCACAACATGGCTGTCTCCACAGCTTTTCCCTTGGGATAATTCCTAAACCCAGGCTGATTTAAATGACCAGTGTTACGGTTAGGGTTAGGGTTACGCCTAGGTGTAGAGCTTTTTAAACCAGCAAGCTCTGAGCTCCAGGCACACGGCAGCTGCGAAAGGCATCCCAAGGGGAGCACAAAAGTGCCAGAAAATGGCTGCCTCCACACGTTTTCATTGGCACCATTGCTAAGCCTAGGCTGAATCACCTGCCTCCAGTCTCAGCTAGGGACATGGTTTTTTAAACCAGGAGGCCCTGAGCTCCAAGCACACGACAGCTGTGAAAGGCATCCCAAGGGGAGTACAAAAGTGCAACAACATGGCAGCTTTCACAGCTTTTTCCTTGGCACCATCCCTATACCTAGGCTGATTTATCTGCCTAGGGTTAGGGTTAGGGCTCAGCCTAGGGCTAGGAATTTTTTAACCAGGAAGCCCTGAGTTCCAGGCTTACTGCATCTGCCAAAGGCATCCCAAAGGGAGCGCAGAAGTGCCACAAATGGCTGCTTTCACAGCTTTTTCCTTAGGAAGTACCCTAATACCCGGCTGATTTACCTTCCTAGGGTTACTGTTAGGCTTAGGCCTAGGACTTTTAAAACCAGGAAGCCCTGTGCTCCAGGCACACTGCAGCTGTTAAAGGCATCCCAAGGGGAGCGCAAAAGTGACACAACTTGGCTGCCTCCACTGCTATTTCCATGAGACCATCCCGAATCATAGGCTGATTTTCCTTCCTAGGCTTAAGGTTTGAGTTAGCCCTAGGGTTAGTGTTCTTTAACCAGAAAGCCCTGAGTTCCAAGAACACAGCAGCTGCGAAGGACTACCCAAGAAGAGCGCAGAAGTGCCTCAACATGCCTGCCTCCACAGCTTTTTCCTTGGGGACGTCCCGAAACGAAGGCTGATTTAGAAGCCTCCAGTTTGGGCTAAAGTTGTGGTTTTTTAAACCAGGAAACCCTGTGCTCCAAGCACACTGCAGCTGTGAAAGGCATCCCAAGGGGAGCACAAAAGTGCCACAACATGGCTGTCTCCACAGCTTTTCCCTTGGGATAATTCCTAAACCCAGGCTGATTTAAATGACCAGTGTTACGGTTAGGGTTAGGGTTACGCCTAGGTGTAGAGCTTTTTAAACCAGCAAGCTCTGAGCTCCAGGCACACGGCAGCTGCGAAAGGCATCCCAAGGGGAGCACAAAAGTGCCAGAAAATGGCTGCCTCCACACGTTTTCATTGGCACCATTGCTAAGCCTAGGCTGAATCACCTGCCTCCAGTCTCAGCTAGGGACATGGATTTTTAAACCAGGAAGCCCTGAGCTCCAGGCACACGGCAGCTGTGAAAGGCATCCCAAGGGGAGTACAAAAGTGCAACAACATGGCAGCTTTCACAGCTTTTTCCTTGGCACCATCCCTATACCTAGGCTGATTTATCTGCCTAGGGTTAGGGTTAGGGCTCAGCCTAGGGCTAGGATTTTTTTAACCAGGAAGCCCTGAGTTCCAGGCTTACTGCATCTGCCAAAGGCATCCCAAAGGGAGCGCAGAAGTGCCACAAATGGCTGCTTTCACAGCTTTTTCCTTAGGAAGAACCCTAATACCCGGCTGATTTACCTTCCTAGGGTTACTGTTAGGCTTAGGCCTAGGACTTTTAAAACCAGGAAGCCCTGTGCTCCAGGCACACTGCAGCTGTTAAAGGCATCCCAAGGGGAGCGCAAAAGTGACACAACTTGGCTGCCTCCACTGCTATTTCCATGAGACCATCCCGAATCATAGGCTGATTTTCCTTCCTAGGCTTAAGGTTTGAGTTAGCCCTAGGGTTAGTGTTCTTTAACCAGAAAGCCCTGAGTTCCAAGAACACAGCAGCTGCGAAGGACTACCCAAGAAGAGCGCAGAAGTGCCTCAACATGCCTGCCTCCACAGCTTTTTCCTTGGGGACGTCCCGAAACGAAGGCTGATTTAGAAGCCTCCAGTTTGGGCTAAAGTTGGGGTATTTTACACCAGGAAGCCCTGTGCTCCAAGCACACTGCAGCTGTGAAAGGCATCCCAAGGGGAGCGCAAAAGTGCCACAACATGGCTGTCTCCACAGCTTTTCCCTTGGGATAATTCCTAAACCCAGGCTGATTTAAATGACCAGTGTTACGGTTAGGGTTAGGGTTACGCCTAGGTGTAGAGCTTTTTAAACCAGCAAGCTCTGAGCTCCAGGCACACGGCAGCTGCGAAAGGCATCCCAAGGGGAGCACAAAAGTGCCAGAAAATGGCTGCCTCCACACGTTTTCATTGGCACCATTGCTAAGCCTAGGCTGAATCACCTGCCTCCAGTCTCAGCTAGGGACATGGTTTTTTAAACCAGGAAGCCCTGAGCTCCAGGCACACGGCAGCTGCGAAAGGCATCCCAAGGGGAGTACAAAAGTGCAACAACATGGCAGCTTTCACAGCTTTTTCCTTGGCACCATCCCTATACCTAGGCTGATTTATCTGCCTAGAGTTAGGGTTAGGGCTCAGCCTAGGGCAAGGATTTTTTTAACCAGGAAGCCCTGAGTTCCAGGCTTACTGCATCTGCCAAAGGCATCCCAAAGGGAGCGCAGAAGTGCCACAACATGGCTGCTTTCACAGCTTTTTCCTTAGGAAGAACCCTAATACCCGGCTGATTTACCTTCCTAGGGTTACTGTTAGGCTTAGGCCTAGGACTTTTAAAACCAGGAAGCCCTGTGCTCCAGGCACACTGCAGCTGTTAAAGGCATCCCAAGGGGAGCGCAAAAGTGACACAACTTGGCTGCCTCCACTGCTATTTCCATGAGACCATCCCGAATCATAGGCTGATTTTCCTTCCTAGGCTTAAGGTTTGAGTTAGGCCTAGGGTTACTGTTCTATTAACCAGAAAGCCCTGAGTTCCAAGAAAACAGCAGCTGCGAAGGACTACCCAAGAAGAGCGCAGAAGTGCCTCAACATGCCTGCCTCCACAGCTTTTTCCTTGGGGACGTCCCGAAACGAAGGCTGATTTAGAAGCCTCCAGTTTGGGCTAAAGTTGTGGTTTTTTACACCAGGAAGCCCTGTGCTCCAAGCACACTGCAGCTGTGAAAGGCATCCCAAGGGGAGCGCAAAAGTGCCACAACATGGCTGTCTCCACAGCTTTTCCCTTGGGATAATTCCTAAACCCAGGCTGATTTAAATGACCAGTGTTACGGTTAGGGTTAGGGTTACGCCTAGGTGTAGAGCTTTTTAAACCAGCAAGCTCTGAGCTCCAGGCACACGGCAGCTGCGAAAGGCATCCCAAGGGGAGCACAAAAGTGCCAGAAAATGGCTGCCTCCACACGTTTTCATTGGCACCATTGCTAAGCCTAGGCTGAATCACCTGCCTCCAGTCTCAGCTAGGGACATGGTTTTTTAAACCAGGAAGCCCTGAGCTCCAAGCACACGGCAGCTGTGAAAGGCATCCCAAGGGGAGTACAAAAGTGCAACAACATGGCAGCTTTCACAGCTTTTTCCTTGGCACCATCCCTATACCTAGGCTGATTTATCTGCCTAGGGTTAGGGTTAGGGCTCAGCCTAGGGCTAGGAATTTTTTAACCAGGAAGCCCTGAGTTCCAGGCTTACTGCATCTGCCAAAGGCATCCCAAAGGGAGCGCAGAAGTGCCACAAATGGCTGCTTTCACAGCTTTTTCCTTAGGAAGTACCCTAATACCCGGCTGATTTACCTTCCTAGGGTTACTGTTAGGCTTAGGCCTAGGACTTTTAAAACCAGGAAGCCCTGGGCTCCAGGCACACTGCAGCTGTTAAAGGCATCCCAAGGGGAGCGCAAAAGTGACACAACTTGGCTGCCTCCACTGCTATTTCCATGAGACCATCCCGAATCATAGGCTGATTTTCCTTCCTAGGCTTAAGGTTTGAGTTAGCCCTAGGGTTAGTGTTCTTTAACCAGAAAGCCCTGAGTTCCAAGAACACAGCAGCTGCGAAGGACTACCCAAGAAGAGCGCAGAAGTGCCTCAACATGCCTGCCTCCACAGCTTTTTCCTTGGGGACGTCCCGAAACGAAGGCTGATTTAGAAGCCTCCAGTTTGGGCTAAAGTTGTGGTTTTTTAAACCAGGAAACCCTGTGCTCCAAGCACACTGCAGCTGTGAAAGGCATCCCAAGGGGAGCACAAAAGTGCCACAACATGGCTGTCTCCACAGCTTTTCCCTTGGGATAATTCCTAAACCCAGGCTGATTTAAATGACCAGTGTTACGGTTAGGGTTAGGGTTACGCCTAGGTGTAGAGCTTTTTAAACCAGCAAGCTCTGAGCTCCAGGCACACGGCAGCTGCGAAAGGCATCCCAAGGGGAGCACAAAAGTGCCAGAAAATGGCTGCCTCCACACGTTTTCATTGGCACCATTGCTAAGCCTAGGCTGAATCACCTGCCTCCAGTCTCAGCTAGGGACATGGATTTTTAAACCAGGAAGCCCTGAGCTCCAGGCACACGGCAGCTGTGAAAGGCATCCCAAGGGGAGTACAAAAGTGCAACAACATGGCAGCTTTCACAGCTTTTTCCTTGGCACCATCCCTATACCTAGGCTGATTTATCTGCCTAGGGTTAGGGTTAGGGCTCAGCCTAGGGCTAGGAATTTTTTAACCAGGAAGCCCTGAGTTCCAGGCTTACTGCATCTGCCAAAGGCATCCCAAAGGGAGCGCAGAAGTGCCACAAATGGCTGCTTTCACAGCTTTTTCCTTAGGAAGAACCCTAATACCCGGCTGATTTACCTTCCTAGGGTTACTGTTAGGCTTAGGCCTAGGACTTTTAAAACCAGGAAGCCCTGTGCTCCAGGCACACTGCAGCTGTTAAAGGCATCCCAAGGGGAGCGCAAAAGTGACACAACTTGGCTGCCTCCACTGCTATTTCCATGAGACCATCCCGAATCATAGGCTGATTTTCCTTCCTAGGCTTAAGGTTTGAGTTAGCCCTAGGGTTAGTGTTCTTTAACCAGAAAGCCCTGAGTTCCAAGAACACAGCAGCTGCGAAGGACTACCCAAGAAGAGCGCAGAAGTGCCTCAACATGCCTGCCTCCACAGCTTTTTCCTTGGGGACGTCCCGAAACGAAGGCTGATTTAGAAGCCTCCAGTTTGGGCTAAAGTTGGGGTATTTTACACCAGGAAGCCCTGTGCTCCAAGCACACTGCAGCTGTGAAAGGCATCCCAAGGGGAGCGCAAAAGTGCCACAACATGGCTGTCTCCACAGCTTTTCCCTTGGGATAATTCCTAAACCCAGGCTGATTTAAATGACCAGTGTTACGGTTAGGGTTAGGGTTACGCCTAGGTGTAGAGCTTTTTAAACCAGCAAGCTCTGAGCTCCAGGCACACGGCAGCTGCGAAAGGCATCCCAAGGGGAGCACAAAAGTGCCAGAAAATGGCTGCCTCCACACGTTTTCATTGGCACCATTGCTAAGCCTAGGCTGAATCACCTGCCTCCAGTCTCAGCTAGGGACATGGTTTTTTAAACCAGGAAGCCCTGAGCTCCAGGCACACGGCAGCTGCGAAAGGCATCCCAAGGGGAGTACAAAAGTGCAACAACATGGCAGCTTTCACAGCTTTTTCCTTGGCACCATCCCTATACCTAGGCTGATTTATCTGCCTAGAGTTAGGGTTAGGGCTCAGCCTAGGGCAAGGATTTTTTTAACCAGGAAGCCCTGAGTTCCAGGCTTACTGCATCTGCCAAAGGCATCCCAAAGGGAGCGCAGAAGTGCCACAACATGGCTGCTTTCACAGCTTTTTCCTTAGGAAGAACCCTAATACCCGGCTGATTTACCTTCCTAGGGTTACTGTTAGGCTTAGGCCTAGGACTTTTAAAACCAGGAAGCCCTGTGCTCCAGGCACACTGCAGCTGTTAAAGGCATCCCAAGGGGAGCGCAAAAGTGACACAACTTGGCTGCCTCCACTGCTATTTCCATGAGACCATCCCGAATCATAGGCTGATTTTCCTTCCTAGGCTTAAAGTTTGAGTTAGGCCTAGGGTTAGTGTTCTTTTAACCAGAAAGCCCTGAGTTCCAAGAAAACAGCAGCTGCGAAGGACTACCCAAGAAGAGCGCAGAAGTGCCTCAACATGCCTGCCTCCACAGCTTTTTCCTTGGGGACGTCCCGAAACGAAGGCTGATTTAGAAGCCTCCAGTTTGGGCTAAAGTTGTGGTTTTTTACACCAGGAAGCCCTGTGCTCCAAGCACACTGCAGCTGTGAAAGGCATCCCAAGGCGAGCGCAAAAGTGCCACAACATGGCTGTCTCCACAGCTTTTCCCTTGGGATAATTCCTAAACCCAGGCTGATTTAAATGACCAGTGTTACGGTTAGGGTTAGGGTTACGCCTAGGTGTAGAGCTTTTTAAACCAGCAAGCTCTGAGCTCCAGGCACACGGCAGCTGCGAAAGGCATCCCAAGGGGAGCACAAAAGTGCCAGAAAATGGCTGCCTCCACACGTTTTCATTGGCACCATTGCTAAGCCTAGGCTGAATCACCTGCCTCCAGTCTCAGCTAGGGACATGGATTTTTAAACCAGGAAGCCCTGAGCTCCAGGCACACGGCAGCTGTGAAAGGCATCCCAAGGGGAGTACAAAAGTGCAACAACATGGCAGCTTTCACAGCTTTTTCCTTGGCACCATCCCTATACCTAGGCTGATTTATCTGCCTAGGGTTAGGGTTAGGGCTCAGCCTAGGGCTAGGAATTTTTTAACCAGGAAGCCCTGAGTTCCAGGCTTACTGCATCTGCCAAAGGCATCCCAAAGGGAGCGCAGAAGTGCCACAAATGGCTGCTTTCACAGCTTTTTCCTTAGGAAGAACCCTAATACCCGGCTGATTTACCTTCCTAGGGTTACTGTTAGGCTTAGGCCTAGGACTTTTAAAACCAGGAAGCCCTGTGCTCCAGGCACACTGCAGCTGTTAAAGGCATCCCAAGGGGAGCGCAAAAGTGACACAACTTGGCTGCCTCCACTGCTATTTCCATGAGACCATCCCGAATCATAGGCTGATTTTCCTTCCTAGGCTTAAGGTTTGAGTTAGCCCTAGGGTTAGTGTTCTTTAACCAGAAAGCCCTGAGTTCCAAGAACACAGCAGCTGCGAAGGACTACCCAAGAAGAGCGCAGAAGTGCCTCAACATGCCTGCCTCCACAGCTTTTTCCTTGGGGACGTCCCGAAACGAAGGCTGATTTAGAAGCCTCCAGTTTGGGCTAAAGTTGTGGTATTTTACACCAGGAAGCCCTGTGCTCCAAGCACACTGCAGCTGTGAAAGGCATCCCAAGGGGAGCGCAAAAGTGCCACAACATGGCTGTGTCCACAGCTTTTCCCTTGGGATAATTCCTAAACCCAGGCTGATTTAAATGACCAGTGTTACGGTTAGGGTTAGGGTTACGCCTAGGTGTAGAGCTTTTTAAACCAGCAAGCTCTGAGCTCCAGGCACACGGCAGCTGCGAAAGGCATCCCAAGGGGAGCACAAAAGTGCCAGAAAATGGCTGCCTCCACACGTTTTCATTGGCACCATTGCTAAGCCTAGGCTGAATCACCTGCCTCCAGTCTCAGCTAGGGACATGGTTTTTTAAACCAGGAAGCCCTGAGCTCCAGGCACACGGCAGCTGTGAAAGGCATCCCAAGGGGAGTACAAAAGTGCAACAACATGGCAGCTTTCACAGCTTTTTCCTTGGCACCATCCCTATACCTAGGCTGATTTATCTGCCTAGAGTTAGGGTTAGGGCTCAGCCTAGGGCAAGGATTTTTTTAACCAGGAAGCCCTGAGTTCCAGGCTTACTGCATCTGCCAAAGGCATCCCAAAGGGAGCGCAGAAGGTCCACAACATGGCTGCTTTCACAGCTTTTTCCTTAGGAAGAACCCTAATACCCGGCTGATTTACCTTCCTAGGGTTACTGTTAGGCTTAGGCCTAGGACTTTTAAAACCAGGAAGCCCTGTGCTCCAGGCACACTGCAGCTGTTAAAGGCATCCCAAGGGGAGCGCAAAAGTGACACAACTTGGCTGCCTCCACTGCTATTTCCATGAGACCATCCCGAATCATAGGCTGATTTTCCTTCCTAGGCTTAAGGTTTGAGTTAGGCCTAGGGTTACTGTTCTTTTAACCAGAAAGCCCTGAGTTCCAAGAAAACAGCAGCTGCGAAGGACTACCCAAGAAGAGCGCAGAAGTGCCTCAACATGCCTGCCTCCACAGCTTTTTCCTTGGGGACGTCCCGAAACGAAGGCTGATTTAGAAGCCTCCAGTTTGGGCTAAAGTTGTGGTTTTTTACACCAGGAAGCCCTGTGCTCCAAGCACACTGCAGCTGTGAAAGGCATCCCAAGGGGAGCGCAAAAGTGCCACAACATGGCTGTCTCCACAGCTTTTCCCTTGGGATAATTCCTAAACCCAGGCTGATTTAAATGACCAGTGTTACGGTTAGGGTTAGGGTTACGCCTAGGTGTAGAGCTTTTTAAACCAGCAAGCTCTGAGCTCCAGGCACACGGCAGCTGCGAAAGGCATCCCAAGGGGAGCACAAAAGTGCCAGAAAATGGCTGCCTCCACACGTTTTCATTGGCACCATTGCTAAGCCTAGGCTGAATCACCTGCCTCCAGTCTCAGCTAGGGACATGGTTTTTTAAACCAGGAAGCCCTGAGCTCCAAGCACACGACAGCTGTGAAAGGCATCCCAAGGGGAGTACAAAAGTGCAACAACATGGCAGCTTTCACAGCTTTTTCCTTGGCACCATCCCTATACCTAGGCTGATTTATCTGCCTAGGGTTAGGGTTAGGGCTCAGCCTAGGGCTAGGAATTTTTTAACCAGGAAGCCCTGAGTTCCAGGCTTACTGCATCTGCCAAAGGCATCCCAAAGGGAGCGCAGAAGTGCCACAAATGGCTGCTTTCACAGCTTTTTCCTTAGGAAGTACCCTAATACCCGGCTGATTTACCTTCCTAGGGTTACTGTTAGGCTTAGGCCTAGGACTTTTAAAACCAGGAAGCCCTGTGCTCCAGGCACACTGCAGCTGTTAAAGGCATCCCAAGGGGAGCGCAAAAGTGACACAACTTGGCTGCCTCCACTGCTATTTCCATGAGACCATCCCGAATCATAGGCTGATTTTCCTTCCTAGGCTTAAGGTTTGAGTTAGCCCTAGGGTTAGTGTTCTTTAACCAGAAAGCCCTGAGTTCCAAGAACACAGCAGCTGCGAAGGACTACCCAAGAAGAGCGCAGAAGTGCCTCAACATGCCTGCCTCCACAGCTTTTTCCTTGGGGACGTCCCGAAACGAAGGCTGATTTAGAAGCCTCCAGTTTGGGCTAAAGTTGTGGTTTTTTAAACCAGGAAACCCTGTGCTCCAAGCACACTGCAGCTGTGAAAGGCATCCCAAGGGGAGCACAAAAGTGCCACAACATGGCTGTCTCCACAGCTTTTCCCTTGGGATAATTCCTAAACCCAGGCTGATTTAAATGACCAGTGTTACGGTTAGGGTTAGGGTTACGCCTAGGTGTAGAGCTTTTTAAACCAGCAAGCTCTGAGCTCCAGGCACACGGCAGCTGCGAAAGGCATCCCAAGGGGAGCACAAAAGTGCCAGAAAATGGCTGCCTCCACACGTTTTCATTGGCACCATTGCTAAGCCTAGGCTGAATCACCTGCCTCCAGTCTCAGCTAGGGACATGGTTTTTTAAACCAGGAAGCCCTGAGCTCCAGGCACACGGCAGCTGCGAAAGGCATCCCAAGGGGAGTACAAAAGTGCAACAACATGGCAGCTTTCACAGCTTTTTCCTTGGCACCATCCCTATACCTAGGCTGATTTATCTGCCTAGAGTTAGGGTTAGGGCTCAGCCTAGGGCAAGGATTTTTTTAACCAGGAAGCCCTGAGTTCCAGGCTTACTGCATCTGCCAAAGGCATCCCAAAGGGAGCGCAGAAGTGCCACAACATGGCTGCTTTCACAGCTTTTTCCTTAGGAAGAACCCTAATACCCGGCTGATTTACCTTCCTAGGGTTACTGTTAGGCTTAGGCCTAGGACTTTTAAAACCAGGAAGCCCTGTGCTCCAGGCACACTGCAGCTGTTAAAGGCATCCCAAGGGGAGCGCAAAAGTGACACAACTTGGCTGCCTCCACTGCTATTTCCATGAGACCATCCCGAATCATAGGCTGATTTTCCTTCCTAGGCTTAAGGTTTGAGTTAGGCCTAGGGTTACTGTTCTTTTAACCAGAAAGCCCTGAGTTCCAAGAAAACAGCAGCTGCGAAGGACTACCCAAGAAGAGCGCAGAAGTGCCTCAACATGCCTGCCTCCACAGCTTTTTCCTTGGGGACGTCCCGAAACGAAGGCTGATTTCGAAGCCTCCAGTTTGGGCTAAAGTTGTGGTTTTTTACACCAGGAAGCCCTGTGCTCCAAGCACACTGCAGCTGTGAAAGGCATCCCAAGGGGAGCGCAAAAGTGCCACAACATGGCTGTCTCCACAGCTTTTCCCTTGGGATAATTCCTAAACCCAGGCTGATTTAAATGACCAGTGTTACGGTTAGGGTTAGGGTTACGCCTAGGTGTAGAGCTTTTTAAACCAGCAAGCTCTGAGCTCCAGGCACACGGCAGCTGCGAAAGGCATCCCAAGGGGAGCACAAAAGTGCCAGAAAATGGCTGCCTCCACACGTTTTCATTGGCACCATTGCTAAGCCTAGGCTGAATCACCTGCCTCCAGTCTCAGCTAGGGACATGGTTTTTTAAACCAGGAAGCCCTGAGCTCCAAGCACACGACAGCTGTGAAAGGCATCCCAAGGGGAGTACAAAAGTGCAACAACATGGCAGCTTTCACAGCTTTTTCCTTGGCACCATCCCTATACCTAGGCTGATTTATCTGCCTAGGGTTAGGGTTAGGGCTCAGCCTAGGGCTAGGAATTTTTTAACCAGGAAGCCCTGAGTTCCAGGCTTACTGCATCTGCCAAAGGCATCCCAAAGGGAGCGCAGAAGTGCCACAAATGGCTGCTTTCACAGCTTTTTCCTTAGGAAGAACCCTAATACCCGGCTGATTTACCTTCCTAGGGTTACTGTTAGGCTTAGGCCTAGGACTTTTAAAACCAGGAAGCCCTGTGCTCCAGGCACACTGCAGCTGTTAAAGGCATCCCAAGGGGAGCGCAAAAGTGACACAACTTGGCTGCCTCCACTGCTATTTCCATGAGACCATCCCGAATCATAGGCTGATTTTCCTTCCTAGGCTTAAGGTTTGAGTTAGCCCTAGGGTTAGTGTTCTTTAACCAGAAAGCCCTGAGTTCCAAGAACACAGCAGCTGCGAAGGACTACCCAAGAAGAGCGCAGAAGTGCCTCAACATGCCTGCCTCCACAGCTTTTTCCTTGGGGACGTCCCAAAACGAAGGCTGATTTAGAAGCCTCCAGTTTGGGCTAAAGTTGTGGTTTTTTAAACCAGGAAACCCTGTGCTCCAAGCACACTGCAGCTGTGAAAGGCATCCCAAGGGGAGCACAAAAGTGCCACAACATGGCTGTCTCCACAGCTTTTCCCTTGGGATAATTCCTAAACCCAGGCTGATTTAAATGACCAGTGTTACGGTTAGGGTTAGGGTTACGCCTAGGTGTAGAGCTTTTTAAACCAGCAAGCTCTGAGCTCCAGGCACACGGCAGCTGCGAAAGGCATCCCAAGGGGAGCACAAAAGTGCCAGAAAATGGCTGCCTCCACACGTTTTCATTGGCACCATTGCTAAGCCTAGGCTGAATCACCTGCCTCCAGTCTCAGCTAGGGACATGGTTTTTTAAACCAGGAAGCCCTGAGCTCCAAGCACACGGCAGCTGTGAAAGGCATCCCAAGGGGAGTACAAAAGTGCAACAACATGGCAGCTTTCACAGCTTTTTCCTTGGCACCATCCCTAGACCTAGGCTGATTTATCTGCCTAGGGTTAGGGTTAGGGCTCAGCCAAGGGCAAGGATTTTTTTAAGCAGGAAGCCCTGAGTTCCAGGCTTACTGCATCTGCCAAAGGCATCCCAAAGGGAGCGCAGAAGTGCCACAACATGGCTGCTTTCACAGCTTTTTCCTTAGGAAGAACCCTAATACCCGGCTGATTTACCTTCCTAGGGTTACTGTTAGGCTTAGGCCTAGGACTTTTAAAACCAGGAAGCCCTGTGCTCCAGGCACACTGCAGCTGTTAAAGGCATCCCAAGGGGAGCGCAAAAGTTACACAACTTGGCTGCCTCCACTGCTATTTCCATGAGACCATCCCAAATCATAGGCTGATTTTCCTTCCTAGGCTTAAGGTTTGAGTTAGGCCTAGGGTTACTGTTCTTTTAACCAGAAAGCCCTGAGTTCCAAGAACACAGCAGCTGCGAAGGACTGCCCAAGAAGAGCGCAGAAGTGCATCCAAATGCCTGCCTCCACAGCTTTTTCCTTGGGGACGTCCTGAAACGAAGGCTGATTTAGAAGCCTCCAGTTTGGGCTAAAGTTGTGGTTTTTTACACCAGGAAGCCCTGTGCTCCAAGCACACTGCAGCTGTGAAAGGCATCCCAAGGGGAGCGCAAAAGTGCCACAACATGGCTGTCTCCACAGCTTTTCCCTTGGGATAATTCCTAAACCCAGGCTGATTTAAATGACCAGTGTTACGGTTAGGGTTAGGGTTACGCCTAGGTGTAGAGCTTTTTAAACCAGCAAGCTCTGAGCTCCAGGCACACGGCAGCTGCGAAAGGCATCCCAAGGGGAGCACAAAAGTGCCAGAAAATGGCTGCCTCCACACGTTTTCATTGGCACCATTGCTAAGCCTAGGCTGAATCACCTGCCTCCAGTCTCAGCTAGGGACATGGTTTTTTAAACCAGGAAGCCCTGAGCTCCAGGCACACGGCAGCTGTGAAAGGCATCCCAAGGGGAGTACAAAAGTGCAACAACATGGCAGCTTTCACAGCTTTTTCCTTGGCACCATCCCTATACCTAGGCTGATTTATCTGCCTAGGGTTAGGGTTAGGGCTCAGCCTAGGGAAAGGATTTTTTTAAGCAGGAAGCCCTGAGTTCCAGGCTTACTGCATCTGCCAAAGGCATCCCAAAGGGAGCGCAGAAGGTCCACAACATGGCTGCTTTCACAGCTTTTTCCTTAGGAAGAACCCTAATACCCGGCTGATTTACCTTCCTAGGGTTACTGTTAGGCTTAGGCCTAGGACTTTTAAAACCAGGAAGCCCTGTGCTCCAGGCACACTGCAGCTGTTAAAGGCATCCCAAGGGGAGCGCAAAAGTGACACAACTTGGCTGCCTCCACTGCTATTTCCATGAGACCATCCCGAATCATAGGCTGATTTTCCTTCCTAGGCTTAAGGTTTGAGTTAGGCCTAGGGTTACTGTTCTTTTAACCAGAAAGCCCTGAGTTCCAAGAACACAGCAGCTGCGAAGGACTACCCAAGAAGAGCGCAGAAGTGCCTCAACATGCCTGCCTCCACAGCTTTTTCCTTGGGGACGTCCCGAAACGAAGGCTGATTTAGAAGCCTCCAGTTTGGGCTAAAGTTGTGGTTTTTTACACCAGGAAGCCCTGTGCTCCAAGCACACTGCAGCTGTGAAAGGCATCCCAAGGGGAGCGCAAAAGTGCCACAACATGGCTGTCTCCACAGCTTTTCCCTTGGGATAATTCCTAAACCCAGGCTGATTTAAATGACCAGTGTTACGGTTAGGGTTAGGGTTACGCCTAGGTGTAGAGCTTTTTAAACCAGCAAGCTCTGAGCTCCAGGCACACGGCAGCTGCGAAAGGCATCCCAAGGGGAGCACAAAAGTGCCAGAAAATGGCTGCCTCCACACGTTTTCTTGGCACCATTGCTAAGCCTAGGCTGAATCACCTGCCTCCAGTCTCAGCTAGGGACATGGTTTTTTAAACCAGGAAGCCCTGAGCTCCAAGCACACGACAGCTGTGAAAGGCATCCCAAGGGGAGTACAAAAGTGCAACAACATGGCAGCTTTCACAGCTTTTTCCTTGGCACCATCCCTATACCTAGGCTGATTTATCTGCCTACGGTTAGGGTTAGGGCTCAGCCTAGGGCTAGGAATTTTTTAACCAGGAAGCCCTGAGTTCCAGGTTTACTGCATCTGCCAGAGGCATCCCAAAGGGAGCACAGAAGTGCCACAACATGGCTGCTTTCACAACTTTTTCCTTAGGAAGAACCCTAATACCCGGCTGATTTACCTTCCTAGGGTTACTGTTAGGCTTAGGCCTAGGACTTTTAAAACCAGTAAGCCCTGTGCTCCAGGCACACTGCAGCTGTTAAAGGCATCCCAAGGGGAGCGCAAAAGTGACACAACTTGGCTGCCTCCACTGCTATTTCCATGAGACCATCCCGAATCATAGGCTGATTTTCCTTCCTAGGCTTAAGGTTTGAGTTAGGCCTAGGGTTAGTGTTCTTTTAACCAGAAAGCCCTGAGTTCCAAGAAAACAGCAGCTGCGAAGGACTGTCCAAGAAGAGTGCAGAAGTGCCTCAACATGCCTGCCTCCACAGCTTTTTCCTTGGGGACGTCCCGAAACGAAGGCTGATTTAGAAGCCTCCAGTTTGGGCTAAAGTTGTGGTATTTTACACCAGGAAGCCCTGTGCTCCAAGCACACTGCAGCTGTGAAAGGCATCCCAAGGGGAGCGCAAAAGTGCCACAACATGGCTGTCTCCACAGCTTTTCCCTTGGGATAATTCCTAAACCCAGGCTGATTTAAATGACCAGTGTTACGGTTAGGGTTAGGGTTACGCCTAGGTGTAGAGCTTTTTAAACCAGCAAGCTCTGAGCTCCAGGCACACGGCAGCTGCGAAAGGCATCCCAAGGGGAGCACAAAAGTGCCAGAAAATGGCTGCCTCCACACGTTTTCATTGGCACCATTGCTAAGCCTAGGCTGAATCACCTGCCTCCAGTCTCAGCTAGGGACATGGATTTTTAAACCAGGAAGCCCTGAGCTCCAGGCACACGGCAGCTGTGAAAGGCATCCCAAGGGGAGTACAAAAGTGCAACAACATGGCAGCTTTCACAGCTTTTTCCTTGGCACCATCCCTATACCTAGGCTGATTTATCTGCCTAGGGTTAGGGTTAGGGCTCAGCCTAGGGCTAGGAATTTTTTAACCAGGAAGCCCTGAGTTCCAGGCTTACTGCATCTGCCAAAGGCATCCCAAAGGGAGCGCAGAAGTGCCACAGCATGGCTGCTTTCACAGCTTTTTCCTTAGGAAGAACCCTAATACCCGGCTGATTTACCTTCCTAGGGTTACTGTTAGGCTTAGGCCTAGGACTTTTAAAACCAGGAAGCCCTGTGCTCCAGGCACACTGCAGCTGTTAAAGGCATCCCAAGGGGAGCGCAAAAGTGACACAACTTGGCTGCCTCCACTGCTATTTCCATGAGACCATCCCGAATCATAGGCTGATTTTCCTTCCTAGGCTTAAGGTTTGAGTTAGCCCTAGGGTTAGTGTTCTTTAACCAGAAAGCCCTGAGTTCCAAGAGCACAGCAGCTGCGAAGGACTACCGAAGAAGAGCGCAGAAGTGCCTCAACATGCCTGCCTCCACAGCTTTTTCCTTGGGGACGTCCCGAAACGAAGGCTGATTTAGAAGCCTCCAGTTTGGGCTAAAGTTGTGGTTTTTTAAACCAGGAAACCCTGTGCTCCAAGCACACTGCAGCTGTGAAAGGCATCCCAAGGGGAGCACAAAAGTGCCACAACATGGCTGTCTCCACAGCTTTTCCCTTGGGATAATTCCTAAACCCAGGCTGATTTAAATGACCAGTGTTACGGTTAGGGTTAGGGTTACGCCTAGGTGTAGAGCTTTTTAAACCAGCAAGCTCTGAGCTCCAGGCACACGGCAGCTGCGAAAGGCATCCCAAGGGGAGCACAAAAGTGCCAGAAAATGGCTGCCTCCACACGTTTTCATTGGCACCATTGCTAAGCCTAGGCTGAATCACCTGCCTCCAGTCTCAGCTAGGGACATGGTTTTTTAAACCAGGAAGCCCTGAGCTCCAGGCACACGGCAGCTGTGAAAGGCATCCCAAGGGGAGTACAAAAGTGCAACAACATGGCAGCTTTCACAGCTTTTTCCTTGGCACCATCCCTATACCTAGGCTGATTTATCTGCCTAGAGTTAGGGTTAGGGCTCAGCCTAGGGCAAGGATTTTTTTAAGCAGGAAGCCCTGAGTTCCAGGCTTACTGCATCTGCCAAAGGCATCCCAAAGGGAGCGCAGAAGATCCACAACATGGCTGCTTTCACAGCTTTTTCCTTAGGAAGAACCCTAATACCCGGCTGATTTACCTTCCTAGGGTTACTGTTAGGCTTAGGCCTAGGACTTTTAAAACCAGGAAGCCCTGTGCTCCAGGCACACTGCAGCTGTTAAAGGCATCCCAAGGGGAGCGCAAAAGTGACACAACTTGGCTGCCTCCACTGCTATTTCCATGAGACCATCCCGAATCATAGGCTGATTTTCCTTCCTAGGCTTAAGGTTTGAGTTAGGCCTAGGGTTACTGTTCTTTTAACCAGAAAGCCCTGAGTTCCAAGAAAACAGCAGCTGCGAAGGACTACCCAAGAAGAGCGCAGAAGTGCCTCAACATGCCTGCCTCCACAGCTTTTTCCTTGGGGACGTCCCGAAACGAAGGCTGATTTAGAAGCCTCCAGTTTGGGCTAAAGTTGTGGTATTTTACACCAGGAAGCCCTGTGCTCCAAGCACACTGCAGCTGTGAAAGGCATCCCAAGGGGAGCGCAAAAGTGCCACAACATGGCTGTCTCCACAGCTTTTCCCTTGGGATAATTCCTAAACCCAGGCTGATTTAAATGACCAGTGTTACGGTTAGGGTTAGGGTTACGCCTAGGTGTAGAGCTTTTTAAACCAGCAAGCTCTGAGCTCCAGGCACACGGCAGCTGCGAAAGGCATCCCAAGGGGAGCACAAAAGTGCCAGAAAATGGCTGCCTCCACACGTTTTCATTGGCACCATTGCTAAGCCTAGGCTGAATCACCTGCCTCCAGTCTCAGCTAGGGACATGGTTTTTTAAACCAGGAAGCCCTGAGCTCCAAGCACACGACAGCTGTGAAAGGAATCCCAAGGGGAGTACAAAAGTGCAACAACATGGCAGCTTTCACAGCTTTTTCCTTGGCACCATCCCTATACCTAGGCTGATTTATCTGCCTACGGTTAGGGTTAGGGCTCAGCCTAGGGCTAGGAATTTTTTAACCAGGAAGCCCTGAGTTCCAGGCTTACTGCATCTGCCAGAGGCATCCCAAAGGGAGCGCAGAAGGTCCACAACATGGCTGCTTTCACAGCTTTTTCCTTAGGAAGAACCCTAATACCCGGCTGATTTACCTTCCTAGGGTTACTGTTAGGCTTAGGCCTAGGACTTTTAAAACCAGTAAGCCCTGTGCTCCAGGCACACTGCAGCTGTTAAAGGCATCCCAAGGGGAGCGCAAAAGTGACACAACTTGGCTGCCTCCACTGCTATTTCCATGAGACCATCCCGAATCATAGGCTGATTTTCCTTCCTAGGCTTAAGGTTTGAGTTAGGCCTAGGGTTAGTGTTCTTTTAACCAGAAAGCCCTGAGTTCCAAGAACACAGCAGCTGCGAAGGACTGTCCAAGAAGAGTGCAGAAGTGCCTCAACATGCCTGCCTCCACAGCTTTTTCCTTGGGGACGTCCCGAAACGAAGGCTGATTTAGAAGCCTCCAGTTTGGGCTAAAGTTGTGGTATTTTACACCAGGAAGCCCTGTGCTCCAAGCACACTGCAGCTGTGAAAGGCATCCCAAGGGGAGCGCAAAAGTGCCACAACATGGCTGTGTCCACAGCTTTTCCCTTGGGATAATTCCTAAACCCAGGCTGATTTAAAAGACCAGTGTTACGGTTAGGGTTAGGGTTACGCCTAGGTGTAGAGCTTTTTAAACCAGCAAGCTCTGAGCTCCAGGCACACGGCAGCTGCGAAAGGCATCCCAAGGGGAGCACAAAAGTGCCAGAAAATGGCTGCCTCCACACGTTTTCATTGGCACCATTGCTAAGCCTAGGCTGAATCACCTGCCTCCAGTCTCAGCTAGGGACATGGATTTTTAAACCAGGAAGCCCTGAGCTCCAGGCACACGGCAGCTGTGAAAGGCATCCCAAGGGGAGTACAAAAGTGCAACAACATGGCAGCTTTCACAGCTTTTTCCTTGGCACCATCCCTATACCTAGGCTGATTTATCTGCCTAGGGTTAGGGTTAGGGCTCAGCCTAGGGCTAGGAATTTTTTAACCAGGAAGCCCTGAGTTCCAGGCTTACTGCATCTGCCAAAGGCATCCCAAAGGGAGCGCAGAAGTGCCACAACATGGCTGCTTTCACAGCTTTTTCCTTAGGAAGAACCCTAATACCCGGCTGATTTACCTTCCTAGGGTTACTGTTA
The DNA here is from genome assembly GCF_027887145.1 of Ammospiza caudacuta. Lineage (NCBI taxonomy): Eukaryota > Metazoa > Chordata > Aves > Passeriformes > Passerellidae > Ammospiza > Ammospiza caudacuta. Next base: position 655,045 of record NW_026683128.1, on the reverse strand, counting down.
GGCTTAGGCCTAGGACTTTTAAAACCAGGAAGCCCTGTGCTCCAGGCACACTGCAGCTGTTAAAGGCATCCCAAGGGGAGCGCAAAAGTGACACAACTTGGCTGCCTCCACTGCTATTTCCATGAGACCATCCCGAATCATAGGCTGATTTTCCTTCCTAGGCTTAAGGTTTGAGTTAGGCCTAGGGTTAGTGTTCTTTAACCAGAAAGCCCTGAGTTCCAAGAGCACAGCAGCTGCGAAGGACTACCGAAGAAGAGCGCAGAAGTGCCTCAACATGCCTGCCTCCACAGCTTTTTCCTTGGGGACGTCCCGAAACGAAGGCTGATTTAGAAGCCTCCAGTTTGGGCTAAAGTTGTGGTTTTTTAAACCAGGAAACCCTGTGCTCCAAGCACACTGCAGCTGTGAAAGGCATCCCAAGGGGAGCACAAAAGTGCCACAACATGGCTGTCTCCACAGCTTTTCCCTTGGGATAATTCCTAAACCCAGGCTGATTTAAATGACCAGTGTTACGGTTAGGGTTAGGGTTACGCCTAGGTGTAGAGCTTTTTAAACCAGCAAGCTCTGAGCTCCAGGCACACGGCAGCTGCGAAAGGCATCCCAAGGGGAGCACAAAAGTGCCAGAAAATGGCTGCCTCCACACGTTTTCATTGGCACCATTGCTAAGCCTAGGCTGAATCACCTGCCTCCAGTCTCAGCTAGGGACATGGTTTTTTAAACCAGGAAGCCCTGAGCTCCAAGCACACGGCAGCTGTGAAAGGCATCCCAAGGGGAGTACAAAAGTGAAAAAACATGGCAGCTTTCACAGCTTTTTCCTTGGCACCATCCCTATACCTAGGCTGATTTATCTGCCTAGGGTTAGGGTTAGGGCTCAGCCTAGGGCTTGGAATTTTTTAAGCAGGAAGCCCTGAGTTCCAGGCTTACTGCATCTGCCAAAGGCATCCCAAAGGGAGCGCAGAAGTGCCACAACATGGCTGCTTTCACAGCTTTTTCCTTAGGAAGAACCCTAATACCCGGCTGATTTACCTTCCTAGGGTTACTGTTAGGCTTAGGCCTAGGACTTTTAAAACCAGGAAGCCCTGTGCTCCAGGCACACTGCAGCTGTTAAAGGCATCCCAAGGGGAGCGCAAAAGTGACACAACTTGGCTGCCTCCACTGCTATTTCCATGACACCATCCCGAATCATAGGCTGATTTTCCTTCCTAGGCTTAAGGTTTGAGTTAGGCCTAGGGTTAGTGTTCTTTTAACCAGAAAGCCCTGAGTTCCAAGAACACAGCAGCTGCGAAGGACTGCCCAAGAAGAGCGCAGAAGTGCATCCAAATGCCTGCCACCACAGCTTTTTCCTTGGGGACGTCCCGAAACGAAGGCTGATTTAGAAGCCTCCAGTTTGGGCTAAAGTTGGGGTATTTTACACCAGGAAGCCCTGTGCTCCAAGCACACTGCAGCTGTGAAAGGCATCCCAAGGGGAGCGCAAAAGTGCCACAACATGGCTGTCTCCACAGCTTTTCCCTTGGGATAATTCCTAAACCCAGGCTGATTTAAATGACCAGTGTTACGGTTAGGGTTAGGGTTACGCCTAGGTGTAGAGCTTTTTAAACCAGCAAGCTCTGAGCTCCAGGCACACGGCAGCTGCGAAAGGCATCCCAAGGGGAGCACAAAAGTGCCAGAAAATGGCTGCCTCCACACGTTTTCATTGGCACCATTGCTAAGCCTAGGCTGAATCACCTGCCTCCAGTCTCAGCTAGGGACATGGATTTTTAAACCAGGAAGCCCTGAGCTCCAGGCACACGGCAGCTGTGAAAGGCATCCCAAGGGGAGTACAAAAGTGCAACAACATGGCAGCTTTCACAGCTTTTTCCTTGGCACCATCCCTATACCTAGGCTGATTTATTTGCCTAGAGTTAGGGTTAGGGCTCAGCCAAGGGCAAGGATTTTTTTAAGCAGGAAGCCCTGAGTTCCAGGCTTACTGCATCTGCCAAAGGCATCCCAAAGGGAGCGCAGAAGTGCCACAACATGGCTGCTTTCACAGCTTTTTCCTTAGGAAGAACCCTAATACCCGGCTGATTTACCTTCCTAGGGTTACTGTTAGGCTTAGGCCTAGGACTTTTAAAACCAGGAAGCCCTGTGCTCCAGGCACACTGCAGCTGTTAAAGGCATCCCAAGGGGAGCGCAAAAGTGACACAACTTGGCTGCCTCCACTGCTATTTCCATGAGACCATCCCAAATCATAGGCTGATTTTCCTTCCTAGGCTTAAGGTTTGAGTTAGGCCTAGGGTTAATGTTCTTTTAACCAGAAAGCCCTGAGTTCCAAGAACACAGCAGCTGCGAAGGACTACCAAAGAAGAGCACAGAAGTGCCTCAACATGCCTGCCTCCACAGCTTTTTCCTTGGGGACGTCCCGAAACGAAGGCTGATTTAGAAGCCTCCAGTTAGGGCTAAAGTTCTGGTATTTTACACCAGGAAGCCCTGTGCTCCAAGCACACTGCAGCTGTGAAAGGCATCCCAAGGGGAGCGCAAAAGTGCCACAACATGGCTGTCTCCACAGCTTTTTCCCTTGGGATAATTCCTAAACCCAGGCTGATTTAAATGACCAGTGTTACGGTTAGGGTTAGGGTTACGCCTAGGTGTAGAGCTTTTTAAACCAGCAAGCTCTGAGCTCCAGGCACACAGCAGCTGCGAAAGGCATCCCAAGGGGAGCACAAAAGTGCCAGAAAATGGCTGCCTCCACACGTTTTCATTGGCACCATTGCTAAGCCTAGGCTGAATCACCTGCCTCCAGTCTCAGCTAGGGACATGGATTTTTAAACCAGGAAGCCCTGAGCTCCAAGCACACAGCAGCTGTGAAAGGCATCCCAAGGGGAGTACAAAAGTGCAACAACATGGCAGCTTTCACAGCTTTTTCCTTGACACCATCCCTATACCTAGGCTGATTTATCTGCCTAGGGTTAGGGTTAGGGTTCAGCCTAGGGCTAGGATTTTTTTAACCAGGAAGCCCTGAGTTCCAGGCTTACTGCATCTGCCAAAGGCATCCCAAATGGAGCGCAGAAGTGCCACAGCATGGCTGCTTTCACAGCTTTTTCCTTAGGAAGAACCCTAATACCCGGCTGATTTACCTTCCTAGGGTTACTGTTAGGCTTAGGCCTAGGACTTTTAAAACCAGGAAGCCCTGTGCTCCAGGCACACTGCAGCTGTTAAAGGCATCCCAAGGGGAGCGCAAAAGTGACACAACTTGGCTGCCTCCACTGCTATTTCCATGAGACCATCCCGAATCATAGGCTGATTTTCCTTCCTAGGCTTAAGGTTTGAGTTAGGCCTAGGGTTAGTGTTCTTTTAACCAGAAAGCCCTGAGTTCCAAGATCACAGCAGCTGTGAAGGACTATCCAAGAAGAGCGCAGAAGTGCATCCAAATGCCTGCCTCCACAGCTTTTTCCTTGGGGACGTCCCAAAACGAAGGCTGATTTAGAAGCCTCCAGTTTGGGCTGAAATTGTGATTTTTTAAAGCAGGAAGCCCTGTGCTCCAAGCACACTGCAGCTGTGAAAGGCATCCCAAGGGGAGCGCAAAAGTGCCACAACATGGCTGTCTCCACAGCTTTTCCCTTGGGATAATTCCTAAACCCAGGCTGCTTTAAATGACCAGTGTTACGGATAGGGTTAGGGTTAGGCCTAGGTGTAGAGCTTTTTAAACCAGCAAGCTCTGAGCTCCAGGCACACGGCAGCTGCGAAAGGCATCCCAAGGGGAGCACAAAAGTGCCAGAAAATGGCTGCCTCCACACGTTTTCATTGGCACCATTGCTAAGCCTAGGCTGAATCACCTGCCTCCAGTCTCAGCTAGGGACATTGTTTTTTAAACCAGGAAGCCCTGAGCTCCAGGCACACGGCAGCTGTTCAAGGCATCCCAAGGGGAGTACAAAAGTGCAACAACATGGCAGCTTTCACAGCTTTTTCCTTGGCACCATCCCTATACCTAGGCTGATTTATCTGCCTAGGGTTAGGGTTAGGGCTCAGCCTAGGGCTAGGATTTTTGTAACCAGGAAGCCCTGAGTTCCAGGCTTACTGCATCTGCCAAAGGCATCCCAAAGGGAGCGCAGAAGTGCCACAACATGGCTGCTTTCACAGCTTTTTCCTTAGAAAGAACCCTAATACCCGGCTGATTTACCTTCCTAGGGTTACTGTTAGGCTTAGGCCTAGGACTTTTAAAACCAGGAAGCCCTGTGCTCCAGGCACACTGCAGCTGTTAAAGGCATCCCAAGGGGAGCGCAAAAGTTACACAACTTGGCTGCCTCCACTGCTATTTCCATGAGACCATCCCAAATCATAGGCTGATTTTCCTTCCTAGGCTTAAGGTTTGAGTTAGGCCTAGGGTTAGTGTTCTTTTACCCAGAAAGCCCTGAGTTCCAAGAACACAGCAGCTGCGAAGGACTATCCAAGAAGAGCGCAGAAGTGCCTCAACATGCCTGCCTCCACAGCTTTTTCCTTGGGGACGTCCCAAAACGAAGGCTGATTTAGAAGCCTCCAGTTTGGGCTAAAGTTGTGGTATTTTACACCAGGAAGCCCTGTGCTCCAAGCACACTGCAGCTGTGAAAGGCATCCCAAGGGGAGCGCAAAAGTGCCACAACATGGCTGTCTCCACAGCTTTTCCCTTGGGATAATTCCTAAACCCAGGCTGATTTAAATGACCAGTGTTACGGTTAGGGTTAGGGTTACGCCTAGGTGTAGAGCTTTTTAAACCAGCAAGCTCTGAGCTCCAGGCACACGGCAGCTGCGAAAGGCATCACAAGGGGAGCACAAAAGTGCCAGAAAATGGCTGCCTCCACACGTTTTCATTGGCACCATTGCTAAGCCTAGGCTGAATTACCTGCCTCCAGTCTCAGCTAGGGACATGGATTTTTAAACCAGGAAGCCCTGAGCTCCAGGCACACGGCAGCTGTGAAAGGCATCCCAAGGGGAGTACAAAAGTGCAACAACATGGCAGCTTTCACAGCTTTTTCCTTGGCACCATCCCTATACCTAGGCTGATTTATTTGCCTAGAGTTAGGGTTAGGGCTCAGCCAAGGGCAAGGATTTTTTTAAGCAGGAAGCCCTGAGTTCCAGGCTTACTGCATCTGCCAAAGGCATCCCAAAGGGAGCGCAGAAGTGCCACAACATGGCTGCTTTCACAGCTTTTTCCTTAGGAAGAACCCTAATACCCGGCTGATTTACCTTCCTAGGGTTACTGTTAGGCTTAGGCCTAGGACTTTTAAAACCAGGAAGCCCTGTGCTCCAGGCACACTGCAGCTGTTAAAGGCATCCCAAGGGGAGCGCAAAAGTGACACAACTTGGCTGCCTCCACTGCTATTTCCATGAGACCATCCCAAATCATAGGCTGATTTTCCTTCCTAGGCTTAAGGTTTGAGTTAGGCCTAGGGTTAATGTTCTTTTAACCAGAAAGCCCTGAGTTCCAAGAACACAGCAGCTGCGAAGGACTACCAAAGAAGAGCACAGAAGTGCCTCAACATGCCTGCCTCCACAGCTTTTTCCTTGGGGACGTCCCGAAACGAAGGCTGATTTAGAAGCCTCCAGTTTGGGCTGAAATTGTGATTTTTTAAAGCAGGAAGCCCTGTGCTCCAAGCACACTGCAGCTGTGAAAGGCATCCCAAGGGGAGCGCAAAAGTGCCACAACATGGCTGTCTCCACAGCTTTTCCCTTGGGATAATTCCTAAACCCAGGCTGCTTTAAATGACCAGTGTTACGGATAGGGTTAGGGTTAGGCCTAGGTGTAGAGCTTTTTAAACCAGCAAGCTCTGAGCTCCAGGCACACGGCAGCTGCGAAAGGCATCCCAAGGGGAGCACAAAAGTGCCAGAAAATGGCTGCCTCCACACGTTTTCATTGGCACCATTGCTAAGCCTAGGCTGAATCACCTGCCTCCAGTCTCAGCTAGGGACATTGTTTTTTAAACCAGGAAGCCCTGAGCTCCAGGCACACGGCAGCTGCGAAAGGCATCCCAAGGGGAGTACAAAAGTGCAACAACATGGCAGCTTTCACAGCTTTTTCCTTGGCACCATCCCTATACCTAGGCTGATTTATCTGCCTAGGGTTAGGGTTAGGGCTCAGCCTAGGGCTAGGATTTTTGTAACCAGGAAGCCCTGAGTTCCAGGCTTACTGCATCTGCCAAAGGCATCCCAAAGGGAGCGCAGAAGTGCCACAACATGGCTGCTTTCACAGCTTTTTCCTTAGGAAGAACCCTAATACCCGGCTGATTTACCTTCCTAGGGTTACTGTTAGGCTTAGGCCTAGGACTTTTAAAACCAGGAAGCCCTGTGCTCCAGGCACACTGCAGCTGTTAAAGGCATCCCAAGGGGAGCGCAAAAGTTACACAACTTGGCTGCCTCCACTGCTATTTCCATGAGACCATCCCAAATCATAGGCTGATTTTCCTTCCTAGGCTTAAGGTTTGAGTTAGGCCTAGGGTTAGTGTTCTTTTAACCAGAAAGCCCTGAGTTCCAAGAACACAGCAGCTGCGAAGGACTATCCAAGAAGAGCGCAGAAGTGCCTCAACATGCCTGCCTCCACAGCTTTTTCCTTGGGGACGTCCCGAAACGAAGGCTGATTTAGAAGCCTCCAGTTTGGGCTAAAGTTGTGGTATTTTACACCAGGAAGCCCTGTGCTCCAAGCACACTGCAGCTGTGAAAGGCATCCCAAGGGGAGCGCAAAAGTGCCACAACATGGCTGTCTCCACAGCTTTTCCCTTGGGATAATTCCTAAACCCAGGCTGATTTAAATGACCAGTGTTACGGTTAGGGTTAGGGTTACGCCTAGGTGTAGAGCTTTTTAAACCAGCAAGCTCTGAGCTCCAGGCACACGGCAGCTGCGAAAGGCATCCCAAGGGGAGCACAAAAGTGCCAGAAAATGGCTGCCTCCACACGTTTTCATTGGCACCATTGCTAAGCCTAGGCTGAATCACCTGCCTCCAGTCTCAGCTAGGGACATGGTTTTTTAAACCAGGAAGCCCTGAGCTCCAGGCACACGACAGCTGTGAAAGGCATCCCAAGGGGAGTACAAAAGTGCAACAACATGGCAGCTTTCACAGCTTATTCCTTAGCACCATCCCTATACCTAGGCTGATTTATCTGCCTAGGGTTAGGGTTAGGGCTCAGCCTAGGGCTAGGAATTTTTTAAGCAGGAAGCCCTGAGTTCCAGGCTTACTGCATCTGCCAAAGGCATCCCAAAGGGAGCGCAGAAGTGCCACAACATGGCTGCTTTCACAGCTTTTTCCTTAGGAAGAACCCTAATACCCGGCTGATTTACCTTCCTAGGGTTACTGTTAGGCTTAGGCCTAGGTCTTTTAAAACCAGGAAGCCCTGTGCTCCAGGCACACTGCAGCTGTTAAAGGCATCCCAAGGGGAGCGCAAAAGTGACACAACTTGGCTGCCTCCACTGCTATTTCCATGAGACCATCCCAAATCATAGGCTGATTTTCCTTCCTAGGCTTAAGGTTTGAGTTAGGCCTAGGGTTAGTGTTCTTGTAACCAGAAAGCCCTGAGTTCCAAGAACACAGCAGCTGCGAAGGACTACCCAAGAAGAGCGCAGAAGTGCCTCAACATGCCTGCCTCCACAGCTTTTTCCTTGGGGACGTCCCGAAACGAAGGCTGATTTAGAAGCCTCCAGTTTGGGCTGAAGTTGTGATTTTTTAAAGCAGGAAGCCCTGTGCTCCAAGCACACTGCAGCTGTGAAAGGCATCCCAAGGGGAGCGCAAAAGTGCCACAACATGGCTGTCTCCACAGCTTTTCCCTTGGGATAATTCCTAAACCCAGGCTGATTTAAATGACCAGTGTTACAGATAGGGTTAGGGTTACGCCTAGGTGTAGAGCTTTTTAAACCAGCAAGCTCTGAGCTCCAGGCACATGGCAGCTGCGAAAGGCATCCCAAGGGGAGCACAAAAGTGCCAGAAAATGGCTGCCTCCACACGTTTTCATTGGCACCATTGCTAAGCCTAGGCTGAATCACCTGCCTCCAGTCTCAGCTAGGGACATGGTTTTTTAAACCAGGAAGCCCTGAGCTCCAGGCACACGGCAGCTGCGAAAGGCATCCCAAGGGGAGTACAAAAGTGCAACAACATGGCAGCTTTCACAGCTTTTTCCTTGACACCATCCCTATACATAGGCTGATTTATCTGCCTAGGGTTAGGGTTAGGGTTCAGCCTAGGGCTAGGATTTTTTTAAGCAGGAAGCCCTGAGTTCCAGGCTTACTGCATCTGCCAAAGGCATCCCAAATGGAGCGCAGAAGTGCCACAACATGGCTGCTTTCACAGCTTTTTCCTTAGGAAGAACCCTAATACCCGGCTGATTTACCTTCCTAGGGTTACTGTTAGGCTTAGGCCTAGGACTTTTAAAACCAGGAAGCCCTGTGCTCCAGGCACACTGCAGCTGTTAAAGGCATCCCAAGGGGAGCGCAAAAGTGACACAACTTGGCTGCCTCCACTGCTATTTCCATGAGACCATCCCGAATCATAGGCTGATTTTCCTTCCTAGGCTTAAGGTTTGAGTTAGGCCTAGGGTTAGTGTTCTTTTAACCAGAAAGCCCTGAGTTCCAAGAACACAGCAGCTGTGAAGGACTACCCAAGAAGAGCGCAGAAGTGCATCCAAATGCCTTCCTCCACAGCTTTTTCCTTGGGAACGTCCCGAAACGAAGGCTGATTTAGAAGCCTCCAGTTTGGGCTAAAGTTGTGGTATTTTACACCAGGAAGCCCTGTGCTCCAAGCACACTGCAGCTGTGAAAGGCATCCCAAGGGGAGCGCAAAAGTGCCACAACATGGCTGTCTCCACAGCTTTTCCCTTGGGATAATTCCTAAACCCAGGCTGATTTAAAAGACCAGTGTTACGGTTAGGGTTAGGGTTACGCCTAGGTGTAGAGCTTTTTAAACCAGCAAGCTCTGAGCTCCAGGCACACGGCAGCTGCGAAAGGCATCCCAAGGGGAGCACAAAAGTGCCAGAAAATGGCTGCCTCCACACGTTTTCATTGGCACCATTGCTAAGCCTAGGCTGAATCACCTGCCTCCAGTCTCAGCTAGGGACATGGTTTTTTAAACCAGGAAGCCCTGAGCTCCAGGCACACGGCAGCTGCGAAAGGCATCCCAAGGGGAGTACAAAAGTGCTACAACATGGCAGCTTTCACAGCTTTTTCCTTGGCACCATCCCTATACCTAGGCTGATTTATCTGCCTAGGGTTAGGGTTAGGGCTCAGCCTAGGGCTAGGATTTTTTTAACCAGGAAGCCCTGAGTTCCAGGCTTACTGCATCTGCCAAAGGCATCCCAAAGGGAGCGCAGAAGTGCCACAACATGGCTGCTTTCACAGCTTTTTCCTTAGGAAGAACCCTAATACCCGGCTGATTTACCTTCCTAGGGTTACTGTTAGGCTTAGGCCTAGGACTTTTAAAACCAGGAAGCCCTGTGCTCCAGGCACACTGCAGCTGTTAAAGGCATCCCAAGGGGAGCGCAAAAGTGACACAACTTGGCTGCCTCCACTGCTATTTCCATGAGACCATCCCGAATCATAGGCTGATTTTCCTTCCTAGGCTTAAGGTTTGAGTTAGGCCTAGGGTTAGTGTTCTTTTAACCGGAAAGCCCTGAGTTCCAAGAACACAGCAGCTGCGAAGGACTACCCAAGAAGAGCGCAGAAGTGCCTCAACATGCCTGCCTCCACAGCTTTTTCCTTGGGGACGTCCCGAAACGAAGGCGGATTTAGAAGCCTCCAGTTTGGGCTAAAGTTGTGGTATTTTAAACCAGGAAGCCCTGTGCTCCAAGCACACTGCAGCTGTGAAAGGCATCCCAAAGGGAGCGCAAAAGTGCCACAACATGGCTGTCTCCACAGCTTTTCCCTTGGGATAATTCCTAAACCCAGGCTGATTTAAATGACCAGTGTTACGGTTAGGGTTAGGGTTACGCCTAGGTGTAGAGCTTTTTAAACCAGCAAGCTCTGAGCTCCAGGCACACGGCAGCTGCGAAAGGCATCCCAAGGGGAGCACAAAAGTGCCAGAAAATGGCTGCCTCCACACGTTTTCATTGGCACCATTGCTAAGCCTAGGCTGAATCACCTGCCTCCAGTCTCAGCTAGGGACATGGTTTTTTAAACCAGGAAGCCCTGAGCTCCAGGCACACGACAGCTGTGAAAGGCATCCCAAGGGGAGTACAAAAGTGCAACAACATGGCAGCTTTCACTGCTTTTTCCTTGGCACCATCCCTATACCTAGGCTGATTTATCTGCCTAGGGTTAGGGTTAGGGCTCAGCCTAGGGCTAGGATTTTTTTAAGCAGGAAGCCCTGAGTTCCAGGCTTACTGCATCTGCCAAAGGCATCCCAAAGGGAGCGCAGAAGGTCCACAACATGGCTGCTTTCACAGCTTTTTCCTTAGGAAGAACCCTAATACCCGGCTGATTTACCTTCCTAGGGTTACTGTTAGGCTTAGGCCTAGGACTTTTAAAACCAGGAAGCCCTGTGCCCCAGGCACACTGCAGCTGTTAAAAGCATCCCAAGGGGAGCGCAGAAGTGCCACAACATGGCTGCTTTCGCAGCTTTTTCCTTAGGAAGAACCCTAATACCCGGCTGATTTACCTTCCTAGGGTTACTGTTAGGCTTAGGCCTAGGACTTTTAAAACCAGGAAGCCCTGTGCTCCAGGCACACTGCAGCTGTTAAAGGCATCCCAAGGGGAGCGCAAAAGTGACACAACTTGGCTGCCTCCACTGCTATTTCCATGAGACCATCCCGAATCATAGGCTGATTTTCCTTCCTAGGCTTAAGGTTTGAGTTAGGCCTAGGGTTAGTGTTCTTTTAACCAGAAAGCCCTGAGTTCCAAGAACACAGCAGCTGCGAAGGACTACCCAAGAAGAGCGCACAAGTGCCTCAACATGCCTGCCTCCACAGCTTTTTCCTTGGGGACGTCCCGAAACGAAGGCTGATTTAGAAGCCTCCAGTTTGGGCTAAAGTTGTGGTTTTTTAAAGCAGGAAGCCCTGTGCTCCAAGCACACTGCAGCTGTGAAAGGCATCCCAAGGGGAGCGCAAAAGTGCCACAACATGGCTGTCTCCACAGCTTTTCCCTTGGGATAATTCCTAAACCCAGGCTGATTTAAATGACCAGTGTTACGGTTAGGGTTAGGGTTACGCCTAGGTGTAGAGCTTTTTAAACCAGCAAGCTCTGAGCTCCAGGCACATGGCAGCTGCGAAATGCATCCCAAGGGGAGCACAAAAGTGCCAGAAAATGGCTGCCTCCACACGTTTTCATTGGCACCATTGCTAAGCCTAGGCTGAATCCCCTGCCTCCAGTCTCAGCTAGGGACATTGTTTTTTAAACCAGGAAGCCCTGAGCTCCAGGCACACGGCAGCTGTGAAAGGCATCCCAAGGGGAGTACAAAAGTGCAACAACATGGCAGCTTTCACAGCTTTTTCCTTGGCACCATCCCTATACCTAGGCTGATTTATCTGCCTAGGGTTAGGGTTAGGGCTCAGCCTAGGGCTAGGATTTTTTTAAGCAGGAAGCCCTGAGTTCCAGGCTTACTGCATCTGCCAAAGGCATCCCAAAGGGAGCGCAGAAGGTCCACAACATGGCTGCTTTCACAGCTTTTTCCTTAGGAAGAACCCTAATACCCGGCTGATTTACCTTCCTAGGGTTACTGTTAGGCTTAGGCCTAGGACTTTTAAAACCAGGAAGCCATGTGCTCCAGGCACACTGCAGCTGTTAAAGGCATCCCAAGGGGAGCGCAAAAGTGACACAACTTGGCTGCCTCCACTGCTATTTCCATGAGACCATCCCGAATCATAGGCTGATTTTCCTTCCTAGGCTTAAGGTTTGAGTTAGGCCTAGGGTTTGTGTTCTTTTAACCAGAAAGCCCTGAGTTCCAAGAACACAGCAGCTGCGAAGGACTACCCAAGAAGAGCGCAGAAGTGCCTCAACATGCCTGCCTCCACAGCTTTTTCCTTGGGGACGTCCCGAAACGAAGGCTGATTTAGAAGCCTCCAGTTTGGGCTAAAGTTGTGGTTTTTTAAAGCAGGAAGCCCTGTGCTCCAAGCACACTGCAGCTGTGAAAGGCATCCCAAGGGGAGCGCAAAAGTGCCACAACATGGCTGTCTCCACAGCTTTTCCCTTGGGATAATTCCTAAACCCAGGCTGATTTAAATGACCAGTGTTACGGTTAGGGTTAGGGTTACGCCTAGGTGTAGAGCTTTTTAAACCAGCAAGCTCTGAGCTCCAGGCACACGGCAGCTGCGAAAGGCATCCCAAGGGGAGCACAAAAGTGCCAGAAAATGGCTGCCTCCACACGTTTTCATTGGCACCATTGCTAAGCCTAGGCTGAATCACCTGCCTCCAGTCTCAGCTAGGGACATGGTTTTTTAAACCAGGAAGCCCTGAGCTCCAGGCACACGGCAGCTGTGAAAGGCATCCCAAGGGGAGTACAAAAGTGCAACAACATGGCAGCTTTCACAGCTTTTTCCTTGGCACCATCCCTATACCTAGGCTGATTTATCTGCCTAGGGTTAGGGTTAGGGCTCAGCCTAGGGCAAGGATTTTTATAACCAGGAAGCCCTGAGTTCCAGGCTTACTGCATCTGCCAAAGGCATCCCAAAGGGAGCGCAGAAGTGCCACAACATGGCTGCTTTCACAGCTTTTTCCTTAGGAAGAACCCTAATACCCGGCTGATTTACCTTCCTAGGGTTACTGTTAGGCTTAGGCCTAGGACTTTTAAAACCAGGAAGCCCTGTGCTCCAGGCACACTGCAGCTGTTAAAGGCATCCCAAGGGGAGCGCAAAAGTGACACAACTTGGCTGCCTCCACTGCTATTTCCATGAGACCATCCCGAATCATAGGCTGATTTTCCTTCCTAGGCTTAAGGTTTGAGTTAGGCCTAGGGTTAGTGTTCTTTTAACCAGAAAGCCCTGAGTTCCAAGAACACAGCAGCTGCGAAGGACTACCCAAGAAGAGCGCAGAAGTGCCTCAACATGCCTGCCTCCACAGCTTTTTCCTTGGGGATGTCCCGAAACGAAGGCTGATTTAGAAGCCTCCAGTTTGGGCTAAAGTTGTGGTTTTTTACACCAGGAAGCCCTGTGCTCCAAGCACACTGCAGCTGTGAAAGGCATCCCAAGGGGAGCGCAAAAGTGCCACAACATGGCTGTCTCCACAGCTTTTCCCTTGGGATAATTCCTAAACCCAGGCTGATTTAAATGACCAGTGTTACGGTTAGGGTTAGGGTTACGCCTAGGTGTAGAGCTTTTTAAACCAGCAAGCTCTGAGCTCCAGGCACACGGCAGCTGCGAAAGGCATCCCAAGGGGAGCACAAAAGTGCCAGAAAATGGCTGCCTCCACACGTTTTCATTGGCACCATTGCTAAGCCTAGGCTGAATCACCTGCCTCCAGTCTCAGCTAGGGACATGGTTTTTTAAACCAGGAAGCCCTGAGCTCCAGGCACACGGCAGCTGCGAAAGGCATCCCAAGGGGAGTACAAAAGTGCAACAACATGGCAGCTTTCACAGCTTTTTCCTTGGCACCATCCCTATACCTAGGCTGATTTATCTGCCTAGGGTTAGGGTTAGGGCTCAGCCTAGGGCTAGGATTTTTGTAACCAGGAAGCCCTGAGTTCCAGGCTTACTGCATCTGCCAAAGGCATCCCAAAGGGAGCGCAGAAGTGCCACAACATGGCTGCTTTCACAGCTTTTTCCTTAGGAAGAACCCTAATACCCGGCTGATTTACCTTCCTAGGGTTACTGTTAGGCTTAGGCCTAGGACTTTTAAAACCAGGAAGCCCTGTGCTCCAGGCACACTGCAGCTGTTAAAGGCATCCCAAGGGGAGCGCAAAAGTTACACAACTTGGCTGCCTCCACTGCTATTTCCATGAGACCATCCCGAATCATAGTTTGATTTTCCTTCCTAGTCTTAAGGATTGAGTTAGGCCTAGGGTTAGTGTTCTTTTAACCAGAAAGCCCTGAGTTCCAAGAACACAGCAGCTGCGAAGGACTACCCAAGAAGAGCGCAGAAGTGCCTCAACATGCCTGCCTCCACAGCTTTTTCCTTGGGGACGTCCCAAAACGAAGGCTGATTTCGAAGCCTCCAGTTTGGGCTAAAGTTGTGGTTTTTTGAACCAGGAAGCCCTGTGCTCCAAGCACACTGCAGCTGTGAAAGGCATCCCAAGGGGAGCGCAAAAGTGCCACAACATGGCTGTCTCCACAGCTTTTCCCTTGGGATAATTCCTAAACCCAGGCTGATTTAAATGACCAGTGTTACGGTTAGGGTTAGGGTTACGCCTAGGTGTAGAGCTTTTTAAACCAGCAAGCTCTGAGCTCCAGGCACACGGCAGCTGCGAAAGGCATCCCAAGGGGAGCACAAAAGTGCCAGAAAATGGCTGCCTCCACACGTTTTCATTGGCACCATTGCTAAGCCTAGGCTGAATCACCTGCCTCCAGTCTCAGCTAGGGACATGGTTTTTTAAACCAGGAAGCCCTGAGCTCCAGGCACTTGGCAGCTGTGAAAGGCATCCCAAGGGGAGTACAAAAGTGCAACAACATGGCAGCTTTCACAGCTTTTTCCTTGGCACCATCCCTATACCTAGGCTGATTTATCTGCCTAGGGTTAGGGTTAGGGCTCAGCCTAGGGCTAGGATTTTTTTAAGCAGGAAGCCCTGAGTTCCAGGCTTACTGCATCTGCCAAAGGCATCCCAAAGGGAGCGCAGAAGTGCCACAACATGGCTGCTTTCACAGCTTTTTCCTTAGGAAGAACCCTAATACCCGGCTGATTTACCTTCCTAGGGTTACTGTTAGGCTTAGGCCTAGGACTTTTAAAACCAGGAAGCCCTGTGCTCCAGGCACACTGCAGCTGTTAAAGGCATCCCAAGGGGAGCGCAAAAGTGACACAACTTGGCTGCCTCCACTGCTATTTCCATGAGACCATCCCAAATCATAGGCTGATTTTCCTTCCTAGGCTTAAGGTTTGAGTTAGGCCTAGGGTTAGTGTTCCTTTAACCAGAAAGCCCTGAGTTCCAAGAACACAGCAGCTGCGAAGGACTACCCAAGAAGAGCGCAGAAGTGCCTCAACATGCCTGCCTGCACAGCTTTTTCCTTGGGGACGTCCCGAAACGAAGGCTGATTTCGAAGCCTCCAGTTTGGGCTAAAGTTGTGGTTTTTTAAACCAGGAAGCCCTGTGCTCCAAGCACACTGCAGCTGTGAAAGGCATCCCAAGGGGAGCGCAAAAGTGCCGCAACATGGCTGTCTCCACAGCTTTTCCCTTGGGATAATTCCTAAACCCAGGCTGATTTAAATGACCAGTGTTACGGTTAGGGTTAGGGTTACGCCTAGGTGTAGAGCTTTTTAAACCAGCAAGCTCTGAGCTCCAGGCACACGGCAGCTGCGAAAGGCATCCCAAGGGGAGCACAAAAGTGCCAGAAAATGGCTGCCTCCACACGTTTTCATTGGCACCATTGCTAAGCCTAGGCTGAATCACCTGCCTCCAGTCTCAGCTAGGGACATTGTTTTTTAAACCAGGAAGCCCTGAGCTCCAGGCACACGGCAGCTGTGAAAGGCATCCCAAGGGGAGTACAAAAGTGCAACAACATGGCAGCTTTCACAGCTTTTTCCTTGGCACCATCCCTATACCTAGGCTGATTTATCTGCCTAGGGTTAGGGTTAGGGCTCAGCCAAGGGCAAGGATTTTTTTAACCAGGAAGCCCTGAGTTCCAGGCTTACTGCATCTGCCAAAGGCATCCCAAAGGGAGCGCAGAAGTGCCACAACATGGCTGCTTTCACAGCTTTTTCCTTAGGAAGAACCCTAATACCCGGCTGATTTACCTTCCTAGGGTTACTGTTAGGCTTAGGCCTAGGACTTTTAAAACCAGGAAGCCCTGTGCTCCAGGCACACTGCAGCTGTGAAAGGCATCCCAAGGGGAGCGCAAAAGTGACACAACTTGGCTGCCTCCACTGCTATTTCCATGAGACCATCCCGAATCATAGGCTGATTTTCCTTCCTAGGCTTAAGGTTTGAGTTAGGCCTAGGGTTAGTGTTCTTTTAACCAGAAAGCCCTGAGTTCCAAGATCACAGCAGCTGTGAAGGACTATCCAAGAAGAGCGCAGAAGTGCATCCAAATGCCTGCCTCCACAGCTTTTTCCTTGGGAACGTCCCGAAACGAAGGCTGATTTAGAAGCCTCCAGTTTGGGCTAAAGTTGTGGTATTTTACACCAGGAAGCCCTGTGCTCCAAGCACACTGCAGCTGTGAAAGGCATCCCAAGGGGAGCGCAAAAGTGCCACAACATGGCTGTCTCCACAGCTTTTCCCTTGGGATAATTCCTAAACCCAGGCTGATTTAAAAGACCAGTGTTACGGTAAGGGTTAGGGTTACGCCTAGGTGTAGAGCTTTTTAAACCAGCAAGCTCTGAGCTCCAGGCACACGGCAGCTGCGAAAGGCATCCCAAGGGGAGCACAAAAGTGCCAGAAAATGGCTGCCTCCACACGTTTTCATTGGCACCATTGCTAAGCCTAGGCTGAATCACCTGCCTCCAGTCTCAGCTAGGGACATGGTTTTTTAAACCAGGAAGCCCTGAGCTCCAGGCACACGGCAGCTGCGAAAGGCATCCCAAGGGGAGTACAAAAGTGCTACAACATGGCAGCTTTCACAGCTTTTTCCTTGGCACCATCCCTATACCTAGGCTGATTTATCTGCCTAGGGTTAGGGTTAGGGCTCAGCCTAGGGCTAGGATTTTTTTAACCAGGAAGCCCTGAGTTCCAGGCTTACTGCATCTGCCAAAGGCATCCCAAAGGGAGCGCAGAAGTGCCACAACATGGCTGCTTTCACAGCTTTTTCCTTAGGAAGAACCCTAATACCCGGCTGATTTACCTTCCTAGGGTTACTGTTAGGCTTAGGCCTAGGACTTTTAAAACCAGGAAGCCCTGTGCTCCAGGCACACTGCAGCTGTTAAAGGCATCCCAAGGGGAGCGCAAAAGTGACACAACTTGGCTGCCTCCACTGCTATTTCCATGAGACCATCCCGAATCATAGGCTGATTTTCCTTCCTAGGCTTAAGGTTTGAGTTAGGCCTAGGGTTAGTGTTCTTTTAACCGGAAAGCCCTGAGTTCCAAGAACACAGCAGCTGCGAAGGACTACCCAAGAAGAGCGCAGAAGTGCCTCAACATGCCTGCCTCCACAGCTTTTTCCTTGGGGACGTCCCGAAACGAAGGCTGATTTAGAAGCCTCCAGTTTGGGCTAAAGTTGTGGTATTTTAAACCAGGAAGCCCTGTGCTCCAAGCACACTGCAGCTGTGAAAGGCATCCCAAAGGGAGCGCAAAAGTGCCACAACATGGCTGTCTCCACAGCTTTTCCCTTGGGATAATTCCTAAACCCAGGCTGATTTAAATGACCAGTGTTACGGTTAGGGTTAGGGTTACGCCTAGGTGTAGAGCTTTTTAAACCAGCAAGCTCTGAGCTCCAGGCACACGGCAGCTGAGAAAGGCATCCCAAGGGGAGCACAAAAGTGCCAGAAAATGGCTGCCTCCACACGTTTTCATTGGCACCATTGCTAAGCCTAGGCTGAATCACCTGCCTCCAGTCTCAGCTAGGGACATGGTTTTTTAAACCAGGAAGCCCTGAGCTCCAGGCACACGACAGCTGTGAAAGGCATCCCAAGGGGAGTACAAAAGTGCAACAACATGGCAGCTTTCACAGCTTTTTCCTTGGCACCATCCCTATACCTAGGCTGATTTATCTGCCTAGGGTTAGGGTTAGGGCTCAGCCTAGGGCTAGGATTTTTTTAAGCAGGAAGCCCTGAGTTCCAGGCTTACTGCATCTGCCAAAGGCATCCCAAAGGGAGCGCAGAAGGTCCACAACATGGCTGCTTTCACAGCTTTTTCCTTAGGAAGAACCCTAATACCCGGCTGATTTACCTTCCTAGGGTTACTGTTAGGCTTAGGCCTAGGACTTTTAAAACCAGGAAGCCCTGTGCCCCAGGCACACTGCAGCTGTTAAAAGCATCCCAAGGGGAGCGCAGAAGTGCCACAACATGGCTGCTTTCGCAGCTTTTTCCTTAGGAAGAACCCTAATACCCGGCTGATTTACCTTCCTAGGGTTACTGTTAGGCTTAGGCCTAGGACTTTTAAAACCAGGAAGCCCTGTGCTCCAGGCACACTGCAGCTGTTAAAGGCATCCCAAGGGGAGCGCAAAAGTGACACAACTTGGCTGCCTCCACTGCTATTTCCATGAGACCATCCCAAATCATAGGCTGATTTTCCTTCCTAGGCTTAAGGTTTGAGTTAGGCCCAGGGTTAGTGTTCTTTTAACCAGAAAGCCCTGAGTTCCAAGAACACAGCAGCTGCGAAGGACTACCCAAGAAGAGTGCAGAAGTGCCTCAACATGCCTGCCTCCACAGCTTTTTCCTTGGGGACGTCCCGAAACGAAGGCTGATTTAGAAGCCTCCAGTTTGGGCTAAAGTTGTGGTATTTTACACCAGGAAGCCCTGTGCTCCAAGCACACTGCTGCTGTGAAAGGCATCCCAAGGGGAGCGCAAAAGTGCCACAACATGGCTGTCTCCACAGCTTTTCCCTTGGGATAATTCCTAAACCCAGGCTGATTTAAATGACCAGTGTTACGGTTAGGGTTAGGGTTACGCCTAGGTGTAGAGCTTTTTAAACCAGCAAGCTCTGAGCTCCAGGCACACGGCAGCTGCGAAAGGCATCCCAAGGGGAGCACAAAAGTGCCAGAAAATGGCTGCCTCCACACGTTTTCATTGGCACCATTGCTAAGCCTAGGCTGAATCACCTGCCTCCAGTCTCAGCTAGGGACATGGTTTTTTAAACCAGGAAGCCCTGAGCTCCAGGCACACGGCAGCTGTGAAAGGCATCCCAAGGGGAGTACAAAAGTGCAACAACATGGCAGCTTTCACAGCTTTTTCCTTGGCACCATCCCTATACCTAGGCTGATTTATCTGCCTAGGGTTAGGGTTAGGGCTCAGCCTAGGGCTAGGAATTTTTTAAGCAGGAAGCCCTGAGTTCCAGGCTTACTGCATCTGCCAAAGGCATCCCAAAGGGAGCGCAGAAGTGCCACAACATGGCTGCTTTCACAGCTTTTTCCTTAGGAAGAACCCTAATACCCGGCTGATTTACCTTCCTAGGGTTACTGTTAGGCTTAGGCCTAGGACTTTTAAAACCAGGAAGCCCTGTGCTCCAGGCACACTGCAGCTGTTAAAGGCATCCCAAGGGGAGCGCAAAAGTGACACAACTTGGCTGCCTCCACTGCTATTTCCATGAGACCATCCCGAATCATAGGCTGATTTTCCTTCCTAGGCTTAAGGTTTGAGTTAGGCCTAGGGTTAGTGTTCTTTTAACCAGAAAGCCCTGAGTTCCAAGAACACAGCAGCTGCGAAGGACTACCCAAGAAGAGCGCAGAAGTGCCTCAACATGCCTGCCTGCACAGCTTTTTCCTTGGGGACGTCCCGAAACGAAGGCTGATTTAGAAGCCTCCAGTTTGGGCTAAAGTTGTGGTTTTTTACACCAGGAAGCCCTGTGCTCCAAGCACACTGCAGCTGTGAAAGGCATCCCAAGGGGAGTGCAAAAGTGCCACAACATGGCTGTCTCCACAGCTTTTCCCTTGGGATAATTCCTAAACCCAGGCTGATTTAAATGACCAGTGTTACGGTTAGGGTTAGGGTTACGCCTAGGTGTAGAGCTTTTTAAACCAGCAAGCTCTGAGCTCCAGGCACACGGCAGCTGCGAAAGGCATCCCAAGGGGAGCACAAAAGTGCCAGAAAATGGCTGCCTCCACACGTTTTCATTGGCACCATTGCTAAGCCTAGGCTGAATCACCTGCCTCCAGTCTCAGCTAGGGACATGGTTTTTTAAACCAGGAAGCCCTGAGCTCCAGGCACACGGCAGCTGTGAAAGGCATCCCAAGGGGAGTACAAAAGTGCAACAACATGGCAGCTTTCACAGCTTTTTCCTTGGCACCATCCCTATACCTAGGCTGATTTATCTGCCTAGGGTTAGGGTTAGGGCTCAGCCTAGGGCAAGGATTTTTTTAAGCAGGAAGCCCTGAGTTCCAGGCTTACTGCATCTGCCAAAGGCATCCCAAAGGGAGCGCAGAAGTGCCACAACATGGCTGCTTTCACAGCTTTTTCCTTAGGAAGAACCCTAATACCCGGCTGATTTACCTTCCTAGGGTTACTGTTAGGCTTAGGCCGAGGACTTTTAAAACCAGGAAGCCCGGTGCTCCAGGCACACTGCAGCTGTTAAAGGCATCCCAAGGGGAGCGCAAAAGTGACACAACTTGGCTGCCTCCACTGCTATTTCCATGAGACCATCCCGAATCATAGGCTGATTTTCCTTCCTAGGCTTAAGGTTTGAGTTAGGCCTAGGGTTAGTGTTCCTTTAACCAGAAAGCCCTGAGTTCCAAGAACACAGCAGCTGCGAAGGACTACCCAAGAAGAGCGCAGAAGTGCCTCAACATGCCTGCCTCCACAGCATTTTCCTTGGGGACGTCCCAAAACGAAGGCTGATTTCGAAGCCTCCAGTTTGGGCTAAAGTTGTGGTTTTGTAAACCAGGAAGCCCTGTGCTCCAAGCACACTGCAGCTGTGAAAGGCATCCCAAGGGGAGCGCAAAAGTGCCACAACATGGCTGTCTCCACAGCTTTTCCCTTGGGATAATTCGTAAACCCAGGCTGATTTAAATGACCAGTGTTACGGTTAGGGTTAGGGTTACGCCTAGGTGTAGAGCTTTTTAAACCAGCAAGCTCTGAGCTCCAGGCACACGGCAGCTGCGAAAGGCATCCCAAGGGGAGCACAAAAGTGCCAGAAAATGGCTGCCTCCACACGTTTTCATTGGCACCATTGCTAAGCCTAGGCTGAATCACCTGCCTCCAGTCTCAGCTAGGGACATGGTTTTTTAAACCAGGAAGCCCTGAGCTCCAGGCACACGGCAGCTGTGAAAGGCATCCCAAGGGGAGTACAAAAGTGCAACAACATGGCAGCTTTCACAGCTTTTTCCTTGGCACCATCCCTATACCTAGGCTGATTTATCTGCCTAGGGTTAGGGTTGGGGCTCAGCCAAGGGCAAGGATTTTTATAACCAGGAAGCCCTGAGTTCCAGGCTTACTGCATCTGCCAAAGGCATCCCAAAGGGAGCGCAGAAGTGCCACAACATGGCTGCTTTCACAGCTTTTTCCTTAGGAAGAACCCTAATACCCGGCTGATTTACCTTCCTAGGGTTACTGTTAGGCTTAGGCCTAGGACTTTTAAAACCAGTAAGCCCTGTGCTCCAGGCACACTGCAGCTGTTAAAGGCATCCCAAGGGGAGCGCAAAAGTGACACAACTTGGCTGCCTCCACTGCTATTTCCATGAGACCATCCCGAATCATAGGCTGATTTTCCTTCCTAGGCTTAAGGTTTGAGTTAGGCCTAGGGTTAGTGTTCTTTTAACCAGAAAGCCCTGAGTTCCAAGAACACAGCAGCTGCGAAGGACTACCCAAGAAGAGCGCAGAAGTGCCTCAACATGCCTGCCTCCACAGCTTTTTCCTTGGGGACGTCCCGAAACGAAGGCTGATTTAGAAGCCTCCAGTTTGGGCTAAAGTTGTGGTTTTTTACACCAGGAAGCCCTGTGCTCCAAGCACACTGCAGCTGTGAAAGGCATCCCAAGGGGAGCGCAAAAGTGCCACAACATGGCTGTCTCCACAGCTTTTCCCTTGGGATAATTCCTAAACCCAGGCTGATTTAAATGACCAGTGTTACGGTTAGGGTTAGGGTTACGCCTAGGTGTAGAGCTTTTTAAACCAGCAAGCTCTGAGCTCCAGGCACACGGCAGCTGCGAAAGGCATCCCAAGGGGAGCACAAAAGTGCCAGAAAATGGCTGCCTCCACACGTTTTCATTGGCACCATTGCTAAGCCTAGGCTGAATCACCTGCCTCCAGTCTCAGCTAGGGACATGGTTTTTTAAACCAGGAAGCCCTGAGCTCCAGGCACACGGCAGCTGTGAAAGGCATCCCAAGGGGAGTACAAAAGTGCAACAACATGGCAGCTTTCACAGCTTTTTCCTTGGCACCATCCCTATACCTAGGCTGATTTATCTGCCTAGGGTTAGGGTTAGGGCTCAGCCTAGGGCAAGGATTTTTATAACCAGGAAGCCCTGAGTTCCAGGCTTACTGCATCTGCCAAAGGCATCCCAAAGGGAGCGCAGAAGTGCCACAACATGGCTGCTTTCACAGCTTTTTCCTTAGGAAGAACCCTAATACCCGGCTGATTTACCTTCCTAGGGTTACTGTTAGGCTTAGGCCTAGGACTTTTAAAACCAGGAAGCCCTGTGCTCCAGGCACACTGCAGCTGTTAAAGGCATCCCAAGGGGAGCGCAAAAGTGACACAACTTGGCTGTCTCCACAGCTTTTCCCTTGGGATAATTTCTAAACCCAGGCTGATTTAAATGACCAGTGTTACGGTTAGGGTTTGGGTTACGCCTAGGTGTAGAGCTTTTTAAACCAGCAAGCTCTGAGCTCCAGGCACACGGCAGCCGCCAAATGCATCCCAAGGGGAGCACAAAAGTGCCAGAAAATGGCTGCCTCCACACGTTTTCATTGGCACCATTGCTAAGCCTAGGCTGAATCACCTGCCTCCAGTCTCAGCTAGGGACATGGTTTTTTAAACCAGGAAGCCCTGAGCTCCAGGCACTTGGCAGCTGTGAAAGGCATCCCAAGGGGAGTACAAAAGTGCAACAACATGGCAGCTTTCACAGCTTTTTCCTTGGCACCATCCCTATACCTAGGCTGATTTATCTGCCTAGGGTTAGGGTTAGGGCTCAGCCAAGGGCAAGGATTTTTATAACCAGGAAGCCCTGAGTTCCAGGCTTACTGCATCTGCCAAAGGCATCCCAAAGGGAGCGCAGAAGTGCCACAACATGGCTGCTTTCACAGCTTTTTCCTTAGGAAGAACCCTAATACCCGGCTGATTTACCTTCCTAGGGTTACTGTTAGGCTTAGGCCTAGGACTTTTAAAACCAGGAAGCCCTGTGCTCCAGGCACACTGCAGCTGTGAAAGGCATCCCAAGGGGAGCGCAAAAGTGACACAACTTGGCTGCCTCCACTGCTATTTCCATGAGACCATCCCGAATCATAGGCTGATTTTCCTTCCTAGGCTTAAGGTTTGAGTTAGGCCTAGGGTTAGTGTTCTTTTAACCAGAAAGCCCTGAGTTCCAAGAACACAGCAGCTGCGAAGGACTACCCAAGAAGAGCACAGAAGTGCCTCAACATGCCTGCCTCCACAGCTTTTTCCTTGGGGACGTCCCGAAACGAAGGCTGATTTAGAAGCCTCCAGTTTGGGCTAAAGTTGTGGTTTTTTACACCAGGAAGCCCTGTGCTCCAAGCACACTGCAGCTGTGAAAGGCATCCCAAGGGGAGCACAAAAGTGCCACAACATGGCTGTCTCCACAGCTTTTCCCTTGGGATAATTCCTAAACCCAGGCTGATTTAAATGACCAGTGTTACGGTTAGGGTTAGGGTTACGCCTAGGTGTAGAGCTTTTTAAACCAGCAAGCTCTGAGCTCCAGGCACACGGCAGCTGCGAAAGGCATCCCAAGGGGAGCACAAAAGTGCCAGAAAATGGCTGCCTCCACACGTTTTCATTGGCACCATTGCTAAGCCTAGGCTGAATCACCTGCCTCCAGTCTCAGCTAGGGACATGGATTTTTAAACCAGGAAGCCCTGAGCTCCAGGCACACGACAGCTGTGAAAGGCATCCCAAGGGGAGTACAAAAGTGCAACAACATGGCAGCTTTCACAGCTTTTTCCTTGGCACCATCCCTATACCTAGGCTGATTTATCTGCCTAGGGTTAGGGTTAGGGCTCAGCCTAGGGCAAGGATTTTTTTAAGCAGGAAGCCCTGAGTTCCAGGCTTACTGCATCTGCCAAAGGCATCCCAAAGGGAGCGCAGAAGTGCCACAACATGGCTGCTTTCACAGCTTTTTCCTTAGGAAGAACCCTAATACCCGGCTGATTTACCTTCCTAGGGTTACTGTTAGGCTTAGGCCGAGGACTTTTAAAACCAGGATGCCCGGTGCTCCAGGCACACTGCAGCTGTTAAAGGCATCCCAAGGGGAGCGCAAAAGTGACACAACTTGGCTGCCTCCACTGCTATTTCCATGAGACCATCCCGAATCATAGGCTGATTTTCCTTCCTAGGCTTAAGGTTTGAGTTAGGCCTAGGGTTAGTGTTCCTTTAACCAGAAAGCCCTGAGTTCCAAGAACACAGCAGCTGCGAAGGACTACCCAAGAAGAGCGCAGAAGTGCCTCAACATGCCTGCCTCCACAGCATTTTCCTTGGGGACGTCCCAAAACGAAGGCTGATTTCGAAGCCTCCAGTTTGGGCTAAAGTTGTGGTTTTGTAAACCAGGAAGCCCTGTGCTCCAAGCACACTGCAGCTGTGAAAGGCATCCCAAGGGGAGCGCAAAAGTGCCACAACATGGCTGTCTCCACAGCTTTTCCCTTGGGATAATTCGTAAACCCAGGCTGATTTAAATGACCAGTGTTACGGTTAGGGTTAGGGTTACGCCTAGGTGTAGAGCTTTTTAAACCAGCAAGCTCTGAGCTCCAGGCACACGGCAGCTGCGAAAGGCATCCCAAGGGGAGCACAAAAGTGCCAGAAAATGGCTGCCTCCACACGTTTTCATTGGCACCATTGCTAAGCCTAGGCTGAATCACCTGCCTCCAGTCTCAGCTAGGGACATGGTTTTTTAAACCAGGAAGCCCTGAGCTCCAGGCACACGGCAGCTGTGAAAGGCATCCCAAGGGGAGTACAAAAGTGCAACAACATGGCAGCTTTCACAGCTTTTTCCTTGGCACCATCCCTATACCTAGGCTGATTTATCTGCCTAGGGTTAGGGTTGGGGCTCAGCCAAGGGCAAGGATTTTTATAACCAGGAAGCCCTGAGTTCCAGGCTTACTGCATCTGCCAAAGGCATCCCAAAGGGAGCGCAGAAGTGCCACAACATGGCTGCTTTCACAGCTTTTTCCTTAGGAAGAACCCTAATACCCGGCTGATTTACCTTCCTAGGGTTACTGTTAGGCTTAGGCCTAGGACTTTTAAAACCAGGAAGCCCTGTGCTCCAGGCACACTGCAGCTGTGAAAGGCATCCCAAGGGGAGCGCAAAAGTGACACAACTTGGCTGCCTCCACTGCTATTTCCATGAGACCATCCCGAATCATAGGCTGATTTTCCTTCCTAGGCTTAAGGTTTGAGTTAGGCCTAGGGTTAGTGTTCTTTTAACCAGAAAGCCCTGAGTTCCAAGAACACAGCAGCTGCGAAGGACTACCCAAGAAGAGCGCAGAAGTGCCTCAACATGCCTGCCTCCACAGCTTTTTCCTTGGGGACATCCCGAAACGAAGGCTGATTTAGAAGCCTCCAGTTTGGGCTAAAGTTGTGGTTTTTTACACCAGGAAGCCCTGTGCTCCAAGCACACTGCAGCTGTGAAAGGCATCCCAAGGGGAGCGCAAAAGTGCCACAACATGGCTGTCTCCACAGCTTTTCCCTTGGGATAATTCCTAAACCCAGGCTGATTTAAATGACCAGTGTTACGGTTAGGGTTAGGGTTACGCCTAGGTGTAGAGCTTTTTAAACCAGCAAGCTCTGAGCTCCAGGCACACGGCAGCTGCGAAAGGCATCCCAAGGGGAGCACAAAAGTGCCAGAAAATGGCTGCCTCCACACGTTTTCATTGGCACCATTGCTAAGCCTAGGCTGAATCACCTGCCTCCAGTCTCAGCTAGGGACATGGTTTTTTAAACCAGGAAGCCCTGAGCTCCAGGCACACGGCAGCTGTGAAAGGCATCCCAAGGGGAGTACAAAAGTGCAACAACATGGCAGCTTTCACAGCTTTTTCCTTGGCACCATCCCTATACCTAGGCTGATTTATCTGCCTAGGGTTAGGGTTAGGGCTCAGCCTAGGGCAAGGATTTTTATAACCAGGAAGCCCTGAGTTCCAGGCTTACTGCATCTGCCAAAGGCATCCCAAAGGGAGCGCAGAAGTGCCACAACATGGCTGCTTTCACAGCTTTTTCCTTAGGAAGAACCCTAATACCCGGCTGATTTACCTTCCTAGGGTTACTGTTAGGCTTAGGCCTAGGACTTTTAAAACCAGGAAGCCCTGTGCTCCAGGCACACTGCAGCTGTTAAAGGCATCCCAAGGGGAGCGCAAAAGTGACACAACTTGGCTGTCTCCACAGCTTTTCCCTTGGGATAATTTCTAAACCCAGGCTGATTTAAATGACCAGTGTTACGGTTAGGGTTAGTGTTACGCCTAGGTGTAGAGCTTTTTAAACCAGCAAGCTCTGAGCTCCAGGCACACGGCAGCCGCCAAATGCATCCCAAGGGGAGCACAAAAGTGCCAGAAAATGGCTGCCTCCACACGTTTTCATTGGCACCATTGCTAAGCCTAGGCTGGATCACCTGCCTCCAGTCTCAGCTAGGGACATGGTTTTTTAAACCAGGAAGCCCTGAGCTCCAGGCACACGGCAGCTGTGAAAGGCATCCCAAGGGGAGTACAAAAGTGCAACAACATGGCAGCTTTCACAGCTTTTTCCTTGGCACCATCCCTATACCTAGGCTGATTTATCTGCCTAGGGTTAGGGTTGGGGCTCAGCCAAGGGCAAGGATTTTTATAACCAGGAAGCCCTGAGTTCCAGGCTTACTGCATCTGCCAAAGGCATCCCAAAGGGAGCGCAGAAGTGCCACAACATGGCTGCTTTCACAGCTTTTTCCTTAGGAAGAACCCTAATACCCGGCTGATTTACCTTCCTAGGGTTACTGTTAGGCTTAGGCCTAGGACTTTTAAAACCAGGAAGCCCTGTGCTCCAGGCACACTGCAGCTGTTAAAGGCATCCCAAGGGGAGCGCAAAAGTGACACAACTTGGCTGTCTCCACAGCTTTTCCCTTGGGATAATTTCTAAACCCAGGCTGATTTAAATGACCAGTGTTACGGTTAGGGTTAGGGTTACGCCTAGGTGTAGAGCTTTTTAAACCAGCAAGCTCTGAGCTCCAGGCACACGGCAGCCGCCAAATGCATCCCAAGGGGAGCACAAAAGTGCCAGAAAATGGCTGCCTCCACACGTTTTCATTGGCACCATTGCTAAGCCTAGGCTGAATCACCTGCCTCCAGTCTCAGCTAGGGACATGGTTTTTTAAACCAGGAAGCCCTGAGCTCCAGGCACACGGCAGCTGTGAAAGGCATCCCAAGGGGAGTACAAAAGTGCAACAACATGGCAGCTTTCACAGCTTTTTCCTTGGCACCATCCCTATACCTAGGCTGATTTATCTGCCTAGGGTTAGGGTTAGGGCTCAGCCAAGGGCAAGGATTTTTTTAACCAGGAAGCCCTGAGTTCCAGGCTTACTGCATCTGCCAAAGGCATCCCAAAGGGAGCGCAGAAGTGCCACAACATGGCTGCTTTCACAGCTTTTTCCTTAGGAAGAACCCTAATTCCCGGCTGATTTACCTTCCTAGGGTTACTGTTAGGCTTAGGCCTAGGACTTTTAAAACCAGGAAGCCCTGTGCTCCAGGCACACTGCAGCTGTTAAAGGCATCCCAAGGGGAGCGCAAAAGTGACACAACTTGGCTGCCTCCACTGCTATTTCCATGAGACCATCCCAAATCATAGGCTGATTTTCCTTCCTAGGCTTAAGGTTTGAGTTAGGCCTAGGGTTAGTGTTCTTTTAACCAGAAAGCCCTGAGTTCCAAGAACACAGCAGCTGCGAAGGACTACCCAAGAAGAGCGCAGAAGTGCCTCAACATGCCTGCCTGCACAGCTTTTTCCTTGGGGACGTCCCGAAACGAAGGCTGATTTAGAAGCCTCCAGTTTGGGCTAAAGTTGTGGTTTTTTACACCAGGAAGCCCTGTGCTCCAAGCACACTGCAGCTGTGAAAGGCATCCCAAGGGGAGTGCAAAAGTGCCACAACATGGCTGTCTCCACAGCTTTTCCCTTGGGATAATTCCTAAACCCAGGCTGATTTAAATGACCAGTGTTACGGTTAGGGTTAGGGTTACGCCTAGGTGTAGAGCTTTTTAAACCAGCAAGCTCTGAGCTCCAGGCACACGGCAGCTGCGAAAGGCATCCCAAGGGGAGCACAAAAGTGCCAGAAAATGGCTGCCTCCACACGTTTTCATTGGCACCATTGCTAAGCCTAGGCTGAATCACCTGCCTCCAGTCTCAGCTAGGGACATGGTTTTTTAAACCAGGAAGCCCTGAGCTCCAGGCACACGGCAGCTGTGAAAGGCATCCCAAGGGGAGTACAAAAGTGCAACAACATGGCAGCTTTCACAGCTTCTTCCTTGGCACCATCCCTATACCTAGGCTGATTTATCTGCCTAGGGTTAGGGTTAGGGCTCAGCCTAGGGCAAGGATTTTTATAACCAGGAAGCCCTGAGTTCCAGGCTTACTGCATCTGCCAAAGGCATCCCAAAGGGAGCGCAGAAGTGCCACAACATGGCTGCTTTCACAGCTTTTTCCTTAGGAAGAACCCTAATACCCGGCTGATTTACCTTCCTAGGGTTACTGTTAGGCTTAGGCCTAGGACTTTTAAAACCAGGAAGCCCTGTGCTCCAGGCACACTGCAGCTGTTAAAGGCATCCCAAGGGGAGCGCAAAAGTGACACAACTTGGCTGTCTCCACAGCTTTTCCCTTGGGATAATTTCTAAACCCAGGCTGATTTAAATGACCAGTGTTACGGTTAGGGTTAGGGTTACGCCTAGGTGTAGAGCTTTTTAAACCAGCAAGCTCTGAGCTCCAGGCACACGGCAGCCGCCAAATGCATCCCAAGGGGAGCACAAAAGTGCCAGAAAATGGCTGCCTCCACACGTTTTCATTGGCACCATTGCTAAGCCTAGGCTGGATCACCTGCCTCCAGTCTCAGCTAGGGACATGGTTTTTTAAACCAGGAAGCCCTGAGCTCCAGGCACACGGCAGCTGTGAAAGGCATCCCAAGGGGAGTACAAAAGTGCAACAACATGGCAGCTTTCACAGCTTTTTCCTTGGCACCATCCCTATACCTAGGCTGATTTATCTGCCTAGGGTTAGGGTTGGGGCTCAGCCAAGGGCAAGGATTTTTATAACCAGGAAGCCCTGAGTTCCAGGCTTACTGCATCTGCCAAAGGCATCCCAAAGGGAGCGCAGAAGTGCCACAACATGGCTGCTTTCACAGCTTTTTCCTTAGGAAGAACCCTAATACCCGGCTGATTTACCTTCCTAGGGTTACTGTTAGGCTTAGGCCTAGGACTTTTAAAACCAGGAAGCCCTGTGCTCCAGGCACACTGCAGCTGTGAAAGGCATCCCAAGGGGAGCGCAAAAGTGACACAACTTGGCTGTCTCCACAGCTTTTCCCTTGGGATAATTTCTAAACCCAGGCTGATTTAAATGACCAGTGTTACGGTTAGGGTTAGGGTTACGCCTAGGTGTAGAGCTTTTTAAACCAGCAAGCTCTGAGCTCCAGGCACACGGCAGCCGCCAAATGCATCCCAAGGGGAGCACAAAAGTGCCAGAAAATGGCTGCCTCCACACGTTTTCATTGGCACCATTGCTAAGCCTAGGCTGAATCACCTGCCTCCAGTCTCAGCTAGGGACATGGTTTTTTAAACCAGGAAGCCCTGAGCTCCAGGCACACGGCAGCTGTGAAAGGCATCCCAAGGGGAGTACAAAAGTGCAACAACATGGCAGCTTTCACAGCTTTTTCCTTGGCACCATCCCTATACCTAGGCTGATTTATCTGCCTAGGGTTAGGGTTAGGGCTCAGCCAAGGGCAAGGATTTTTTTAACCAGGAAGCCCTGAGTTCCAGGCTTACTGCATCTGCCAAAGGCATCCCAAAGGGAGCGCAGAAGTGCCACAACATGGCTGCTTTCACAGCTTTTTCCTTAGGAAGAACCCTAATTCCCGGCTGATTTACCTTCCTAGGGTTACTGTTAGGCTTAGGCCTAGGACTTTTAAAACCAGGAAGCCCTGTGCTCCAGGCACACTGCAGCTGTTAAAGGCATCCCAAGGGGAGCGCAAAAGTGACACAACTTGGCTGCCTCCACTGCTATTTCCATGAGACCATCCCAAATCATAGGCTGATTTTCCTTCCTAGGCTTAAGGTTTGAGTTAGGCCTAGGGTTAGTGTTCTTTTAACCAGAAAGCCCTGAGTTCCAAGAACACAGCAGCTGCGAAGGACTACCCAAGAAGAGCGCAGAAGTGCCTCAACATGCCTGCCTGCACAGCTTTTTCCTTGGGGACGTCCCGAAACGAAGGCTGATTTAGAAGCCTCCAGTTTGGGCTAAAGTTGTGGTTTTTTACACCAGGAAGCCCTGTGCTCCAAGCACACTGCAGCTGTGAAAGGCATCCCAAGGGGAGTGCAAAAGTGCCACAACATGGCTGTCTCCACAGCTTTTCCCTTGGGATAATTCCTAAACCCAGGCTGATTTAAATGACCAGTGTTACGGTTAGGGTTAGGGTTACGCCTAGGTGTAGAGCTTTTTAAACCAGCAAGCTCTGAGCTCCAGGCACACGGCAGCTGCGAAAGGCATCCCAAGGGGAGCACAAAAGTGCCAGAAAATGGCTGCCTCCACACGTTTTCATTGGCACCATTGCTAAGCCTAGGCTGAATCACCTGCCTCCAGTCTCAGCTAGGGACATGGTTTTTTAAACCAGGAAGCCCTGAGCTCCAGGCACACGGCAGCTGTGAAAGGCATCCCAAGGGGAGTACAAAAGTGCAACAACATGGCAGCTTTCACAGCTTTTTCCTTGGCACCATCCCTATACCTAGGCTGATTTATCTGCCTAGGGTTAGGGTTAGGGCTCAGCCTAGGGCAAGGATTTTTTTAAGCAGGAAGCCCTGAGTTCCAGGCTTACTGCATCTGCCAAAGGCATCCCAAAGGGAGCGCAGAAGTGCCACAACATGGCTGCTTTCACAGCTTTTTCCTTAGGAAGAACCCTAATTCCCGGCTGATTTACCTTCCTAGGGTTACTGTTAGGCTTAGGCCTAGGACTTTTAAAACCAGGAAGCCCTGTGCTCCAGGCACACTGCAGCTGTTAAAGGCATCCCAAGGGGAGCACAAAAGTGACACAACTTGGCTGCCTCCACTGCTATTTCCATGAGACCATCCCAAATCATAGGCTGATTTTCCTTCCTAGGCTTAAGGTTTGAGTTAGGCCTAGGGTTAGTGTTCTTTTAACCAGAAAGCCCTGAGTTCCAAGAACACAGCAGCTGCGAAGGACTACCCAAGAAGAGCGCAGAAGTGCCTCAACATGCCTGCCTCCACAGCTTTTTCCTTGGGGACGTCCCGAAACGAAGGCTGATTTCGAAGCCTCCAGTTTGGGCTAAAGTTGTGGTTTTTTAAACCAGGAAGCCCTGTGCTCCAAGCACACTGCAGCTGTGAAAGGCATCCCAAGGGGAGCGCAAAAGTGCCACAACATGGCTGTCTCCACAGCTTTTCCCTTGGGATAATTCCTAAACCCAGGCTGCTTTAAATGACCAGTGTTACGGTTAGGGTTAGGGTTACGCCTAGGTGTAGAGCTTTTTAAACCAGCAAGCTCTGAGCTCCAGGCACACGGCAGCTGCGAAAGGCATCCCAAGGGGAGCACAAAAGTGCCAGAAAATGGCTGCCTCCACACGTTTTCATTGGCACCATTGCTAAGCCTAGGCTGAATCACCTGCCTCCAGTCTCAGCTAGGGACATGGTTTTTTAAACCAGGAAGCCCTGAGCTCCAGGCACACGGCAGCTGTGAAAGGCATCCCAAGGGGAGTACAATAGTGCAACAACATGGCAGCTTTCACAGCTTTTTCCTTGGCACCATCCCTATACCTAGGCTGATTTATCTGCCTAGGGTTAGGGTTAGGGCTCAGCCTAGGGCAAGGATTTTTTTAACCAGGAAGCCCTGAGTTCCAGGCTTACTGCATCTGCCAAAGGCATCCCAAAGGGAGCGCAGAAGTGCCACAACATGGCTGCTTTCACAGCTTTTTCCTTAGGAAGAACCCTAATACCCGGCTGATTTACCTTCCTAGGGTTACTGTTAGGCTTAGGCCTAGGACTTTTAAAACCAGGAAGCCCTGTGCTCCAGGCACACTGCAGCTGTTAAAGGCATCCCAAGGGGAGCGCAAAAGTGACACAACTTGGCTGCCTCCACTGCTATTTCCATGAGACCATCCCAAATCATAGGCTGATTTTCCTTCCTAGGCTTAAGGTTTGAGTTAGGCCTAGGGTTAGTGTTCTTTTAACCAGAAAGCCCTGAGTTCCAAGAACACAGCAGCTGCGAAGGACTACCCAAGAAGAGCGCAGAAGTGCCTCAACATGCCTGCCTCCACAGCTTTTTCCTTGGGGACGTCCCGAAACGAAGGCTGATTTCGAAGCCTCCAGTTTGGGCTAAAGTTGTGGTTTTTAAAAGCAGGAAGCCCTGTGCTCCAAGCACACTGCAGCTGTGAAAGGCATCCCAAGGGGAGCGCAAAAGTGCCACAACATGGCTGTCTCCACAGCTTTTCCCTTGGGATAATTCCTAAACCCAGGCTGATTTAAATGACCAGTGTTACGGTTAGGGTTAGGGTTACGCCTAGGTGTAGAGCTTTTTAAACCAGCAAGCTCTGAGCTCCAGGCACACGGCAGCTGCGAAAGGCATCCCAAGGGGAGCACAAAAGTGCCAGAAAATGGCTGCCTCCACACGTTTTCATTGGCACCATTGCTAAGCCTAGGCTGAATCACCTGCCTCCAGTCTCAGCTAGGGACATGGTTTTTTAAACCAGGAAGCCCTGAGCTCCAGGCACACGGCAGCTGTGAAAGGCATCCCAAGGGGAGTACAAAAGTGCAACAACATGGCAGCTTTCACAGCTTTTTCCTTGGCACCA
The DNA here is from genome assembly GCF_027887145.1 of Ammospiza caudacuta. NCBI lineage: Eukaryota > Metazoa > Chordata > Aves > Passeriformes > Passerellidae > Ammospiza > Ammospiza caudacuta. Next base: position 622,222 of record NW_026683128.1, on the reverse strand, counting down.
TCCCTATACCTAGGCTGATTTATCTGCCTAGGGTTAGGGTTAGGGCTCAGCCTAGGGCTAGGAATTTTTTAAGCAGGAAGCCCTGAGTTCCAGGCTTACTGCATCTGCCAAAGGCATCCCAAAGGGAGCGCAGAAGTGCCACAACATGGCTGCTTTCACAGCTTTTTCCTTAGGAAGAACCCTAATACCCGGCTGATTTACCTTCCTAGGGTTACTGTTAGGCTTAGGCCTAGGACTTTTAAAACCAGGAAGCCCTGTGCTCCAGGCACACTGCAGCTGTTAAAGGCATCCCAAGGGGAGCGCAAAAGTGACACAACTTGGCTGCCTCCACTGCTATTTCCATGAGACCATCCCGAATCATAGGCTGATTTTCCTTCCTAGGCTTAAGGTTTGAGTTAGGCCTAGGGTTAGTGTTCTTTTAACCAGAAAGCCCTGAGTTCCAAGAACACAGCAGCTGCGAAGGACTACCCAAGAAGAGCGCAGAAGTGCCTCAACATGCCTGCCTGCACAGCTTTTTCCTTGGGGACGTCCCGAAACGAAGGCTGATTTAGAAGCCTCCAGTTTGGGCTAAAGTTGTGGTTTTTTACACCAGGAAGCCCTGTGCTCCAAGCACACTGCAGCTGTGAAAGGCATCCCAAGGGGAGTGCAAAAGTGCCACAACATGGCTGTCTCCACAGCTTTTCCCTTGGGATAATTCCTAAACCCAGGCTGATTTAAATGACCAGTGTTACGGTTAGGGTTAGGGTTACGCCTAGGTGTAGAGCTTTTTAAACCAGCAAGCTCTGAGCTCCAGGCACACGGCAGCTGCGAAAGGCATCCCAAGGGGAGCACAAAAGTGCCAGAAAATGGCTGCCTCCACACGTTTTCATTGGCACCATTGCTAAGCCTAGGCTGAATCACCTGCCTCCAGTCTCAGCTAGGGACATGGTTTTTTAAACCAGGAAGCCCTGAGCTCCAGGCACACGGCAGCTGTGAAAGGCATCCCAAGGGGAGTACAAAAGTGCAACAACATGGCAGCTTTCACAGCTTTTTCCTTGGCACCATCCCTATACCTAGGCTGATTTATCTGCCTAGGGTTAGGGTTAGGGCTCAGCCTAGGGCAAGGATTTTTTTAAGCAGGAAGCCCTGAGTTCCAGGCTTACTGCATCTGCCAAAGGCATCCCAAAGGGAGCGCAGAAGTGCCACAACATGGCTGCTTTCACAGCTTTTTCCTTAGGAAGAACCCTAATACCCGGCTGATTTACCTTCCTAGGGTTACTGTTAGGCTTAGGCCGAGGACTTTTAAAACCAGGAAGCCCGGTGCTCCAGGCACACTGCAGCTGTTAAAGGCATCCCAAGGGGAGCGCAAAAGTGACACAACTTGGCTGCCTCCACTGCTATTTCCATGAGACCATCCCGAATCATAGGCTGATTTTCCTTCCTAGGCTTAAGGTTTGAGTTAGGCCTAGGGTTAGTGTTCCTTTAACCAGAAAGCCCTGAGTTCCAAGAACACAGCAGCTGCGAAGGACTACCCAAGAAGAGCGCAGAAGTGCCTCAACATGCCTGCCTCCACAGCATTTTCCTTGGGGACGTCCCAAAACGAAGGCTGATTTCGAAGCCTCCAGTTTGGGCTAAAGTTGTGGTTTTGTAAACCAGGAAGCCCTGTGCTCCAAGCACACTGCAGCTGTGAAAGGCATCCCAAGGGGAGCGCAAAAGTGCCACAACATGGCTGTCTCCACAGCTTTTCCCTTGGGATAATTCGTAAACCCAGGCTGATTTAAATGACCAGTGTTACGGTTAGCGTTAGGGTTACGCCTAGGTGTAGAGCTTTTTAAACCAGCAAGCTCTGAGCTCCAGGCACACGGCAGCTGCGAAAGGCATCCCAAGGGGAGCACAAAAGTGCCAGAAAATGGCTGCCTCCACACGTTTTCATTGGCACCATTGCTAAGCCTAGGCTGAATCACCTGCCTCCAGTCTCAGCTAGGGACATGGTTTTTTAAACCAGGAAGCCCTGAGCTCCAGGCACACGGCAGCTGTGAAAGGCATCCCAAGGGGAGTACAAAAGTGCAACAACATGGCAGCTTTCACAGCTTTTTCCTTGGCACCATCCCTATACCTAGGCTGATTTATCTGCCTAGGGTTAGGGTTGGGGCTCAGCCAAGGGCAAGGATTTTTATAACCAGGAAGCCCTGAGTTCCAGGCTTACTGCATCTGCCAAAGGCATCCCAAAGGGAGCGCAGAAGTGCCACAACATGGCTGCTTTCACAGCTTTTTCCTTAGGAAGAACCCTAATACCCGGCTGATTTACCTTCCTAGGGTTACTGTTAGGCTTAGGCCTAGGACTTTTAAAACCAGTAAGCCCTGTGCTCCAGGCACACTGCAGCTGTTAAAGGCATCCCAAGGGGAGCGCAAAAGTGACACAACTTGGCTGCCTCCACTGCTATTTCCATGAGACCATCCCGAATCATAGGCTGATTTTCCTTCCTAGGCTTAAGGTTTGAGTTAGGCCTAGGGTTAGTGTTCTTTTAACCAGAAAGCCCTGAGTTCCAAGAACACAGCAGCTGCGAAGGACTACCCAAGAAGAGCGCAGAAGTGCCTCAACATGCCTGCCTCCACAGCTTTTTCCTTGGGGACGTCCCGAAACGAAGGCTGATTTAGAAGCCTCCAGTTTGGGCTAAAGTTGTGGTTTTTTACACCAGGAAGCCCTGTGCTCCAAGCACACTGCAGCTGTGAAAGGCATCCCAAGGGGAGCGCAAAAGTGCCACAACATGGCTGTCTCCACAGCTTTTCCCTTGGGATAATTCCTAAACCCAGGCTGATTTAAATGACCAGTGTTACGGTTAGGGTTAGGGTTACGCCTAGGTGTAGAGCTTTTTAAACCAGCAAGCTCTGAGCTCCAGGCACACGGCAGCTGCGAAAGGCATCCCAAGGGGAGCACAAAAGTGCCAGAAAATGGCTGCCTCCACACGTTTTCATTGGCACCATTGCTAAGCCTAGGCTGAATCACCTGCCTCCAGTCTCAGCTAGGGACATGGTTTTTTAAACCAGGAAGCCCTGAGCTCCAGGCACACGGCAGCTGTGAAAGGCATCCCAAGGGGAGTACAAAAGTGCAACAACATGGCAGCTTTCACAGCTTTTTCCTTGGCACCATCCCTATACCTAGGCTGATTTATCTGCCTAGGGTTAGGGTTAGGGCTCAGCCTAGGGCAAGGATTTTTATAACCAGGAAGCCCTGAGTTCCAGGCTTACTGCATCTGCCAAAGGCATCCCAAAGGGAGCGCAGAAGTGCCACAACATGGCTGCTTTCACAGCTTTTTCCTTAGGAAGAACCCTAATACCCGGCTGATTTACCTTCCTAGGGTTACTGTTAGGCTTAGGCCTAGGACTTTTAAAACCAGGAAGCCCTGTGCTCCAGGCACACTGCAGCTGTTAAAGGCATCCCAAGGGGAGCGCAAAAGTGACACAACTTGGCTGTCTCCACAGCTTTTCCCTTGGGATAATTTCTAAACCCAGGCTGATTTAAATGACCAGTGTTACGGTTAGGGTTTGGGTTACGCCTAGGTGTAGAGCTTTTTAAACCAGCAAGCTCTGAGCTCCAGGCACACGGCAGCCGCCAAATGCATCCCAAGGGGAGCACAAAAGTGCCAGAAAATGGCTGCCTCCACACGTTTTCATTGGCACCATTGCTAAGCCTAGGCTGAATCACCTGCCTCCAGTCTCAGCTAGGGACATGGTTTTTTAAACCAGGAAGCCCTGAGCTCCAGGCACTTGGCAGCTGTGAAAGGCATCCCAAGGGGAGTACAAAAGTGCAACAACATGGCAGCTTTCACAGCTTTTTCCTTGGCACCATCCCTATACCTAGGCTGATTTATCTGCCTAGGGTTAGGGTTAGGGCTCAGCCAAGGGCAAGGATTTTTATAACCAGGAAGCCCTGAGTTCCAGGCTTACTGCATCTGCCAAAGGCATCCCAAAGGGAGCGCAGAAGTGCCACAACATGGCTGCTTTCACAGCTTTTTCCTTAGGAAGAACCCTAATACCCGGCTGATTTACCTTCCTAGGGTTACTGTTAGGCTTAGGCCTAGGACTTTTAAAACCAGGAAGCCCTGTGCTCCAGGCACACTGCAGCTGTGAAAGGCATCCCAAGGGGAGCGCAAAAGTGACACAACTTGGCTGCCTCCACTGCTATTTCCATGAGACCATCCCGAATCATAGGCTGATTTTCCTTCCTAGGCTTAAGGTTTGAGTTAGGCCTAGGGTTAGTGTTCTTTTAACCAGAAAGCCCTGAGTTCCAAGAACACAGCAGCTGCGAAGGACTACCCAAGAAGAGCACAGAAGTGCCTCAACATGCCTGCCTCCACAGCTTTTTCCTTGGGGACGTCCCGAAACGAAGGCTGATTTAGAAGCCTCCAGTTTGGGCTAAAGTTGTGGTTTTTTACACCAGGAAGCCCTGTGCTCCAAGCACACTGCAGCTGTGAAAGGCATCCCAAGGGGAGCACAAAAGTGCCACAACATGGCTGTCTCCACAGCTTTTCCCTTGGGATAATTCCTAAACCCAGGCTGATTTAAATGACCAGTGTTACGGTTAGGGTTAGGGTTACGCCTAGGTGTAGAGCTTTTTAAACCAGCAAGCTCTGAGCTCCAGGCACACGGCAGCTGCGAAAGGCATCCCAAGGGGAGCACAAAAGTGCCAGAAAATGGCTGCCTCCACACGTTTTCATTGGCACCATTGCTAAGCCTAGGCTGAATCACCTGCCTCCAGTCTCAGCTAGGGACATGGATTTTTAAACCAGGAAGCCCTGAGCTCCAGGCACACGACAGCTGTGAAAGGCATCCCAAGGGGAGTACAAAAGTGCAACAACATGGCAGCTTTCACAGCTTTTTCCTTGGCACCATCCCTATACCTAGGCTGATTTATCTGCCTAGGGTTAGGGTTAGGGCTCAGCCTAGGGCAAGGATTTTTTTAAGCAGGAAGCCCTGAGTTCCAGGCTTACTGCATCTGCCAAAGGCATCCCAAAGGGAGCGCAGAAGTGCCACAACATGGCTGCTTTCACAGCTTTTTCCTTAGGAAGAACCCTAATACCCGGCTGATTTACCTTCCTAGGGTTACTGTTAGGCTTAGGCCGAGGACTTTTAAAACCAGGATGCCCGGTGCTCCAGGCACACTGCAGCTGTTAAAGGCATCCCAAGGGGAGCGCAAAAGTGACACAACTTGGCTGCCTCCACTGCTATTTCCATGAGACCATCCCGAATCATAGGCTGATTTTCCTTCCTAGGCTTAAGGTTTGAGTTAGGCCTAGGGTTAGTGTTCCTTTAACCAGAAAGCCCTGAGTTCCAAGAACACAGCAGCTGCGAAGGACTACCCAAGAAGAGCGCAGAAGTGCCTCAACATGCCTGCCTCCACAGCATTTTCCTTGGGGACGTCCCAAAACGAAGGCTGATTTCGAAGCCTCCAGTTTGGGCTAAAGTTGTGGTTTTGTAAACCAGGAAGCCCTGTGCTCCAAGCACACTGCAGCTGTGAAAGGCATCCCAAGGGGAGCGCAAAAGTGCCACAACATGGCTGTCTCCACAGCTTTTCCCTTGGGATAATTCGTAAACCCAGGCTGATTTAAATGACCAGTGTTACGGTTAGGGTTAGGGTTACGCCTAGGTGTAGAGCTTTTTAAACCAGCAAGCTCTGAGCTCCAGGCACACGGCAGCTGCGAAAGGCATCCCAAGGGGAGCACAAAAGTGCCAGAAAATGGCTGCCTCCACACGTTTTCATTGGCACCATTGCTAAGCCTAGGCTGAATCACCTGCCTCCAGTCTCAGCTAGGGACATGGTTTTTTAAACCAGGAAGCCCTGAGCTCCAGGCACACGGCAGCTGTGAAAGGCATCCCAAGGGGAGTACAAAAGTGCAACAACATGGCAGCTTTCACAGCTTTTTCCTTGGCACCATCCCTATACCTAGGCTGATTTATCTGCCTAGGGTTAGGGTTGGGGCTCAGCCAAGGGCAAGGATTTTTATAACCAGGAAGCCCTGAGTTCCAGGCTTACTGCATCTGCCAAAGGCATCCCAAAGGGAGCGCAGAAGTGCCACAACATGGCTGCTTTCACAGCTTTTTCCTTAGGAAGAACCCTAATACCCGGCTGATTTACCTTCCTAGGGTTACTGTTAGGCTTAGGCCTAGGACTTTTAAAACCAGGAAGCCCTGTGCTCCAGGCACACTGCAGCTGTGAAAGGCATCCCAAGGGGAGCGCAAAAGTGACACAACTTGGCTGCCTCCACTGCTATTTCCATGAGACCATCCCGAATCATAGGCTGATTTTCCTTCCTAGGCTTAAGGTTTGAGTTAGGCCTAGGGTTAGTGTTCTTTTAACCAGAAAGCCCTGAGTTCCAAGAACACAGCAGCTGCGAAGGACTACCCAAGAAGAGCGCAGAAGTGCCTCAACATGCCTGCCTCCACAGCTTTTTCCTTGGGGACATCCCGAAACGAAGGCTGATTTAGAAGCCTCCAGTTTGGGCTAAAGTTGTGGTTTTTTACACCAGGAAGCCCTGTGCTCCAAGCACACTGCAGCTGTGAAAGGCATCCCAAGGGGAGCGCAAAAGTGCCACAACATGGCTGTCTCCACAGCTTTTCCCTTGGGATAATTCCTAAACCCAGGCTGATTTAAATGACCAGTGTTACGGTTAGGGTTAGGGTTACGCCTAGGTGTAGAGCTTTTTAAACCAGCAAGCTCTGAGCTCCAGGCACACGGCAGCTGCGAAAGGCATCCCAAGGGGAGCACAAAAGTGCCAGAAAATGGCTGCCTCCACACGTTTTCATTGGCACCATTGCTAAGCCTAGGCTGAATCACCTGCCTCCAGTCTCAGCTAGGGACATGGTTTTTTAAACCAGGAAGCCCTGAGCTCCAGGCACACGGCAGCTGTGAAAGGCATCCCAAGGGGAGTACAAAAGTGCAACAACATGGCAGCTTTCACAGCTTTTTCCTTGGCACCATCCCTATACCTAGGCTGATTTATCTGCCTAGGGTTAGGGTTAGGGCTCAGCCTAGGGCAAGGATTTTTATAACCAGGAAGCCCTGAGTTCCAGGCTTACTGCATCTGCCAAAGGCATCCCAAAGGGAGCGCAGAAGTGCCACAACATGGCTGCTTTCACAGCTTTTTCCTTAGGAAGAACCCTAATACCCGGCTGATTTACCTTCCTAGGGTTACTGTTAGGCTTAGGCCTAGGACTTTTAAAACCAGGAAGCCCTGTGCTCCAGGCACACTGCAGCTGTTAAAGGCATCCCAAGGGGAGCGCAAAAGTGACACAACTTGGCTGTCTCCACAGCTTTTCCCTTGGGATAATTTCTAAACCCAGGCTGATTTAAATGACCAGTGTTACGGTTAGGGTTAGTGTTACGCCTAGGTGTAGAGCTTTTTAAACCAGCAAGCTCTGAGCTCCAGGCACACGGCAGCCGCCAAATGCATCCCAAGGGGAGCACAAAAGTGCCAGAAAATGGCTGCCTCCACACGTTTTCATTGGCACCATTGCTAAGCCTAGGCTGGATCACCTGCCTCCAGTCTCAGCTAGGGACATGGTTTTTTAAACCAGGAAGCCCTGAGCTCCAGGCACACGGCAGCTGTGAAAGGCATCCCAAGGGGAGTACAAAAGTGCAACAACATGGCAGCTTTCACAGCTTTTTCCTTGGCACCATCCCTATACCTAGGCTGATTTATCTGCCTAGGGTTAGGGTTGGGGCTCAGCCAAGGGCAAGGATTTTTATAACCAGGAAGCCCTGAGTTCCAGGCTTACTGCATCTGCCAAAGGCATCCCAAAGGGAGCGCAGAAGTGCCACAACATGGCTGCTTTCACAGCTTTTTCCTTAGGAAGAACCCTAATACCCGGCTGATTTACCTTCCTAGGGTTACTGTTAGGCTTAGGCCTAGGACTTTTAAAACCAGGAAGCCCTGTGCTCCAGGCACACTGCAGCTGTTAAAGGCATCCCAAGGGGAGCGCAAAAGTGACACAACTTGGCTGTCTCCACAGCTTTTCCCTTGGGATAATTTCTAAACCCAGGCTGATTTAAATGACCAGTGTTACGGTTAGGGTTAGGGTTACGCCTAGGTGTAGAGCTTTTTAAACCAGCAAGCTCTGAGCTCCAGGCACACGGCAGCCGCCAAATGCATCCCAAGGGGAGCACAAAAGTGCCAGAAAATGGCTGCCTCCACACGTTTTCATTGGCACCATTGCTAAGCCTAGGCTGAATCACCTGCCTCCAGTCTCAGCTAGGGACATGGTTTTTTAAACCAGGAAGCCCTGAGCTCCAGGCACACGGCAGCTGTGAAAGGCATCCCAAGGGGAGTACAAAAGTGCAACAACATGGCAGCTTTCACAGCTTTTTCCTTGGCACCATCCCTATACCTAGGCTGATTTATCTGCCTAGGGTTAGGGTTAGGGCTCAGCCAAGGGCAAGGATTTTTTTAACCAGGAAGCCCTGAGTTCCAGGCTTACTGCATCTGCCAAAGGCATCCCAAAGGGAGCGCAGAAGTGCCACAACATGGCTGCTTTCACAGCTTTTTCCTTAGGAAGAACCCTAATTCCCGGCTGATTTACCTTCCTAGGGTTACTGTTAGGCTTAGGCCTAGGACTTTTAAAACCAGGAAGCCCTGTGCTCCAGGCACACTGCAGCTGTTAAAGGCATCCCAAGGGGAGCGCAAAAGTGACACAACTTGGCTGCCTCCACTGCTATTTCCATGAGACCATCCCAAATCATAGGCTGATTTTCCTTCCTAGGCTTAAGGTTTGAGTTAGGCCTAGGGTTAGTGTTCTTTTAACCAGAAAGCCCTGAGTTCCAAGAACACAGCAGCTGCGAAGGACTACCCAAGAAGAGCGCAGAAGTGCCTCAACATGCCTGCCTGCACAGCTTTTTCCTTGGGGACGTCCCGAAACGAAGGCTGATTTAGAAGCCTCCAGTTTGGGCTAAAGTTGTGGTTTTTTACACCAGGAAGCCCTGTGCTCCAAGCACACTGCAGCTGTGAAAGGCATCCCAAGGGGAGTGCAAAAGTGCCACAACATGGCTGTCTCCACAGCTTTTCCCTTGGGATAATTCCTAAACCCAGGCTGATTTAAATGACCAGTGTTACGGTTAGGGTTAGGGTTACGCCTAGGTGTAGAGCTTTTTAAACCAGCAAGCTCTGAGCTCCAGGCACACGGCAGCTGCGAAAGGCATCCCAAGGGGAGCACAAAAGTGCCAGAAAATGGCTGCCTCCACACGTTTTCATTGGCACCATTGCTAAGCCTAGGCTGAATCACCTGCCTCCAGTCTCAGCTAGGGACATGGTTTTTTAAACCAGGAAGCCCTGAGCTCCAGGCACACGGCAGCTGTGAAAGGCATCCCAAGGGGAGTACAAAAGTGCAACAACATGGCAGCTTTCACAGCTTCTTCCTTGGCACCATCCCTATACCTAGGCTGATTTATCTGCCTAGGGTTAGGGTTAGGGCTCAGCCTAGGGCAAGGATTTTTATAACCAGGAAGCCCTGAGTTCCAGGCTTACTGCATCTGCCAAAGGCATCCCAAAGGGAGCGCAGAAGTGCCACAACATGGCTGCTTTCACAGCTTTTTCCTTAGGAAGAACCCTAATACCCGGCTGATTTACCTTCCTAGGGTTACTGTTAGGCTTAGGCCTAGGACTTTTAAAACCAGGAAGCCCTGTGCTCCAGGCACACTGCAGCTGTTAAAGGCATCCCAAGGGGAGCGCAAAAGTGACACAACTTGGCTGTCTCCACAGCTTTTCCCTTGGGATAATTTCTAAACCCAGGCTGATTTAAATGACCAGTGTTACGGTTAGGGTTAGGGTTACGCCTAGGTGTAGAGCTTTTTAAACCAGCAAGCTCTGAGCTCCAGGCACACGGCAGCCGCCAAATGCATCCCAAGGGGAGCACAAAAGTGCCAGAAAATGGCTGCCTCCACACGTTTTCATTGGCACCATTGCTAAGCCTAGGCTGGATCACCTGCCTCCAGTCTCAGCTAGGGACATGGTTTTTTAAACCAGGAAGCCCTGAGCTCCAGGCACACGGCAGCTGTGAAAGGCATCCCAAGGGGAGTACAAAAGTGCAACAACATGGCAGCTTTCACAGCTTTTTCCTTGGCACCATCCCTATACCTAGGCTGATTTATCTGCCTAGGGTTAGGGTTGGGGCTCAGCCAAGGGCAAGGATTTTTATAACCAGGAAGCCCTGAGTTCCAGGCTTACTGCATCTGCCAAAGGCATCCCAAAGGGAGCGCAGAAGTGCCACAACATGGCTGCTTTCACAGCTTTTTCCTTAGGAAGAACCCTAATACCCGGCTGATTTACCTTCCTAGGGTTACTGTTAGGCTTAGGCCTAGGACTTTTAAAACCAGGAAGCCCTGTGCTCCAGGCACACTGCAGCTGTGAAAGGCATCCCAAGGGGAGCGCAAAAGTGACACAACTTGGCTGTCTCCACAGCTTTTCCCTTGGGATAATTTCTAAACCCAGGCTGATTTAAATGACCAGTGTTACGGTTAGGGTTAGGGTTACGCCTAGGTGTAGAGCTTTTTAAACCAGCAAGCTCTGAGCTCCAGGCACACGGCAGCCGCCAAATGCATCCCAAGGGGAGCACAAAAGTGCCAGAAAATGGCTGCCTCCACACGTTTTCATTGGCACCATTGCTAAGCCTAGGCTGAATCACCTGCCTCCAGTCTCAGCTAGGGACATGGTTTTTTAAACCAGGAAGCCCTGAGCTCCAGGCACACGGCAGCTGTGAAAGGCATCCCAAGGGGAGTACAAAAGTGCAACAACATGGCAGCTTTCACAGCTTTTTCCTTGGCACCATCCCTATACCTAGGCTGATTTATCTGCCTAGGGTTAGGGTTAGGGCTCAGCCAAGGGCAAGGATTTTTTTAACCAGGAAGCCCTGAGTTCCAGGCTTACTGCATCTGCCAAAGGCATCCCAAAGGGAGCGCAGAAGTGCCACAACATGGCTGCTTTCACAGCTTTTTCCTTAGGAAGAACCCTAATTCCCGGCTGATTTACCTTCCTAGGGTTACTGTTAGGCTTAGGCCTAGGACTTTTAAAACCAGGAAGCCCTGTGCTCCAGGCACACTGCAGCTGTTAAAGGCATCCCAAGGGGAGCGCAAAAGTGACACAACTTGGCTGCCTCCACTGCTATTTCCATGAGACCATCCCAAATCATAGGCTGATTTTCCTTCCTAGGCTTAAGGTTTGAGTTAGGCCTAGGGTTAGTGTTCTTTTAACCAGAAAGCCCTGAGTTCCAAGAACACAGCAGCTGCGAAGGACTACCCAAGAAGAGCGCAGAAGTGCCTCAACATGCCTGCCTGCACAGCTTTTTCCTTGGGGACGTCCCGAAACGAAGGCTGATTTAGAAGCCTCCAGTTTGGGCTAAAGTTGTGGTTTTTTACACCAGGAAGCCCTGTGCTCCAAGCACACTGCAGCTGTGAAAGGCATCCCAAGGGGAGTGCAAAAGTGCCACAACATGGCTGTCTCCACAGCTTTTCCCTTGGGATAATTCCTAAACCCAGGCTGATTTAAATGACCAGTGTTACGGTTAGGGTTAGGGTTACGCCTAGGTGTAGAGCTTTTTAAACCAGCAAGCTCTGAGCTCCAGGCACACGGCAGCTGCGAAAGGCATCCCAAGGGGAGCACAAAAGTGCCAGAAAATGGCTGCCTCCACACGTTTTCATTGGCACCATTGCTAAGCCTAGGCTGAATCACCTGCCTCCAGTCTCAGCTAGGGACATGGTTTTTTAAACCAGGAAGCCCTGAGCTCCAGGCACACGGCAGCTGTGAAAGGCATCCCAAGGGGAGTACAAAAGTGCAACAACATGGCAGCTTTCACAGCTTTTTCCTTGGCACCATCCCTATACCTAGGCTGATTTATCTGCCTAGGGTTAGGGTTAGGGCTCAGCCTAGGGCAAGGATTTTTTTAAGCAGGAAGCCCTGAGTTCCAGGCTTACTGCATCTGCCAAAGGCATCCCAAAGGGAGCGCAGAAGTGCCACAACATGGCTGCTTTCACAGCTTTTTCCTTAGGAAGAACCCTAATTCCCGGCTGATTTACCTTCCTAGGGTTACTGTTAGGCTTAGGCCTAGGACTTTTAAAACCAGGAAGCCCTGTGCTCCAGGCACACTGCAGCTGTTAAAGGCATCCCAAGGGGAGCACAAAAGTGACACAACTTGGCTGCCTCCACTGCTATTTCCATGAGACCATCCCAAATCATAGGCTGATTTTCCTTCCTAGGCTTAAGGTTTGAGTTAGGCCTAGGGTTAGTGTTCTTTTAACCAGAAAGCCCTGAGTTCCAAGAACACAGCAGCTGCGAAGGACTACCCAAGAAGAGCGCAGAAGTGCCTCAACATGCCTGCCTCCACAGCTTTTTCCTTGGGGACGTCCCGAAACGAAGGCTGATTTCGAAGCCTCCAGTTTGGGCTAAAGTTGTGGTTTTTTAAACCAGGAAGCCCTGTGCTCCAAGCACACTGCAGCTGTGAAAGGCATCCCAAGGGGAGCGCAAAAGTGCCACAACATGGCTGTCTCCACAGCTTTTCCCTTGGGATAATTCCTAAACCCAGGCTGCTTTAAATGACCAGTGTTACGGTTAGGGTTAGGGTTACGCCTAGGTGTAGAGCTTTTTAAACCAGCAAGCTCTGAGCTCCAGGCACACGGCAGCTGCGAAAGGCATCCCAAGGGGAGCACAAAAGTGCCAGAAAATGGCTGCCTCCACACGTTTTCATTGGCACCATTGCTAAGCCTAGGCTGAATCACCTGCCTCCAGTCTCAGCTAGGGACATGGTTTTTTAAACCAGGAAGCCCTGAGCTCCAGGCACACGGCAGCTGTGAAAGGCATCCCAAGGGGAGTACAATAGTGCAACAACATGGCAGCTTTCACAGCTTTTTCCTTGGCACCATCCCTATACCTAGGCTGATTTATCTGCCTAGGGTTAGGGTTAGGGCTCAGCCTAGGGCAAGGATTTTTTTAACCAGGAAGCCCTGAGTTCCAGGCTTACTGCATCTGCCAAAGGCATCCCAAAGGGAGCGCAGAAGTGCCACAACATGGCTGCTTTCACAGCTTTTTCCTTAGGAAGAACCCTAATACCCGGCTGATTTACCTTCCTAGGGTTACTGTTAGGCTTAGGCCTAGGACTTTTAAAACCAGGAAGCCCTGTGCTCCAGGCACACTGCAGCTGTTAAAGGCATCCCAAGGGGAGCGCAAAAGTGACACAACTTGGCTGCCTCCACTGCTATTTCCATGAGACCATCCCAAATCATAGGCTGATTTTCCTTCCTAGGCTTAAGGTTTGAGTTAGGCCTAGGGTTAGTGTTCTTTTAACCAGAAAGCCCTGAGTTCCAAGAACACAGCAGCTGCGAAGGACTACCCAAGAAGAGCGCAGAAGTGCCTCAACATGCCTGCCTCCACAGCTTTTTCCTTGGGGACGTCCCGAAACGAAGGCTGATTTCGAAGCCTCCAGTTTGGGCTAAAGTTGTGGTTTTTAAAAGCAGGAAGCCCTGTGCTCCAAGCACACTGCAGCTGTGAAAGGCATCCCAAGGGGAGCGCAAAAGTGCCACAACATGGCTGTCTCCACAGCTTTTCCCTTGGGATAATTCCTAAACCCAGGCTGATTTAAATGACCAGTGTTACGGTTAGGGTTAGGGTTACGCCTAGGTGTAGAGCTTTTTAAACCAGCAAGCTCTGAGCTCCAGGCACACGGCAGCTGCGAAAGGCATCCCAAGGGGAGCACAAAAGTGCCAGAAAATGGCTGCCTCCACACGTTTTCATTGGCACCATTGCTAAGCCTAGGCTGAATCACCTGCCTCCAGTCTCAGCTAGGGACATGGTTTTTTAAACCAGGAAGCCCTGAGCTCCAGGCACACGGCAGCTGTGAAAGGCATCCCAAGGGGAGTACAAAAGTGCAACAACATGGCAGCTTTCACAGCTTTTTCCTTGGCACCATCCCTATACCTAGGCTGATTTATCTGCCTAGGGTTAGGGTTAGGGCTCAGCCAAGGGCAAGGATTTTTTTAACCAGGAAGCCCTGAGTTCCAGGCTTACTGCATCTGCCAAAGGCATCCCAAAGGGAGCGCAGAAGTGCCACAACATGGCTGCTTTCACAGCTTTTTCCTTAGGAAGAACCCTAATACCCGGCTGATTTACCTTCCTAGGGTTACTGTTAGGCTTAGGCCTAGGACTTTTAAAACTAGGAAGCCCTGTGCTCCAGGCACACTGCAGCTGTTAAAGGCATCCCAAGGGGAGCGCAAAAATGACACAACTTGGCTGCCTCCACAGCTATTTCCATGAGACCATCCCGAATCATAGGCTGATTATCCTTCCTAGGCTTAAGGTTTGAGTTAGGCCTAGGGTTAGTGTTCTTTTAACCAGAAAGCCCTGAGTTCCAAGAACACAGCAGCTGCGAAGGACTACCCAAGAAGAGCGCAGAAGTGCCACAACATGCTTGCCTCCACAGCTTTTTCCTTGGGGACGCCCTGAAACGAAGGCTGATTTAGAAGCCTCCAGTTTGGGCTAAAGTTGTGGTTTTTTAAACCAGGAAGCCCTGTGCTCCAAGCACACTGCAGCTGTGAAAGGCATCCCAAGGGGAGCGCAAATGTGCCACAACATGGCTGTCTCCACAGCTTTTCCCTTGGGATAATTCCTAAACCCAGGCTGATTTAAATGACCAGTGTTACGGTTAGGGTTAGGGTTACGCCTAGGTGTAGAGCTTTTTAAACCAGCAAGCTCTGAGCTCCAGGCACACGGCAGCTGCGAAAGGCATCCCAAGGGGAGCACAAAAGTGCCAGAAAATGGCTGCCTCCACACGTTTTCATTGGCACCATTGCTAAGCCTAGGCTGAATCACCTGCCTCCAGTCTCAGCTAGGGACATTGTTTTTTAAACCAGGAAGCCCTGAGCTCCAGGCACACGGCAGCTGTGAAAGGCATCCCAAGGGGAGTACAAAAGTGCAACAACATGGCAGCTTTCACAGCTTTTTCCTTGGCACCATCCCTATACCTAGGCTGATTTATCTGCCTAGGGTTAGGGTTAGGGCTCAGCCTAGGGCTAGGATTTTTTTAACCAGGAAGCCCTGAGTTCCAGGCTTACTGCATCTGACAAAGGCATCCCAAAGGGAGCGCAGAAGTGCCACAACATGGCTGCTTTCACAGCTTTTTCCTTAGGAAGAACCCTAATTCCCGGCTGATTTACCTTCCTAGGGTTACTGTTAGGCTTAGGCCTAGGACTTTTAAAACCAGGAAGCCCTGTGCTCCAGGCACACTGCAGCTGTTAAAGGCATCCCAAGGGGAGCGCAAAAGTGACACAACTTGGCTGCCTCCACTGCTATTTCCATGAGACCATCCCAAATCATAGGCTGATTTTCCTTCCTAGGCTTAAGGTTTGAGTTAGGCCTAGGGTTAGTGTTCTTTTAACCAGAAAGCCCTGAGTTCCAAGAACACAGCAGCTGCGAAGGACTACCCAAGAAGAGCGCAGAAGTGCCTCAACATGCCTGCCTCCACAGCTTTTTCCTTGGGGACGTCCCGAAACGAAGGCTGATTTCGAAGCCTCCAGTTTGGGCTAAAGTTGTGGTTTTTTAAACCAGGAAGCCCTGTGCTCCAAGCACACTGCAGCTGTGAAAGGCATCCCAAGGGGAGCGCAAAAGTGCCACAACATGGCTGTCTCCACAGCTTTTCCCTTGGGATAATTCCTAAACCCAGGCTGATTTAAATGACCAGTGTTACGGTTAGGGTTAGGGTTACGCCTAGGTGTAGAGCTTTTTAAACCAGCAAGCTCTGAGCTCCAGGCACACGGCAGCTGCGAAATGCATCCCAAGGGGAGCACAAAAGTGCCAGAAAATGGCTGCCTCCACACGTTTTCATTGGCACCATTGCTAAGCCTAGGCTGAATCACCTGCCTCCAGTCTCAGCTAGGGACATGGTTTTTTAAACCAGGAAGCCCTGAGCTCCAGGCACTTGGCAGCTGTGAAAGGCATCCCAAGGGGAGTACAAAAGTGCAACAACATGGCAGCTTTCACAGCTTTTTCCTTGGCACCATCCCTATACCTAGGCTGATTTATCTGCCTAGGGTTAGGGTTAGGGCTCAGCCAAGGGCAAGGATTTTTTTAACCAGGAAGCCCTGAGTTCCAGGCTTACTGCATCTGCCAAAGGCATCCCAAAGGGAGCGCAGAAGTGCCACAACATGGCTGCTTTCACAGCTTTTTCCTTAGGAAGAACCCTAATACCCGGCTGATTTACCTTCCTAGGGTTACTGTTAGGCTTAGGCCTAGGACTTTTAAAACCAGGAAGCCCTGTGCTCCAGGCACACTGCAGCTGTTAAAGGCATCCCAAGGGGAGCGCAAAAGTGACACAACTTGGCTGCCTCCACTGCTATTTCCATGAGACCATCCCAAATCATAGGCTGATTTTCCTTCCTAGGCTTAAGGTTTGAGTTAGGCCTAGGGTTAGTGTTCTTTTAACCAGAAAGCCCTGAGTTCCAAGAACACAGCAGCTGCGAAGGACTACCCAAGAAGAGCGCAGAAGTGCCTCAACATGCCTGCCTCCACAGCTTTTTCCTTGGGGACGTCCCGAAACGAAGGCTGATTTAGAAGCCTCCAGTTTGGGCTAAAGTTGTGGTTTTTTAAACCAGGAAGCCCTGTGCTCCAAGCACACTGCAGCTGTGAAAGGCATCCCAAGGGGAGCGCAAAAGTGCCACAACATGGCTGTCTCCACAGCTTTTCCCTTGGGATAATTCCTAAACCCAGGCTGATTTAAATGACCAGTGTTACGGTTACGGTTAGGGTTACGCCTAGGTGTAGAGCTTTTTAAACCAGCAAGCTCTGAGCTCCAGGCACACGGCAGCTGCGAAAGGCATCCCAAGGGGAGCACAAAAGTGCCAGAAAATGGCTGCCTCCACACGTTTTCATTGGCACCATTGCTAAGCCTAGGCTGAATCACCTGCCTCCAGTCTCAGCTAGGGACATTGTTTTTTAAACCAGGAAGCCCTGAGCTCCAGGCACACGGCAGCTGTGAAAGGCATCCCAAGGGGAGTACAAAAGTGCAACAACATGGCAGCTTTCACAGCTTTTTCCTTGGCACCATCCCTATACCTAGGCTGATTTATCTGCCTAGGGTTAGGGTTAGGGCTCAGCCTAGGGCTAGGATTTTTTTAACCAGGAAGCCCTGAGTTCCAGGCTTACTGCATCTGCCAAAGGCATCCCAAAGGGAGCGCAGAAGTGCCACAACATGGCTGCTTTCACAGCTTTTTCCTTAGGAAGAACCCTAATACCCGGCTGATTTACCTTCCTAGGGTTACTGTTAGGCTTCGGCCTAGGACTTTTAAAACCAGGAAGCCCTGTGCTCCAGGCACACTGCAGCTGTTAAAGGCATCCCAAGGGGAGCGCAAAAGTGACACAACTTGGCTGCCTCCACTGCTATTTCCATGAGACCATCCCGAATCATAGGCTGATTTTCCTTCCTAGGCTTAAGGTTTGAGTTAGGCCTAGGGTTAGTGTTCTTTTAACCAGAAAGCCCTGAGTTCTAAGAACACAGCAGCTGCGAAGGACTACCCAAGAAGAGCGCAGAAGTGCCTCAACATGCCTGCCTCCACAGCTTTTTCCTTGGGGACGTCCCGAAACGAAGGCTGATTTAGAAGCCTCCAGTTTGGGCTAAAGTTGTGGTTTTTTAAACCAGGAAGCCCTGTGCTCCAAGCACACTGCAGCTGTGAAAGGCATCCCAAGGCGAGCGCAAAAGTGCCACAACATGGCTGTCTCCACAGCTTTTCCCTTGGGATAATTCCTAAACCCAGGCTGATTTAAATGACCAGTGTTACGGTTAGGGTTAGGGTTACGCCTAGGTGTAGAGCTTTTTAAACCAGCAAGCTCTGAGCTCCAGGCACACGGCAGCTGCGAAAGGCATCCCAAGGGGAGCACAAAAGTGCCAGAAAATGGCTGCCTCCACACGTTTTCATTGGCACCATTGCTAAGCCTAGGCTGAATCACCTGCCTCCAGTCTCAGCTAGGGACATTGTTTTTTAAACCAGGAAGCCCTGAGCTCCAGGCACACGGCAGCTGTGAAAGGCATCCCAAGGGGAGTACAAAAGTGCAACAACATGGCAGCTTTCACAGCTTTTTCCTTGGCACCATCCCTATACCTAGGCTGATTTATCTGCCTAGGGTTAGGGTTAGGGCTCAGCCTAGGGCTAGGATTTTTTTAACCAGGAAGCCCTGAGTTCCAGGCTTACTGCATCTGCCAAAGGCATCCCAAAGGGAGCGCAGAAGTGCCACAACATGGCTGCTTTCACAGCTTTTTCCTTAGGAAGAACCCTAATACCCGGCTGATTTACCTTCCTAGGGTTACTGTTAGGCTTCGGCCTAGGACTTTTAAAACCAGGAAGCCCTGTGCTCCAGGCACACTGCAGCTGTTAAAGGCATCCCAAGGGGAGCGCAAAAGTGACACAACTTGGCTGCCTCCACTGCTATTTCCATGAGACCATCCCGAATCATAGGCTGATTTTCCTTCCTAGGCTTAAGGTTTGAGTTAGGCCTAGGGTTAGTGTTCTTTTAACCAGAAAGCCCTGAGTTCTAAGAACACAGCAGCTGCGAAGGACTACCCAAGAAGAGCGCAGAAGTGCCTCAACATGCCTGCCTCCACAGCTTTTTCCTTGGGGACGTCCCGAAACGAAGGCTGATTTAGAAGCCTCCAGTTTGGGCTAAAGTTGTGGTTTTTTACACCAGGAAGCCCTGTGCTCCAAGCACACTGCAGCTGTGAAAGGCATCCCAAGGGGAGCGCAAAAGTGCCAACACATGGCTGTCTCCACAGCTTTTCCCTTGGGATAATTCCTAAACCCAGGCTGATTTAAATGACCAGTGTTACGGTTAGGGTTAGGGTTACGCCTAGGTGTAGAGCTTTTTAAACCAGCAAGCTCTGAGCTCCAGGCACACGGCAGCTGCGAAAGGCATCCCAAGGGGAGCACAAAAGTGCCAGAAAATGGCTGCCTCCACACGTTTTCATTGGCACCATTGCTAAGCCTAGGCTGAATCACCTGCCTCCAGTCTCAGCTAGGGACATTGTTTTTTAAACCAGGAAGCCCTGAGCTCCAGGCACACGGCAGCTGTGAAAGGCATCCCAAGGGGAGTACAAAAGTGCAACAACATGGCAGCTTTCACAGCTTTTTCCTTGGCACCATCCCTATACCTAGGCTGATTTATCTGCCTAGGGTTAGGGTTAGGGCTCAGCCTAGGGCTAGGATTTTTTTAACCAGGAAGCCCTGAGTTCCAGGCTTACTGCATCTGCCAAAGGCATCCCAAAGGGAGCGCAGAAGTGCCACAACATGGCTGCTTTCACAGCTTTTTCCTTAGGAAGAACCCTAATTCCCGGCTGATTTACCTTCCTAGGGTTACTGTTAGGCTTAGGCCTAGGACTTTTAAAACCAGGAAGCCCTGTGCTCCAGGCACACTGCAGCTGTTAAAGGCATCCCAAGGGGAGCGCAAAAGTGACACAACTTGGCTGCCTCCACTGCTATTTCCATGAGACCATCCCAAATCATAGGCTGATTTTCCTTCCTAGGCTTAAGGTTTGAGTTAGGCCTAGGGTTAGTGTTCTTTTAACCAGAAAGCCCTGAGTTCCAAGAACACAGCAGCTGCGAAGGACTACCCAAGAAGAGCGCAGAAGTGCCTCAACATGCCTGCCTCCACAGCTTTTTCCTTGGGGACGTCCCGAAACGAAGGCTGATTTCGAAGCCTCCAGTTTGGGCTAAAGTTGTGGTTTTTTAAACCAGGAAGCCCTGTGCTCCAAGCACACTGCAGCTGTGAAAGGCATCCCAAGGGGAGTGCAAAAGTGCCACAACATGGCTGTGTCCACAGCTTTTCCCTTGGGATAATTCCTAAACCCAGGCTGATTTAAATGACCAGTGTTACGGTTAGGGTTAGGGTTACGCCTAGGTGTAGAGCTTTTTAAACCAGCAAGCTCTGAGCTCCAGGCACACGGCAGCTGCGAAAGGCATCCCAAGGGGAGCACAAAAGTGCCAGAAAATGGCTGCCTCCACACGTTTTCATTGGCACCATTGCTAAGCCTAGGCTGAATCACCTGCCTCCAGTCTCAGCTAGGGACATTGTTTTTTAAACCAGGAAGCCCTGAGCTCCAGGCACTTGGCAGCTGTGAAAGGCATCCCAAGGGGAGTACAAAAGTGCAACAACATGGCAGCTTTCACAGCTTTTTCCTTGGCACCATCCCTATACCTAGGCTGATTTATCTGCCTAGGGTTAGGGTTAGGGCTCAGCCTAGGGCTAGGATTTTTTTAACCAGGAAGCCCTGAGTTCCAGGCTTACTGCATCTGACAAAGGCATCCCAAAGGGAGCGCAGAAGTGCCACAACATGGCTGCTTTCACAGCTTTTTCCTTAGGAAGAACCCTAATTCCCGGCTGATTTACCTTCCTAGGGTTACTGTTAGGCTTAGGCCTAGGACTTTTAAAACCAGGAAGCCCTGTGCTCCAGGCACACTGCAGCTGTTAAAGGCATCCCAAGGGGAGCGCAAAAGTGACACAACTTGGCTGCCTCCACTGCTATTTCCATGAGACCATCCCAAATCATAGGCTGATTTTCCTTCCTAGGCTTAAGGTTTGAGTTAGGCCTAGGGTTAGTGTTCTTTTAACCAGAAAGCCCTGAGTTCCAAGAACACAGCAGCTGCGAAGGACTACCCAAGAAGAGCGCAGAAGTGCCTCAACATGCCTGCCTCCACAGCTTTTTCCTTGGGGACGTCCCGAAACGAAGGCTGATTTCGAAGCCTCCAGTTTGGGCTAAAGTTGTGGTTTTTTAAACCAGGAAGCCCTGTGCTCCAAGCACACTGCAGCTGTGAAAGGCATCCCAAGGGGAGCGCAAAAGTGCCACAACATGGCTGTCTCCACAGCTTTTCCCTTGGGATAATTCCTAAACCCAGGCTGATTTAAATGACCAGTGTTACGGTTAGGGTTAGGGTTACGCCTAGGTGTAGAGCTTTTTAAACCAGCAAGCTCTGAGCTCCAGGCACACGGCAGCTGCGAAATGCATCCCAAGGGGAGCACAAAAGTGCCAGAAAATGGCTGCCTCCACACGTTTTCATTGGCACCATTGCTAAGCCTAGGCTGAATCACCTGCCTCCAGTCTCAGCTAGGGACATGGTTTTTTAAACCAGGAAGCCCTGAGCTCCAGGCACTTGGCAGCTGTGAAAGGCATCCCAAGGGGAGTACAAAAGTGCAACAACATGGCAGCTTTCACAGCTTTTTCCTTGGCACCATCCCTATACCTAGGCTGATTTATCTGCCTAGGGTTAGTGTTAGGGCTCAGCCAAGGGCAAGGATTTTTTTAACCAGGAAGCCCTGAGTTCCAGGCTTACTGCATCTGCCAAAGGCATCCCAAAGGGAGCGCAGAAGTGCCACAACATGGCTGCTTTCACAGCTTTTTCCTTAGGAAGAACCCTAATACCCGGCTGATTTACCTTCCTAGGGTTACTGTTAGGCTTAGGCCTAGGACTTTTAAAACCAGGAAGCCCTGTGCTCCAGGCACACTGCAGCTGTTAAAGGCATCCCAAGGGGAGCGCAAAAGTGACACAACTTGGCTGCCTCCACTGCTATTTCCATGAGACCATCCCAAATCATAGGCTGATTTTCCTTCCTAGGCTTAAGGTTTGAGTTAGGCCTAGGGTTAGTGTTCCTTTAACCAGAAAGCCCTGAGTTCCAAGAACACAGCAGCTGCGAAGGACTACCCAAGAAGAGCGCAGAAGTGCCTCAACATGCCTGCCTCCACAGCTTTTTCCTTGGGGACGTCCCGAAATGAAGGCTGATTTAGAAGCCTCCAGTTTGGGCTAAAGTTGTGGTTTTTTAAACCAGGAAGCCCTGTGCTCCAAGCACACTGCAGCTGTGAAAGGCATCCCAAGGGGAGCGCAAAAGTGCCACAACATGGCTGTCTCCACAGCTTTTCCCTTGGGATAATTCCTAAACCCAGGCTGATTTAAATGACCAGTGTTACGGTTACGGTTAGGGTTACGCCTAGGTGTAGAGCTTTTTAAACCAGCAAGCTCTGAGCTCCAGGCACACGGCAGCTGCGAAAGGCATCCCAAGGGGAGCACAAAAGTGCCAGAAAATGGCTGCCTCCACACGTTTTCATTGGCACCATTGCTAAGCCTAGGCTGAATCACCTGCCTCCAGTCTCAGCTAGGGACATTGTTTTTTAAACCAGGAAGCCCTGAGCTCCAGGCACACGGCAGCTGTGAAAGGCATCCCAAGGGGAGTACAAAAGTGCAACAACATGGCAGCTTTCACAGCTTTTTCCTTGGCACCATCCCTATACCTAGGCTGATTTATCTGCCTAGGGTTAGGGTTAGGGCTCAGCCTAGGGCTAGGATTTTTTTAACCAGGAAGCCCTGAGTTCCAGGCTTACTGCATCTGCCAAAGGCATCCCAAAGGGAGCGCAGAAGTGCCACAACATGGCTGCTTTCACAGCTTTTTCCTTAGGAAGAACCCTAATACCCGGCTGATTTACCTTCCTAGGGTTACTGTTAGGCTTCGGCCTAGGACTTTTAAAACCAGGAAGCCCTGTGCTCCAGGCACACTGCAGCTGTTAAAGGCATCCCAAGGGGAGCGCAAAAGTGACACAACTTGGCTGCCTCCACTGCTATTTCCATGAGACCATCCCAAATCATAGGCTGATTTTCCTTCCTAGGCTTAAGGTTTGAGTTAGGCCTAGGGTTAGTGTTCTTTTAACCAGAAAGCCCTGAGTTCTAAGAACACAGCAGCTGCGAAGGACTACCCAAGAAGAGCGCAGAAGTGCCTCAACATGCCTGCCTCCACAGCTTTTTCCTTGGGGACGTCCCGAAACGAAGGCTGATTTAGAAGCCTCCAGTTTGGGCTAAAGTTGTGGTTTTTTAAACCAGGAAGCCCTGTGCTCCAAGCACACTGCAGCTGTGAAAGGCATCCCAAGGCGAGCGCAAAAGTGCCACAACATGGCTGTCTCCACAGCTTTTCCCTTGGGATAATTCCTAAACCCAGGCTGATTTAAATGACCAGTGTTACGGTTAGGGTTAGGGTTACGCCTAGGTGTAGAGCTTTTTAAACCAGCAAGCTCTGAGCTCCAGGCACACGGCAGCTGCGAAAGGCATCCCAAGGGGAGCACAAAAGTGCCAGAAAATGGCTGCCTCCACACGTTTTCATTGGCACCATTGCTAAGCCTAGGCTGAATCACCTGCCTCCAGTCTCAGCTAGGGACATTGTTTTTTAAACCAGGAAGCCCTGAGCTCCAGGCACACGGCAGCTGTGAAAGGCATCCCAAGGGGAGTACAAAAGTGCAACAACATGGCAGCTTTCACAGCTTTTTCCTTGGCACCATCCCTATACCTAGGCTGATTTATCTGCCTAGGGTTAGGGTTAGGGCTCAGCCTAGGGCTAGGATTTTTTTAACCAGGAAGCCCTGAGTTCCAGGCTTACTGCATCTGCCAAAGGCATCCCAAAGGGAGCGCAGAAGTGCCACAACATGGCTGCTTTCACAGCTTTTTCCTTAGGAAGAACCCTAATACCCGGCTGATTTACCTTCCTAGGGTTACTGTTAGGCTTCGGCCTAGGACTTTTAAAACCAGGAAGCCCTGTGCTCCAGGCACACTGCAGCTGTGAAAGGCATCCCAAGGGGAGCGCAAAAGTGACACAACTTGGCTGCCTCCACTGCTATTTCCATGAGACCATCCCGAATCATAGGCTGATTTTCCTTCCTAGGCTTAAGGTTTGAGTTAGGCCTAGGGTTAGTGTTCTTTTAACCAGAAAGCCCTGAGTTCTAAGAACACAGCAGCTGCGAAGGACTACCCAAGAAGAGCGCAGAAGTGCCTCAACATGCCTGCCTCCACAGCTTTTTCCTTGGGGACGTCCCGAAACGAAGGCTGATTTAGAAGCCTCCAGTTTGGGCTAAAGTTGTGGTTTTTTACACCAGGAAGCCCTGTGCTCCAAGCACACTGCAGCTGTGAAAGGCATCCCAAGGGGAGCGCAAAAGTGCCAACACATGGCTGTCTCCACAGCTTTTCCCTTGGGATAATTCCTAAACCCAGGCTGATTTAAATGACCAGTGTTACGGTTAGGGTTAGGGTTACGCCTAGGTGTAGAGCTTTTTAAACCAGCAAGCTCTGAGCTCCAGGCACACGGCAGCTGCGAAAGGCATCCCAAGGGGAGCACAAAAGTGCCAGAAAATGGCTGCCTCCACACGTTTTCATTGGCACCATTGCTAAGCCTAGGCTGAATCACCTGCCTCCAGTCTCAGCTAGGGACATTGTTTTTTAAACCAGGAAGCCCTGAGCTCCAGGCACACGGCAGCTGTGAAAGGCATCCCAAGGGGAGTACAAAAGTGCAACAACATGGCAGCTTTCACAGCTTTTTCCTTGGCACCATCCCTATACCTAGGCTGATTTATCTGCCTAGGGTTAGGGTTAGGGCTCAGCCTAGGGCTAGGATTTTTTTAAGCAGGAAGCCCTGAGTTCCAGGCTTACTGCATCTGCCAAAGGCATCCCAAAGGGAGCGCAGAAGTGCCACAACATGGCTGCTTTCACAGCTTTTTCCTTAGGAAGAACCCTAATACCCGGCTGATTTACCTTCCTAGGGTTACTGTTAGGCTTAGGCCTAGGACTTTTAAAACCAGGAAGCCCTGTGCTCCAGGCACACTGCAGCTGTTAAAGGCATCCCAAGGGGAGCGCAAAAGTGACACAACTTGGCTGCCTCCACTGCTATTTCCATGAGACCATCCCAAATCATAGGCTGATTTTCCTTCCTAGGCTTAAGGTTTGAGTTAGGCCTAGGGTTAGTGTTCTTTTAACCAGAAAGCCCTGAGTTCCAAGAACACAGCAGCTGCGAAGGACTACCCAAGAAGAGCGCAGAAGTGCCTCAACATGCCTGCCTCCACAGCTTTTTCCTTGGGGACGTCCCGAAACGAAGGCTGATTTCGAAGCCTCCAGTTTGGGCTAAAGTTGTGGTTTTTAAAAGCAGGAAGCCCTGTGCTCCAAGCACACTGCAGCTGTGAAAGGCATCCCAAGGGGAGCGCAAAAGTGCCACAACATGGCTGTCTCCACAGCTTTTCCCTTGGGATAATTCCTAAACCCAGGCTGATTTAAATGACCAGTGTTACGGTTAGGGTTAGGGTTACGCCTAGGTGTAGAGCTTTTTAAACCAGCAAGCTCTGAGCTCCAGGCACACGGCAGCTGTGAAATGCATCCCAAGGGGAGCACAAAAGTGCCAGAAAATGGCTGCCTCCACACGTTTTCATTGGCACCATTGCTAAGCCTAGGCTGAATCACCTGCCTCCAGTCTCAGCTAGGGACATTGTTTTTTAAACCAGGAAGCCCTGAGCTCCAGGCACACGGCAGCTGTGAAAGGCATCCCAAGGGGAGTACAAAAGTGCAACAACATGGCAGCTTTCACAGCTTTTTCCTTGGCACCATCCCTATACCTAGGCTGATTTATCTGCCTAGGGTTAGGGTTAGGGCTCAGCCAAGGGCTAGGATTTTTTTAACCAGGAAGCCCTGAGTTCCAGGCTTACTGCATCTGCCAAAGGCATCCCAAAGGGAGCGCAGAAGTGCCACAACATGGCTGCTTTCACAGCTTTTTCCTTAGGAAGAACCCTAATACCCGGCTGATTTACCTTCCTAGGGTTACTGTTAGGCTTAGGCCTAGGACTTTTAAAACCAGGAAGCCCTGTGCTCCAGGCACACTGCAGCTGTGAAAGGCATCCCAAGGGGAGCGCAAAAGTGACACAACTTGGCTGCCTCCACTGCTATTTCCATGAGACCATCCCGAATCATAGGCTGATTTTCCTTCCTAGGCTTAAGGTTTGAGTTAGGCCTAGGGTTAGTGTTCTTTTAACCAGAAAGCCCTGAGTTCCAAGAACACAGCAGCTGCGAAGGACTACCCAAGAAGAGCGCAGAAGTGCCTCAACATGCCTGCCTCCACAGCTTTTTCCTTGGGGACGTCCCGAAACGAAGGCTGATTTCGAAGCCTCCAGTTTGGGCTAAAGTTGTGGTTTTTTAAACCAGGAAGGCCTGTGCTCCAAGCACACTGCAGCTGTGAAAGGCATCCCAAGGGGAGCGCAAAAGTGCCACAACATGGCTGTCTCCACAGCTTTTCCCTTGGGATAATTCCTAAACCCAGGCTGATTTAAATGACCAGTGTTACGGTTAGGGTTAGGGTTACGCCTAGGTGTAGAGCTTTTTAAACCAGCAAGCTCTGAGCTCCAGGCACACGGCAGCTGCGAAAGGCATCCCAAGGGGAGCACAAAAGTGCCAGAAAATGGCTGCCTCCACACGTTTTCATTGGCACCATTGCTAAGCCTAGGCTGAATTACCTGCCTCCAGTCTCAGCTAGGGACATGGTTTTTTAAACCAGGAAGCCCTGAGCTCCAGGCACACGGCAGCTGTGAAAGGCATCCCAAGGGGAGTACAAAAGTGCAACAACATGGCAGCTTTCACAGCTTTTTCCTTGGCACCATCCCTATACCTAGGCTGATTTATCTGCCTAGGGTTAGGGTTAGGGCTCAGCCAAGGGCAAGGATTTTTTTAACCAGGAAGCCCTGAGTTCCAGGCTTACTGCATCTGCCAAAGGCATCCCAAAGGGAGCGCAGAAGTGCCACAACATGGCTGCTTTCACAGCTTTTTCCTTAGGAAGAACCCTAATACCCGGCTGATTTACCTTCCTAGGGTTACTGTTAGGCTTAGGCCTAGGACTTTTAAAACCAGGAAGCCCTGTGCTCCAGGCACACTGCAGCTGTTAAAGGCATCCCAAGGGGAGCGCAAAAGTGACACAACTTGGCTGCCTCCACTGCTATTTCCATGAGACCATCCCGAATCATAGGCTGATTTTCCTTCCTAGGCTTAAGGTTTGAGTTAGGCCTAGGGTTAGTGTTCTTTTAACCAGAAAGCCCTGAGTTCTAAGAACACAGCAGCTGCGAAGGACTACCCAAGAAGAGCGCAGAAGTGCCTCAACATGCCTGCCTCCACAGCTTTTTCCTTGGGGACGTCCCGAAACGAAGGCTGATTTAGAAGCCTCCAGTTTGGGCTAAAGTTGTGGTTTTTTAAACCAGGAAGCCCTGTGCTCCAAGCACACTGCAGCTGTGAAAGGCATCCCAAGGGGAGCGCAAAAGTGCCACAACATGGCTGTCTCCACAGCTTTTCCCTTGGGATAATTCCTAAACCCAGGCTGATTTAAATGACCAGTGTTACGGTTAGGGTTAGGGTTACGCCTAGGTGTAGAGCTTTTTAAACCAGCAAGCTCTGAGCTCCAGGCACACGGCAGCTGCGAAATGCATCCCAAGGGGAGCACAAAAGTGCCAGAAAATGGCTGCCTCCACACGTTTTCATTGGCACCATTGCTAAGCCTAGGCTGAATCACCTGCCTCCAGTCTCAGCTAGGGACATTGTTTTTTAAACCAGGAAGCCCTGAGCTCCAGGCACACGGCAGCTGTGAAAGGCATCCCAAGGGGAGTACAAAAGTGCAACAACATGGCAGCTTTCACAGCTTTTTCCTTGGCAGAATCCCTATACCTAGGCTGACTTATCTGCCTAGGGTTAGGGCTAGGGCTCAGCCAAGGGCAAGGATTTTTTTAACCAGGAAGCCCTGAGTTCCAGGCTTACTGCATCTGCCAAAGGCATCCCAAAGGGAGCGCAGAAGTGCCACAACATGGCTGCTTTCACAGCTTTTTCCTTAGGAAGAACCCTAATACCCGGCTGATTTACCTTCCTAGGGTTACTGTTAGGCTTAGGCCTAGGACTTTTTAAACCAGGAAGCCCTGTGCTCCAGGCACACTGCAGCTGTTAAAGGCATCCCAAGGGGAGCGCAAAAGTGACACAACTTGGCTGCCT
The DNA here is from genome assembly GCF_027887145.1 of Ammospiza caudacuta. NCBI lineage: Eukaryota > Metazoa > Chordata > Aves > Passeriformes > Passerellidae > Ammospiza > Ammospiza caudacuta. The sequence goes on along the minus strand of NW_026683128.1, from coordinate 594,411 downwards.
CCACTGCTATTTCCATGAGACCATCCCGAATCATAGGCTGATTTTCCTTCCTAGGCTTAAGGTTTGAGTTAGGCCTAGGGTTAGTGTTCCTTTAACCAGAAAGCCCTGAGTTCTAAGAACACAGCAGCTGCGAAGGACTACCCAAGAAGAGCGCAGAAGTGCCTCAACATGCCTGCCTCCACAGCTTTTTCCTTGGGGACGTCCCGAAACGAAGGCTGATTTAGAAGCCTCCAGTTTGGGCTAAAGTTGTGGTTTTTTAAACCAGGAAGCCCTGTGCTCCAAGCACACTGCAGCTGTGAAAGGCATCCCAAGGGGAGCGCAAAAGTGCCACAACATGGCTGTCTCCACAGCTTTTCCCTTGGGATAATTCCTAAACCCAGGCTGATTTAAATGACCAGTGTTACGGTTAGGGTTAGGGTTACGCCTAGGTGTAGAGCTTTTTAAACCAGCAAGCTCTGAGCTCCAGGCACACGGCAGCTGCGAAAGGCATCCCAAGGGGAGCACAAAAGTGCCAGAAAATGGCTGCCTCCACACGTTTTCATTGGCACCATTGCTAAGCCTAGGCTGAATCACCTGCCTCCAGTCTCAGCTAGGGACATGGTTTTTTAAACCAGGAAGCCCTGAGCTCCAGGCACACGGCAGCTGTGAAAGGCATCCCAAGGGGAGTACAAAAGTGCAACAACATGGCAGCTTTCACAGCTTTTTCCTTGGCACCATCCCTATACCTAGGCTGATTTATCTGCCTAGGGTTAGGGTTAGGGCTCAGCCAAGGGCAAGGATTTTTTTAACCAGGAAGCCCTGAGTTCCAGGCTTACTGCATCTGCCAAAGGCATCCCAAAGGGAGCGCAGAAGTGCCACAACATGGCTGCTTTCACAGCTTTTTCCTTAGGAAGAACCCTAATACCCGGCTGATTTACCTTCCTAGGGTTACTGTTAGGCTTAGGCCTAGGACTTTTAAAACCAGGAAGCCCTGTGCTCCAGGCACACTGCAGCTGTTAAAGGCATCCCAAGGGGAGCGCAAAAGTGACACAACTTGGCTGCCTCCACTGCTATTTCCATGAGACCATCCCGAATCATAGGCTGATTTTCCTTCCTAGGCTTAAGGTTTGAGTTAGGCCTAGGGTTAGTGTTCCTTTAACCAGAAAGCCCTGAGTTCTAAGAACACAGCAGCTGCGAAGGACTACCCAAGAAGAGCGCAGAAGTGCCTCAACATGCCTGCCTCCACAGCTTTTTCCTTGGGGACGTCCCGAAACGAAGGCTGATTTAGAAGCCTCCAGTTTGGGCTAAAGTTGTGGTTTTTTAAACCAGGAAGGCCTGTGCTCCAAGCACACTGCAGCTGTGAAAGGCATCCCAAGGGGAGCGCAAAAGTGCCACAACATGGCTGTCTCCACAGCTTTTCCCTTGGGATAATTCCTAAACCCAGGCTGATTTAAATGACCAGTGTTACGGTTAGGGTTAGGGTTACGCCTAGGTGTAGAGCTTTTTAAACCAGCAAGCTCTGAGCTCCAGGCACACGGCAGCTGCGAAAGGCATCCCAAGGGGAGCACAAAAGTGCCAGAAAATGGCTGCCTCCACACGTTTTCATTGGCACCATTGCTAAGCCTAGGCTGAATTACCTGCCTCCAGTCTCAGCTAGGGACATGGTTTTTTAAACCAGGAAGCCCTGAGCTCCAGGCACACGGCAGCTGTGAAAGGCATCCCAAGGGGAGTACAAAAGTGCAACAACATGGCAGCTTTCACAGCTTTTTCCTTGGCACCATCCCTATACCTAGGCTGATTTATCTGCCTAGGGTTAGGGTTAGGGCTCAGCCTAGGGCTAGGATTTTTTTAAGCAGGAAGCCCTGAGTTCCAGGCTTACTGCATCTGCCAAAGGCATCCCAAAGGGAGCGCAGAAGTGCCACAACATGGCTGCTTTCACAGCTTTTTCCTTAGGAAGAACCCTAATACCCGGCTGATTTACCTTCCTAGGGTTACTGTTAGGCTTAGGCCTAGGACTTTTAAAACCAGGAAGCCCTGTGCTCCAGGCACACTGCAGCTGTTAAAGGCATCCCAAGGGGAGCGCAAAAGTGACACAACTTGGCTGCCTCCACTGCTATTTCCATGAGACCATCCCGAATCATAGGCTGATTTTCCTTCCTAGGCTTAAGGTTTGAGTTAGGCCTAGGGTTAGTGTTCCTTTAACCAGAAAGCCCTGAGTTCTAAGAACACAGCAGCTGCGAAGGACTACCCAAGAAGAGCGCAGAAGTGCCTCAACATGCCTGCCTCCACAGCTTTTTCCTTGGGGACGTCCCGAAACGAAGGCTGATTTAGAAGCCTCCAGTTTGGGCTAAAGTTGTGGTTTTTTAAACCAGGAAGCCCTGTGCTCCAAGCACACTGCAGCTGTGAAAGGCATCCCAAGGGGAGCGCAAAAGTGCCACAACATGGCTGTCTCCACAGCTTTTCCCTTGGGATAATTCCTAAACCCAGGCTGATTTAAATGACCAGTGTTACGGTTAGGGTTAGGGTTACGCCTAGGTGTAGAGCTTTTTAAACCAGCAAGCTCTGAGCTCCAGGCACACGGCAGCTGCGAAAGGCATCCCAAGGGGAGCACAAAAGTGCCAGAAAATGGCTGCCTCCACACGTTTTCATTGGCACCATTGCTAAGCCTAGGCTGAATTACCTGCCTCCAGTCTCAGCTAGGGACATGGTTTTTTAAACCAGGAAGCCCTGAGCTCCAGGCACACGGCAGCTGTGAAAGGCATCCCAAGGGGAGTACAAAAGTGCAACAACATGGCAGCTTTCACAGCTTTTTCCTTGGCACCATCCCTATACCTAGGCTGATTTATCTGCCTAGGGTTAGGGTTAGGGCTCAGCCAAGGGCAAGGATTTTTTTAACCAGGAAGCCCTGAGTTCCAGGCTTACTGCATCTGCCAAAGGCATCCCAAAGGGAGCGCAGAAGTGCCACAACATGGCTGCTTTCACAGCTTTTTCCTTAGGAAGAACCCTAATACCCGGCTGATTTACCTTCCTAGGGTTACTGTTAGGCTTAGGCCTAGGACTTTTAAAACCAGGAAGCCCTGTGCTCCAGGCACACTGCAGCTGTTAAAGGCATCCCAAGGGGAGCGCAAAAGTGACACAACTTGGCTGCCTCCACTGCTATTTCCATGAGACCATCCCGAATCATAGGCTGATTTTCCTTCCTAGGCTTAAGGTTTGAGTTAGGCCTAGGGTTAGTGTTCCTTTAACCAGAAAGCCCTGAGTTCTAAGAACACAGCAGCTGCGAAGGACTACCCAAGAAGAGCGCAGAAGTGCCTCAACATGCCTGCCTCCACAGCTTTTTCCTTGGGGACGTCCCGAAACGAAGGCTGATTTAGAAGCCTCCAGTTTGGGCTAAAGTTGTGGTTTTTTAAACCAGGAAGGCCTGTGCTCCAAGCACACTGCAGCTGTGAAAGGCATCCCAAGGGGAGCGCAAAAGTGCCACAACATGGCTGTCTCCACAGCTTTTCCCTTGGGATAATTCCTAAACCCAGGCTGATTTAAATGACCAGTGTTACGGTTAGGGTTAGGGTTACGCCTAGGTGTAGAGCTTTTTAAACCAGCAAGCTCTGAGCTCCAGGCACACGGCAGCTGCGAAAGGCATCCCAAGGGGAGCACAAAAGTGCCAGAAAATGGCTGCCTCCACACGTTTTCATTGGCACCATTGCTAAGCCTAGGCTGAATTACCTGCCTCCAGTCTCAGCTAGGGACATGGTTTTTTAAACCAGGAAGCCCTGAGCTCCAGGCACACGGCAGCTGTGAAAGGCATCCCAAGGGGAGTACAAAAGTGCAACAACATGGCAGCTTTCACAGCTTTTTCCTTGGCACCATCCCTATACCTAGGCTGATTTATCTGCCTAGGGTTAGGGTTAGGGCTCAGCCAAGGGCAAGGATTTTTTTAACCAGGAAGCCCTGAGTTCCAGGCTTACTGCATCTGCCAAAGGCATCCCAAAGGGAGCGCAGAAGTGCCACAACATGGCTGCTTTCACAGCTTTTTCCTTAGGAAGAACCCTAATACCCGGCTGATTTACCTTCCTAGGGTTACTGTTAGGCTTAGGCCTAGGACTTTTAAAACCAGGAAGCCCTGTGCTCCAGGCACACTGCAGCTGTTAAAGGCATCCCAAGGGGAGCGCAAAAGTGACACAACTTGGCTGCCTCCACTGCTATTTCCATGAGACCATCCCGAATCATAGGCTGATTTTCCTTCCTAGGCTTAAGGTTTGAGTTAGGCCTAGGGTTAGTGTTCCTTTAACCAGAAAGCCCTGAGTTCTAAGAACACAGCAGCTGCGAAGGACTACCCAAGAAGAGCGCAGAAGTGCCTCAACATGCCTGCCTCCACAGCTTTTTCCTTGGGGACGTCCCGAAACGAAGGCTGATTTAGAAGCCTCCAGTTTGGGCTAAAGTTGTGGTTTTTTAAACCAGGAAGCCCTGTGCTCCAAGCACACTGCAGCTGTGAAAGGCATCCCAAGGGGAGCGCAAAAGTGCCACAACATGGCTGTCTCCACAGCTTTTCCCTTGGGATAATTCCTAAACCCAGGCTGATTTAAATGACCAGTGTTACGGTTAGGGTTAGGGTTACGCCTAGGTGTAGAGCTTTTTAAACCAGCAAGCTCTGAGCTCCAGGCACACGGCAGCTGCGAAAGGCATCCCAAGGGGAGCACAAAAGTGCCAGAAAATGGCTGCCTCCACACGTTTTCATTGGCACCATTGCTAAGCCTAGGCTGAATTACCTGCCTCCAGTCTCAGCTAGGGACATGGTTTTTTAAACCAGGAAGCCCTGAGCTCCAGGCACACGGCAGCTGTGAAAGGCATCCCAAGGGGAGTACAAAAGTGCAACAACATGGCAGCTTTCACAGCTTTTTCCTTGGCACCATCCCTATACCTAGGCTGATTTATCTGCCTAGGGTTAGGGTTAGGGCTCAGCCAAGGGCAAGGATTTTTTTAACCAGGAAGCCCTGAGTTCCAGGCTTACTACATCTGCCAAAGGCATCCCAAAGGGAGCGCAGAAGTGCCACAACATGGCTGCTTTCACAGCTTTTTCCTTAGGAAGAACCCTAATACCCGGCTGATTTACCTTCCTAGGGTTACTGTTAGGCTTAGGCCTAGGACTTTTAAAACCAGGAAGCCCTGTGCTCCAGGCACACTGCAGCTGTTAAAGGCATCCCAAGGGGAGCGCAAAAGTGACACAACTTGGCTGCCTCCACTGCTATTTCCATGAGACCATCCCGAATCATAGGCTGATTTTCCTTCCTAGGCTTAAGGTTTGAGTTAGGCCTAGGGTTAGTGTTCCTTTAACCAGAAAGCCCTGAGTTCTAAGAACACAGCAGCTGCGAAGGACTACCCAAGAAGAGCGCAGAAGTGCCTCAACATGCCTGCCTCCACAGCTTTTTCCTTGGGGACGTCCCGAAACGAAGGCTGATTTAGAAGCCTCCAGTTTGGGCTAAAGTTGTGGTTTTTTAAACCAGGAAGGCCTGTGCTCCAAGCACACTGCAGCTGTGAAAGGCATCCCAAGGGGAGCGCAAAAGTGCCACAACATGGCTGTCTCCACAGCTTTTCCCTTGGGATAATTCCTAAACCCAGGCTGATTTAAATGACCAGTGTTACGGTTAGGGTTAGGGTTACGCCTAGGTGTAGAGCTTTTTAAACCAGCAAGCTCTGAGCTCCAGGCACACGGCAGCTGCGAAAGGCATCCCAAGGGGAGCACAAAAGTGCCAGAAAATGGCTGCCTCCACACGTTTTCATTGGCACCATTGCTAAGCCTAGGCTGAATTACCTGCCTCCAGTCTCAGCTAGGGACATGGTTTTTTAAACCAGGAAGCCCTGAGCTCCAGGCACACGGCAGCTGTGAAAGGCATCCCAAGGGGAGTACAAAAGTGCAACAACATGGCAGCTTTCACAGCTTTTTCCTTGGCACCATCCCTATACCTAGGCTGATTTATCTGCCTAGGGTTAGGGTTAGGGCTCAGCCAAGGGCAAGGATTTTTTTAACCAGGAAGCCCTGAGTTCCAGGCTTACTGCATCTGCCAAAGGCATCCCAAAGGGAGCGCAGAAGTGCCACAACATGGCTGCTTTCACAGCTTTTTCCTTAGGAAGAACCCTAATACCCGGCTGATTTACCTTCCTAGGGTTACTGTTAGGCTTAGGCCTAGGACTTTTAAAACCAGGAAGCCCTGTGCTCCAGGCACACTGCAGCTGTTAAAGGCATCCCAAGGGGAGCGCAAAAGTGACACAACTTGGCTGCCTCCACTGCTATTTCCATGAGACCATCCCGAATCATAGGCTGATTTTCCTTCCTAGGCTTAAGGTTTGAGTTAGGCCTAGGGTTAGTGTTCTTTTAACCAGAAAGCCCTGAGTTCTAAGAACACAGCAGCTGCGAAGGACTACCCAAGAAGAGCGCAGAAGTGCCTCAACATGCCTGCCTCCACAGCTTTTTCCTTGGGGACGTCCCGAAACGAAGGCTGATTTCGAAGCCTCCAGTTTGGGCTAAAGTTGTGGTTTTTTAAACCAGGAAGCCCTGTGCTCCAAGCACACTGCAGCTGTTAAAGGCATCCCAAGGGGAGCGCAAAAGTGCCACAACATGGCTGTCTCCACAGCTTTTCCCTTGGGATAATTCCTAAACCCAGGCTGATTTAAATGACCAGTGTTACGGTTAGGGTTAGGGTTACGCCTAGGTGTAGAGCTTTTTAAACCAGCAAGCTCTGAGCTCCAGGCACACGGCAGCTGCGAAAGGCATCCCAAGGGGAGCACAAAAGTGCCAGAAAATGGCTGCCTCCACACGTTTTCATTGGCACCATTGCTAAGCCTAGGCTGAATCACCTGCCTCCTGTCTCAGCTAGGGACATGGTTTTTTAAACCAGGAAGCCCTGAGCTCCAGGCACACGGCAGCTGTGAAAGGCATCCCAAGGGGAGTACAAAAGTGCAACAACATGGCAGCTTTCACAGCTTTTTCCTTGGCACCATCCCTATACCTAGGCTGATTTATCTGCCTAGGGTTAGGGTTAGGGCTCAGCCTAGGGCTAGGATTTTTTTAAGCAGGAAGCCCTGAGTTCCAGGCTTACTGCATCTGCCAAAGGCATCCCAAAGGGAGCGCAGAAGTGCCACAACATGGCTGCTTTCACAGCTTTTTCCTTAGGAAGAACCCTAATACCCGGCTGATTTACCTTCCTAGGGTTACTGTTAGGCTTAGGCCTAGGACTTTTAAAACCAGGAAGCCCTGTGCTCCAGGCACACTGCAGCTGTTAAAGGCATCCCAAGGGGAGCGCAAAAGTGACACAACTTGGCTGCCTCCACTGCTATTTCCATGAGACCATCCCGAATCATAGGCTGATTTTCCTTCCTAGGCTTAAGGTTTGAGTTAGGCCTAGGGTTAGTGTTCTTTTAACCAGAAAGCCCTGAGTTCCAAGAACACAGTAGCTGCGAAGGACTGCCCAAGAAGAGCGCACAAGTGCCTCAACATGCCTGCCTCCACAGCTTTTTCCTTGGGGACGTCCCGAAACGAAGGCTGATTTAGAAGCCTCCAGTTTGGGCGAAAGTTGTGGTTTTTTAAACCAGGAAGGCCTGTGCTCCAAGCACACTGCAGCTGTGAAAGGCATCCCAAGGGGAGCGCAAAAGTGCCACAACATGGCTGTCTCCACAGCTTTTCCCTTGGGATAATTCCTAAACCCAGGCTGATTTAAATGACCAGTGTTACGGTTAGGGTTAGGGTTACGCCTAGGTGTAGAGCTTTTTAAACCAGCAAGCTCTGAGCTCCAGGCACACGGCAGCTGCGAAAGGCATCCCAAGGGGAGCACAAAAGTGCCAGAAAATGGCTGCCTCCACACGTTTTCATTGGCACCATTGCTAAGCCTAGGCTGAATTACCTGCCTCCAGTCTCAGCTAGGGACATGGTTTTTTAAACCAGGAAGCCCTGAGCTCCAGGCACACGGCAGCTGTGAAAGGCATCCCAAGGGGAGTACAAAAGTGCAACAACATGGCAGCTTTCACAGCTTTTTCCTTGGCACCATCCCTATACCTAGGCTGATTTATCTGCCTAGGGTTAGGGTTAGGGCTCAGCCTAGGGCTAGGATTTTTTTAACCAGGAAGCCCTGAGTTCCAGGCTTACTGCATCTGCCAAAGGCATCCCAAAGGGAGCGCAGAAGTGCCACAACATGGCTGCTTTCACAGCTTTTTCCTTAGGAAGAACCCTAATACCCGGCTGATTTACCTTCCTAGGGTTACTGTTAGGCTTAGGCCTAGGACTTTTAAAACCAGGAAGCCCTGTGCTCCAGGCACACTGCAGCTGTTAAAGGCATCCCAAGGGGAGCGCAAAAGTGACACAACTTGGCTGCCTCCACTGCTATTTCCATGAGACCATCCCGAATCATAGGCTGATTTTCCTTCCTAGGCTTAAGGTTTGAGTTAGGCCTAGGGTTAGTGTTCTTTTAACCAGAAAGCCCTGAGTTCTAAGAACACAGCAGCTGCGAAGGACTACCCAAGAAGAGCGCAGAAGTGCCTCAACATGCCTGCCTCCACAGCTTTTTCCTTGGGGACGTCCCGAAACGAAGGCTGATTTCGAAGCCTCCAGTTTGGGCTAAAGTTGTGGTTTTTTAAACCAGGAAGCCCTGTGCTCCAAGCACACTGCAGCTGTGAAAGGCATCCCAAGGGGAGCGCAAAAGTGCCACAACATGGCTGTCTCCACAGCTTTTCCCTTGGGATAATTCCTAAACCCAGGCTGATTTAAATGACCAGTGTTACGGTTAGGGTTAGGGTTACGCCTAGGTGTAGAGCTTTTTAAACCAGCAAGCTCTGAGCTCCAGGCACACGGCAGCTGCGAAATGCATCCCAAGGGGAGCACAAAAGTGCCAGAAAATTTCTGCCTCCACACGTTTTCATTGGCACCATTGCTAAGCCTAGGCTGAATCACCTGCCTCCAGTCTCAGCTAGGGACATTGTTTTTTAAACCAGGAAGCCCTGAGCTCCAGGCACACGGCAGCTGTGAAAGGCATCCCAAGGGGAGTACAAAAGTGCAACAACATGGCAGCTTTCACAGCTTTTTCCTTGGCAGAATCCCTATACCTAGGCTGATTTATCTGCCTAGGGTTAGGGCTAGGGCTCAGCCAAGGGCAAGGATTTTTTTAACCAGGAAGCCCTGAGTTCCAGGCTTACTGCATCTGCCAAAGGCATCCCAAAGGGAGCGCAGAAGTGCCACAACATGGCTGCTTTCACAGCTTTTTCCTTAGGAAGAACCCTAATACCCGGCTGATTTACCTTCCTAGGGTTACTGTTAGGCTTAGGCCTAGGACTTTTAAAACCAGGAAGCCCTGTGCTCCAGGCACACTGCAGCTGTTAAAGGCATCCCAAGGGGAGCGCAAAAGTGACACAACTTGGCTGCCTCCACTGCTATTTCCATGAGACCATCCCGAATCATAGGCTGATTTTCCTTCCTAGGCTTAAGGTTTGAGTTAGGCCTAGGGTTAGTGTTCCTTTAACCAGAAAGCCCTGAGTTCTAAGAACACAGCAGCTGCGAAGGACTACCCAAGAAGAGCGCAGAAGTGCCTCAACATGCCTGCCTCCACAGCTTTTTCCTTGGGGACGTCCCGAAACGAAGGCTGATTTAGAAGCCTCCAGTTTGGGCTAAAGTTGTGGTTTTTTAAACCAGGAAGGCCTGTGCTCCAAGCACACTGCAGCTGTGAAAGGCATCCCAAGGGGAGCGCAAAAGTGCCACAACATGGCTGTCTCCACAGCTTTTCCCTTGGGATAATTCCTAAACCCAGGCTGATTTAAATGACCAGTGTTACGGTTAGGGTTAGGGTTACGCCTAGGTGTAGAGCTTTTTAAACCAGCAAGCTCTGAGCTCCAGGCACACGGCAGCTGCGAAAGGCATCCCAAGGGGAGCACAAAAGTGCCAGAAAATGGCTGCCTCCACACGTTTTCATTGGCACCATTGCTAAGCCTAGGCTGAATTACCTGCCTCCAGTCTCAGCTAGGGACATGGTTTTTTAAACCAGGAAGCCCTGAGCTCCAGGCACACGGCAGCTGTGAAAGGCATCCCAAGGGGAGTACAAAAGTGCAACAACATGGCAGCTTTCACAGCTTTTTCCTTGGCACCATCCCTATACCTAGGCTGATTTATCTGCCTAGGGTTAGGGTTAGGGCTCAGCCAAGGGCAAGGATTTTTTTAACCAGGAAGCCCTGAGTTCCAGGCTTACTGCATCTGCCAAAGGCATCCCAAAGGGAGCGCAGAAGTGCCACAACATGGCTGCTTTCACAGCTTTTTCCTTAGGAAGAACCCTAATACCCGGCTGATTTACCTTCCTAGGGTTACTGTTAGGCTTAGGCCTAGGACTTTTAAAACCAGGAAGCCCTGTGCTCCAGGCACACTGCAGCTGTTAAAGGCATCCCAAGGGGAGCGCAAAAGTGACACAACTTGGCTGCCTCCACTGCTATTTCCATGAGACCATCCCGAATCATAGGCTGATTTTCCTTCCTAGGCTTAAGGTTTGAGTTAGGCCTAGGGTTAGTGTTCTTTTAACCAGAAAGCCCTGAGTTCTAAGAACACAGCAGCTGCGAAGGACTACCCAAGAAGAGCGCAGAAGTGCCTCAACATGCCTGCCTCCACAGCTTTTTCCTTGGGGACGTCCCGAAACGAAGGCTGATTTAGAAGCCTCCAGTTTGGGCTAAAGTTGTGGTTTTTTAAACCAGGAAGCCCTGTGCTCCAAGCACACTGCAGCTGTGAAAGGCATCCCAAGGGGAGCGCAAAAGTGCCACAACATGGCTGTCTCCACAGCTTTTCCCTTGGGATAATTCCTAAACCCAGGCTGATTTAAATGACCAGTGTTACGGTTAGGGTTAGGGTTACGCCTAGGTGTAGAGCTTTTTAAACCAGCAAGCTCTGAGCTCCAGGCACACGGCAGCTGCGAAAGGCATCCCAAGGGGAGCACAAAAGTGCCAGAAAATGGCTGCCTCCACACGTTTTCATTGGCACCATTGCTAAGCCTAGGCTGAATCACCTGCCTCCAGTCTCAGCTAGGGACATGGTTTTTTAAACCAGGAAGCCCTGAGCTCCAGGCACACGGCAGCTGTGAAAGGCATCCCAAGGGGAGTACAAAAGTGCAACAACATGGCAGCTTTCACAGCTTTTTCCTTGGCACCATCCCTATACCTAGGCTGATTTATCTGCCTAGGGTTAGGGTTAGGGCTCAGACTAGGGCTAGGATTTTTTTAAGCAGGAAGCCCTGAGTTCCAGGCTTACTGCATCTGCCAAAGGCATCCCAAAGGGAGCGCAGAAGTGCCACAACATGGCTGCTTTCACAGCTTTTTCCTTAGGAAGAACCCTAATACCCGGCTGATTTACCTTCCTAGGGTTACTGTTAGGCTTAGGCCTAGGACTTTTAAAACCAGGAAGCCCTGGGCTCCAGGCACACTGCAGCTGTTAAAGGCATCCCAAGGGGAGCGCAAAAGTGACACAACTTGGCTGCCTCCACTGCTATTTCCATGAGACCGTCCCAAATCATAGGCTGATTTTCCTTCCTAGGCTTAAGGTTTGAGTTAGGCCTAGGGTTAGTGTTCTTTTAACCAGAAAGCCCTGAGTTCCAAGAACACAGCAGCTGCGAAGGACTACCCAAGAAGAGCGCAGAAGTGCCTCAACATGCCTGCCTCCACAGCTTTTTCCTTGGGGACGTCCCGAAACGAAGGCTGATTTAGAAGCCTCCAGTTTGGGCTAAAGTTGTGGTTTTTTAAACCAGGAAGCCCTGTGCTCCAAGCACACTGCAGCTGTGAAAGGCATCCCAAGGGGAGCGCAAAAGTGCCACAACATGGCTGTCTCCACAGCTTTTCCCTTGGGATAATTCCTAAACCCAGGCTGATTTAAATGACCAGTGTTACGGTTAGGGTTAGGGTTACGCCTAGGTGTAGAGCTTTTTAAACCAGCAAGCTCTGAGCTCCAGGCACACGGCAGCTGCGAAAGGCATCCCAAGGGGAGCACAAAAGTGCCAGAAAATGGCTGCCTCCACACGTTTTCATTGGCACCATTGCTAAGCCTAGGCTGAATCACCTGCCTCCAGTCTCAGCTAGGGACATCGTTTTTTAAACCAGGAAGCCCTGAGCTCCAGGCACACGGCAGCTGTGAAAGGCATGCCAAGGGGAGTACAAAAGTGCAACAACATGGCAGCTTTCACAGCTTTTTCCTTGGCACCATCCCTATACCTAGGCTGATTTATCTGCCTAGGGTTAGGGTTAGGGCTCAGCCTAGGGCTAGGATTTTTTTAACCAGGAAGCCCTGAGTTCCAGGCTTACTGCATCTGCCAAAGGCATCCCAAAGGGAGCGCAGAAGGTCCACAACATGGCTGCTTTCACAGCTATTTCCTTAGGAAGAACCCTAATACCCGGCTGATTTACCTTCCTAGGGTTACTGTTAGGCTTAGGCCTAGGACTTTTAAAACCAGGAAGCCCTGTGCTCCAGGCACACTGCAGCTGTTAAAGGCATCCCAAGGGGAGCGCAAAAGTGACACAACTTGGCTGCCTCCACTGCTATTTCCATGAGACCATCCCGAATCATAGGCTGATTTTCCTTCCTAGGCTTAAGGTTTGAGTTAGGCCTAGGGTTAGTGTTCTTTTAACCAGAAAGCCCTGAGTTCCAAGAACACAGCAGCTGCGAAGGACTACCCAAGAAGAGCGCAGAAGTGCCTCAACATGCCTGCCTCCACAGCTTTTTCCTTGGGGACGTCCCGAAACGAAGGCTGATTTCGAAGCCTCCAGTTTGGGCTAAAGTTGTGGTTTTTTAAACCAGGAAGCCCTGTGCTCCAAGCACACTGCAGCTGTGAAAGGCATCCCAAGGGGAGCGCAAAAGTGCCACAACATGGCTGTTTCCACAGCTTTTCCCTTGGGATAATTCCTAAACCCAGGCTGATTTAAATGACCAGTGTTACGGTTAGGGTTAGGGTTACGCCTAGGTGTAGAGCTTTTTAAACCAGCAAGCTCTGAGCTCCAGGCACACGGCAGCTGCGAAAGGCATCCCAAGGGGAGCACAAAAGTGCCAGAAAATGGCTGCCTCCACACGTTTTCATTGGCACCATTGCTAAGCCTAGGCTGAATCACCTGCCTCCAGTCTCAGCTAGGGACATGGATTTTTAAACCAGGAAGCCCTGAGCTCCAGGCACACGGCAGCTGTGAAAGGCATCCCAAGGGGAGTACAAAAGTGCAACAACATGGCAGCTTTCACAGCTTTTTCCTTGGCACCATCCCTATACCTAGGCTGATTTATCTGCCTAGGGTTAGGGTTAGGGCTCAGCCTAGGGCAAGGATTTTTTTAACCAGGAAGCCCTGAGTTCCAGGCTTACTGCATCTGCCAAAGGCATCCCAAAGGGAGCGCAGAAGTGCCACAACATGGCTGCTTTCACAGCTTTTTCCTTAGGAAGAACCCTAATACCCGGCTGATTTACCTTCCTAGGGTTACTGTTAGGCTTAGGCCTAGGACTTTTAAAACCAGGAAGCCCTGTGCTCCAGGCACACTGCAGCTGTTAAAGGCATCCCAAGGGGAGCGCAAAAGTGACACAACTTGGCTGCCTCCACTGCTATTTCCATGAGACCATCCCGAATCATAGGCTGATTTTCCTTCCTAGGCTTAAGGTTTGAGTTAGGCCTAGGGTTAGTGTCCTTTTAACCAGAAAGCCCTGAGTTCCAAGAACACAGCAGCTGCGAAGGACTACCCAAGAAGAGCGCAGAAGTGCCTCAACATGCCTGCCTGCACAGCTTTTTCCTTGGGGACGTCCCGAAACGAAGGCTGATTTCGAAGCCTCCAGTTTGGGCTAAAGTTGTGGTTTTTTAAACCAGGAAGCCCTGTGCTCCAAGCACACTGCAGCTGTGAAAGGCATCCCAAGGGGAGCGCAAAAGTGCCACAACATGGCTGTCTCCACAGCTTTTCCCTTGGGATAATTTCTAAACCCAGGCTGATTTAAATGACCAGTGTTACGGTTAGGGTTAGGGTTACGCCTAGGTGTAGAGCTTTTTAAACCAGCAAGCTCTGAGCTCCAGGCACACGGCAGCTGCGAAAGGCATCCCAAGGGGAGCACAAAAGTGCCAGAAAATGGCTGCCTCCACACGTTTTCATTGGCACCATTGCTAAGCCTAGGCTGAATCACCTGCCTCCAGTCTCAGCTAGGGACATTGTTTTTTAAACAAGGAAGCCCTGAGCTCCAGGCACACGGCAGCTGTGAAAGGCATCCCAAGGGGAGTACAAAAGTGCAACAACATGGCAGCTTTCACAGCTTTTTCCTTGGCACCATCCCTATACCTAGGCTGATTTATCTGCCTAGGGTTAGGGTTAGGGCTCAGCCAAGGGCAAGGATTTTTTTAACCAGGAAGCCCTGAGTTCCAGGCTTACTGCATCTGCCAAAGGCATCCCAAAGGGAGCGCAGAAGTGCCACAACATGGCTGCTTTCACAGCTTTTTCCTTAGGAAGAACCCTAATACCCGGCTGATTTACCTTCCTAGGGTTACTGTTAGGCTTAGGCCTAGGACTTTTAAAACCAAGAAGCCCTGTGCTCCAGGCACACTGCAGCTGTTAAAGGCATCCCAAGGGGAGCGCAAAAGTGACACAACTTGGCTGCCTCCACTGCTATTTCCATGAGACCGTCCCAAATCATAGGCTGATTTTCCTTCCTAGGCTTAAGGTTTGAGTTAGGCCTAGGGTTAGTGTTCTTTTAACCAGAAAGCCCTGAGTTCCAAGAACACAGCAGCTGCAAAGGACTACCCAAGAAGAGCGCAGAAGTGCCTCAACATGCCTGCCTCCACAGCTTTTTCCTTGGGGACGTCCCGAAACGAAGGCTGATTTAGAAGCCTCCAGTTTGGGCTAAAGTTGTGGTATTTTACACCAGGAAGCCCTGTGCTCCAAGCACACTGCAGCTGTGAAAGGCATCCCAAGGGGAGCGCAAAAGTGCCACAACATGGCTGTCTCCACAGCTTTTCCCTTAGGATAATTCCTAAACACAGGCTGATTTAAATGACCAGTGTTACGGTTAGGGTTAGGGTTACGCCTAGGTGTAGAGCTTTTTAAACCAGCAAGCTCTGAGCTCCAGGCACACGGCAGCTGCGAAAGGCATCCCAAGGGGAGCACAAAAGTGCCAGAAAATGGCTGCCTCCACACGTTTTCATTGGCACCATTGCTAAGCCTAGGCTGAATCACCTGCCTCCAGTCTCAGCTAGGGACATGGTTTTTTAAACCTGGAAGCCCTGAGCTCCAGGCACACGGCAGCTGTGAAAGGCATCCCAAGGGGAGTACAAAAGTGCAACAACATGGCAGCTTTCACAGCTTTTTCCTTGGCACCATCCCTATACCTAGGCTGATTTATCTGCCTAGGGTTAGGGTTAGGGCTCAGCCAAGGGCAAGGATTTTTTAACCCAGGAAGCCCTGAGTTCCAAGCTTACTGCATCTGCCAAAGGCATCCCAAAGGGAGCGCAGAAGTGCCACAACATGGCTGCTCTACAGCTTTTTCCTTAGGAAGAACCCTAATACCCGGCTGATTTACCTTCCTAGGGTTACTGTTAGGCTTAGGCCTAGGACTTTTAAAACCAAGAAGCCCTGTGCTCCAGGCACACTGCAGCTGTTAAAGGCATCCCAAGGGGAGCGCAAAAGTGACACAACTTGGCTGCCTCCACTGCTATTTCCATGAGACCATCCCGAATCATAGGCTGATTTTCCTTCCTAGGCTTAAGGTTTGAGTTAGGCCTAGGGTTAGTGTTCTTTTAACCAGAAAGCCCTGAGTTCCAAGAACACAGCAGCTGCGAAGGACTACCCAAGAAGAGCGCAGAAGTGCCTCAACATGCCTGCCTCCACAGCTTTTTCCTTGGGGACGTCCCGAAACGAAGGCTGATTTCGAAGCCTCCAGTTTGGGCTAAAGTTGTGGTTTTTTAAACCAGGAAGCCCTGTGCTCCAAGCACACTGCAGCTGTGAAAGGCATCCCAAGGGGAGCGCAAAAGTGCCACAACATGGCTGTCTCCACAGCTTTTCCCTTGGGATAATTCCTAAACCCAGGCTGATTTAAATGACCAGTGTTACGGTTAGGGTTAGGGTTACGCCTAGGTGTAGAGCTTTTTAAACCAGCAAGCTCTGAGCTCCAGGCACACGGCAGCTGCGAAATGCATCCCAAGGGGAGCACAAAAGTGCCAGAAAATGGCTGCCTCCACACGTTTTCATTGGCACCATTGCTAAGCCTAGGCTGAATCACCTGCCTCCAGTCTCAGCTAGGGACATGGTTTTTTAAACCAGGAAGCCCTGAGCTCCAGGCACACGGCAGCTGTGAAAGGCATCCCAAGGGGAGTACAAAAGTGCAACAACATGGCAGCTTTCACAGCTTTTTCCTTGGCACCATCCCTATACCTAGGCTGATTTATCTGCCTAGGGTTAGGGTTAGGGCTCAGCCAAGGGCAAGGATTTTTTTAACCAGGAAGCCCTGAGTTCCAGGCTTACTGCATCTGCCAAAGGCATCCCAAAGGGAGCGCAGAAGTGCCACAACATGGCTGCTTTCACAGCTTTTTCCTTAGGAAGAACCCTAATACCCGGCTGATTTACCTTCCTAGGGTTACTGTTAGGCTTAGGCCTAGGACTTTTAAAACCAGGAAGCCCTGTGCTCCAGGCACACTGCAGCTGTGAAAGGCATCCCAAGGGGAGCGCAAAAGTGACACAACTTGGCTGCCTCCACTGCTATTTCCATGAGACCATCCCGAATCATAGGCTGATTTTCCTTCCTAGGCTTAAGGTTTGAGTTAGGCCTAGGGTTAGTGTTCTTTTAACCAGAAAGCCCTGAGTTCCAAGAACACAGCAGCTGCGAAGGACTACCCAAGAAGAGCGCAGAAGTGCCTCAACATGCCTGCCTCCACAGCTTTTTCCTTGGGGACGTCCCGAAACGAAGGCTGATTTCGAAGCCTCCAGTTTGGGCTAAAGTTTTGGTTTTTTAAAGCAGGAAGCCCTGTGCTCCAAGCACACTGCAGCTGTGAAAGGCATCCCAAGGGGAGCGCAAAAGTGACACAACTTGGCTGCCTCCACTGCTATTTCCATGAGACCATCCCGAATCATAGGCTGATTTTCCTTCCTAGGCTTAAGGTTTGAGTTAGGCCTAGGGTTAGTGTTCTTTTAACCAGAAAGCCCTGAGTTCCAAGAACACAGCAGCTGCGAAGGACTACCCAAGAAGAGCGCAGAAGTGCCTCAACATGCCTGCCTCCACAGCTTTTTCCTTGGGGACGTCCCGAAACGAAGGCTGATTTAGAAGCCTCCAGTTTGGGCTAAAGTTGTGGTTTTTTAAACCAGGAAGCCCTGTGCTCCAAGCACACTGCAGCTGTGAAAGGCATCCCAAGGGGAGCGCAAAAGTGCCACAACATGGCTGTCTCCACAGCTTTTCCCTTGGGATAATTCCTAAACCCAGGCTGATTTAAATGACCAGTGTCACGGTTAGGGTTAGGGTTACGCCTAGGTGTAGAGCTTTTTAAACCAGCAAGCTCTGAGCTCCAGGCACACGGCAGCTGCGAAAGGCATCCCAAGGGGAGCACAAAAGTGCCAGAAAATGGCTGCCTCCACACGTTTTCATTGGCACCATTGCTAAGCCTAGGCTGAATCACCTGCCTCCAGTCTCAGCTAGGGACATTGTTTTTTAAACCAGGAAGCCCTGAGCTCCAGGCACACGGCAGCTGTGAAAGGCATCCCAGGGGGAGTACAAAAGTGCAACAACATGGCAGCTTTCACAGCTTTTTCCTTGGCACCATCCCTATACCTAGGCTGATTTATCTGCCTAGGGTTAGGGTTAGGGCTCAGCCAAGGGCTAGGATTTTTTTAACCAGGAAGCCCTGAGTTCCAGGCTTACTGCATCTGCCAAAGGCATCCCAAAGGGAGCGCAGAAGTGCCACAACATGGCTGCTTTCACAGCTTTTTCCTTAGGAAGAACCCTAATACCCGGCTGATTTACCTTCCTAGGGTTACTGTTAGGCTTAGGCCTAGGACTTTTAAAACCAAGAAGCCCTGTGCTCCAGGCACACTGCAGCTGTTAAAGGCATCCCAAGGGGAGCGCAAAAGTGACACAACTTGGCTGCCTCCACTGCTATTTCCATGAGACCGTCCCAAATCATAGGCTGATTTTCCTTCCTAGGCTTAAGGTTTGAGTTAGGCCTAGGGTTAGTGTTCTTTTAACCAGAAAGCCCTGAGTTCCAAGAACACAGCAGCTGCGAAGGACTACCCAAGAAGAGCGCAGAAGTGCCTCAACATGCCTGCCTCCACAGCTTTTTCCTTGGGGACGTCCCGAAACGAAGGCTGATTTAGAAGCCTCCAGTTTGGGCTAAAGTTGTGGTATTTTACACCAGGAAGCCCTGTGCTCCAAGCACACTGCAGCTGTGAAAGGCATCCCAAGGGGAGCGCAAAAGTGCCACAACATGGCTGTCTCCACAGCTTTTCCCTTAGGATAATTCCTAAACACAGGCTGATTTAAATGACCAGTGTTACGGTTAGGGTTAGGGTTACGCCTAGGTGTAGAGCTTTTTAAACCAGCAAGCTCTGAGCTCCAGGCACACGGCAGCTGCGAAAGGCATCCCAAGGGGAGCACAAAAGTGCCAGAAAATGGCTGCCTCCACACGTTTTCATTGGCACCATTGCTAAGCCTAGGCTGAATCACCTGCCTCCAGTCTCAGCTAGGGACATGGTTTTTTAAACCTGGAAGCCCTGAGCTCCAGGCACTTGGCAGCTGTGAAAGGCATGCCAAGGGGAGTACAAAAGTGCAACAACATGGCAGCTTTCACAGCTTTTTCCTTGGCACCATCCCTATACCTAGGCTGATTTATCTGCCTAGGGTTAGGGTTAGGGCTCAGCCAAGGGCAAGGATTTTTTAACCCAGGAAGCCCTGAGTTCCAAGCTTACTGCATCTGCCAAAGGCATCCCAAAGGGAGCGCAGAAGTGCCACAACATGGCTGCTCTACAGCTTTTTCCTTAGGAAGAACCCTAATACCCGGCTGATTTACCTTCCTAGGGTTACTGTTAGGCTTAGGCTTAGGACTTTTAAAACCAAGAAGCCCTGTGCTCCAGGCACACTGCAGCTGTTAAAGGCATCCCAAGGGGAGCGCAAAAGTGACACAACTTGGCTGCCTCCACTGCTATTTCCATGAGACCATCCCGAATCATAGGCTGATTTTCCTTCCTAGGCTTAAGGTTTGAGTTAGGCCTAGGGTTAGTGTTCTTTTAACCAGAAAGCCCTGAGTTCCAAGAACACAGCAGCTGCGAAGGACTACCCAAGAAGAGCGCAGAAGTGCCTCAACATGCCTCCCTCCACAGCTTTTTCCTTGGGGACGTCCCGAAACGAAGGCTGATTTCGAAGCCTCCAGTTTGGGCTAAAGTTGTGGTTTTTTAAACCAGGAAGCCCTGTGCTCCAAGCACACTGCAGCTGTGAAAGGCATCCCAAGGGGAGCGCAAAAGTGCCACAACATGGCTGTCTCCACAGCTTTTCCCTTGGGATAATTCCTAAACCCAGGCTGATTTAAATGACCAGTGTTACGGTTAGGGTTAGGGTTACGCCTAGGTGTAGAGCTTTTTAAACCAGCAAGCTCTGAGCTCCAGGCACACGGCAGCTGCGAAATGCATCCCAAGGGGAGCACAAAAGTGCCAGAAAATGGCTGCCTCCACACGTTTTCATTGGCACCATTGCTAAGCCTAGGCTGAATCACCTGCCTCCAGTCTCAGCTAGGGACATTGTTTTTTAAACCAGGAAGCCCTGAGCTCCAGGCACACGGCAGCTGTGAAAGGCATCCCAAGGGGAGTACAAAAGTGCAACAACATGGCAGCTTTCACAGCTTTTTCCTTGGCACCATCCCTATACCTAGGCTGATTTATCTGCCTAGGGTTAGGGTTAGGGCTCAGCCAAGGGCAAGGATTTTTTTAAGCAGGAAGCCCTGAGTTCCAGGCTTACTGCATCTGCCAAAGGCATCCCAAAGGGAGCGCAGAAGTGCCACAACATGGCTGCTTTCACAGCTTTTTCCTTAGGAAGAACCCTAATACCCGGCTGATTTACCTTCCTAGGGTTACTGTTAGGCTTAGGCCTAGGACTTTTAAAACCAGGAAGCCCTGTGCTCCAGGCACACTGCAGCTGTTAAAGGCATCCCAAGGGGAGCGCAAAAGTGACACAACTTGGCTGCCTCCACTGCTATTTCCATGAGACCATCCCGAATCATAGGCTGATTTTCCTTCCTAGGCTTAAGGTTTGAGTTAGGCCTAGGGTTAGTGTTCTTTTAACCAGAAAGCCCTGAGTTCCAAGAACACAGCAGCTGCGAAGGACTACCCAAGAAGAGCGCAGAAGTGCCTCAACATGCCTGCCTCCACAGCTTTTTCCTTGGGGACGTCCCGAAACGAAGGCTGATTTAGAAGCCTCCAGTTTGGGCTAAAGTTGTGGTTTTTTAAAGCAGGAAGCCCTGTGCTCCAAGCACACTGCAGCTGTGAAAGGCATCCCAAGGGGAGCGCAAAAGTGCCACAACATGGCTGTCTCCACAGCTTTTCCCTTGGGATAATTCCTAAACCCAGGCTGATTTAAATGACCAGTGTTACGGTTAGGGTTAGGGTTACGCCTAGGTGTAGAGCTTTTTAAACCAGCAAGCTCTGAGCTCCAGGCACACGGCAGCTGCGAAATGCATCCCAAGGGGAGCACAAAAGTGCCAGAAAATGGCTGCCTCCACACGTTTTCATTGGCACCATTGCTAAGCCTAGGCTGAATTACCTGCCTCCAGTCTCAGCTAGGGACATGGTTTTTTAAACCAGGAAGCCCTGAGCTCCAGGCACACGGCAGCTGTGAAAGGCATCCCAAGGGGAGTACAAAAGTGCAACAACATGGCAGCTTTCACAGCTTTTTCCTTGGCACCATCCCTATACCTAGGCTGATTTATCTGCCTAGGGTTAGGGTTAGGGCTCAGCCAAGGGCAAGGATTTTTAACCAGGAAGCCCTGAGTTCCAGGCTTACTGCATCTGCCAAAGGCATCCCAAAGGGAGCGCAGAAGTGCCACAACATGGCTGCTTTCACAGCTTTTTCCTTAGGAAGAACCCTAATACCCGGCTGATTTACCTTCCTAGGGTTACTGTTAGGCTTAGGCCTAGGACTTTTAAAACCAGGAAGCCCTGTGCTCCAGGCACACTGCAGCTGTTAAAGGCATCCCAAGGGGAGCGCAAAAGTGACACAACTTGGCTGCCTCCACTGCTATTTCCATGAGACCATCCCAAATCATAGGCTGATTTTCCTTCCTAGGCTTAAGGTTTGAGTTAGGCCTAGGGTTAGTGTTCTTTTAACCAGAAAGCCCTGAGTTCCAAGAACACAGCAGCTGCGAAGGACTACCCAAGAAGAGCGCAGAAGTGCCTCAACATGCCTGCCTCCACAGCTTTTTCCTTGGGGACGTCCCGAAACGAAGGCTGATTTCGAAGCCTCCAGTTTGGGCTAAAGTTGTGGTTTTTTAAACCAGGAAGCCCTGTGCTCCAAGCACACTGCAGCTGTGAAAGGCATCCCAAGGGGAGCGC
Source organism: Ammospiza caudacuta (assembly GCF_027887145.1). Taxonomy (NCBI): domain Eukaryota; kingdom Metazoa; phylum Chordata; class Aves; order Passeriformes; family Passerellidae; genus Ammospiza; species Ammospiza caudacuta. Next base: position 572,891 of record NW_026683128.1, on the reverse strand, counting down.
AAAAGTGCCACAACATGGCTGTCTCCACAGCTTTTCCCTTGGGATAATTCCTAAACCCAGGCTGATTTAAATGACCAGTGTTACGGTTAGGGTTAGGGTTACGCCTAGGTGTAGAGCTTTTTAAACCAGCAAGCTCTGAGCTCCAGGCACACGGCAGCTGCGAAAGGCATCCCAAGGGGAGCACAAAAGTGCCAGAAAATGGCTGCCTCCACACGTTTTCATTGGCACCATTGCTAAGCCTAGGCTGAATCACCTGCCTCCAGTCTCAGCTAGGGACATTGTTTTTTAAACCAGGAAGCCCTGAGCTCCAGGCACACGGCAGCTGTGAAAGGCATCCCAAGGGGAGTACAAAAGTGCAACAACATGGCAGCTTTCACAGCTTTTTCCTTGGCACCATCCCTGTACCTAGGTTGATTTATCTGCCTAGGGTTAGGGTTAGGGCTCAGCCTAGGGCTAGGATTTTTTTAAGCAGGAAGCCCTGAGTTCCAGGCTTACTGCATCTGCCAAAGGCATCCCAAAGGGAGTGCAGAAGTGCCACAACATGGCTGCTTTCACAGCTTTTTCCTTAGGAAGAACCCTAATACCCGGCTGATTTACCTTCCTAGGGTTACTGTTAGGCTTAGGCCTAGGACTTTTAAAACCAGGAAGCCCTGTGCTCCAGGCACACTGCAGCTGTTAAAGGCATCCCAAGGGGAGCGCAAAAGTGACACAACTTGGCTGCCTCCACTGCTATTTCCATGAGACCATCCCGAATCATAGGCTGATTTTCCTTCCTAGGCTTAAGGTTTGAGTTAGGCCTAGGGTTAGTGTTCTTTTAACCAGAAAGCCCTGAGTTCCAAGAACACAGCAGCTGCGAAGGACTACCCAAGAAGAGCGCAGAAGTGTCTCAACATGCCTGCCTCCACAGCTTTTTCCTTGGGGATGTCCCGAAACGAAGGCTGATTTAGAAGCCTCCAGTTTGGGTTAAAGTTGTGGTTTTTTAAACCAGGAAGCCCTCTGCTCCAAGCACACTGCAGCTGTGAAAGGCATCCCAAGGGGAGCGCAAAAGTGCCACAACATTGCTGTCTCCACAGCTTTTCCCTTGGGATAATTCCTAAACCCAGGCTGATTTAAATGACCAGTGTTACGGTTAGGGTTAGGGTTACGCCTAGGTGTAGAGCTTTTTAAACCAGCAAGCTCTGAGCTCCAGGCACACGGCAGCTGCGAAAGGCATCCCAAGGGGAGCACAAAAGTGCCAGAAAATGGCTGCCTCCACACGTTTTCATTGGCACCATTGCTAAGCCTAGGCTGAATCACCTGCCTCCAGTCTCAGCTAGGGACATTGTTTTTTAAACCAGGAAGCCCTGAGCTCCAGGCACACGGCAGCTGTGAAAGGCATCCCAGGGGGAGTACAAAAGTGCAACAACATGGCAGCTTTCACAGCTTTTTCCTTGGCACCATCCCTATACCTAGGCTGATTTATCTGCCTAGGGTTAGGGTTAGGGCTCAGCCTAGGGCTAGGATTTTTTTAACCAGGAAGCCCTGAGTTCCAGGCTTACTGCATCTGCCAAAGGCATCCCAAAGGGAGCGCAGAAGTGCCACAACATGGCTGCTTTCACAGCTTTTTCCTTAGGAAGAACCCTAATACCCGGCTGATTTACCTTCCTAGGGTTACTGTTAGGCTTAGGCCTAGGACTTTTAAAACCAAGAAGCCCTGTGCTCCAGGCACACTGCAGCTGTTAAAGGCATCCCAAGGGGAGCGCAAAAGTGACACAACTTGGCTGCCTCCACTGCTATTTCCATGAGACCGTCCCAAATCATAGGCTGATTTTCCTTCCTAGGCTTAAGGTTTGAGTTAGGCCTAGGGTTAGTGTTCTTTTAACCAGAAAGCCCTGAGTTCCAAGAACACAGCAGCTGCGAAGGACTACCCAAGAAGAGCGCAGAAGTGCCTCAACATGCCTGCCTCCACAGCTTTTTCCTTGGGGACGTCCCGAAACGAAGGCTGATTTAGAAGCCTCCAGTTTGGGCTAAAGTTGTGGTTTTTTAAACCAGGAAGCCCTGTGCTCCAAGCACACTGCAGCTGTGAAAGGCATCCCAAGGGGAGCGCAAAAGTGCCACAACATGGCTGTCTCCACAGCTTTTCCCTTGGGGTAATTCCTAAACCCAGGCTGATTTAAATGACCAGTGTTACGGTTAGGGTTAGGGTTACGCCTAGGTGTAGAGCTTTTTAAACCAGCAAGCTCTGAGCTCCAGGCACACGGCAGCTGCGAAAGGCATCCCAAGGGGAGCACAAAAGTGCCAGAAAATGGCTGCCTCCACACGTTTTCATTGGCACCATTGCTAAGCCTAGGCTGAATCACCTGCCTCCAGTCTCAGCTAGGGACATGGTTTTTTAAACCAGGAAGCCCTGAGCTCCAGGCACACGGCAACTGTGAAAGGCATGCCAAGGGGAGTACAAAAGTGCAACAACATGGCAGCTTTCACAGCTTTTTCCTTGGCACCATCCCTATACCTAGGCTGATTTATCTGCCTAGGGTTAGGGTTAGGGCTCAGCCTAGGGCTAGGATTTTTTTAACCAGGAAGCCCTGAGTTCCAGGCTTACTGCATCTGCCAAAGGCATCCCAAAGGGAGCGCAGAAGGTCCACAACATGGCTGCTTTCACAGCTTTTTCCTTAGGAAGAACCCTAATACCCGGCTGATTTACCTTCCTAGGGTTACTGTTAGGCTTAGGCCTAGGACTTTTAAAACCAGGAAGCCCTGTGCTCCAGGCACACTGCAGCTGTGAAAGGCATCCCAAGGGGAGCGCAAAAGTGACACAACTTGGCTGCCTCCACTGCTATTTCCATGAGACCATCCCGAATCATAGGCTGATTTTCCTTCCTAGGCTTAAGGTTTGAGTTAGGCCTAGGGTTAGTGTTCTTTTAACCAGAAAGCCCTGAGTTCCAAGAACACAGCAGCTGCGAAGGACTACCCAAGAAGAGCGCAGAAGTGCCTCAACATGCCTGCCTCCACAGCTTTTTCCTTGGGGACGTCCCGAAACGAAGGCTGATTTCGAAGCCTCCAGTTTGGGCTAAAGTTGTGGTTTTTTAAACCAGGAAGCCCTGTGCTCCAAGCACACTGCAGCTGTGAAAGGCATCCCAAGGGGAGCGCAAAAGTGCCACAACATGGCTGTCTCCACAGCTTTTCCCTTGGGATAATTCCTAAACCCAGGCTGATTTAAATGACCAGTGTTACGGTTAGGGTTAGGGTTACGCCTAGGTGTAGAGCTTTTTAAACCAGCAAGCTCTGAGCTCCAGGCACACGGCAGCTGCGAAATGCATCCCAAGGGGAGCACAAAAGTGCCAGAAAATGGCTGCCTCCACACGTTTTCATTGGCACCATTGCTAAGCCTAGGCTGAATCCCCTGCCTCCAGTCTCAGCTAGGGACATGGTTTTGTAAACCAGGAAGCCCTGAGCTCCAGGCACACGGCAGCTGTGAAAGGCATCCCAAGGGGAGTACAAAAGTGCAACAACATGGCAGCTTTCACAGCTTTTTCCTTGGCACCATCCCTGTACCTAGGTTGATTTATCTGCCTAGGGTTAGGGTTAGGGCTCAGCCTAGGGCTAGGATTTTTTTAAGCAGGAAGCCCTGAGTTCCAGGCTTACTGCATCTGCCAAAGGCATCCCAAAGGGAGTGCAGAAGTGCCACAACATGGCTGCTTTCACAGCTTTTTCCTTAGGAAGAACCCTAATACCCGGCTGATTTACCTTCCTAGGGTTACTGTTAGGCTTAGGCCTAGGACTTTTAAAACCAGGAAGCCCTGTGCTCCAGGCACACTGCAGCTGTGAAAGGCATCCCAAGGGGAGCGCAAAAGTGACACAACTTGGCTGCCTCCACTGCTATTTCCATGAGACCATCCCGAATCATAGGCTGATTTTCCTTCCTAGGCTTAAGGTTTGAGTTAGGCCTAGGGTTAGTGTTCTTTTAACCAGAAAGCCCTGAGTTCCAAGAACACAGCAGCTGCGAAGGACTACCCAAGAAGAGCGCAGAAGTGTCTCAACATGCCTGCCTCCACAGCTTTTTCCTTGGGGATGTCCCGAAACGAAGGCTGATTTAGAAGCCTCCAGTTTGGGTTAAAGTTGTGGTTTTTTAAACCAGGAAGCCCTCTGCTCCAAGCACACTGCAGTTGTGAAAGGCATCCCAAGGGGAGCGCAAAAGTGCCACAACATTGCTGTCTCCACAGCTTTTCCCTTGGGATAATTCCTAAACCCAGGCTGATTTAAATGACCAGTGTTACGGTTAGGGTTAGGGTTACGCCTAGGTGTAGAGCTTTTTAAACCAGCAAGCTCTGAGCTCCAGGCACACGGCAGCTGCGAAAGGCATCCCAAGGGGAGCACAAAAGTGCCAGAAAATGGCTGCCTCCACACGTTTTCATTGGCACCATTGCTAAGCCTAGGCTGAATCACCTGCCTCCAGTCTCAGCTAGGGACATGGTTTTTTAAACCAGGAAGCCCTGAGCTCCAGGCACACGGCAACTGTGAAAGGCATGCCAAGGGGAGTACAAAAGTGCAACAACATGGCAGCTTTCACAGCTTTTTCCTTGGCACCATCCCTATACCTAGGCTGATTTATCTGCCTAGGGTTAGGGTTAGGGCTCAGCCTAGGGCTAGGATTTTTTTAACCAGGAAGCCCTGAGTTCCAGGCTTACTGCATCTGCCAAAGGCATCCCAAAGGGAGCGCAGAAGGTCCACAAAATGGCTGCTTTCACAGCTTTTTCCTTAGGAAGAACCCTAATACCCGGCTGATTTACCTTCCTAGGGTTACTGTTAGGCTTAGGCCTAGGACTTTTAAAACCAGGAAGCCCTGTGCTCCAGGCACACTGCAGCTGTGAAAGGCATCCCAAGGGGAGCGCAAAAGTGACACAACTTGGCTGCCTCCACTGCTATTTCCATGAGACCATCCCGAATCATAGGCTGATTTTCCTTCCTAGGCTTAAGGTTTGAGTTAGGCCTAGGGTTAGTGTTCTTTTAACCAGAAAGCCCTGAGTTCCAAGAACACAGCAGCTGCGAAGGACTACCCAAGAAGAGCGCAGAAGTGCCTCAACATGCCTGCCTCCACAGCTTTTTCCTTGGGGACGTCCCGAAACGAAGGCTGATTTCGAAGCCTCCAGTTTGGGCTAAAGTTGTGGTTTTTTAAACCAGGAAGCCCTGTGCTCCAAGCACACTGCAGCTGTGAAAGGCATCCCAAGGGGAGCGCAAAAGTGCCACAACATGGCTGTCTCCACAGCTTTTCCCTTGGGATAATTCCTAAACCCAGGCTGATTTAAATGACCAGTGTTACGGTTAGGGTTAGGGTTACGCCTAGGTGTAGAGCTTTTTAAACCAGCAAGCTCTGAGCTCCAGGCACACGGCAGCTGCGAAATGCATCCCAAGGGGAGCACAAAAGTGCCAGAAAATGGCTGCCTCCACACGTTTTCATTGGCACCATTGCTAAGCCTAGGCTGAATTACCTGCCTCCAGTCTCAGCTAGGGACATGGTTTTGTAAACCAGGAAGCCCTGAGCTCCAGGCACACGGCAGCTGTGAAAGGCATCCCAAGGGGAGTACAAAAGTGCAACAACATGGCAGCTTTCACAGCTTTTTCCTTGGCACCATCCCTATACCTAGGCTGATTTATCTGCCTAGGGTTAGGGTTAGGGCTCAGCCAAGAGGAAGGATTTTTTAAGCAGGAAGCCCTGAGTTCCAGGCTTACTGCATCTGCCAAAGGCATCCCAAAGGGAGCGCAGAAGTGCCACAACATGGCTGCTTTCACAGCTTTTTCCTTAGGAAGAACCCTAATACCTGGCTGATTTACCTTCCTAGGGTTACTGTTAGGCTTAGGCCTAGGACTTTTAAAACCAGGAAGCCCTGTGCTCCAGGCACACTGCAGCTGTTAAAGGCATCCCAAGGGGAGCGCAAAAGTGACACAACTTGGCTGCCTCCACTGCTATTTCCATGAGACCATCCCGAATCATAGGCTGATTTTCCTTCCTAGGCTTAAGGTTTGAGTTAGGCCTAGGGTTAGTGTTCTTTTAACCAGAAAGCCCTGAGTTCCAAGAACACAGCAGCTGCGAAGGACTACCCAAGAAGAGTGCAGAAGTGTCTCAACATGCCTGCCTCCACAGCTTTTTCCTTGGGGATGTCCCGAAACGAAGGCTGATTTAGAAGCCTCCAGTTTGGGTTAAAGTTGTGGTTTTTTAAACCAGGAAGCCCTCTGCTCCAAGCACACTGCAGTTGTGAAAGGCATCCCAAGGGGAGCGCAAAAGTGCCACAACATTGCTGTCTCCACAGCTTTTCCCTTGGGATAATTCCTAAACCCAGGCTGATTTAAATGACCAGTGTTACGGTTAGGGTTAGGGTTACGCCTAGGTGTAGAGCTTTTTAAACCAGCAAGCTCTGAGCTCCAGGCACACGGCAGCTGCGAAAGGCATCCCAAGGGGAGCACAAAAGTGCCAGAAAATGGCTGCCTCCACACGTTTTCATTGGCACCATTGCTAAGCCTAGGCTGAATCACCTGCCTCCAGTCTCAGCTAGGGACATTGTTTTTTAAACCAGGAAGCCCTGAGCTCCAGGCACACGGCAGCTGTGAAAGGCATCCCAAGGGGAGTACAAAAGTGCAACAACATGGCAGCTTTCACAGCTTTTTCCTTGGCACCATCCCTATACCTAGGCTGATTTATCTGCCTAGGGTTAGGGTTAGGGCTCAGCCTAGGGCTAGGATTTTTTTAAGCAGGAAGCCCTGAGTTCCAGGCTTACTGCATCTGCCAAAGGCATCCCAAAGGGAGCGCAGAAGTGCCACAACATGGCTGCTTTCACAGCTTTTTCCTTAGGAAGAACCCTAATACCCGGCTGATTTACCTTCCTAGGGTTACTGTTAGGCTTAGGCCTAGGACTTTTAAAACCAAGAAGCCCTGTGCTCCAGGCACACTGCAGCTGTTAAAGGCATCCCAAGGGGAGCGCAAAAGTGACACAACTTGGCTGCCTCCACTGCTATTTCCATGAGACCGTCCCAAATCATAGGCTGATTTTCCTTCCTAGGTTTAAGGTTTGAGTTAGGCCTAGGGTTAGTGTTCTTTTAACCAGAAAGCCCTGAGTTCCAAGAACACAGCAGCTGCGAAGGACTACCCAAGAAGAGCGCAGAAGTGCCTCAACATGCCTGCCTCCACAGCTTTTTCCTTGGGGACGTCCCGAAACGAAGGCTGATTTAGAAGCCTCCAGTTTGGGCTAAAGTTGTGGTTTTTTACACCAGGAAGCCCTGTGCTCCAAGCACACTGCAGCTGTGAAAGGCATCCCAAGGGGAGCGCAAAAGTGCCACAACATGGCTGTCTCCACAGCTTTTCCCTTGGGGTAATTCCTAAACCCAGGCTGATTTAAATGACCAGTGTTACGGTTAGGGTTAGGGTTACGCCTAGGTGTAGAGCTTTTTAAACCAGCAAGCTCTGAGCTCCAGGCACACGGCAGCTGCGAAAGGCATCCCAAGGGGAGCACAAAAGTGCCAGAAAATGGCTGCCTCCACACGTTTTCATTGGCACCATTGCTAAGCCTAGGCTGAATCACCTGCCTCCAGTCTCAGCTAGGGACATGGTTTTTTAAACCAGGAAGCCCTGAGCTCCAGGCACACGGCAGCTGTGAAAGGCATGCCAAGGGGAGTACAAAAGTGCAACAACATGGCAGCTTTCACAGCTTTTTCCTTGGCACCATCCCTATACCTAGGCTGATTTATCTGCCTAGGGTTAGGGTTAGGGCTCAGCCTAGGGCTAGGATTTTTTTAACCAGGAAGCCCTGAGTTCCAGGCTTACTGCATCTGCCAAAGGCATCCCAAAGGGAGCGCAGAAGGTCCACAACATGGCTGCTTTCACAGCTTTTTCCTTAGGAAGAACCCTAATACCCGGCTGATTTACCTTCCTAGGGTTACTGTTAGGCTTAGGCCTAGGACTTTTAAAACCAGGAAGCCCTGTGCTCCAGGCACACTGCAGCTGTGAAAGGCATCCCAAGGGGAGCGCAAAAGTGACACAACTTGGCTGCCTCCACTGCTATTTCCATGAGACCATCCCGAATCATAGGCTGATTTTCCTTCCTAGGCTTAAGGTTTGAGTTAGGCCTAGGGTTAGTGTTCTTTTAACCAGAAAGCCCTGAGTTCCAAGAACACAGCAGCTGCGAAGGACTACCCAAGAAGAGCGCAGAAGTGCCTCAACATGCCTCCCTCCACAGCTTTTTCCTTGGGGACGTCCCGAAACGAAGGCTGATTTCGAAGCCTCCAGTTTGGGCTAAAGTTGTGGTTTTTTAAAGCAGGAAGCCCTGTGCTCCAAGCACACTGCAGCTGTGAAAGGCATCCCAAGGGGAGCGCAAAAGTGCCACAACATGGCTGTCTCCACAGCTTTTCCCTTGGGATAATTCCTAAACCCAGGCTGATTTAAATGACCAGTGTTACGGTTAGGGTTAGGGTTACGCCTAGGTGTAGAGCTTTTTAAACCAGCAAGCTCTGAGCTCCAGGCACACGGCAGCTGCGAAATGCATCCCAAGGGGAGCACAAAAGTGCCAGAAAATGGCTGCCTCCACACGTTTTCATTGGCACCATTGCTAAGCCTAGGCTGAATTACCTGCCTCCAGTCTCAGCTAGGGACATGGTTTTTTAAACCAGGAAGCCCTGAGCTCCAGGCACACGGCAGCTGTGAAAGGCATCCCAAGGGGAGTACAAAAGTGCAACAACATGGCAGCTTTCACAGCTTTTTCCTTGGCACCATCCCTATACCTAGGCTGATTTATCTGCCTAGGGTTAGGGTTAGGGCTCAGCCAAGAGGAAGGATTTTTTAAGCAGGAAGCCCTGAGTTCCAGGCTTACTGCATCTGCCAAAGGCATCCCAAAGGGAGCGCAGAAGTGCCACAACATGGCTGCTTTCACAGCTTTTTCCTTAGGAAGAACCCTAATACCCGGCTGATTTACCTTCCTAGGGTTACTGTTAGGCTTAGGCCTAGGACTTTTAAAACCAGGAAGCCCTGTGCTCCAGGCACACTGCAGCTGTTAAAGGCATCCCAAGGGGAGCGCAAAAGTGACACAACTTGGCTGCCTCCACTGCTATTTCCATGAGACCATCCCGAATCATAGGCTGATTTTCCTTCCTAGGCTTAAGGTTTGAGTTAGGCCTAGGGTTAGTGTTCTTTTAACCAGAAAGCCCTGAGTTCCAAGAACACAGCAGCTGCGAAGGACTACCCAAGAAGAGCGCAGAAGTGCCTCAACATGCCTGCCTCCACAGCTTTTTCCTTGGGGACGTCCCGAAACGAAGGCTGATTTCGAAGCCTCCAGTTTGGGCTAAAGTTGTGGTATTTTACACCAGGAAGCCCTGTGCTCCAAGCACACTGCAGCTGTGAAAGGCATCCCAAGGGGAGCGCAAAAGTGCCACAACATGGCTGTCTCCACAGCTTTTCCCTTGGGATAATTCCTAAACCCAGGCTGATTTAAATGACCAGTGTTACGGTTAGGGTTAGGGTTACGCCTAGGTGTAGAGCTTTTTAAACCAGCAAGCTCTGAGCTCCAGGCACACGGCAGCTGCGAAAGGCATCCCAAGGGGAGCACAAAAGTGCCACCAAATGGCTGCCTCCACACGTTTTCATTGGCACCATTGCTAAGCCTAGGCTGAATCACCTGCCTCCAGTCTCAGCTAGGGACATTGTTTTTTAAACCAGGAAGCCCTGAGCTCCAGGCACACGGCAGCTGTGAAAGGCATCCCAAGGGGAGTACAAAAGTGCAACAACATGGCAGCTTTCACAGCTTTTTCCTTGGCACCATCCCTATACCTAGGCTGATTTATCTGCCTAGGGTTAGGCTTAGGGCTCAGCCTAGGGCTAGGATTTTTTTAACCAGGAAGCCCTGAGTTCCAGGCTTACTGCATCTGCCAAAGGCATCCCAAAGGGAGCGCAGAAGTGCCACAACATGGCTGCTTTCACAGCTTTTTCCTTAGGAAGAACCCTAATACCCGGCTGATTTACCTTCCTAGGGTTACTGTTAGGCTTAGGCCTAGGACTTTTAAAACCAGGAAGCCCTGTGCTCCAGGCACACTGCAGCTGTTAAAGGCATCCCAAGTGGAGCACAAAAGTGACACAACTTGGCTGCCTCCACTGCTATTTCCATGAGACCATCCCGAATCATAGGCTGATTTTCCTTCCTAGGCTTAAGGTTTGAGTTAGGCCTAGGGTTAGTGTTCTTTTAACCAGAAAGCCCTGAGTTCCAAGAAGACAGCAGCTGCGAAGGACTACCCAAGAAGAGCGCAGAAGTGCCTCAACATGCCTGCCTCCACAGCTTTTTCCTTGGGGACGTACCGAAACGAAGGCTGATTTAGAAGCCTCCAGTTTGGGCTAAAGTTGTGGTTTTCTAAACCAGGAAGCCCTGTGCTCCAAGCACACTGCAGCTGTGAAAGGCATCCCAAGGGGAGCGCAAAAGTGCCACAACATGGCTGTCTCCACAGCTTTTCCCTTGGGATAATTCCTAAACCCAGGCTGATTTAAATGACCAGTGTTACGGTTAGGGTTAGGGTTACGCCTAGGTGTAGAGCTTTTTAAACCAGCAAGCTCTGAGCTCCAGGCACACGGCAGCTGCGAAAGGCATCCCAAGGGGAGCACAAAAGTGCCAGAAAATGGCTGCCTCCACACGTTTTCATTGGCACCATTGCTAAGCCTAGGCTGAATCACCTGCCTCCAGTCTCACCTAGGGACATTGTTTTTTAAACCAGGAAGCCCTGAGCTCCAGGCACACGGCAGCTGTGAAAGGCATCCCAAGGGGAGTACAAAAGTGCAACAACATGGCAGCTTTCACAGCTTTTTCCTTGGCACCATCCCTATACCTAGGCTGATTTATCTGCCTAGGGTTAGGGTTAGGGCTCAGCCAAGGGCTAGGATTTTTTTAACCAGGAAGCCCTGAGTTCCAGGCTTACTGCATCTGCCAAAGGCATCCCAAAGGGAGCGCAGAAGTGCCACAACATGGCTGCTTTCACAGCTTTTTCCTTAGGAAGAACCCTAATACCCGGCTGATTTACCTTCCTAGGGTTACTGTTAGGCTTAGGCCTAGGACTTTTAAAACCAGGAAGCCCTGTGCTCCAGGCACACTGCAGCTGTTAAAGGCATCCCAAGGGGAGCGCAAAAGTGACACAACTTGGCTGCCTCCACAGCTTTTCCCTTGGGATAATTCCTAAACCCAGGCTGATTTAAATGACCAGTGTTACGGTTAGGGTTAGGGTTACGCCTAGGTGTAGAGCTTTTTAAACCAGCAAGCTCTGAGCTCCAGGCACACGGCAGCTGCGAAAGGCATCCCAAGGGGAGCACAAAAGTGCCAGAAAATGGCTGCCTCCACACGTTTTCATTGGCACCATTGCTAAGCCTAGGCTGAATCACCTGCCTCCAGTCTCAGCTAGGGACATTGTTTTTTAAACCAGGAAGCCCTGAGCTCCAGGCACACGGCAGCTGTGAAAGGCATCCCAAGGGGAGTACAAAAGTGCAACAACATGGCAGCTTTCACAGCTTTTTCCTTGGCACCATCCCTATACCTAGGCTGATTTATCTGCCTAGGGTTAGGGTTAGGGCTCAGCCTAGGGCTAGGATTTTTTTAACCAGGAAGCCCTGAGTTCCAGGCTTACTGCATCTGCCAAAGGCATCCCAAAGGGAGCGCAGAAGTGCCACAACATGGCTGCTTTCACAGCTTTTTCCTTAGGAAGAACCCTAATACCCGGTTGATTTACCTTCCTAGGGTTACTGTTAGGCTTAGGCCTAGGACTTTTAAAACCAGGAAGCCCTGTGCTCCAGGCACACTGCAGCTGTTAAAGGCATCCCAAGGGGAGCGCAAAAGTGACACAACTTGGCTGCCTCCACTGCTATTTCCATGAGACCATCCCGAATCATAGGCTGATTTTCCTTCCTAGGCTTAAGGTTTGAGTTAGGCCTAGGGTTAGTGTTCTTTTAACCAGAAAGCCCTGAGTTCCAAGAACACAGCAGCTGCGAAGGACTACCCAAGAAGAGCACAGAAGTGCCTCAACATGCCTGCCTCCACAGCTTTTTCCTTGGGGACGTCCCGAAACGAAGGCTGATTTAGAAGCCTCCAGTTTGGGCTAAAGTTGTGGTTTTTTAAACCAGGAAGCCCTGTGCTCCAAGCACACTGCAGCTGTGAAAGGCATCCCAAGGGGAGCGCAAAAGTGCCACAACATGGCTGTCTCCACAGCTTTTCCCTTAGGATAATTCCTAAACACAGGCTGATTTAAATGACCAGTGTTACGGTTAGGGTTAGGGTTACGCCTAGGTGTAGAGCTTTTTAAACCAGCAAGCTCTGAGCTCCAGGCACACGGCAGCTGCGAAAGGCATCCCAAGGGGAGCACAAAAGTGCCAGAAAATGGCTGCCTCCACACGTTTTCATTGGCACCATTGCTAAGCCTAGGCTGAATCACCTGCCTCCAGTCTCAGCTAGGGACATGGTTTTTTAAACCTGGAAGCCCTGAGCTCCAGGCACTTGGAAGCTGTGAAAGGCATGCCAAGGGGAGTACAAAAGTGCAACAACATGGCAGCTTTCACAGCTTTTTCCTTGGCACCATCCCTATACCTAGGCTGATTTATCTGCCTAGGGTTAGGGTTAGGGCTCAGCCAAGGGCAAGGATTTTTAAACCAAGGAAGCCCTGAGTTCCAAGCTTACTGCATCTGCCAAAGGCATCCCAAAGGGAGCGCAGAAGTGCCACAACATGGCTGCTTTCACAGCTTTTTCCTTAGGAAGAACCCTAATACCCGGCTGATTTACCTTCCTAGGGTTACTGTTAGGCTTAGGCCTAGGACTTTTAAAACCAAGAATCCCTGTGCTCCAGGCACACTGCAGCTGTTAAAGGCATCCCAAGGGGAGCGCAAAAGTGACACAACTTGGCTGCCTCCACTGCTATTTCCATGAGACCATCCCGAATCATAGGCTGATTTTCCTTCCTAGGCTTAAGGTTTGAGTTAGGCCTAGGGTTAGTGTTCTTTTAACCAGAAAGCCCTGAGTTCCAAGAACACAGCAGCTGCGAAGGACTACCCAACAAGAGCGCAGAAGTGCCTCAACATGCCTGCCTCCACAGCTTTTTCCTTGGGGACGTCCCGAAACGAAGGCTGATTTAGAAGCCTCCAGTTTGGGCTAAAGTTGTGGTTTTTTACACCAGGAAGCCCTGTGCTCCAAGCACACTGCAGCTGTGAAAGGCATCCCAAGGGGAGCGCAAAAGTGCCACAACATGGCTGTCTCCACAGCTTTTCCCTTGGGATAATTCCTAAACCCAGGCTGATTTAAATGACCAGTGTTACGGTTAGGGTTAGGGTTACGCCTAGGTGTAGAGCTTTTTAAACCAGCAAGCTCTGAGCTCCAGGCACACGGCAGCTGCGAAATGCATCCCAAGGGGAGCACAAAAGTGCCAGAAAATGGCTGCCTCCACACGTTTTCATTGGCACCATTGCTAAGCCTAGGCTGAATTACCTGCCTCCAGTCTCAGCTAGGGACATGGTTTTTTAAACCAGGAAGCCCTGAGCTCCAGGCACACGGCAGCTGTGAAAGGCATCCCAAGGGGAGTACAAAAGTGCAACAACATGGCAGCTTTCACAGCTTTTTCCTTGGCACCATCCCTATACCTAGGCTGATTTATCTGCCTAGGGTTAGGGTTAGGGCTCAGCCAAGGGCAAGGATTTTTTTTAACCAGGAAGCCCTGAGTTCCAGGCTTACTGCATCTGCCAAAGGCATCCCAAAGGGAGCGCAGAAGTGCCACAACATGGCTGCTTTCACAGCTTTTTCCTTAGGAAGAACCCTAATACCCGGCTGATTTACCTTCCTAGGGTTACTGTTAGGCTTAGGCCTAGGACTTTTAAAACCAGGAAGCCCTGTGCTCCAGGCACACTGCAGCTGTGAAAGGCATCCCAAGGGGAGCGCAAAAGTGACACAACTTGGCTGCCTCCACTGCTATTTCCATGAGACCATCCCAAATCATAGGCTGATTTTCCTTCCTAGGCTTAAGGTTTGAGTTAGGCCTAGGGTTAGTGTTCTTTTAACCAGAAAGCCCTGAGTTCCAAGAACACAGCAGCTGCGAAGGACTACCCAAGAAGAGCGCAGAAGTGCCTCAACATGCCTGCCTCCACAGCTTTTTCCTTGGGGACGTCCCGAAACGAAGGCTGATTTAGAAGCCTCCAGTTTGGGCTAAAGTTGTGGTATTTTACACCAGGAAGCCCTGTGCTCCAAGCACACTGCAGCTGTGAAAGGCATCCCAAGGGGAGCGCAAAAGTGCCACAACATGGCTGTCTCCACAGCTTTTCCCTTGGGATAATTCCTAAACCCAGGCTGATTTAAATGACCAGTGTTACGGTTAGGGTTAGGGTTACGCCTAGGTGTAGAGCTTTTTAAACCAGCAAGCTCTGAGCTCCAGGCACACGGCAGCTGCGAAAGGCATCCCAAGGGGAGCACAAAAGTGCCAGAAAATGGCTGCCTCCACACGTTTTCATTGGCACCATTGCTAAGCCTAGGCTGAATCACCTGCCTCCAGTCTCAGCTAGGGACATTGTTTTTTAAACCAGGAAGCCCTGAGCTCCAGGCACACGGCAGCTGTGAAAGGCATCCCAAGGGGAGTACAAAAGTGCAACAACATGGCAGCTTTCACAGCTTTTTCCTTGGCACCATCCCTATACCTAGGCTGATTTATCTGCCTAGGGTTAGGGTTAGGGCTCAGCCTAGGGCTAGGATTTTTTTAACCAGGAAGCCCTGAGTTCCAGGCTTACTGCATCTGCCAAAGGCATCCCAAAGGGAGCGCAGAAGTGCCACAACATGGCTGCTTTCACAGCTTTTTCCTTAGGAAGAACCCTAATACCCGGCTGATTTACCTTCCTAGGGTTACTGTTAGGCTTAGGCCTAGGACTTTTAAAACCAGGAAGCCCTGTGCTCCAGGCACACTGCAGCTGTTAAAGGCATCCCAAGGGGAGCACAAAAGTGACACAACTTGGCTGCCTCCACTGCTATTTCCATGAGACCATCCCGAATCATAGGCTGATTTTCCTTCCTAGGCTTAAGGTTTGAGTTAGGCCTAGGGTTAGTGTTCTTTTAACCAGAAAGCCCTGAGTTCCAAGAAGACAGCAGCTGCGAAGGACTACCCAAGAAGAGCGCAGAAGTGCCTCAACATGCCTGCCTCCACAGCTTTTTCCTTGGGGACGTACCGAAACGAAGGCTGATTTAGAAGCCTCCAGTTTGGGCTAAAGTTGGGGTTTTCTAAACCAGGAAGCCCTGTGCTCCAAGCACACTGCAGCTGTGAAAGGCATCCCAAGGGGAGCGCAAAAGTGCCACAACATGGCTGTCTCCACAGCTTTTCCCTTGGGATAATTCCTAAACCCAGGCTGATTTAAATGACCAGTGTTACGGTTAGGGTTAGGGTTACGCCTAGGTGTAGAGCTTTTTAAACCAGCAAGCTCTGAGCTCCAGGCACACGGCAGCTGCGAAAGGCATCCCAAGGGGAGCACAAAAGTGCCAGAAAATGGCTGCCTCCACACGTTTTCATTGGCACCATTGCTAAGCCTAGGCTGAATCACCTGCCTCCAGTCTCACCTAGGGACATTGTTTTTTAAACCAGGAAGCCCTGAGCTCCAGGCACTTGGCAGCTGTGAAAGGCATCCCAAGGGGAGTACAAAAGTGCAACAACATGGCAGCTTTCACAGCTTTTTCCTTGGCACCATCCCTATACCTAGGCTGATTTATCTGCCTAGGGTTAGGGTTAGGGCTCAGCCAAGGGCTAGGATTTTTTTAACCAGGAAGCCCTGAGTTCCAGGCTTACTGCATCTGCCAAAGGCATCCCAAAGGGAGCGCAGAAGTGCCACAACATGGCTGCTTTCACAGCTTTTTCCTTAGGAAGAACCCTAATACCCGGCTGATTTACCTTCCTAGGGTTACTGTTAGGCTTAGGCCTAGGACTTTTAAAACCAGGAAGCCCTGTGCTCCAGGCACACTGCAGCTGTTAAAGGCATCCCAAGGGGAGCGCAAAAGTGACACAACTTGGCTGCCTCCACAGCTTTTTCCTTGGGATAATTCCTAAACCCAGGCTGATTTAAATGACCAGTGTTACGGTTAGGGTTAGGGTTACGCCTAGGTGTAGAGCTTTTTAAACCAGCAAGCTCTGAGCTCCAGGCACACGGCAGCTGCGAAAGGCATCCCAAGGGGAGCACAAAAGTGCCAGAAAATGGCTGCCTCCACACGTTTTCATTGGCACCATTGCTAAGCCTAGGCTGAATCACCTGCCTCCAGTCTCAGCTAGGGACATTGTTTTTTAAACCAGGAAGCCCTGAGCTCCAGGCACACGGCAGCTGTGAAAGGCATCCCAAGGGGAGTACAAAAGTGCAACAACATGGCAGCTTTCACAGCTTTTTCCTTGGCACCATCCCTATACCTAGGCTGATTTATCTGCCTAGGGTTAGGGTTAGGGCTCAGCCTAGGGCTAGGATTTTTTTAACCAGGAAGCCCTGAGTTCCAGGCTTACTGCATCTGCCAAAGGCATCCCAAAGGGAGCGCAGAAGTGCCACAACATGGCTGCTTTCACAGCTTTTTCCTTAGGAAGAACCCTAATACCCGGTTGATTTACCTTCCTAGGGTTACTGTTAGGCTTAGGCCTAGGACTTTTAAAACCAGGAAGCCCTGTGCTCCAGGCACACTGCAGCTGTGAAAGGCATCCCAAGGGGAGCGCAAAAGTGACACAACTTGGCTGCCTCCACTGCTATTTCCATGAGACCATCCCGAATCATAGGCTGATTTTCCTTCCTAGGCTTAAGGTTTGAGTTAGGCCTAGGGTTAGTGTTCTTTTAACCAGAAAGCCCTGAGTTCCAAGAACACAGCAGCTGCGAAGGACTACCCAAGAAGAGCGCAGAAGTGCCTCAACATGCCTGCCTCCACAGCTTTTTCCTTGGGGACGTACCGAAACGAAGGCTGATTTAGAAGCCTCCAGTTTGGGCTAAAGTTGTGGTTTTCTAAACCAGGAAGCCCTGTGCTCCAAGCACACTGCAGCTGTGAAAGGCATCCCAAGGGGAGCGCAAAAGTGCCACAACATGGCTGTCTCCACAGCTTTTCCCTTGGGATAATTCCTAAACCCAGGCTGATTTAAATGACCAGTGTTACGGTTAGGGTTAGGGTTACGCCTAGGTGTAGAGCTTTTTAAACCAGCAAGCTCTGAGCTCCAGGCACACGGCAGCTGCGAAAGGCATCCCAAGGGGAGCACAAAAGTGCCAGAAAATGGCTGCCTCCACATGTTTTCATTGGCACCATTGCTAAGCCTAGGCTGAATCACCTGCCTCCAGTCTCACCTAGGGACATTGTTTTTTAAACCAGGAAGCCCTGAGCTCCAGGCACACGGCAGCTGTGAAAGGCATCCCAAGGGGAGTACAAAAGTGCAACAACATGGCAGCTTTCACAGCTTTTTCCTTGGCACCATCCCTATACCTAGGCTGATTTATCTGCCTAGGGTTAGGGTTAGGGCTCAGCCAAGGGCTAGGATTTTTTTAACCAGGAAGCCCTGAGTTCCAGGCTTACTGCATCTGCCAAAGGCATCCCAAAGGGAGCGCAGAAGTGCCACAACATGGCTGCTTTCACAGCTTTTTCCTTAGGAAGAACCCTAATACCCGGCTGATTTACCTTCCTAGGGTTACTGTTAGGCTTAGGCCTAGGACTTTTAAAACCAAGAATCCCTGTGCTCCAGGCACACTGCAGCTGTTAAAGGCATCCCAAGGGGAGCGCAAAAGTGACACAACTTGGCTGCCTCCACTGCTATTTCCATGAGACCATCCCGAATCATAGGCTGATTTTCCTTCCTAGGCTTAAGGTTTGAGTTAGGCCTAGGGTTAGTGTTCTTTTAACCAGAAAGCCCTGAGTTCCAAGAACACAGCAGCTGCGAAGGACTACCCAACAAGAGCGCAGAAGTGCCTCAACATGCCTGCCTCCACAGCTTTTTCCTTGGGGACGTCCCGAAACGAAGGCTGATTTAGAAGCCTCCAGTTTGGACTAAAGTTGTGGTTTTTTACACCAGGAAGCCCTGTGCTCCAAGCACACTGCAGCTGTGAAAGGCATCCCAAGGGGAGCGCAAAAGTGCCACAACATGGCTGTCTCCACAGCTTTTCCCTTGGGATAATTCCTAAACCCAGGCTGATTTAAATGACCAGTGTTACGGTTAGGGTTAGGGTTACGCCTAGGTGTAGAGCTTTTTAAACCAGCAAGCTCTGAGCTCCAGGCACACGGCAGCTGCGAAATGCATCCCAAGGGGAGCACAAAAGTGCCAGAAAATGGCTGCCTCCACACGTTTTCATTGGCACCATTGCTAAGCCTAGGCTGAATTACCTGCCTCCAGTCTCAGCTAGGGACATGGTTTTTTAAACCAGGAAGCCCTGAGCTCCAGGCACACGGCAGCTGTGAAAGGCATCCCAAGGGGAGTACAAAAGTGCAACAACATGGCAGCTTTCACAGCTTTTTCCTTGGCACCATCCCTATACCTAGGCTGATTTATCTGCCTAGGGTTAGGGTTAGGGCTCAGCCAAGGGCAAGGATTTTTTTTAACCAGGAAGCCCTGAGTTCCAGGCTTACTGCATCTGCCAAAGGCATCCCAAAGGGAGCGCAGAAGTGCCACAACATGGCTGCTTTCACAGCTTTTTCCTTAGGAAGAACCCTAATACCCGGCTGATTTACCTTCCTAGGGTTACTGTTAGGCTTAGGCCTAGGACTTTTAAAACCAGGAAGCCCTGTGCTCCAGGCACACTGCAGCTGTGAAAGGCATCCCAAGGGGAGCGCAAAAGTGACACAACTTGGCTGCCTCCACTGCTATTTCCATGAGACCATCCCAAATCATAGGCTGATTTTCCTTCCTAGGCTTAAGGTTTGAGTTAGGCCTAGGGTTAGTGTTCTTTTAACCAGAAAGCCCTGAGTTCCAAGAACACAGCAGCTGCGAAGGACTACCCAAGAAGAGCGCAGAAGTGCCTCAACATGCCTGCCTCCACAGCTTTTTCCTTGGGGACGTCCCGAAACGAAGGCTGATTTAGAAGCCTCCAGTTTGGGCTAAAGTTGTGGTATTTTACACCAGGAAGCCCTGTGCTCCAAGCACACTGCAGCTGTGAAAGGCATCCCAAGGGGAGCGCAAAAGTGCCACAACATGGCTGTCTCCACAGCTTTTCCCTTGGGATAATTCCTAAACCCAGGCTGATTTAAATGACCAGTGTTACGGTTAGGGTTAGGGTTACGCCTAGGTGTAGAGCTTTTTAAACCAGCAAGCTCTGAGCTCCAGGCACACGGCAGCTGCGAAAGGCATCCCAAGGGGAGCACAAAAGTGCCAGAAAATGGCTGCCTCCACACGTTTTCATTGGCACCATTGCTAAGCCTAGGCTGAATCACCTGCCTCCAGTCTCAGCTAGGGACATTGTTTTTTAAACCAGGAAGCCCTGAGCTCCAGGCACACGGCAGCTGTGAAAGGCATCCCAAGGGGAGTACAAAAGTGCAACAACATGGCAGCTTTCACAGCTTTTTCCTTGGCACCATCCCTATACCTAGGCTGATTTATCTGCCTAGGGTTAGGGTTAGGGCTCAGCCTAGGGCTAGGATTTTTTTAACCAGGAAGCCCTGAGTTCCAGGCTTACTGCATCTGCCAAAGGCATCCCAAAGGGAGCGCAGAAGTGCCACAACATGGCTGCTTTCACAGCTTTTTCCTTAGGAAGAACCCTAATACCCGGCTGATTTACCTTCCTAGGGTTACTGTTAGGCTTAGGCCTAGGACTTTTAAAACCAGGAAGCCCTGTGCTCCAGGCACACTGCAGCTGTTAAAGGCATCCCAAGGGGAGCACAAAAGTGACACAACTTGGCTGCCTCCACTGCTATTTCCATGAGACCATCCCGAATCATAGGCTGATTTTCCTTCCTAGGCTTAAGGTTTGAGTTAGGCCTAGGGTTAGTGTTCTTTTAACCAGAAAGCCCTGAGTTCCAAGAAGACAGCAGCTGCGAAGGACTACCCAAGAAGAGCGCAGAAGTGCCTCAACATGCCTGCCTCCACAGCTTTTTCCTTGGGGACGTACCGAAACGAAGGCTGATTTAGAAGCCTCCAGTTTGGGCTAAAGTTGGGGTTTTCTAAACCAGGAAGCCCTGTGCTCCAAGCACACTGCAGCTGTGAAAGGCATCCCAAGGGGAGCGCAAAAGTGCCACAACATGGCTGTCTCCACAGCTTTTCCCTTGGGATAATTCCTAAACCCAGGCTGATTTAAATGACCAGTGTTACGGTTAGGGTTAGGGTTACGCCTAGGTGTAGAGCTTTTTAAACCAGCAAGCTCTGAGCTCCAGGCACACGGCAGCTGCGAAAGGCATCCCAAGGGGAGCACAAAAGTGCCAGAAAATGGCTGCCTCCACACGTTTTCATTGGCACCATTGCTAAGCCTAGGCTGAATCACCTGCCTCCAGTCTCACCTAGGGACATTGTTTTTTAAACCAGGAAGCCCTGAGCTCCAGGCACACGGCAGCTGTGAAAGGCATCCCAAGGGGAGTACAAAAGTGCAACAACATGGCAGCTTTCACAGCTTTTTCCTTGGCACCATCCCTATACCTAGGCTGATTTATCTGCCTAGGGTTAGGGTTAGGGCTCAGCCAAGGGCTAGGATTTTTTTAACCAGGAAGCCCTGAGTTCCAGGCTTACTGCATCTGCCAAAGGCATCCCAAAGGGAGCGCAGAAGTGCCACAACATGGCTGCTTTCACAGCTTTTTCCTTAGGAAGAACCCTAATACCCGGCTGATTTACCTTCCTAGGGTTACTGTTAGGCTTAGGCCTAGGACTTTTAAAACCAGGAAGCCCTGTGCTCCAGGCACACTGCAGCTGTTAAAGGCATCCCAAGGGGAGCGCAAAAGTGACACAACTTGGCTGCCTCCACAGCTTTTCCCTTGGGATAATTCCTAAACCCAGGCTGATTTAAATGACCAGTGTTACGGTTAGGGTTAGGGTTACGCCTAGGTGTAGAGCTTTTTAAACCAGCAAGCTCTGAGCTCCAGGCACACGGCAGCTGCGAAAGGCATCCCAAGGGGAGCACAAAAGTGCCAGAAAATGGCTGCCTCCACACGTTTTCATTGGCACCATTGCTAAGCCTAGGCTGAATCACCTGCCTCCAGTCTCAGCTAGGGACATTGTTTTTTAAACCAGGAAGCCCTGAGCTCCAGGCACACGGCAGCTGTGAAAGGCATCCCAAGGGGAGTACAAAAGTGCAACAACATGGCAGCTTTCACAGCTTTTTCCTTGGCACCATCCCTATACCTAGGCTGATTTATCTGCCTAGGGTTAGGGTTAGGGCTCAGCCTAGGGCTAGGATTTTTTTAACCAGGAAGCCCTGAGTTCCAGGCTTACTGCATCTGCCAAAGGCATCCCAAAGGGAGCGCAGAAGTGCCACAACATGGCTGCTTTCACAGCTTTTTCCTTAGGAAGAACCCTAATACCCGGTTGATTTACCTTCCTAGGGTTACTGTTAGGCTTAGGCCTAGGACTTTTAAAACCAGGAAGCCCTGTGCTCCAGGCACACTGCAGCTGTGAAAGGCATCCCAAGGGGAGCGCAAAAGTGACACAACTTGGCTGCCTCCACTGCTATTTCCATGAGACCATCCCGAATCATAGGCTGATTTTCCTTCCTAGGCTTAAGGTTTGAGTTAGGCCTAGGGTTAGTGTTCTTTTAACCAGAAAGCCCTGAGTTCCAAGAACACAGCAGCTGCGAAGGACTACCCAAGAAGAGCGCAGAAGTGCCTCAACATGCCTGCCTCCACAGCTTTTTCCTTGGGGACGTACCGAAACGAAGGCTGATTTAGAAGCCTCCAGTTTGGGCTAAAGTTGTGGTTTTCTAAACCAGGAAGCCCTGTGCTCCAAGCACACTGCAGCTGTGAAAGGCATCCCAAGGGGAGCGCAAAAGTGCCACAACATGGCTGTCTCCACAGCTTTTCCCTTGGGATAATTCCTAAACCCAGGCTGATTTAAATGACCAGTGTTACGGTTAGGGTTAGGGTTACGCCTAGGTGTAGAGCTTTTTAAACCAGCAAGCTCTGAGCTCCAGGCACACGGCAGCTGCGAAAGGCATCCCAAGGGGAGCACAAAAGTGCCAGAAAATGGCTGCCTCCACATGTTTTCATTGGCACCATTGCTAAGCCTAGGCTGAATCACCTGCCTCCAGTCTCACCTAGGGACATTGTTTTTTAAACCAGGAAGCCCTGAGCTCCAGGCACACGGCAGCTGTGAAAGGCATCCCAAGGGGAGTACAAAAGTGCAACAACATGGCAGCTTTCACAGCTTTTTCCTTGGCACCATCCCTATACCTAGGCTGATTTATCTGCCTAGGGTTAGGGTTAGGGCTCAGCCAAGGGCTAGGATTTTTTTAACCAGGAAGCCCTGAGTTCCAGGCTTACTGCATCTGCCAAAGGCATCCCAAAGGGAGCGCAGAAGTGCCACAACATGGCTGCTTTCACAGCTTTTTCCTTAGGAAGAACCCTAATACCCGGCTGATTTACCTTCCTAGGGTTACTGTTAGGCTTAGGCCTAGGACTTTTAAAACCAGGAAGCCCTGTGCTCCAGGCACACTGCAGCTGTGAAAGGCATCCCAAGGGGAGCGCAAAAGTGACACAACTTGGCTGCCTCCACTGCTATTTCCATGAGACCATCCCGAAT
The DNA here is from genome assembly GCF_027887145.1 of Ammospiza caudacuta. Lineage (NCBI taxonomy): Eukaryota > Metazoa > Chordata > Aves > Passeriformes > Passerellidae > Ammospiza > Ammospiza caudacuta. The sequence goes on along the minus strand of NW_026683128.1, from coordinate 550,223 downwards.
CATAGGCTGATTTTCCTTCCTAGGCTTAAGGTTTGAGTTAGGCCTAGGGTTAGTGTTCTTTTAACCAGAAAGCCCTGAGTTCCAAGAACACAGCAGCTGCGAAGGACTACCCAAGAAGAGCGCAGAAGTGCCTCAACATGCCTGCCTCAACAGCTTTTTCCTTGGGGACGTCCCGAAACGAAGGCTGATTTCGAAGCCTCCAGTTTGGGCTAAAGTTGTGGTTTTTTAAACCAGGAAGCCCTGTGCTCCAAGCACACTGCAGCTGTGAAAGGCATCCCAAGGGGAGTGCAAAAGTGCCACAACATGGCTGTGTCCACAGCTTTTCCCTTGGGATAATTCCTAAACCCAGGCTGATTTAAATGACCAGTGTTACGGTTAGGGTTAGGGTTACGCCTAGGTGTAGAGCTTTTTAAACCAGCAAGCTCTGAGCTCCAGGCACACGGCAGCTGCGAAAGGCATCCCAAGGGGAGCACAAAAGTGCCAGAAAATGGCTGCCTCCACACGTTTTCATTGGCACCATTGCTAAGCCTAGGCTGAATCCCCTGCCTCCAGTCTCAGCTAGGGACATTGTTTTTTAAACCAGGAAGCCCTGAGCTCCAGGCACATGGCAGCTGTGAAAGGCATCCCAAGGGGAGTACAAAAGTGCAACAACATGGCAGCTTTCACAGCTTTTTCCTTGGCACCATCCCTATACCTAGGCTGATTTATCTGCCTAGGGTTAGGGTTAGGGCTCAGCCAAGGGCTAGGATTTTTTTAACCAGGAAGCCCTGAGTTCCAGGCTTACTGCATCTGCCAAAGGCATCCCAAAGGGAGCGCAGAAGGTCCACAACATGGCTGCTTTCACAGCTTTTTCCTTAGGAAGAACCCTAATACCCGGCTGATTTACCTTCCTAGGGTTACTGTTAGGCTTAGGCATAGGACTTTTAAAACCAGGAAGCCCTGTGCTCCAGGCACACTGCAGCTGTTAAAGGCATCCCAAGGGGAGCGCAAAAGTGACACAACTTGGCTGCCTCCACAGCTTTTCCCTTGGGATAATTCCTAAACCCAGGCTGATTTAAATGACCAGTGTTACGGTTAGGGTTAGGGTTACGCCTAGGTGTAGAGCTTTTTAAACCAGCAAGCTCTGAGCTCCAGGCACACGGCAGCTGCGAAAGTCATCCCAAGGGGAGCACAAAAGGGCCAGAAAATGGCTGCCTCCACACGTTTTCATTGGCACCATTGCTAAGCCTAGGCTGAATCACCTGCCTCCAGTCTCAGCTAGGGACATTGTTTTTTAAACCAGGAAGCCCTGAGCTCCAGGCACACGGCAGCTGTGAAAGGCATCCCAAGGGGAGTACAAAAGTGCAACAACATGGCAGCTTTCACAGCTTTTTCCTTGGCACCATCCCTATACCTAGGCTGATTTATCTGCCTAGGGTTAGGGTTAGGGCTCAGCCTAGGGCTAGGATTTTTTTAACCAGGAAGCCCTGAGTTCCAGGCTTACTGCATCTGCCAAAGGCATCCCAAAGGGAGCGCAGAAGTGCCACAACATGGCTGCTTTCACAGCTTTTTCCTTAGGAAGAACCCTAATACCCGGCTGATTTACCTTCCTAGGGTTACTGTTAGGCTTAGGCCTAGGACTTTTAAAACCAGGAAGCCCTGTGCTCCAGGCACACTGCAGCTGTTAAAGGCATCCCAAGGGGAGCGCAAAAGTGACACAACTTGGCTGCCTCCACTGCTATTTCCATGAGACCATCCCGAATCATAGGCTGATTTTCCTTCCTAGGCTTAAGGTTTGAGTTAGGCCTAGGGTTAGTGTTCTTTTAACCAGAAAGCCCTGAGTTCCAAGAAGACAGCAGCTGCGAAGGACTACCCAAGAAGAGCACAGAAGTGCCTCAACATGCCTGCCTCCACAGCTTTTTCCTTGGGGACGTCCCGAAACGAAGGCTGATTTAGAAGCCTCCAGTTTGGGCTAAAGTTGTGGTTTTTTAAACCAGGAAGCCCTGTGCTCCAAGCACACTGCAGCTGTGAAAGGCATCCCAAGGCGAGCGCAAAAGTGCCACAACATGGCTGTCTCCACAGCTTTTCCCTTGGGATAATTCCTAAACGCAGGCTGATTTAAATGACCAGTGTTACGGTTAGGGTTAGGGTTACGCCTAGGTGTAGAGCTTTTTAAACCAGCAAGCTCTGAGCTCCAGGCACACGGCAGCTGCGAAAGGCATCCCAAGGGGAGCACAAAAGTGCCAGAAAATGGCTGCCTCCACACGTTTTCATTGGCACCATTGCTAAGCCTAGGCTGAATCACCTGCCTCCAGTCTCAGCTAGGGACATGGTTTTTTAAACCAGGAAGCCCTGAGCTCCAGGCACACGGCAGCTGTGAAAGGCATCCCAAGGGGAGTACAAAAGTGCAACAACATGGCAGCTTTCACAGCTTTTTCCTTGGCACCATCCCTATACCTAGGCTGATTTATCTGCCTAGGGTTAGGGTTAGGGCTCAGCCTAGGGCTAGGATTTTTTTAACCAGGAAGCCCTGATTTCCAGGCTTACTGCATCTGCCAAAGGCATCCCAAAGGGAGCGCAGAAGTGCCACAACATGGCTGCTTTCACAGCTTTTTCCTTAGGAAGAACCCTAATACCCGGCTGATTTACCTTCCTAGGGTTACTGTTAGGCTTAGGCCTAGGACTTTTAAAACCAGGAAGCCCTGTGCTCCAGGCACACTGCAGCTGTTAAAGGCATCCCAAGGGGAGCGCAAAAGTGACACAACTTGGCTGCCTCCACTGCTATTTCCATGAGACCATCCCGAATCATAGGCTGATTTTCCTTCCTAGGCTTAAGGTTTGAGTTAGGCCTAGGGTTAGTGTTCTTTTAACCAGAAAGCCCTGAGTTCCAAGAACACAGCAGCTGCGAAGGACTACCCAAGAAGAGCGCAGAAGTGCCTCAACATGCCTGCCTCCACAGCTTTTTCCTTGGGGACGTCCCGAAACGAAGGCTGATTTAGAAGCCTCCAGTTTGGGCTAAAGTTGTGGTATTTTACACCAGGAAGCCCTGTGCTCCAAGCACACTGCAGCTGTGAAAGGCATCCCAAGGGGAGCGCAAAAGTGCCACAACATGGCTGTCTCCACAGCTTTTCCCTTGGGATAATTCCTAAACCCAGGCTGATTTAAATGACCAGTGTTACGGTTAGGGTTAGGGTTACGCCTAGGTGTAGAGCTTTTTAAACCAGCAAGCTCTGAGCTCCAGGCACACAGCAGCTGCGAAAGGCATCCCAAGGGGAGCACAAAAGTGCCAGAAAATGGCTGCCTCCACACGTTTTCATTGGCACCATTGCTAAGCCTAGGCTGAATCACCTGCCTCCAGTCTCACCTAGGGACATTGTTTTTTAAACCAGGAAGCCCTGAGCTCCAGGCACACGGCAGCTGTGAAAGGCATCCCAAGGGGAGTACAAAAGTGCAACAACATGGCAGCTTTCACAGCTTTTTCCTTGGCACCATCCCTATACCTAGGCTGATTTATCTGCCTAGGGTTAGGGTTAGGGCTCAGCCAAGGGCAAGGATTTTTTTAACCAGGAAGCCCTGAGTTCCAGGCTTACTGCATCTGCCAAAGGCATCCCAAAGGGAGCGCAGAAGTGCCACAACATGGCTGCTTTCACAGCTTTTTCCTTAGGAAGAACCCTAATACCCGGCTGATTTACCTTCCTAGGGTTACTGTTAGGCTTAGGCCTAGGACTTTTAAAACCAGGAAGCCCTGTGCTCCAGGCACACTGCAGCTGTGAAAGGCATCCCAAGGGGAGCGCAAAAGTGACACAACTTGGCTGCCTCCACTGCTATTTCCATGAGACCATCCCGAATCATAGGCTGATTTTCCTTCCTAGGCTTAAGGTTTGAGTTAGGCCTAGGGTTAGTGTTCTTTTAACCAGAAAGCCCTGAGTTCCAAGAACACAGCAGCTGCGAAGGACTACCCAAGAAGAGCGCAGAAGTGCCTCAACATGCCTGCCTCCACAGCTTTTTCCTTGGGGACGTCCCGAAACGAAGGCTGATTTAGAAGCCTCCAGTTTGGGCTAAAGTTGTGGTTTTTTAAACCAGGAAGCCCTGTGCTCCAAGCACACTGCAGCTGTGAAAGGCATCCCAAGGGGAGCGCAAAAGTGCCACAACATGGCTGTCTCCACAGCTTTTCCCTTGGGATAATTCCTAAACCCAGGCTGATTTAAATGACCAGTGTTACGGTTAGGGTTAGGGTTACGCCTAGGTGTAGAGCTTTTTAAACCAGCAAGCTCTGAGCTCCAGGCACACGGCAGCTGCGAAAGGCATCCCAAGGGGAGCACAAAAGTGCCAGAAAATGGCTGCCTCCACACGTTTTCATTGGCACCATTGCTAAGCCTAGGCTGAATCACCTGCCTCCAGTCTCAGCTAGGGACATGGTTTTTTAAACCAGGAAGCCCTGAGCTCCAGGCACTTGGCAGCTGTGAAAGGCACCCCAAGGGGAGTACAAAAGTGCAACAACATGGCAGCTTTCACAGCTTTTTCCTTGGCACCATCCCTATACCTAGGCTGATTTATCTGCCTAGGGTTAGGGTTAGGGCTCAGCCTAGGGCTAGGATTTTTTTAACCAGGAAGCCCTGAGTTCCAGGCTTACTGCATCTGCCAAAGGCATCCCAAAGGGAGCACAGAAGGTCCACAACATGGCTGCTTTCACAGCTTTTTCCTTAGGAAGAACCCTAATACCCGGCTGATTTACCTTCCTAGGGTTACTGTTAGGCTTAGGCCTAGGACTTTTAAAACCAGGAAGCCCTGTGCTCCAGGCACACTGCAGCTGTTAAAGGCATCCCAAGGGGAGCGCAAAAGTGACACAACTTGGCTGCCTCCACTGCTATTTCCATGAGACCATCCCGAATCATAGGCTGATTTTCCTTCCTAGGCTTAAGGTTTGAGTTAGGCCTAGGGTTAGTGTTCTTTTAACCAGAAAGCCCTGAGTTCCAAGAACACAGCAGCTGCGAAGGACTACCCAAGAAGAGCGCAGAAGTGCCTCAACATGCCTGCCTCCACAGCTTTTTCCTTGGGGACGTCCCGAAACGAAGGCTGATTTAGAAGCCTCCAGTTTGGGCTAAAGTTGTGGTTTTTTAAACCAGGAAGCCCTGTGCTCCAAGCACACTGCAGCTGTGAAAGGCATCCCAAGGGGAGCGCAAAAGTGCCACAACATGGCTGTCTCCACAGCTTTTCCCTTGGGATAATTCCTAAACCCAGGCTGATTTAAATGACCAGTGTTACGGTTAGGGTTAGGGTTACGCCTAGGTGTAGAGCTTTTTAAACCAGCAAGCTCTGAGCTCCAGGCACACGGCAGCTGCGAAAGGCATCCCAAGGGGAGCACAAAAGTGCCAGAAAATGGCTGCCTCCACACGTTTTCATTGGCACCATTGCTAAGCCTAGGCTGAATCACCTGCCTCCAGTCTCAGCTAGGGACATGGTTTTTTAAACCAGGAAGCCCTGAGCTCCAGGCACACGGCAGCTGTGAAAGGCATCCCAAGGGGAGTACAAAAGTGCAACAACATGGCAGCTTTCACAGCTTTTTCCTTGGCACCATCCCTATACCTAGGCTGATTTATCTGCCTAGGGTTAGGGTTAGGGCTCAGCCTAGGGCTAGGATTTTTTTAACCAGGAAGCCCTGAGTTCCAGGCTTACTGCATCTGCCAAAGGCATCCCAAAGGGAGCGCAGAAGTGCCACAACATGGCTGCTTTCACAGCTTTTTCCTTAGGAAGAACCCTAATATCCGGCTGATTTACCTTCCTAGGGTTACTGTTAGGCTTAGGCCTAGGACTTTTAAAACCAGGAAGCCCTGTGCTCCAGGCACACTGCAGCTGTTAAAGGCATCCCAAGGGGAGCGCAAAAGTGACACAACTTGGCTGCCTCCACTGCTATTTCCATGAGACCATGCTGAATCATAGGCTGATTTTCCTTCCTAGGCTTAAGGTTTGAGTTAGGCCTAGGGTTAGTGTTCTTTTAACCAGAAAGCCCTGAGTTCCAAGAACACAGCAGCTGCGAAGGACTACCCAAGAAGAGTGCAGAAGTGCCTCAACATGCCTGCCTCCACAGCTTTTTCCTTGGGGACGTCCCGAAACGAAGGCTGATTTAGAAGCCTCCAGTTTGGGCTAAAGTTGTGGTTTTTTACACCAGGAAGGCCTGTGCTCCAAGCACACTGCAGCTGTGAAAGGCATCCCAAGGGGAGCGCAAAAGTGCCACAACATGGCTGTTTCCACAGCTTTTCCCTTGGGATAATTCCTAAACCCAGGCTGATTTAAATGACCAGTGTTACGGTTAGGGTTAGGGTTACGCCTAGGTGTAGAGCTTTTTAAACCAGCAAGCTCTGAGCTCCAGGCACACGGCAGCTGCGAAAGGCATCCCAAGGGGAGCACAAAAGTGCCAGAAAATGGCTGCCTCCACACGTTTTCATTGGCACCATTGCTAAGCCTAGGATGAATCACCTGCCTCCAGTCTCAGCTAGGGACATGGTTTTTTAAACCAGGAAGCCCTGAGCTCCAGGCACTTGGCAGCTGTGAAAGGCATCCCAAGGGGAGTACAAAAGTGCAACAACATGGCAGCTTTCACAGCTTTTTCCTTGGCACCATCCCTATACCTAGGCTGATTTATCTGCCTAGGGTTAGGGTTAGGGCTCAGCCTAGGGCTAGGATTTTTTTAACCAGGAAGCCCTGAGTTCCAGGCTTACTGCATCTGCCAAAGGCATCCCAAAGGGAGCGCAGAAGTGCCACAACATGGCTGCTTTCACAGCTTTTTCCTTAGGAAGAACCCTAATACCCGGCTGATTTACCTTCCTAGGGTTACTGTTAGGCTTAGGCCTAGGACTTTTAAAACCAGGAAGCCCTGTGCTCCAAGCACACTGCAGCTGTGAAAGGCATCCCAAGGGGAGCGCAAAAGTGCCACAACATGGCTGTCTCCACAGCTTTTCCCTTGGGATAATTCCTAAACCCAGGCTGATTTAAATGACCAGTGTTACGGTTAGGGTTAGGGTTACGCCTAGGTGTAGAGCTTTTTAAACCAGCAAGCTCTGAGCTCCAGGCACACGGCAGCTGCGAAAGGCATCCCAAGGGGAGCACAAAAGTGCCAGAAAATGGCTGCCTCCACACGTTTTCATTGGCACCATTGCTAAGCCTAGGCTGAATCCCCTGCCTCCAGTCTCAGCTAGGGACATTGTTTTTTAAACCAGGAAGCCCTGAGCTCCAGGCACACGGCAGCTGTGAAAGGCATCCCAAGGGGAGTACAAAAGTGCAACAACATGGCAGCTTTCACAGCTTTTTCCTTGGCACCATCCCTATACCTAGGCTGATTTATCTGCCTAGGGTTAGGGTTAGGGCTCAGCCAAGGGCTAGGATTTTTTTAACCAGGAAGCCCTGAGTTCCAGGCTTACTGCATCTGCCAAAGGCATCCCAAAGGGAGCGCAGAAGTGCCACAACATGGCTGCTTTCACAGCTTTTTCCTTAGGAAGAACCCTAATACCCGGCTGATTTACCTTCCTAGGGTTACTGTTAGGCTTAGGCCTAGGACTTTTAAAACCAGGAAGCCCTGTGCTCCAGGCACACTGCAGCTGTTAAAGGCATCCCAAGGGGAGCGCAAAAGTGACACAACTTGGCTGCCTCCACAGCTTTTCCCTTGGGATAATTCCTAAACCCAGGCTGATTTAAATGACCAGTGTTACGGTTAGGGTTAGGGTTACGCCTAGGTGTAGAGCTTTTTAAACCAGCAAGCTCTGAGCTCCAGGCACACGGCAGCTGCGAAAGGCATCCCAAGGGGAGCACAAAAGGGCCAGAAAATGGCTGCCTCCACACGTTTTCATTGGCACCATTGCTAAGCCTAGGCTGAATCACCTGCCTCCAGTCTCAGCTAGGGACATTGTTTTTTAAACCAGGAAGCCCTGAGCTCCAGGCACACGGCAGCTGTGAAAGGCATCCCAAGGGGAGTACAAAAGTGCAACAACATGGCAGCTTTCACAGCTTTTTCCTTGGCACCATCCCTATACCTAGGCTGATTTATCTGCCTAGGGTTAGGGTTAGGGCTCAGCCTAGGGCTAGGATTTTTTTAACCAGGAAGCCCTGAGTTCCAGGCTTACTGCATCTGCCAAAGGCATCCCAAAGGGAGCGCAGAAGTGCCACAACATGGCTGCTTTCACAGCTTTTTCCTTAGGAAGAACCCTAATACCCGGCTGATTTACCTTCCTAGGGTTACTGTTAGGCTTAGGCCTAGGACTTTTAAAACCAGGAAGCCCTGTGCTCCAGGCACACTGCAGCTGTTAAAGGCATCCCAAGGGGAGCGCAAAAGTGACACAACTTGGCTGCCTCCACTGCTATTTCCATGAGACCATCCCGAATCATAGGCTGATTTTCCTTCCTAGGCTTAAGGTTTGAGTTAGGCCTAGGGTTAGTGTTCTTTTAACCAGAAAGCCCTGAGTTCCAAGAAGACAGCAGCTGCGAAGGACTACCCAAGAAGAGCACAGAAGTGCCTCAACATGCCTGCCTCCACAGCTTTTTCCTTGGGGACGTCCCGAAACGAAGGCTGATTTAGAAGCCTCCAGTTTGGGCTAAAGTTGTGGTTTTTTAAACCAGGAAGCCCTGTGCTCCAAGCACACTGCAGCTGTGAAAGGCATCCCAAGGGGAGCGCAAAAGTGCCACAACATGGCTGTCTCCACAGCTTTTCCCTTGGGATAATTCCTAAACCCAGGCTGATTTAAATGACCAGTGTTACGGTTAGGGTTAGGGTTACGCCTAGGTGTAGAGCTTTTTAAACCAGCAAGCTCTGAGCTCCAGGCACACGGCAGCTGCGAAAGGCATCCCAAGGGGAGCACAAAAGTGCCAGAAAATGGCTGCCTCCACACGTTTTCATTGGCACCATTGCTAAGCCTAGGCTGAATCACCTGCCTCCAGTCTCAGCTAGGGACATGGTTTTTTAAACCAGGAAGCCCTGAGCTCCAGGCACACGGCAGCTGTGAAAGGCATCCCAAGGGGAGTACAAAAGTGCAACAACATGGCAGCTTTCACAGCTTTTTCCTTGGCACCATCCCTATACCTAGGCTGATTTATCTGCCTAGGGTTAGGGTTAGGGCTCAGCCTAGGGCTAGGATTTTTTTAACCAGGAAGCCCTGATTTCCAGGCTTACTGCATCTGCCAAAGGCATCCCAAAGGGAGCGCAGAAGTGCCACAACATGGCTGCTTTCACAGCTTTTTCCTTAGGAAGAACCCTAATACCCGGCTGATTTACCTTCCTAGGGTTACTGTTAGGCTTAGGCCTAGGACTTTTAAAACCAGGAAGCCCTGTGCTCCAGGCACACTGCAGCTGTTAAAGGCATCCCAAGGGGAGCGCAAAAGTGACACAACTTGGCTGCCTCCACTGCTATTTCCATGAGACCATCCCGAATCATAGGCTGATTTTCCTTCCTAGGCTTAAGGTTTGAGTTAGGCCTAGGGTTAGTGTTCTTTTAACCAGAAAGCCCTGAGTTCCAAGAACACAGCAGCTGCGAAGGACTACCCAAGAAGAGCGCAGAAGTGCCTCAACATGCCTGCCTCCACAGCTTTTTCCTTGGGGACGTCCCGAAACGAAGGCTGATTTAGAAGCCTCCAGTTTGGGCTAAAGTTGTGGTATTTTACACCAGGAAGCCCTGTGCTCCAAGCACACTGCAGCTGTGAAAGGCATCCCAAGGGGAGCGCAAAAGTGCCACAACATGGCTGTCTCCACAGCTTTTCCCTTGGGATAATTCCTAAACCCAGGCTGATTTAAATGACCAGTGTTACGGTTAGGGTTAGGGTTACGCCTAGGTGTAGAGCTTTTTAAACCAGCAAGCTCTGAGCTCCAGGCACACAGCAGCTGCGAAAGGCATCCCAAGGGGAGCACAAAAGTGCCAGAAAATGGCTGTCTCCACACGTTTTCATTGGCACCATTGCTAAGCCTAGGCTGAATCACCTGCCTCCAGTCTCACCTAGGGACATTGTTTTTTAAACCAGGAAGCCCTGAGCTCCAGGCACACGGCAGCTGTGAAAGGCATCCCAAGGGGAGTACAAAAGTGCAACAACATGGCAGCTTTCACAGCTTTTTCCTTGGCACCATCCCTATACCTAGGCTGATTTATCTGCCTAGGGTTAGGGTTAGGGCTCAGCCAAGGGCAAGGATTTTTTTAACCAGGAAGCCCTGAGTTCCAGGCTTACTGCATCTGCCAAAGGCATCCCAAAGGGAGCGCAGAAGTGCCACAACATGGCTGCTTTCACAGCTTTTTCCTTAGGAAGAACCCTAATACCCGGCTGATTTACCTTCCTAGGGTTACTGTTAGGCTTAGGCCTAGGACTTTTAAAACCAGGAAGCCCTGTGCTCCAGGCACACTGCAGCTGTTAAAGGCATCCCAAGGGGAGCGCAAAAGTGACACAACTTGGCTGCCTCCACTGCTATTTCCATGAGACCATCCCGAATCATAGGCTGATTTTCCTTCCTAGGCTTAAGGTTTGAGTTAGGCCTAGGGTTAGTGTTCTTTTAACCAGAAAGCCCTGAGTTCCAAGAACACAGCAGCTGCGAAGGACTACCCAAGAAGAGCGCAGAAGTGCCTCAACATGCCTGCCTCCACAGCTTTTTCCTTGGGGACGTCCCGAAACGAAGGCTGATTTAGAAGCCTCCAGTTTGGGCTAAAGTTGTGGTTTTTTAAACCAGGAAGCCCTGTGCTCCAAGCACACTGCAGCTGTGAAAGGCATCCCAAGGGGAGCGCAAAAGTGCCACAACATGGCTGTCTCCACAGCTTTTCCCTTGGGATAATTCCTAAACCCAGGCTGATTTAAATGACCAGTGTTACGGTTAGGGTTAGGGTTACGCCTAGGTGTAGAGCTTTTTAAACCAGCAAGCTCTGAGCTCCAGGCACACGGCAGCTGCGAAAGGCATCCCAAGGGGAGCACAAAAGTGCCAGAAAATGGCTGCCTCCACACGTTTTCATTGGCACCATTGCTAAGCCTAGGCTGAATCACCTGCCTCCAGTCTCAGCTAGGGACATGGTTTTTTAAACCAGGAAGCCCTGAGCTCCAGGCACTTGGCAGCTGTGAAAGGCACCCCAAGGGGAGTACAAAAGTGCAACAACATGGCAGCTTTCACAGCTTTTTCCTTGGCACCATCCCTATACCTAGGCTGATTTATCTGCCTAGGGTTAGGGTTAGGGCTCAGCCTAGGGCTAGGATTTTTTTAACCAGGAAGCCCTGAGTTCCAGGCTTACTGCATCTGCCAAAGGCATCCCAAAGGGAGCACAGAAGGTCCACAACATGGCTGCTTTCACAGCTTTTTCCTTAGGAAGAACCCTAATACCCGGCTGATTTACCTTCCTAGGGTTACTGTTAGGCTTAGGCCTAGGACTTTTAAAACCAGGAAGCCCTGTGCTCCAGGCACACTGCAGCTGTTAAAGGCATCCCAAGGGGAGCGCAAAAGTGACACAACTTGGCTGCCTCCACTGCTATTTCCATGAGACCATCCCGAATCATAGGCTGATTTTCCTTCCTAGGCTTAAGGTTTGAGTTAGGCCTAGGGTTAGTGTTCTTTTAACCAGAAAGCCCTGAGTTCCAAGAACACAGCAGCTGCGAAGGACTACCCAAGAAGAGCGCACAAGTGCCTCAACATGCCTGCCTCCACAGCTTTTTCCTTGGGGACGTCCCGAAACGAAGGCTGATTTAGAAGCCTCCAGTTTGGGCTAAAGTTGTGGTTTTTTAAACCAGGAAGCCCTGTGCTCCAAGCACACTGCAGCTGTGAAAGGCATCCCAAGGGGAGCGCAAAAGTGCCACAACATGGCTGTCTCCACAGCTTTTCCCTTGGGATAATTCCTAAACCCAGGCTGATTTAAATGACCAGTGTTACGGTTAGGGTTAGGGTTACGCCTAGGTGTAGAGCTTTTTAAACCAGCAAGCTCTGAGCTCCAGGCACACGGCAGCTGCGAAAGGCATCCCAAGGGGAGCACAAAAGTGCCAGAAAATGGCTGCCTCCACACGTTTTCATTGGCACCATTGCTAAGCCTAGGCTGAATCACCTGCCTCCAGTCTCAGCTAGGGACATGGTTTTTTAAACCAGGAAGCCCTGAGCTCCAGGCACACGGCAGCTGTGAAAGGCATCCCAAGGGGAGTACAAAAGTGCAACAACATGGCAGCTTTCACAGCTTTTTCCTTGGCACCATCCCTATACCTAGGCTGATTTATCTGCCTAGGGTTAGGGTTAGGGCTCAGCCTAGGGCTAGGATTTTTTTAACCAGGAAGCCCTGAGTTCCAGGCTTACTGCATCTGCCAAAGGCATCCCAAAGGGAGCGCAGAAGTGCCACAACATGGCTGCTTTCACAGCTTTTTCCTTAGGAAGAACCCTAATATCCGGCTGATTTACCTTCCTAGGGTTACTGTTAGGCTTAGGCCTAGGACTTTTAAAACCAGGAAGCCCTGTGCTCCAGGCACACTGCAGCTGTGAAAGGCATCCCAAGGGGAGCGCAAAAGTGACACAACTTGGCTGCCTCCACTGCTATTTCCATGAGACCATGCTGAATCATAGGCTGATTTTCCTTCCTAGGCTTAAGGTTTGAGTTAGGCCTAGGGTTAGTGTTCTTTTAACCAGAAAGCCCTGAGTTCCAAGAAGACAGCAGCTGCGAAGGACTACCCAAGAAGAGCGCAGAAGTGCCTCAACATGCCTGCCTCCACAGCTTTTTCCTTGGGGACGTCCCGCAACGAAGGCTGATTTAGAAGCCTCCAGTTTGGGCTAAAGTTGTGGTATTTTACACCAGGAAGCCCTGTGCTCCAAGCACACTGCAGCTGTGAAAGGCATCCCAAGGGGAGCGCAAAAGTGCCACAACATGGCTGTTTCCACAGCTTTTCCCTTGGGATAATTCCTAAACCCAGGCTGATTTAAATGACCAGTGTTACGGTTAGGGTTAGGGTTACGCCTAGGTGTAGAGCTTTTTAAACCAGCAAGCTCTGAGCTCCAGGCACACGGCAGCTGCGAAAGGCATCCCAAGGGGAGCACAAAAGTGCCAGAAAATGGCTGCCTCCACACGTTTTCATTGGCACCATTGCTAAGCCTAGGATGAATCACCTGCCTCCAGTCTCAGCTAGGGACATGGTTTTTTAAACCAGGAAGCCCTGAGCTCCAGGCACTTGGCAGCTGTGAAAGGCATCCCAAGGGGAGTACAAAAGTGCAACAACATGGCAGCTTTCACAGCTTTTTCCTTGGCACCATCCCTATACCTAGGCTGATTTATCTGCCTAGGGTTAGGGTTAGGGCTCAGCCTAGGGCTAGGATTTTTTTAAGCAGGAAGCCCTGAGTTCCAGGCTTACTGCATCTGCCAAAGGCATCCCAAAGGGAGCACAGAAGGTCCACAACATGGCTGCTTTCACAGCTTTTTCCTTAGGAAGAACCCTAATACCCGGCTGATTTACCTTCCTAGGGTTACTGTTAGGCTTAGGCCTAGGACTTTTAAAACCAGGAAGCCCTGTGCTCCAGGCACACTGCAGCTGTGAAAGGCATCCCAAGGGGAGCGCAAAAGTGACACAACTTGGCTGCCTCCACTGCTATTTCCATGAGACCATCCCAAATCATAGGCTGATTTTCCTTCCTAGGCTTAAGGTTTGAGTTAGGCCTAGGGTTAGTGTTCTTTTAACCAGAAAGCCCTGAGTTCCAAGAACACAGCAGCTGCGAAGGACTACCCAAGAAGAGCGCAGAAGTGCCTCAACATGCCTGCCTCCACAGCTTTTTCCTTGGGGACATCCCAAAACGAAGGCTGATTTCAAAGCCTCCAGTTTGGGCTAAAGTTGTGGTTTTTTAAACCAGGAAGCCCTGTGCTCCAAGCACACTGCAGCTGTGAAAGGCATCCCAAGGGGAGCGCAAAAGTGCCACAACATGGCTGTCTCCACAGCTTTTCCCTTGGGATAATTCTTAAACCCAGGCTGATTTAAATGACCAGTGTTACGGTTAGGGTTAGGGTTACGCCTAGGTGTAGAGCTTTTTAAACCAGCAAGCTCTGAGCTCCAGGCACACGGCAGCTGCGAAAGGCATCCCAAGGGGAGCACAAAAGTGCCAGAAAATGGCTGCCTCCACACGTTTTCATTGGCACCATTGCTAAGCCTAGGCTGAATCCCCTGCCTCCAGTCTCAGCTAGGGACATTGTTTTTTAAACCAGGAAGCCCTGAGCTCCAGGCACACGGCAGCTGTGAAAGGCATCCCAAGGGGAGTACAAAAGTGCAACAACATGGCAGCTTTCACAGCTTTTTCCTTGGCACCATCCCTATACCTAGGCTGATTTATCTGCCTAGGGTTAGGGTTAGGGCTCAGCCTAGGGCTAGGAATTTTTTAAGCAGGAAGCCCTGAGTTCCAGGCTTACTGCATCTGCCAAAGGCATCCCAAAGGGAGCGCAGAAGTGCCACAACATGGCTGCTTTCACAGCTTTTTCCTTAGGAAGAACCCTAATACCCGGCTGATTTACCTTCCTAGGGTTACTGTTAGGCTTAGGCCTAGGACTTTTAAAACCAGGAAGCCCTGTGCTCCAGGCACACTGCAGCTGTGAAAGGCATCCCAAGGGGAGCGCAAAAGTGACACAACTTGGCTGCCTCCACTGCTATTTCCATGAGACCATCCCAAATCATAGGCTGATTTTCCTTCCTAGGCTTAAGGTTTGAGTTAGGCCTAGGGTTAGTGTTCTTTTAACCAGAAAGCCCTGAGTTCCAAGAACACAGCAGCTGCGAAGGACTACCCAAGAAGAGCGCAGAAGTGCCTCAACATGCCTGCCTCCACAGCTTTTTCCTTGGGGACATCCCAAAACGAAGGCTGATTTCAAAGCCTCCAGTTTGGGCTAAAGTTGTGGTTTTTTAAACCAGGAAGCCCTGTGCTCCAAGCACACTGCAGCTGTGAAAGGCATCCCAAGGGGAGCGCAAAAGTGCCACAACATGGCTGTTTCCACAGCTTTTCCCTTGGGATAATTCTTAAACCCAGGCTGATTTAAATGACCAGTGTTACGGTTAGGGTTAGGGTTACGCCTAGGTGTAGAGCTTTTTAAACCAGCAAGCTCTGAGCTCCAGGCACACGGCAGCTGCGAAAGGCATCCCAAGGGGAGCACAAAAGTGCCAGAAAATGGCTGCCTCCACACGTTTTCATTGGCACCATTGCTAAGCCTAGGCTGAATCACCTGCCTCCAGTCTCAGCTAGGGACATGGATTTTTAAACCAGGAAGCCCTGAGCTCCAGGCACACGGCAGCTGTGAAAGGCATCCCAAGGGGAGTACAAAAGTGCAACAACATGGCAGCTTTCACAGCTTTTTCCTTGGCACCATCCCTATACCTAGGCTGATTTATCTGCCTAGGGTTAGGGTTAGGGCTCAGCCTAGGGCTAGGATTTTTTTAACCAGGAAGCCCTGAGTTCCAGGCTTACTGCATCTGCCAAAGGCATCCCAAAGGGAGCGCAGAAGTGCCACAACATGGCTGCTTTCACAGCTTTTTCCTTAGGAAGAACCCTAATACCCGGCTGATTTACCTTCCTAGGGTTACTGTTAGGCTTAGGCCTAGGACTTTTAAAACCAGGAAGCCCTGTGCTCCAGGCACACTGCAGCTGTGAAAGGCATCCCAAGGGGAGCGCAAAAGTGACACAACTTGGCTGCCTCCACTGCTATTTCCATGAGACCATCCCAAATCATAGGCTGATTTTCCTTCCTAGGCTTAAGGTTTGAGTTAGGCCTAGGGTTAGTGTTCTTTTAACCAGAAAGCCCTGAGTTCCAAGAACACAGCAGCTGCGAAGGACTACCCAAGAAGAGCGCAGAAGTGCCTCAACATGCCTGCCTCCACAGCTTTTTCCTTGGGGACGTCCCGAAACGAAGGCTGATTTCAAAGCCTCCAGTTTGGGCTAAAGTTGTGGTTTTTTAAACCAGGAAGCCCTGTGCTCCAAGCACACTGCAGCTGTGAAAGGCATCCCAAGGGGAGCGCAAAAGTGCCACAACATGGCTGTCTCCACAGCTTTTCCCTTGGGATAATTCCTAAACCCAGGCTGATTTAAATGACCAGTGTTACGGTTAGGGTTAGGGTTACGCCTAGGTGTAGAGCTTTTTAAACCAGCAAGCTCTGAGCTCCAGGCACACGGCAGCTGCGAAAGGCATCCCAAGGGGAGCACAAAAGGGCCAGAAAATGGCTGCCTCCACACGTTTTCATTGGCACCATTGCTAAGCCTAGGCTGAATCCCCTGCCTCCAGTCTCAGCTAGGGACATTGTTTTTTAAACCAGGAAGCCCTGAGCTCCAGGCACACGGCAGCTGTGAAAGGCATCCCAAGGGGAGTACAAAAGTGCAACAACATGGCAGCTTTCACAGCTTTTTCCTTGGCACCATCCCTATACCTAGGCTGATTTATCTGCCTAGGGTTAGGGTTAGGGCTCAGCCTAGGGCTAGGATTTTTTTAAGCAGGAAGCCCTGAGTTCCAGGCTTACTGCATCTGCCAAAGGCATCCCAAAGGGAGCGCAGAAGTGCCACAACATGGCTGCTTTCACAGCTTTTTCCTTAGGAAGAACCCTAATACCCGGCTGATTTACCTTCCTAGGGTTACTGTTAGGCTTAGGCCTAGGACTTTTAAAACCAGGAAGCCCTGTGCTCCAGGCACACTGCAGCTGTGAAAGGCATCCCAAGGGGAGCGCAAAAGTGACACAACTTGGCTGCCTCCACTGCTATTTCCATGAGACCATCCCAAATCATAGGCTGATTTTCCTTCCTAGGCTTAAGGTTTGAGTTAGGCCTAGGGTTAGTGTTCTTTTAACCAGAAAGCCCTGAGTTCCAAGAACACAGCAGCTGCGAAGGACTACCCAAGAAGAGCGCAGAAGTGCCTCAACATGCCTGCCTCCACAGCTTTTTCCTTGGGGACATCCCAAAACGAAGGCTGATTTCAAAGCCTCCAGTTTGGGCTAAAGTTGTGGTTTTTTAAACCAGGAAGCCCTGTGCTCCAAGCACACTGCAGCTGTGAAAGGCATCCCAAGGGGAGCGCAAAAGTGCCACAACATGGCTGTCTCCACAGCTTTTCCCTTGGGATAATTCTTAAACCCAGGCTGATTTAAATGACCAGTGTTACGGTTAGGGTTAGGGTTACGCCTAGGTGTAGAGCTTTTTAAACCAGCAAGCTCTGAGCTCCAGGCACACGGCAGCTGCGAAAGGCATCCCAAGGGGAGCACAAAAGTGCCAGAAAATGGCTGCCTCCACACGTTTTCATTGGCACCATTGCTAAGCCTAGGCTGAATCCCCTGCCTCCAGTCTCAGCTAGGGACATTGTTTTTTAAACCAGGAAGCCCTGAGCTCCAGGCACACGGCAGCTGTGAAAGGCATCCCAAGGGGAGTACAAAAGTGCAACAACATGGCAGCTTTCACAGCTTTTTCCTTGGCACCATCCCTATACCTAGGCTGATTTATCTGCCTAGGGTTAGGCTTAGGGCTCAGCCTAGGGCTAGGATTTTTTTAAGCAGGAAGCCCTGAGTTCCAGGCTTACTGCATCTGCCAAAGGCATCCCAAAGGGAGCGCAGAAGTGCCACAACATGGCTGCTTTCACAGCTTTTTCCTTAGGAAGAACCCTAATACCCGGCTGATTTACCTTCCTAGGGTTACTGTTAGGCTTAGGCCTAGGACTTTTAAAACCAGGAAGCCCTGTGCTCCAGGCACACTGCAGCTGTGAAAGGCATCCCAAGGGGAGCGCAAAAGTGACACAACTTGGCTGCCTCCACTGCTATTTCCATGAGACCATCCCAAATCATAGGCTGATTTTCCTTCCTAGGCTTAAGGTTTGAGTTAGGCCTAGGGTTAGTGTTCTTTTAACCAGAAAGCCCTGAGTTCCAAGAACACAGCAGCTGCGAAGGACTACCCAAGAAGAGCGCAGAAGTGCCTCAACATGCCTGCCTCCACAGCTTTTTCCTTGGGGACGTCCCGAAACGAAGGCTGATTTCGAAGCCTCCAGTTTGGGCTAAAGTTGTGGTTTTTACACCAGGAAGCCCTGTGCTCCAAGCACACTGCAGCTGTGAAAGGCATCCCAAGGGGAGCGCAAAAGTGCCACAACATGGCTGTCTCCACAGCTTTTCCCTTGGGATAATTCCTAAACCCAGGCTGATTTAAATGACCAGTGTTACGGTTAGGGTTAGGGTTACGCCTAGGTGTAGAGCTTTTTAAACCAGCAAGCTCTGAGCTCCAGACACACGGCAGCTGCGAAAGGCATCCCAAGGGGAGCACAAAAGTGCCAGAAAATGGCTGCCTCCACACGTTTTCATTGGCACCATTGCTAAGCCTAGGCTGAATCACCTGCCTCCAGTCTCAGCTAGGGACATTGTTTTTTAAACCAGGAAGCCCTGAGCTCCAGGCACACGGCAGCTGTGAAAGGCATCCCAAGGGGAGTACAAAAGTGCAACAACATGGCAGCTTTCACAGCTTTTTCCTTGGCACCATCCCTATACCTAGGCTGATTTATCTGCCTAGGGTTAGGGTTAGGGCTCAGCCTAGGGCTAGGATTTTTTTAACCAGGAAGCCCTGAGTTCCAGGCTTACTGCATCTGCCAAAGGCATCCCAAAGGGAGCGCAGAAGTGCCACAACATGGCTGCTTTCACAGCTTTTTCCTTAGGAAGAACCCTAATACCCGGCTGATTTACCTTCCTAGGGTTACTGTTAGGCTTAGGCCTAGGACTTTTAAAACCAGGAAGCCCTGTGCTCCAGGCACACTGCAGCTGTTAAAGGCATCCCAAGGGGAGCGCAGAAGTGACACAACTTGGCTGCCTCCACTGCTATTTCCATGAGACCATCCCAAATCATAGGCTGATTTTCCTTCCTAGGCTTAAGGTTTGAGTTAGGCCTAGGGTTAGTGTTCTTTTAACCAGAAAGCCCTGAGTTCCAAGAACACAGCAGCTGCGAAGGACTACCCAAGAAGAGCGCACAAGTGCCTCAACATGCCTGCCTCCACAGCTTTTTCCTTGGGGACGTCCCGAAACGAAGGCTGATTTCGAAGCCTCCAGTTTGGGCTAAAGTTGTGGTTTTTTAAAGCAGGAAGCCCTGTGCTCCAAGCACACTGCAGCTGTGAAAGGCATCCCAAGGGGAGCGCAAAAGTGCCACAACATGGCTGTCTCCACAGCTTTTCCCTTGGGATAATTCCTAAACCCAGGCTGATTTAAATGACCAGTGTTACGGTTAGGGTTAGGGTTACGCCTAGGTGTAGAGCTTTTTAAACCAGCAAGCTCTGAGCTCCAGGCACACGGCAGCTGCGAAAGGCATCCCAAGGGGAGCACAAAAGTGCCAGAAAATGGCTGCCTCCACACGTTTTCATTGGCACCATTGCTAAGCCTAGGCTGAATCACCTGCCTCCAGTCTCAGCTAGGGACATGGTTTTTTAAACCAGGAAGCCCTGAGCTCCAGGCACACGGCAGCTGTGAAAGGCATCCCAAGGGGAGTACAAAAGTGCAACAACATGGCAGCTTTCACAGCTTTTTCCTTGGCACCATCCCTATACCTAGGCTGATTTATCTGCCTAGGGTTAGGGTTAGGGCTCAGCCTAGGGCTAGGATTTTTTTAACCAGGAAGCCCTGAGTTCCACGCTTACTGCATCTGCCAAAGGCATCCCAAAGGGAGCGCAGAAGTGCCACAACATGGCTGCTTTCACAGCTTTTTCCTTAGGAAGAACCCTAATACCCGGCTGATTTACCTTCCTAGGGTTACTGTTAGGCTTAGGCCTAGGACTTTTAAAACCAGGAAGCCCTGTGCTCCAGGCACACTGCAGCTGTTAAAGGCATCCCAAGGGGAGCGCAAAAGTGACACAACTTGGCTGCCTCCACTGCTATTTCCATGAGACCATCCCAAATCATAGGCTGATTTTCCTTCCTAGGCTTAAGGTTTGAGTTAGGCCTAGGGTTAGTGTTCTTTTAACCAGAAAGCCCTGAGTTCCAAGAACACAGCAGCTGCGAAGGACTACCCAAGAAGAGCGCACAAGTGCCTCAACATGCCTGCCTCCACAGCTTTTTCCTTGGGGACGTCCCGAAACGAAGGCTGATTTAGAAGCCTCCAGTTTGGGCTAAAGTTGTGGTTTTTTAAACCAGGAAGCCCTGTGCTCCAAGCACACTGCAGCTGTGAAAGGCATCCCAAGGGGAGCGCAAAAGTGCCACAACATGGCTGTCTCCACAGCTTTTCCCTTGGGATAATTCCTAAACCCAGGCTGATTTAAATGACCAGTGTTACGGTTAGGGTTAGGGTTACGCCTAGGTGTAGAGCTTTTTAAACCAGCAAGCTCTGAGCTCCAGGCACACGGCAGCTGCGAAAGGCATCCCAAGGGGAGCACAAAAGTGCCAGAAAATGGCTGCCTCCACACGTTTTCATTGGCACCATTGCTAAGCCTAGGCTGAATCACCTGCCTCCAGTCTCAGCTAGGGACATGGTTTTTTAAACCAGGAAGCCCTGAGCTCCAGGCACACGGCAGCTGTGAAAGGCATCCCAAGGGGAGTACAAAAGTGCAACAACATGGCAGCTTTCACAGCTTTTTCCTTGGCACCATCCCTATACCTAGGCTGATTTATCTGCCTAGGGTTAGGGTTACGGCTCAGCCAAGGGCAAGGATTTTCTTAACCAGGAAGCCCTGAGTTCCAGGCTTACTGCATCTGCCAAAGGCATCCCAAAGGGAGCGCAGAAGTGCCACAACATGGCTGCTTTCACAGCTTTTTCCTTAGGAAGAACCCTAATACCCGGCTGATTTACCTTCCTAGGGTTACTGTTAGGCTTAGGCCTAGGACTTTTAAAACCAGGAAGCCCTGTGCTCCAGGCACACTGCAGCTGTTAAAGGCATCCCAAGGGGAGTGCAAAAGTGACACAACTTGGCTGCCTCCACTGCTATTTCCATGAGACCATCCCGAATCATAGGCTGATTTTCCTTCCTAGGCTTAAGGTTTGAGTTAGGCCTAGGGTTAGTGTTCTTTTAACCAGAAAGCCCTGAGTTCCAAGAACACAGCAGCTGCGAAGGACTACCCAAGAAGAGCGCAGAAGTGCCTCAACATGCCTGCCTCCACAGCTTTTTCCTTGGGGACGTCCCGAAACGAAGGCTGATTTAGAAGCCTCCAGTTTGGGCTAAAGTTGTGGTTTTTTAAACCAGGAAGCCCTGTGCTCCAAGCACACTGCAGCTGTGAAAGGCATCCCAAGGGGAGTGCAAAAGTGCCACAACATGGCTGTCTCCACAGCTTTTCCCTTGGGATAATTCCTAAACCCAGGCTGATTTAAATGACCAGTGTTACGGTTAGGGTTAGGGTTACGCCTAGGTGTAGAGCTTTTTAAACCAGCAAGCTCTGAGCTCCAGGCACACGGCAGCTGCGAAAGGCATCCCAAGGGGAGCACAAAAGTGCCAGAAAATGGCTGCCTCCACACGTTTTCATTGGCACCATTGCTAAGCCTAGGCTGAATCACCTGCCTCCAGTCTCAGCTAGGGACATTGTTTTTTAAACCAGGAAGCCCTGAGCTAGAAGCACACGGCAGCTGTGAAAGGCATCCCAAGGGGAGTACAAAAGTGCAACAACATGGCAGCTTTCACAGCTTTTTCCTTGGCACCATCCCTATACCTAGGCTGATTTATCTGCCTAGGGTTAGGGTTAGGGCTCAGCCTAGGGCTAGGATTTTTTTAACCAGGAAGCCCTGAGTTCCAGGCTTACTGCATCTGCCAAAGGCATCCCAAAGGGAGCGCAGAAGTGCCACAACATGGCTGCTTTCACAGCTTTTTCCTTAGGAAGAACCCTAATACCCGGCTGATTTACCTTCCTAGGGTTACTGTTAGGCTTAGGCCTAGGACTTTTAAAACCAGGAAGCCCTGTGCTCCAGGCACACTGCAGCTGTTAAAGGCATCCCAAGGGGAGCGCAAAAGTGACACAACTTGGCTGCCTCCACTGCTATTTCCATGAGACCATCCCAAATCATAGGCTGATTTTCCTTCCTAGGCTTAAGGTTTGAGTTAGGCCTAGGGTTAGTGTTCTTTTAACCAGAAAGCCCTGAGTTCCAAGAACACAGCAGCTGCGAAGGACTACCCAAGAAGAGCGCAGAAGTGCCTCAACATGCCTGCCTCCACAGCTTTTTCCTTGGGGACGTCCCGAAACGAAGGCTGATTTCGAAGCCTCCAGTTTGGGCTAAAGTTGTGGTTTTTTACACCAGGAAGCCCTGTGCTCCAAGCTCACTGCAGCTGTGAAAGGCATCCCAAGGGGAGCGCAAAAGTGCCACAACATGGCTGTCTCCACAGCTTTTCCCTTGGGATAATTCCTAAACCCAGGCTGATTTAAATGACCAGTGTTACGGTTAGGGTTAGGGTTACGCCTAGGTGTAGAGCTTTTTAAACCAGCAAGCTCTGAGCTCCAGGCACAC
Source organism: Ammospiza caudacuta (assembly GCF_027887145.1). Taxonomy (NCBI): domain Eukaryota; kingdom Metazoa; phylum Chordata; class Aves; order Passeriformes; family Passerellidae; genus Ammospiza; species Ammospiza caudacuta. Next base: position 527,869 of record NW_026683128.1, on the reverse strand, counting down.
GGCAGCTGCGAAAGGCATCCCAAGGGGAGCACAAAAGGGCCAGAAAATGGCTGCCTCCACACGTTTTCATTGGCACCATTGCTAAGCCTAGGCTGAATCACCTGCTTCCAGTCTCAGCTAGGGACATGGTTTTTTAAACCAGGAAGCCCTGAGCTCCAGGCACACGGCAGCTGTGAAAGGCATCCCAAGGGGAGTACAAAAGTGCAACAACATGGCAGCTTTCACAGCTTTTTCCTTGGCACCATCCCTATACCTAGGCTGATTTATCTGCCTAGGGTTAGGGTTAGGGCTCAGCCTAGGGCTAGGATTTTTTTAACCAGGAAGCCCTGAGTTCCAGGCTTACTGCATCTGCCAAAGGCATCCCAAAGGGAGCGCAGAAGTGCCACAACATGGCTGCTTTCACAGCTTTTTCCTTAGGAAGAACCCTAATACCCGGCTGATTTACCTTCCTAGGGTTACTGTTAGGCTTAGGCCTAGGACTTTTAAAACCAGGAAGCCCTGTGCTCCAGGCACACTGCAGCTGTTAAAGGCATCCCAAGGGGAGCGCAAAAGTGACACAACTTGGCTGCCTCCACTGCTATTTCCATGAGACCATCCCGAATCATAGGCTGATTTTCCTTCCTAGGCTTAAGGTTTGAGTTAGGCCTAGGGTTAGTGTTCTTTTAACCAGAAAGCCCTGAGTTCCAAGAACACAGCAGCTGCGAAGGACTACCCAAGAAGAGCGCAGAAGTGCCTCAACATGCCTGCCTCCACAGCTTTTTCCTTGGGGACGTCCCGAAACGAAGGCTGATTTCGAAGCCTCCAGTTTGGGCTAAAGTTGTGGTTTTTTACAGCAGGAAGCCCTGTGCTCCAAGCTCACTGCAGCTGTGAAAGGCATCCCAAGGGGAGCGCAAAAGTGCCACAACATGGCTGTCTCCACAGCTTTTCCCTTGGGATAATTCCTAAACCCAGGCTGATTTAAATGACCAGTGTTACGGTTAGGGTTAGGGTTACGCCTAGGTGTAGAGCTTTTTAAACCAGCAAGCTCTGAGCTCCAGGCACACGGCAGCTGTGAAAGGCATCCCAAGGGGAGCACAAAAGTGACAGAAAATGGCTGCCTCCACACGTTTTCATTGGCACCATTGCTAAGCCTAGGCTGAATCACCTGCCTCCAGTCTCAGCTAGGGACATGGTTTTTTAAACCAGGAAGCCCTGAGCTCCAGGCACACGGCAGCTGTGAAAGGCATCCCAAGGGGAGTACAAAAGTGCAACAACATGGCAGCTTTCACAGCTTTTTCCTTGGCACCATCCCTATACCTAGGCTGATTTATCTGCCTAGGGTTAGGGTTAGGGCTCAGCCAAGGGCAAGGATTTTTTTAACCAGGAAGCCCTGAGTTCCAGGCTTACTGCATCTGCCAAAGGCATCCCAAAGGGAGCGCAGAAGTGCCACAACATGGCTGCTTTCACAGCTTTTTCCTTAGGAAGAACCCTAATACCCGGCTGATTTACCTTCCTAGGGTTACTGTTAGGCTTAGGCCTAGGACTTTTAAAACCAGGAAGCCCTGTGCTCCAGGCACACTGCAGCTGTGAAAGGCATCCCAAGGGGAGCGCAAAAGTGACACAACTTGGCTGCCTCCACTGCTATTTCCATGAGACCATCCCGAATCATAGGCTGATTTTCCTTCCTAGGCTTAAGGTTTGAGTTAGGCCTAGGGTTAGTGTTCTTTTAACCAGAAAGCCCTGAGTTCCAAGAACACAGCAGCTGCGAAGGACTACCCAAGAAGAGCGCAGAAGTGCCTCAACATGCCTGCCTCCACAGCTTTTTCCTTGGGGACGTCCCGAAACGAAGGCTGATTTAGAAGCCTCCAGTTTGGGCTAAAGTTGTGGTTTTTTAAACCAGGAAGCCCTGTGCTCCAAGCACACTGCAGCTGTGAAAGGCATCCCAAGGGGAGCGCAAAAGTGCCACAACATGGCTGTTTCCACAGCTTTTCCCTTGGGATAATTCCTAAACCCAGGCTGATTTAAATGACCAGTGTTACGGTTAGGGTTAGGGTTACGCCTAGGTGTAGAGCTTTTTAAACCAGCAAGCTCTGAGCTCCAGGCACACGGCAGCTGCGAAAGGCATCCCAAGGGGAGCACAAAAGGGCCAGAAAATGGCTGCCTCCACACGTTTTCATTGGCACCATTGCTAAGCCTAGGCTGAATCACCTGCCTCCAGTCTCAGCTAGGGACATTGTTTTTTAAACCAAGAAGCCCTGAGCTCCAGGCACACGGCAGCTGTGAAAGGCATCCCAAGGGGAGTACAAAAGTGCAACAACATGGCAGCTTTCACAGCTTTTTCCTTGGCACCATCCCTATACCTAGGCTGATTTATCTGCCTAGGGTTAGGGTTAGGGCTCAGCCAAGGGCAAGGATTTTTTTAACCAGGAAGCCCTGAGTTCCAGGCTTACTGCATCTGCCAAAGGCATCCCAAAGGGAGCGCAGAAGTGCCACAACATGGCTGCTTTCACAGCTTTTTCCTTAGGAAGAACCCTAATACCCGGCTGATTTACCTTCCTAGGGTTACTGTTAGGCTTAGGCCTAGGACTTTTAAAACCAGGAAGCCCTGTGCTCCAGGCACACTGCAGCTGTTAAAGGCATCCCAAGGGGAGCGCAAAAGTGACACAACTTGGCTGCCTCCACTGCTATTTCCATGAGACCATCCCGAATCATAGGCTGATTTTCCTTCCTAGGCTTAAGGTTTGAGTTAGGCCTAGGGTTAGTGTTCTTTTAACCAGAAAGCCCTGAGTTCCAAGAACACAGCAGCTGCGAAGGACTACCCAAGAAGAGCGCAGAAGTGCCTCAACATGCCTGCCTCCACAGCTTTTTCCTTGGGGACGTCCCGAAACGAAGGCTGATTTAGAAGCCTCCAGTTTGGGCTAAAGTTGTGGTTTTTTACACCAGGAAGCCCTGTGCTCCAAGCACACGGCAGCTGTGAAAGGCATCCCAAGGGGAGCGCAAAAGTGCCACAACATGGCTGTCTCCACAGCTTTTCCCTTGGGATAATTCCTAAACCCAGGCTGCTTTAAATGACCAGTGTTACGGTTAGGGTTAGGGTTACGCCTAGGTGTAGAGCTTTTTAAACCAGCAAGCTCTGAGCTCCAGGCACACGGCAGCTGCGAAAGGCATCCCAAGGGGAGCACAAAAGTGCCAGAAAATGGCTGCCTCCACACGTTTTCATTGGCACCATTGCTAAGCCTAGGCTGAATCACCTGCCTCCAGTCTCAGCTAGGGACATGGTTTTTTAAACCAGGAAGCCCTGAGCTCCAGGCACACGGCAGCTGTGAAAGGCATCCCAAGGGGAGTACAAAAGTGCAACAACATGGCAGCTTTCACAGCTTTTTCCTTGGCACCATCCCTATACCTAGGCTGATTTATCTGCCTAGGGTTAGGGTTAGGGCTCAGCCTAGGGCTAGGATTTTTTTAACCAGGAAGCCCTGAGTTCCACGCTTACTGCATCTGCCAAAGGCATCCCAAAGGGAGCGCAGAAGTGCCACAACATGGCTGCTTTCACAGCTTTTTCCTTAGGAAGAACCCTAATACCCGGCTGATTTACCTTCCTAGGGTTACTGTTAGGCTTAGGCCTAGGACTTTTAAAACCAGGAAGCCCTGTGCTCCAGGCACACTGCAGCTGTTAAAGGCATCCCAAGGGGAGCGCAAAAGTGACACAACTTGGCTGCCTCCACTGCTATTTCCATGAGACCATCCCAAATCATAGGCTGATTTTCCTTCCTAGGCTTAAGGTTTGAGTTAGGCCTAGGGTTAGTGTTCTTTTAACCAGAAAGCCCTGAGTTCCAAGAACACAGCAGCTGCGAAGGACTACCCAAGAAGAGCGCAGAAGTGCCTCAACATGCCTGCCTCCACAGCTTTTTCCTTGGGGACGTCCCGAAACGAAGGCTGATTTCGAAGCCTCCAGTTTGGGCTAAAGTTGTGGTTTTTTAAAGCAGGAAGCCCTGTGCTCCAAGCACACTGCAGCTGTGAAAGGCATCCCAAGGGGAGCGCAAAAGTGCCACAACATGGCTGTCTCCACAGCTTTTCCCTTGGGATAATTCCTAAACCCAGGCTGATTTAAATGACCAGTGTTACGGTTAGGGTTAGGGTTACGCCTAGGTGTAGAGCTTTTTAAACCAGCAAGCTCTGAGCTCCAGGCACACGGCAGCTGCGAAAGGCATCCCAAGGGGAGCACAAAAGTGCCAGAAAATGGCTGCCTCCACACGTTTTCATTGGCACCATTGCTAAGCCTAGGCTGAATCACCTGCCTCCAGTCTCAGCTAGGGACATGGTTTTTTAAACCAGGAAGCCCTGAGCTCCAGGCACACGGCAGCTGTGAAAGGCATCCCAAGGGGAGTACAAAAGTGCAACAACATGGCAGCTTTCACAGCTTTTTCCTTGGCACCATCCCTATACCTAGGCTGATTTATCTGCCTAGGGTTAGGGTTACGGCTCAGCCAAGGGCAAGGATTTTCTTAACCAGGAAGCCCTGAGTTCCAGGCTTACTGCATCTGCCAAAGGCATCCCAAAGGGAGCGCAGAAGTGCCACAACATGGCTGCTTTCACAGCTTTTTCCTTAGGAAGAACCCTAATACCCGGCTGATTTACCTTCCTAGGGTTACTGTTAGGCTTAGGCCTAGGACTTTTAAAACCAGGAAGCCCTGTGCTCCAGGCACACTGCAGCTGTTAAAGGCATCCCAAGGGGAGTGCAAAAGTGACACAACTTGGCTGCCTCCACTGCTATTTCCATGAGACCATCCCGAATCATAGGCTGATTTTCCTTCCTAGGCTTAAGGTTTGAGTTAGGCCTAGGGTTACTGTTCTTTTAACCAGAAAGCCCTGAGTTCCAAGAACACAGCAGCTGCGAAGGACTACCCAAGAAGAGCGCAGAAGTGCCTCAACATGCCTGCCTCCACAGCTTTTTCCTTGGGGACGTCCCGAAACGAAGGCTGATTTAGAAGCCTCCAGTTTGGGCTAAAGTTGTGGTTTTTTAAACCAGGAAGCCCTGTGCTCCAAGCACACTGCAGCTGTGAAAGGCATCCCAAGGGGAGTGCAAAAGTGCCACAACATGGCTGTCTCCACAGCTTTTCCCTTGGGATAATTCCTAAACCCAGGCTGATTTAAATGACCAGTGTTACGGTTAGGGTTAGGGTTACGCCTAGGTGTAGAGCTTTTTAAACCAGCAAGCTCTGAGCTCCAGGCACACGGCAGCTGCGAAAGGCATCCCAAGGGGAGCACAAAAGGGCCAGAAAATGGCTGCCTCCACACGTTTTCATTGGCACCATTGCTAAGCCTAGGCTGAATCACCTGCCTCCAGTCTCAGCTAGGGACATTGTTTTTTAAACCAGGAAGCCCTGAGCTAGAAGCACACGGCAGCTGTGAAAGGCATCCCAAGGGGAGTACAAAAGTGCAACAACATGGCAGCTTTCACAGCTTTTTCCTTGGCACCATCCCTATACCTAGGCTGATTTATCTGCCTAGGGTTAGGGTTAGGGCTCAGCCTAGGGCTAGGATTTTTTTAACCAGGAAGCCCTGAGTTCCAGGCTTACTGCATCTGCCAAAGGCATCCCAAAGGGAGCGCAGAAGTGCCACAACATGGCTGCTTTCACAGCTTTTTCCTTAGGAAGAACCCTAATACCCGGCTGATTTACCTTCCTAGGGTTACTGTTAGGCTTAGGCCTAGGACTTTTAAAACCAGGAAGCCCTGTGCTCCAGGCACACTGCAGCTGTTAAAGGCATCCCAAGGGGAGCGCAAAAGTGACACAACTTGGCTGCCTCCACTGCTATTTCCATGAGACCATCCCAAATCATAGGCTGATTTTCCTTCCTAGGCTTAAGGTTTGAGTTAGGCCTAGGGTTAGTGTTCTTTTAACCAGAAAGCCCTGAGTTCCAAGAACACAGCAGCTGCAAAGGACTACCCAAGAAGAGCGCAGAAGTGCCTCAACATGCCTGCCTCCACAGCTTTTTCCTTGGGGACGTCCCGAAACGAAGGCTGATTTCGAAGCCTCCAGTTTGGGCTAAAGTTGTGGTTTTTTACACCAGGAAGCCCTGTGCTCCAAGCTCACTGCAGCTGTGAAAGGCATCCCAAGGGGAGCGCAAAAGTGCCACAACATGGCTGTCTCCACAGCTTTTCCCTTGGGATAATTCCTAAACCCAGGCTGATTTAAATGACCAGTGTTACGGTTAGGGTTAGGGTTACGCCTAGGTGTAGAGCTTTTTAAACCAGCAAGCTCTGAGCTCCAGGCACACGGCAGCTGCGAAAGGCATCCCAAGGGGAGCACAAAAGGGCCAGAAAATGGCTGCCTCCACACGTTTTCATTGGCACCATTGCTAAGCCTAGGCTGAATCACCTGCTTCCAGTCTCAGCTAGGGACATGGTTTTTTAAACCAGGAAGCCCTGAGCTCCAGGCACACGGCAGCTGTGAAAGGCATCCCAAGGGGAGTACAAAAGTGCAACAACATGGCAGCTTTCACAGCTTTTTCCTTGGCACCATCCCTATACCTAGGCTGATTTATCTGCCTAGGGTTAGGGTTAGGGCTCAGCCTAGGGCTAGGATTTTTTTAAGCAGGAAGCCCTGAGTTCCAGGCTTACTGCATCTGCCAAAGGCATCCCAAAGGGAGCGCAGAAGTGCCACAACATGGCTGCTTTCACAGCTTTTTCCTTAGGAAGAACCCTAATACCCGGCTGATTTACCTTCCTAGGGTTACTGTTAGGCTTAGGCCTAGGACTTTTAAAACCAGGAAGCCCTGTGCTCCAGGCACACTGCAGCTGTTAAAGGCATCCCAAGGGGAGCGCAAAAGTGACACAACTTGGCTGCCTCCACTGCTATTTCCATGAGACCATCCCGAATCATAGGCTGATTTTCCTTCCTAGGCTTAAGGTTTGAGTTAGGCCTAGGGTTAGTGTTCTTTTAACCAGAAAGCCCTGAGTTCCAAGAACACAGCAGCTGCGAAGGACTACCCAAGAAGAGCGCAGAAGTGCCTCAACATGCCTGCCTCCACAGCTTTTTCCTTGGGGACGTCCCGAAACGAAGGCTGATTTCGAAGCCTCCAGTTTGGGCTAAAGTTGTGGTTTTTTACAGCAGGAAGCCCTGTGCTCCAAGCTCACTGCAGCTGTGAAAGGCATCCCAAGGGGAGCGCAAAAGTGCCACAACATGGCTGTCTCCACAGCTTTTCCCTTGGGATAATTCCTAAACCCAGGCTGATTTAAATGACCAGTGTTACGGTTAGGGTTAGGGTTACGCCTAGGTGTAGAGCTTTTTAAACCAGCAAGCTCTGAGCTCCAGGCACACGGCAGCTGTGAAAGGCATCCCAAGGGGAGCACAAAAGTGACAGAAAATGGCTGCCTCCACACGTTTTCATTGGCACCATTGCTAAGCCTAGGCTGAATCACCTGCCTCCAGTCTCAGCTAGGGACATGGTTTTTTAAACCAGGAAGCCCTGAGCTCCAGGCACACGGCAGCTGTGAAAGGCATCCCAAGGGGAGTACAAAAGTGCAACAACATGGCAGCTTTCACAGCTTTTTCCTTGGCACCATCCCTATACCTAGGCTGATTTATCTGCCTAGGGTTAGGGTTAGGGCTCAGCCAAGGGCAAGGATTTTCTTAACCAGGAAGCCCTGAGTTCCAGGCTTACTGCATCTGCCAAAGGCATCCCAAAGGGAGCGCAGAAGTGCCACAACATGGCTGCTTTCACAGCTTTTTCCTTAGGAAGAACCCTAATACCCGGCTGATTTACCTTCCTAGGGTTACTGTTAGGCTTAGGCCTAGGACTTTTAAAACCAGGAAGCCCTGTGCTCCAGGCACACTGCAGCTGTGAAAGGCATCCCAAGGGGAGCGCAAAAGTGACACAACTTGGCTGCCTCCACTGCTATTTCCATGAGACCATCCCGAATCATAGGCTGATTTTCCTTCCTAGGCTTAAGGTTTGAGTTAGGCCTAGGGTTAGTGTTCTTTTAACCAGAAAGCCCTGAGTTCCAAGAACACAGCAGCTGCGAAGGACTACCCAAGAAGAGCGCAGAAGTGCCTCAACATGCCTGCCTCCACAGCTTTTTCCTTGGGGACGTCCCGAAACGAAGGCTGATTTAAAAGCCTCCAGTTTGGGCTAAAGTTGTGGTTTTTTAAACCAGGAAGCCCTGTGCTCCAAGCACACTGCAGCTGTGAAAGGCATCCCAAGGGGAGCGCAAAAGTGCCACAACATGGCTGTTTCCACAGCTTTTCCCTTGGGATAATTCCTAAACCCAGGCTGATTTAAATGACCAGTGTTACGGTTAGGGTTAGGGTTACGCCTAGGTGTAGAGCTTTTTAAACCAGCAAGCTCTGAGCTCCAGGCACACGGCAGCTGCGAAAGGCATCCCAAGGGGAGCACAAAAGGGCCAGAAAATGGCTGCCTCCACACGTTTTCATTGGCACCATTGCTAAGCCTAGGCTGAATCACCTGCCTCCAGTCTCAGCTAGGGACATGGTTTTTTAAACCAGGAAGCCCTGAGCTCCAGGCACACGGCAGCTGTGAAAGGCATCCCAAGGGGAGTACAAAAGTGCAACAACATGGCAGCTTTCACAGCTTTTTCCTTGGCACCATCCCTATACCTAGGCTGATTTATCTGCCTAGGGTTAGGGTTAGGGCTCAGCCAAGGGCAAGGATTTTTTTAACCAGGAAGCCCTGAGTTCCAGGCTTACTGCATCTGCCAAAGGCATCCCAAAGGGAGCGCAGAAGTGCCACAACATGGCTGCTTTCACAGCTTTTTCCTTAGGAAGAACCCTAATACCCGGCTGATTTACCTTCCTAGGGTTACTGTTAGGCTTAGGCCTAGGACTTTTAAAACCAGGAAGCCCTGTGCTCCAGGCACACTGCAGCTGTTAAAGGCATCCCAAGGGGAGCGCAAAAGTGACACAACTTGGCTGCCTCCACTGCTATTTCCATGAGACCATCCCGAATCATAGGCTGATTTTCCTTCCTAGGCTTAAGGTTTGAGTTAGGCCTAGGGTTAGTGTTCTTTTAACCAGAAAGCCCTGAGTTCCAAGAACACAGCAGCTGCGAAGGACTACCCAAGAAGAGCGCAGAAGTGCCTCAACATGCCTGCCTCCACAGCTTTTTCCTTGGGGACGTCCCGAAACGAAGGCTGATTTAGAAGCCTCCAGTTTGGGCTAAAGTTGTGGTTTTTTACACCAGGAAGCCCTGTGCTCCAAGCACACGGCAGCTGTGAAAGGCATCCCAAGGGGAGCGCAAAAGTGCCACAACATGGCTGTCTCCACAGCTTTTCCCTTGGGATAATTCCTAAACCCAGGCTGCTTTAAATGACCAGTGTTACGGTTAGGGTTAGGGTTACGCCTAGGTGTAGAGCTTTTTAAACCAGCAAGCTCTGAGCTCCAGGCACACGGCAGCTGCGAAAGGCATCCCAAGGGGAGCACAAAAGTGCCAGAAAATGGCTGCCTCCACACTTGTTCATTGGCACCATTGCTAAGCCTAGGCTGAATCACCTGCTTCCAGTCTCAGCTAGGGACATGGTTTTTTAAACCAGGAAGCCCTGAGCTCCAGGCACACGGCAGCTGTGAAAGGCATCCCAAGGGGAGTACAAAAGTGCAACAACATGGCAGCTTTCACAGCTTTTTCCTTGGCACCATCCCTATACCTAGGCTGATTTATCTGCCTAGGGTTAGGGTTAGGGCTCAGCCTAGGGCTAGGATTTTTTTAAGCAGGAAGCCCTGAGTTCCAGGCTTACTGCATCTGCCAAAGGCATCCCAAAGGGAGCGCAGAAGTGCCACAACATGGCTGCTTTCACAGCTTTTTCCTTAGGAAGAACCCTAATACCCGGCTGATTTACCTTCCTAGGGTTACTGTTAGGCTTAGGCCTAGGACTTTTAAAACCAGGAAGCCCTGTGCTCCAGGCACACTGCAGCTGTTAAAGGCATCCCAAGGGGAGCGCAAAAGAGACACAACTTGGCTGCCTCCACTGCTATTTCCATGAGACCATCCCAAATCATAAGCTGATTTTCCTTCCTAGGCTTAAGGTTTGAGTTAGGCCTAGGGTTAGTGTTCTTTTAACCAGAAAGCCCTGAGTTCCAAGAACACAGCAGCTGCGAAGGACTACCCAAGAAGAGCGCAGAAGTGCCTCAACATGCCTGCCTCCACAGCTTTTTCCTTGGGGACGTCCCGAAACGAAGGCTGATTTCGAAGCCTCCAGTTTGGGCTAAAGTTGTGGTTTTTTACACCAGGAAGCCCTGTGCTCCAAGCTCACTGCAGCTGTGAAAGGCATCCCAAGGGGAGCGCAAAAGTGCCACAACATGGCTGTCTCCACAGCTTTTCCCTTGGGATAATTCCTAAACCCAGGGTGATTTAAATGACCAGTGTTACGGTTAGGGTTAGGGTTACGCCTAGGTGTAGAGCTTTTTAAACCAGCAAGCTCTGAGCTCCAGGCACACGGCAGCTGCGAAAGGCATCCCAAGGGGAGCACAAAAGGGCCAGAAAATGGCTGCCTCCACACGTTTTCATTGGCACCATTGCTAAGCCTAGGCTGAATCACCTGCTTCCAGTCTCAGCTAGGGACATGGTTTTTTAAACCAGGAAGCCCTGAGCTCCAGGCACACGGCAGCTGTGAAAGGCATCCCAAGGGGAGTACAAAAGTGCAACAACATGGCAGCTTTCACAGCTTTTTCCTTGGCACCATCCCTATACCTAGGCTGATTTATCTGCCTAGGGTTAGGGTTAGGGCTCAGCCAAGGGCAAGGATTTTTTTAACCAGGAAGCCCTGAGTTCCAGGCTTACTGCATCTGCCAAAGGCATCCCAAAGGGAGCGCAGAAGTGCCACAACATGGCTGCTTTCACAGCTTTTTCCTTAGGAAGAACCCTAATACCCGGCTGATTTACCTTCCTAGGGTTACTGTTAGGCTTAGGCCTAGGACTTTTAAAACCAGGAAGCCCTGTGCTCCAGGCACACTGCAGCTGTGAAAGGCATCCCAAGGGGAGCGCAAAAGTGACACAACTTGGCTGCCTCCACTGCTATTTCCATGAGACCATCCCGAATCATAGGCTGATTTTCCTTCCTAGGCTTAAGGTTTGAGTTAGGCCTAGGGTTAGTGTTCTTTTAACCAGAAAGCCCTGAGTTCCAAGAACACAGCAGCTGCGAAGGACTACCCAAGAAGAGCGCAGAAGTGCCTCAACATGCCTGCCTCCACAGCTTTTTCCTTGGGGACGTCCCGAAACGAAGGCTGATTTAGAAGCCTCCAGTTTGGGCTAAAGTTGTGGTTTTTTACACCAGGAAGCCCTGTGCTCCAAGCACACGGCAGCTGTGAAAGGCATCCCAAGGGGAGCGCAAAAGTGCCACAACATGGCTGTCTCCACAGCTTTTCCCTTGGGATAATTCCTAAACCCAGGCTGCTTTAAATGACCAGTGTTACGGTTAGGGTTAGGGTTACGCCTAGGTGTAGAGCTTTTTAAACCAGCAAGCTCTGAGCTCCAGGCACACGGCAGCTGCGAAAGGCATCCCAAGGGGAGCACAAAAGGGCCAGAAAATGGCTGCCTCCACACGTGTTCATTGGCACCATTGCTAAGCCTAGGCTGAATCACCTGCTTCCAGTCTCAGCTAGGGACATGGTTTTTTAAACCAGGAAGCCCTGAGCTCCAGGCACACGGCAGCTGTGAAAGGCATCCCAAGGGGAGTACAAAAGTGCAACAACATGGCAGCTTTCACAGCTTTTTCCTTGGCACCATCCCTATACCTAGGCTGATTTATCTGCCTAGGGTTAGGGTTAGGGCTCAGCCTAGGGCTAGGATTTTTTTAAGCAGGAAGCCCTGAGTTCCAGGCTTACTGCATCTGCCAAAGGCATCCCAAAGGGAGCGCAGAAGTGCCACAACATGGCTGCTTTCACAGCTTTTTCCTTAGGAAGAACCCTAATACCCGGCTGATTTACCTTCCTAGGGTTACTGTTAGGCTTAGGCCTAGGACTTTTAAAACCAGGAAGCCCTGTGCTCCAGGCACACTGCAGCTGTTAAAGGCATCCCAAGGGGAGCGCAAAAGTGACACAACTTGGCTGCCTCCACTGCTATTTCCATGAGACCATCCCAAATCATAAGCTGATTTTCCTTCCTAGGCTTAAGGTTTGAGTTAGGCCTAGGGTTAGTGTTCTTTTAACCAGAAAGCCCTGAGTTCCAAGAACACAGCAGCTGCGAAGGACTACCCAAGAAGAGCGCAGAAGTGCCTCAACATGCCTGCCTCCACAGCTTTTTCCTTGGGGACGTCCCGAAACGAAGGCTGATTTCGAAGCCTCCAGTTTGGGCTAAAGTTGTGGTTTTTTACACCAGGAAGCCCTGTGCTCCAAGCTCACTGCAGCTGTGAAAGGCATCCCAAGGGGAGCGCAAAAGTGCCACAACATGGCTGTCTCCACAGCTTTTCCCTTGGGATAATTCCTAAACCCAGGGTGATTTAAATGACCAGTGTTACGGTTAGGGTTAGGGTTACGCCTAGGTGTAGAGCTTTTTAAACCAGCAAGCTCTGAGCTCCAGGCACACGGCAGCTGCGAAAGGCATCCCAAGGGGAGCACAAAAGGGCCAGAAAATGGCTGCCTCCACACGTTTTCATTGGCACCATTGCTAAGCCTAGGCTGAATCACCTGCTTCCAGTCTCAGCTAGGGACATGGTTTTTTAAACCAGGAAGCCCTGAGCTCCAGGCACACGGCAGCTGTGAAAGGCATCCCAAGGGGAGTACAAAAGTGCAACAACATGGCAGCTTTCACAGCTTTTTCCTTGGCACCATCCCTATACCTAGGCTGATTTATCTGCCTAGGGTTAGGGTTAGGGCTCAGCCAAGGGCAAGGATTTTTTTAACCAGGAAGCCCTGAGTTCCAGGCTTACTGCATCTGCCAAAGGCATCCCAAAGGGAGCGCAGAAGTGCCACAACATGGCTGCTTTCACAGCTTTTTCCTTAGGAAGAACCCTAATACCCGGCTGATTTACCTTCCTAGGGTTACTGTTAGGCTTAGGCCTAGGACTTTTAAAACCAGGAAGCCCTGTGCTCCAGGCACACTGCAGCTGTGAAAGGCATCCCAAGGGGAGCGCAAAAGTGACACAACTTGGCTGCCTCCACTGCTATTTCCATGAGACCATCCCGAATCATAGGCTGATTTTCCTTCCTAGGCTTAAGGTTTGAGTTAGGCCTAGGGTTAGTGTTCTTTTAACCAGAAAGCCCTGAGTTCCAAGAACACAGCAGCTGCGAAGGACTACCCAAGAAGAGCGCAGAAGTGCCTCAACATGCCTGCCTCCACAGCTTTTTCCTTGGGGACGTCCCGAAACGAAGGCTGATTTAGAAGCCTCCAGTTTGGGCTAAAGTTGTGGTTTTTTAAACCAGGAAGCCCTGTGCTCCAAGCACACTGCAGCTGTGAAAGGCATCCCAAGGGGAGCGCAAAAGTGCCACAACATGGCTGTCTCCACAGCTTTTCCCTTGGGATAATTCCTAAACCCAGGCTGATTTAAATGACCAGTGTTACGGTTAGGGTTAGGGTTACGCCTAGGTGTAGAGCTTTTTAAACCAGCAAGCTCTGAGCTCCAGGCACACGGCAGCTGCGAAAGGCATCCCAAGGGGAGCACAAAAGGGCCAGAAAATGGCTGCCTCCACACGTTTTCATTGGCACCATTGCTAAGCCTAGGCTGAATCACCTGCCTCCAGTCTCAGCTAGGGACATTGTTTTTTAAACCAGGAAGCCCTGAGCTCCAGGCACACGGCAGCTGTGAAAGGCATCCCAAGGGGAGTACAAAAGTGCAACAACATGGCAGCTTTCACAGCTTTTTCCTTGGCACCATCCCTATACCTAGGCTGATTTATCTGCCTAGGGTTAGGGTTAGGGCTCAGCCAAGGGCAAGGATTTTTTTAACCAGGAAGCCCTGAGTTCCAGGCTTACTGCATCTGCCAAAGGCATCCCAAAGGGAGCGCAGAAGTGCCACAACATGGCTGCTTTCACAGCTTTTTCCTTAGGAAGAACCCTAATACCCGGCTGATTTACCTTCCTAGGGTTACTGTTAGGCTTAGGCCTAGGACTTTTAAAACCAGGAAGCCCTGTGCTCCAGGCACACTGCAGCTGTTAAAGGCATCCCAAGGGGAGCGCAAAAGTGACACAACTTGGCTGCCTCCACTGCTATTTCCATGAGACCATCCCGAATCATAGGCTGATTTTCCTTCCTAGGCTTAAGGTTTGAGTTAGGCCTAGGGTTAGTGTTCTTTTAACCAGAAAGCCCTGAGTTCCAAGAACACAGCAGCTGCGAAGGACTGCCCAAGAAGAGCGCAGAAGTGCCTCAACATGCCTGCCTCCACAGCTTTTTCCTTGGGGACGTCCCGAAACGAAGGCTGATTTAGAAGCCTCCAGTTTGGGCTAAAGTTGTGGTTTTTTACACCAGGAAGCCCTGTGCTCCAAGCACACGGCAGCTGTGAAAGACATCCCAAGGGGAGCGCAAAAGTGCCACAACATGGCTGTCTCCACAGCTTTTCCCTTGGGATAATTCCTAAACCCAGGCTGCTTTAAATGACCAGTGTTACGGTTAGGGTTAGGGTTACGCCTAGGTGTAGAGCTTTTTAAACCAGCAAGCTCTGAGCTCCAGGCACACGGCAGCTGCGAAAGGCATCCCAAGGGGAGCACAAAAGGGCCAGAAAATGGCTGCCTCCACACGTGTTCATTGGCACCATTGCTAAGCCTAGGCTGAATCACCTGCTTCCAGTCTCAGCTAGGGACATGGTTTTTTAAACCAGGAAGCCCTGAGCTCCAGGCACACGGCAGCTGTGAAAGGCATCCCAAGGGGAGTACAAAAGTGCAACAACATGGCAGCTTTCACAGCTTTTTCCTTGGCACCATCCCTATACCTAGGCTGATTTATCTGCCTAGGGTTAGGGTTAGGGCTCAGCCTAGGGCTAGGATTTTTTTAAGCAGGAAGCCCTGAGTTCCAGGCTTACTGCATCTGCCAAAGGCATCCCAAAGGGAGCGCAGAAGTGCCACAACATGGCTGCTTTCACAGCTTTTTCCTTAGGAAGAACCCTAATACCCGGCTGATTTACCTTCCTAGGGTTACTGTTAGGCTTAGGCCTAGGACTTTTAAAACCAGGAAGCCCTGTGCTCCAGGCACACTGCAGCTGTTAAAGGCATCCCAAGGGGAGCGCAAAAGTGACACAACTTGGCTGCCTCCACTGCTATTTCCATGAGACCATCCCGAATCATAGGCTGATTTTCCTTCCTAGGCTTAAGGTTTGAGTTAGGCCTAGGGTTAGTGTTCTTTTAACCAGAAAGCCCTGAGTTCCAAGAACACAGCAGCTGCGAAGGACTACCCAAGAAGAGAACAGAAGTGCCTCAACATGCCTGCCTCCACAGCTTTTTCCTTGGGGACGTCCCGAAACGAAGGCTGATTTAGAAGCCTCCAGTTTGGGCTAAAGTTGTGGTTTTTTACACCAGGAAGCCCTGTGCTCCAAGCACACGGCAGCTGTGAAAGGCATCCCAAGGGGAGCGCAAAAGTGCCACAACATGGCTGTCTCCACAGCTTTTCCCTTGGGATAATTCCTAAACCCAGGCTGCTTTAAATGACCAGTGTTACGGTTAGGGTTAGGGTTACGCCTAGGTGTAGAGCTTTTTAAACCAGCAAGCTCTGAGCTCCAGGCACACGGCAGCTGCGAAAGGCATCCCAAGGGGAGCACAAAAGGGCCAGAAAATGGCTGCCTCCACACGTGTTCATTGGCACCATTGCTAAGCCTAGGCTGAATCACCTGCTTCCAGTCTCAGCTAGGGACATGGTTTTTTAAACCAGGAAGCCCTGAGCTCCAGGCACACGGCAGCTGTGAAAGGCATCCCAAGGGGAGTACAAAAGTGCAACAACATGGCAGCTTTCACAGCTTTTTCCTTGGCACCATCCCTATACCTAGGCTGATTTATCTGCCTAGGGTTAGGGTTAGGGCTCAGCCTAGGGCTAGGATTTTTTTAAGCAGGAAGCCCTGAGTTCCAGGCTTACTGCATCTGCCAAAGGCATCCCAAAGGGAGCGCAGAAGTGCCACAACATGGCTGCTTTCACAGCTTTTTCCTTAGGAAGAACCCTAATACCCGGCTGATTTACCTTCCTAGGGTTACTGTTAGGCTTAGGCCTAGGACTTTTAAAACCAGGAAGCCCTGTGCTCCAGGCACACTGCAGCTGTTAAAGGCATCCCAAGGGGAGCGCAAAAGTGACACAACTTGGCTGCCTCCACTGCTATTTCCATGAGACCATCCCAAATCATAAGCTGATTTTCCTTCCTAGGCTTAAGGTTTGAGTTAGGCCTAGGGTTAGTGTTCTTTTAACCAGAAAGCCCTGAGTTCCAAGAACACAGCAGCTGCGAAGGACTACCCAAGAAGAGCGCAGAAGTGCCTCAACATGCCTGCCTCCACAGCTTTTTCCTTGGGGACGTCCCGAAACGAAGGCTGATTTCGAAGCCTCCAGTTTGGGCTAAAGTTGTGGTTTTTTACACCAGGAAGCCCTGTGCTCCAAGCTCACTGCAGCTGTGAAAGGCATCCCAAGGGGAGCGCAAAAGTGCCACAACATGGCTGTCTCCACAGCTTTTCCCTTGGGATAATTCCTAAACCCAGGGTGATTTAAATGACCAGTGTTACGGTTAGGGTTAGGGTTACGCCTAGGTGTAGAGCTTTTTAAACCAGCAAGCTCTGAGCTCCAGGCACACGGCAGCTGCGAAAGGCATCCCAAGGGGAGCACAAAAGGGCCAGAAAATGGCTGCCTCCACACGTTTTCATTGGCACCATTGCTAAGCCTAGGCTGAATCACCTGCTTCCAGTCTCAGCTAGGGACATGGTTTTTTAAACCAGGAAGCCCTGAGCTCCAGGCACACGGCAGCTGTGAAAGGCATCCCAAGGGGAGTACAAAAGTGCAACAACATGGCAGCTTTCACAGCTTTTTCCTTGGCACCATCCCTATACCTAGGCTGATTTATCTGCCTAGGGTTAGGGTTAGGGCTCAGCCAAGGGCAAGGATTTTTTTAACCAGGAAGCCCTGAGTTCCAGGCTTACTGCATCTGCCAAAGGCATCCCAAAGGGAGCGCAGAAGTGCCACAACATGGCTGCTTTCACAGCTTTTTCCTTAGGAAGAACCCTAATACCCGGCTGATTTACCTTCCTAGGGTTACTGTTAGGCTTAGGCCTAGGACTTTTAAAACCAGGAAGCCCTGTGCTCCAGGCACACTGCAGCTGTTAAAGGCATCCCAAGGGGAGCGCAAAAGTGACACAACTTGGCTGCCTCCACTGCTATTTCCATGAGACCATCCCGAATCATAGGCTGATTTTCCTTCCTAGGCTTAAGGTTTGAGTTAGGCCTAGGGTTAGTGTTCTTTTAACCAGAAAGCCCTGAGTTCCAAGAACACAGCAGCTGCGAAGGACTACCCAAGAAGAGCGCAGAAGTGCCTCAACATGCCTGCCTCCACAGCTTTTTCCTTGGGGACGTCCCGAAACGAAGGCTGATTTAGAAGCCTCCAGTTTGGGCTAAAGTTGTGGTTTTTTACACCAGGAAGCCCTGTGCTCCAAGCACACGGCAGCTGTGAAAGGCATCCCAAGGGGAGCGCAAAAGTGCCACAACATGGCTGTCTCCACAGCTTTTCCCTTGGGATAATTCCTAAACCCAGGCTGCTTTAAATGACCAGTGTTACGGTTAGGGTTAGGGTTACGCCTAGGTGTAGAGCTTTTTAAACCAGCAAGCTCTGAGCTCCAGGCACACGGCAGCTGCGAAAGGCATCCCAAGGGGAGCACAAAAGGGCCAGAAAATGGCTGCCTCCACACGTGTTCATTGGCACCATTGCTAAGCCTAGGCTGAATCACCTGCTTCCAGTCTCAGCTAGGGACATGGTTTTTTAAACCAGGAAGCCCTGAGCTCCAGGCACACGGCAGCTGTGAAAGGCATCCCAAGGGGAGTACAAAAGTGCAACAACATGGCAGCTTTCACAGCTTTTTCCTTGGCACCATCCCTATACCTAGGCTGATTTATCTGCCTAGGGTTAGGGTTAGGGCTCAGCCTAGGGCTAGGATTTTTTTAAGCAGGAAGCCCTGAGTTCCAGGCTTACTGCATCTGCCAAAGGCATCCCAAAGGGAGCGCAGAAGTGCCACAACATGGCTGCTTTCACAGCTTTTTCCTTAGGAAGAACCCTAATACCCGGCTGATTTACCTTCCTAGGGTTACTGTTAGGCTTAGGCCTAGGACTTTTAAAACCAGGAAGCCCTGTGCTCCAGGCACACTGCAGCTGTTAAAGGCATCCCAAGGGGAGCGCAAAAGTGACACAACTTGGCTGTCTCCACTGCTATTTCCATGAGACCATCCCGAATCATAGGCTGATTTTCCTTCCTAGGCTTAAGGTTTGAGTTAGGCCTAGGGTTAGTGTTCTTTTAACCAGAAAGCCCTGAGTTCCAAGAACACAGCAGCTGCGAAGGACTACCCAAGAAGAGCGCAGAAGTGCCTCAACATGCCTGCCTCCACAGCTTTTTCCTTGGGGACGTCCCGAAACGAAGGCTGATTTCGAAGCCTCCAGTTTGGGCTAAAGTTGTGGTTTTTTACACCAGGAAGCCCTGTGCTCCAAGCTCACTGCAGCTGTGAAAGGCATCCCAAGGGGAGCGCAAAAGTGCCACAACATGGCTGTCTCCACAGCTTTTCCCTTGGGATAATTCCTAAACCCAGGGTGATTTAAATGACCAGTGTTACGGTTAGGGTTAGGGTTACGCCTAGGTGTAGAGCTTTTTAAACCAGCAAGCTCTGAGCTCCAGGCACACGGCAGCTGCGAAAGGCATCCCAAGGGGAGCACAAAAGGGCCAGAAAATGGCTGCCTCCACACGTTTTCATTGGCACCATTGCTAAGCCTAGGCTGAATCACCTGCTTCCAGTCTCAGCTAGGGACATGGTTTTTTAAACCAGGAAGCCCTGAGCTCCAGGCACACGGCAGCTGTGAAAGGCATCCCAAGGGGAGTACAAAAGTGCAACAACATGGCAGCTTTCACAGCTTTTTCCTTGGCACCATCCCTATACCTAGGCTGATTTATCTGCCTAGGGTTAGGGTTAGGGCTCAGCCTAGGGCTAGGATTTTTTTAACCAGGAAGCCCTGAGTTCCAGGCTTACTGCATCTGCCAAAGGCATCCCAAAGGGAGCGCAGAAGTGCCACAACATGGCTGCTTTCACAGCTTTTTCCTTAGGAAGAACCCTAATACCCGGCTGATTTACCTTCCTAGGGTTACTGTTAGGCTTAGGCCTAGGACTTTTAAAACCAGGAAGCCCTGTGCTCCAGGCACACTGCAGCTGTTAAAGGCATCCCAAGGGGAGCGCAAAAGTGACACAACTTGGCTGCCTCCACTGCTATTTCCATGAGACCATCCCGAATCATAGGCTGATTTTCCTTCCTAGGCTTAAGGTTTGAGTTAGGCCTAGGGTTAGTGTTCTTTTAACCAGAAAGCCCTGAGTTCCAAGAACACAGCAGCTGCGAAGGACTACCCAAGAAGAGCGCAGAAGTGCCTCAACATGCCTGCCTCCACAGCTTTTTCCTTGGGGACGTCCCGAAACGAAGGCTGATTTCGAAGCCTCCAGTTTGGGCTAAAGTTGTGGTTTTTTACACCAGGAAGCCCTGTGCTCCAAGCTCACTGCAGCTGTGAAAGGCATCCCAAGGGGAGCGCAAAAGTGCCACAACATGGCTGTCTCCACAGCTTTTCCCTTGGGATAATTCCTAAACCCAGGCTGATTTAAATGACCAGTGTTACGGTTAGGGTTAGGGTTACGCCTAGGTGTAGAGCTTTTTAAACCAGCAAGCTCTGAGCTCCAGGCACACGGCAGCTGTGAAAGGCATCCCAAGGGGAGCACAAAAGTGCCAGAAAATGGCTGCCTCCACACGTTTTCATTGGCACCATTGCTAAGCCTAGGCTGAATCACCTGCCTCCAGTCTCAGCTAGGGACATGGTTTTTTAAACCAGGAAGCCCTGAGTTCCAGGCACACGGCAGCTGTGAAAGGCATCCCAAGGGGAGTACAAAAGTGCAACAACATGGCAGCTTTCACAGCTTTTTCCTTGGCACCATCCCTATACCTAGGCTGATTTATCTGCCTAGGGTTAGGGTTAGGGCTCAGCCTAGGGCTAGGATTTTTTTAAGCAGGAAGCCCTGAGTTCCAGGCTTACTGCATCTGCCAAAGGCATCCCAAAGGGAGCGCAGAAGTGCCACAACATGGCTGCTTTCACAGCTTTTTCCTTAGGAAGAACCCTAATACCCGGCTGATTTACCTTCCTAGGGTTACTGTTAGGCTTAGGCCTAGGACTTTTAAAACCAGGAAGCCCTGTGCTCCAGGCACACTGCAGCTGTTAAAGGCATCCCAAGGGGAGCGCAAAAGTGACACAACTTGGCTGCCTCCACTGCTATTTCCATGAGACCATCCCAAATCATAAGCTGATTTTCCTTCCTAGGCTTAAGGTTTGAGTTAGGCCTAGGGTTAGTGTTCTTTTAACCAGAAAGCCCTGAGTTCCAAGAACACAGCAGCTGCGAAGGACTACCCAAGAAGAGCGCAGAAGTGCCTCAACATGCCTGCCTCCACAGCTTTTTCCTTGGGGACGTCCCGAAACGAAGGCTGATTTCGAAGCCTCCAGTTTGGGCTAAAGTTGTGGTTTTTTACACCAGGAAGCCCTGTGCTCCAAGCTCACTGCAGCTGTGAAAGGCATCCCAAGGGGAGCGCAAAAGTGCCACAACATGGCTGTCTCCACAGCTTTTCCCTTGGGATAATTCCTAAACCCAGGCTGATTTAAATGACCAGTGTTACGGTTAGGGTTAGGGTTACGCCTAGGTGTAGAGCTTTTTAAACCAGCAAGCTCTGAGCTCCAGGCACACGGCAGCTGCGAAAGGCATCCCAAGGGGAGCACAAAAGTGCCAGAAAATGGCTGCCTCCACACGTTTTCATTGGCACCATTGCTAAGCCTAGGCTGAATCACCTGCTTCCAGTCTCAGCTAGGGACATGGTTTTTTAAACCAGGAAGCCCTGAGCTCCAGGCACACGGCAGCTGTGAAAGGCATCCCAAGGGGAGTACAAAAGTGCAACAACATGGCAGCTTTCACAGCTTTTTCCTTGGCACCATCCCTATACCTAGGCTGATTTATCTGCCTAGGGTTAGGGTTAGGGCTCAGCCAAGGGCAAGGATTTTTTTAACCAGGAAGCCCTGAGTTCCAGGCTTACTGCATCTGCCAAAGGCATCCCAAAGGGAGCGCAGAAGTGCCACAACATGGCTGCTTTCACAGCTTTTTCCTTAGGAAGAACCCTAATACCCGGCTGATTTACCTTCCTAGGGTTACTGTTAGGCTTAGGCCTAGGACTTTTAAAACCAGGAAGCCCTGTGCTCCAGGCACACTGCAGCTGTTAAAGGCATCCCAAGGGGAGCGCAAAAGTGACACAACTTGGCTGCCTCCACTGCTATTTCCATGAGACCATCCCGAATCATAGGCTGATTTTCCTTCCTAGGCTTAAGGTTTGAGTTAGGCCTAGGGTTAGTGTTCTTTTAACCAGAAAGCCCTGAGTTCCAAGAACACAGCAGCTGCGAAGGACTACCCAAGAAGAGCGCAGAAGTGCCTCAACATGCCTGCCTCCACAGCTTTTTCCTTGGGGACGTCCCGAAACGAAGGCTGATTTCGAAGCCTCCAGTTTGGGCTAAAGTTGTGGTTTTTTACACCAGGAAGCCCTGTGCTCCAAGCACACGGCAGCTGTGAAAGGCATCCCAAGGGGAGCGCAAAAGTGCCACAACATGGCTGTCTCCACAGCTTTTCCCTTGGGATAATTCCTAAACCCAGGCTGCTTTAAATGACCAGTGTTACGGTTAGGGTTAGGGTTACGCCTAGGTGTAGAGCTTTTTAAACCAGCAAGCTCTGAGCTCCAGGCACACGGCAGCTGCGAAAGGCATCCCAAGGGGAGCACAAAAGGGCCAGAAAATGGCTGCCTCCACACGTGTTCATTGGCACCATTGCTAAGCCTAGGCTGAATCACCTGCTTCCAGTCTCAGCTAGGGACATGGTTTTTTAAACCAGGAAGCCCTGAGCTCCAGGCACACGGCAGCTGTGAAAGGCATCCCAAGGGGAGTACAAAAGTGCAACAACATGGCAGCTTTCACAGCTTTTTCCTTGGCACCATCCCTATACCTAGGCTGATTTATCTGCCTAGGGTTAGGGTTAGGGCTCAGCCTAGGGCTAGGATTTTTTTAACCAGGAAGCCCTGAGTTCCAGGCTTACTGCATCTGCCAAAGGCATCCCAAAGGGAGCGCAGAAGTGCCACAACATGGCTGCTTTCACAGCTTTTTCCTTAGGAAGAACCCTAATACCCGGCTGATTTACCTTCCTAGGGTTACTGTTAGGCTTAGGCCTAGGACTTTTAAAACCAGGAAGCCCTGTGCTCCAGGCACACTGCAGCTGTTAAAGGCATCCCAAGGGGAGCGCAAAAGTGACACAACTTGGCTGTCTCCACTGCTATTTCCATGAGACCATCCCGAATCATAGGCTGATTTTCCTTCCTAGGCTTAAGGTTTGAGTTAGGCCTAGGGTTAGTGTTCTTTTAACCAGAAAGCCCTGAGTTCCAAGAACACAGCAGCTGCGAAGGACTACCCAAGAAGAGCGCAGAAGTGCCTCAACATGCCTGCCTCCACAGCTTTTTCCTTGGGGACGTCCCGAAACGAAGGCTGATTTCGAAGCCTCCAGTTTGGGCTAAAGTTGTGGTTTTTTACACCAGGAAGCCCTGTGCTCCAAGCTCACTGCAGCTGTGAAAGGCATCCCAAGGGGAGCGCAAAAGTGCCACAACATGGCTGTCTCCACAGCTTTTCCCTTGGGATAATTCCTAAACCCAGGCTGATTTAAATGACCAGTGTTACGGTTAGGGTTAGGGTTACGCCTAGGTGTAGAGCTTTTTAAACCAGCAAGCTCTGAGCTCCAGGCACACGGCAGCTGCGAAAGGCATCCCAAGGGGAGCACAAAAGGGCCAGAAAATGGCTGCCTCCACACGTTTTCATTGGCACCATTGCTAAGCCTAGGCTGAATCACCTGCTTCCAGTCTCAGCTAGGGACATGGTTTTTTAAACCAGGAAGCCCTGAGCTCCAGGCACACGGCAGCTGTGAAAGGCATCCCAAGGGGAGTACAAAAGTGCAACAACATGGCAGCTTTCACAGCTTTTTCCTTGGCACCATCCCTATACCTAGGCTGATTTATCTGCCTAGGGTTAGGGTTAGGGCTCAGCCTAGGGCTAGGATTTTTTTAACCAGGAAGCCCTGAGTTCCAGGCTTACTGCATCTGCCAAAGGCATCCCAAAGGGAGCGCAGAAGTGCCACAACATGGCTGCTTTCACAGCTTTTTCCTTAGGAAGAACCCTAATACCCGGCTGATTTACCTTCCTAGGGTTACTGTTAGGCTTAGGCCTAGGACTTTTAAAACCAGGAAGCCCTGTGCTCCAGGCACACTGCAGCTGTTAAAGGCATCCCAAGGGGAGCGCAAAAGTGACACAACTTGGCTGCCTCCACTGCTATTTCCATGAGACCATCCCGAATCATAGGCTGATTTTCCTTCCTAGGCTTAAGGTTTGAGTTAGGCCTAGGGTTAGTGTTCTTTTAACCAGAAAGCCCTGAGTTCCAAGAACACAGCAGCTGCGAAGGACTACCCAAGAAGAGCGCAGAAGTGCCTCAACATGCCTGCCTGCACAGCTTTTTCCTTGGGGACGTCCCGAAACGAAGGCTGATTTCGAAGCCTCCAGTTTGGGCTAAAGTTGTGGTTTTTTACACCAGGAAGCCCTGTGCTCCAAGCTCACTGCAGCTGTGAAAGGCATCCCAAGGGGAGCGCAAAAGTGCCACAACATGGCTGTCTCCACAGCTTTTCCCTTGGGATAATTCCTAAACCCAGGCTGATTTAAATGACCAGTGTTACGGTTAGGGTTAGGGTTACGCCTAGGTGTAGAGCTTTTTAAACCAGCAAGCTCTGAGCTCCAGGCACACGGCAGCTGTGAAAGGCATCCCAAGGGGAGCACAAAAGTGCCAGAAAATGGCTGCCTCCACACGTTTTCATTGGCACCATTGCTAAGCCTAGGCTGAATCACCTGCTTCCAGTCTCAGCTAGGGACATGGTTTTTTAAACCAGGAAGCCCTGAGTTCCAGGCACACGGCAGCTGTGAAAGGCATCCCAAGGGGAGTACAAAAGTGCAACAACATGGCAGCTTTCACAGCTTTTTCCTTGGCACCATCCCTATACCTAGGCTGATTTATCTGCCTAGGGTTAGGGTTAGGGCTCAGCCAAGGGCAAGGATTTTTTTAACCAGGAAGCCCTGAGTTCCAGGCTTACTGCATCTGCCAAAGGCATCCCAAAGGGAGCGCAGAAGTGCCACAACATGGCTGCTTTCACAGCTTTTTCCTTAGGAAGAACCCTAATACCCGGCTGATTTACCTTCCTAGGGTTACTGTTAGGCTTAGGCCTAGGACTTTTAAAACCAGGAAGCCCTGTGCTCCAGGCACACTGCAGCTGTTAAAGGCATCCCAAGGGGAGCGCAAAAGTGACACAACTTGGCTGCCTCCACTGCTATTTCCATGAGACCATCCCGAATCATAGGCTGATTTTCCTTCCTAGGCTTAAGGTTTGAGTTAGGCCTAGGGTTAGTGTTCTTTTAACCAGAAAGCCCTGAGTTCCAAGAACACAGCAGCTGCGAAGGACTACCCAAGAAGAGCGCAGAAGTGCCTCAACATGCCTGCCTCCACAGCTTTTTCCTTGGGGACGTCCCGAAACGAAGGCTGATTTAGAAGCCTCCAGTTTGGGCTAAAGTTGTGGTTTTTTACACCAGGAAGCCCTGTGCTCCAAGCACACGGCAGCTGTGAAAGGCATCCCAAGGGGAGCGCAAAAGTGCCACAACATGGCTGTCTCCACAGCTTTTCCCTTGGGATAATTCCTAAACCCAGGCTGCTTTAAATGACCAGTGTTACGGTTAGGGTTAGGGTTACGCCTAGGTGTAGAGCTTTTTAAACCAGCAAGCTCTGAGCTCCAGGCACACGGCAGCTGCGAAAGGCATCCCAAGGGGAGCACAAAAGGGCCAGAAAATGGCTGCCTCCACACGTTTTCATTGGCACCATTGCTAAGCCTAGGCTGAATCACCTGCTTCCAGTCTCAGCTAGGGACATGGTTTTTTAAACCAGGAAGCCCTGAGCTCCAGGCACACGGCAGCTGTGAAAGGCATCCCAAGGGGAGTACAAAAGTGCAACAACATGGCAGCTTTCACAGCTTTTTCCTTGGCACCATCCCTATACCTAGGCTGATTTATCTGCCTAGGGTTAGGGTTAGGGCTCAGCCAAGGGCAAGGATTTTTTTAACCAGGAAGCCCTGAGTTCCAGGCTTACTGCATCTGCCAAAGGCATCCCAAAGGGAGCGCAGAAGTGCCACAACATGGCTGCTTTCACAGCTTTTTCCTTAGGAAGAACCCTAATACCCGGCTGATTTACCTTCCTAGGGTTACTGTTAGGCTTAGGCCTAGGACTTTTAAAACCAGGAAGCCCTGTGCTCCAGGCACACTGCAGCTGTGAAAGGCATCCCAAGGGGAGCGCAAAAGTGACACAACTTGGCTGCCTCCACTGCTATTTCCATGAGACCATCCCGAATCATAGGCTGATTTTCCTTCCTAGGCTTAAGGTTTGAGTTAGGCCTAGGGTTAGTGTTCTTTTAACCAGAAAGCCCTGAGTTCCAAGAAGACAGCAGCTGCGAAGGACTACCCAAGAAGAGCGCAGAAGTGCCTCAACATGCCTGCCTCCACAGCTTTTTCCTTGGGGACGTCCCGAAACGAAGGCTGATTTCGAAGCCTCCAGTTTGGGCTAAAGTTGTGGTTTTTTAAACCAGGAAGCCCTGTGCTCCAAGCACACTGCAGCTGTGAAAGGCATCCCAAGGGGAGCGCAAAAGTGCCACAACATGGCTGTTTCCACAGCTTTTCCCTTGGGATAATTCCTAAACCCAGGCTGATTTAAATGACCAGTGTTACGGTTAGGGTTAGGGTTACGCCTAGGTGTAGAGCTTTTTAAACCAGCAAGCTCTGAGCTCCAGGCACACGGCAGCTGCGAAAGGCATCCCAAGGGGAGCACAAAAGGGCCAGAAAATGGCTGCCTCCACACGTTTTCATTGGCACCATTGCTAAGCCTAGGCTGAATCACCTGCCTCCAGTCTCAGCTAGGGACATGGTTTTTTAAACCAGGAAGCCCTGAGCTCCAGGCACACGGCAGCTGTGAAAGGCATCCCAAGGGGAGTACAAAAGTGCAACAACATGGCAGCTTTCACAGCTTTTTCCTTGGCACCATCCCTATACCTAGGCTGATTTATCTGCCTAGGGTTAGGGTTAGGGCTCAGCCAAGGGCAAGGATTTTTTTAACCAGGAAGCCCTGAGTTCCAGGCTTACTGCATCTGCCAAAGGCATCCCAAAGGGAGCGCAGAAGTGCCACAACATGGCTGCTTTCACAGCTTTTTCCTTAGGAAGAACCCTAATACCCGGCTGATTTACCTTCCTAGGGTTACTGTTAGGCTTAGGCCTAGGACTTTTAAAACCAGGAAGCCCTGTGCTCCAGGCACACTGCAGCTGTTAAAGGCATCCCAAGGGGAGCGCAAAAGTGACACAACTTGGCTGCCTCCACTGCTATTTCCATGAGACCATCCCAAATCATAGGCTGATTTTCCTTCCTAGGCTTAAGGTTTGAGTTAGGCCTAGGGTTAGTGTTCTTTTAACCAGAAAGCCCTGAGTTCCAAGAACACAGCAGCTGCGAAGGACTACCCAAGAAGAGCGCAGAAGTGCCTCAACATGCCTGCCTCCACAGCTTTTTCCTTGGGGACGTCCCGAAACGAAGGCTGATTTAGAAGCCTCCAGTTTGGGCTAAAGTTGTGGTTTTTTACACCAGGAAGCCCTGTGCTCCAAGCACACGGTAGCTGTGAAAGGCATCCCAAGGGGAGCGCAAAAGTGCCACAACATGGCTGTCTCCACAGCTTTTCCCTTGGGATAATTCCTAAACCCAGGCTGATTTAAATGACCAGTGTTACGGTTAGGGTTAGGGTTACGCCTAGGTGTAGAGCTTTTTAAACCAGCAAGCTCTGAGCTCCAGGCACACGGCAGCTGCGAAAGGCATCCCAAGGGGAGCACAAAAGGGCCAGAAAATGGCTGCCTCCACACGCGTTCATTGGCACCATTGCTAAGCCTAGGCTGAATCACCTGCCTCCAGTCTCAGCTAGGGACATGGTTTTTTAAACCAGGAAGCCCTGAGCTCCAGGCACACGGCAGCTGTGAAAGGCATCCCAAGGGGAGTACAAAAGTGCAACAACATGGCAGCTTTCACAGCTTTTTCCTTGGCACCATCCCTATACCTAGGCTGATTTATCTGCCTAGGGTTAGGGTTAGGGCTCAGCCTAGGGCAAGGATTTTTTTAACCAGGAAGCCCTGAGTTCCAGGCTTACTGCATCTGCCAAAGGCATCCCAAAGGGAGCGCAGAAGTGCCACAACATGGCTGCTTTCACAGCTTTTTCCTTAGGAAGAACCCTAATACCCGGCTGATTTACCTTCCTAGGGTTACTGTTAGGCTTAGGCCTACGACTTTTAAAACCAGGAAGCCCTGTGCTCCAGGCACACTGCAGCTGTGAAAGGCATCCCAAGGGGAGCGCAAAAGTGACACAACTTGGCTGCCTCCACTGCTATTTCCATGAGACCATCCCGAATCATAGGCTGATTTTCCTTCCTAGGCTTAAGGTTTGAGTTAGGCCTAGGGTTAGTGTTCTTTTAACCAGAAAGCCCTGAGTTCCAAGAACACAGCAGCTGCGAAGGACTACCCAAGAAGAGCGCAGAAGTGCCTCAACATGCCTGCCTCCACAGCTTTTTCCTTGGGGACGTCCCGAAACGAAGGCTGATTTAGAAGCCTCCAGTTTGGGCTAAAGTTGTGGTTTTTTACACCAGGAAGCCCTGTGCTCCAAGCACACTGCAGCTGTGAAAGGCATCCCAAGGGGAGCGCAAAAGTGCCACAACATGGCTGTCTCCACAGCTTTTCCCTTGGGATAATTCCTAAACCCAGGCTGATTTAAATGACCAGTGTTACGGTTAGGGTTAGGGTTACGCCTAGGTGTAGAGCTTTTTAAACCAGCAAGCTCTGAGCTCCAGGCACACGGCAGCTGCGAAAGGCATCCCAAGGGGAGCACAAAAGTGCCAGAAAATGGCTGCCTCCACACGTTTTCATTGGCACCATTGCTAAGCCTAGGCTGAATCACCTGCCTCCAGTCTCAGCTAGGGACATGGTTTTTTAAACCAGGAAGCCCTGAGCTCCAGGCACACGGCAGCTGTGAAAGGCATGCCAAGGGGAGTACAAAAGTGCAACAACATGGCAGCTTTCACAGCTTTTTCCTTGGCACCATCCCTATACCTAGGCTGATTTATCTGCCTAGGGTTAGGGTTAGGGCTCAGCCTAGGGCTAGGATTTTTTTAACCAGGAAGCCCTGAGTTCCAGGCTTACTGCATCTGCCAAAGGCATCCCAAAGGGAGTGCAGAAGTGCCACAACATGGCTGCTTTCACAGCTTTTTCCTTAGGAAGAACCCTAATACCCGGCTGATTTACCTTCCTAGGGTTACTGTTAGGCTTAGGCCTAGGACTTTTAAAACCAGGAAGCCCTGTGCTCCAGGCACACTGCAGCTGTAAAAGGCATCCCAAGGGGAGCGCAAAAGTGACACAACTTGGCTGCCTCCACTGCAATTTCCATGAGACCATCCCAAATCATAGGCTGATTTTCCTTCCTAGGCTTAAGGTTTGAGTTAGGCCTAGGGTTAGTGTTCTTTTAACCAGAAAGCCCTGAGTTCCAAGAACACAGCAGCTGCGAAGGACTACCCAAGAAGAGCGCAGAAGTGCCTCAACATGCCTGCCTCCACAGCTTTTTCCTTGGGGACGTCCCGAAACGAAGGCTGATTTCGAAGCCTCCAGTTTGGGCTAAAGTTGTGGTTTTTTAAACCAGGAAGCCCTGTGCTCCAAGCACACTGCAGCTGTGAAAGACATCCCAAGGGGAGCGCAAAAGTGCCACAACATGGCTGTCTCCACAGCTTTTCCCTTGGGATAATTCCTAAACCCAGGCTGATTTAAATGACCAGTGTTACGGTTAGGGTTAGGGTTACGCCTAGGTGTAGAGCTTTTTAAACCAGCAAGCTCTGAGCTCCAGGCACACGGCAGCTGCGAAAGGCATCCCAAGGGGAGCACAAAAGTGCCAGAAAATGGCTGCCTCCACACGTTTTCATTGGCACCATTGCTAAGCCTAGGCTGAATCACCTGCCTCCAGTCTCAGCTAGGGACATGGTTTTTTAAACCAGGAAGCCCTGAGCTCCAGGCACACGGCAGCTGTGAAAGGCATCCCAATGGGAGTACAAAAGTGCAACAACATGGCAGCTTTCACAGCTTTTTCCTTGGCACCATCCCTATACCTAGGCTGATTTATCTGCCTAGGGTTAGGGTTAGGGCTCAGCCTAGGGCTAGGATTTTTTTAACCAGGAAGCCCTGAGTTCCAGGCTTACTGCATCTGCCAAAGGCATCCCAAAGGGAGTGCAGAAGTGCCACAACATGGCTGCTTTCACAGCTTTTTCCTTAGGAAGAACCCTAATACCCGGCTGATTTACCTTCCTAGGGTTACTGTTAGGCTTAGGCCTAGGACTTTTAAAACCAGGAAGCCCTGTGCTCCAGGCACACTGCAGCTGTTAAAGGCATCCCAAGGGGAGCGCAAAAGTGACACAACTTGGCTGCCTCCACTGCTATTTCCATGAGACCATCCCAAATCATAGGCTGATTTTCCTTCCTAGGCTTAAGGTTTGAGTTAGGCCTAGGGTTAGTGTTCTTTTAACCAGAAAGCCCTGAGTTCCAAGAACACAGCAGCTGCGAAGGACTACCCAAGAAGAGCGCAGAAGTGCTTCAACATGCCTGCCTGCACAGCTTTTTCCTTGGGGACGTCCCGAAACGAAGGCTGATTTAGAAGCCTCCAGTTTGGGCTAAAGATGTGGTTTTTTAAAGCAGGAAGCCCTGTGCTCCAAGCACACTGCAGCTGTGAAAGGCATCCCAAGGGGAGCGCAAAAGTGCCACAACATGGCTGTCTCCACAGCTTTTCCCTTGGGATAATTCCTAAACCCAGGCTGATTTAAATGACCAGTGTTACGGTTAGGGTTAGGGTTACGCCTAGGTGTAGAGCTTTTTAAACCAGCAAGCTCTGAGCTCCAGGCACACGGCAGCTGCGAAAGGCATCCCAAGGGGAGCACAAAAGTGCCAGAAAATGGCTGCCTCCACACGTTTTCATTGGCACCATTGCTAAGCCTAGGCTGAATCACCTGCCTCCAGTCTCAGCTAGGGACATGGTTTTTTAAACCAGGAAGCCCTGAGCTCCAGGCACACGGCAGCTGTGAAAGGCATCCCAAGGGGAGTACAAAAGTGCAACAACATGGCAGCTTTCACAGCTTTTTCCTTGGCACCATCCCTATACCTAGGCTGATTTATCTGCCTAGGGTTAGGGTTAGGGCTCAGCCTAGGGCTAGGATTTTTTTAACCAGAAAGCCCTGAGTTCCAGGCTTACTGCATCTGCCAAAGGCATCCCAAAGGGAGCGGTGAAGTGCCACAACATGGCTGCTTTCACAGCTTTTTCCTTAGGAAGAACCCTAATACCCAGCTGATTTTCCTTCCTAGGGTTACTGTTAGGCTTAGGCCTAGGACTTTTAAAACCAGGAAGCCCTGTGCTCCAGGCACACTGCAGCTGTTAAAGGCATCCCAAGGGGAGCGCAAAAGTGACACAACTTGGCTGCCTCCACTGCTATTTCCATGAGACCATCCCGAATCATAGGCTGATTTTCCTTCCTAGGCTTAAGGTTTGAGTTAGGCCTAGGGTTAGTGTTCTTTTAACCAGAAAGCACTGAGTTCCAAGAATACAGCAGCTGCAAAGGACTACCTAAGAAGAGCGCAGAAGTGCCTCAACATGCCTGCCTCCACAGCTTTTTCCTTGGGGACGTCCCGAAACGAAGGCTGATTTCAAAGCCTCCAGTTTGGGCTAAAGTTGTGGTTTTTTAAACCAGGAAGCCCTGTGCTCCAAGCACACTGCAGCTGTGAAAGGCATCCCAAGGGGAGCGCAAAAGTGCCACAACATGGCTGTCTCCACAGCTTTTCCCTTGGGATAATTCCTAAACCCAGGCTGATTTAAATGACCAGTGTTACGGTTAGGGTTAGGGTTACGCCTAGGTGTAGAGCTTTTTAAACCAGCAAGCTCTGAGCTCCAGGCACACGGCAGCTGCGAAAGGCATCCCAAGGGGAGCACAAAAGTGCCAGAAAATGGCTGCCTCCACACGTTTTCATTGGCACCATTGCTAAGCCTAGGCTGAATCACCTGCCTCCAGTCTCAGCTAGGGACATGGTTTTTTAAACCAGGAAGCCCTGAGCTCCAGGCACACGGCAGCTGTGAAAGGCATCCCAATGGGAGTACAAAAGTGCAACAACATGGCAGCTTTCACAGCTTTTTCCTTGGCACCATCCCTATACCTAGGCTGATTTATCTGCCTAGGGTTAGGGTTAGGGCTCAGCCTAGGGCTAGGATTTTTTTAACCAGGAAGCCCTGAGTTCCAGGCTTACTGCATCTGCCAAAGGCATCCCAAAGGGAGTGCAGAAGTGCCACAACATGGCTGCTTTCACAGCTTTTTCCTTAGGAAGAACCCTAATACCCGGCTGATTTACCTTCCTAGGGTTACTGTTAGGCTTAGGCCTAGGACTTTTAAAACCAGGAAGCCCTGTGCTCCAGGCACACTGCAGCTGTTAAAGGCATCCCAAGGGGAGCGCAAAAGTGACACAACTTGGCTGCCTCCACTGCTATTTCCATGAGACCATCCCAAATCATAGGCTGATTTTCCTTCCTAGGCTTAAGGTTTGAGTTAGGCCTAGGGTTAGTGTTCTTTTAACCAGAAAGCCCTGAGTTCCAAGAACACAGCAGCTGCGAAGGACTACCCAAGAAGAGCGCAGAAGTGCTTCAACATGCCTGCCTGCACAGCTTTTTCCTTGGGGACGTCCCGAAACGAAGGCTGATTTAGAAGCCTCCAGTTTGGGCTAAAGATGTGGTTTTTTAAAGCAGGAAGCCCTGTGCTCCAAGCACACTGCAGCTGTGAAAGGCATCCCAAGGGGAGCGCAAAAGTGCCACAACATGGCTGTCTCCACAGCTTTTCCCTTGGGATAATTCCTAAACCCAGGCTGATTTAAATGACCAGTGTTACGGTTAGGGTTAGGGTTACGCCTAGGTGTAGAGCTTTTTAAACCAGCAAGCTCTGAGCTCCAGGCACACGGCAGCTGCGAAAGGCATCCCAAGGGGAGCA
Organism: Ammospiza caudacuta; assembly: GCF_027887145.1. NCBI lineage: Eukaryota > Metazoa > Chordata > Aves > Passeriformes > Passerellidae > Ammospiza > Ammospiza caudacuta. Next base: position 495,505 of record NW_026683128.1, on the reverse strand, counting down.
CAAAAGTGCCAGAAAATGGCTGCCTCCACACGTTTTCATTGGCACCATTGCTAAGCCTAGGCTGAATCACCTGCCTCCAGTCTCAGCTAGGGACATGGTTTTTTAAACCAGGAAGCCCTTAGCTCCAGGCACACGGCAGCTGTGAAAGGCATCCCAAGGGGAGTACAAAAGTGCAACAACATGGCAGCTTTCACAGCTTTTTCCTTGGCACCATCCCTATACCTAGGCTGATTTATCTGCCTAGGGTTAGGGTTAGGGCTCAGCCTAGGGCTAGGATTTTTTTAACCAGAAAGCCCTGAGTTCCAGGCTTACTGCATCTGCCAAAGGCATCCCAAAGGGAGCGCAGAAGTGCCACAACATGGCTGCTTTCACAGCTTTTTCCTTAGGAAGAACCCTAATACCCGGCTGATTTACCTTCCTAGGGTTACTGTTAGGCTTAGGCCTAGGACTTTTAAAACCAGGAAGCCCTGTGCTCCAGGCACACTGCAGCTGTTAAAGGCATCCCAAGGGGAGCGCAAAAGTGACACAACTTGGCTGCCTCCACTGCTATTTCCATGAGACCATCCCGAATCATAGGCTGATTTTCCTTCCTAGGCTTAAGGTTTGAGTTAGGCCTAGGGTTAGTGTTCTTTTAACCAGAAAGCCCTGAGTTCCAAGAACACAGCAGCTGCGAAGGACTACCCAAGAAGAGCGCAGAAGTGCCTCAACATGCCTGCCTCCACAGCTTTTTCCTTGGGGACGTCCCGAAACGAAGGCTGATTTCGAAGCCTCCAGTTTGGGCTAAAGTTGTGGTTTTTTAAACCAGGAAGCCCTGTGCTCCAAGCACACTGCAGCTGTGAAAGGCATCCCAAGGGGAGCGCAAAAGTGCCACAACATGGCTGTCTCCACAGCTTTTCCCTTGGGATAATTCCTAAACCCAGGCTGATTTAAATGACCAGTGTTACGGTTAGGGTTAGGGTTACGCCTAGGTGTAGAGCTTTTTAAACCAGCAAGCTCTGAGCTCCAGGCACACGGCAGCTGCGAAAGGCATCCCAAGGGGAGCACAAAAGTGCCAGAAAATGGCTGCCTCCACACGTTTTCATTGGCACCATTGCTAAGCCTAGGCTGAATCACCTGCCTCCAGTCTCAGCTAGGGACATGGTTTTTTAAACCAGGAAGCCCTGAGCTCCAGGCACACGGCAGCTGTGAAAGGCATCCCAAGGGGAGTACAAAAGTGCAACAACATGGCAGCTTTCACAGCTTTTTCCTTGGCACCATCCCTATACCTAGGCTGATTTATCTGCCTAGGGTTAGGGTTAGGGCTCAGCCAAGGGCAAGGATTTTTTTAACCAGGAAGCCCTGAGTTCCAGGCTTACTGCATCTGCCAAAGGCATCCCAAAGGGAGCGCAGAAGTGCCACAACATGGCTGCTTTCACAGCTTTTTCCTTAGGAAGAACCCTAATTCCCGGCTGATTTACCTTCCTAGGGTTACTGTTAGGCTTAGGCCTAGGACTTTTAAAACCAGGAAGCCCTGTGCTCCAGGCACACTGCAGCTGTTAAAGGCATCCCAAGGGGAGCGCAAAAGTGACACAACTTGGCTGCCTCCACTGCTATTTCCATGAGACCATCCCGAATCATAGGCTGATTTTCCTTCCTAGGCTTAAGGTTTGAGTTAGGCCTAGGGTTAGTGTTCTTTTAACCAGAAAGCACTGAGTTCCAAGAAGACAGCAGCTGCGAAGGACTACCCAAGAAGAGCGCAGAAGTGCCTCAACATGCCTGCCTCCACAGCTTTTTCCTTGGGGACGTCCCGAAACGAAGGCTGATTTAGAAGCCTCCAGTTTGGGCTAAAGTTGTGGTTTTTTAAACCAGGAAGCCCTGTGCTCCAAGCACACTGCAGCTGTGAAAGGCATCCCAAGGGGAGCGCAAAAGTGCCACAACATGGCTGTCTCCACAGCTTTTCCCTTGGGATAATTCCTAAACCCAGGCTGATTTAAATGACCAGTGTTACGGTTAGGGTTAGGGTTACGCCTAGGTGTAGAGCTTTTTAAACCAGCAAGCTCTGAGCTCCAGGCACACGGCAGCTGCGAAAGGCATCCCAAGGGGAGCACAAAAGTGCCAGAAAATGGCTGCCTCCACACGTTTTCATTGGCACCATTGCTAAGCCTAGGCTGAATCACCTGCCTCCAGTCTCAGCTAGGGACATTGTTTTTTAAACCAGGAAGCCCTGAGCTCCAGGCACTTGGCAGCTGTGAAAGGCATCCCAAGGGGAGTACAAAAGTGCAACAACATGGCAGCTTTCACAGCTTTTTCCTTGGCACCATCCCTATACCTAGGCTGATTTATCTGCCTAGGGTTAGGGTTAGGGCTCAGCCTTGGGCTGGGATTTTTTTAAGCAGGAAGCCCTGAGTTCCAGGCTTACTGCATCTGCCAAAGGCATCCCAAAGGGAGCGCAGAAGTGCCACAACATGGCTGCTTTCACAGCTTTTTCCTTAGGAAGAACCCTAATACCCGGCTGATTTACCTTCCTAGGGTTACTGTTAGGCTTAGGCCTAGGACTTTTAAAACCAGGAAGCCCTGTGCTCCAGGCACACTGCAGCTGTTAAAGGCATCCCAAGGGGAGCGCAAAAGTGACACAACTTGGCTGCCTCCACTGCTATTTCCATGAGACCATCCCGAATCATAGGCTGATTTTCCTTCCTAGGCTTAAGGTTTGAGTTAGGCCTAGGGTTAGTGTTCTTTTAACCAGAAAGCCCTGAGTTCCAAGAACACAGCAGCTGCGAAGGACTACCCAAGAAGAGCGCAGAAGTGCCTCAACATGCCTGCCTGCACAGCTTTTTCCTTGGGGACGTCCCGAAACGAAGGCTGATTTCGAAGCCTCCAGTTTGGGCTAAAGTTGTGGTTTTTTACACCAGGAAGCCCTGTGCTCCAAGCTCACTGCAGCTGTGAAAGGCATCCCAAGGGGAGCGCAAAAGTGCCACAACATGGCTGTCTCCACAGCTTTTCCCTTGGGATAATTCCTAAACCCAGGCTGATTTAAATGACCAGTGTTACGGTTAGGGTTAGGGTTACGCCTAGGTGTAGAGCTTTTTAAACCAGCAAGCTCTGAGCTCCAGGCACACGGCAGCTGTGAAAGGCATCCCAAGGGGAGCACAAAAGTGCCAGAAAATGGCTGCCTCCACACGTTTTCATTGGCACCATTGCTAAGCCTAGGCTGAATCACCTGCCTCCAGTCTCAGCTAGGGACATGGTTTTTTAAACCAGGAAGCCCTGAGCTCCAGGCACACGGCAGCTGTGAAAGGCATCCCAAGGGGAGTACAAAAGTGCAACAACATGGCAGCTTTCACAGCTTTTTCCTTGGCACCATCCCTATACCTAGGCTGATTTATCTGCCTAGGGTTAGGGTTAGGGCTCAGCCTAGGGCTAGGATTTTTTTAAGCAGGAAGCCCTGAGTTCCAGGCTTACTGCATCTGCCAAAGGCATCCCAAAGGGAGCGCAGAAGTGCCACAACATGGCTGCTTTCACAGCTTTTTCCTTAGGAAGAACCCTAATACCCGGCTGATTTACCTTCCTAGGGTTACTGTTAGGCTTAGGCCTAGGACTTTTAAAACCAGGAAGCCCTGTGCTCCAGGCACACTGCAGCTGTGAAAGGCATCCCAAGGGGAGCGCAAAAGTGACACAACTTGGCTGCCTCCACTGCTATTTCCATGAGACCATCCCAAATCATAGGCTGATTTTCCTTCCTAGGCTTAAGGTTTGAGTTAGGCTTAGGTTTAGTGTTCTTTTAACCAGAAAGCCCTGAGTTCCAAGGACACAGCAGCTGCGAAGGACTACCCAAGAAGAGCGCAGAAGTGCCTCAACATGCCTGCCTCCACAGCTTTTTCCTTGGGGACGTCCCGAAACGAAGGCTGATTTCGAAGCCTCCAGTTTGGGCTAAAGTTGTGGTTTTTTAAACCAGGAAGCCCTGTGCTCCAAGCACACTGCAGTTGTGAAAGGCATCCCAAGGGGAGCGCAAAAGTGCCACAACATGGCTGTCTCCACAGCTTTTCCCTTGGGATAATTCCTAAACCCAGGCTGATTTAAATGACCAGTGTTACGGTTAGGGTTAGGGTTACGCCTAGGTGTAGAGCTTTTTAAACCAGGAAGCTCTGAGCTCCAGGCACACGGCAGCTGTGAAAGGCATCCCAAGGGGAGTACAAAAGTGCAACAACATGGCAGCTTTCACAGCTTTTTCCTTGGCACCATCCCTATACCTAGGCTGATTTATCTGCCTAGGGTTAGGGTTAGGGCTCAGCCTAGGGCAAGGATTTTTTTAACCAGGAAGCCCTGAGTTCCAGGCTTACTGCATCTGCCAAAGGCATCCCAAAGGGAGCGCAGAAGTGCCACAACATGGCTGCTTTCACAGCTTTTTCCTTAGGAAGAACCCTAATACCCGGCTGATTTACCTTCCTAGGGTTACTGTTAGGCTTAGGCCTACGACTTTTAAAACCAGGAAGCCCTGTGCTCCAGGCACACTGCAGCTGTGAAAGGCATCCCAAGGGGAGCGCAAAAGTGACACAACTTGGCTGCCTCCACTGCTATTTCCATGAGACCATCCCGAATCATAGGCTGATTTTCCTTCCTAGGCTTAAGGTTTGAGTTAGGCCTAGGGTTAGTGTTCTTTTAACCAGAAAGCCCTGAGTTCCAAGAACACAGCAGCTGCGAAGGACTACCCAAGAAGAGTGCAGAAGTGCCTCAACATGCCTGCCTCCACAGCTTTTTCCTTGGGGACGTCCCGAAACGAAGGCTGATTTAGAAGCCTCCAGTTTGGGCTAAAGTTGTGGTTTTTTAAACCAGGAAGCCCTGTGCTCCAAGCACACTGCAGCTGTGAAAGGCATCCCAAGGGGAGCGCAAAAGTGCCACAACATGGCTGTCTCCACAGCTTTTCCCTTGGGATAATTCCTAAACCCAGGCTGATTTAAATGACCAGTGTTACGGTTAGGGTTAGGGTTACGCCTAGGTGTAGAGCTTTTTAAACCAGCAAGCTCTGAGCTCCAGGCACACGGCAGCTGCGAAAGGCATCCCAAGGGGAGCACAAAAGTGCCAGAAAATGGCTGCCTCCACACGTTTTCATTGGCACCATTGCTAAGCCTAGGCTGAATCACCTGCCTCCAGTCTCAGCTAGGGACATGGTTTTTTAAACCAGGAAGCCCTGAGCTCCAGGCACACGGCAGCTGTGAAAGGCATGCCAAGGGGAGTACAAAAGTGCAACAACATGGCAGCTTTCACAGCTTTTTCCTTGGCACCATCCCTATACCTAGGCTGATTTATCTGCCTAGGGTTAGGGTTAGGGCTCAGCCTAGGGCTAGGATTTTTTTAACCAGGAAGCCCTGAGTTCCAGGCTTACTGCATCTGCCAAAGGCATCCCAAAGGGAGCGCAGAAGTGCCACAACATGGCTGCTTTCACAGCTTTTTCCTTAGGAAGAACCCTAATACCCGGCTGATTTACCTTCCTAGGGTTACTGTTAGGCTTAGGCCTAGGACTTTTAAAACCAGGAAGCCCTGTGCTCCAGGCACACTGCAGCTGTGAAAGGCATCCCAAGGGGAGCGCAAAAGTGACACAACTTGGCTGCCTCCACTGCTATTTCCATGAGACCATCCCGAATCATAGGCTGATTTTCCTTCCTAGGCTTAAGGTTTGAGTTAGGCCTAGGTTTAGTGTTCTTTTAACCAGAAAGCCCTGAGTTCCAAGGACACAGCAGCTGCGAAGGACTACCCAAGAAGAGCGCAGAAGTGCCTCAACATGCCTGCCTGCACAGCTTTTTCCTTGGGGACGTCCCGAAACGAAGGCTGATTTCGAAGCCTCCAGTTTGGGCTAAAGTTGTGGTTTTTTAAACCAGGAAGCCCTGTGCTCCAAGCACACTGCAGTTGTGAAAGGCATGCCAAGGGGAGCGCAAAAGTGCCACAACATGGCTGTCTCCACAGCTTTTCCCTTGGGATAATTCCTAAAACCCAGGCTGCTTTAAATTACCAGTGTTACGGTTAGGGTTAGGGTTACGCCTAGGTGTAGAGCTTTTTAAACCAGCAAGCTCTGAGCTCCAGGCACACGGCAGCTGCGAAAGGCATCCCAAGGGGAGCACAAAAGTGCCAGAAAATGGCTGCCTCCACACGTTTTCATTGGCACCATTGCTAAGCCTAGGCTGAATCACCTGCCTCCAGTCTCAGCTAGGGACATGGTTTTTTAAACCAGGAAGCCCTGAGCTCCAGGCACACGGCAGCTGTGAAAGGCATCCCAAGGGGAGTACAAAAGTGCAACAACATGGCAGCTTTCACAGCTTTTTCCTTGGCACCATCCCTATACCTAGGCTGATTTATCTGCCTAGGGTTAGGGTTAGGGCTCAGCCTAGGGCTAGGATTTTTTTAACCAGGAAGCCCCGAGTTCCAGGCTTACTGCATCTGCCAAAGGCATCCCAAAGGGAGTGCAGAAGTGCCACAACATGGCTGCTTTCACAGCTTTTTCCTTAGGAAGAACCCTAATTCCCGGCTCATTTACCTTCCTAGGGTTACTGTTAGGCTTAGGCCTAGGACTTTTAAAACCAGGAAGCCCTGTGCTCCAGGCACACTGCAGCTGTAAAAGGCATCCCAAGGGGAGCGCAAAAGTGACACAACTTGGCTGCCTCCACTGCTATTTCCATGAGACCATCCCAAATCATAGGCTGATTTTCCTTCCTAGGCTTAAGGTTTGAGTTAGGCCTAGGGTTAGTGTTCTTTTAACCAGAAAGCCCTGAGTTCCAAGAACACAGCAGCTGCGAAGGACTACCCAAGAAGAGCGCAGAAGTGCCTCAACATGCCTGCCTCCACAGCTTTTTCCTTGGGGACGTCCCGAAACGAAGGCTGATTTCGAAGCCTCCAGTTTGGGCTAAAGTTGTGGTTTTTTAAACCAGGAAGCCCTGTGCTCCAAGCACACTGCAGCTGTGAAAGACATCCCAAGGGGAGCGCAAAAGTGCCACAACATGGCTGTCTCCACAGCTTTTCCCTTGGGATAATTCCTAAACCCAGGCTGATTTAAATGACCAGTGTTACGGTTAGGGTTAGGGTTACGCCTAGGTGTAGAGCTTTTTAAACCAGCAAGCTCTGAGCTCCAGGCACACGGCAGCTGCGAAAGGCATCCCAAGGGGAGCACAAAAGTGCCAGAAAATGGCTGCCTCCACACGTTTTCATTGGCACCATTGCTAAGCCTAGGCTGAATCACCTGCCTCCAGTCTCAGCTAGGGACATGGTTTTTTAAACCAGGAAGCCCTGAGCTCCAGGCACACGGCAGCTGTGAAAGGCATCCCAAGGGGAGTACAAAAGTGCAACAACATGGCAGCTTTCACAGCTTTTTCCTTGGCACCATCCCTATACCTAGGCTGATTTATCTGCCTAGGGTTAGGGTTAGGGCTCAGCCTAGGGCTAGGATTTTTTTAACCAGGAAGCCCTGAGTTCCAGGCTTACTGCATCTGCCAAAGGCATCCCAAAGGGAGTGCAGAAGTGCCACAACATGGCTGCTTTCACAGCTTTTTCCTTAGGAAGAACCCTAATACCCGGCTGATTTACCTTCCTAGGGTTACTGTTAGGCTTAGGCCTAGGACTTTTAAAACCAGGAAGCCCTGTGCTCCAGGCACACTGCAGCTGTTAAAGGCATCCCAAGGGGAGCGCAAAAGTGACACAACTTGGCTGCCTCCACTGCTATTTCCATGAGACCATCCCAAATCATAGGCTGATTTTCCTTCCTAGGCTTAAGGTTTGAGTTAGGCCTAGGGTTAGTGTTCTTTTAACCAGAAAGCCCTGAGTTCCAAGAACACAGCAGCTGCGAAGGACTACCCAAGAAGAGCGCAGAAGTGCTTCAACATGCCTGCCTGCACAGCTTTTTCCTTGGGGACGTCCCGAAACGAAGGCTGATTTAGAAGCCTCCAGTTTGGGCTAAAGTTGTGGTTTTTTAAAGCAGGAAGCCCTGTGCTCCAAGCACACTGCAGCTGTGAAAGGCATCCCAAGGGGAGCGCAAAAGTGCCACAACATGGCTGTCTCCACAGCTTTTCCCTTGGGATAATTCCTAAACCCAGGCTGATTTAAATGACCAGTGTTACGGTTAGGGTTAGGGTTACGCCTAGGTGTAGAGCTTTTTAAACCAGCAAGCTCTGAGCTCCAGGCACACGGCAGCTGCAAAAGGCATCCCAAGGGGAGCACAAAAGGGCCAGAAAATGGCTGCCTCCACACGTTTTCATTGGCACCATTGCTAAGCCTAGGCTGAATCACCTGCCTCCAGTCTCAGCTAGGGACATGGTTTTTTAAACCAGGAAGCCCTGAGCTCCAGGCACACGGCAGCTGTGAAAGGCATCCCAAGGGGAGTACAAAAGTGCAACAACATGGCAGCTTTCACAGCTTTTTCCTTGGCACCATCCCTATACCTAGGCTGATTTATCTGCCTAGGGTTAGGGTTAGGGCTCAGCCTAGGGCTAGGATTTTTTTAACCAGAAAGCCCTGAGTTCCAGGCTTACTGCATCTGCCAAAGGCATCCCAAAGGGAGCGCAGAAGGTCCACAACATGGCTGCTTTCACAGCTTTTTCCTTAGGAAGAACCCTAATACCCGGCTGATTTACCTTCCTAGGGTTACTGTTAGGCTTAGGCCTAGGACTTTTAAAACCAGGAAGCCCTGTGCTCCAGGCACACTGCAGCTGTTAAAGGCATCCCAAGGGGAGCGCAAAAGTGACACAACTTGGCTGCCTCCACTGCTATTTCCATGAGACCATCCCGAATCATAGGCTGATTTTCCTTCCTAGGCTTAAGGTTTGAGTTAGGCCTAGGGTTAGTGTTCTTTTAACCAGAAAGCCCTGAGTTCCAAGAACACAGCAGCTGCGAAGGACTACCCAAGAAGAGCGCAGAAGTGCCTCAACATGCCTGCCTCCACAGCTTTTTCCTTGGGGACGTCCCGAAACGAAGGCTGATTTCGAAGCCTCCAGTTTGGGCTAAAGTTGTGGTTTTTTAAACCAGGAAGCCCTGTGCTCCAAGCACACTGCAGCTGTGAAAGGCATCCCAAGGGGAGCGCAAAAGTGCCACAACATGGCTGTCTCCACAGCTTTTCCCTTGGGATAATTCCTAAACCCAGGCTGATTTAAATGACCAGTGTTACGGTTAGGGTTAGGGTTACGCCTAGGTGTAGAGCTTTTTAAACCAGCAAGCTCTGAGCTCCAGGCACACGGCAGCTGCGAAAGGCATCCCAAGGGGAGCACAAAAGTGCCAGAAAATGGCTGCCTCCACACGTTTTCATTGGCACCATTGCTAAGCCTAGGCTGAATCACCTGCCTCCAGTCTCAGCTAGGGACATGGTTTTTTAAACCAGGAAGCCCTGAGCTCCAGGCACACGGCAGCTGTGAAAGGCATCCCAAGGGGAGTACAAAAGTGCAACAACATGGCAGCTTTCACAGCTTTTTCCTTGGCACCATCCCTATACCTAGGCTGATTTATCTGCCTAGGGTTAGGGTTAGGGCTCAGCCAAGGGCAAGGATTTTTTTAACCAGGAAGCCCTGAGTTCCAGGCTTACTGCATCTGCCAAAGGCATCCCAAAGGGAGCGCAGAAGTGCCACAACATGGCTGCTTTCACAGCTTTTTCCTTAGGAAGAACCCTAATACCCGGCTGATTTACCTTCCTAGGGTTACTGTTAGGCTTAGGCCTAGGACTTTTAAAACCAGGAAGCCCTGTGCTCCAGGCACACTGCAGCTGTTAAAGGCATCCCAAGGGGAGCGCAAAAGTGACACAACTTGGCTGCCTCCACTGCTATTTCCATGAGACCATCCCGAATCATAGGCTGATTTTCCTTCCTAGGCTTAAGGTTTCAGTTAGGCCTAGGGTTAGTGTTCTTTTAACCAGAAAGCACTGAGTTCCAAGAAGACAGCAGCTGCGAAGGACTACCCAAGAAGAGCGCAGAAGTGCCTCAACATGCCTGCCTGCACAGCTTTTTCCTTGGGGACGTCCCGAAACGAAGGCTGATTTAGAAGCCTCCAGTTTGGGCTAAAGTTGTGGTTTTTTAAACCAGGAAGCCCTGTGCTCCAAGCACACTGCAGCTGTGAAAGGCATCCCAAGGGGAGCGCAAAAGTGCCACAACATGGCTGTCTCCACAGCTTTTCCCTTGGGATAATTCCTAAACCCAGGCTGATTTAAATGACCAGTGTTACGGTTAGGGTTAGGGTTACGCCTAGGTGTAGAGCTTTTTAAACCAGCAAGCTCTGAGCTCCAGGCACACGGCAGCTGCGAAAGGCATCCCAAGGGGAGCACAAAAGTGCCAGAAAATGGCTGCCTCCACACGTTTTCATTGGCACCATTGCTAAGCCTAGGCTGAATCACCTGCCTCCAGTCTCAGCTAGGGACATTGTTTTTTAAACCAGGAAGCCCTGAGCTCCAGGCACACGGCAGCTGTGAAAGGCATCCCAAGGGGAGTACAAAAGTGCAACAACATGGCAGCTTTCACAGCTTTTTCCTTGGCACCATCCCTATACCTAGGCTGATTTATCTGCCTAGGGTTAGGGTTAGGGCTCAGCCTTGGGCTGGGATTTTTTTAAGCAGGAAGCCCTGAGTTCCAGGCTTACTGCATCTGCCAAAGGCATCCCAAAGGGAGCGCAGAAGTGCCACAACATGGCTGCTTTCACAGCTTTTTCCTTAGGAAGAACCCTAATACCCGGCTGATTTACCTTCCTAGGGTTACTGTTAGGCTTAGGCCTAGGACTTTTAAAACCAGGAAGCCCTGTGCTCCAGGCACACTGCAGCTGTTAAAGGCATCCCAAGGGGAGCGCAAAAGTGACACAACTTGGCTGCCTCCACTGCTATTTCCATGAGACCATCCCAAATCATAGGCTGATTTTCCTTCCTAGGCTTAAGGTTTGAGTTAGGCCTAGGGTTAGTGTTCTTTTAACCAGAAAGCCCTGAGTTCCAAGAACACAGCAGCTGCGAAGGACTACCCAAGAAGAGCGCAGAAGTGCCTCAACATGCCTGCCTCCACAGCTTTTTCCTTGGGGACGTCCCGAAACGAAGGCTGATTTCGAAGCCTCCAGTTTGGGCTAAAGTTGTGGTTTTTTACACCAGGAAGCCCTGTGCTCCAAGCTCACTGCAGCTGTGAAAGGCATCCCAAGGGGAGCCCAAAAGTGCCACAACATGGCTGTCTCCACAGCTTTTCCCTTGGGATAATTCCTAAACCCAGGCTGATTTAAATGACCAGTGTTACGGTTAGGGTTAGGGTTACGCCTAGGTGTAGAGCTTTTTAAACCAGCAAGCTCTGAGCTCCAGGCACACGGCAGCTGTGAAAGGCATCCCAAGGGGAGCACAAAAGTGCCAGAAAATGGCTGCCTCCACACGTTTTCATTGGCACCATTGCTAAGCCTAGGCTGAATCACCTGCCTCCAGTCTCAGCTAGGGACATGGTTTTTTAAACCAGGAAGCCCTGAGCTCCAGGCACACGGCAGCTGTGAAAGGCATCCCAAGGGGAGTACAAAAGTGCAACAACATGGCAGCTTTCACAGCTTTTTCCTTGGCACCATCCCTATACCTAGGCTGATTTATCTGCCTAGGGTTAGGGTTAGGGCTCAGCCTAGGGCTAGGATTTTTTTAAGCAGGAAGCCCTGAGTTCCAGGCTTACTGCATCTGCCAAAGGCATCCCAAAGGGAGCGCAGAAGTGCCACAACATGGCTGCTTTCACAGCTTTTTCCTTAGGAAGAACCCTAATACCCAGCTGATTTACCTTCCTAGGGTTACTGTTAGGCTTAGGCCTAGGACTTTTAAAACCAGGAAGCCCTGTGCTCCAGGCACACTGCAGCTGTGAAAGGCATCCCAAGGGGAGCGCAAAAGTGACACAACTTGGCTGCCTCCACTGCTATTTCCATGAGACCATCCCAAATCATAGGCTGATTTTCCTTCCTAGGCTTAAGGTTTGAGTTAGGCCTAGGTTTAGTGTCCTTTAACCAGAAAGCCCTGAGTTCCAAGGACACAGCAGCTGCGAAGGACTACCCAAGAAGAGCGCAGAAGTGCCTCAACATGCCTGCCTCCACAGCTTTTTCCTTGGGGACGTCCCGAAACGAAGGCTGATTTCGAAGCCTCCAGTTTGGGCTAAAGTTGTGGTTTTTTAAACCAGGAAGCCCTGTGCTCCAAGCACACTGCAGTTGTGAAAGGCATCCCAAGGGGAGCGCAAAAGTGCCACAACATGGCTGTCTCCACAGCTTTTCCCTTGGGATAATTCCTAAACCCAGGCTGATTTAAATGACCAGTGTTACGGTTAGGGTTAGGGTTACGCCTAGGTGTAGAGCTTTTTAAACCAGCAAGCTCTGAGCTCCAGGCACACGGCAGCTGCGAAAGGCATCCCAAGGGGAGCACAAAAGTGCCAGAAAATGGCTGCCTCCACACGTTTTCATTGGCACCATTGCTAAGCCTAGGCTGAATCACCTGCCTCCAGTCTCAGCTAGGGACATGGATTTTTAAACCAGGAAGCCCTGAGCTCCAGGCACACGGCAGCTGTGAAAGGCATCCCAAGGGGAGTACAAAAGTGCAACAACATGGCAGCTTTCACAGCTTTTTCCTTGGCACCATCCCTATACCTAGGCTGATTTATCTGCCTAGGGTTAGGGTTAGGGCTCAGCCTAGGGCTAGGATTTTTTTAACCAGGAAGACCTGAGTTCCACGCTTACTGCATCTGCCAAAGGCATCCCAAAGGGAGTGCAGAAGTGCCACAACATGGCTGCTTTCACAGCTTTTTCCTTAGGAAGAACCCTAATTCCCGGCTCATTTACCTTCCTAGGGTTACTGTTAGGCTTAGGCCTAGGACTTTTAAAACCAGGAAGCCCTGTGCTCCAGGCACACTGCAGCTGTTAAAGGCATCCCAAGGGGAGCGCAAAAGTGACACAACTTGGCTGCCTCCACTGCTATTTCCATGAGACCATCCCGAATCATAGGCTGATTTTCCTTCCTAGGCTTAAGGTTTGAGTTAGGCCTAGGGTTAGTGTTCTTTTAACCAGAAAGCCCTGAGTTCCAAGAACACAGCAGCTGCAAAGGACTACCCAAGAAGAGCGCAGAAGTGCCTCAACATGCCTGCCTCCACAGCTTTTTCCTTGGGGACGTCCCGAAACGAAGGCTGATTTAGAAGCCTCCAGTTTGGGCTAAAGTTGTGGTTTTTTAAACCAGGAAGCCCTGTGCTCCAAGCACACTGCAGCTGTGAAAGGCATCCCAAGGGGAGCGCAAAAGTGCCACAACATGGCTGTCTCCACAGCTTTTCCCTTGGGATAATTCCTAAACCCAGGCTGATTTAAATGACCAGTGTTACGGTTAGGGTTAGGGTTACGCCTAGGTGTAGAGCTTTTTAAACCAGCAAGCTCTGAGCTCCAGGCACACGGCAGCTGCGAAAGGCATCCCAAGGGGAGCACAAAAGTGCCAGAAAATGGCTGCCTCCACACGTTTTCATTGGCACCATTGCTAAGCCTAGGCTGAATCCCCTGCCTCCAGTCTCAGCTAGGGACATTGTTTTTTAAACCAGGAAGCCCTGAGCTCCAGGCACTTGGCAGCTGTGAAAGCCATCCCAAGGGGAGTACAAAAGTGCAACAACATGGCAGCTTTCACAGCTTTTTCCTTGGCACCATCCCTATACCTAGGCTGATTTATCTGCCTAGGGTTAGGGTTAGGGCTCAGCCTAGGGCTACGATTTTTTTAAGCAGGAAGCCCTGAGTTCCAGGCTTACTGCATCTGCCAAAGGCATCCCAAAGGGAGTGGTGAAGTGCCACAACATGGCTGCTTTCACAGCTTTTTCCTTAGGAAGAACCCTAATACCCAGCTGATTTACCTTCCTAGGGTTACTGTTAGGCTTAGGCCTAGGACTTTTAAAACCAGGAAGCCCTGTGCTCCAGGCACACTGCAGCTGTGAAAGGCATCCCAAGGGGAGCGCAAAAGTGACACAACTTGGCTGCCTCCACTGCTATTTCCATGAGACCATCCCGAATCATAGGCTGATTTTCCTTCCTAGGCTTAAGGTTTGAGTTAGGCCTAGGGTTAGTGTTCTTTTAACGAGAAAGCACTGAGTTCCAAGAACACAGCAGCTGCAAAGGACTACCCAAGAAGAGCGCAGAAGTGCCTCAACATGCCTGCCTCCACAGCTTTTTCCTTGGGGACGTCCCGAAACGAAGGCTGATTTCGAAGCCTCCAGTTTGGGCTAAAGTTGTGGTTTTTTAAACCAGGAAGCCCTGTGCTCCAAGCACACTGCAGCTGTGAAAGGCATCCCAAGGGGAGCGCAAAAGTGCCACAACATGGCTGTCTCCACAGCTTTTCCCTTGGGATAATTCCTAAACCCAGGCTGATTTAAATGACCAGTGTTACGGTTAGGGTTAGGGTTACGCCTAGGTGTAGAGCTTTTTAAACCAGCAAGCTCTGAGCTCCAGGCACACGGCAGCTGCGAAAGGCATCCCAAGGGGAGCACAAAAGTGCCAGAAAATGGCTGCCTCCACACGTTTTCATTGGCACCATTGCTAAGCCTAGGCTGAATCCCCTGCCTCCAGTCTCAGCTAGGGACATTGTTTTTTAAACCAGGAAGCCCTGAGCTCCAGGCACACGGCAGCTGTGAAAGGCATCCCAAGGGGAGTACAAAAGTGCAACAACATGGCAGCTTTCACAGCTTTTTCCTTGGCACCATCCCTATACCTAGGCTGATTTATCTGCCTAGGGTTAGGGTTAGGGCTCAGCCTAGGGCTACGATTTTTTTAAGCAGGAAGCCCTGAGTTCCAGGCTTACTGCATCTGCCAAAGGCATCCCAAAGGGAGTGGTGAAGTGCCACAACATGGCTGCTTTCACAGCTTTTTCCTTAGGAAGAACCCTAATACCCAGCTGATTTACCTTCCTAGGGTTACTGTTAGGCTTAGGCCTAGGACTTTTAAAACCAGGAAGCCCTGTGCTCCAGGCACACTGCAGCTGTGAAAGGCATCCCAAGGGGAGCGCAAAAGTGACACAACTTGGCTGCCTCCACTGCTATTTCCATGAGACCATCCCGAATCATAGGCTGATTTTCCTTCCTAGGCTTAAGGTTTGAGTTAGGCCTAGGGTTAGTGTTCTTTTAACGAGAAAGCACTGAGTTCCAAGAACACAGCAGCTGCAAAGGACTACCCAAGAAGAGCGCAGAAGTGCCTCAACATGCCTGCCTCCACAGCTTTTTCCTTGGGGACGTCCCGAAACGAAGGCTGATTTCGAAGCCTCCAGTTTGGGCTAAAGTTGTGGTTTTTTAAACCAGGAAGCCCTGTGCTCCAAGCACACTGCAGCTGTGAAAGGCATCCCAAGGGGAGCGCAAAAGTGCCACAACATGGCTGTCTCCACAGCTTTTCCCTTGGGATAATTCCTAAACCCAGGCTGATTTAAATGACCAGTATTACGGTTAGGGTTAGGGTTACGCCTAGGTGTAGAGCTTTTTAAACCAGCAAGCTCTGAGCTCCAGGCACACGGCAGCTGCGAAAGGCATCCCAAGGGGAGCACAAAAGGGCCAGAAAATGGCTGCCTCCACACGTTTTCATTGGCACCATTGCTAAGCCTAGGCTGAATCACCTGCCTCCAGTCTCAGCTAGGGACATGGTTTTTTAAACCAGGGAGCCCTGAGCTCCAGGCACTTGGCAGCTGTGAAAGGCATCCCAAGGGGAGTACAAAAGTGCAACAACATGGCAGCTTTCACAGCTTTTTCCTTGGCACCATCCCTATACCTAGGCTGATTTATCTGCCTAGGGTTAGGGTTAGGGCTCAGCCTAGGGCTAGGATTTTTTTAACCAGGAAGCCCTGAGTTCCAGGCTTACTGCATCTGCCAAAGGCATCCCAAAGGGAGCGCAGAAGTGCCACAACATGGCTGCTTTCACTGCTTTTTCCTTAGGAAGAACCCTAATACCCGGCTGATTTACCTTCCTAGGGTTACTGTTAGGCTTAGGCCTAGGACTTTTAAAACCAGGAAGCCCTGTGCTCCAGGCACACTGCAGCTGTTAAAGGCATCCCAAGGGGAGAGCAAAAGTGACACAACTTGGCTGCCTCCACTTCTATTTCCTTGAGACCATCCCAAATCATAGGCTGATTTTCCTTCCTAGGCTTAAGGTTTGAGTTAGGCCTAGGGTTAGTGTTCTTTTAACCAGAAAGCCCTGAGTTCCAAGAACACAGCAGCTGCGAAGGACTACACAAGAAGAGCGCAGAAGTGCTTCAACATGCCTGCCTGCACAGCTTTTTCCTTGGGGACGTCCCGAAACGAAGGCTGATTTAGAAGCCTCCAGTTTGGGCTAAAGATGTGGTTTTTTAAAGCAGGAAGCCCTGTGCTCCAAGCACACTGCAGCTGTGAAAGGCATCCCAAGGGGAGCGCAAAAGTGCCACAACATGGCTGTCTCCACAGCTTTTCCCTTGGGATAATTCCTAAACCCAGGCTGATTTAAATGACCAGTGTTACGGTTAGGGTTAGGGTTACGCCTAGGTGTAGAGCTTTTTAAACCAGCAAGCTCTGAGCTCCAGGCACACGGCAGCTGCGAAAGGCATCCCAAGGGGAGCACAAAAGTGCCAGAAAATGGCTGCCTCCACACGTTTTCATTGGCACCATTGCTAAGCCTAGGCTGAATCACCTGCCTCCAGTCTCAGCTAGGGACATGGTTTTTTAAACCAGGAAGCCCTGAGCTCCAGGCACACGGCAGCTGTGAAAGGCATCCCAAGGGGAGTACAAAAGTGCAACAACATGGCAGCTTTCACAGCTTTTTCCTTGGCACCATCCCTATACCTAGGCTGATTTATCTGCCTAGGGTTAGGGTTAGGGCTCAGCCAAGGGCAAGGATTTTTTTAACCAGGAAGCCCTGAGTTCCAGGCTTACTGCATCTGCCAAAGGCATCCCAAAGGGAGCGCAGAAGTGCCACAACATGGCTGCTTTCACAGCTTTTTCCTTAGGAAGAACCCTAATACCCGGCTGATTTACCTTCCTAGGGTTACTGTTAGGCTTAGGCCTAGGACTTTTAAAACCAGGAAGCCCTGTGCTCCAGGCACACTGCAGCTGTTAAAGGCATCCCAAGGGGAGCGCAAAAGTGACACAACTTGGCTGCCTCCACTGCTATTTCCATGAGACCATCCCGAATCATAGGCTGATTTTCCTTCCTAGGCTTAAGGTTTCAGTTAGGCCTAGGGTTAGTGTTCTTTTAACCAGAAAGCACTGAGTTCCAAGAAGACAGCAGCTGCGAAGGACTACCCAAGAAGAGCGCAGAAGTGCCTCAACATGCCTGCCTGCACAGCTTTTTCCTTGGGGACGTCCCGAAACGAAGGCTGATTTAGAAGCCTCCAGTTTGGGCTAAAGTTGTGGTTTTTTAAACCAGGAAGCCCTGTGCTCCAAGCACACTGCAGCTGTGAAAGGCATCCCAAGGGGAGCGCAAAAGTGCCACAACATGGCTGTCTCCACAGCTTTTCCCTTGGGATAATTCCTAAACCCAGGCTGATTTAAATGACCAGTGTTACGGTTAGGGTTAGGGTTACGCCTAGGTGTAGAGCTTTTTAAACCAGCAAGCTCTGAGCTCCAGGCACACGGCAGCTGCGAAAGGCATCCCAAGGGGAGCACAAAAGTGCCAGAAAATGGCTGCCTCCACACGTTTTCATTGGCACCATTGCTAAGCCTAGGCTGAATCACCTGCCTCCAGTCTCAGCTAGGGACATTGTTTTTTAAACCAGGAAGCCCTGAGCTCCAGGCACTTGGCAGCTGTGAAAGGCATCCCAAGGGGAGTACAAAAGTGCAACAACATGGCAGCTTTCACAGCTTTTTCCTTGGCACCATCCCTATACCTAGGCTGATTTATCTGCCTAGGGTTAGGGTTAGGGCTCAGCCTTGGGCTGGGATTTTTTTAAGCAGGAAGCCCTGAGTTCCAGGCTTACTGCATCTGCCAAAGGCATCCCAAAGGGAGCGCAGAAGTGCCACAACATGGCTGCTTTCACAGCTTTTTCCTTAGGAAGAACCCTAATACCCGGCTGATTTACCTTCCTAGGGTTACTGTTAGGCTTAGGCCTAGGACTTTTAAAACCAGGAAGCCCTGTGCTCCAGGCACACTGCAGCTGTGAAAGGCATCCCAAGGGGAGCGCAAAAGTGACACAACTTGGCTGCCTCCACTGCTATTTCCATGAGACCATCCCAAATCATAGGCTGATTTTCCTTCCTAGGCTTAAGGTTTGAGTTAGGCCTAGGGTTAGTGTTCTTTTAACCAGAAAGCCCTGAGTTCCAAGAACACAGCAGCTGCGAAGGACTACCCAAGAAGAGCGCAGAAGTGCCTCAACATGCCTGCCTCCACAGCTTTTTCCTTGGGGACGTCCCGAAACGAAGGCTGATTTCGAAGCCTCCAGTTTGGGCTAAAGTTGTGGTTTTTTACACCAGGAAGCCCTGTGCTCCAAGCTCACTGCAGCTGTGAAAGGCATCCCAAGGGGAGCGCAAAAGTGCCACAACATGGCTGTCTCCACAGCTTTTCCCTTGGGATAATTCCTAAACCCAGGCTGATTTAAATGACCAGTGTTACGGTTAGGGTTAGGGTTACGCCTAGGTGTAGAGCTTTTTAAACCAGCAAGCTCTGAGCTCCAGGCACACGGCAGCTGTGAAAGGCATCCCAAGGGGAGCACAAAAGTGCCAGAAAATGGCTGCCTCCACACGTTTTCATTGGCACCATTGCTAAGCCTAGGCTGAATCACCTGCCTCCAGTCTCAGCTAGGGACATGGTTTTTTAAACCAGGAAGCCCTGAGCTCCAGGCACACGGCAGCTGTGAAAGGCATCCCAAGGGGAGTACAAAAGTGCAACAACATGGCAGCTTTCACAGCTTTTTCCTTGGCACCATCCCTATACCTAGGCTGATTTATCTGCCTAGGGTTAGGGTTAGGGCTCAGCCTAGGGCTAGGATTTTTTTAAGCAGGAAGCCCTGAGTTCCAGGCTTACTGCATCTGCCAAAGGCATCCCAAAGGGAGCGCAGAAGTGCCACAACATGGCTGCTTTCACAGCTTTTTCCTTAGGAAGAACCCTAATACCCGGCTGATTTACCTTCCTAGGGTTACTGTTAGGCTTAGGCCTAGGACTTTTAAAACCAGGAAGCCCTGTGCTCCAGGCACACTGCAGCTGTGAAAGGCATCCCAAGGGGAGCGCAAAAGTGACACAACTTGGCTGCCTCCACTGCTATTTCCATGAGACCATCCCAAATCATAGGCTGATTTTCCTTCCTAGGCTTAAGGTTTGAGTTAGGCCTAGGTTTAGTGTTCTTTTAACCAGAAAGCCCTGAGTTCCAAGGACACAGCAGCTGCGAAGGACTACCCAAGAAGAGCGCAGAAGTGCCTCAACATGCCTGCCTCCACAGCTTTTTCCTTGGGGACGTCCCGAAACGAAGGCTGATTTCGAAGCCTCCAGTTTGGGCTAAAGTTGTGGTTTTTTAAACCAGGAAGCCCTGTGCTCCAAGCACACTGCAGTTGTGAAAGGCATCCCAAGGGGAGCGCAAAAGTGCCACAACATGGCTGTCTCCACAGCTTTTCCCTTGGGATAATTCCTAAACCCAGGCTGATTTAAATGACCAGTGTTACGGTTAGGGTTAGGGTTACGCCTAGGTGTAGAGCTTTTTAAACCAGCAAGCTCTGAGCTCCAGGCACACGGCAGCTGCGAAAGGCATCCCAAGGGGAGCACAAAAGTGCCAGAAAATGGCTGCCTCCACACGTTTTCATTGGCACCATTGCTAAGCCTAGGCTGAATCACCTGCCTCCAGTCTCAGCTAGGGACATGGTTTTTTAAACCAGGAAGCCCTGAGCTCCAGGCACACGGCAGCTGTGAAAGGCATCCCAAGGGGAGTACAAAAGTGCAACAACATGGCAGCTTTCACAGCTTTTTCCTTGGCACCATCCCTATACCTAGGCTGATTTATCTGCCTAGGGTTAGGGTTAGGGCTCAGCCTAGGGCTAGGATTTTTTTAACCAGGAAGACCTGAGTTCCACGCTTACTGCATCTGCCAAAGGCATCCCAAAGGGAGTGCAGAAGTGCCACAACATGGCTGCTTTCACAGCTTTTTCCTTAGGAAGAACCCTAATTCCCGGCTCATTTACCTTCCTAGGGTTACTGTTAGGCTTAGGCCTAGGACTTTTAAAACCAGGAAGCCCTGTGCTCCAGGCACACTGCAGCTGTTAAAGGCATCCCAAGGGGAGCGCAAAAGTGACACAACTTGGCTGCCTCCACTGCTATTTCCATGAGACCATCCCGAATCATAGGCTGATTTTCCTTCCTAGGCTTAAGGTTTGAGTTAGGCCTAGGGTTAGTGTTCTTTTAACCAGAAAGCCCTGAGTTCCAAGAACACAGCAGCTGCGAAGGACTACCCAAGAAGAGCGCAGAAGTGCCTCAACATGCCTGCCTGCACAGCTTTTTCCTTGGGGACGTCCCGAAACGAAGGCTGATTTAGAAGCCTCCAGTTTGGGCTAAAGTTGTGGTTTTTTAAACCAGGAAGCCCTGTGCTCCAAGCACACTGCAGCTGTGAAAGGCATCCCAAGGGGAGCGCAAAAGTGCCACAACATGGCTGTCTCCACAGCTTTTCCCTTGGGATAATTCCTAAACCCAGGCTGATTTAAATGACCAGTGTTACGGTTAGGGTTAGGGTTACGCCTAGGTGTAGAGCTTTTTAAACCAGCAAGCTCTGAGCTCCAGGCACACGGCAGCTGCGAAAGGCATCCCAAGGGGAGCACAAAAGTGCCAGAAAATGGCTGCCTCCACACGTTTTCATTGGCACCATTGCTAAGCCTAGGCTGAATCCCCTGCCTCCAGTCTCAGCTAGGGACATTGTTTTTTAAACCAGGAAGCCCTGAGCTCCAGGCACTTGGCAGCTGTGAAAGGCATCCCAAGGGGAGTACAAAAGTGCAACAACATGGCAGCTTTCACAGCTTTTTCCTTGGCACCATCCCTATACCTAGGCTGATTTATCTGCCTAGGGTTAGGGTTAGGGCTCAGCCTAGGGCTACGATTTTTTTAAGCAGGAAGCCCTGAGTTCCAGGCTTACTGCATCTGCCAAAGGCATCCCAAAGGGAGTGGTGAAGTGCCACAACATGGCTGCTTTCACAGCTTTTTCCTTAGGAAGAACCCTAATACCCAGCTGATTTACCTTCCTAGGGTTACTGTTAGGCTTAGGCCTAGGACTTTTAAAACCAGGAAGCCCTGTGCTCCAGGCACACTGCAGCTGTGAAAGGCATCCCAAGGGGAGCGCAAAAGTGACACAACTTGGCTGCCTCCACTGCTATTTCCATGAGACCATCCCGAATCATAGGCTGATTTTCCTTCCTAGTCTTAAGGTTTGAGTTAGGCCTAGGGTTAGTGTTCTTTTAACGAGAAAGCACTGAGTTCCAAGAACACAGCAGCTGCAAAGGACTACCCAAGAAGAGCGCAGAAGTGCCTCAACATGCCTGCCTCCACAGCTTTTTCCTTGGGGACGTCCCGAAACGAAGGCTGATTTCGAAGCCTCCAGTTTGGGCTAAAGTTGTGGTTTTTTAAACCAGGAAGCCCTGTGCTCCAAGCACACTGCAGCTGTGAAAGGCATCCCAAGGGGAGCGCAAAAGTGCCACAACATGGCTGTCTCCACAGCTTTTCCCTTGGGATAATTCCTAAACCCAGGCTGATTTAAATGACCAGTGTTACGGTTAGGGTTAGGGTTACGCCTAGGTGTAGAGCTTTTTAAACCAGCAAGCTCTGAGCTCCAGGCACACGGCAGCTGCGAAAGGCATCCCAAGGGGAGCACAAAAGTGCCAGAAAATGGCTGCCTCCACACGTTTTCATTGGCACCATTGCTAAGCCTAGGCTGAATCCCCTGCCTCCAGTCTCAGCTAGGGACATTGTTTTTTAAACCAGGAAGCCCTGAGCTCCAGGCACACGGCAGCTGTGAAAGGCATCCCAAGGGGAGTACAAAAGTGCAACAACATGGCAGCTTTCACAGCTTTTTCCTTGGCACCATCCCTATACCTAGGCTGATTTATCTGCCTAGGGTTAGGGTTAGGGCTCAGCCTAGGGCTACGATTTTTTTAAGCAGGAAGCCCTGAGTTCCACGCTTACTGCATCTGCCAAAGGCATCCCAAAGGGAGTGGTGAAGTGCCACAACATGGCTGCTTTCACAGCTTTTTCCTTAGGAAGAACCCTAATACCCAGCTGATTTACCTTCCTAGGGTTACTGTTAGGCTTAGGCCTAGGACTTTTAAAACCAGGAAGCCCTGTGCTCCAGGCACACTGCAGCTGTGAAAGGCATCCCAAGGGGAGCGCAAAAGTGACACAACTTGGCTGCCTCCACTGCTATTTCCATGAGACCATCCCGAATCATAGGCTGATTTTCCTTCCTAGGCTTAAGGTTTGAGTTAGGCCTAGGGTTAGTGTTCTTTTAACGAGAAAGCACTGAGTTCCAAGAACACAGCAGCTGCAAAGGACTACCCAAGAAGAGCGCAGAAGTGCCTCAACATGCCTGCCTCCACAGCTTTTTCCTTGGGGACGTCCCGAAACGAAGGCTGATTTCGAAGCCTCCAGTTTGGGCTAAAGTTGTGGTTTTTTAAACCAGGAAGCCCTGTGCTCCAAGCACACTGCAGCTGTGAAAGGCATCCCAAGGGGAGCGCAAAAGTGCCACAACATGGCTGTCTCCACAGCTTTTCCCTTGGGATAATTCCTAAACCCAGGCTGATTTAAATGACCAGTATTACGGTTAGGGTTAGGGTTACGCCTAGGTGTAGAGCTTTTTAAACCAGCAAGCTCTGAGCTCCAGGCACACGGCAGCTGCGAAAGGCATCCCAAGGGGAGCACAAAAGGGCCAGAAAATGGCTGCCTCCACACGTTTTCATTGGCACCATTGCTAAGCCTAGGCTGAATCACCTGCCTCCAGTCTCAGCTAGGGACATGGTTTTTTAAACCAGGGAGCCCTGAGCTCCAGGCACTTGGCAGCTGTGAAAGGCATCCCAAGGGGAGTACAAAAGTGCAACAACATGGCAGCTTTCACAGCTTTTTCCTTGGCACCATCCCTATACCTAGGCTGATTTATCTGCCTAGGGTTAGGGTTAGGGCTCAGCCTAGGGCTAGGATTTTTTTAACCAGGAAGCCCTGAGTTCCAGGCTTACTGCATCTGCCAAAGGCATCCCAAAGGGAGCGCAGAAGTGCCACAACATGGCTGCTTTCACTGCTTTTTCCTTAGGAAGAACCCTAATACCCGGCTGATTTACCTTCCTAGGGTTACTGTTAGGCTTAGGCCTAGGACTTTTAAAACCAGGAAGCCCTGTGCTCCAGGCACACTGCAGCTGTTAAAGGCATCCCAAGGGGAGCGCAAAAGTGACACAACTTGGCTGCCTCCACTGCTATTTCCATGAGACCATCCTGAATCATAGGCTGATTTTCCTTCCTAGGCTTAAGGTTTGAGTTAGGCCTAGGGTTAGTGTTCTTTTAACCAGAAAGCCCTGAGTTCCAAGAACACAGCAGCTGCGTAGGACTACCCAAGAAGAGCGCAGAAGTGCCTCAACATGCCTGCCTCCACAGCTTTTTCCTTGGGGACGTCCCGAAACGAAGGCTGATTTCGAAGCCTCCAGTTTGGGCTAAAGTTGTGGTTTTTTAAACCAGGAAGCCCTGTGCTCCAAGCACACTGCAGCTGTGAAAGGCATCCCAAGGGGAGCGCAAAAGTGCCA
Source organism: Ammospiza caudacuta (assembly GCF_027887145.1). Classification (NCBI taxonomy): domain Eukaryota; kingdom Metazoa; phylum Chordata; class Aves; order Passeriformes; family Passerellidae; genus Ammospiza; species Ammospiza caudacuta. The sequence goes on along the minus strand of NW_026683128.1, from coordinate 471,854 downwards.
CAACATGGCTGTCTCCACAGCTTTTCCCTTGGGATAATTCCTAAACCCAGGCTGATTTAAATGACCAGTGTTACGGTTAGGGTTAGGGTTACGCCTAGGTGTAGAGCTTTTTAAACCAGCAAGCTCTGAGCTCCAGGCACACGGCAGCTGCGAAAGGCATCCCAAGGGGAGCACAAAAGTGCCAGAAAATGGCTGCCTCCACACGTTTTCATTGGCACCATTGCTAAGCCTAGGCTGAATCCCCTGCCTCCAGTCTCAGCTAGGGACATTGTTTTTTAAACCAGGAAGCCCTGAGCTCCAGGCACTTGGCAGCTGTGAAAGGCATCCCAAGGGGAGTACAAAAGTGCAACAACATGGCAGCTTTCACAGCTTTTTCCTTGGCACCATCCCTATACCTAGGCTGATTTATCTGCCTAGGGTTAGGGTTAGGGCTCAGCCTAGGGCTACGATTTTTTTAAGCAGGAAGCCCTGAGTTCCAGGCTTACTGCATCTGCCAAAGGCATCCCAAAGGGAGTGGTGAAGTGCCACAACATGGCTGCTTTCACAGCTTTTTCCTTAGGAAGAACCCTAATACCCGGCTGATTTACCTTCCTAGGGTTACTGTTAGGCTTAGGCCTAGGACTTTTAAAACCAGGAAGCCCTGTGCTCCAGGCACACTGCAGCTGTGAAAGGCATCCCAAGGGGAGCGCAAAAGTGACACAACTTGGCTGCCTCCACTGCTATTTCCATGAGACCATCCCGAATCATAGGCTGATTTTCCTTCCTAGGCTTAAGGTTTGAGTTAGGCCTAGGGTTAGTGTTCTTTTAACCAGAAAGCACTGAGTTCCAAGAACACAGCAGCTGCAAAGGACTACCCAAGAAGAGCGCAGAAGTGCCTCAACATGCCTGCCTCCACAGCTTTTTCCTTGGGGACGTCCCGAAACGAAGGCTGATTTAGAAGCCTCCAGTTTGGGCTAAAGTTGTGGTTTTTTAAACCAGGAAGCCCTGTGCTCCAAGCACACTGCAGCTGTGAAAGGCATCCCAAGGGGAGCGCAAAAGTGCCACAACATGGCTGTCTCCACAGCTTTTCCCTTGGGATAATTCCTAAACCCAGGCTGATTTAAATGACCAGTATTACGGTTAGGGTTAGGGTTACGCCTAGGTGTAGAGCTTTTTAAACCAGCAAGCTCTGAGCTCCAGGCACACGGCAGCTGCGAAAGGCATCCCAAGGGGAGCACAAAAGTGCCAGAAAATGGCTGCCTCCACACGTTTTCATTGGCACCATTGCTAAGCCTAGGCTGAATCACCTGCCTCCAGTCTCAGCTAGGGACATGGTTTTTTAAACCAGGAAGCCCTGAGCTCCAGGCACACGGCAGCTGTGAAAGGCATCCCAAGGGGAGTACAAAAGTGCAACAACATGGCAGCTTTCACAGCTTTTTCCTTGGCACCATCCCTATACCTAGGCTGATTTATCTGCCTAGGGTTAGGGTTAGGGCTCAGCCAAGGGCAAGGATTTTTTTAACCAGGAAGCCCTGAGTTCCAGGCTTACTGCATCTGCCAAAGGCATCCCAAAGGGAGCGCAGAAGGTCCACAACATGGCTGCTTTCACAGCTTTTTCCTTAGGAAGAACCCTAATACCCGGCTGATTTACCTTCCTAGGGTTACTGTTAGGCTTAGGCCTAGGACTTTTAAAACCAGGAAGCCCTGTGCTCCAGGCACACTGCAGCTGTTAAAGGCATCCCAAGGGGAGCGCAAAAGTGACACAACTTGGCTGCCTCCACTGCTATTTCCATGAGACCATCCCGAATCATAGGCTGATTTTCCTTCCTAGGCTTAAGGTTTGAGTAAGGCGTAGGGTTAGTGTTCTTTTAACCAGGAAGCCCTGAGTTCCAAGAACACAGCAGCTGCGAAGGACTACCCAAGAAGAGCGCAGAAGTGCCTCAACATGCCTGCCTCCACAGCTTTTTCCTTGGGGACGTCCCGAAACAAAGGCTGATTTAGAAGCCTCCAGTTTGGGCTAAAGTTGTGGTTTTTTAAACCAGGAAGCCCTGTGCTCCAAGCACACTGCAGCTGTGAAAGGCATCCCAAGGGGAGCGCAAAAGTGCCACAACATGGCTGTCTCCACAGCTTTTCCCTTGGGATAATTCCTAAACCCAGGCTGATTTAAATGACCAGTGTTACGGTTAGGGTTAGGGTTACGCCTAGGTGTAGAGCTTTTTAAACCAGCAAGCTCTGAGCTCCAGGCACACGGCAGCTGCGAAATGCATCCCAAGGGGAGCACAAAAGTGCCAGAAAATGGCTGCCTCCACACGTTTTCATTGGCACCATTGCTAAGCCTAGGCTGAATCACCTGCCTCCAGTCTCAGCTAGGGACATGGTTTTTTAAACCAGGAAGCCCTGAGCTCCAGGCACACGGCAGCTGTGAAAGGCATCCCAAGGGGAGTACAAAAGTGCAACAACATGGCAGCTTTCACAGCTTTTTCCTTAGCACCATCCCTATACCTAGGCTGATTTATCTGCCTAGGGTTAGGGTTAGGGCTCAGCCAAGGGCAAGGATTTTTTTAAGCAGGAAGCCCTGAGTTCCAGGCTTACTGCATCTGCCAAAGGCATCCCAAAGGGAGCGGTGAAGTGCTACAACATGGCTGCTTTCACAGCTTTTTCCTTAGGAAGAACCCTAATACCCGGCTGATTTACCTTCCTAGGGTTACTGTTAGGCTTAGGCCTAGGACTTTTAAAACCAGGAAGCCCTGTGCTCCAGGCACACTGCAGCTGTGAAAGGCATCCCAAGGGGAGCGCAAAAGTGACACAACTTGGCTGCCTCCACTGCTATTTCCATGAGACCATCCCGAATCATAGGCTGATTTTCCTTCCTAGGCTTAAGGTTTGAGTTAGGCCTAGGGTTAGTGTTCTTTTAACCAGAAAGCCCTGAGTTCCAAGAACACAGCAGCTGCGAAGGACTACCCAAGAAGAGTGCAGAAGTGCCTCAACATGCCTGCCTCCACAGCTTTTTCCTTGGGGACGTCCCGAAACGAAGGCTGATTTAGAAGCCTCCAGTTTGGGCTAAAGTTGTGGTTTTTTAAACCAGGAAGCCCTGTGCTCCAAGCACACTGCAGCTGTGAAAGGCATCCCAAGGGGAGCGCAAAAGTGCCACAACATGGCTGTCTCCACAGCTTTTCCCTTGGGATAATTCCTAAACCCAGGCTGATTTAAATGACCAGTGTTACGGTTAGGGTTAGGGTTACGCCTAGGTGTAGAGCTTTTTAAACCAGCAAGCTCTGAGCTCCAGGCACACGGCAGCTGCGAATGCATCCCAAGGGGAGCACACAAGTGCCAGAAAATGGCTGCCTCCACACGTTTTCATTGGCACCATTGCTAAGCCTAGGCTGAATCACCTGCCTCCAGTCTCACCTAGGGACATGGTTTTTTAAACCAGGAAGCCCTGAGCTCCAGGCACACGGCAGCTGTGAAAGGCATCCCAAGGGGAGTACAAAAGTGCAACAACATGGCAGCTTTCACAGCTTTTTCCTTGGCACCATCCCTATACCTAGGCTGATTTATCTGCCTAGGGTTAGGGTTAGGGCTCAGCCAAGGGCAAGGATTTTTTTAACCAGGAAGCCCTGAGTTCCAGGCTTACTGCATCTGCCAAAGGCATCCCAAAGGGAGCGCAGAAGTGCCACAACATGGCTGCTTTCACAGCTTTTTCCTTAGGAAGAACCCTAATACCCGGCTGATTTACCTTCCTAGGGTTACTGTTAGGCTTAGGCCTAGGACTTTTAAAACCAGGAAGCCCTGTGCTCCAGGCACACTGCAGCTGTTAAAGGCATCCCAAGGGGAGCGCAAAAGTGACACAACTTGGCTGCCTCCACTGCTATTTCCATGAGAGCATCCCAAATCATAGGCTGATTTTCCTTCCTAGGCTTAAGGTTTGAGTTAGGCCTAGGGTTAGTGTTCTTTTAACCAGAAAGCCCTGAGTTCCAAGAACACAGCAGCTGCGAAGGACTGCCCAAGAAGAGCGCAGAAGTGCCTCAACATGCCTGCCTCCACAGCTTTTTCCTTGGGGACGTCCCGAAACGAAGGCTGATTTAGAAGCCTCCAGTTTGGGCTAAAGTTGTGGTTTTTTAAACCAGGAAGCCCTGTGCTCCAAGCACACTGCAGCTGTGAAAGGCATCCCAAGGGGAGCGCAAAAGTGCCACAACATGGCTGTCTCCACAGCTTTTCCCTTGGGATAATTCCTAAACCCAGGCTGATTTAAATGACCAGTGTTACGGTTAGGGTTAGGGTTACGCCTAGGTGTAGAGCTTTTTAAACCAGCAAGCTCTGAGCTCCAGGCACACGGCAGCTGCGAAAGGCATCCCAAGGGGAGCACAAAAGTGCCAGAAAATGGCTGCCTCCACACGTTTTCATTGGCACCATTGCTAAGCCTAGGCTGAATCACCTGCCTCCAGTCTCAGCTAGGGACATGGTTTTTTAAACCAGGAAGCCCTGAGCTCCAGGCACACGGCAGCTGTGAAAGGCATCCCAAGGGGAGTACAAAAGTGCAACAACATGGCAGCTTTCACAGCTTTTTCCTTGGCACCATCCCTATACCTAGGCTGATTTATCTGCCTAGGGTTAGGGTTAGGGCTCAGCCAAGGGCAAGGATTTTTTTAACCAGGAAGCCCTGAGTTCCAGGCTTACTGCATCTGCCAAAGGCATCCCAAAGGGAGCGCAGAAGTGCCACAACATGGCTGCTTTCACAGCTTTTTCCTTAGGAAGAACCCTAATACCCGGCTGATTTACCTTCCTAGGGTTACTGTTAGGCTTAGGCCTAGGACTTTTAAAACCAGGAAGCCCTGTGCTCCAGGCACACTGCAGCTGTTAAAGGCATCCCAAGGGGAGCGCAAAAGTGACACAACTTGGCTGCCTCCACTGCTATTTCCATGAGACCATCCCGAATCATAGGCTGATTTTCCTTCCTAGGCTTAAGGTTTGAGTTAGGCCTAGGGTTAGTGTTCTTTTAACCAGAAAGCCCTGAGTTCCAAGAACACAGCAGCTGCGAAGGACTGCCCAAGAAGAGCGCAGAAGTGCCTCAACATGCCTGCCTCCACAGCTTTTTCCTTGGGGACGTCCCGAAACGAAGGCTGATTTAGAAGCCTCCAGTTTGGGCTAAAGTTGTGGTTTTTTAAACCAGGAAGCCCTGTGCTCCAAGCACACTGCAGCTGTGAAAGGCATCCCAAGGGGAGCGCAAAAGTGCCACAACATGGCTGTCTCCACAGCTTTTCCCTTGGGATAATTCCTAAACCCAGGCTGATTTAAATGACCAGTGTTACGGTTAGGGTTAGGGTTACGCCTAGGTGTAGAGCTTTTTAAACCAGCAAGCTCTGAGCTCCAGGCACACGGCAGCTGCGAAAGGCATCCCAAGGGGAGCACAAAAGTGCCAGGAAATGGCTGCCTCCACACGTTTTCATTGGCACCATTGCTAAGCCTAGGCTGAATCACCTGCCTCCAGTCTCAGCTAGGGACATTGTTTTTTAAACCAGGAAGCCCTGAGCTCCAGGCACACGGCAGCTGTGAAAGGCATCCCAAGGGGAGTACAAAAGTGCAACAACATGGCAGCTTTCACAGCTTTTTCCTTGGCACCATCCCTATACCTAGGCTGATTTATCTGCCTAGGGTTAGGGTTAGGGCTCAGCCAAGGGCAAGGATTTTCTTAACCAGGAAGCCCTGAGTTCCAGGCTTACTGCATCTGCCAAAGGCATCCCAAAGGGAGCGCAGAAGTGCCACAACATGGCTGCTTTCACAGCTTTTTCCTTAGGAAGAACCCTAATACCCGGCTGATTTACCTTCCTAGGGTTACTGTTAGGCTTAGGCCTAGGACTTTTAAAACCAGGAAGCCCTGTGCTCCAGGCACACTGCAGCTGTTAAAGGCATCCCAAGGGGAGCGCAAAAGTGACACAACTTGGCTGCCTCCACTGCTATTTCCATGAGACCATCCCGAATCATAGGCTGATTTTCCTTCCTAGGCTTAAGGTTTGAGTTAGGCCTAGGGTTAGTGTTCTTTTAACCAGAAAGCCCTGAGTTCTAAGAACACAGCAGCTGCGAAGGACTACCCAAGAAGAGCGCAGAAGTGCCTCAACATGCCTGCCTCCACAGCTTTTTCCTTGGGGACGTCCCGAAACGAAGGCTGATTTAGAAGCCTCCAGTTTGGGCTAAAGTTGTGGTTTTTTAAACCAGGAAGCCCTGTGCTCCAAGCACACTGCAGCTGTGAAAGGCATCCCAAGGGGAGCGCAAAAGTGCCACAACATGGCTGTCTCCACAGCTTTTCCCTTGGGATAATTCCTAAACCCAGGCTGATTTAAATGACCAGTGTTACGGTTAGGGTTAGGGTTACGCCTAGGTGTAGAGCTTTTTAAACCAGCAAGCTCTGAGCTCCAGGCACACGGCAGCTGCGAAAGGCATCCCAAGGGGAGCACAAAAGTGCCAGAAAATGGCTGCCTCCACACGTTTTCATTGGCACCATTGCTAAGCCTAGGCTGAATCACCTGCCTCCAGTCTCAGCTAGGGACATTGTTTTTTAAACCAGGAAGCCCTGAGCTCCAGGCACACGGCAGCTGTGAAAGGCATCCCAAGGGGAGTACAAAAGTGCAACAACATGGCAGCTTTCACAGCTTTTTCCTTGGCACCATCCCTATACCTAGGCTGATTTATCTGCCTAGGGTTAGGGTTAGGGCTCAGCCAAGGGCAAGGATTTTTTTAACCAGGAAGCCCTGAGTTCCAGGCTTACTGCATCTGCCAAAGGCATCCCAAAGGGAGCGCAGAAGTGCCACAACATGGCTGCTTTCACAGCTTTTTCCTTAGGAAGAACCCTAATACCCGGCTGATTTACCTTCCTAGGGTTACTGTTAGGCTTAGGCCTAGGACTTTTAAAACCAGGAAGCCCTGTGCTCCAGGCACACTGCAGCTGTTAAAGGCATCCCAAGGGGAGCGCAAAAGTGACACAACTTGGCTGCCTCCACTGCTATTTCCATGAGACCATCCCGAATCATAGGCTGATTTTCCTTCCTAGGCTTAAGGTTTGAGTTAGGCCTAGGGTTAGTGTTCTTTTAACCAGAAAGCCCTGAGTTCCAAGAACACAGCAGCTGCGAAGGACTGCCCAAGAAGAGCGCAGAAGTGCCTCAACATGCCTGCCTCCACAGCTTTTTCCTTGGGGACGTCCCGAAACGAAGGCTGATTTAGAAGCCTCCAGTTTGGGCTAAAGTTGTGGTTTTTTAAACCAGGAAGCCCTGTGCTCCAAGCACACTGCAGCTGTGAAAGGCATCCCAAGGGGAGCGCAAAAGTGCCACAACATGGCTGTCTCCACAGCTTTTCCCTTGGGATAATTCCTAAACCCAGGCTGATTTAAATGACCAGTGTTACGGTTAGGGTTAGGGTTACGCCTAGGTGTAGAGCTTTTTAAACCAGCAAGCTCTGAGCTCCAGGCACACGGCAGCTGCGAAATGCATCCCAAGGGGAGCACAAAAGTGCCAGAAAATGGCTGCCTCCACACGTTTTCATTGGCACCATTGCTAAGCCTAGGCTGAATCACCTGCCTCCAGTCTCAGCTAGGGACATGGTTTTTTAAACCAGGAAGCCCTGAGCTCCAGGCACTTGGCAGCTGTGAAAGGCATCCCAAGGGGAGTACAAAAGTGCAACAACATGGCAGCTTTCACAGCTTTTTCCTTGGCACCATCCCTATACCTAGGCTGATTTATCTGCCTAGGGTTAGGGTTAGGGCTCAGCCAAGGGCAAGGATTTTTTTAACCAGGAAGCCCTGAGTTCCAGGCTTACTGCATCTGCCAAAGGCATCCCAAAGGGAGCGCAGAAGTGCCACAACATGGCTGCTTTCACAGCTTTTTCCTTAGGAAGAACCCTAATACCCGGCTGATTTACCTTCCTAGGGTTACTGTTAGGCTTAGGCCTAGGACTTTTAAAACCAGGAAGCCCTGTGCTCCAGGCACACTGCAGCTGTTAAAGGCATCCCAAGGGGAGCGCAAAAGTGACACAACTTGGCTGCCTCCACTGCTATTTCCATGAGACCATCCCGAATCATAGGCTGATTTTCCTTCCTAGGCTTAAGGTTTGAGTTAGGCCTAGGGTTAGTGTTCTTTTAACCAGAAAGCCCTGAGTTCCAAGAACACAGCAGCTGCGAAGGACTGCCCAAGAAGAGCGCAGAAGTGCCTCAACATGCCTGCCTGCACAGCTTTTTCCTTGGGGACGTCCCGAAACGAAGGCTGATTTAGAAGCCTCCAGTTTGGGCTAAAGTTGTGGTTTTTTAAACCAGGAAGCCCTGTGCTCCAAGCACACTGCAGCTGTGAAAGACATCCCAAGGGGAGCGCAAAAGTGCCACAACATGGCTGTTTCCACAGCTTTTCCCTTGGGATAATTCCTAAACCCAGGCTGATTTAAATGACCAGTGTTACGGTTAGGGTTAGGGTTACGCCTAGGTGTAGAGCTTTTTAAACCAGCAAGCTCTGAGCTCCAGGCACACGGCAGCTGCGAAAGGCATCCCAAGGGGAGCACAAAAGTGCCAGAAAATGGCTGCCTCCACACGTTTTCATTGGCACCATTGCTAAGCCTAGGCTTAATCACCTGCCTCCAGTCTCAGCTAGGGACATGGTTTTTTAAACCAGGAAGCCCTGAGCTCCAGGCACACGGCAGCTGTGAAAGGCATCCCAAGGGGAGTACAAAAGTGCAACAACATGGCAGCTTTCACAGCTTTTTCCTTGGCACCATCCCTATACCTAGGCTGATTTATCTGCCTAGGGTTAGGGTTAGGGCTCAGCCAAGGGCAAGGATTTTTTTAACCAGGAAGCCCTGAGTTCCAGGCTTACTGCATCTGCCAAAGGCATCCCAAAGGGAGCGCAGAAGTGCCACAACATGGCTGCTTTCACAGCTTTTTCCTTAGGAAGAACCCTAATACCCGGCTGATTTACCTTCCTAGGGTTACTGTTAGGCTTAGGCCTAGGACTTTTAAAACCAGGAAGCCCTGTGCTCCAGGCACACTGCAGCTGTTAAAGGCATCCCAAGGGGAGCGCAAAAGTGACACAACTTGGCTGCCTCCACTGCTATTTCCATGAGACCATCCCGAATCATAGGCTGATTTTCCTTCCTAGGCTTAAGGTTTGAGTTAGGCCTAGGGTTAGTGTTCTTTTAACCAGAAAGCCCTGAGTTCCAAGAACACAGCAGCTGCGAAGGACTGCCCAAGAAGAGCGCAGAAGTGCCTCAACATGCCTGCCTCCACAGCTTTTTCCTTGGGGACGTCCCGAAACGAAGGCTGATTTAGAAGCCTCCAGTTTGGGCTAAAGTTGTGGTTTTTTAAACCAGGAAGCCCTGTGCTCCAAGCACACTGCAGCTGTGAAAGGCATCCCAAGGGGAGCGCAAAAGTGCCACAACATGGCTGTCTCCACAGCTTTTCCCTTGGGATAATTCCTAAACCCAGGCTGATTTAAATGACCAGTGTTACGGTTAGGGTTAGGGTTACGCCTAGGTGTAGAGCTTTTTAAACCAGCAAGCTCTGAGCTCCAGGCACACGGCAGCTGCGAAATGCATCCCAAGGGGAGCACAAAAGTGCCAGAAAATGGCTGCCTCCACACGTTTTCATTGGCACCATTGCTAAGCCTAGGCTGAATCACCTGCCTCCAGTCTCAGCTAGGGACATGGTTTTTTAAACCAGGAAGCCCTGAGCTCCAGGCACACGGCAGCTGTGAAAGGCATCCCAAGGGGAGTACAAAAGTGCAACAACATGGCAGCTTTCACAGCTTTTTCCTTGGCACCATCCCTATACCTAGGCTGATTTATCTGCCTAGGGTTAGGGTTAGGGCTCAGCCAAGGGCTAGGATTTTTTTAACCAGGAAGCCCTGAGTTCCAGGCTTACTGCATCTGCCAAAGGCATCCCAAAGGGAGCGCAGAAGTGCCACAACATGGCTGCTTTCACAGCTTTTTCCTTAGGAAGAACCCTAATACCCGGCTGATTTACCTTCCTAGGGTTACTGTTAGGCTTAGGCCTAGGACTTTTAAAACCAGGAAGCCCTGTGCTCCAGGCACACTGCAGCTGTTAAAGGGATCCCAAGGGGAGCGCAAAAGTGACACAACTTGGCTGCCTCCACTGCTATTTCCATGAGACCATCCCGAATCATAGGCTGATTTTCCTTCCTAGGCTTAAGGTTTGAGTTAGGCCTAGGGTTAGTGTTCTTTTAACCAGAAAGCCCTGAGTTCTAAGAACACAGCAGCTGCGAAGGACTACCCAAGAAGAGCGCAGAAGTGCCTCAACATGCCTGCCTCCACAGCTTTTTCCTTGGGGACGTCCCGAAACGAAGGCTGATTTAGAAGCCTCCAGTTTGGGCTAAAGTTGTGGTTTTTTAAACCAGGAAGCCCTGTGCTCCAAGCACACTGCAGCTGTGAAAGGCATCCCAAGGGGAGCGCAAAAGTGCCACAACATGGCTGTCTCCACAGCTTTTCCCTTGGGATAATTCCTAAACCCAGGCTGATTTAAATGACCAGTGTTACGGTTAGGGTTAGGGTTACGCCTAGGTGTAGAGCTTTTTAAACCAGCAAGCTCTGAGCTCCAGGCACACGGCAGCTGCGAAAGGCATCCCAAGGGGAGCACAAAAGTGCCAGAAAATGGCTGCCTCCACACGTTTTCATTGGCACCATTGCTAAGCCTAGGCTGAATCACCTGCCTCCAGTCTCAGCTAGGGACATTGTTTTTTAAACCAGGAAGCCCTGAGCTCCAGGCACACGGCAGCTGTGAAAGGCATCCCAAGGGGAGTACAAAAGTGCAACAACATGGCAGCTTTCACAGCTTTTTCCTTGGCACCATCCCTATACCTAGGCTGATTTATCTGCCTAGGGTTAGGGTTAGGGCTCAGCCAAGGGCAAGGATTTTTTTAACCAGGAAGCCCTGAGTTCCAGGCTTACTGCATCTGCCAAAGGCATCCCAAAGGGAGCGCAGAAGTGCCACAACATGGCTGCTTTCACAGCTTTTTCCTTAGGAAGAACCCTAATACCCGGCTGATTTACCTTCCTAGGGTTACTGTTAGGCTTAGGCCTAGGACTTTTAAAACCAGGAAGCCCTGTGCTCCAGGCACACTGCAGCTGTTAAAGGCATCCCAAGGGGAGCGCAAAAGTGACACAACTTGGCTGCCTCCACTGCTATTTCCATGAGACCATCCCGAATCATAGGCTGATTTTCCTTCCTAGGCTTAAGGTTTGAGTTAGGCCTAGGGTTAGTGTTCTTTTAACCAGAAAGCCCTGAGTTCCAAGAACACAGCAGCTGCGAAGGACTGCCCAAGAAGAGCGCAGAAGTGCCTCAACATGCCTGCCTCCACAGCTTTTTCCTTGGGGACGTCCCGAAACGAAGGCTGATTTAGAAGCCTCCAGTTTGGGCTAAAGTTGTGGTTTTTTAAACCAGGAAGCCCTGTGCTCCAAGCACACTGCAGCTGTGAAAGGCATCCCAAGGGGAGCGCAAAAGTGCCACAACATGGCTGTCTCCACAGCTTTTCCCTTGGGATAATTCCTAAACCCAGGCTGATTTAAATGACCAGTGTTACGGTTAGGGTTAGGGTTACGCCTAGGTGTAGAGCTTTTTAAACCAGCAAGCTCTGAGCTCCAGGCACACGGCAGCTGCGAAATGCATCCCAAGGGGAGCACAAAAGTGCCAGAAAATGGCTGCCTCCACACGTTTTCATTGGCACCATTGCTAAGCCTAGGCTGAATCACCTGCCTCCAGTCTCAGGTAGGGACATGGTTTTTTAAACCAGGAAGCCCTGAGCTCCAGGCACTTGGCAGCTGTGAAAGGCATCCCAAGGGGAGTACAAAAGTGCAACAACATGGCAGCTTTCACAGCTTTTTCCTTGGCACCATCCCTATACCTAGGCTGATTTATCTGCCTAGGGTTAGGGTTAGGGCTCAGCCAAGGGCAAGGATTTTTTTAACCAGGAAGCCCTGAGTTCCAGGCTTACTGCATCTGCCAAAGGCATCCCAAAGGGAGCGCAGAAGTGCCACAACATGGCTGCTTTCACAGCTTTTTCCTTAGGAAGAACCCTAATACCCGGCTGATTTACCTTCCTAGGGTTACTGTTAGGCTTAGGCCTAGGACTTTTAAAACCAGGAAGCCCTGTGCTCCAGGCACACTGCAGCTGTTAAAGGCATCCCAAGGGGAGCGCAAAAGTGACACAACTTGGCTGCCTCCACTGCTATTTCCATGAGACCATCCCGAATCATAGGCTGATTTTCCTTCCTAGGCTTAAGGTTTGAGTTAGGCCTAGGGTTAGTGTTCTTTTAACCAGAAAGCCCTGAGTTCCAAGAACACAGCAGCTGCGAAGGACTGCCCAAGAAGAGCGCAGAAGTGCCTCAACATGCCTGCCTGCACAGCTTTTTCCTTGGGGACGTCCCGAAACGAAGGCTGATTTAGAAGCCTCCAGTTTGGGCTAAAGTTGTGGTTTTTTAAACCAGGAAGCCCTGTGCTCCAAGCACACTGCAGCTGTGAAAGACATCCCAAGGGGAGCGCAAAAGTGCCACAACATGGCTGTTTCCACAGCTTTTCCCTTGGGATAATTCCTAAACCCAGGCTGATTTAAATGACCAGTGTTACGGTTAGGGTTAGGGTTACGCCTAGGTGTAGAGCTTTTTAAACCAGCAAGCTCTGAGCTCCAGGCACACGGCAGCTGCGAAAGGCATCCCAAGGGGAGCACAAAAGTGCCAGAAAATGGCTGCCTCCACACGTTTTCATTGGCACCATTGCTAAGCCTAGGCTGAATCACCTGCCTCCAGTCTCAGCTAGGGACATGGTTTTTTAAACCAGGAAGCCCTGAGCTCCAGGCACACGGCAGCTGTGAAAGGCATCCCAAGGGGAGTACAAAAGTGCAACAACATGGCAGCTTTCACAGCTTTTTCCTTGGCACCATCCCTATACCTAGGCTGATTTATCTGCCTAGGGTTAGGGTTAGGGCTCAGCCAAGGGCAAGGATTTTTTTAACCAGGAAGCCCTGAGTTCCAGGCTTACTGCATCTGCCAAAGGCATCCCAAAGGGAGCGCAGAAGTGCCACAACATGGCTGCTTTCACAGCTTTTTCCTTAGGAAGAACCCTAATACCCGGCTGATTTACCTTCCTAGGGTTACTGTTAGGCTTAGGCCTAGGACTTTTAAAACCAGGAAGCCCTGTGCTCCAGGCACACTGCAGCTGTTAAAGGCATCCCAAGGGGAGCGCAAAAGTGACACAACTTGGCTGCCTCCACTGCTATTTCCATGAGACCATCCCGAATCATAGGCTGATTTTCCTTCCTAGGCTTAAGGTTTGAGTTAGGCCTAGGGTTAGTGTTCTTTTAACCAGAAAGCCCTGAGTTCCAAGAACACAGCAGCTGCGAAGGACTGCCCAAGAAGAGCGCAGAAGTGCCTCAACATGCCTGCCTCCACAGCTTTTTCCTTGGGGACGTCCCGAAACGAAGGCTGATTTAGAAGCCTCCAGTTTGGGCTAAAGTTGTGGTTTTTTAAACCAGGAAGCCCTGTGCTCCAAGCACACTGCAGCTGTGAAAGGCATCCCAAGGGGAGCGCAAAAGTGCCACAACATGGCTGTCTCCACAGCTTTTCCCTTGGGATAATTCCTAAACCCAGGCTGATTTAAATGACCAGTGTTACGGTTAGGGTTAGGGTTACGCCTAGGTGTAGAGCTTTTTAAACCAGCAAGCTCTGAGCTCCAGGCACACGGCAGCTGCGAAATGCATCCCAAGGGGAGCACAAAAGTGCCAGAAAATGGCTGCCTCCACACGTTTTCATTGGCACCATTGCTAAGCCTAGGCTGAATCACCTGCCTCCAGTCTCAGCTAGGGACATGGTTTTTTAAACCAGGAAGCCCTGAGCTCCAGGCACACGGCAGCTGTGAAAGGCATCCCAAGGGGAGTACAAAAGTGCAACAACATGGCAGCTTTCACAGCTTTTTCCTTGGCACCATCCCTATACCTAGGCTGATTTATCTGCCTAGGGTTAGGGTTAGGGCTCAGCCAAGGGCAAGGATTTTTTTAACCAGGAAGCCCTGAGTTCCAGGCTTACTGCATCTGCCAAAGGCATCCCAAAGGGAGCGCAGAAGTGCCACAACATGGCTGCTTTCACAGCTTTTTCCTTAGGAAGAACCCTAATACCCGGCTGATTTACCTTCCTAGGGTTACTGTTAGGCTTAGGCCTAGGACTTTTAAAACCAGGAAGCCCTGTGCTCCAGGCACACTGCAGCTGTTAAAGGGATCCCAAGGGGAGCGCAAAAGTGACACAACTTGGCTGCCTCCACTGCTATTTCCATGAGACCATCCCGAATCATAGGCTGATTTTCCTTCCTAGGCTTAAGGTTTGAGTTAGGCCTAGGGTTAGTGTTCTTTTAACCAGAAAGCCCTGAGTTCCAAGAACACAGCAGCTGCGAAGGACTGCCCAAGAAGAGCGCAGAAGTGCCTCAACATGCCTGCCTGCACAGCTTTTTCCTTGGGGACGTCCCGAAACGAAGGCTGATTTCGAAGCCTCCAGTTTGGGCTAAAGTTGTGGTTTTTTAAACCAGGAAGCCCTGTGCTCCAAGCACACTGCAGCTGTGAAAGGCATCCCAAGGGGAGCGCAAAAGTGCCACAACATGGCTGTCTCCACAGCTTTTCCCTTGGGATAATTCCTAAACCCAGGCTGATTTAAATGACCAGTGTTACGGTTAGGGTTAGGGTTACGCCTAGGTGTAGAGCTTTTTAAACCAGCAAGCTCTGAGCTCCAGGCACACGGCAGCTGCGAAAGGCATCCCAAGGGGAGCACAAAAGGGCCAGAAAATGGCTGCCTCCACACGTTTTCATTGGCACCATTGCTAAGCCTAGGCTGAATCACCTGCCTCCAGTCTCAGCTAGGGACATTGTTTTTTAAACCAGGAAGCCCTGAGCTCCAGGCACACGGCAGCTGTGAAAGGCATCCCAAGGGGAGTACAAAAGTGCAACAACATGGCAGCTTTCACAGCTTTTTCCTTGGCACCATCCCTATACCTAGGCTGATTTATCTGCCTAGGGTTAGGGTTAGGGCTCAGCCAAGGGCAAGGATTTTTTTAACCAGGAAGCCCTGAGTTCCAGGCTTACTGCATCTGCCAAAGGCATCCCAAAGGGAGCGCAGAAGTGCCACAACATGGCTGCTTTCACAGCTTTTTCCTTAGGAAGAACCCTAATACCCGGCTGATTTACCTTCCTAGGGTTACTGTTAGGCTTAGGCCTAGGACTTTTAAAACCAGGAAGCCCTGTGCTCCAGGCACACTGCAGCTGTGAAAGGCATCCCAAGGGGAGCGCAAAAGTGACACAACTTGGCTGCCTCCACTGCTATTTCCATGAGACCATCCCAAATCATAGGCTGATTTTCCTTCCTAGGCTTAAGGTTTGAGTTAGGCCTAGGGTTACTGTTCTTTTAACCAGAAAGCCCTGAGTTCCAAGAACACAGCAGCTGCGAAGGACTGCCCAAGAAGAGCGCAGAAGTGCCTCAACATGCCTGCCTCCACAGCTTTTTCCTTGGGGACGTCCCGAAACGAAGGCTGATTTAGAAGCCTCCAGTTTGGGCTAAAGTTGTGGTTTTTTAAACCAGGAAGCCCTGTGCTCCAAGCACACTGCAGCTGTGAAAGGCACCCCAAGGGGAGCGCAAAAGTGCCACAACATGGCTGTCTCCACAGCTTTTCCCTTGGGATAATTCCTAAACCCAGGCTGATTTAAATGACCAGTGTTACGGTTAGGGTTAGGGTTACGCCTAGGTGTAGAGCTTTTTAAACCAGCAAGCTCTGAGCTCCAGGCACACGGCAGCTGCGAAAGGCATCCCAAGGGGAGCACAAAAGTGCCAGAAAATGGCTGCCTCCACACGTTTTCATTGGCACCATTGCTAAGCCTAGGCTGAATCACCTGCCTCCAGTCTCAGGTAGGGACATGGTTTTTTAAACCAGGAAGCCCTGAGCTCCAGGCACACGGCAGCTGTGAAAGGCATCCCAAGGGGAGTACAAAAGTGCAACAACATGGCAGCTTTCACAGCTTTTTCCTTGGCACCATCCCTATACCTAGGCTGATTTATCTGCCTAGGGTTAGGGTTAGGGCTCAGCCAAGGGCAAGGATTTTTTTAACCAGGAAGCCCTGAGTTCCAGGCTTACTGCATCTGCCAAAGGCATCCCAAAGGGAGCGCAGAAGTGCCACAACATGGCTGCTTTCACAGCTTTTTCCTTAGGAAGAACCCTAATACCCGGCTGATTTACCTTCCTAGGGTTACTGTTAGGCTTAGGCCTAGGACTTTTAAAACCAGGAAGCCCTGTGCTCCAGGCACACTGCAGCTGTTAAAGGCATCCCAAGGGGAGCGCAAAAGTGACACAACTTGGCTGCCTCCACTGCTATTTCCATGAGACCATCCCAAATCATAGGCTGATTTTCCTTCCTAGGCTTAAGGTTTGAGTTAGGCCTAGGGTTAGTGTTCTTTTAACCAGAAAGCCCTGAGTTCCAAGAACACAGCAGCTGCGAAGGACTACCCAAGAAGAGCGCAGAAGTGCCTCAACATGCCTGCCTCCACAGCTTTTTCCTTGGGGACGTCCCGAAACGAAGGCTGATTTAGAAGCCTCCAGTTTGGGCTAAAGTTGTGGTTTTTTAAACCAGGAAGCCCTGTGCTCCAAGCACACTGCAGCTGTGAAAGGCATCCCAAGGGGAGCGCAAAAGTGCCACAACATGGCTGTCTCCACAGCTTTTCCCTTGGGATAATTCCTAAACCCAGGCTGATTTAAATGACCAGTGTTACGGTTAGGGTTAGGGTTACGCCTAGGTGTAGAGCTTTTTAAACCAGCAAGCTCTGAGCTCCAGGCACACGGCAGCTGCGAAAGGCATCCCAAGGGGAGCACAAAAGTGCCAGAAAATGGCTGCCTCCACACGTTTTCATTGGCACCATTGCTAAGCCTAGGCTGAATCACCTGCCTCCAGTCTCAGCTAGGGACATGGTTTTTTAAACCAGGAAGCCCTGAGCTCCAGGCACTTGGCAGCTGTGAAAGGCATCCCAAGGGGAGTACAAAAGTGCAACAACATGGCAGCTTTCACAGCTTTTTCCTTGGCACCATCCCTATACCTAGGCTGATTTATCTGCCTAGGGTTAGGGTTAGGGCTCAGCCAAGGGCAAGGATTTTTTTAACCAGGAAGCCCTGAGTTCCAGGCTTACTGCATCTGCCAAAGGCATCCCAAAGGGAGCGCAGAAGTGCCACAACATGGCTGCTTTCACAGCTTTTTCCTTAGGAAGAACCCTAATACCCGGCTGATTTACCTTCCTAGGGTTACTGTTAGGCTTAGGCCTAGGACTTTTAAAACCAGGAAGCCCTGTGCTCCAGGCACACTGCAGCTGTGAAAGGCATCCCAAGGGGAGCGCAAAAGTGACACAACTTGGCTGCCTCCACTGCTATTTCCATGAGACCATCCCAAATCATAGGCTGATTTTCCTTCCTAGGCTTAAGGTTTGAGTTAGGCCTAGGGTTACTGTTCTTTTAACCAGAAAGCCCTGAGTTCCAAGAACACAGCAGCTGCGAAGGACTGCCCAAGAAGAGCGCAGAAGTGCCTCAACATGCCTGCCTGCACAGCTTTTTCCTTGGGGACGTCCCGAAACGAAGGCTGATTTAGAAGCCTCCAGTTTGGGCTAAAGTTGTGGTTTTTTAAACCAGGAAGCCCTGTGCTCCAAGCACACTGCAGCTGTGAAAGGCACCCCAAGGGGAGCGCAAAAGTGCCACAACATGGCTGTCTCCACAGCTTTTCCCTTGGGATAATTCCTAAACCCAGGCTGATTTAAATGACCAGTGTTACGGTTAGGGTTAGGGTTACGCCTAGGTGTAGAGCTTTTTAAACCAGCAAGCTCTGAGCTCCAGGCACACGGCAGCTGCGAAAGGCATCCCAAGGGGAGCACAAAAGTGCCAGAAAATGGCTGCCTCCACACGTTTTCATTGGCACCATTGCTAAGCCTAGGCTGAATCACCTGCCTCCAGTCTCAGGTAGGGACATGGTTTTTTAAACCAGGAAGCCCTGAGCTCCAGGCACACGGCAGCTGTGAAAGGCATCCCAAGGGGAGTACAAAAGTGCAACAACATGGCAGCTTTCACAGCTTTTTCCTTGGCACCATCCCTATACCTAGGCTGATTTATCTGCCTAGGGTTAGGGTTAGGGCTCAGCCAAGGGCAAGGATTTTTTTAACCAGGAAGCCCTGAGTTCCAGGCTTACTGCATCTGCCAAAGGCATCCCAAAGGGAGCGCAGAAGTGCCACAACATGGCTGCTTTCACAGCTTTTTCCTTAGGAAGAACCCTAATACCCGGCTGATTTACCTTCCTAGGGTTACTGTTAGGCTTAGGCCTAGGACTTTTAAAACCAGGAAGCCCTGTGCTCCAGGCACACTGCAGCTGTTAAAGGCATCCCAAGGGGAGCGCAAAAGTGACACAACTTGGCTGCCTCCACTGCTATTTCCATGAGACCATCCCAAATCATAGGCTGATTTTCCTTCCTAGGCTTAAGGTTTGAGTTAGGCCTAGGGTTAGTGTTCTTTTAACCAGAAAGCCCTGAGTTCCAAGAACACAGCAGCTGCGAAGGACTACCCAAGAAGAGCGCAGAAGTGCCTCAACATGCCTGCCTCCACAGCTTTTTCCTTGGGGACGTCCCGAAACGAAGGCTGATTTAGAAGCCTCCAGTTTGGGCTAAAGTTGTGGTTTTTTAAACCAGGAAGCCCTGTGCTCCAAGCACACTGCAGCTGTGAAAGGCATCCCAAGGGGAGCGCAAAAGTGCCACAACATGGCTGTCTCCACAGCTTTTCCCTTGGGATAATTCCTAAACCCAGGCTGATTTAAATGACCAGTGTTACGGTTAGGGTTAGGGTTACGCCTAGGTGTAGAGCTTTTTAAACCAGCAAGCTCTGAGCTCCAGGCACACGGCAGCTGCGAAAGGCATCCCAAGGGGAGCACAAAAGTGCCAGAAAATGGCTGCCTCCACACGTTTTCATTGGCACCATTGCTAAGCCTAGGCTGAATCACCTGCCTCCAGTCTCAGCTAGGGACATGGTTTTTTAAACCAGGAAGCCCTGAGCTCCAGGCACACGGCAGCTGTGAAAGGCATCCCAAGGGGAGTACAAAAGTGCAACAACATGGCAGCTTTCACAGCTTTTTCCTTGGCACCATCCCTATACCTAGGCTGATTTATCTGCCTAGGGTTAGGGTTAGGGCTCAGCCAAGGGCAAGGATTTTTTTAACCAGGAAGCCCTGAGTTCCAGGCTTACTGCATCTGCCAAAGGCATCCCAAAGGGAGCGCAGAAGTGCCACAACATGGCTGCTTTCACAGCTTTTTCCTTAGGAAGAACCCTAATACCCGGCTGATTTACCTTCCTAGGGTTACTGTTAGGCTTAGGCCTAGGACTTTTAAAACCAGGAAGCCCTGTGCTCCAGGCACACTGCAGCTGTTAAAGGCATCCCAAGGGGAGCGCAAAAGTGACACAACTTGGCTGCCTCCACTGCTATTTCCATGAGACCATCCCGAATCATAGGCTGATTTTCCTTCCTAGGCTTAAGGTTTGAGTTAGGCCTAGGGTTAGTGTTCTTTTAACCAGAAAGCCCTGAGTTCCAAGAACACAGCAGCTGCGAAGGACTACACAAGAAGAGCGCAGAAGTGCCTCAACATGCCTGCCTGCACAGCTTTTTCCTTGGGGACGTCCCGAAACGAAGGCTGATTTAGAAGCCTCCAGTTTGGGCTAAAGTTGGGGTATTTTACACCAGGAAGCCCTGTGCTCCAAGCACACTGCAGCTGTGAAAGGCATCCCAAGGGGAGCGCAAAAGTGCCACAACATGGCTGTCTCCACAGCTTTTCCCTTGGGATAATTCCTAAACCCAGGCTGATTTAAATGACCAGTGTTACGGTTAGGGTTAGGGTTACGCCTAGGTGTAGAGCTTTTTAAACCAGCAAGCTCTGAGCTCCAGGCACACGGCAGCTGCGAAAGGCATCCCAAGGGGAGCACAAAAGGGCCAGAAAATGGCTGCCTCCACACGTTTTCATTGGCACCATTGCTAAGCCTAGGCTGAATCACCTGCCTCCAGTCTCAGCTAGGGACATGGTTTTTTAAACCAGGAAGCCCTGAGCTCCAGGCACACGGCAGCTGTGAAAGGCATCCCAAGGGGAGTACAAAAGTGCAACAACATGGCAGCTTTCACAGCTTTTTCCTTGGCACCATCCCTATACCTAGGCTGATTTATCTGCCTAGGGTTAGGGTTAGGGCTCAGCCAAGGGCAAGGATATTTTAACCAGGAAGCCCTGAGTTCCAGGCTTACTGCATCTGCCAAAGGCATCCCAAAGGGAGCGCAGAAGTGCCACAACATGGCTGCTTTCACAGCTTTTTCCTTAGGAAGAACCCTAATACCCGGCTGATTTACCTTCCTAGGGTTACTGTTAGGCTTAGGCCTAGGACTTTTAAAACCAGGAAGCCCTGTGCTCCAGGCACACTGCAGCTGTTAAAGGCATCCCAAGGGGAGCGCAAAAGTGACACAACTTGGCTGCCTCCACTGCTATTTCCATGAGACCATCCCGAATCATAGGCTGATTTTCCTTCCTAGGCTTAAGGTTTGAGTTAGGCCTAGGGTTAGTGTTCTTTTAACCAGAAAGCCCTGAGTTCCAAGAACACAGCAGCTGCGAAGGACTACCCAAGAAGAGCGCAGAAGTGCCTCAACATGCCTGCCTGCACAGCTTTTTCCTTGGGGACGTCCCGAAACGAAGGCTGATTTAGAAGCCTCCAGTTTGGGCTAAAGTTGTGGTTTTTTAAACCAGGAAGCCCTGTGCTCCAAGCACACTGCAGCTGTGAAAGGCATCCCAAGGGGAGCGCAAAAGTGCCACAACATGGCTGTCTCCACAGCTTTTCCCTTGGGATAATTCCTAAACCCAGGCTGATTTAAATGACCAGTGTTACGGTTAGGGTTAGGGTTACGCCTAGGTGTAGAGCTTTTTAAACCAGCAAGCTCTGAGCTCCAGGCACACGGCAGCTGCGAAAGGCATCCCAAGGGGAGCACAAAAGTGCCAGAAAATGGCTGCCTCCACACGTTTTCATTGGCACCATTGCTAAGCCTAGGCTGAATCACCTGCCTCCAGTCTCAGCTAGGGACATGGTTTTTTAAACCAGGAAGCCCTGAGCTCCAGGCACACGGCAGCTGTGAAAGGCATCCCAAGGGGAGTACAAAAGTGCAACAACATGGCAGCTTTCACAGCTTTTTCCTTGGCACCATCCCTATACCTAGGCTGATTTATCTGCCTAGGGTTAGGGTTAGGGCTCAGCCAAGGGCAAGGATTTTTTTAACCAGGAAGCCCTGAGTTCCAGGCTTACTGCATCTGCCAAAGGCATCCCAAAGGGAGCGCAGAAGTGCCACAACATGGCTGCTTTCACAGCTTTTTCCTTAGGAAGAACCCTAATACCCGGCTGATTTACCTTCCTAGGGTTACTGTTAGGCTTAGGCCTAGGACTTTTAAAACCAGGAAGCCCTGTGCTCCAGGCACACTGCAGCTGTTAAAGGCATCCCAAGGGGAGCGCAAAAGTGACACAACTTGGCTGCCTCCACTGCTATTTCCATGAGACCTTCCTGAATCATAGGCTGATTTTCCTTCCTAGGCTTAAGGTTTGAGTTAGGCCTAGGGTTAGTGTTCTTTTAACCAGAAAGCCCTGAGTTCCAAGAACACAGCAGCTGCGAAGGACTACCCAAGAAGAGCACAGAAGTGCCTCAACATGCCTGCCTCCACAGCTTTTTCCTTGGGGACGTCCCGCAACGAAGGCTGATTTAGAAGCCTCCAGTTTGGGCTAAAGTTGTGGTTTTTTAAACCAGGAAGCCCTGTGCTCCAAGCACACTGCAGCTGTGAAAGGCATCCCAAGGGGAGCGCAAAAGTGCCACAACATGGCTGTCTCCACAGCTTTTCCCTTGGGATAATTCCTAAACCCAGGCTGATTTAAATGACCAGTGTTACGGTTAGGGTTAGGGTTACGCCTAGGTGTAGAGCTTTTTAAACCAGCAGGCTCTGAGTTCCAGGCACACAGCAGCTGCGAAAGGCATCCCAAGGGGAGCACAAAAGTGCCAGAAAATGGCTGCCTCCACACGTTTTCATTGGCACCATTGCTAAGCCTAGGCTGAATCACCTGCCTCCAGTCTCAGCTAGGGACATTGTTTTTTAAACCAGGAAGCCCTGAGCTCCAGGCACACGGCAGCTGTGAAAGGCATCCCAAGGGGAGTACAAAAGTGCCACAACATGGCTGCTTTCACAGCTTTTCCCTTGGGATAATTCCTAAACCCAGGCTGATTTAAATGACCAGTGTTACGGTTAGGGTTAGGGTTATGCCTAGGTGTAGAGCTTTTTAAACCAGCAAGCTCTGAGCTCCAGGCACACAGCAGCTGCGAAAGGCATCCCAAGGGGAGCACAAAAGTGCCAGAAAATGGCTGCCTCCACACGTTTTCATTGGCACCATTGCTAAGCCTAGGCTGAATCACCTGCCTCCAGTCTCAGCTAGGGACATTGTTTTTTAAACCAGGAAGCCCTGAGCTCCAGGCACACGGCAGCTGTGAAAGGCATCCCAAGGGGAGTACAAAAGTGCAACAACATGGCAGCTTTCACAGCTTTTTCCTTGGCACCATCCCTATACCTAGGCTGATTTATCTGCCTAGGGTTAGGGTTAGGGCTCAGCCTAGGGCTGGGATTTTTTTAACCAGGAAGCCCTGAGTTCCAGGCTTACTGCATCTGCCAAAGGCATCCCAAAGGGAGCGCAGAAGGTCCACAACATGGCTGCTTTCACAGCTTTTTCCTTAGGAAGAACCCTAATACCCGGCTGATTTACCTTCCTAGGGTTACTGTTAGGCTTAGGCCTAGGACTTTTAAAACCAGGAAGCCCTGTGCTCCAGGCACACTGCAGCTGTTAAAGGCATCCCAAGGGGAGCGCAAAAGTGACACAACTTGGCTGCCTCCACTGCTATTTCCATGAGACCATCCTGAATCATAGGCTGATTTTCCTTCCTAGGCTTAAGGTTTGAGTTAGGCCTAGGGTTAGTGTTCTTTTAACCAGAAAGCCCTGAGTTCCAAGAACACAGCAGCTGCGAAGGACTACCCAAGAAGAGCACAGAAGTGCCTCAACATGCCTGCCTCCACAGCTTTTTCCTTGGGGACGTCCCGCAATGAAGGCTGATTTAGAAGCCTCTAGATTGGGCTAAAGTTGTGGTTTTTTAAACCAGGAAGCCCTGTGCTCCAAGCACACTGCAGCTGTGAAAGGCATCCCAAGGGGAGCGCAAAAGTGCCACAACATGGCTGTCTCCACAGCTTTTCCCTTGGGATAATTCCTAAACCCAGGCTGATTTAAATGACCAGTGTTACGGTTAGGGTTAGGGTTATGCCTAGGTGTAGAGCTTTTTAAACCAGCAAGCTCTGAGCTCCAGGCACACAGCAGCTGCGAAAGGCATCCCAAGGGGAGCACAAAAGTGCCAGAAAATGGCTGCCTCCACACGTTTTCATTGGCACCATTGCTAAGCCTAGGCTGAATCACCTGCCTCCAGTCTCAGCTAGGGACATTGTTTTTTAAACCAGGAAGCCCTGAGCTCCAGGCACACGGCAGCTGTGAAAGGCATCCCAAGGGGAGTACAAAAGTGCAACAACATGGCAGCTTTCACAGCTTTTTCCTTGGCACCATCCCTATACCTAGGCTGATTTATCTGCCTAGGGTTAGGGTTAGGGCTCAGCCTAGGGCTAGGATTTTTTTAACCAGGAAGCCCTGAGTTCCAGGCTTACTGCATCTGCCAAAGGCATCCCAAAGGGAGCGCAGAAGTGCCACAACATGGCTGCTTTCACAGCTTTTTCCTTAGGAAGAACCCTAATACCCGGCTGATTTACCTTCCTAGGGTTACTGTTAGGCTTAGGCCTAGGACTTTTAAAACCAGGAAGCCCTGTGCTCCAGGCACACTGCAGCTGTTAAAGGCATCCCAAGGGGAGCGCAAAAGTGACACAACTTGGCTGCCTCCACTGCTATTTCCATGAGACCATCCCGAATCATAGGCTGATTTTCCTTCCTAGGCTTAAGGTTTGAGTTAGGCCTAGGGTTAGTGTTCTTTTAACCAGAAAGCCCTGAGTTCCAAGAACACAGCAGCTGCCAAGGACTACCCAAGAAGAGCGCAGAAGTGCTTCAACATGCCTGCCTCCACAGCTTTTTCCTTGGGGACGTCCCGAAACGAAGGCTGATTTAGAAGCCTCCAGTTTGGGCTAAAGTTGTGGTTTTTTAAACCAGGAAGCCCTGTGCTCCAAGCACACTGCAGCTGTGAAAGGCATCCCAAGGGGAGCGCAAAAGTGCCACAACATGGCTGTCTCCACAGCTTTTCCCTTGGGATAATTCCTAAACCCAGGCTGATTTAAATGAGCAGTGTTACGGTTAGGGTTAGGGTTACGCCTAGGTGTAGAGCTTTTTAAACCAGCAAGCTCTGAGCTCCAGGCACACGGCAGCTGCGAAAGGCATCCCAAGGGGAGCACAAAAGTGCCAGAAAATGGCTGCCTCCACACGTTTTCATTGGCACCATTGCTAAGCCTAGGCTGAATCACCTGCCTCCCGTCTCAGCTAGGGACATTGTTTTTTAAACCAGGAAGCCCTGAGCTCCAGGCACACGGCAGCTGTGAAAGGCATCCCAAGGGGAGTACAAAAGTGCAACAACATGGCAGCTTTCACAGCTTTTTCCTTGGCACCATCCCTATACCTAGGCTGATTTATCTGCCTAGGGTTAGGGTTAGGGCTCAGCCAAGGGCAAGGATTTTTTTAACCAGGAAGCCCTGAGTTCCAGGCTTACTGCATCTGCCAAAGGCATCCCAAAGGGAGCGCAGAAGTGCCACAACATGGCTGCTTTCACAGCTTTTTCCTTAGGAAGAACCCTAATACCCGGCTGATTTACCTTCCTAGGGTTACTGTTAGGCTTAGGCCTAGGACTTTTAAAACCAGGAAGCCCTGTGCTCCAGGCACACTGCAGCTGTTAAAGGCATCCCAAGGGGAGCGCAAAAGTGACACAACTTGGCTGCCTCCACTGCTATTTCCATGAGACCATCCCGAATCATAGGCTGATTTTCCTTCCTAGGCTTAAGGTTTGAGTTAGGCCTAGGGTTAGTGTTCTTTTAACCAGAAAGCCCTGAGTTCCAAGAACACAGCAGCTGCGAAGGACTACACAAGAAGAGCGCAGAAGTGCCTCAACATGCCTGCCTCCACAGCTTTTTCCTTGGGGACGTCCCGAAACGAAGGCTGATTTAGAAGCCTCCAGTTTGGGCTAAAGTTGTGGTTTTTTAAACCAGGAAGCCCTGTGCTCCAAGCACACTGCAGCTGTGAAAGGCATCCCAAGGGGAGCGCAAAAGTGCCACAACATGGCTGTTTCCACAGCTTTTCCCTTGGGATAATTCCTAAACCCAGGCTGATTTAAATGACCAGTGTTACGGTTAGGGTTAGGGTTACGCCTAGGTGTAGAGCTTTTTAAACCAGCAAGCTCTGAGCTCCAGGCACACGGCAGCTGCGAAAGGCATCCCAAGGGGAGCACAAAAGTGCCAGAAAATGGCTGCCTCCACACGTTTTCATTGGCACCATTGCTAAGCCTAGGCTGAATCACCTGCCTCCAGTCTCAGCTAGGGACATGGTTTTTTAAACCAGGAAGCCCTGAGCTCCAGGCACACGGCAGCTGTGAAAGGCATCCCAAGGGGAGTACAAAAGTGCAACAACATGGCAGCTTTCACAGCTTTTTCCTTGGCACCATCCCTATACCTAGGCTGATTTATCTGCCTAGGGTTAGGGTTAGGGCTCAGCCAAGGGCAAGGATTTTTTTAACCAGGAAGCCCTGAGTTCCAGGCTTACTGCATCTGCCAAAGGCATCCCAAAGGGAGCGCAGAAGTGCCACAACATGGCTGCTTTCACAGCTTTTTCCTTAGGAAGAACCCTAATACCCGGCTGATTTACCTTCCTAGGGTTACTGTTAGGCTTAGGCCTAGGACTTTTAAAACCAGGAAGCCCTGTGCTCCAGGCACACTGCAGCTGTTAAAGGCATCCCAAGGGGAGCGCAAAAGTGACACAACTTGGCTGCCTCCACTGCTATTTCCATGAGACCATCCCGAATCATAGGCTGATTTTCCTTCCTAGGCTTAAGGATTGAGTTAGGCCTAGGGTTAGTGTTCTTTTAACCAGAAAGCCCTGAGTTCCAAGAACACAGCAGCTGCGAAGGACTACCCAAGAAGAGCGCAGAAGTGCCTCAACATGCCTGCCTGCACAGCTTTTTCCTTGGGGACGTCCCGAAACGAAGGCTGATTTAGAAGCCTCCAGTTTGGGCTAAAGTTGTGGTTTTTTAAACCAGGAAGCCCTGTGCTCCAAGCACACTGCAGCTGTGAAAGGCATCCCAAGGGGAGCGCAAAAGTGCCACAACATGGCTGTGTCCACAGCTTTTCCCTTGGGATAATTCCTAAACCCAGGCTGATTTAAATGACCAGTGTTACGGTTAGGGTTAGGGTTACGCCTAGGTGTAGAGCTTTTTAAACCAGCAAGCTCTGAGCTCCAGGCACACGGCAGCTGCGAAAGGCATCCCAAGGGGAGCACAAAAGTGCCAGAAAATGGCTGCCTCCACACGTTTTCATTGGCACCATTGCTAAGCCTAGGCTGAATCACCTGCCTCCAGTCTCAGCTAGGGACATGGTTTTTTAAACCAGGAAGCCCTGAGCTCCAGGCACACGGCAGCTGTGAAAGGCATCCCAAGGGGAGTACAAAAGTGCAACAACATGGCAGCTTTCACAGCTTTTTCCTTGGCACCATCCCTATACGTAGGCTGATTTATCTGCCTAGGGTTAGGGTTAGGGCTCAGCCAAGGGCAAGGATTTTTTTAACCAGGAAGCCCTGAGTTCCAGGCTTACTGCATCTGCCAAAGGCATCCCAAAGGGAGCGCAGAAGTGCCACAACATGGCTGCTTTCACAGCTTTTTCCTTAGGAAGAACCCTAATACCCGGCTGATTTACCTTCCTAGGGTTACTGTTAGGCTTAGGCCTAGGACTTTTAAAACCAGGAAGCCCTGTGCTCCAGGCACACTGCAGCTGTGAAAGGCATCCCAAGGGGAGCGCAAAAGTGACACAACTTGGCTGCCTCCACTGCTATTTCCATGAGACCATCCCAAATCATAGGCTGATTTTCCTTCCTAGGCTTAAGGTTTGAGTTAGGCCTAGGGTTAGTGTTCTTTTAACCAGAAAGCCCTGAGTTCCAAGAACACAGCAGCTGCGAAGGACTACACAAGAAGAGCGCAGAAGTGCCTCAACATGCCTGCCTCCACAGCTTTTTCCTTGGGGACGTCCCGAAATGAAGGCTGATTTAGAAGCCTCCAGTTTGGGCTAAAGTTGTGGTTTTTTAAACCAGGAAGCCCTGTGCTCCAAGCACACTGCAGCTGTGAAAGGCACCCCAAGGGGAGCGCAAAAGTGCCACAACATGGCTGTCTCCACAGCTTTTCCCTTGGGATAATTCCTAAACCCAGGCTGATTTAAATGACCAGTGTTACGGTTAGGGTTAGGGTTACGCCTAGGTGTAGAGCTTTTTAAACCAGCAAGCTCTGAGCTCCAGGCACACGGCAGCTGCGAAAGGCATCCCAAGGGGAGCACAAAAGTGCCAGAAAATGGCTGCCTCCACACGTTTTCATTGGCACCATTGCTAAGCGTAGGCTGAATCACCTGCCTCCAGTCTCAGCTAGGGACATGGTTTTTTAAACCAGGAAGCCCTGAGCTCCAGGCACACGGCAGCTGTGAAAGGCATCCCAAGGGGAGTACAAAAGTGCAACAACATGGCAGCTTTCACAGCTTTTTCCTTGGCACCATCCCTATACCTAGGCTGATTTATCTGCCTAGGGTTAGGGTTAGGGCTCAGCCAAGGGCAAGGATTTTTTTAACCAGGAAGCCCTGAGTTCCAGGCTTACTGCATCTGCCAAAGGCATCCCAAAGGGAGCGCAGAAGTGCCACAACATGGCTGCTTTCACAGCTTTTTCCTTAGGAAGAACCCTAATACCCGGCTGATTTACCTTCCTAGGGTTACTGTTAGGCTTAGGCCTAGGACTTTTAAAACCAGGAAGCCCTGTGCTCCAGGCACACTGCAGCTGTGAAAGGCATCCCAAGGGGAGCGCAAAAGTGACACAACTTGGCTGCCTCCACTGCTATTTCCATGAGACCATCCCAAATCATAGGCTGATTTTCCTTCCTAGGCTTAAGGTTTGAGTTAGGCCTAGGGTTAGTGTTCTTTTAACCAGAAAGCCCTGAGTTCCAAGAACACAGCAGCTGCGAAGGACTACCCAAGAAGAGTGCAGAAGTGCTTCAACATGCCTGCCTCCACAGCTTTTTCCTTGGGGACGTCCCGAAACGAAGGCTGATTTAGAAGCCTCCAGTTTGGGCTAAAGTTGTGGTTTTTTAAACCAGGAAGCCCTGTGCTCCAAGCACACTGCAGCTGTGAAAGGCATCCCAAGGGGAGCGCAAAAGTGCCACAACATGGCTGTCTCCACAGCTTTTCCCTTGGGATAATTCCTAAACCCAGGCTGATTTAAATGACCAGTGTTACGGTTAGGGTTAGGGTTACGCCTAGGTGTAGAGCTTTTTAAACCAGCAAGCTCTGAGCTCCAGGCACACGGCAGCTGCGAAAGGCATCCCAAGGGGAGCACAAAAGTGCCAGAAAATGGCTGCCTCCACACGTTTTCATTGGCACCATTGCTAAGCCTAGGCTGAATCACCTGCCTCCAGTCTCAGCTAGGGACATGGTTTTTTAAACCAGGAAGCCCTGAGCTCCAGGCACTTGGCAGCTGTGAAAGGCATCCCAAGGGGAGTACAAAAGTGCAACAACATGGCAGCTTTCACAGCTTTTTCCTTGGCACCATCCCTATACCTAGGCTGATTTATCTGCCTAGGATTAGGGTTAGGGCTCAGCCAAGGGCAAGGATTTTTTTAACCAGGAAGCCCTGAGTTCCAGGCTTACTGCATCTGCCAAAGGCATCCCAAAGGGAGCGCAGAAGTGCCACAACATGGCTGCTTTCACAGCTTTTTCCTTAGGAAGAACCCTAATACCCGGCTGATTTACCTTCCTAGGGTTACTGTTAGGCTTAGGCCTAGGACTTTTAAAACCAGGAAGCCCTGTGCTCCAGGCACACTGCAGCTGTTAAAGGCATCCCAAGGGGAGCGCAAAAGTGACACAACTTGGCTGCCTCCACTGCTATTTCCATGAGACCATCCTGAATCATAGGCTGATTTTCCTTCCTAGGCTTAAGGTTTGAGTTAGGCCTAGGGTTAGTGTTCTTTTAACCAGAAAGCCCTGAGTTCCAAGAACACAGCAGCTGCGAAGGACTACCCAAGAAGAGCACAGAAGTGCCTCAACATGCCTGCCTCCACAGCTTTTTCCTTGGGGACGTCCCGCAATGAAGGCTGATTTAGAAGCCTCTAGATTGGGCTAAAGTTGTGGTTTTTTAAACCAGGAAGCCCTGTGCTCCAAGCACACTGCAGCTGTGAAAGGCATCCCAAGGGGAGCGCAAAAGTGCCACAACATGGCTGTCTCCACAGCTTTTCCCTTGGGATAATTCCTAAACCCAGGCTGATTTAAATGACCAGTGTTACGGTTAGGGTTAGGGTTATGCCTAGGTGTAGAGCTTTTTAAACCAGCAAGCTCTGAGCTCCAGGCACACAGCAGCTACGAAAGGCATCCCAAGGGGAGCACAAAAGTGCCAGAAAATGGCTGCCTCCACACGTTTTCATTGGCACCATTGCTAAGAGTAGGCTGAATCACCTGCCTCCAGTCTCAGCTAGGGACATGGTTTTTTAAACCAGGAAGCCCTGAGCTCCAGGCACACGGCAGCTGTGAAAGGCATCCCAAGGGGAGTACAAAAGTGCAACAACATGGCAGCTTTCACAGCTTTTTCCTTGGCACCATCCCTATACCTAGGCTGATTTATCTGCCTAGGGTTAGGGTTAGGGCTCAGCCTAGGGCTAGGATTTTTTTAACCAGGAAGCCCTGAGTTCCAGGCTTACTGGATCTGCCAAAGGCATCCCAAAGGGAGCGCAGAAGGTCCACAACATGGCTGCTTTCACAGCTTTTTCCTTAGGAAGAACCCTAATACCCGGCTGATTTACCTTCCTAGGGTTACTGTTAGGCTTAGGCCTAGGACTTTTAAAACCAGGAAGCCCTGTGCTCCAGGCACACTGCAGCTGTTAAAGGCATCCCAAGGGGAGCGCAAAAGTGACACAACTTGGCTGCCTCCACTGCTATTTCCATGAGACCATCCCGAATCATAGGCTGATTTTCCTTCCTAGGCTTAAGGTTTGAGTTAGGCCTAGGGTTAGTGTTCTTTTAACCAGAAAGCCCTGAGTTCCAAGAACACAGCAGCTGCGAAGGACTGCCCAAGAAGAGCGCAGAAGTGCCTCAACATGCCTGCCTCCACAGCTTTTTCCTTGGGGACGTCCCGCAACGAAGGCTGATTTAGAAGCCTCTAGATTGGGCTAAAGTTGTGGTTTTTTAAACCAGGAAGCCCTGTGCTCCAAGCACACTGCAGCTGTGAAAGGCATCCCAAGGGGAGCGCAAAAGTGCCACAACATGGCTGTCTCCACAGCTTTTCCCTTGGGATAATTCCTAAACCCAGGCTGATTTAAATGACCAGTGTTACGGTTAGGGTTAGGGTTATGCCTAGGTGTAGAGCTTTTTAAACCAGCAAGCTCTGAGCTACAGGCACACAGCAGCTGCGAAAGGCATCCCAAGGGGAGCACAAAAGTGCCAGAAAATGGCTGCCTCCACACGTTTTCATTGGCACCATTGCTAAGCGTAGGCTGAATCACCTGCCTCCAGTCTCAGCTAGGGACATGGTTTTTTAAACCAGGAAGCCCTGAGCTCCAGGCACACGGCAGCTGTGAAAGGCATCCCAAGGGGAGTACAAAAGTGCAACAACATGGCAGCTTTCACAGCTTTTTCCTTGGCACCATCCCTATACCTAGGCTGATTTATCTGCCTAGGGTTAGGGTTAGGGCTCAGCCTAGGGCTAGGATTTTTTTAACCAGGAAGCCCTGAGTTCCAGGCTTACTGCATCTGCCAAAGGCATCCCAAAGGGAGCGCAGAAGGTCCACAACATGGCTGCTTTCACAGCTTTTTCCTTAGGAAGAACCCTAATACCCGGCTGATTTACCTTCCTAGGGTTACTGTTAGGCTTAGGCCTAGGACTTTTAAAACCAGGAAGCCCTGTGCTCCAGGCACACTGCAGCTGTTAAAGGCATCCCAAGGGGAGCGCAAAAGTGACACAACTTGGCTGCCTCCACTGCTATTTCCATGAGACCATCCCGAATCATAGGCTGATTTTCCTTCCTAGGCTTAAGGTTTGAGTTAGGCCTAGGGTTAGTGTTCTTTTAACCAGAAAGCCCTGAGTTCCAAGAACACAGCAGCTGCGAAGGACTGCCCAAGAAGAGCGCAGAAGTGCCTCAACATGCCTGCCTCCACAGCTTTTTCCTTGGGGACGTCCCGCAACGAAGGCTGATTTAGAAGCCTCTAGATTGGGCTAAAGTTGTGGTTTTTTAAACCAGGAAGCCCTGTGCTCCAAGCACACTGCAGCTGTGAAAGGCATCCCAAGGGGAGCGCAAAAGTGCCACAACATGGCTGTCTCCACAGCTTTTCCCTTGGGATAATTCCTAAACCCAGGCTGATTTAAATGACCAGTGTTACGGTTAGGGTTAGGGTTACGCCTAGGTGTAGAGCTTTTTAAACCAGCAAGCTCTGAGCTCCAGGCACACGGCAGCTGCGAAAGGCATCCCAAGGGGAGCACAAAAGTGCCAGAAAATGGCTGCCTCCACACGTTTTCATTGGCACCATTGCTAAGCCTAGGCTGAATCACCTGCCTCCCGTCACAGCTAGGGACATGGTTTTTTAAACCAGGAAGCCCTGAGCTCCAGGCACTTGGCAGCTGTGAAAGGCATCCCAAGGGGAGTACAAAAGTGCAACAACATGGCAGCTTTCACAGCTTTTTCCTTGGCACCATCCCTATACCTAGGCTGATTTATCTGCCTAGGGTTAGGGTTAGGGCTCAGCCAAGGGCAAGGATTTTTTTAACCAGGAAGCCCTGAGTTCCAGGCTTACTGCATCTGCCAAAGGCATCCCAAAGGGAGCGCAGAAGTGCCACAACATGGCTGCTTTCACTGCTTTTTCCTTAGGAAGAACCCTAATACCCGGCTGATTTACCTTCCTAGGGTTACTGTTAGGCTTAGGCCTAGGACTTTTAAAACCAGGAAGCCCTGTGCTCCAGGCACACTGCAGCTGTTAAAGGCATCCCAAGGGGAGCGCAAAAGTGACACAACTTGGCTGCCTCCACTGCTATTTCCATGAGACCATCCCGAATCATAGGCTGATTTTCCTTCCTAGGCTTAAGGTTTGAGTTAGGCCTAGGGTTAGTGTTCTTTTAACCAGAAAGCCCTGAGTTCCAAGAACACAGCAGCTGCGAAGGACTACACAAGAAGAGCGCAGAAGTGCCTCAACATGCCTGCCTCCACAGCTTTTTCCTTGGGGACGTCCCGAAACGAAGGCTGATTTAGAAGCCTCCAGTTTGGGCTAAAGTTGTGGTTTTTTAAACCAGGAAGCCCTGTGCTCCAAGCACACTGCAGCTGTGAAAGGCATCCCAAGGGGAGCGCAAAAGTGCCACAACATGGCTGTCTCCACAGCTTTTCCCTTGGGATAATTCCTAAACCCAGGCTGCTTTAAATGACCAGTGTTACGGTTAGGGTTAGGGTTACGCCTAGGTGTAGAGCTTTTTAAACCAGCAAGCTCTGAGCTCCAGGCACACGGCAGCTGCGAAAGGCATCCCAAGGGGAGCACAAAAGTGCCAGAAAATGGCTGCCTCCACACGTTTTCATTGGCACCATTGCTAAGCCTAGGCTGAATCACCTGCCTCCAGTCTCAGCTAGGGACATGGTTTTTTAAACCAGGAAGCCCTGAGCTCCAGGCACACGGCAGCTGTGAAAGGCATCCCAAGGGGAGTACAAAAGTGCAACAACATGGCAGCTTTCACAGCTTTTTCCTTGGCACCATCCCTATACCTAGGCTGATTTATCTGCCTAGGGTTAGGGTTAGGGCTCAGCCTAGGGCTAGGATTTTTTTAACCAGGAAGCCCTGAGTTCCAGGCTTACTGCATCTGCCAAAGGCATCCCAAAGGGAGCGCAGAAGGTCCACAACATGGCTGCTTTCACAGCTTTTTCCTTAGGAAGAACCCTAATACCCGGCTGATTTACCTTCCTAGGGTTACTGTTAGGCTTAGGCCTAGGACTTTTAAAACCAGGAAGCCCTGTGCTCCAGGCACACTGCAGCTGTTAAAGGCATCCCAAGGGGAGCGCAAAAGTGACACAACTTGGCTGCCTCCACTGCTATTTCCATGAGACCATCCCGAATCATAGGCTGATTTTCCTTCCTAGGCTTAAGGTTTGAGTTAGGCCTAGGGTTAGTGTTCTTTTAACCAGAAAGCCCTGAGTTCCAAGAACACAGCAGCTGCGAAGGACTGCCCAAGAAGAGCGCAGAAGTGCCTCAACATGCCTGCCTCCACAGCTTTTTCCTTGGGGACGTCCCGCAACGAAGGCTGATTTAGAAGCCTCTAGATTGGGCTAAAGTTGTGGTTTTTTAAACCAGGAAGCCCTGTGCTCCAAGCACACTGCAGCTGTGAAAGGCATCCCAAGGGGAGCGCAAAAGTGCCACAACATGGCTGTCTCCACAGCTTTTCCCTTGGGATAATTCCTAAACCCAGGCTGATTTAAATGACCAGTGTTACGGTTAGGGTTAGGGTTATGCCTAGGTGTAGAGCTTTTTAAACCAGCAAGCTCTGAGCTCCAGGCACACAGCAGCTGCGAAAGGCATCCCAAGGGGAGCACAAAAGTGCCAGAAAATGGCTGCCTCCACACGTTTTCATTGGCACCATTGCTAAGCCTAGGCTGAATCACCTGCCTCCAGTCTCAGCTAGGGACATGGTTTTTTAAACCAGGAAGCCCTGAGCTCCAGGCACACGGCAGCTGTGAAAGGCATCCCAAGGGGAGTACAAAAGTGCAACAACATGGCAGCTTTCACAGCTTTTTCCTTGGCACCATCCCTATACCTAGGCTGATTTATCTGCCTAGGGTTAGGGTTAGGGCTCAGCCAAGGGCAAGGATTTTTTTAAGCAGGAAGCCCTGAGTTCCAGGCTTACTGCATCTGCCAAAGGCATCCCAAAGGGAGCGCAGAAGTGCCACAACATGGCTGCTTTCACTGCTTTTTCCTTAGGAAGAACCCTAATACCCGGCTGATTTACCTTCCTAGGGTTACTGTTAGGCTTAGGCCTAGGACTTTTAAAACCAGGAAGCCCTGTGCTCCAGGCACACTGCAGCTGTTAAAGGCATCCCAAGGGGAGCGCAAAAGTGACACAACTTGGCTGCCTCCACTGCTATTTCCATGAGACCATCCCGAATCATAGGCTGATTTTCCTTCCTAGGCTTAAGGTTTGAGTTAGGCCTAGGGTTAGTGTTCTTTTAACCAGAAAGCCCTGAGTTCCAAGAACACAGCAGCTGCGAAGGACTACCCAAGAAGAGCGCAGAAGTGCTTCAACATGCCTGCCTCCACAGCTTTTTCCTTGGGGACGTCCCGAAACGAAGGCTGATTTAGAAGCCTCCAGTTTGGGCTAAAGTTGTGGTTTTTTAAACCAGGAAGCCCTGTGCTCCAAGCACACTGCAGCTGTGAAAGGCATCCCAAGGGGAGCGCAAAAGTGCCACAACATGGCTGTCTCCACAGCTTTTCCCTTGGGATAATTCCTAAACCCAGGCTGATTTAAATGACCAGTGTTACGGTTAGGGTTAGGGTTACGCCTAGGTGTAGAGCTTTTTAAACCAGCAAGCTCTGAGCTCCAGGCACACGGCAGCTGCGAAAGGCATCCCAAGGGGAGCACAAAAGTGCCAGAAAATGGCTGCCTCCACACGTTTTCATTGGCACCATTGCTAAGCCTAGGCTGAATCACCTGCCTCCCGTCTCAGCTAGGGACATTGTTTTTTAAACCAGGAAGCCCTGAGCTCCAGGCACTTGGCAGCTGTGAAAGGCATCCCAAGGGGAGTACAAAAGTGCAACAACATGGCAGCTTTCACAGCTTTTTCCTTGGCACCATCCCTATACCTAGGCTGATTTATCTGCCTAGGGTTAGGGTTAGGGCTCAGCCAAGGGCAAGGATTTTTTTAACCAGGAAGCCCTGAGTTCCAGGCTTACTGCATCTGCCAAAGGCATCCCAAAGGGAGCGCAGAAGTGCCACAACATGGCTGCTTTCACTGCTTTTTCCTTAGGAAGAACCCTAATACCCGGCTGATTTACCTTCCTAGGGTTACTGTTAGGCTTAGGCCTAGGACTTTTAAAACCAGGAAGCCCTGTGCTCCAGGCACACTGCAGCTGTTAAAGGCATCCCAAGGGGAGCGCAAAAGTGACACAACTTGGCTGCCTCCACTGCTATTTCCATGAGACCATCCCGAATCATAGGCTGATTTTCCTTCCTAGGCTTAAGGTTTGAGTTAGGCCTAGGGTTAGTGTTCTTTTAACCAGAAAGCCCTGAGTTCCAAGAACACAGCAGCTGCGAAGGACTACACAAGAAGAGCGCAGAAGTGCCTCAACATGCCTGCCTCCACAGCTTTTTCCTTGGGGACGTCCCGAAACGAAGGCTGATTTAGAAGCCTCCAGTTTGGGCTAAAGTTGTGGTTTTTTAAACCAGGAAGCCCTGTGCTCCAAGCACACTGCAGCTGTGAAAGGCATCCCAAGGGGAGCGCAAAAGTGCCACAACATGGCTGTCTCCACAGCTTTTCCCTTGGGATAATTCCTAAACCCAGGCTGATTTAAATGACCAGTGTTACGGTTAGGGTTAGGGTTACGCCTAGGTGTAGAGCTTTTTAAACCAGCAAGCTCTGAGCTCCAGGCACACGGCAGCTGCGAAAGGCATCCCAAGGGGAGCACAAAAGTGCCAGAAAATGGCTGCCTCCACACGTTTTCATTGGCACCATTGCTAAGCCTAGGCTGAATCACCTGCCTCCAGTCTCAGCTAGGGACATGGTTTTTTAAACCAGGAAGCCCTGAGCTCCAGGCACACGGCAGCTGTGAAAGGCATCCCAAGGGGAGTACAAAAGTGCAACAACATGGCAGCTTTCACAGCTTTTTCCTTGGCACCATCCCTATACCTAGGCTGATTTATCTGCCTAGGGTTAGGGTTAGGGCTCAGCCAAGGGCAAGGATTTTTTTAACCAGGAAGCCCTGAGTTCCAGGCTTACTGCATCTGCCAAAGGCATCCCAAAGGGAGCGCAGAAGGTCCACAACATGGCTGCTTTCACAGCTTTTTCCTTAGGAAGAACCCTAATACCCGGCTGATTTACCTTCCTAGGGTTACTGTTAGGCTTAGGCCTAGGACTTTTAAAACCAGGAAGCCCTGTGCTCCAGGCACACTGCAGCTGTTAAAGGCATCCCAAGGGGAGCGCAAAAGTGACACAACTTGGCTGCCTCCACTGCTATTTCCATGAGACCATCCCGAATCATAGGCTGATTTTCCTTCCTAGGCTTAAGGTTTGAGTTAGGCCTAGGGTTAGTGTTCTTTTAACCAGAAAGCCCTGAGTTCCAAGAACACAGCAGCTGCGAAGGACTACCCAAGAAGAGCGCAGAAGTGCCTCAACATGCCTGCCTCCACAGCTTTTTCCTTGGGGACGTCCCGAAACGAAGGCTGATTTAGAAGCCTCCAGTTTGGGCTAAAGTTGTGGTTTTTTAAACCAGGAAGCCCTGTGCTCCAAGCACACTGCAGCTGTGAAAGGCATCCCAAGGGGAGCGCAAAAGTGCCACAACATGGCTGTCTCCACAGCTTTTCCCTTGGGATAATTCCTAAACCCAGGCTGATTTAAATGACCAGTGTTACGGTTAGGGTTAGGGTTACGCCTAGGTGTAGAGCTTTTTAAACCAGCAAGCTCTGAGCTCCAGGCACACGGCAGCTGCGAAAGGCATCCCAAGGGGAGCACAAAAGTGCCAGAAAATGGCTGCCTCCACACGTTTTCATTGGCACCATTGCTAAGCCTAGGCTGAATCACCTGCCTCCAGTCTCAGCTAGGGACATGGTTTTTTAAACCAGGAAGCCCTGAGCTCCAGGCACACGGCAGCTGTGAAAGGCATCCCAAGGGGAGTACAAAAGTGCAACAACATGGCAGCTTTCACAGCTTTTTCCTTGGCACCATCCCTATACCTAGGCTGATTTATCTGACTAGGGTTAGGGTTAGGGCTCAGCCTAGGGCTAGGATTTTTTTAACCAGGAAGCCCTGAGTTCCAGGCTTACTGCATCTGCCAAAGGCATCCCAAAGGGAGCGCAGAAGGTCCACAACATGGCTGCTTTCACAGCTTTTTCCTTAGGAAGAACCCTAATACCCGGCTGATTTACCTTCCTAGGGTTACTGTTAGGCTTAGGCCTAGGACTTTTAAAACCAGGAAGCCCTGGGCTCCAGGCACACTGCAGCTGCGAAAGGCATCCCAAGGGGAGCGCAAAAGTGACACAACTTGGCTGCCTCCACTGCTATTTCCATGAGACCATCCCGAATCATAGGCTGATTTTCCTTCCTAGGCTTAAGGTTTGAGTTAGGCCTAGGGTTAGTGTTCTTTTAACCAGAAAGCCCTGAGTTCCAAGAACACAGCAGCTGCGAAGGACTACACAAGAAGAGCGCAGAAGTGCCTCAACATGCCTGCCTCCACAGCTTTTTCCTTGGGGACGTCCCGAAACGAAGGCTGATTTAGAAGCCTCCAGTTTGGGCTAAAGTTGTGGTTTTTTAAACCAGGAAGCCCTGTGCTCCAAGCACACTGCAGCTGTGAAAGGCATCCCAAGGGGAGCGCAAAAGTGCCACAACATGGCTGTCTCCACAGCTTTTCCCTTGGGATAATTCCTAAACCCAGGCTGATTTAAATGACCAGTGTTACGGTTAGGGTTAGGGTTACGCCTAGGTGTAGAGCTTTTTAAACCAGCAAGCTCTGAGCTCCAGGCACACGGCAGCTGCGAAAGGCATCCCAAGGGGAGCACAAAAGTGCCAGAAAATGGCTGCCTCCACACGTTTTCATTGGCACCATTGCTAAGCCTAGGCTGAATCACCTGCCTCCAGTCTCAGCTAGGGACATGGTTTTTTAAACCAGGAAGCCCTGAGCTCCAGGCACACGGCAGCTGTGAAAGGCATCCCAAGGGGAGTACAAAAGTGCAACAACATGGCAGCTTTCACAGCTTTTTCCTTGGCACCATCCCTATACCTAGGCTGATTTATCTGCCTAGGGTTAGGGTTAGGGCTCAGCCAAGGGCAAGGATTTTTTTAACCAGGAAGCCCTGAGTTCCAGGCTTACTGCATCTGCCAAAGGCATCCCAAAGGGAGCGCAGAAGTGCCACAACATGGCTGCTTTCACAGCTTTTTCCTTAGGAAGAACCCTAATACCCGGCTGATTTACCTTCCTAGGGTTACTGTTAGGCTTAGGCCTAGGACTTTTAAAACCAGGAAGCCCTGTGCTCCAGGCACACTGCAGCTGTTAAAGGCATCCCAAGGGGAGCGCAAAAGTGACACAACTTGGCTGCCTCCACTGCTATTTCCATGAGACCATCCCGAATCATAGGCTGATTTTCCTTCCTAGGCTTAAGGTTTGAGTTAGGCCTAGGGTTAGTGTTCTTTTAACCAGAAAGCCCTGAGTTCCAAGAACACAGCAGCTGCGAAGGACTACCCAAGAAGAGCGCAGAAGTGCCTCAACATGCCTGCCTCCACAGCTTTTTCCTTGGGGACGTCCCGAAACGAAGGCTGATTTAGAAGCCTCCAGTTTGGGCTAAAGTTGTGGTTTTTTAAACCAGGAAGCCCTGTGCTCCAAGCACACTGCAGCTGTGAAAGGCATCCCAAGGGGAGCGCAAAAGTGCCACAACATGGCTGTCTCCACAGCTTTTCCCTTGGGATAATTCCTAAACCCAGGCTGATTTAAATGAGCAGTGTTACGGTTAGGGTTAGGGTTACGCCTAGGTGTAGAGCTTTTTAAACCAGCAAGCTCTGAGCTCCAGGCACACGGCAGCTGCGAAAGGCATCCCAAGGGGAGCACAAAAGTGCCAGAAAATGGCTGCCTCCACACGTTTTCATTGGCACCATTGCTAAGCCTAGGCTGAATCACCTGCCTCCAGTCTCAGCTAGGGACATGGTTTTTTAAACCAGGAAGCCCTGAGCTCCAGGCACACGGCAGCTGTGAAAGGCATCCCAAGGGGAGTACAAAAGTGCAACAACATGGCAGCTTTCACAGCTTTTTCCTTGGCACCATCCCTATACCTAGGCTGATTTATCTGACTAGGGTTAGGGTTAGGGCTCAGCCTAGGGCTAGGATTTTTTTAACCAGGAAGCCCTGAGTTCCAGGCTTACTGCATCTGCCAAAGGCATCCCAAAGGGAGCGCAGAAGGTCCACAACATGGCTGCTTTCACAGCTTTTTCCTTAGGAAGAACCCTAATACCCGGCTGATTTACCTTCCTAGGGTTACTGTTAGGCTTAGGCCTAGGACTTTTAAAACCAGGAAGCCCTGGGCTCCAGGCACACTGCAGCTGCGAAAGGCATCCCAAGGGGAGCGCAAAAGTGACACAACTTGGCTGCCTCCACTGCTATTTCCATGAGACCATCCCGAATCATAGGCTGATTTTCCTTCCTAGGCTTAAGGTTTGAGTTAGGCCTAGGGTTAGTGTTCTTTTAACCAGAAAGCCCTGAGTTCCAAGAACACAGCAGCTGCGAAGGACTACACAAGAAGAGCGCAGAAGTGCCTCAACATGCCTGCCTCCACAGCTTTTTCCTTGGGGACGTCCCGAAACGAAGGCTGATTTAGAAGCCTCCAGTTTGGGCTAAAGTTGTGGTTTTTTACACCAGGAAGCCCTGTGCTCCAAGCTCACTGCAGCTGTGAAAGGCATCCCAAGGGGAGCGCAAAAGTGCCACAACATGGCTGTCTCCACAGCTTTTCCCTTGGGATAATTCCTAAACCCAGGCTGATTTAAATGACCAGTGTTATGGTTAGGGTTAGGGTTACGCCTAGGTGTAGAGCTTTTTAAACCAGCAAGCTCTGAGCTCCAGGCACACGGCAGCTGCGAAATGCATCCCAAGGGGAGCACAAAAGTGCCAGAAAATGGCTGCCTCCACACGTTTTCATTGGCACCATTGCTAAGCCTAGGCTGAATCACCTGCCTCCAGTCTCAGCTAGGGACATGGTTTTTTAAACCAGGAAGCCCTGAGCTCCAGGCACACGGCAGCTGTGAAAGGCATCCCAAGGGGAGTACAAAAGTGCAACAACATGGCAGCTTTCACAGCTTTTTCCTTGGCACCATCCCTATACCTAGGCTGATTTATCTGCCTAGGGTGAGGGTTAGGGCTCAGCCTAGGGCTAGGATTTTTTTAACCAGGAAGCCCTGAGTTCCAGGCTTACTGCATCTGCCAAAGGCATCCCAAAGGGAGCGCAGAAGTGCCACAACATGGCTGCTTTCACAGCTTTTTCCTTAGGAAGAACCCTAATACCCGGCTGATTTACCTTCCTAGGGTTACTGTTAGGCTTAGGCCTAGGACTTTTAAAACCAGGAAGCCCTGTGCTCCAGGCATACTGCAGCTGTTAAAGGCATCCCAAGGGGAGCGCAAAAGTGACACAACTTGGCTGCCTCCACTGCTATTTCCATGAGACCATCCCGAATCATAGGCTGATTTTCCTTCCTAGGCTTAAGGTTTGAGTTAGGCCTAGGGTTAGTGTTCTTTTAACCAGAAAGCCCTGAGTTCCAAGAACACAGCAGCTGCGAAGGACTACCCAAGAAGAGCGCAGAAGTGCCTCAACATGCCTGCCTCCACAGCTTTTTCCTTGGGGACGTCCCGAAACGAAGGCTGATTTCGAAGCCTCCAGTTTGGGCTAAAGTTGTGGTTTTTTAAACCAGGAAGCCCTGTGCTCCAAGCACACTGCAGCTGTGAAAGGCATCCCAAGGGGAGCGCAAAAGTGCCACAACATGGCTGTCTCCACAGCTTTTCCCTTGGGATAATTCCTAAACCCAGGCTGATTTAAATGACCAGTGTTACGGTTAGGGTTAGGGTTACGCCTAGGTGTAGAGCTTTTTAAACCAGCAAGCTCTGAGCTCCAGGCACACGGCAGCTGCGAAAGGCATCCCAAGGGGAGCACAAAAGTGCCAGAAAATGGCTGCCTCCACACGTTTTCATTGGCACCATTGCTAAGCCTAGGCTGAATCACCTGCCTCCCGTCTCAGCTAGGGACATTGTTTTTTAAACCAGGAAGCCCTGAGCTCCAGGCACACGGCAGCTGTGAAAGGCATCCCAAGGGGAGTACAAAAGTGCAACAACATGGCAGCTTTCACAGCTTTTTCCTTGGCACCATCCCTATACCTAGGCTGATTTATCTGCCTAGGGTTAGGGTTAGGGCTCAGCCAAGGGCAAGGATTTTTTTAACCAGGAAGCCCTGAGTTCCAGGCTTACTGCATCTGCCAAAGGCATCCCAAAGGGAGCGCAGAAGTGCCACAACATGGCTGCTTTCACAGCTTTTTCCTTAGGAAGAACCCTAATACCCGGCTGATTTACCTTCCTAGGGTTACTGTTAGGCTTAGGCCTAGGACTTTTAAAACCAGGAAGCCCTGTGCTCCAGGCACACTGCAGCTGTTAAAGGCATCCCAAGGGGAGCGCAAAAGTGACACAACTTGGCTGCCTCCACTGCTATTTCCATGAGACCATCCCGAATCATAGGCTGATTTTCCTTCCTAGGCTTAAGGTTTGAGTTAGGCCTAGGGTTAGTGTTCTTTTAACCAGAAAGCCCTGAGTTCCAAGAACACAGCAGCTGCGAAGGACTACCCAAGAAGAGTGCAGAAGTGCTTCAACATGCCTGCCTCCACAGCTTTTTCCTTGGGGACGTCCCGAAACGAAGGCTGATTTAGAAGCCTCCAGTTTGGGCTAAAGTTGTGGTTTTTTAAAGCAGGAAGCCCTGTGCTCCAAGCACACTGCAGCTGTGAAAGGCATCCCAAGGGGAGCGCAAAAGTGCCACAACATGGCTGTCTCCACAGCTTTTCCCTTGGGATAATTCCTAAACCCAGGCTGATTTAAATGAGCAGTGTTACGGTTAGGGTTAGGGTTACGCCTAGGTGTAGAGCTTTTTAAACCAGCAAGCTCTGAGCTCCAGGCACACGGCAGCTGCGAAAGGCATCCCAAGGGGAGCACAAAAGTGCCAGAAAATGGCTGCCTCCACACGTTTTCATTGGCACCATTGCTAAGCCTAGGCTGAATCACCTGCCTCCAGTCTCAGCTAGGGACATGGTTTTTTAAACCAGGAAGCCCTGAGCTCCAGGCACACGGCAGCTGTGAAAGGCATCCCAAGGGGAGTACAAAAGTGCAACAACATGGCAGCTTTCACAGCTTTTTCCTTGGCACCATCCCTATACCTAGGCTGATTTATCTGCCTAGGGTTAGGGTTAGGGCTCAGCCTAGGGCTAGGATTTTTTTAACCAGGAAGCCCTGAGTTCCAGGCTTACTGCATCTGCCAAAGGCATCCCAAAGGGAGCGCAGAAGGTCCACAACATGGCTGCTTTCACAGCTTTTTCCTTAGGAAGAACCCTAATACCCGGCTGATTTACCTTCCTAGGGTTACTGTTAGGCTTAGGCCTAGGACTTTTAAAACCAGGAAGCCCTGTGCTCCAGGCACACTGCAGCTGTTAAAGGCATCCCAAGGGGAGCGCAAAAGTGACACAACTTGGCTGCCTCCACTGCTATTTCCATGAGACCATCCCGAATCATAGGCTGATTTTCCTTCCTAGGCTTAAGGTTTGAGTTAGGCCTAGGGTTAGTGTTCTTTTAACCAGAAAGCCCTGAGTTCCAAGAACACAGCAGCTGCGAAGGACTACCCAAGAAGAGCGCAGAAGTGCTTCAACATGCCTGCCTCCACAGCTTTTTCCTTGGGGACGTCCCGAAACGAAGGCTGATTTAGAAGCCTCCAGTTTGGGCTAAAGTTGTGGTTTTTTAAACCAGGAAGCCCTGTGCTCCAAGCACACTGCAGCTGTGAAAGGCATCCCAAGGGGAGCGCAAAAGTGCCACAACATGGCTGTCTCCACAGCTTTTCCCTTGGGATAATTCCTAAACCCAGGCTGATTTAAATGACCAGTGTTACGGTTAGGGTTAGGGTTACGCCTAGGTGTAGAGCTTTTTAAACCAGCAAGCTCTGAGCTCCAGGCACACGGCAGCTGCGAAAGGCATCCCAAGGGGAGCACAAAAGTGCCAGAAAATGGCTGCCTCCACACGTTTTCATTGGCACCATTGCTAAGCCTAGGCTGAATCACCTGCCTCCCGTCTCAGCTAGGGACATTGTTTTTTAAACCAGGAAGCCCTGAGCTCCAGGCACACGGCAGCTGTGAAAGGCATCCCAAGGGGAGTACAAAAGTGCAACAACATGGCAGCTTTCACAGCTTTTTCCTTGGCACCATCCCTATACCTAGGCTGATTTATCTGCCTAGGGTTAGGGTTAGGGCTCAGCCAAGGGCAAGGATTTTTTTAACCAGGAAGCCCTGAGTTCCAGGCTTACTGCATCTGCCAAAGGCATCCCAAAGGGAGCGCAGAAGTGCCACAACATGGCTGCTTTCACAGCTTTTTCCTTAGGAAGAACCCTAATACCCGGCTGATTTACCTTCCTAGGGTTACTGTTAGGCTTAGGCCTAGGACTTTTAAAACCAGGAAGCCCTGTGCTCCAGGCACACTGCAGCTGTTAAAGGCATCCCAAGGGGAGCGCAAAAGTGACACAACTTGGCTGCCTCCACTGCTATTTCCATGAGACCATCCCGAATCATAGGCTGATTTTCCTTCCTAGGCTTAAGGTTTGAGTTAGGCCTAGGGTTAGTGTTCTTTTAACCAGAAAGCCCTGAGTTCCAAGAACACAGCAGCTGCGAAGGACTACCCAAGAAGAGCGCAGAAGTGCCTCAACATGCCTGCCTCCACAGCTTTTTCCTTGGGGACGTCCCGAAACGAAGGCTGATTTAGAAGCCTCCAGTTTGGGCTAAAGTTGTGGTTTTTTAAACCAGGAAGCCCTGTGCTCCAAGCACACTGCAGCTGTGAAAGGCATCCCAAGGGGAGCGCAAAAGTGCCACAACATGGCTGTCTCCACAGCTTTTCCCTTGGGATAATTCCTAAACCCAGGCTGATTTAAATGACCAGTGTTACGGTTAGGGTTAGGGTTACGCCTAGGTGTAGAGCTTTTTAAACCAGCAAGCTCTGAGCTCCAGGCACACGGCAGCTGCGAAAGGCATCCCAAGGGGAGCACAAAAGTGCCAGAAAATGGCTGCCTCCACACGTTTTCATTGGCACCATTGCTAAGCCTAGGCTGAATCACCTGCCTCCAGTCTCAGCTAGGGACATGGTTTTTTAAACCAGGAAGCCC
The DNA here is from genome assembly GCF_027887145.1 of Ammospiza caudacuta. Classification (NCBI taxonomy): domain Eukaryota; kingdom Metazoa; phylum Chordata; class Aves; order Passeriformes; family Passerellidae; genus Ammospiza; species Ammospiza caudacuta. Next base: position 427,410 of record NW_026683128.1, on the reverse strand, counting down.
TGAGCTCCAGGCACACGGCAGCTGTGAAAGGCATCCCAAGGGGAGTACAAAAGTGCAACAACATGGCAGCTTTCACAGCTTTTTCCTTGGCACCATCCCTATACCTAGGCTGATTTATCTGCCTAGGGTTAGGGTTAGGGCTCAGCCAAGGGCAAGGATTTTTTTAACCAGGAAGCCCTGAGTTCCAGGCTTACTGCATCTGCCAAAGGCATCCCAAAGGGAGCGCAGAAGGTCCACAACATGGCTGCTTTCACAGCTTTTTCCTTAGGAAGAACCCTAATACCCGGCTGATTTACCTTCCTAGGGTTACTGTTAGGCTTAGGCCTAGGACTTTTAAAACCAGGAAGCCCTGTGCTCCAGGCACACTGCAGCTGTTAAAGGCATCCCAAGGGGAGCGCAAAAGTGACACAACTTGGCTGCCTCCACTGCTATTTCCATGAGACCATCCCGAATCATAGGCTGATTTTCCTTCCTAGGCTTAAGGTTTGAGTTAGGCCTAGGGTTAGTGTTCTTTTAACCAGAAAGCCCTGAGTTCCAAGAACACAGCAGCTGCGAAGGACTACCCAAGAAGAGCGCAGAAGTGCCTCAACATGCCTGCCTCCACAGCTTTTTCCTTGGGGACGTCCCGAAACGAAGGCTGATTTCGAAGCCTCCAGTTTGGGCTAAAGTTGTGGTTTTTTAAACCAGGAAGCCCTGTGCTCCAAGCACACTGCAGCTGTGAAAGGCATCCCAAGGGGAGCGCAAAAGTGCCACAACATGGCTGTCTCCACAGCTTTTCCCTTGGGATAATTCCTAAACCCAGGCTGATTTAAATGACCAGTGTTACGGTTAGGGTTAGGGTTACGCCTAGGTGTAGAGCTTTTTAAACCAGCAAGCTCTGAGCTCCAGGCACACGGCAGCTGCGAAAGGCATCCCAAGGGGAGCACAAAAGTGCCAGAAAATGGCTGCCTCCACACGTTTTCATTGGCACCATTGCTAAGCCTAGGCTGAATCACCTGCCTCCCGTCTCAGCTAGGGACATTGTTTTTTAAACCAGGAAGCCCTGAGCTCCAGGCACACGGCAGCTGTGAAAGGCATCCCAAGGGGAGTACAAAAGTGCAACAACATGGCAGCTTTCACAGCTTTTTCCTTGGCACCATCCCTATACCTAGGCTGATTTATCTGCCTAGGGTTAGGGTTAGGGCTCAGCCAAGGGCAAGGATTTTTTTAACCAGGAAGCCCTGAGTTCCAGGCTTACTGCATCTGCCAAAGGCATCCCAAAGGGAGCGCAGAAGTGCCACAACATGGCTGCTTTCACAGCTTTTTCCTTAGGAAGAACCCTAATACCCGGCTGATTTACCTTCCTAGGGTTACTGTTAGGCTTAGGCCTAGGACTTTTAAAACCAGGAAGCCCTGTGCTCCAGGCACACTGCAGCTGTTAAAGGCATCCCAAGGGGAGCGCAAAAGTGACACAACTTGGCTGCCTCCACTGCTATTTCCATGAGACCATCCCGAATCATAGGCTGATTTTCCTTCCTAGGCTTAAGGTTTGAGTTAGGCCTAGGGTTAGTGTTCTTTTAACCAGAAAGCCCTGAGTTCCAAGAACACAGCAGCTGCGAAGGACTACCCAAGAAGAGCGCAGAAGTGCCTCAACATGCCTGCCTCCACAGCTTTTTCCTTGGGGATGTCCCGAAACGAAGGCTGATTTAGAAGCCTCCAGTTTGGGCTAAAGTTGTGGTTTTTTAAACCAGGAAGCCCTGTGCTCCAAGCACACTGCAGCTGTGAAAGGCATCCCAAGGGGAGCGCAAAAGTGCCACAACATGGCTGTCTCCACAGCTTTTCCCTTGGGATAATTCCTAAACCCAGGCTGATTTAAATGACCAGTGTTACGGTTAGGGTTAGGGTTACGCCTAGGTGTAGAGCTTTTTAAACCAGCAAGCTCTGAGCTCCAGGCACACGGCAGCTGCGAAAGGCATCCCAAGGGGAGCACAAAAGTGCCAGAAAATGGCTGCCTCCACACGTTTTCATTGGCACCATTGCTAAGCCTAGGCTGAATCACCTGCCTCCAGTCTCAGCTAGGGACATGGTTTTTTAAACCAGGAAGCCCTGAGCTCCAGGCACACGGCAGCTGTGAAAGGCATCCCAAGGGGAGTACAAAAGTGCAACAACATGGCAGCTTTCACAGCTTTTTCCTTGGCACCATCCCTATACCTAGGCTGATTTATCTGCCTAGGGTTAGGGTTAGGGCTCAGCCAAGGGCAAGGATTTTTTTAACCAGGAAGCCCTGAGTTCCAGGCTTACTGCATCTGCCAAAGGCATCCCAAAGGGAGCGCAGAAGGTCCACAACATGGCTGCTTTCACAGCTTTTTCCTTAGGAAGAACCCTAATACCCAGCTGATTTACCTTCCTAGGGTTACTGTTAGGCTTAGGCCTAGGACTTTTAAAACCAGGAAGCCCTGTGCTCCAGGCACACTGCAGCTGTTAAAGGCATCCCAAGGGGAGCGCAAAAGTGACACAACTTGGCTGCCTCCACTGCTATTTCCATGAGACCATCCCGAATCATAGGCTGATTTTCCTTCCTAGGCTTAAGGTTTGAGTTAGGCCTAGGGTTAGTGTTCTTTTAACCAGAAAGCCCTGAGTTCCAAGAACACAGCAGCTGCGAAGGACTACCCAAGAAGAGCGCAGAAGTGCCTCAACATGCCTGCCTCCACAGCTTTTTCCTTGGGGACGTCCCGAAACGAAGGCTGATTTCGAAGCCTCCAGTTTGGGCTAAAGTTGTGGTTTTTTAAACCAGGAAGCCCTGTGCTCCAAGCACACTGCAGCTGTGAAAGGCATCCCAAGGGGAGCGCAAAAGTGCCACAACATGGCTGTCTCCACAGCTTTTCCCTTGGGATAATTCCTAAACCCAGGCTGATTTAAATGACCAGTGTTACGGTTAGGGTTAGGGTTACGCCTAGGTGTAGAGCTTTTTAAACCAGCAAGCTCTGAGCTCCAGGCACACGGCAGCTGCGAAAGGCATCCCAAGGGGAGCACAAAAGTGCCAGAAAATGGCTGCCTCCACACGTTTTCATTGGCACTATTGCTAAGCCTAGGCTGAATCACCTGCCTCCAGTCTCAGCTAGGGACATGGTTTTTTAAACCAGGAAGCCCTGAGCTCCAGGCACACGGCAGCTGTGAAAGGCATCCCAAGGGGAGTACAAAAGTGCAACAACATGGCAGCTTTCACAGCTTTTTCCTTGGCACCATCCCTATACCTAGGCTGATTTATCTGCCTAGGGTTAGGGTTAGGGCTCAGCCTAGGGCTAGGATTTTTTTAACCAGGAAGCCCTGAGTTCCAGGCTTACTGCATCTGCCAAAGGCATCCCAAAGGGAGCGCAGAAGGTCCACAACATGGCTGCTTTCACAGCTTTTTCCTTAGGAAGAACCCTAATACCCGGCTGATTTACCTTCCTAGGGTTACTGTTAGGCTTAGGCCTAGGACTTTTAAAACCAGGAAGCCCTGTGCTCCAGGCACACTGCAGCTGTTAAAGGCATCCCAAGGGGAGCGCAAAAGTGACACAACTTGGCTGCCTCCACTGCTATTTCCATGAGACCATCCCGAATCATAGGCTGATTTTCCTTCCTAGGCTTAAGGTTTGAGTTAGGCCTAGGGTTAGTGTTCTTTTAACCAGAAAGCCCTGAGTTCCAAGAACACAGCAGCTGCGAAGGACTACACAAGAAGAGCGCAGAAGTGCCTCAACATGCCTGCCTCCACAGCTTTTTCCTTGGGGACGTCCCGAAACGAAGGCTGATTTAGCAGCCTCCAGTTTGGGCTAAAGTTGTGGTTTTTTAAACCAGGAAGCCCTGTGCTCCAAGCTCACTGCAGCTGTGAAAGGCATCCCAAGGGGAGCGCAAAAGTGCCACAACATGGCTGTCTCCACAGCTTTTCCCTTGGGATAATTCCTAAACCCAGGCTGATTTAAATGGCCAGTGTTATGGTTAGGGTTAGGGTTACGCCTAGGTGTAGAGCTTTTTAAACCAGCAAGCTCTGAGCTCCAGGCACACGGCAGCTGCGAAAGGCATCCCAAGGGGAGCACAAAAGTGCCAGAAAATGGCTGCCTCCACACGTTTTCATTGGCACCATTGCTAAGCCTAGGCTGAATCACCTGCCTCCAGTCTCAGCTAGGGACATGGTTTTTTAAACCAGGAAGCCCTGAGCTCCAGGCACACGGCAGCTGTGAAAGGCATCCCAAGGGGAGTACAAAAGTGCAACAACATGGCAGCTTTCACAGCTTTTTCCTTGGCACCATCCCTATACCTAGGCTGATTTATCTGCCTAGGGTTAGGGTTAGGGCTCAGCCTAGGGCAAGGATTTTTTTAACCAGGAAGCCCTGAGTTCCAGGCTTACTGCATCTGCCAAAGGCATCCCAAAGGGAGCGCAGAAGTGCCACAACATGGCTGCTTTCACTGCTTTTTCCTTAGGAAGAACCCTAATACCCGGCTGATTTACCTTCCTAGGGTTACTGTTAGGCTTAGGCCTAGGACTTTTAAAACCAGGAAGCCCTGTGCTCCAAGCATACTGCAGCTGTTAAAGGCATCCCAAGGGGAGCGCAAAAGTGACACAACTTGGCTGCCTCCACTGCTATTTCCATGAGACCATCCCGAATCATAGGCTGATTTTCCTTCCTAGGCTTAAGGTTTGAGTTAGGCCTAGGGTTAGTGTTCTTTTAACCAGAAAGCCCTGAGTTCCAAGAACACAGCAGCTGCGAAGGACTACCCAAGAAGAGCGCAGAAGTGCCTCAACATGCCTGCCTCCACAGCTTTTTCCTTGGGGACGTCCCGAAACGAAGGCTGATTTAGAAGCCTCCAGTTTGGGCTAAAGTTGTGGTTTTTTAAACCAGGAAGCCCTGTGCTCCAAGCACACTGCAGCTGTGAAAGGCATCCCAAGGGGAGCGCAAAAGTGCCACAACATGGCTGTCTCCACAGCTTTTCCCTTGGGATAATTCCTAAACCCAGGCTGATTTAAATGACCAGTGTTACGGTTAGGGTTAGGGTTACGCCTAGGTGTAGAGCTTTTTAAACCAGCAAGCTCTGAGCTCCAGGCACACGGCAGCTGCGAAAGGCATCCCAAGGGGAGCACAAAAGTGCCAGAAAATGGCTGCCTCCACACGTTTTCATTGGCACCATTGCTAAGCCTAGGCTGAATCACCTGCCTCCAGTCTCAGCTAGGGACATTGTTTTTTAAACCAGGAAGCCCTGAGCTCCAGGCACACGGCAGCTGTGAAAGGCATCCCAAGGGGAGTACAAAAGTGCAACAACATGGCAGCTTTCACAGCTTTTTCCTTGGCACCATCCCTATACCTAGGCTGATTTATCTGCCTAGGGTTAGGGTTAGGGCTCAGCCAAGGGCAAGGATTTTTTTAACCCGGAAGCCCTGAGTTCCAGGCTTACTGCATCTGCCAAAGGCATCCCAAAGGGAGCGCAGAAGGTCCACAACATGGCTGCTTTCACAGCTTTTTCCTTAGGAAGAACCCTAATACCCGGCTGATTTACTTTCCTAGGGTTACTGTTAGGCTTAGGCCTAGGACTTTTAAAACCAGGAAGCCCTGTGCTCCAGGCACACTGCAGCTGTTAAAGGCATCCCAAGGGGAGCGCAAAAGTGACACAACTTGGCTGCCTCCACTGCTATTTCCATGAGACCATCCCGAATCATAGGCTGATTTTCCTTCCTAGGCTTAAGGTTTGAGTTAGGCCTAGGGTTAGTGTTCTTTTAACCAGAAAGCCCTGAGTTCCAAGAACACAGCAGCTGCGAAGGACTACCCAAGAAGAGCGCAGAAGTGCCTCAACATGCCTGCCTCCACAGCTTTTTCCTTGGGGACGTCCCGAAACGAAGGCTGATTTCGAAGCCTCCAGTTTGGGCTAAAGTTGTGGTTTTTTAAACCAGGAAGCCCTGTGCTCCAAGCACACTGCAGCTGTGAAAGGCATCCCAAGGGGAGCGCAAAAGTGCCACAACATGGCTGTCTCCACAGCTTTTCCCTTGGGATAATTCCTAAACCCAGGCTGATTTAAATGACCAGTGTTACGGTTAGGGTTAGGGTTACGCCTAGGTGTAGAGCTTTTTAAACCAGCAAGCTCTGAGCTCCAGGCACACGGCAGCTGCGAAAGGCATCCCAAGGGGAGCACAAAAGTGCCAGAAAATGGCTGCCTCCACACGTTTTCATTGGCACCATTGCTAAGCCTAGGCTGAATCACCTGCCTCCAGTCTCAGCTAGGGACATGGTTTTTTAAACCAGGAAGCCCTGAGCTCCAGGCACACGGCAGCTGTGAAAGGCATCCCAAGGGGAGTACAAAAGTGCAACAACATGGCAGCTTTCACAGCTTTTTCCTTGGCACCATCCCTATACCTAGGCTGATTTATCTGCCTAGGGTTAGGGTTAGGGCTCAGCCTAGGGCTACGATTTTTTTAACCAGGAAGCCCTGAGTTCCAGGCTTACTGCATCTGCCAAAGGCATCCCAAAGGGAGCGCAGAAGTGCCACAACATGGCTGCTTTCACAGCTTTTTCCTTAGGAAGAACCCTAATACCCGGCTGATTTACCTTCCTAGGGTTACTGTTAGGCTTAGGCCTAGGACTTTTAAAACCAGGAAGCCCTGTGCTCCAGGCACACTGCAGCTGTTAAAGGCATCCCAAGGGGAGCGCAAAAGTGACACAACTTGGCTGCCTCCACTGCTATTTCCATGAGACCATCCCGAATCATAGGCTGATTTTCCTTCCTAGGCTTAAGGTTTGAGTTAGGCCTAGGGTTAGTGTTCTTTTAACCAGAAAGCCCTGAGTTCCAAGAACACAGCAGCTGCGAAGGACTACCCAAGAAGAGCGCAGAAGTGCCTCAACATGCCTGCCTCCACAGCTTTTTCCTTGGGGACGTCCCGAAACGAAGGCTGATTTAGAAGCCTCCAGTTTGGGCTAAAGTTGTGGTTTTTTAAACCAGGAAGCCCTGTGCTCCAAGCACACTGCAGCTGTGAAAGGCATCCCAAGGGGAGCGCAAAAGTGCCACAACATGGCTGTCTCCACAGCTTTTCCCTTGGGATAATTCCTAAACCCAGGCTGATTTAAATGACCAGTGTTACGGTTAGGGTTAGGGTTACGCCTAGGTGTAGAGCTTTTTAAACCAGCAAGCTCTGAGCTCCAGGCACACGGCAGCTGCGAAAGGCATCCCAAGGGGAGCACAAAAGTGCCAGAAAATGGCTGCCTCCACACGTTTTCATTGGCACCATTGCTAAGCCTAGGCTGAATCACCTGCCTCCAGTCTCAGCTAGGGACATGGTTTTTTAAACCAGGAAGCCCTGAGCTCCAGGCACACGGCAGCTGTGAAAGGCATCCCAAGGGGAGTACAAAAGTGCAACAACATGGCAGCTTTCACAGCTTTTTCCTTGGCACCATCCCTATACCTAGGCTGATTTATCTGCCTAGGGTTAGGGTTAGGGCTCAGCCTAGGGCTAGGATTTTTTTAACCAGGAAGCCCTGAGTTCCAGGCTTACTGCATCTGCCAAAGGCATCCCAAAGGGAGCGCAGAAGTGCCACAACATGGCTGCTTTCACAGCTTTTTCCTTAGGAAGAGCCCTAATACCCGGCTGATTTACCTTCCTAGGGTTACTGTTAGGCTTAGGCCTAGGACTTTTAAAACCAGGAAGCCCTGTGCTCCAGGCATACTGCAGCTGTTAAAGGCATCCCAAGGGGAGCGCAAAAGTGACACAACTTGGCTGCCTCCACTGCTATTTCCATGAGACCATCCCGAATCATAGGCTGATTTTCCTTCCTAGGCTTAAGGTTTGAGTTAGGCCTAGGGTTAGTGTTCTTTTAACCAGAAAGCCCTGAGTTCCAAGAACACAGCAGCTGCGAAGGACTACCCAAGAAGAGCGCAGAAGTGCCTCAACATGCCTGCCTCCACAGCTTTTTCCTTGGGGACGTCCCGAAACGAAGGCTGATTTAGAAGCCTCCAGTTTGGGCTAAAGTTGTGGTTTTTTACACCAGGAAGCCCTGTGCTCCAAGCACACTGCAGCTGTGAAAGGCATCCCAAGGGGAGCGCAAAAGTGCCACAACATGGCCGTCTCCACAGCTTTTCCCTTGGGATAATTCCTAAACCCAGGCTGATTTAAATGACCAGTGTTACGGTTAGGGTTAGGGTTACGCCTAGGTGTAGAGCTTTTTAAACCAGCAAGCTCTGAGCTCCAGGCACACGGCAGCTGCGAAAGGCATCCCAAGGGGAGCACAAAAGTGCCAGAAAATGGCTGCCTCCACACGTTTTCATTGGCACCATTGCTAAGCCTAGGCTGAATCACCTGCCTCCAGTCTCAGCTAGGGAAATGGTTTTTTAAACCAGGAAGCCCTGAGCTCCAGGCACACGGCAGCTGTGAAAGGCATCCCAAGGGGAGTACAAAAGTGCAACAACATGGCAGCTTTCACAGCTTTTTCCTTGGCACCATCCCTATACCTAGGCTGATTTATCTGCCTAGGGTTAGGGTTAGGGCTCAGCCTAGGGCTAGGATTTTTTTAACCAGGAAGCCCTGAGTTCCAGGCTTACTGCATCTGCCAAAGGCATCCCAAAGGGAGCGCAGAAGTGCCACAACATGGCTGCTTTCACAGCTTTTTCCTTAGGAAGAACCCTAATACCCGGCTGATTTACCTTCCTAGGGTTACTGTTAGGCTTAGGCCTAGGACTTTTAAAACCAGGAAGCCCTGTGCTCCAGGCACACTGCAGCTGTGAAAGGCATCCCAAGGGGAGCGCAAAAGTGACACAACTTGGCTGCCTCCACTGCTATTTCCATGAGACCATCCCGAATCATAGGCTGATTTTCCTTCCTAGGCTTAAGGTTTGAGTTAGGCCTAGGGTTAGTGTTCTTTTAACCAGAAATCCCTGAGTTCCAAGAACACAGCAGCTGCGAAGGACTACCCAAGAAGAGCGCAGAAGTGCCTCAACATGCCTGCCTCCACAGCTTTTTCCTTGGGGACGTCCCGAAACGAAGGCTGATTTCGAAGCCTCCAGTTTGGGCTAAAGTTGTGGTTTTTTAAACCAGGAAGCCCTGTGCTCCAAGCACACTGCAGCTGTGAAAGGCATCCCAAGGGGAGCGCAAAAGTGCCACAACATGGCTGTCTCCACAGCTTTTCCCTTGGGATAATTCCTAAACCCAGGCTGATTTAAATGACCAGTGTTACGGTTAGGTTTAGGGTTACGCCTAGGTGTAGAGCTTTTTAAACCAGCAAGCTCTGAGCTCCAGGCACACGGCAGCTGCGAAAGGCATCCCAAGGGGAGCACAAAAGTGCCAGAAAATGGCTGCCTCCACACGTTTTCATTGGCACCATTGCTAAGCCTAGGCTGAATCACCTGCCTCCAGTCTCAGCTAGGGACATGGTTTTTTAAACCAGGAAGCCCTGAGCTCCAGGCACACGGCAGCTGTGAAAGGCATCCCAAGGGGAGTACAAAAGTGCAACAACATGGCAGCTTTCACAGCTTTTTCCTTGGCACCATCCCTATACCTAGGCTGATTTATCTGCCTAGGGTTAGGGTTAGGGCTCAGCCAAGGGCAAGGATTTTTTTAACCAGGAAGCCCTGAGTTCCAGGCTTACTGCATCTGCCAAAGGCATCCCAAAGGGAGCGCAGAAGTGCCACAACATGGCTGCTTTCACTGCTTTTTCCTTAGGAAGAACCCTAATACCCGGCTGATTTACCTTCCTAGGGTTACTGTTAGGCTTAGGCCTAGGACTTTTAAAACCAGGAAGCCCTGTGCTCCAGGCACACTGCAGCTGTTAAAGGCATCCCAAGGGGAGCGCAAAAGTGACACAACTTGGCTGCCTCCACTGCTATTTCCATGAGACCATCCCAAATCATAGGCTGATTTTCCTTCCTAGGCTTAAGGTTTGAGTTAGGCCTAGGGTTAGTGTTCTTTTAACCAGAAAGCCCTGAGTTCCAAGAACACAGCAGCTGCGAAGGACTACCCAAGAAGAGCGCAGAAGTGCCTCAACATGCCTGCCTCCACAGCTTTTTCCTTGGGGACGTCCCGAAACGAAGGCTGATTTAGCAGCCTCCAGTTTGGGCTAAAGTTGTGGTTTTTTACACCAGGAAGCCCTGTGCTCCAAGCACACTGCAGCTGTGAAAGGCATCCCAAGGGGAGCGCAAAAGTGCCACAACATGGCTGTCTCCACAGCTTTTCCCTTGGGATAATTCCTAAACCCAGGCTGATTTAAATGACCAGTGTTACGGTTAGGGTTATGGTTACGCCTAGGTGTAGAGCTTTTTAAACCAGCAAGCTCTGAGCTCCAGGCACACGGCAGCTGCGAAAGGAATCCCAAGGGGAGCACAAAAGTGCCAGAAAATGGCTGCCTCCACACGTTTTCATTGGCACTATTGCTAAGCCTAGGCTGAATCACCTGCCTCCAGTCTCAGCTAGGGACATGGTTTTTTAAACCAGGAAGCCCTGAGCTCCAGGCACACGGCAGCTGTGAAAGGCATCCCAAGGGGAGTACAAAAGTGCAACAACATGGCAGCTTTCACAGCTTTTTCCTTGGCACCATCCCTATACCTAGGCTGATTTATCTGCCTAGGGTTAGGGTTAGGGCTCAGCCTAGGGCTAGGATTTTTTTAACCAGGAAGCCCTGAGTTCCAGGCTTACTGCATCTGCCAAAGGCATCCCAAAGGGAGCGCAGAAGTGCCACAACATGGCTGCTCTACAGCTTTTTCCTTAGGAAGAACCCTAATACCCGGCTGATTTACCTTCCTAGGGTTACTGTTAGGCTTAGGCCTAGGACTTTTAAAACCAGGAAGCCCTGTGCTCCAGGCACACTGCAGCTGTTAAAGGCATCCCAAGGGGAGCGCAAAAGTGACACAACTTGGCTGCCTCCACTGCTATTTCCATGAGACCATCCCGAATCATAGGCTGATTTTCCTTCCTAGGCTTAAGGTTTGAGTTAGGCCTAGGGTTAGTGTTCTTTTAACCAGAAAGCCCTGAGTTCCAAGAACACAGCAGCTGCGAAGGACTACCCAAGAAGAGCGCAGAAGTGCCTCAACATGCCTGCCTCCACAGATTTTCCTTGGGGATGTCCCGAAACGAAGGCTGATTTCGAAGCCTCCAGTTTGGGCTAAAGTTGTGGTTTTTAAACCAGGAAGCCCTGTGCTCCAAGCTCACTGCAGCTGTGAAAGGCATCCCAAGGGGAGCGCAAAAGTGCCACAACATGGCTGTCTCCACAGCTTTTCCCTTGGGATAATTCCTAAACCCAGGCTGATTTAAATGACCAGTGTTACGGTTAGGGTTAGGGTTACGCCTAGGTGTAGAGCTTTTTAAACCAGCAAGCTCTGAGCTCCAGGCACACGGCAGCTGCGAAAGGCATCCCAAGGGGAGCACAAAAGTGCCAGAAAATGGCTGCCTCCACACGTTTTCATTGGCACCATTGCTAAGCCTAGGCTGAATCACCTGCCTCCAGTCTCAGCTAGGGACATGGTTTTTTAAACCAGGAAGCCCTGAGCTCCAGGCACACGGCAGCTGTGAAAGGCATCCCAAGGGGAGTACAAAAGTGCAACAACATGGCAGCTTTCACAGCTTTTTCCTTGGCACCATCCCTATACCTAGGCTGATTTATCTGCCTAGGGTTAGGGTTAGGGCTCAGCCAAGGGCAAGGATTTTTTTAACCAGGAAGCCCTGAGTTCCAGGCTTACTGCATCTGCCAAAGGCATCCCAAAGGGAGCGCAGAAGTGCCACAACATGGCTGCTTTCACTGCTTTTTCCTTAGGAAGAACCCTAATACCCGGCTGATTTACCTTCCTAGGGTTACTGTTAGGCTTAGGCCTAGGACTTTTAAAACCAGGAAGCCCTGTGCTCCAGGCACACTGCAGCTGTTAAAGGCATCCCAAGGGGAGCGCAAAAGTGACACAACTTGGCTGCCTCCACTGCTATTTCCATGAGACCATCCCGAATCATAGGCTGATTTTCCTTCCTAGGCTTAAGGTTTGAGTTAGGCCTAGGGTTAGTGTTCTTTTAACCAGAAAGCCCTGAGTTCCAAGAACACAGCAGCTGCGAAGGACTACCCAACAAGAGCGCAGAAGTGCCTCAACATGCCTGCCTCCACAGCTTTTTCCTTGGGGACGTCCCGAAACGAAGGCTGATTTCGAAGCCTCCAGTTTGGGCTAAAGTTGTGGTTTTTTAAACCAGGAAGCCCTGTGCTCCAAGCACACTGCAGCTGTGAAAGGCATCCCAAGGGGAGCGCAAAAGTGCCACAACATGGCTGTCTCCACAGCTTTTCCCTTGGGATAGTTCCTAAACCTAGGCTGATTTAAATGACCAGTGTTACGGTTAGGGTTAGGGTTACGCCTAGGTGTAGAGCTTTTTAAACCAGCAAGCTCTGAGCTCCAGGCACACGGCAGCTGCGAAAGGCATCCCAAGGGGAGCACAAAAGTGCCAGAAAATGGCTGCCTCCACACGTTTTCATTGGCACCATTGCTAAGCCTAGGCTGAATCACCTGCCTCCAGTCTCAGCTAGGGACATGGTTTTTTAAACCAGGAAGCCCTGAGCTCCAGGCACACGGCAGCTGTGAAAGGCATCCCAAGGGGAGTACAAAAGTGCAACAACATGGCAGCTTTCACAGCTTTTTCCTTGGCACCATCCCTATACCTAGGCTGATTTATCTGCCTAGGGTTAGGGTTAGGGCTCAGCCAAGGGCAAGGATTTTTTTAAGCAGGAAGCCCTGAGTTCCAGGCTTACTGCATCTGCCAAAGGCATCCCAAAGGGAGCGCAGAAGGTCCACAACATGGCTGCTTTCACAGCTTTTTCCTTAGGAAGAACCCTAATACCCGGCTGATTTACCTTCCTAGGGTTACTGTTAGGCTTAGGCCTAGGACTTTTAAAACCAGGAAGCCCTGTGCTCCAGGCACACTGCAGCTGTTAAAGGCATCCCAAGGGGAGCGCAAAAGTGACACAACTTGGCTGCCTCCACTGCTATTTCCATGAGACCATCCCGAATCATAGGCTGATTTTCCTTCCTAGGCTTAAGGTTTGAGTTAGGCCTAGGGTTAGTGTTCTTTTAACCAGAAAGCCCTGAGTTCCAAGAACACAGCAGCTGCGAAGGACTACCCAAGAAGAGCGCACAAGTGCCTCAACATGCCTGCCTCCACAGCTTTTTCCTTGGGGACGTCCCGAAACGAAGGCTTATTTAGCAGCCTCCAGTTTGGGCTAAAGTTGTGGTTTTTTACACCAGGAAGCCCTGTGCTCCAAGCTCACTGCAGCTGTGAAAGGCATCCCAAGGGGAGCGCAAAAGTGCCACAACATGGCTGTTTCCACAGCTTTTCCCTTGGGATAATTCCTAAACCCAGGCTGATTTAAATGACCAGTGTTACGGTTAGGGTTATGGTTACGCCTAGGTGTAGAGCTTTTTAAACCAGCAAGCTCTGAGCTCCAGGCACACGGCAGCTGCGAAAGGCATCCCAAGGGGAGCACAAAAGTGCCAGAAAATGGCTGCCTCCACACGTTTTCATTGGCACCATTGCTAAGCCTAGGCTGAATCACCTGCCTCCAGTCTCAGCTAGGGACATGGTTTTTTAAACCAGGAAGCCCTGAGCTCCAGGCACACGGCAGCTGTGAAAGGCATCCCAAGGGGAGTACAAAAGTGCAACAACATGGCAGCTTTCACAGCTTTTTCCTTGGCACCATCCCTATACCTAGGCTGATTTATCTGCCTAGGGTTAGGGTTAGGGCTCAGCCAAGGGCTAGGATTTTTTTAACCAGGAAGCACTAAGTTCCAGGCTTACTGCATCTGCCAAAGGCATCCCAAAGGGAGCGCAGAAGTGCCACAACATGGCTGCTTTCACAGCTTTTTCCTTAGGAAGAACCCTAATACCCGGCTGATTTACCTTCCTAGGGTTACTGTTAGGCTTAGGCCTAGGACTTTTAAAACCAGGAAGCCCTGTGCTCCAGGCACACTGCAGCTGTTAAAGGCATCCCAAGGGGAGCGCAAAAGTGACACAACTTGGCTGCCTCCACTGCTATTTCCATGAGACCATCCCGAATCATAGGCTGATTTTCCTTCCTAGGCTTAAGGTTTGAGTTAGGCCTAGGGTTAGTGTTCTTTTAACCACAAAGCCCTGAGTTCCAAGAACACAGCAGCTGCGAAGGACTACCCAAGAAGAGCGCAGAAGTGCCTCAACATGCCTGCCTCCACAGCTTTTTCCTTGGGGACGTCCCGAAACGAAGGCTGATTTAGAAGCCTCCAGTTTGGGCTAAAGTTGTGGTTTTTTAAACCAGGAAGCCCTGTGCTCCAAGCTCACTGCAGCTGTGAAAGGCATCCCAAGGGGAGCGCAAAAGTGCCACAACATGGCTGTCTCCACAGCTTTTCCCTTGGGATAATTCCTAAACCCAGGCTGATTTAAATGACCAGTGTTACGGTTAGGGTTAGGGTTACGCCTAGGTGTAGAGCTTTTTAAACCAGCAAGCTCTGAGCTCCAGGCACACGGCAGCTGCGAAAGGCATCCCAAGGGGAGCACAAAAGTGCCAGAAAATGGCTGCCTCCACACGTTTTCATTGGCACCATTGCTAAGCCTAGGCTGAATCACCTGCCTCCAGTCTCAGCTAGGGACATGGTTTTTTAAACCAGGAAGCCCTGAGCTCCAGGCACACGGCAGCTGTGAAAGGCATCCCAAGGGGAGTACAAAAGTGCAACAACATGGCAGCTTTCACAGCTTTTTCCTTGGCACCATCCCTATACCTAGGCTGATTTATCTGCCTAGGGTTAGGGTTAGGGCTCAGCCTAGGGCAAGGATTTTTTTAACCAGGAAGCCCTGAGTTCCAGGCTTACTGCATCTGCCAAAGGCATCCCAAAGGGAGCGCAGAAGTGCCACAACATGGCTGCTTTCACTGCTTTTTCCTTAGGAAGAACCCTAATACCCGGCTGATTTACCTTCCTAGGGTTACTGTTAGGCTTAGGCCTAGGACTTTTAAAACCAGGAAGCCCTGTGCTCCAGGCATACTGCAGCTGTTAAAGGCATCCCAAGGGGAGCGCAAAAGTGACACAACTTGGCTGCCTCCACTGCTATTTCCATGAGACCATCCCGAATCATAGGCTGATTTTCCTTCCTAGGCTTAAGGTTTGAGTTAGGCCTAGGGTTAGTGTTCTTTTAACCAGAAAGCCCTGAGTTCCAAGAACACAGCAGCTGCGAAGGACTACCCAAGAAGAGTGCAGAAGTGCCTCAACATGCCTGCCTCCACAGCTTTTTCCTTGGGGACGTCCCGAAACGAAGGCTGATTTAGAAGCCTCCAGTTTGGGCTAAAGTTGTGGTATTTTACACCAGGAAGCCCTGTGCTCCAAGCACACTGCAGCTGTGAAAGGCATCCCAAGGGGAGCGCAAAAGTGCCACAACATGGCCGTCTCCACAGCTTTTCCCTTGGGATAATTCCTAAACCCAGGCTGATTTAAATGACCAGTGTTACGGTTAGGGTTAGGGTTACGCCTAGGTGTAGAGCTTTTTAAACCAGCAAGCTCTGAGCTCCAGGCACACGGCAGCTGCGAAAGGCATCCCAAGGGGAGCACAAAAGTGCCAGAAAATGGCTGCCTCCACACGTTTTCATTGGCACTATTGCTAAGCCTAGGCTGAATCACCTGCCTCCAGTCTCAGCTAGGGACATGGTTTTTTAAACCAGGAAGCCCTGAGCTCCAGGCACACGGCAGCTGTGAAAGGCATCCCAAGGGGAGTACAAAAGTGCAACAACATGGCAGCTTTCACAGCTTTTTCCTTGGCACCATCCCTATACCTAGGCTGATTTATCTGCCTAGGGTTAGGGTTAGGGCTCAGCCAAGGGCAAGGATTTTTTTAACCAGGAAGCCCTGAGTTCCAGGCTTACTGCATCTGCCAAAGGCATCCCAAAGGGAGCGCAGAAGTGCCACAACATGGCTGCTTTCACTGCTTTTTCCTTAGGAAGAACCCTAATACCCGGCTGATTTACCTTCCTAGGGTTACTGTTAGGCTTAGGCCTAGGACTTTTAAAACCAGGAAGCCCTGTGCTCCAGGCACACTGCAGCTGTTAAAGGCATCCCAAGGGGAGCGCAAAAGTGACACAACTTGGCTGCCTCCACTGCTATTTCCATGAGACCATCCCGAATCATAGGCTGATTTTCCTTCCTAGGCTTAAGGTTTGAGTTAGGCCTAGGGTTAGTGTTCTTTTAACCAGAAAGCCCTGAGTTCCAAGAACACAGCAGCTGCGAAGGACTACCCAAGAAGAGCGCAGAAGTGCCTCAACATGCCTGCCTCCACAGCTTTTTCCTTGGGGACGTCCCGAAACGAAGGCTGATTTAGAAGCCTCCAGTTTGGGCTAAAGTTGTGGTTTTTTAAACCAGGAAGCCCTGTGCTCCAAGCACACTGCAGCTGTGAAAGGCATCCCAAGGGGAGCGCAAAAGTGCCACAACATGGCTGTCTCCACAGCTTTTCCCTTGGGATAATTCCTAAACCCAGGCTGATTTAAATGACCAGTGTTACGGTTAGGGTTAGGGTTACGCCTAGGTGTAGAGCTTTTTAAACCAGCAAGCTCTGAGCTCCAGGCACACGGCAGCTGCGAAAGGCATCCCAAGGGGAGCACACAAGTGCCAGAAAATGGCTGCCTCCACACGTTTTCATTGGCACCATTGCTAAGCCTAGGCTGAATCACCTGCCTCCAGTCTCAGCTAGGGACATGGTTTTTTAAACCAGGAAGCCCTGAGCTCCAGGCACACGGCAGCTGTGAAAGGCATCCCAAGGGGAGTACAAAAGTGCAACAACATGGCAGCTTTCACAGCTTTTTCCTTGGCACCATCCCTATACCTAGGCTGATTTATCTGCCTAGGGTTAGGGTTAGGGCTCAGCCAAGGGCAAGGATTTTTTTAAGCAGGAAGCCCTGAGTTCCAGGCTTACTGCATCTGCCAAAGGCATCCCAAAGGGAGCGCAGAAGTGCCACAACATGGCTGCTTTCACGGCTTTTTCCTTAGGAAGAACCCTAATACCCGGCTGATTTACCTTCCTAGGGTTACTGTTAGGCTTAGGCCTAGGACTTTTAAAACCAGGAAGCCCTGTGCTCCAGGCACACTGCAGCTGTTAAAGGCATCCCAAGGGGAGCGCAAAAGTGACACAACTTGGCTGCCTCCACTGCTATTTCCATGAGACCATCCCGAATCATAGGCTGATTTTCCTTCCTAGGCTTAAGGTTTGAGTTAGGCCTAGGGTTAGTGTTCTTTTAACCAGAAAGCCCTGAGTTCCAAGAACACAGCAGCTGCAAAGGACTACCCAAGAAGAGCGCAGAAGTGCCTCAACATGCCTGCCTCCACAGCTTTTTCCTTGGGGACGTCCCGAAACGAAGGCTGATTTAGCAGTCTCCAGTTTGGGCTAAAGTTGTGGTTTTTTACACCAGGAAGCCCTGTGCTCCAAGCTCACTGCAGCTGTGAAAGGCATCCCAAGGGGAGCGCAAAAGTGCCACAACATGGCTGTCTCCACAGCTTTTCCCTTGGGATAATTCCTAAACCCAGGCTGATTTAAATGACCAGTGTTACGGTTAGGGTTAGGGTTACGCCTAGGTGTAGAGCTTTTTAAACCAGCAAGCTCTGAGCTCCAGGCACACGGCAGCTGCGAAAGGCATCCCAAGGGGAGCACAAAAGTGCCAGAAAATGGCTGCCTCCACACGTTTTCATTGGCACCATTGCTAAGCCTAGGCTGAATCACCTGCCTCCAGTCTCAGCTAGGGACATGGTTTTTTAAACCAGGAAGCCCTGAGCTCCAGGCACACGGCAGCTGTGAAAGGCATCCCAAGGGGAGTACAAAAGTGCAACAACATGGCAGCTTTCACAGCTTTTTCCTTGGCACCATCCCTATACCTAGGCTGATTTATCTGCCTAGGGTTAGGGTTAGGGCTCAGCCTAGGGCAAGGATTTTTTTAACCAGGAAGCACTAAGTTCCAGGCTTACTGCATCTGCCAAAGGCATCCCAAAGGGAGCGCAGAAGTGCCACAACATGGCTGCTTTCACAGCTTTTTCCTTAGGAAGAACCCTAATACCCGGCTGATTTACCTTCCTAGGGTTACTGTTAGGCTTAGGCCTAGGACTTTTAAAACCAAGAAGCCCTGTGCTCCAGGCATACTGCAGCTGTTAAAGGCATCCCAAGGGGAGCGCAAAAGTGACACAACTTGGCTGCCTCCACTGCTATTTCCATGAGACCATCCCGAATCATAGGCTGATTTTCCTTCCTAGGCTTAAGGTTTGAGTTAGGCCTAGGGTTAGTGTTCTTTTAACCAGAAAGCCCTGAGTTCCAAGAACACAGCAGCTGCGAAGGACTACCCAAGAAGAGCGCAGAAGTGCCTCAACATGCCTGCCTCCACAGCTTTTTCCTTGGGGACGTCCCGAAACGAAGGCTGATTTAGAAGCCTCCAGTTTGGGCTAAAGTTGTGGTTTTTAAACCAGGAAGCCCTGTGCTCCAAGCTCACTGCAGCTGTGAAAGGCATCCCAAGGGGAGCGCAAAAGTGCCACAACATGGCCGTCTCCACAGCTTTTCCCTTGGGATAATTCCTAAACCCAGGCTGATTTAAATGACCAGTGTTACGGTTAGGGTTAGGGTTACGCCTAGGTGTAGAGCTTTTTAAACCAGCAAGCTCTGAGCTCCAGGCACACGGCAGCTGCGAAAGGCATCCCAAGGGGAGCACAAAAGTGCCAGAAAATGGCTGCCTCCACACGTTTTCATTGGCACTATTGCTAAGCCTAGGCTGAATCACCTGCCTCCAGTCTCAGCTAGGGACATGGTTTTTTAAACCAGGAAGCCCTGAGCTCCAGGCACACGGCAGCTGTGAAAGGCATCCCAAGGGGAGTACAAAAGTGCAACAACATGGCAGCTTTCACAGCTTTTTCCTTGGCACCATCCCTATACCTAGGCTGATTTATCTGCCTAGGGTTAGGGTTAGGGCTCAGCCAAGGGCAAGGATTTTTTTAAGCAGGAAGCCCTGAGTTCCAGGCTTACTGCATCTGCCAAAGGCATCCCAAAGGGAGCGCAGAAGTGCCACAACATGGCTGCTTTCACAGCTTTTTCCTTAGGAAGAACCCTAATACCCGGCTGATTTACCTTCCTAGGGTTACTGTTAGGCTTAGGCCTAGGACTTTTAAAACCAGGAAGCCCTGTGCTCCAGGCACACTGCAGCTGTTAAAGGCATCCCAAGGGGAGCGCAAAAGTGACACAACTTGGCTGCCTCCACTGCTATTTCCATGAGACCATCCCGAATCATAGGCTGATTTTCCTTCCTAGGCTTAAGGTTTGAGTTAGGCCTAGGGTTAGTGTTCTTTTAACCAGAAAGCCCTGAGTTCCAAGAACACAGCAGCTGCGAAGGACTACCCAAGAAGAGCGCAGAAGTGCCTCAACATGCCTGCCTGCACAGCTTTTTCCTTGGGGACGTCCCGAAACGAAGGCTGATTTCGAAGCCTCCAGTTTGGGCTAAAGTTGTGGTTTTTTAAACCAGGAAGCCCTGTGCTCCAAGCACACTGCAGCTGTGAAAGGCATCCCAAGGGGAGCGCAAAAGTGCCACAACATGGCTGTCTCCACAGCTTTTCCCTTGGGATAATTCCTAAACCCAGGCTGATTTAAATGACCAGTGTTACGGTTAGGGTTAGGGTTACGCCTAGGTGTAGAGCTTTTTAAACCAGCAAGCTCTGAGCTCCAGGCACACGGCAGCTGCGAAAGGCATCCCAAGGGGAGCACAAAAGTGCCAGAAAATGGCTGCCTCCACACGTTTTCATTGGCACCATTGCTAAGCCTAGGCTGAATCACCTGCCTCCAGTCTCAGCTAGGGACATGGTTTTTTAAACCAGGAAGCCCTGAGCTCCAGGCACACGGCAGCTGTGAAAGGCATCCCAAGGGGAGTACAAAAGTGCAACAACATGGCAGCTTTCACAGCTTTTTCCTTGGCACCATCCCTATACCTAGGCTGATTTATCTGCCTAGGGTTAGGGTTAGGGCTCAGCCTAGGGCTAGGATTTTTTTAAGCAGGAAGCCCTGAGTTCCAGGCTTACTGCATCTGCCAAAGGCATCCCAAAGGGAGCGCAGAAGTGCCACAACATGGCTGCTTTCACTGCTTTTTCCTTAGGAAGAACCCTAATACCCGGCTGATTTACCTTCCTAGGGTTACTGTTAGGCTTAGGCCTAGGACTTTTAAAACCAGGAAGCCCTGTGCTCCAGGCACACTGCAGCTGTTAAAGGCATCCCAAGGGGAGCGCAAAAGTGACACAACTTGGCTGCCTCCACTGCTATTTCCATGAGACCATCCCGAATCATAGGCTGATTTTCCTTCCTAGGCTTAAGGTTTGAGTTAGGCCTAGGGTTAGTGTTCTTTTAACCAGAAAGCCCTGAGTTCCAAGAACACAGCAGCTGCGAAGGACTACCCAAGAAGAGTGCAGAAGTGCCTCAACATGCCTGCCTCCACAGCTTTTTCCTTGGGGACGTCCCGAAACGAAGGCTGATTTAGCAGCCTCCAGTTTGGGCTAAAGTTGTGGTTTTTTACACCAGGAAGCCCTGTGCTCCAAGCTCACTGCAGCTGTGAAAGGCATCCCAAGGGGAGCGCAAAAGTGCCACAACATGGCTGTCTCCACAGCTTTTCCCTTGGGATAATTCCTAAACCCAGGCTGATTTAAATGACCAGTGTTACGGTTAGGGTTAGGGTTACGCCTAGGTGTAGAGCTTTTTAAACCAGCAAGCTCTGAGCTCCAGGCACATGGCAGCTGCGAAAGGCATCCCAAGGGGAGCACAAAAGTGCCAGAAAATGGCTGCCTCCACACGTTTTCATTGGCACCATTGCTAAGCCTAGGCTGAATCACCTGCCTCCAGTCTCAGCTAGGGACATGGTTTTTTAAACCAGGAAGCCCTGAGCTCCAGGCACACGGCAGCTGTGAAAGGCATCCCAAGGGGAGTACAAAAGTGCAACAACATGGCAGCTTTCACAGCTTTTTCCTTGGCACCATCCCTATACCTAGGCTGATTTATCTGCCTAGGGTTAGGGTTAGGGCTCAGCCAAGGGCAAGGATTTTTTTAACCAGGAAGCCCTGAGTTCCAGGCTTACTGCATCTGCCAAAGGCATCCCAAAGGGAGCGCAGAAGTGCCACAACATGGCTGCTTTCACAGCTTTTTCCTTAGGAAGAACCCTAATACCCGGCTGATTTACCTTCCTAGGGTTACTGTTAGGCTTAGGCCTAGGACTTTTAAAACCAGGAAGCCCTGTGCTCCAGGCACACTGCAGCTGTTAAAGGCATCCCAAGGGGAGCGCAAAAGTGACACAACTTGGCTGCCTCCACTGCTATTTCCATGAGACCATCCCGAATCCTAGGCTGATTTTCCTTCCTAGGCTTAAGGTTTGAGTTAGGCCTAGGGTTAGTGTTCTTTTAACCAGAAAGCCCTGAGTTCCAAGAACACAGCAGCTGCGAAGGACTACCCAAGAAGAGCGCAGAAGTGCCTCAACATGCCTGCCTCCACAGCTTTTTCCTTGGGGACGTCCCGAAACCAAGGCTGATTTCGAAGCCTCCAGTTTGGGCTAAAGTTGTGGTTTTTAAACCAGGAAGCCCTGTGCTCCAAGCTCACTGCAGCTGTGAAAGGCATCCCAAGGGGAGCGCAAAAGTGCCACAACATGGCTGTCTCCACAGCTTTTCCCTTGGGATAATTCCTAAACCCAGGCTGATTTAAATGACCAGTGTTACGGTTAGGGTTAGGGTTACGCCTAGGTGTAGAGCTTTTTAAACCAGCAAGCTCTGAGCTCCAGGCACACGGCAGCTGCGAAAGGCATCCCAAGGGGAGCACAAAAGTGCCAGAAAATGGCTGCCTCCACACGTTTTCATTGGCACCATTGCTAAGCCTAGGCTGAATCACCTGCCTCCAGTCTCAGCTAGGGACATGGTTTTTTAAACCAGGAAGCCCTGAGCTCCAAGCACACGGCAGCTGTGAAAGGCATCCCAAGGGGAGTACAAAAGTGCAACAACATGGCAGCTTTCACAGCTTTTTCCTTGGCACCATCCCTATACCTAGGCTGATTTATCTGCCTAGGGTTAGGGTTAGGGCTCAGCCTAGGGCAAGGATTTTTTTAACCAGGAAGCCCTGAGTTCCAGGCTTACTGCATCTGCCAAAGGCATCCCAAAGGGAGCGCAGAAGTGCCACAACATGGCTGCTCTACAGCTTTTTCCTTAGGAAGAACCCTAATACCCGGCTGATTTACCTTCCTAGGGTTACTGTTAGGCTTAGGCCTAGGACTTTTAAAACCAGGAAGCCCTGTGCTCCAGGCACACTGCAGCTGTTAAAGGCATCCCAAGGGGAGCGCAAAAGTGACACAACTTGGCTGCCTCCACTGCTATTTCCATGAGACCATCCCGAATCATAGGCTGATTTTCCTTCCTAGGCTTAAGGTTTGAGTTAGGCCTAGGGTTAGTGTTCTTTTAACCAGAAAGCCCTGAGTTCCAAGAACACAGCAGCTGCGAAGGACTACCCAAGAAGAGCGCAGAAGTGCCTCAACATGCCTGCCTCCACAGCTTTTTCCTTGGGGACGTCCCGAAACGAAGGCTGATTTAGAAGCCTCCAGTTTGGGCTAAAGTTGTTGTTTTTAAACCAGGAAGCCCTGTGCTCCAAGCTCACTGCAGCTGTGAAAGGCATCCCAAGGGGAGCGCAAAAGTGCCACAACATGGCTGTTTCCACAGCTTTTCCCTTGGGATAATTCCTAAACCCAGGCTGATTTAAATGACCAGTGTTACGGTTAGGGTTAGGGTTACGCCTAGGTGTAGAGCTTTTTAAACCAGCAAGCTCTGAGCTCCAGGCACACGGCAGCTGCGAAAGGCATCCCAAGGGGAGCACAAAAGTGCCAGAAAATGGCTGCCTCCACACGTTTTCATTGGCACTATTGCTAAGCCTCTGCTGAATCACCTGCCTCCAGTCTCAGCTAGGGACATGGTTTTTTAAACCAGGAAGCCCTGAGCTCCAGGCACACGGCAGCTGTGAAAGGCATCCCAAGGGGAGTACAAAAGTGCAACAACATGGCAGCTTTCACAGCTTTTTCCTTGGCACCATCCCTATACCTAGGCTGATTTATCTGCCTAGGGTTAGGGTTAGGGCTCAGCCAAGGGCAAGGATTTTTTTAACCAGGAAGCCCTGAGTTCCAGGCTTACTGCATCTGCCAAAGGCATCCCAAAGGGAGCGCAGAAGTGCCACAACATGGCTGCTTTCACAGCTTTTTCCTTAGGAAGAACCCTAATACCCGGCTGATTTACCTTCCTAGGGTTACTGTTAGGCTTAGGCCTAGGACTTTTAAAACCAGGAAGCCCTGTGCTCCAGGCACACTGCAGCTGTTAAAGGCATCCTAAGGGGAGCGCAAAAGTGACACAACTTGGCTGCCTCCACTGCTATTTCCATGAGACCATCCCGAATCATAGGCTGATTTTCCTTCCTAGGCTTAAGGTTTGAGTTAGGCCTAGGGTTAGTGTTCTTTTAACCAGAAAGCCCTGAGTTCCAAGAACACAGCAGCTGCGAAGGACTACCCAAGAAGAGCGCAGAAGTGCCTCAACATGCCTGCCTCCACAGCTTTTTCCTTGGGGACGTCCCGAAACGAAGGCTGATTTCGAAGCCTCCAGTTTGGGCTAAAGTTGTGGTTTTTAAACCAGGAAGCCCTGTGCTCCAAGCTCACTGCAGCTGTGAAAGGCATCCCAAGGGGAGCGCAAAAGTGCCACAACATGGCTGTCTCCACAGCTTTTCCCTTGGGATAATTCCTAAACCCAGGCTGATTTAAATGACCAGTGTTACGGTTAGGGTTAGGGTTACGCCTAGGTGTAGAGCTTTTTAAACCAGCAAGCTCTGAGCTCCAGGCACACGGCAGCTGCGAAAGGCATCCCAAGGGGAGCACAAAAGTGCCAGAAAATGGCTGCCTCCACACGTTTTCATTGGCACCATTGCTAAGCCTAGGCTGAATCACCTGCCTCCAGTCTCAGCTAGGGACATGGTTTTTTAAACCAGGAAGCCCTGAGCTCCAAGCACACGGCAGCTGTGAAAGGCATCCCAAGGGGAGTACAAAAGTGCAACAACATGGCAGCTTTCACAGCTTTTTCCTTGGCACCATCCCTATACCTAGGCTGATTTATCTGCCTAGGGTTAGGGTTAGGGCTCAGCCTAGGGCAAGGATTTTTTTAACCAGGAAGCCCTGAGTTCCAGGCTTACTGCATCTGCCAAAGGCATCCCAAAGGGAGCGCAGAAGTGCCACAACATGGCTGCTCTACAGCTTTTTCCTTAGGAAGAACCCTAATACCCGGCTGATTTACCTTCCTAGGGTTACTGTTAGGCTTAGGCCTAGGACTTTTAAAACCAGGAAGCCCTGTGCTCCAGGCACACTGCAGCTGTTAAAGGCATCCCAAGGGGAGTGCAAAAGTGACACAACTTGGCTGCCTCCACTGCTATTTCCATGAGACCATCCCGAATCATAGGCTGATTTTCCTTCCTAGGCTTAAGGTTTGAGTTAGGCCTAGGGTTAGTGTTCTTTTAACCAGAAAGCCCTGAGTTCCAAGAACACAGCAGCTGCGAAGGACTACCCAAGAAGAGCGCAGAAGTGCCTCAACATGCCTGCCTCCACAGCTTTTTCCTTGGGGACGTCCCGAAACGAAGGCTGATTTAGCAGCCTCCAGTTTAGGCTAAAGTTGTGGTTTTTTACACCAGGAAGCCCTGTGCTCCAAGCTCACTGCAGCTGTGAAAGGCATCCCAAGGGGAGCGCAAAAGTGCCACAACATGGCTGTTTCCACAGCTTTTCCCTTGGGATAATTCCTAAACCCAGGCTGATTTAAATGACCAGTGTTACGGTTAGGGTTAGGGTTACGCCTAGGTGTAGAGCTTTTTAAACCAGCAAGCTCTGAGCTCCAGGCACACGGCAGCTGCGAAAGGCATCCCAAGGGGAGCACAAAAGTGCCAGAAAATGGCTGCCTCCACACGTTTTCATTGGCACCATTGCTAAGCCTAGGCTGAATCACCTGCCTCCAGTCTCAGCTAGGGACATGGTTTTTTAAACCAGGAAGCCCTGAGCTCCAGGCACACGGCAGCTGTGAAAGGCATCCCAAGGGGAGTACAAAAGTGCAACAACATGGCAGCTTTCACAGCTTTTTCCTTGGCACCATCCCTATACCTAGGCTGATTTATCTGCCTAGGGTTAGGGTTAGGGCTCAGCCAAGGGCAAGGATTTTTTTAACCAGGAAGCCCTGAGTTCCAGGCTTACTGCATCTGCCAAAGGCATCCCAAAGGGAGCGCAGAAGTGCCACAACATGGCTGCTTTCACGGCTTTTTCCTTAGGAAGAACCCTAATACCCGGCTGATTTACCTTCCTAGGGTTACTGTTAGGCTTAGGCCTAGGACTTTTAAAACCAGGAAGCCCTGTGCTCCAGGCACACTGCAGCTGTTAAAGGCATCCCAAGGGGAGCGCAAAAGTGACACAACTTGGCTGCCTCCACTGCTATTTCCATGAGACCATCCCGAATCATAGGCTGATTTTCCTTCCTAGGCTTAAGGTTTGAGTTAGGCCTAGGGTTAGTGTTCTTTTAACCAGAAAGCCCTGAGTTCCAAGAACACAGCAGCTGCGAAGGACTACCCAAGAAGAACGCAGAAGTGCCTCAACATGCCTGCCTCCACAGCTTTTTCCTTGGGGACGTCCCGAAACGAAGGCTGATTTAGAAGCCTCCAGTTTGGGCTAAAGTTGTGGTTTTTAAACCAGGAAGCCCTGTGCTCCAAGCACACTGCAGCTGTGAAAGGCATCCCAAGGGGAGCGCAAAAGTGCCACAACATGGCTGTCTCCACAGCTTTTCCCTTGGGATAATTCCTAAACCCAGGCTGATTTAAATGACCAGTGTTACGGTTAGGGTTAGGATTACGCCTAGGTGTAGAGCTTTTTAAACCAGCAAGCTCTGAGCTCCAGGCACACGGCAGCTGCGAAAGGCATCCCAAGGGGAGCACAAAAGTGCCAGAAAATGGCTGCCTCCACACGTTTTCATTGGCACTATTGCTAAGCCTAGGCTGAATCACCTGCCTCCAGTCTCAGCTAGGGACATGGTTTTTTAAACCAGGAAGCCCTGAGCTCCAGGCACACGGCAGCTGTGAAAGGCATCCCAAGGGGAGTACAAAAGTGCAACAACATGGCAGCTTTCACAGCTTTTTCCTTGGCACCATCCCTATACCTAGGCTGATTTATCTGCCTAGGGTTAGGGTTAGGGCTCAGCCTAGGGCTAGGATTTTTTTAACCAGGAAGCCCTGAGTTCCAGGCTTACTGCATCTGCCAAAGGCATCCCAAAGGGAGCGCAGAAGTGCCACAACATGGCTGCTTTCACAGCTTTTTCCTTAGGAAGAACCCTAATACCCTGCTGACTTACCTTCCTAGGGTTACTGTTAGGCTTAGGCCTAGGACTTTTAAAACCAGGAAGCCCTGTGCTCCAGGCACACTGCAGCTGTTAAAGGCATCCCAAGGGGAGTGCAAAAGTGACACAACTTGGCTGCCTCCACTGCTATTTCCGTGAGACCATCCCAAATCATAGGCTGATTTTCCTTCCTAGGCTTAAGGTTTGAGTTAGGCCTAGGGTTAGTGTTCTTTTAACCAGAAAGCCCTGAGTTCCAAGAACACAGCAGCTGCGAAGGACTACCCAAGAAGAGCGCAGAAGTGCCTCAACATGCCTGCCTGCACAGCTTTTTCCTTGGGGACGTCCCGAAACGAAGGCTGATTTAGAAGCCTCCAGTTTGGGCTAAAGTTGTGGTTTTTTAAACCAGGAAGCCCTGTGCTCCAAGCACACTGCAGCTGTGAAAGGCATCCCAAGGGGAGCGCAAAAGTGCCACAACATGGCTGTCTCCACAGCTTTTCCCTTGGGATAATTCCTAAACCCAGGCTGATTTAAATGACCAGTGTTACGGTTAGGGTTAGGGTTACGCCTAGGTGTAGAGCTTTTTAAACCAGCAAGCTCTGAGCTCCAGGCACACGGCAGCTGCGAAAGGCATCCCAAGGGGAGCACAAAAGTGCCAGAAAATGGCTGCCTCCACACGTTTTCATTGGCACCATTGCTAAGCCTAGGCTGAATCACCTGCCTCCAGTCTCAGCTAGGGACATGGTTTTTTAAACCAGGAAGCCCTGAGCTCCAAGCACACGGCAGCTGTGAAAGGCATCCCAAGGGGAGTACAAAAGTGCAACAACATGGCAGCTTTCACAGCTTTTTCCTTGGCACCATCCCTATACCTAGGCTGATTTATCTGCCTAGGGTTAGGGTTAGGGCTCAGCCTAGGGCAAGGATTTTTTTAACCAGGAAGCCCTGAGTTCCAGGCTTACGGCATCTGCCAAAGGCATCCCAAAGGGAGCGCAGAAGTGCCACAACATGGCTGCTCTACAGCTTTTTCCTTAGGAAGAACCCTAATACCCAGCTGATTTACCTTCCTAGGGTTACTGTTAGGCTTAGGCCTAGGACTTTTAAAACCAGGAAGCCCTGTGCTCCAGGCACACTGCAGCTGTTAAAGGCATCCCAAGGGGAGCGCAAAAGTGACACAACTTGGCTGCCTCCACTGCTATTTCCATGAGACCATCCCGAATCATAGGCTGATTTTCCTTCCTAGGCTTAAGGTTTGAGTTAGGCCTAGGGTTAGTGTTCTTTTAACCAGAAAGCCCTGAGTTCCAAGAACACAGCAGCTGCGAAGGACTACCCAAGAAGAGCGCAGAAGTGCCTCAACATGCCTGCCTCCACAGCTTTTTCCTTGGGGACGTCCCGAAACGAAGGCTGATTTAGCAGCCTCCAGTTTAGGCTAAAGTTGTGGTTTTTTACACCAGGAAGCCCTGTGCTCCAAGCTCACTGCAGCTGTGAAAGGCATCCCAAGGGGAGCGCAAAAGTGCCACAACATGGCTGTTTCCACAGCTTTTCCCTTAGGATAATTCCTAAACCCAGGCTGATTTAAATGACCAGTGTTACGGTTAGGGTTAGGGTTACGCCTAGGTGTAGAGCTTTTTAAACCAGCAAGCTCTGAGCTCCAGGCACACGGCAGCTGCGAAAGGCATCCCAAGGGGAGCACAAAAGTGCCAGAAAATGGCTGCCTCCACACGTTTTCATTGGCACCATTGCTAAGCCTAGGCTGAATCACCTGCCTCCAGTCTCAGCTAGGGACATGGTTTTTTAAACCAGGAAGCCCTGAGCTCCAGGCACACGGCAGCTGTGAAAGGCATCCCAAGGGGAGTACAAAAGTGCAACAACATGGCAGCTTTCAAAGCTTTTTCCTTGGCACCATCCCTATACCTAGGCTGATTTATCTGCCTAGGGTTAGGGTTAGGGCTCAGCCAAGGGCAAGGATTTTTTTAACCAGGAAGCCCTGAGTTCCAGGCTTACTGCATCTGCCAAAGGCATCCCAAAGGGAGCGCAAAAGTGCCACAACATGGCTGCTCTACAGCTTTTTCCTTAGGAAGAACCCTAATACCCGGCTGATTTACCTTCCTAGGGTTACTGTTAGGCTTAGGCCTAGGACTTTTAAAACCAGGAAGCCCTGTGCTCCAGGCACACTGCAGCTGTTAAAGGCATCCCAAGGGGAGCGCAAAAGTGACACAACTTGGCTGCCTCCACTGCTATTTCCATGAGACCATCCCGAATCATAGGCTGATTTTCCTTCCTAGGCTTAAGGTTTGAGTTAGGCCTAGGGTTAGTGTTCTTTTAACCAGAAAGCCCTGAGTTCCAAGAACACAGCAGCTGCGAAGGACTACCCAAGAAGAGCGCAGAAGTGCCTCAACATGCCTGCCTCCACAGCTTTTTCCTTGGGGACGTCCCGAAACGAAGGCTGATTTAGCAGCCTCCAGTTTAGGCTAAAGTTGTGGTTTTTTAAACCAGGAAGCCCTGTGCTCCAAGCTCACTGCAGCTGTGAAAGGCATCCCAAGGGGAGCGCAAAAGTGCCACAACATGGCTGTTTCCAAAGCTTTTCCCTTGGGATAATTCCTAAACCCAGGCTGATTTAAATGACCAGTGTTACGGTTAGGGTTAGGGTTACGCCTCGGTGTAGAGCTTTTTAAACCAGCAAGCTCTGAGCTCCAGGCACACGGCAGCTGCGAAAGGCATCCCAAGGGGAGCACAAAAGTGCCAGAAAATGGCTGCCTCCACACGTTTTCATTGGCACTATTGCTAAGCCTAGGCTGAATCACCTGCCTCCAGTCTCAGCTAGGGACATGGTTTTTTAAACCAGGAAGCCCTGAGCTCCAGGCACACGGCAGCTGTGAAAGGCATCCCAAGGGGAGTAAAAAAGTGCAACAACATGGCAGCTTTCACAGCTTTTTCCTTGGCACCATCCCTATACCTAGGCTGATTTATCTGCCTAGGGTTAGGGTTAGGGCTCAGCCAAGGGCAAGGATTTTTTTAACCAGGAAGCCCTGAGTTCCAGGCTTACTGCATCTGCCAAAGGCATCCCAAAGGGAGCGCAGAAGTGCCACAACATGGCTGCTTTCACAGCTTTTTCCTTAGGAAGAACCCTAATACCCGGCTGATTTACCTTCCTAGGGTTACTGTTAGGCTTAGGCCTAGGACTTTTAAAACCAGGAAGCCCTGTGCTCCAGGCACACTGCAGCTGTTAAAGGCATCCTAAGGGGAGCGCAAAAGTGACACAACTTGGCTGCCTCCACTGCTATTTCCATGAGACCATCCCGAATCATAGGCTGATTTTCCTTCCTAGGCTTAAGGTTTGAGTTAGGCCTAGGGTTAGTGTTCTTTTAACCAGAAAGCCCTGAGTTCCAAGAACACAGCAGCTGCGAAGGACTACCCAAGAAGAGCGCAGAAGTGCCTCAACATGCCTGCCTGCACAGCTTTTTCCTTGGGGACGTCCCGAAACGAAGGCTGATTTAGAAGCCTCCAGTTTGGGCTAAAGTTGTGGTTTTTTAAACCAGGAAGCCCTGTGCTCCAAGCACACTGCAGCTGTGAAAGGCATCCCAAGGGGAGCGCAAAAGTGCCACAACATGGCTGTCTCCACAGCTTTTCCCTTGGGATAATTCCTAAACCCAGGCTGATTTAAATGACCAGTGTTACGGTTAGGGTTAGGGTTACGCCTAGGTGTAGAGCTTTTTAAACCAGCAAGCTCTGAGCTCCAGGCACACGGCAGCTGCGAAAGGCATCCCAAGGGGAGCACATAAGTGCCAGAAAATGGCTGCCTCCACACGTTTTCATTGGCACCATTGCTAAGCCTAGGCTGAATCACCTGCCTCCAGTCTCAGCTAGGGACATGGTTTTTTAAACCAGGAAGCCCTGAGCTCCAAGCACACGGCAGCTGTGAAAGGCATCCCAAGGGGAGTACAAAAGTGCAACAACATGGCAGCTTTCACAGCTTTTTCCTTGGCACCATCCCTATACCTAGGCTGATTTATCTGCCTAGGGTTAGGGTTAGGGCTCAGCCTAGGGCAAGGATTTTTTTAACCAGGAAGCCCTGAGTTCCAGGCTTACTGCATCTGCCAAAGGCATCCCAAAGGGAGCGCAGAAGTGCCACAACATGGCTGCTCTACAGCTTTTTCCTTAGGAAGAACCCTAATACCCGGCTGATTTACCTTCCTAGGGTTACTGTTAGGCTTAGGCCTAGGACTTTTAAAACCAGGAAGCCCTGTGCTCCAGGCACACTGCAGCTGTTAAAGGCATCCCAAGGGGAGCGCAAAAGTGACACAACTTGGCTGCCTCCACTGCTATTTCCATGAGACCATCCCGAATCATAGGCTGATTTTCCTTCCTAGGCTTAAGGTTTGAGTTAGGCCTAGGGTTAGTGTTCTTTTAACCAGAAAGCCCTGAGTTCCAAGAACACAGCAGCTGCGAAGGACTACCCAAGAAGAGCGCAGAAGTGCCTCAACATGCCTGCCTCCACAGCTTTTTCCTTGGGGACGTCCCGAAACGAAGGCTGATTTAGCAGCCTCCAGTTTAGGCTAAAGTTGTGGTTTTTTACACCAGGAAGCCCTGTGCTCCAAGCTCACTGCAGCTGTGAAAGGCATCCCAAGGGGAGCGCAAAAGTGCCACAACATGGCTGTTTCCACAGCTTTTCCCTTGGGATAATTCCTAAACCCAGGCTGATTTAAATGACCAGTGTTACGGTTAGGGTTAGGGTTACGCCTAGGTGTAGAGCTTTTTAAACCAGCAAGCTCTGAGCTCCAGGCACACGGCAGCTGCGAAAGGCATCCCAAGGGGAGCACAAAAGTGCCAGAAAATGGCTGCCTCCACACGTTTTCATTGGCACCATTGCTAAGCCTAGGCTGAATCACCTGCCTCCAGTCTCAGCTAGGGACATGGTTTTTTAAACCAGGAAGCCCTGAGCTCCAGGCACACGGCAGCTGTGAAAGGCATCCCAAGGGGAGTACAAAAGTGCAACAACATGGCAGCTTTCACAGCTTTTTCCTTGGCACCATCCCTATACCTAGGCTGATTTATCTGCCTAGGGTTAGGGTTAGGGCTCAGCCAAGGGCAAGGATTTTTTTAAGCAGGAAGCCCTGAGTTCCAGGCTTACTGCATCTGCCAAAGGCATCCCAAAGGGAGCGCAGAAGTGCCACAACATGGCTGCTTTCACTGCTTTTTCCTTAGGAAGAACCCTAATACCCGGCTGATTTACCTTCCTAGGGTTACTGTTAGGCTTAGGCCTAGGACTTTTAAAACCAGGAAGCCCTGTGCTCCAGGCACACTGCAGCTGTTAAAGGCATCCCAAGGGGAGCGCAAAAGTGACACAACTTGGCTGCCTCCACTGCTATTTCCATGAGACCATCCCGAATCATAGGCTGATTTTCCTTCCTAGGCTTAAGGTTTGAGTTAGGCCTAGGGTTAGTGTTCTTTTAACCAGAAAGCCCTGAGTTCCAAGAACACAGCAGCTGCGAAGGACTACCCAAGAAGAGCGCAGAAGTGCCTCAACATGCCTGCCTCCACAGCTTTTTCCTTGGGGACGTCCCGAAACGAAGGCTGATTTAGAAGCCTCCAGTTTGGGCTAAAGTTGTGGTTTTTAAACCAGGAAGCCCTGTGCTCCAAGCACACTGCAGCTGTGAAAGGCATCCCAAGGGGAGCGCAAAAGTGCCACAACATGGCTGTTTCCACAGCTTTTCCCTTGGGATAATTCCTAAACCCAGGCTGATTTAAATGACCAGTGTTACGGTTAGGGTTAGGATTACGCCTAGGTGTAGAGCTTTTTAAACCAGCAAGCTCTGAGCTCCAGGCACACGGCAGCTGCGAAAGGCATCCCAAGGGGAGCACAAAAGTGCCAGAAAATGGCTGCCTCCACACGTTTTCATTGGCACTATTGCTAAGCCTAGGCTGAATCACCTGCCTCCAGTCTCAGCTAGGGACATGGTTTTTTAAACCAGGAAGCCCTGAGCTCCAGGCACACGGCAGCTGTGAAAGGCATCCCAAGGGGAGTACAAAAGTGCAACAACATGGCAGCTTTCACAGCTTTTTCCTTGGCACCATCCCTATACCTAGGCTGATTTATCTGCCTAGGGTTAGGGTTAGGGCTCAGCCTAGGGCTAGGATTTTTTTAACCAGGAAGCCCTGAGTTCCAGGCTTACTGCATCTGCCAAAGGCATCCCAAAGGGAGCGCAGAAGTGCCACAACATGGCTGCTTTCACAGCTTTTTCCTTAGGAAGAACCCTAACACCCTGCTGACTTACCTTCCTAGGGTTACTGTTAGGCTTAGGCCTAGGACTTTTAAAACCAGGAAGCCCTGTGCTCCAGGCACACTGCAGCTGTTAAAGGCATCCCAAGGGGAGTGCAAAAGTGACACAACTTGGCTGCCTCCACTGCTATTTCCGTGAGACCATCCCAAATCATAGGCTGATTTTCCTTCCTAGGCTTAAGGTTTGAGTTAGGCCTAGGGTTAGTGTTCTTTTAACCAGAAAGCCCTGAGTTCCAAGAACACAGCAGCTGCGAAGGACTGCCCAAGAAGAGCGCAGAAGTGCCTCAACATGCCTGCCTCCACAGCTTTTTCCTTGGGGACGTCCCGAAACGAAGGCTGATTTAGAAGCCTCCAGTTTGGGCTAAAGTTGTGGTTTTTTAAACCAGGAAGCCCTGTGCTCCAAGCACACTGCAGCTGTGAAAGGCATCCCAAGGGGAGCGCAAAAGTGCCACAACATGGCTGTCTCCACAGCTTTTCCTTGGGATAATTCCTAAACCCAGGCTGATTTAAATGACCAGTGTTACGGTTAGGGTTAGGGTTACGCCTAGGTGTAGAGCTTTTTAAACCAGCAAGCTCTGAGCTCCAGGCATACGGCAGCTGCTAAGGCATCCCAAGGGGAGCACAAAAGTGCCAGAAAATGGCTGCCTCCACACGTTTTCATTGGCACCATTGCTAAGCCTAGGCTGAATCACCTGCCTCCAGTCTCAGCTAGGGACATGGTTTTTTAAACCAGGAAGCCCTGAGCTCCAAGCACACGGCAGCTGTGAAAGGCATCCCAAGGGGAGTACAAAAGTGCAACAACATGGCAGCTTTCACAGCTTTTTCCTTGGCACCATCCCTATACCTAGGCTGATTTATCTGCCTAGGGTTAGGGTTAGGGCTCAGCCTAGGGCTAGGATTTTTTTAACCAGGAAGCCCTGAGTTCCAGGCTTACGGCATCTGCCAAAGGCATCCCAAAGGGAGCGCAGAAGTGCCACAACATGGCTGCTCTACAGCTTTTTCCTTAGGAAGAACCCTAATACCCAGCTGATTTACCTTCCTAGGGTTACTGTTAGGCTTAGGCCTAGGACTTTTAAAACCAGGAAGCCCTGTGCTCCAGGCACACTGCAGCTGTTAAAGGCATCCCAAGGGGAGCGCAAAAGTGACACAACTTGGCTGCCTCCACTGCTATTTCCATGAGACCATCCCGAATCATAGGCTGATTTTCCTTCCTAGGCTTAAGGTTTGAGTTAGGCCTAGGGTTAGTGTTCTTTTAACCAGAAAGCCCTGAGTTCCAAGAACACAGCAGCTGCGAAGGACTACCCAAGAAGAGCGCAGAAGTGCCTCAACATGCCTGCCTCCACAGCTTTTTCCTTGGGGACGTCCCGAAACGAAGGCTGATTTAGCAGCCTCCAGTTTAGGCTAAAGTTGTGGTTTTTTACACCAGGAAGCCCTGTGCTCCAAGCTCACTGCAGCTGTGAAAGGCATCCCAAGGGGAGCGCAAAAGTGCCACAACATGGCTGTTTCCACAGCTTTTCCCTTAGGATAATTCCTAAACCCAGGCTGATTTAAATGACCAGTGTTACGGTTAGGGTTAGGGTTACGCCTAGGTGTAGAGCTTTTTAAACCAGCAAGCTCTGAGCTCCAGGCACACGGCAGCTGCGAAAGGCATCCCAAGGGGAGCACAAAAGTGCCAGAAAATGGCTGCCTCCACACGTTTTCATTGGCACCATTGCTAAGCCTAGGCTGAATCACCTGCCTCCAGTCTCAGCTAGGGACATGGTTTTTTAAACCAGGAAGCCCTGAGCTCCAGGCACACGGCAGCTGTGAAAGGCATCCCAAGGGGAGTACAAAAGTGCAACAACATGGCAGCTTTCAACGCTTTTTCCTTGGCACCATCCCTATACCTAGGCTGATTTATCTGCCTAGGGTTAGGGTTAGGGCTCAGCCAAGGGCAAGGATTTTTTTAACCAGGAAGCCCTGAGTTCCAGGCTTACTGCATCTGCCAAAGGCATCCCAAAGGGAGCGCAGAAGTGCCACAACATGGCTGCTTTCACTGCTTTTTCCTTAGGAAGAACCCTAATACCCGGCTGATTTACCTTCCTAGGGTTACTGTTAGGCTTAGGCCTAGGACTTTTAAAACCAGGAAGCCCTGTGCTCCAGGCACACTGCAGCTGTTAAAGGCATCCCAAGGGGAGCGCAAAAGTGACACAACTTGGCTGCCTCCACTGCTATTTCCATGAGACCATCCCGAATCATAGGCTGATTTTCCTTCCTAGGCTTAAGGTTTGAGTTAGGCCTAGGGTTAGTGTTCTTTTAACCAGAAAGCCCTGAGTTCCAAGAACACAGCAGCTGCGAAGGACTACCCAAGAAGAGCGCAGAAGTGCCTCAACATGCCTGCCTGCACAGCTTTTTCCTTGGGGACGTCCCGAAACGAAGGCTGATTTAGAAGCCTCCAGTTTGGGCTAAAGTTGTGGTTTTTTAAACCAGGAAGCCCTGTGCTCCAAGCACACTGCAGCTGTGAAAGGCATCCCAAGGGGAGCGCAAAAGTGCCACAACATGGCTGTCTCCACAGCTTTTCCCTTGGGATAATTCCTAAACCCAGGCTGATTTAAATGACCAGTGTTACGGTTAGGGTTAGGGTTACGCCTAGGTGTAGAGCTTTTTAAACCAGCAAGCTCTGAGCTCCAGGCACACGGCAGCTGCGAAAGGCATCCCAAGGGGAGCACAAAAGTGCCAGAAAATGGCTGCCTCCACATGTTTTCATTGGCACCATTGCTAAGCCTAGGCTGAATCACCTGCCTCCAGTCTCAGCTAGGGACATGGTTTTTTAAACCAGGAAGCCCTGAGCTCCAGGCACACGGCAGCTGTGAAAGGCATCCCAAGGGGAGTACAAAAGTGCAACAACATGGCAGCTTTCACAGCTTTTTCCTTGGCACCATCCCTATACCTAGGCTGATTTATCTGCCTAGGGTTAGGGTTAGGGCTCAGCCTAGGGCTAGGATTTTTTTAACCAGGAAGCCCTGAGTTCCAGGCTTACTGCATCTGCCAAAGGCATCCCAAAGGGAGCGCAGAAGTGCCACAACATGGCTGCTTTCACTGCTTTTTCCTTAGGTTGAACCCTAATACCCGGCTGATTTACCTTCCTAGGGTTACTGTTAGGCTTAGGCCTAGGACTTTTAAAACCAGGAAGCCCTGTGCTCCAGGCACACTGCAGCTGTGAAAGGCATCCCAAGGGGAGCGCAAAAGTGACACAACTTGGCTGCCTCCACTGCTATTTCCATGAGACCATCCCGAATCATAGGCTGATTTTCCTTCCTAGGCTTAAGGTTTGAGTTAGGCCTAGGGTTAGTGTTCTTTTAACCAGAAAGCCCTGAGTTCCAAGAACACAGCAGCTGCGAAGGACTACCCAAGAAGAGCGCAGAAGTGCCTCAACATGCCTGCCTCCACAGCTTTTTCCTTGGGGACGTCCCGAAACGAAGGCTGATTTAGAAGCCTCCAGTTTGGGCTAAAGTTGTGGTTTTTTAAACCAGGAAGCCCTGTGCTCCAAGCACACTGCAGCTGTGAAAGGCATCCCAAGGGGAGCGCAAAAGTGCCACAACATGGCTGTCTCCACAGCTTTTCCCTTGGGATAATTCCTAAACCCAGGCTGATTTAAATGACCAGTGTTACGGTTAGGGTTAGGGTTACGCCTAGGTGTAGAGCTTTTTAAACCAGCAAGCTCTGAGCTCCAGGCACACGGCAGCTGCGAAAGGCATCCCAAGGGGAGCACAAAAGTGCCAGAAAATGGCTGCCTCCACACGTTTTCATTGGCACCATTGCTAAGCCTAGGCTGAATCACCTGCCTCCAGTCTCAGCTAGGGACATGGTTTTTTAAACCAGGAAGCCCTGAGCTCCAGGCACACGGCAGCTGTGAAAGGCATCCCAAGGGGAGTACAAAAGTGCAACAACATGGCAGCTTTCACAGCTTTTTCCTTGGCACCATCCCTATACCTAGGCTGATTTATCTGCCTAGGGTTAGGGTTAGGGCTCAGCCTAGGGCTAGGATTTTTTTAACCAGGAAGCCCTGAGTTCCAGGCTTACTGCATCTGCCAAAGGCATCCCAAAGGGAGCGCAGAAGTGCCACAACATGGCTGCTTTCACAGCTTTTTCCTTAGGAAGAACCCTAATACCCGGCTGATTTACCTTCCTAGGGTTACTGTTAGGCTTAGGCCTAGGACTTTTAAAACCAGGAAGCCCTGTGCTCCAGGCACACTGCAGCTGTTAAAGGCATCCCAAGGGGAGCGCAAAAGTGACACAACTTGGCTGCCTCCACTGCTATTTCCATGAGACCATCCCGAATCATAGGCTGATTTTCCTTCCTAGGCTTAAGGTTTGAGTTAGGCCTAGGGTTAGTGTTCTTTTAACCAGAAAGCCCTGAGTTCCAAGAACACAGCAGCTGCGAAGGACTACCCAAGAAGAGCGCAGAAGTGCCTCAACATGCCTGCCTCCACAGCTTTTTCCTTGGGGACGTCCCGAAACGAAGGCTGATTTAGAAGCCTCCAGTTTGGGCTAAAGTTGTGGTTTTTTAAACCAGGAAGCCCTGTGCTCCAAGCACACTGCAGCTGTGAAAGGCATCCCAAGGGGAGCGCAAAAGTGCCACAACATGGCTGTCTCCACAGCTTTTCCCTTGGGATAATTCCTAAACCCAGGCTGATTTAAATGACCAGTGTTACGGTTAGGGTTAGGGTTACGCCTAGGTGTAGAGCTTTTTAAACCAGCAAGCTCTGAGCTCCAGGCACACGGCAGCTGCGAAAGGCATCCCAAGGGGAGCACAAAAGTGCCAGAAAATGGCTGCCTCCACACGTTTTCATTGGCACCATTGCTAAGCCTAGGCTGAATCACCTGCCTCCAGTCTCAGCTAGGGACATGGTTTTTTAAACCAGGAAGCCCTGAGCTCCAGGCACACGGCAGCTGTGAAAGGCATCCCAAGGGGAGTACAAAAGTGCAACAACATGGCAGCTTTCACAGCTTTTTCCTTGGCACCATCCCTATACCTAGGCTGATTTATCTGCCTAGGGTTAGGGTTAGGGCTCAGCCTAGGGCTAGGATTTTTTTAACCAGGAAGCCCTGAGTTCCAGGCTTACTGCATCTGCCAAAGGCATCCCAAAGGGAGCGCAGAAGTGCCACAACATGGCTGCTTTCACAGCTTTTTCCTTAGGAAGAACCCTAATACCCGGCTGATTTACCTTCCTAGGGTTACTGTTAGGCTTAGGCCTAGGACTTTTAAAACCAGGAAGCCCTGTGCTCCAGGCACACTGCAGCTGTTAAAGGCATCCCAAGGGGAGCGCAAAAGTGACACAACTTGGCTGCCTCCACTGCTATTTCCATGAGACCATCCCGAATCATAGGCTGATTTTCCTTCCTAGGCTTAAGGTTTGAGTTAGGCCTAGGGTTAGTGTTCTTTTAACCAGAAAGCCCTGAGTTCCAAGAACACAGCAGCTGCGAAGGACTACCCAAGAAGAGCGCAGAAGTGCCTCAACATGCCTGCCTGCACAGCTTTTTCCTTGGGGACGTCCCGAAACGAAGGCTGATTTAGAAGCCTCCAGTTTGGGCTAAAGTTGTGGTTTTTTAAACCAGGAAGCCCTGTGCTCCAAGCACACTGCAGCTGTGAAAGGCATCCCAAGGGGAGCGCAAAAGTGCCACAACATGGCTGTCTCCACAGCTTTTCCCTTGGGATAATTCCTAAACCCAGGCTGATTTAAATGACCAGTGTTACGGTTAGGGTTAGGGTTACGCCTAGGTGTAGAGCTTTTTAAACCAGCAAGCTCTGAGCTCCAGGCACACGGCAGCTGCGAAAGGCATCCCAAGGGGAGCACAAAAGTGCCAGAAAATGGCTGCCTCCACACGTTTTCATTGGCACCATTGCTAAGCCTAGGCTGAATCACCTGCCTCCAGTCTCAGCTAGGGACATGGTTTTTTAAACCAGGAAGCCCTGAGCTCCAGGCACACGGCAGCTGTGAAAGGCATCCCAAGGGGAGTACAAAAGTGCAACAACATGGCAGCTTTCACAGCTTTTTCCTTGGCACCATCCCTATACCTAGGCTGATTTATCTGCCTAGGGTTAGGGTTAGGGCTCAGCCTAGGGCTACGATTTTTTTAACCAGGAAGCCCTGAGTTCCAGGCTTACTGCATCTGCCAAAGGCATCCCAAAGGGAGCGCAGAAGTGCCACAACATGGCTGCTTTCACAGCTTTTTCCTTAGGAAGAACCCTAATACCCGGCTGATTTACCTTCCTAGGGTTACTGTTAGGCTTAGGCCTAGGACTTTTAAAACCAGGAAGCCCTGTGCTCCAGGCACACTGCAGCTGTTAAAGGCATCCCAAGGGGAGCGCAAAAGTGACACAACTTGGCTGCCTCCACTGCTATTTCCATGAGACCATCCCGAATCATAGGCTGATTTTCCTTCCTAGGCTTAAGGTTTGAGTTAGGCCTAGGGTTAGTGTTCTTTTAATCAGAAAGCCCTGAGTTCCAAGAACACAGCAGCTGCGAAGGACTACCCAAGAAGAGCGCAGAAGTGCCTCAACATGCCTGCCTCCACAGCTTTTTCCTTGGGGACGTCCCGAAACGAAGGCTGATTTAGAAGCCTCCAGTTTGGGCTAAAGTTGTGGTTTTTTAAACCAGGAAGCCCTGTGCTCCAAGCACACTGCAGCTGTGAAAGGCATCCCAAGGGGAGCGCAAAAGTGCCACAACATGGCTGTCTCCACAGCTTTTCCCTTGGGATAATTCCTAAACCCAGGCTGATTTAAATGAGCAGTGTTACGGTTAGGGTTAGGGTTACGCCTAGGTGTAGAGCTTTTTAAACCAGCAAGCTCTGAGCTCCAGGCACACGGCAGCTGCGAAAGGCATCCCAAGGGGAGCACAAAAGTGCCAGAAAATGGCTGCCTCCACACGTTTTCATTGGCACCATTGCTAAGCCTAGGCTGAATCACCTGCCTCCAGTCTCAGCTAGGGACATGGTTTTTTAAACCAGGAAGCCCTGAGCTCCAGGCACACGGCAGCTGTGAAAGGCATCCCAAGGGGAGTACAAAAGTGCAACAACATGGCAGCTTTCACAGCTTTTTCCTTGGCACCATCCCTATACCTAGGCTGATTTATCTGCCTAGGGTTAGGGTTAGGGCTCAGCCTAGGGCTAGGATTTTTTTAACCAGGAAGCCCTGAGTTCCAGGCTTACTGCATCTGCCAAAGGCATCCCAAAGGGAGCGCAGAAGTGCCACAACATGGCTGCTTTCACAGCTTTTTCCTTAGGAAGAACCCTAATACCCGGCTGATTTACCTTCCTAGGGTTACTGTTAGGCTTAGGCCTAGGACTTTTAAAACCAGGAAGCCCTGTGCTCCAGGCACACTGCAGCTGTTAAAGGCATCCCAAGGGGAGCGCAAAAGTGACACAACTTGGCTGCCTCCACTGCTATTTCCATGAGACCATCCCGAATCATAGGCTGATTTTCCTTCCTAGGCTTAAGGTTTGAGTTAGGCCTAGGGTTAGTGTTCTTTTAACCAGAAAGCCCTGAGTTCCAAGAACACAGCAGCTGCGAAGGACTACCCAAGAAGAGCGCAGAAGTGCCTCAACATGCCTGCCTCCACAGCTTTTTCCTTGGGGACGTCCCGAAACGAAGGCTGATTTCGAAGCCTCCAGTTTGGGCTAAAGTTGTGGTTTTTTAAACCAGGAAGCCCTGTGCTCCAAGCACACTGCAGCTGTGAAAGGCATCCCAAGGGGAGCGCAAAAGTGCCACAACATGGCTGTCTCCACAGCTTTTCCCTTGGGATAATTCCTAAACCCAGGCTGATTTAAATGACCAGTGTTACGGTTAGGGTTAGGGTTACGCCTAGGTGTAGAGCTTTTTAAACCAGCAAGCTCTGAGCTCCAGGCACACGGCAGCTGCGAAAGGCATCCCAAGGGGAGCACAAAAGTGCCAGAAAATGGCTGCCTCCACACGTTTTCATTGGCACCATTGCTAAGCCTAGGCTGAATCACCTGCCTCCAGTCTCAGCTAGGGACATGGTTTTTTAAACCAGGAAGCCCTGAGCTCCAGGCACACGGCAGCTGTGAAAGGCATCCCAAGGGGAGTACAAAAGTGCAACAACATGGCAGCTTTCACAGCTTTTTCCTTGGCACCATCCCTATACCTAGGCTGATTTATCTGCCTAGGGTTAGGGTTAGGGCTCAGCCTAGGGCTAGGATTTTTTTAACCAGGAAGCCCTGAGTTCCAGGCTTACTGCATCTGCCAAAGGCATCCCAAAGGGAGCGCAGAAGTGCCACAACATGGCTGCTTTCACAGCTTTTTCCTTAGGAAGAACCCTAATACCCGGCTGATTTACCTTCCTAGGGTTACTGTTAGGCTTAGGCCTAGGACTTTTAAAACCAGGAAGCCCTGTGCTCCAGGCACACTGCAGCTGTTAAAGGCATCCCAAGGGGAGCGCAAAAGTGACACAACTTGGCTGCCTCCACTGCTATTTCCATGAGACCATCCCGAATCATAGGCTGATTTTCCTTCCTAGGCTTAAGGTTTGAGTTAGGCCTAGGGTTAGTGTTCTTTTAACCAGAAAGCCCTGAGTTCCAAGAACACAGCAGCTGCGAAGGACTACCCAAGAAGAGCGCAGAAGTGCCTCAACATGCCTGCCTCCACAGCTTTTTCCTTGGGGACGTCCCGAAACGAAGGCTGATTTAGAAGCCTCCAGTTTGGGCTAAAGTTGTGGTTTTTTAAACCAGGAAGCCCTGTGCTCCAAGCACACTGCAGCTGTGAAAGGCATCCCAAGGGGAGCGCAAAAGTGCCACAACATGGCTGTCTCCACAGCTTTTCCCTTGGGATAATTCCTAAACCCAGGCTGATTTAAATGACCAGTGTTACGGTTAGGGTTAGGGTTACGCCTAGGTGTAGAGCTTTTTAAACCAGCAAGCTCTGAGCTCCAGGCACACGGCAGCTGCGAAAGGCATCCCAAGGGGAGCACAAAAGTGCCAGAAAATGGCTGCCTCCACATGTTTTCATTGGCACCATTGCTAAGCCTAGGCTGAATCACCTGCCTCCAGTCTCAGCTAGGGACATGGTTTTTTAAACCAGGAAGCCCTGAGCTCCAGGCACACGGCAGCTGTGAAAGGCATCCCAAGGGGAGTACAAAAGTGCAACAACATGGCAGCTTTCACAGCTTTTTCCTTGGCACCATCCCTATACCTAGGCTGATTTATCTGCCTAGGGTTAGGGTTAGGGCTCAGCCTAGGGCTACGATTTTTTTAACCAGGAAGCCCTGAGTTCCAGGCTTACTGCATCTGCCAAAGGCATCCCAAAGGGAGCGCAGAAGTGCCACAACATGGCTGCTTTCACAGCTTTTTCCTTAGGAAGAACCCTAATACCCGGCTGATTTACCTTCCTAGGGTTACTGTTAGGCTTAGGCCTAGGACTTTTAAAACCAGGAAGCCCTGTGCTCCAGGCACACTGCAGCTGTTAAAGGCATCCCAAGGGGAGCGCAAAAGTGACACAACTTGGCTGCCTCCACTGCTATTTCCATGAGACCATCCCGAATCATAGGCTGATTTTCCTTCCTAGGCTTAAGGTTTGAGTTAGGCCTAGGGTTAGTGTTCTTTTAACCAGAAAGCCCTGAGTTCCAAGAACACAGCAGCTGCGAAGGACTACCCAAGAAGAGCGCAGAAGTGCCTCAACATGCCTGCCTCCACAGCTTTTTCCTTGGGGACGTCCCGAAACGAAGGCTGATTTAGAAGCCTCCAGTTTGGGCTAAAGTTGTGGTTTTTTACACCAGGAAGCCCTGTGCTCCAAGCACACTGCAGCTGTGAAAGGCATCCCAAGGGGAGTGCAAAAGTGCCACAACATGGCTGTCTCCACAGCTTTTCCCTTGGGATAATTCCTAAACCCAGGCTGATTTAAATGACCAGTGTTACGGTTAGGGTTAGGGTTACGCCTAGGTGTAGAGCTTTTTAAACCAGCAAGCTCTGAGCTCCAGGCACACGGCAGCTGCGAAAGGCATCCCAAGGGGAGCACAAAAGTGCCAGAAAATGGCTGCCTCCACACGTTTTCATTGGCACCATTGCTAAGCCTAGGCTGAATCACCTGCCTCCAGTCTCAGCTAGGGACATGGTTTTCTAAACCAGGAAGCCCTGAGCTCCAGGCACACGGCAGCTGTGAAAGGCATCCCAAGGGGAGTACAAAAGTGCAACAACATGGCAGCTTTCACAGCTTTTTCCTTGGCACCATCCCTATACCTAGGCTGATTTATCTGCCTAGGGTTAGGGTTAGGGCTCAGCCTAGGGCTACGATTTTTTTAACCAGGAAGCCCTGAGTTCCAGGCTTACTGCATCTGCCAAAGGCATCCCAAAGGGAGCGCAGAAGTGCCACAACATGGCTGCTTTCACAGCTTTTTCCTTAGGAAGAACCCTAATACCCGGCTGATTTACCTTCCTAGGGTTACTGTTAGGCTTAGGCCTAGGACTTTTAAAACCAGGAAGCCCTGTGCTCCAGGCCCACTGCAGCTGTTAAAGGCATCCCAAGGGGAGCGCAAAAGTGACACAACTTGGCTGCCTCCACTGCTATTTCCATGAGACCATCCCGAATCATAGGCTGATTTTCCTTCCTAGGCTTAAGGTTTGAGTTAGGCCTAGGGTTAGTGTTCTTTTAACCAGAAAGCCCTGAGTTCCAAGAACACAGCAGCTGCGAAGGACTACCCAAGAAGAGCGCAGAAGTGCCTCAACATGCCTGCCTCCACAGCTTTTTCCTTGGGGACGTCCCGAAACGAAGGCTGATTTAGAAGCCTCCAGTTTGGGCTAAAGTTGTGGTTTTTTAAACCAGGAAGCCGTGCTCCAAGCACACTGCAGCTGTGAAAGGCATCCCAAGGGGAGCGCAAAAGTGCCACAACATGGCTGTCTCCACAGCTTTTCCCTTGGGATAATTCCTAAACCCAGGCTGATTTAAATGACCAGTGTTACGGTTAGGGTTAGGGTTACGCCTAGGTGTAGAGCTTTTTAAACCAGCAAGCTCTGAGCTCCAGGCACACGGCAGCTGCGAAAGGCATCCCAAGGGGAGCACAAAAGTGCCAGAAAATGGCTGCCTCCACACGTTTTCATTGGCACCATTGCTAAGCCTAGGCTGAATCACCTGCCTCCAGTCTCAGCTAGAGACATGGTTTTTTAAACCAGGAAGCCCTGAGCTCCAGGCACACGGCAGCTGTGAAAGGCATCCCAAGGGGAGTACAAAAGTGCAACAACATGGCAGCTTTCACAGCTTTTTCCTTGGCACCATCCCTATACCTAGGCTGATTTATCTGCCTAGGGTTAGGGTTAGGGCTCAGCCTAGGGCTAGGATTGTTTTAACCAGGAAGCCCTGAGTTCCAGGCTTACTGCATCTGCCAAAAGCATCCCAAAGGGAGCGCAGAAGTGCCACAACATGGCTGCTTTCACAGCTTTT
Organism: Ammospiza caudacuta; assembly: GCF_027887145.1. Classification (NCBI taxonomy): domain Eukaryota; kingdom Metazoa; phylum Chordata; class Aves; order Passeriformes; family Passerellidae; genus Ammospiza; species Ammospiza caudacuta. The sequence continues at coordinate 383,362 of NW_026683128.1, read as the reverse complement.
TCCTTAGGAAGAACCCTAATACCCGGCTGATTTACCTTCCTAGGGTTACTGTTAGGCTTAGGCCTAGGACTTTTAAAACCAGGAAGCCCTGTGCTCCAGGCACACTGCAGCTGTTAAAGGCATCCCAAGGGGAGCGCAAAAGTGACACAACTTGGCTGCCTCCACTGCTATTTCCATGAGACCATCCCGAATCATAGGCTGATTTTCCTTCCTAGGCTTAAGGTTTGAGTTAGGCCTAGGGTTAGTGTTCTTTTAACCAGAAAGCCCTGAGTTCCAAGAACACAGCAGCTGCGAAGGACTACCCAAGAAGAGCGCAGAAGTGCCTCAACATGCCTGCCTGCACAGCTTTTTCCTTGGGGACGTCCCGAAACGAAGGCTGATTTAGAAGCCTCCAGTTTGGGCTAAAGTTGTGGTTTTTTACACCAGGAAGCCCTGTGCTCCAAGCACACTGCAGCTGTGAAAGGCATCCCAAGGGGAGTGCAAAAGTGCCACAACATGGCTGTCTCCACAGCTTTTCCCTTGGGATAATTCCTAAACCCAGGCTGATTTAAATGACCAGTGTTACGGTTAGGGTTAGGGTTACGCCTAGGTGTAGAGCTTTTTAAACCAGCAAGCTCTGAGCTCCAGGCACACGGCAGCTGCGAAAGGCATCCCAAGGGGAGCACAAAAGTGCCAGAAAATGGCTGCCTCCACACGTTTTCATTGGCACCATTGCTAAGCCTAGGCTGAATCACCTGCCTCCAGTCTCAGCTAGGGACATGGTTTTTTAAACCAGGAAGCCCTGAGCTCCAGGCACACGGCAGCTGTGAAAGGCATCCCAAGGGGAGTACAAAAGTGCAACAACATGGCAGCTTTCACAGCTTTTTCCTTGGCACCATCCCTATACCTAGGCTGATTTATCTGCCTAGGGTTAGGGTTAGGGCTCAGCCTAGGGCTACGATTTTTTTAACCAGGAAGCCCTGAGTTCCAGGCTTACTGCATCTGCCAAAGGCATCCCAAAGGGAGCGCAGAAGTGCCACAACATGGCTGCTTTCACAGCTTTTTCCTTAGGAAGAACCCTAATACCCGGCTGATTTACCTTCCTAGGGTTACTGTTAGGCTTAGGCCTAGGACTTTTAAAACCAGGAAGCCCTGTGCTCCAGGCCCACTGCAGCTGTTAAAGGCATCCCAAGGGGAGCGCAAAAGTGACACAACTTGGCTGCCTCCACTGCTATTTCCATGAGACCATCCCGAATCATAGGCTGATTTTCCTTCCTAGGCTTAAGGTTTGAGTTAGGCCTAGGGTTAGTGTTCTTTTAACCAGAAAGCCCTGAGTTCCAAGAACACAGCAGCTGCGAAGGACTACCCAAGAAGAGCGCAGAAGTGCCTCAACATGCCTGCCTCCACAGCTTTTTCCTTGGGGACGTCCCGAAACGAAGGCTGATTTAGAAGCCTCCAGTTTGGGCTAAAGTTGTGGTTTTTTACACCAGGAAGCCCTGTGCTCCAAGCACACTGCAGCTGTGAAAGGCATCCCAAGGGGAGCGCAAAAGTGCCACAACATGGCTGTCTCCACAGCTTTTCCCTTGGGATAATTCCTAAACCCAGGCTGATTTAAATGACCAGTGTTACGGTTAGGGTTAGGGTTACGCCTAGGTGTAGAGCTTTTTAAACCAGCAAGCTCTGAGCTCCAGGCACACGGCAGCTGCGAAAGGCATCCCAAGGGGAGCACAAAAGTGCCAGAAAATGGCTGCCTCCACACGTTTTCATTGGCACCATTGCTAAGCCTAGGCTGAATCACCTGCCTCCAGTCTCAGCTAGAGACATGGTTTTTTAAACCAGGAAGCCCTGAGCTCCAGGCACACGGCAGCTGTGAAAGGCATCCCAAGGGGAGTACAAAAGTGCAACAACATGGCAGCTTTCACAGCTTTTTCCTTGGCACCATCCCTATACCTAGGCTGATTTATCTGCCTAGGGTTAGGGTTAGGGCTCAGCCTAGGGCTAGGATTGTTTTAACCAGGAAGCCCTGAGTTCCAGGCTTACTGCATCTGCCAAAAGCATCCCAAAGGGAGCGCAGAAGTGCCACAACATGGCTGCTTTCACAGCTTTTTCCTTAGGAAGAACCCTAATACCCGGCTGATTTACCTTCCTAGGGTTACTGTTAGGCTTAGGCCTAGGACTTTTAAAACCAGGAAGCCCTGTGCTCCAGGCACACTGCAGCTGTTAAAGGCATCCCAAGGGGAGCGCAAAAGTGACACAACTTGGCTGCCTCCACTGCTATTTCCATGAGACCATCCCGAATCATAGGCTGATTTTCCTTCCTAGGCTTAAGGTTTGAGTTAGGCCTAGGGTTAGTGTTCTTTTAACCAGAAAGCCCTGAGTTCCAAGAACACAGCAGCTGCGAAGGACTACCCAAGAAGAGCGCAGAAGTGCCTCAACATGCCTGCCTGCACAGCTTTTTCCTTGGGGACGTCCCGAAACGAAGGCTGATTTAGAAGCCTCCAGTTTGGGCTAAAGTTGTGGTTTTTTACACCAGGAAGCCCTGTGCTCCAAGCACACTGCAGCTGTGAAAGGCATCCCAAGGGGAGTGCAAAAGTGCCACAACATGGCTGTCTCCACAGCTTTTCCCTTGGGATAATTCCTAAACCCAGGCTGATTTAAATGACCAGTGTTACGGTTAGGGTTAGGGTTACGCCTAGGTGTAGAGCTTTTTAAACCAGCAAGCTCTGAGCTCCAGGCACACGGCAGCTGCGAAAGGCATCCCAAGGGGAGCACAAAAGTGCCAGAAAATGGCTGCCTCCACACGTTTTCATTGGCACCATTGCTAAGCCTAGGCTGAATCACCTGCCTCCAGTCTCAGCTAGGGACATGGTTTTTTAAACCAGGAAGCCCTGAGCTCCAGGCACACGGCAGCTGTGAAAGGCATCCCAAGGGGAGTACAAAAGTGCAACAACATGGCAGCTTTCACAGCTTTTTCCTTGGCACCATCCCTATACCTAGGCTGATTTATCTGCCTAGGGTTAGGGTTAGGGCTCAGCCTAGGGCTAGGATTGTTTTAACCAGGAAGCCCTGAGTTCCAGGCTTACTGCATCTGCCAAAAGCATCCCAAAGGGAGCGCAGAAGTGCCACAACATGGCTGCTTTCACAGCTTTTTCCTTAGGAAGAACCCTAATACCCGGCTGATTTACCTTCCTAGGGTTACTGTTAGGCTTAGGCCTAGGACTTTTAAAACCAGGAAGCCCTGTGCTCCAGGCACACTGCAGCTGTTAAAGGCATCCCAAGGGGAGCGCAAAAGTGACACAACTTGGCTGCCTCCACTGCTATTTCCATGAGACCATCCCGAATCATAGGCTGATTTTCCTTCCTAGGCTTAAGGTTTGAGTTAGGCCTAGGGTTAGTGTTCTTTTAACCAGAAAGCCCTGAGTTCCAAGAACACAGCAGCTGCGAAGGACTACCCAAGAAGAGCGCAGAAGTGCCTCAACATGCCTGCCTCCACAGCTTTTTCCTTGGGGACGTCCCGAAACGAAGGCTGATTTAGAAGCCTCCAGTTTGGGCTAAAGTTGTGGTTTTTTACACCAGGAAGCCCTGTGCTCCAAGCACACTGCAGCTGTGAAAGGCATCCCAAGGGGAGCGCAAAAGTGCCACAACATGGCTGTTTCCACAGCTTTTCCCTTGGGATAATTCCTAAACCCAGGCTGCTTTAAATGACCAGTGTTACGGTTAGGGTTAGGGTTACGCCTAGGTGTAGAGCTTTTTAAACCAGCAAGCTCTGAGCTCCAGGCACACGGCAGCTGCGAAAGGCATCCCAAGGGGAGCACAAAAGTGCCAGAAAATGGCTGCCTCCACACGTTTTCATTGGCACCATTGCTAAGCCTAGGCTGAATCCCCTGCCTCCAGTCTCAGCTAGGGACATGGTTTTTTAAACCAGGAAGCCCTGAGCTCCAGGCACACGGCAGCTGTGAAAGGCATCCCAAGGGGAGTACAAAAGTGCAACAACATGGCAGCTTTCACAGCTTTTTCCTTGGCACCATCCCTATACCTAGGCTGATTTATCTGCCTAGGGTTAGGGTTAGGGCCCAGCCAAGGGCAAGGATTTTTTTAACCAGGAAGCCCTGAGTTCCAGGCTTACGGCATCTGCCAAAGGCATCCCAAAGGGAGCGCAGAAGTGCCACAACATGGCTGCTTTCACAGCTTTTTCCTTAGGAAGAACCCTAACACCCGGCTGATTTACCTTCCTAGGGTTACTGTTAGGCTTAGGCCTAGGACTTTTAAAACCAGGAAGCCCTGTGCTCCAGGCACACTGCAGCTGTTAAAGGCATCCCAAGGGGAGCGCAAAAGTGACACAACTTGGCTGCCTCCACTGCTATTTCCATGAGACCATCCCAAATCATAGGCTGATTTTCCTTCCTAGGCTTAAGGTTTGAGTTAGGCCTAGGGTTAGTGTTCTTTTAACCAGAAAGCCCTGAGTTCCAAGAACACAGCAGCTGCGAAGGACTACCCAAGAAGAGCGCAGAAGTGCCTCAACATGCCTGCCTCCACAGCTTTTTCCTTGGGGACGTCCCGAAACGAAGGCTGATTTAGAAGCCTCCAGTTCGGGCTAAAGTTGTGGTTTTTTAAACCAGGAAGCCCTGTGCTCCAAGCACACTGCAGCTGTGAAAGACATCCCAAGGGGAGCGCAAAAGTGCCACAACATGGCTGTCTCCACAGCTTTTCCCTTGGGATAATTCCTAAACCCAGGCTGATTTAAATGACCAGTGTTACGGATAGGGTTAGGGTTACGCCTAGGTGTAGAGCTTTTTAAACCAGCAAGCTCTGAGCTCCAGGCACACGGCAGCTGCGAAAGGCATCCCAAGGGGAGCACAAAAGTGCCAGAAAATGGCTGCCTCCACACGTTTTCATTGGCACCATTGCTAAGCCTAGGCTGAATCACCTGCCTCCAGTCTCAGCTAGGGACATGGTTTTTTAAACCAGGAAGCCCTGAGCTCCAGGCACACGGCAGCTGTGAAAGGCATCCCAAGGGGAGTACAAAAGTGCAACAACATGGCAGCTTTCACAGCTTTTTCCTTGGCACCATCCCTATACCTAGGCTGATTTATCTGCCTAGGGTTAGGGTTAGGGCTCAGCCTAGGGCTAGGATTTTTTTAACCAGGAAGCCCTGAGTTCCAGGCTTACTGCATCTGCCAAAGGCATCCCAAAGGGAGCGCAGAAGTGCCACAACATGGCTGCTTTCACAGCTTTTTCCTTAGGAAGAACCCTAATACCCGGCTGATTTACCTTCCTAGGGTTACTGTTAGGCTTAGGCCTAGGACTTTTAAAACCAGGAAGCCCTGTGCTCCAGGCACACTGCAGCTGTTAAAGGCATCCCAAGGGGAGCGCAAAAGTGACACAACTTGGCTGCCTCCACTGCTATTTCCATGAGACCATCCCGAATCATAGGCTGATTTTCCTTCCTAGGCTTAAGGTTTGAGTTAGGCCTAGGGTTAGTGTTCTTTTAACCAGAAAGCCCTGAGTTCCAAGAACACAGCAGCTGCGAAGGACTACCCAAGAAGAGTGCAGAAGTGCCTCAACATGCCTGCCTCCACAGCTTTTTCCTTGGGGACGTCCCGAAACGAAGGCTGATTTAGAAGCCTCCAGTTTGGGCTAAAGTTGTGGTTTTTTAAACCAGGAAGCCCTGTGCTCCAAGCACACTGCAGCTGTGAAAGGCATCCCAAGGGGAGCGCAAAAGTGCCACAACATGGCTGTCTCCACAGCTTTTCCCTTGGGATAATTCCTAAACCCAGGCTGATTTAAATGACCAGTGTTACGGTTAGGGTTAGGGTTACGCCTAGGTGTAGAGCTTTTTAAACCAGCAAGCTCTGAGCTCCAGGCACACGGCAGCTGCGAAAGGCATCCCAAGGGGAGCACAAAAGTGCCAGAAAATGGCTGCCTCCACACGTTTTCATTGGCACCATTGCTAAGCCTAGGCTGAATCACCTGCCTCCAGTCTCAGCTAGGGACATGGTTTTTTAAACCAGGAAGCCCTGAGCTCCAGGCACACGGCAGCTGTGAAAGGCATCCCAAGGGGAGTACAAAAGTGCAACAACATGGCAGCTTTCACAGCTTTTTCCTTGGCACCATCCCTATACCTAGGCTGATTTATCTGCCTAGGGTTAGGGTTAGGGCTCAGCCTAGGGCTACGATTTTTTTAACCAGGAAGCCCTGAGTTCCAGGCTTACTGCATCTGCCAAAGGCATCCCAAAGGGAGCGCAGAAGTGCCACAACATGGCTGCTTTCACAGCTTTTTCCTTAGGAAGAACCCTAATACCCGGCTGATTTACCTTCCTAGGGTTACTGTTAGGCTTAGGCCTAGGACTTTTAAAACCAGGAAGCCCTGTGCTCCAGGCACACTGCAGCTGTGAAAGGCATCCCAAGGGGAGCGCAAAAGTGACACAACTTGGCTGCCTCCACTGCTATTTCCATGAGACCATCCCGAATCATAGGCTGATTTTCCTTCCTAGGCTTAAGGTTTGAGTTAGGCCTAGGGTTAGTGTTCTTTTAACCAGAAAGCCCTGAGTTCCAAGAACACAGCAGCTGCGAAGGACTACCCAAGAAGAGCGCAGAAGTGCCTCAACATGCCTGCCTCCACAGCTTTTTCCTTGGGGACGTCCCGAAACGAAGGCTGATTTAGAAGCCTCCAGTTTGGGCTAAAGTTGTGGTTTTTTAAACCAGGAAGCCCTGTGCTCCAAGCACACTGCAGCTGTGAAAGGCATCCCAAGGGGAGCGCAAAAGTGCCACAACATGGCTGTCTCCACAGCTTTTCCCTTGGGATAATTCCTAAACCCAGGCTGATTTAAATGACCAGTGTTACGGTTAGGGTTAGGGTTACGCCTAGGTGTAGAGCTTTTTAAACCAGCAAGCTCTGAGCTCCAGGCACACGGCAGCTGCGAAAGGCATCCCAAGGGGAGCACAAAAGTGCCAGAAAATGGCTGCCTCCACATGTTTTCATTGGCACCATTGCTAAGCCTAGGCTGAATCACCTGCCTCCAGTCTCAGCTAGGGACATGGTTTTTTAAACCAGGAAGCCCTGAGCTCCAGGCACACGGCAGCTGTGAAAGGCATCCCAAGGGGAGTACAAAAGTGCAACAACATGGCAGCTTTCACAGCTTTTTCCTTGGCACCATCCCTATACCTAGGCTGATTTATCTGCCTAGGGTTAGGGTTAGGGCTCAGCCTAGGGCTACGATTTTTTTAACCAGGAAGCCCTGAGTTCCAGGCTTACTGCATCTGCCAAAGGCATCCCAAAGGGAGCGCAGAAGTGCCACAACATGGCTGCTTTCACAGCTTTTTCCTTAGGAAGAACCCTAATACCCGGCTGATTTACCTTCCTAGGGTTACTGTTAGGCTTAGGCCTAGGACTTTTAAAACCAGGAAGCCCTGTGCTCCAGGCACACTGCAGCTGTGAAAGGCATCCCAAGGGGAGCGCAAAAGTGACACAACTTGGCTGCCTCCACTGCTATTTCCATGAGACCATCCCGAATCATAGGCTGATTTTCCTTCCTAGGCTTAAGGTTTGAGTTAGGCCTAGGGTTAGTGTTCTTTTAACCAGAAAGCCCTGAGTTCCAAGAACACAGCAGCTGCGAAGGACTACCCAAGAAGAGCGCAGAAGTGCCTCAACATGCCTGCCTCCACAGCTTTTTCCTTGGGGACGTCCCGAAACGAAGGCTGATTTAGAAGCCTCCAGTTTGGGCTAAAGTTGTGGTTTTTTACACCAGGAAGCCCTGTGCTCCAAGCACACTGCAGCTGTGAAAGGCATCCCAAGGGGAGCGCAAAAGTGCCACAACATGGCTGTCTCCACAGCTTTTCCCTTGGGATAATTCCTAAACCCAGGCTGATTTAAATGACCAGTGTTACGGTTAGGGTTAGGGTTACGCCTAGGTGTAGAGCTTTTTAAACCAGCAAGCTCTGAGCTCCAGGCACACGGCAGCTGCGAAAGGCATCCCAAGGGGAGCACAAAAGTGCCAGAAAATGGCTGCCTCCACACGTTTTCATTGGCACCATTGCTAAGCCTAGGCTGAATCACCTGCCTCCAGTCTCAGCTAGGGACATGGTTTTTTAAACCAGGAAGCCCTGAGCTCCAGGCACACGGCAGCTGTGAAAGGCATCCCAAGGGGAGTACAAAAGTGCAACAACATGGCAGCTTTCACAGCTTTTTCCTTGGCACCATCCCTATACCTAGGCTGATTTATCTGCCTAGGGTTAGGGTTAGGGCTCAGCCAAGGGCAAGGATTTTTTTAACCAGGAAGCCCTGAGTTCCAGGCTTACTGCATCTGCCAAAGGCATCCCAAAGGGAGCGCAGAAGTGCCACAACATGGCTGCTTTCACAGCTTTTTCCTTAGGAAGAACCCTAATACCCGGCTGATTTACCTTCCTAGGGTTACTGTTAGGCTTAGGCCTAGGACTTTTAAAACCAGGAAGCCCTGTGCTCCAGGCACACTGCAGCTGTTAAAGGCATCCCAAGGGGAGCGCAAAAGTGACACAACTTGGCTGCCTCCACTGCTATTTCCATGAGACCATCCCGAATCATAGGCTGATTTTCCTTCCTAGGCTTAAGGTTTGAGTTAGGCCTAGGGTTAGTGTTCTTTTAACCAGAAAGCCCTGAGTTCCAAGAACACAGCAGCTGCGAAGGACTACCCAAGAAGAGCGCAGAAGTGCCTCAACATGCCTGCCTCCACAGCTTTTTCCTTGGGGACGTCCCGAAACGAAGGCTGATTTAGAAGCCTCCAGTTTGGGCTAAAGTTGTGGTTTTTTAAACCAGGAAGCCCTGTGCTCCAAGCACACTGCAGCTGTGAAAGGCATCCCAAGGGGAGCGCAAAAGTGCCACAACATGGCTGTCTCCACAGCTTTTCCCTTGGGATAATTCCTAAACCCAGGCTGATTTAAATGACCAGTGTTACGGTTAGGGTTAGGGTTACGCCTAGGTGTAGAGCTTTTTAAACCAGCAAGCTCTGAGCTCCAGGCACACGGCAGCTGCGAAAGGCATCCCAAGGGGAGCACAAAAGTGCCAGAAAATGGCTGCCTCCACACGTTTTCATTGGCACCATTGCTAAGCCTAGGCTGAATCACCTGCCTCCAGTCTCAGCTAGGGACATGGTTTTTTAAACCAGGAAGCCCTGAGCTCCAGGCACACGGCAGCTGTGAAAGGCATCCCAAGGGGAGTACAAAAGTGCAACAACATGGCAGCTTTCACAGCTTTTTCCTTGGCACCATCCCTATACCTAGGCTGATTTATCTGCCTAGGGTTAGGGTTAGGGCTCAGCCAAGGGCAAGGATTTTTTTAACCAGGAAGCCCTGAGTTCCAGGCTTACTGCATCTGCCAAAGGCATCCCAAAGGGAGCGCAGAAGGTCCACAACATGGCTGCTTTCACAGCTTTTTCCTTAGGAAGAACCCTAATACCCGGCTGATTTACCTTCCTAGGGTTACTGTTAGGCTTAGGCCTAGGACTTTTAAAACCAGGAAGCCCTGTGCTCCAGGCACACTGCAGCTGTTAAAGGCATCCCAAGGGGAGCGCAAAAGTGACACAACTTGGCTGCCTCCACTGCTATTTCCATGAGACCATCCCGAATCATAGGCTGATTTTCCTTCCTAGGCTTAAGGTTTGAGTTAGGCCTAGGGTTAGTGTTCTTTTAACCAGAAAGCCCTGAGTTCCAAGAACACAGCAGCTGCGAAGGACTACCCAAGAAGAGCGCAGAAGTGCCTCAACATGCCTGCCTCCACAGCTTTTTCCTTGGGGACGTCCCGAAACGAAGGCTGATTTAGAAGCCTCCAGTTTGGGCTAAAGTTGTGGTTTTTTAAACCAGGAAGCCCTGTGCTCCAAGCACACTGCAGCTGTGAAAGGCATCCCAAGGGGAGCGCAAAAGTGCCACAACATGGCGTTCTCCACAGCTTTTCCCTTGGGATAATTCCTAAACCCAGGCTGATTTAAATGACCAGTGTTACGGTTAGGGTTAGGGTTACGCCTAGGTGTAGAGCTTTTTAAACCAGCAAGCTCTGAGCTCCAGGCACACGGCAGCTGCGAAAGGCATCCCAAGGGGAGCACAAAAGTGCCACCAAATGGCTGCCTCCACACGTTTTCATTGGCACCATTGCTAAGCCTAGGCTGAATCACCTGCCTCCAGTCTCAGCTAGGGACATGGTTTTTTAAACCAGGAAGCCCTGAGCTCCAGGCACACGGCAGCTGTGAAAGGCATCCCAAGGGGAGTACAAAAGTGCAACAACATGGCAGCTTTCACAGCTTTTTCCTTGGCACCATCCCTATACCTAGGCTGATTTATCTGCCTAGGGTTAGGGTTAGGGCTCAGCCTAGGGCTAGGATTGTTTTAACCAGGAAGCCCTGAGTTCCAGGCTTACTGCATCTGCCAAAAGCATCCCAAAGGGAGCGCAGAAGTGCCACAACATGGCTGCTTTCACAGCTTTTTCCTTAGGAAGAACCCTAATACCCGGCTGATTTACCTTCCTAGGGTTACTGTTAGGCTTAGGCCTAGGACTTTTAAAACCAGGAAGCCCTGTGCTCCAGGCACACTGCAGCTGTTAAAGGCATCCCAAGGGGAGCGCAAAAGTGACACAACTTGGCTGCCTCCACTGCTATTTCCATGAGACCATCCCGAATCATAGGCTGATTTTCCTTCCTAGGCTTAAGGTTTGAGTTAGGCCTAGGGTTAGTGTTCTTTTAACCAGAAAGCCCTGAGTTCCAAGAACACAGCAGCTGCGAAGGACTACCCAAGAAGAGCGCAGAAGTGCCTCAACATGCCTGCCTCCACAGCTTTTTCCTTGGGGACGTCCCGAAACGAAGGCTGATTTAGAAGCCTCCAGTTTGGGCTAAAGTTGTGGTTTTTTAAAGCAGGAAGCCCTGTGCTCCAAGCACACTGCAGCTGTGAAAGACATCCCAAGGGGAGCGCAAAAGTGCCACAACATGGCTGTCTCCACAGCTTTTCCCTTGGGATAATTCCTAAACCCAGGCTGATTTAAATGACCAGTGTTACGGATAGGGTTAGGGTTACGCCTAGGTGTAGAGCTTTTTAAACCAGCAAGCTCTGAGCTCCAGGCACACGGCAGCTGCGAAAGGCATCCCAAGGGGAGCACAAAAGTGCCAGAAAATGGCTGCCTCCACACGTTTTCATTGGCACCATTGCTAAGCCTAGGCTGAATCACCTGCCTCCAGTCTCAGCTAGGGACATGGTTTTTTAAACCAGGAAGCCCTGAGCTCCAGGCACACGGCAGCTGTGAAAGGCATCCCAAGGGGAGTACAAAAGTGCAACAACATGGCAGCTTTCACAGCTTTTTCCTTGGCACCATCCCTATACCTAGGCTGATTTATCTGCCTAGGGTTAGGGTTAGGGCTCAGCCTAGGGCTAGGATTTTTTTAAGCAGGAAGCCCTGAGTTCCAGGCTTACTGCATCTGCCAAAGGCATCCCAAAGGGAGCGCAGAAGTGCCACAACATGGCTGCTTTCACAGCTTTTTCCTTAGGAAGAACCCTAATACCCGGCTGATTTACCTTCCTAGGGTTACTGTTAGGCTTAGGCCTAGGACTTTTAAAACCAGGAAGCCCTGTGCTCCAGGCACACTGCAGCTGTGAAAGGCATCCCAAGGGGAGCGCAAAAGTGACACAACTTGGCTGCCTCCACTGCTATTTCCATGAGACCATCCCGAATCATAGGCTGATTTTCCTTCCTAGCTTAAGGTTTGAGTTAGGCCTAGGGTTAGTGTTCTTTTAACCAGAAAGCCCTGAGTTCCAAGAACACAGCAGCTGCGAAGGACTACCCAAGAAGAGTGCAGAAGTGCCTCAACATGCCTGCCTCCACAGCTTTTTCCTTGGGGACGTCCCGAAACGAAGGCTGATTTAGAAGCCTCCAGTTTGGGCTAAAGTTGTGGTTTTTTAAACCAGGAAGCCCTGTGCTCCAAGCACACTGCAGCTGTGAAAGGCATCCCAAGGGGAGCGCAAAAGTGCCACAACATGGCTGTCTCCACAGCTTTTCCCTTGGGATAATTCCTAAACCCAGGCTGATTTAAATGACCAGTGTTACGGTTAGGGTTAGGGTTACGCCTAGGTGTAGAGCTTTTTAAACCAGCAAGCTCTGAGCTCCAGGCACACGGCAGCTGCGAAAGGCATCCCAAGGGGAGCACAAAAGTGCCAGAAAATGGCTGCCTCCACACGTTTTCATTGGCACCATTGCTAAGCCTAGGCTGAATCACCTGCCTCCAGTCTCAGCTAGGGACATGGTTTTTTAAACCAGGAAGCCCTGAGCTCCAGGCACACGGCAGCTGTGAAAGGCATCCCAAGGGGAGTACAAAAGTGCAACAACATGGCAGCTTTCACAGCTTTTTCCTTGGCACCATCCCTATACCTAGGCTGATTTATCTGCCTAGGGTTAGGGTTAGGGCTCAGCCTAGGGCTAGGATTTTTTTAAGCAGGAAGCCCTGAGTTCCAGGCTTACTGCATCTGCCAAAGGCATCCCAAAGGGAGCGCAGAAGTGCCACAACATGGCTGCTTTCACAGCTTTTTCCTTAGGAAGAACCCTAATACCCGGCTGATTTACCTTCCTAGGGTTACTGTTAGGCTTAGGCCTAGGACTTTTAAAACCAGGAAGCCCTGTGCTCCAGGCACACTGCAGCTGTTAAAGGCATCCCAAGGGGAGCGCAAAAGTGACACAACTTGGCTGCCTCCACTGCTATTTCCATGAGACCATCCCAAATCATAGGCTGATTTTCCTTCCTAGGCTTAAGGTTTGAGTTAGGCCTAGGGTTAGTGTTCTTTTAACCAGAAAGCCCTGAGTTCCAAGAACACAGCAGCTGCGAAGGACTACCCAAGAAGAGCGCAGAAGTGCCTCAACATGCCTGCCTCCACAGCTTTTTCCTTGGGGACGTCCCGAAACGAAGGCTGATTTAGAAGCCTCCAGTTTGGGCTAAAGTTGTGGTTTTTTACACCAGGAAGCCCTGTGCTCCAAGCACACTGCAGCTGTGAAAGGCATCCCAAGGGGAGCGCAAAAGTGCCACAACATGGCTGTCTCCACAGCTTTTCCCTTGGGATAATTCCTAAACCCAGGCTGATTTAAATGACCAGTGTTACGGTTAGGGTTAGGGTTACGCCTAGGTGTAGAGCTTTTTAAACCAGCAAGCTCTGAGCTCCAGGCACACGGCAGCTGCGAAAGGCATCCCAAGGGGAGCACAAAAGTGCCAGAAAATGGCTGCCTCCACACGTTTTCATTGGCACCATTGCTAAGCCTAGGCTGAATCACCTGCCTCCAGTCTCAGCTAGGGACATGGTTTTTTAAACCAGGAAGCCCTGAGCTCCAGGCACACGGCAGCTGTGAAAGGCATCCCAAGGGGAGTACAAAAGTGCAACAACATGGCAGCTTTCACAGCTTTTTCCTTGGCACCATCCCTATACCTAGGCTGATTTATCTGCCTAGGGTTAGGGTTAGGGCTCAGCCAAGGGCTAGGATTTTTTTAACCAGGAAGCCCTGAGTTCCAGGCTTACTGCATCTGCCAAAGGCATCCCAAAGGGAGCGCAGAAGTGCCACAACATGGCTGCTTTCACAGCTTTTTCCTTAGGAAGAACCCTAATACCCGGCTGATTTACCTTCCTAGGGTTACTGTTAGGCTTAGGCCTAGGACTTTTAAAACCAGGAAGCCCTGTGCTCCAGGCACACTGCAGCTGTTAAAGGCATCCCAAGGGGAGCGCAAAAGTGACACAACTTGGCTGCCTCCACTGCTATTTCCATGAGACCATCCCGAATCATAGGCTGATTTTCCTTCCTAGGCTTAAGGTTTGAGTTAGGCCTAGGGTTAGTGTTCTTTTAACCAGAAAGCCCTGAGTTCCAAGAACACAGCAGCTGCGAAGGACTACCCAAGAAGAGCGCAGAAGTGCCTCAACATGCCTGCCTGCACAGCTTTTTCCTTGGGGACGTCCCGAAACGAAGGCTGATTTAGAAGCCTCCAGTTTGGGCTAAAGTTGTGGTTTTTTACACCAGGAAGCCCTGTGCTCCAAGCACACTGCAGCTGTGAAAGGCATCCCAAGGGGAGCGCAAAAGTGCCACAACATGGCTGTCTCCACAGCTTTTCCCTTGGGATAATTCCTAAACCCAGGCTGATTTAAATGACCAGTGTTACGGTTAGGGTTAGGGTTACGCCTAGGTGTAGAGCTTTTTAAACCAGCAAGCTCTGAGCTCCAGGCACACGGCAGCTGCGAAAGGCATCCCAAGGGGAGCACAAAAGTGCCAGAAAATGGCTGCCTCCACACGTTTTCATTGGCACCATTGCTAAGCCTAGGCTGAATCACCTGCCTCCAGTCTCAGCTAGGGACATGGTTTTTTAAACCAGGAAGCCCTGAGCTCCAGGCACACGGCAGCTGTGAAAGGCATCCCAAGGGGAGTACAAAAGTGCAACAACATGGCAGCTTTCACAGCTTTTTCCTTGGCACCATCCCTATACCTAGGCTGATTTATCTGCCTAGGGTTAGGGTTAGGGCTCAGCCTAGGGCTACGATTTTTTTAACCAGGAAGCCCTGAGTTCCAGGCTTACTGCATCTGCCAAAGGCATCCCAAAGGGAGCGCAGAAGTGCCACAACATGGCTGCTTTCACTGCTTTTTCCTTAGGAAGAACCCTAATACCCGGCTGATTTACCTTCCTAGGGTTACTGTTAGGCTTAGGCCTAGGACTTTTAAAACCAGGAAGCCCTGTGCTCCAGGCACACTGCAGCTGTTAAAGGCATCCCAAGGGGAGCGCAAAAGTGACACAACTTGGCTGCCTCCACTGCTATTTCCATGAGACCATCCCAAATCATAGGCTGATTTTCCTTCCTAGGCTTAAGGTTTGAGTTAGGCCTAGGGTTAGTGTTCTTTTAACCAGAAAGCCCTGAGTTCCAAGAACACAGCAGCTGCGAAGGACTACCCAAGAAGAGCGCAGAAGTGCCTCAACATGCCTGCCTCCACAGCTTTTTCCTTGGGGACGTCCCGAAACGAAGGCTGATTTAGAAGCCTCCAGTTTGGGCTAAAGTTGTGGTTTTTTACACCAGGAAGCCCTGTGCTCCAAGCACACTGCAGCTGTGAAAGGCATCCCAAGGGGAGCGCAAAAGTGCCACAACATGGCTGTCTCCACAGCTTTTCCCTTGGGATAATTCCTAAACCCAGGCTGATTTAAATGACCAGTGTTACGGTTAGGGTTAGGGTTACGCCTAGGTGTAGAGCTTTTTAAACCAGCAAGCTCTGAGCTCCAGGCACACGGCAGCTGCGAAAGGCATCCCAAGGGGAGCACAAAAGTGCCAGAAAATGGCTGCCTCCACACGTTTTCATTGGCACCATTGCTAAGCCTAGGCTGAATCACCTGCCTCCAGTCTCAGCTAGGGACATGGTTTTTTAAACCAGGAAGCCCTGAGCTCCAGGCACACGGCAGCTGTGAAAGGCATCCCAAGGGGAGTACAAAAGTGCAACAACATGGCAGCTTTCACAGCTTTTTCCTTGGCACCATCCCTATACCTAGGCTGATTTATCTGCCTAGGGTTAGGGTTAGGGCTCAGCCAAGGGCTAGGATTTTTTTAACCAGGAAGCCCTGAGTTCCAGGCTTACTGCATCTGCCAAAGGCATCCCAAAGGGAGCGCAGAAGTGCCACAACATGGCTGCTTTCACAGCTTTTTCCTTAGGAAGAACCCTAATACCCGGCTGATTTACCTTCCTAGGGTTACTGTTAGGCTTAGGCCTAGGACTTTTAAAACCAGGAAGCCCTGTGCTCCAGGCACACTGCAGCTGTTAAAGGCATCCCAAGGGGAGCGCAAAAGTGACACAACTTGGCTGCCTCCACTGCTATTTCCATGAGACCATCCCGAATCATTGGCTGATTTTCCTTCCTAGGCTTAAGGTTTGAGTTAGGCCTAGGGTTAGTGTTCTTTTAACCAGAAAGCCCTGAGTTCCAAGAACACAGCAGCTGCGAAGGACTACCCAAGAAGAGCGCAGAAGTGCCTCAACATGCCTGCCTGCACAGCTTTTTCCTTGGGGACGTCCCGAAACGAAGGCTGATTTAGAAGCCTCCAGTTTGGGCTAAAGTTGTGGTTTTTTACACCAGGAAGCCCTGTGCTCCAAGCACACTGCAGCTGTGAAAGGCATCCCAAGGGGAGCGCAAAAGTGCCACAACATGGCTGTCTCCACAGCTTTTCCCTTGGGATAATTCCTAAACCCAGGCTGATTTAAATGACCAGTGTTACGGTTAGGGTTAGGGTTACGCCTAGGTGTAGAGCTTTTTAAACCAGCAAGCTCTGAGCTCCAGGCACACGGCAGCTGCGAAAGGCATCCCAAGGGGAGCACAAAAGTGCCAGAAAATGGCTGCCTCCACACGTTTTCATTGGCACCATTGCTAAGCCTAGGCTGAATCACCTGCCTCCAGTCTCAGCTAGGGACATGGTTTTTTAAACCAGGAAGCCCTGAGCTCCAGGCACACGGCAGCTGTGAAAGGCATCCCAAGGGGAGTACAAAAGTGCAACAACATGGCAGCTTTCACAGCTTTTTCCTTGGCACCATCCCTATACCTAGGCTGATTTATCTGCCTAGGGTTAGGGTTAGGGCTCAGCCTAGGGCTACGATTTTTTTAACCAGGAAGCCCTGAGTTCCAGGCTTACTGCATCTGCCAAAGGCATCCCAAAGGGAGCGCAGAAGTGCCACAACATGGCTGCTTTCACTGCTTTTTCCTTAGGAAGAACCCTAATACCCGGCTGATTTACCTTCCTAGGGTTACTGTTAGGCTTAGGCCTAGGACTTTTAAAACCAGGAAGCCCTGTGCTCCAGGCACACTGCAGCTGTTAAAGGCATCCCAAGGGGAGCGCAAAAGTGACACAACTTGGCTGCCTCCACTGCTATTTCCATGAGACCATCCCAAATCATAGGCTGATTTTCCTTCCTAGGCTTAAGGTTTGAGTTAGGCCTAGGGTTAGTGTTCTTTTAACCAGAAAGCCCTGAGTTCCAAGAACACAGCAGCTGCGAAGGACTACCCAAGAAGAGCGCAGAAGTGCCTCAACATGCCTGCCTCCACAGCTTTTTCCTTGGGGACGTCCCGAAACGAAGGCTGATTTAGAAGCCTCCAGTTTGGGCTAAAGTTGTGGTTTTTTACACCAGGAAGCCCTGTGCTCCAAGCACACTGCAGCTGTGAAAGGCATCCCAAGGGGAGCGCAAAAGTGCCACAACATGGCTGTCTCCACAGCTTTTCCCTTGGGATAATTCCTAAACCCAGGCTGATTTAAATGACCAGTGTTACGGTTAGGGTTAGGGTTACGCCTAGGTGTAGAGCTTTTTAAACCAGCAAGCTCTGAGCTCCAGGCACACGGCAGCTGCGAAAGGCATCCCAAGGGGAGCACAAAAGTGCCAGAAAATGGCTGCCTCCACACGTTTTCATTGGCACCATTGCTAAGCCTAGGCTGAATCACCTGCCTCCAGTCTCAGCTAGGGACATGGTTTTTTAAACCAGGAAGCCCTGAGCTCCAGGCACACGGCAGCTGTGAAAGGCATCCCAAGGGGAGTACAAAAGTGCAACAACATGGCAGCTTTCACAGCTTTTTCCTTGGCACCATCCCTATACCTAGGCTGATTTATCTGCCTAGGGTTAGGGTTAGGGCTCAGCCTAGGGCTAGGATTTTTTTAACCAGGAAGCCCTGAGTTCCAGGCTTACTGCATCTGCCAAAGGCATCCCAAAGGGAGCGCAGAAGTGCCACAACATGGCTGCTTTCACAGCTTTTTCCTTAGGAAGAACCCTAATACCCGGCTGATTTACCTTCCTAGGGTTACTGTTAGGCTTAGGCCTAGGACTTTTAAAACCAGGAAGCCCTGTGCTCCAGGCACACTGCAGCTGTTAAAGGCATCCCAAGGGGAGCGCAAAAGTGACACAACTTGGCTGCCTCCACTGCTATTTCCATGAGACCATCCCAAATCATAGGCTGATTTTCCTTCCTAGGCTTAAGGTTTGAGTTAGGCCTAGGGTTAGTGTTCTTTTAACCAGAAAGCCCTGAGTTCCAAGAACACAGCAGCTGCGAAGGACTACCCAAGAAGAGCGCAGAAGTGCCTCAACATGCCTGCCTCCACAGCTTTTTCCTTGGGGACGTCCCGAAACGAAGGCTGATTTAGAAGCCTCCAGTTTGGGCTAAAGTTGTGGTTTTTTACACCAGGAAGCCCTGTGCTCCAAGCACACTGCAGCTGTGAAAGGCATCCCAAGGGGAGCGCAAAAGTGCCACAACATGGCTGTCTCCACAGCTTTTCCCTTGGGATAATTCCTAAACCCAGGCTGATTTAAATGACCAGTGTTACGGTTAGGGTTAGGGTTACGCCTAGGTGTAGAGCTTTTTAAACCAGCAAGCTCTGAGCTCCAGGCACACGGCAGCTGCGAAAGGCATCCCAAGGGGAGCACAAAAGTGCCAGAAAATGGCTGCCTCCACACGTTTTCATTGGCACCATTGCTAAGCCTAGGCTGAATCACCTGCCTCCAGTCTCAGCTAGGGACATGGTTTTTTAAACCAGGAAGCCCTGAGCTCCAGGCACACGGCAGCTGTGAAAGGCATCCCAAGGGGAGTACAAAAGTGCAACAACATGGCAGCTTTCACAGCTTTTTCCTTGGCACCATCCCTATACCTAGGCTGATTTATCTGCCTAGGGT
The DNA here is from genome assembly GCF_027887145.1 of Ammospiza caudacuta. Taxonomy (NCBI): domain Eukaryota; kingdom Metazoa; phylum Chordata; class Aves; order Passeriformes; family Passerellidae; genus Ammospiza; species Ammospiza caudacuta. The sequence continues at coordinate 364,721 of NW_026683128.1, read as the reverse complement.
TAGGGTTAGGGCTCAGCCTAGGGCTAGGATTTTTTTAAGCAGGAAGCCCTGAGTTCCAGGCTTACTGCATCTGCCAAAGGCATCCCAAAGGGAGCGCAGAAGTGCCACAACATGGCTGCTTTCACAGCTTTTTCCTTAGGAAGAACCCTAATACCCGGCTGATTTACCTTCCTAGGGTTACTGTTAGGCTTAGGCCTAGGACTTTTAAAACCAGGAAGCCCTGTGCTCCAGGCACACTGCAGCTGTTAAAGGCATCCCAAGGGGAGCGCAAAAGTGACACAACTTGGCTGCCTCCACTGCTATTTCCATGAGACCATCCCGAATCATAGGCTGATTTTCCTTCCTAGGCTTAAGGTTTGAGTTAGGCCTAGGGTTAGTGTTCTTTTAACCAGAAAGCCCTGAGTTCCAAGAACACAGCAGCTGCGAAGGACTACCCAAGAAGAGCGCAGAAGTGCCTCAACATGCCTGCCTCCACAGCTTTTTCCTTGGGGACGTCCCGAAACGAAGGCTGATTTAGAAGCCTCCAGTTTGGGCTAAAGTTGTGGTTTTTTACACCAGGAAGCCCTGTGCTCCAAGCACACTGCAGCTGTGAAAGGCATCCCAAGGGGAGCGCAAAAGTGCCACAACATGGCTGTCTCCACAGCTTTTCCCTTGGGATAATTCCTAAACCCAGGCTGATTTAAATGACCAGTGTTACGGTTAGGGTTAGGGTTACGCCTAGGTGTAGAGCTTTTTAAACCAGCAAGCTCTGAGCTCCAGGCACACGGCAGCTGCGAAAGGCATCCCAAGGGGAGCACAAAAGTGCCAGAAAATGGCTGCCTCCACACGTTTTCATTGGCACCATTGCTAAGCCTAGGCTGAATCACCTGCCTCCAGTCTCAGCTAGGGACATGGTTTTTTAAACCAGGAAGCCCTGAGCTCCAGGCACACGGCAGCTGTGAAAGGCATCCCAAGGGGAGTACAAAAGTGCAACAACATGGCAGCTTTCACAGCTTTTTCCTTGGCACCATCCCTATACCTAGGCTGATTTATCTGCCTAGGGTTAGGGTTAGGGCTCAGCCTAGGGCTAGGATTTTTTTAACCAGGAAGCCCTGAGTTCCAGGCTTACTGCATCTGCCAAAGGCATCCCAAAGGGAGCGCAGAAGTGCCACAACATGGCTGCTTTCACTGCTTTTTCCTTAGGAAGAACCCTAATACCCGGCTGATTTACCTTCCTAGGGTTACTGTTAGGCTTAGGCCTAGGACTTTTAAAACCAGGAAGCCCTGTGCTCCAGGCACACTGCAGCTGTTAAAGGCATCCCAAGGGGAGCGCAAAAGTGACACAACTTGGCTGCCTCCACTGCTATTTCCATGAGACCATCCCAAATCATAGGCTGATTTTCCTTCCTAGGCTTAAGGTTTGAGTTAGGCCTAGGGTTAGTGTTCTTTTAACCAGAAAGCCCTGAGTTCCAAGAAGACAGCAGCTGCGAAGGACTACCCAAGAAGAGCGCAGAAGTGCCTCAACATGCCTGCCTCCACAGCTTTTTCCTTGGGGACGTCCCGAAACGAAGGCTGATTTAGAAGCCTCCAGTTTGGGCTAAAGTTGTGGTTTTTTACACCAGGAAGCCCTGTGCTCCAAGCACACTGCAGCTGTGAAAGGCATCCCAAGGGGAGCGCAAAAGTGCCACAACATGGCTGTCTCCACAGCTTTTCCCTTGGGATAATTCCTAAACCCAGGCTGATTTAAATGACCAGTGTTACGGTTAGGGTTAGGGTTACGCCTAGGTGTAGAGCTTTTTAAACCAGCAAGCTCTGAGCTCCAGGCACACGGCAGCTGCAAAAGGCATCCCAAGGGGAGCACAAAAGTGCCAGAAAATGGCTGCCTCCACACGTTTTCATTGGCACCATTGCTAAGCCTAGGCTGAATCACCTGCCTCCAGTCTCAGCTAGGGACATGGTTTTTTAAACCAGGAAGCCCTGAGCTCCAGGCACACGGCAGCTGTGAAAGGCATCCCAAGGGGAGTACAAAAGTGCAACAACATGGCAGCTTTCACAGCTTTTTCCTTGGCACCATCCCTATACCTAGGCTGATTTATCTGCCTAGGGTTAGGGTTAGGGCTCAGCCTAGGGCTAGGATTTTTTTAAGCAGGAAGCCCTGAGTTCCAGGCTTACTGCATCTGCCAAAGGCATCCCAAAGGGAGCGCAGAAGTGCCACAACATGGCTGCTTTCACAGCTTTTTCCTTAGGAAGAACCCTAATACCCGGCTGATTTACCTTCCTAGGGTTACTGTTAGGCTTAGGCCTAGGACTTTTAAAACCAGGAAGCCCTGTGCTCCAGGCACACTGCAGCTGTTAAAGGCATCCCAAGGGGAGCGCAAAAGTGACACAACTTGGCTGCCTCCACTGCTATTTCCATGAGACCATCCCGAATCATAGGCTGATTTTCCTTCCTAGGCTTAAGGTTTGAGTTAGGCCTAGGGTTAGTGTTCTTTTAACCAGAAAGCCCTGAGTTCCAAGAACACAGCAGCTGCGAAGGACTACCCAAGAAGAGCGCAGAAGTGCCTCAACATGCCTGCCTCCACAGCTTTTTCCTTGGGGACGTCCCGAAACGAAGGCTGATTTAGAAGCCTCCAGTTTGGGCTAAAGTTGTGGTTTTTTAAACCAGGAAGCCCTGTGCTCCAAGCACACTGCAGCTGTGAAAGGCATCCCAAGGGGAGCGCAAAAGTGCCACAACATGGCTGTCTCCACAGCTTTTCCCTTGGGATAATTCCTAAACCCAGGCTGATTTAAATGACCAGTGTTACGGTTAGGGTTAGGGTTACGCCTAGGTGTAGAGCTTTTTAAACCAGCAAGCTCTGAGCTCCAGGCACACGGCAGCTGCGAAAGGCATCCCAAGGGGAGCACAAAAGTGCCAGAAAATGGCTGCCTCCACACGTTTTCATTGGCACCATTGCTAAGCCTAGGCTGAATCACCTGCCTCCAGTCTCAGCTAGGGACATGGTTTTTTAAACCAGGAAGCCCTGAGCTCCAGGCACACGGCAGCTGTGAAAGGCATCCCAAGGGGAGTACAAAAGTGCAACAACATGGCAGCTTTCACAGCTTTTTCCTTGGCACCATCCCTATACCTAGGCTGATTTATCTGCCTAGGGTTAGGGTTAGGGCTCAGCCTAGGGCTACGATTTTTTTAAGCAGGAAGCCCTGAGTTCCAGGCTTACTGCATCTGCCAAAGGCATCCCAAAGGGAGCGCAGAAGTGCCACAACATGGCTGCTTTCACAGCTTTTTCCTTAGGAAGAACCCTAATACCCGGCTGATTTACCTTCCTAGGGTTACTGTTAGGCTTAGGCCTAGGACTTTTAAAACCAGGAAGCCCTGTGCTCCAGGCACACTGCAGCTGTTAAAGGCATCCCAAGGGGAGTGCAAAAGTGACACAACTTGGCTGCCTCCACTGCTATTTCCATGAGACCATCCCGAATCATAGGCTGATTTTCCTTCCTAGGCTTAAGGTTTGAGTTAGGCCTAGGGTTAGTGTTCTTTTAACCAGAAAGCCCTGAGTTCCAAGAACACAGCAGCTGCGAAGGACTACCCAAGAAGAGCGCAGAAGTGCCTCAACATGCCTGCCTCCACAGCTTTTTCCTTGGGGACGTCCCGAAACGAAGGCTGATTTCGAAGCCTCCAGTTTGGGCTAAAGTTGTGGTTTTTTAAACCAGGAAGCCCTGTGCTCCAAGCACACTGCATCTGTGAAAGGCATCCCAAGGGGAGCGCAAAAGTGCCACAACATGGCTGTCTCCACAGCTTTTCCCTTGGGATAATTCCTAAACCCAGGCTGATTTAAATGACCAGTGTTACGGTTAGGGTTAGGGTTACGCCTAGGTGTAGAGCTTTTTAAACCAGCAAGCTCTGAGCTCCAGGCACACGGCAGCTGCGAAAGGCATCCCAAGGGGAGCACAAAAGTGCCAGAAAATGGCTGCCTCCACACGTTTTCATTGGCACCATTGCTAAGCCTAGGCTGAATCACCTGCCTCCAGTCTCAGCTAGGGACATGGTTTTTTAAACCAGGAAGCCCTGAGCTCCAGGCACACAGCAGCTGTGAAAGGCATCCCAAGGGGAGTACAAAAGTGCAACAACATGGCAGCTTTCACAGCTTTTTCCTTGGCACCATCCCTATACCTAGGCTGATTTATCTGCCTAGGGTTAGGGTTAGGGCTCAGCCTAGGGCTAGGATTTTTTTAACCAGGAAGCCCTGAGTTCCAGGCTTACTGCATCTGCCAAAGGCATCCCAAAGGGAGCGCAGAAGTGCCACAACATGGCTGCTTTCACTGCTTTTTCCTTAGGAAGAACCCTAATACCCGGCTGATTTACCTTCCTAGGGTTACTGTTAGGCTTAGGCCTAGGACTTTTAAAACCAGGAAGCCCTGTGCTCCAGGCACACTGCAGCTGTTAAAGGCATCCCAAGGGGAGCGCAAAAGTGACACAACTTGGCTGCCTCCACTGCTATTTCCATGAGACCATCCCGAATCATAGGCTGATTTTCCTTCCTAGGCTTAAGGTTTGAGTTAGGCCTAGGGTTAGTGTTCTTTTAACCAGAAAGCCCTGAGTTCCAAGAACACAGCAGCTGCGAAGGACTACCCAAGAAGAGCGCAGAAGTGCCTCAACATGCCTGCCTCCACAGCTTTTTCCTTGGGGACGTCCCGAAACGAAGGCTGATTTCGAAGCCTCCAGTTTGGGCTAAAGTTGTGGTTTTTTAAACCAGGAAGCCCTGTGCTCCAAGCACACTGCAGCTGTGAAAGGCATCCCAAGGGGAGTGCAAAAGTGCCACAACATGGCTGTCTCCACAGCTTTTCCCTTGGGATAATTCCTAAACCCAGGCTGATTTAAATGACCAGTGTTACGGTTAGGGTTAGGGTTACGCCTAGGTGTAGAGCTTTTTAAACCAGCAAGCTCTGAGCTCCAGGCACACGGCAGCTGCGAAAGGCATCCCAAGGGGAGCACAAAAGTGCCAGAAAATGGCTGCCTCCACACGTTTTCATTGGCACCATTGCTAAGCCTAGGCTGAATCACCTGCCTCCAGTCTCAGCTAGGGACATGGTTTTTTAAACCAGGAAGCCCTGAGCTCCAGGCACACGGCAACTGTGAAAGGCATCCCAAGGGGAGTACAAAAGTGCAACAACATGGCAGCTTTCACAGCTTTTTCCTTGGCACCATCCCTATACCTAGGCTGATTTATCTGCCTAGGGTTAGGGTTAGGGCTCAGCCTAGGGCTAGGATTTTTTTAAGCAGGAAGCCCTGAGTTCCAGGCTTACTGCATCTGCCAAAGGCATCCCAAAGGGAGCGCAGAAGTGCCACAACATGGCTGCTTTCACAGCTTTTTCCTTAGGAAGAACCCTAATACCCGGCTGATTTACCTTCCTAGGGTTACTGTTAGGCTTAGGCCTAGGACTTTTAAAACCAGGAAGCCCTGTGCTCCAGGCACACTGCAGCTGTTAAAGGCATCCCAAGGGGAGCGCAAAAGTGACACAACTTGGCTGCCTCCACTGCTATTTCCATGAGACCATCCCGAATCATAGGCTGATTTTCCTTCCTAGGCTTAAGGTTTGAGTTAGGCCTAGGGTTAGTGTTCTTTTAACCAGAAAGCCCTGAGTTCCAAGAAGACAGCAGCTGCGAAGGACTACCCAAGAAGAGCGCAGAAGTGCCTCAACATGCCTGCCTGCACAGCTTTTTCCTTGGGGACGTCCCGAAACGAAGGCTGATTTAGAAGCCTCCAGTTTGGGCTAAAGTTGTGGTTTTTTACACCAGGAAGCCCTGTGCTCCAAGCACACTGCAGCTGTGAAAGGCATCCCAAGGGGAGCGCAAAAGTGCCACAACATGGCTGTCTCCACAGCTTTTCCCTTGGGATAATTCCTAAACCCAGGCTGATTTAAATGACCAGTGTTACGGTTAGGGTTAGGGTTACGCCTAGGTGTAGAGCTTTTTAAACCAGCAAGCTCTGAGCTCCAGGCACACGGCAGCTGCGAAAGGCATCCCAAGGGGAGCACAAAAGTGCCAGAAAGTGGCTGCCTCCACACGTTTTCATTGGCACTATTGCTAAGCCTAGGCTGAATCACCTGCCTCCAGTCTCAGCTAGGGACATGGTTTTTTAAACCAGGAAGCCCTGAGCTCCAGGCACACGGCAGCTGTGAAAGGCATCCCAAGGGGAGTACAAAAGTGCAACAACATGGCAGCTTTCACAGCTTTTTCCTTGGCACCATCCCTATACCTAGGCTGATTTATCTGCCTAGGGTTAGGGTTAGGGCTCAGCCTAGGGCTAGGATTTTTTTAACCAGGAAGCCCTGAGTTCCAGGCTTACTGCATCTGCCAAAGGCATCCCAAAGGGAGCGCAGAAGTGCCACAACATGGCTGCTTTCACGGCTTTTTCCTTAGGAAGAACCCTAATACCCGGCTGATTTACCTTCCTAGGGTTACTGTTAGGCTTAGGCCTAGGACTTTTAAAACCAGGAAGCCCTGTGCTCCAGGCACACTGCAGCTGTTAAAGGCATCCCAAGGGGAGCGCAAAAGTGACACAACTTGGCTGCCTCCACTGCTATTTCCATGAGACCATCCCAAATCATAGGCTGATTTTCCTTCCTAGGCTTAAGGTTTGAGTTAGGCCTAGGGTTAGTGTTCTTTTAACCAGAAAGCCCTGAGTTCCAAGAACACAGCAGCTGCGAAGGACTACCCAAGAAGAGCGCAGAAGTGCCTCAACATGCCTGCCTCCACAGCTTTTTCCTTGGGGACGTCCCGAAACGAAGGCTGATTTAGAAGCCTCCAGTTTGGGCTAAAGTTGTGGTTTTTAAACCAGGAAGCCCTGTGCTCCAAGCACACTGCAGCTGTGAAAGGCATCCCAAGGGGAGCGCAAAAGTGCCACAACATGGCTGTCTCCACAGCTTTTCCCTTGGGATAATTCCTAAACCCAGGCTGATTTAAATGGCCAGTGTTACGGTTAGGGTTAGGGTTACGCCTAGGTGTAGAGCTTTTTAAACCAGCAAGCTCTGAGCTCCAGGCACACGGCAGCTGCGAAAGGCATCCCAAGGGGAGCACAAAAGTGCCAGAAAATGGCTGCCTCCACACGTTTTCATTGGCACCATTGCTAAGCCTAGGCTGAATCACCTGCCTCCAGTCTCACCTAGGGACATGGTTTTTTAAACCAGGAAGCCCTGAGCTCCAGGCACACGGCAGCTGTGAAAGGCATCCCAAGGGGAGTACAAAAGTGCAACAACATGGCAGCTTTCACAGCTTTTTCCTTGGCACCATCCCTATACCTAGGCTGATTTATCTGCCTAGGGTTAGGGTTAGGGCTCAGCCAAGGGCAAGGATTTTTTTAAGCAGGAAGCCCTGAGTTCCAGGCTTACTGCATCTGCCAAAGGCATCCCAAAGGGAGCGGTGAAGTGCCACAACATGGCTGCTTTCACTGCTTTTTCCTTAGGAAGAACCCTAATACCCGGCTGATTTACCTTCCTAGGGTTACTGTTAGGCTTTGGCCTAGGACTTTTAAAACCAGGAAGCCCTGTGCTCCAGGCACACTGCAGCTGTTAAAGGCATCCCAAGGGGAGCGCAAAAGTGACACAACTTGGCTGCCTCCACTGCTATTTCCATGAGACCATCCCGAATCATAGGCTGATTTTCCTTCCTAGGCTTAAGGTTTGAGTTAGGCCTAGGGTTAGTGTTCTTTTAACCAGAAAGCCCTGAGTTCCAAGAACACAGCAGCTGCGAAGGACTACCCAAGAAGAGCGCAGAAGTGCCTCAACATGCCTGCCTCCAAAGCTTTTTCCTTGGGGACGTCCCGAAACGAAGGCTGATTTAGAAGCCTCCAGTTTGGGCTAAAGTTGTGGTTTTTTACACCAGGAAGCCCTGTGCTCCAAGCACACTGCAGCTGTGAAAGGCATCCCAAGGGGAGCGCAAAAGTGCCACAACATGGCTGTCTCCACAGCTTTTCCCTTGGGATAATTCCTAAACCCAGGCTGATTTAAATGACCAGTGTTACGGTTAGGGTTAGGGTTACACCTAGGTGTAGAGCTTTTTAAACCAGCAAGCTCTGAGCTCCAGGCACACGGCAGCTGCGAAAGGCATCCCAAGGGGAGCACAAAAGTGCCAGAAAATGGCTGCCTCCACACGTTTTCATTGGCACCATTGCTAAGCCTAGGCTGAATCACCTGCCTCCAGTCTCAGCTAGGGACATGGTTTTTTAAACCAGGAAGCCCTGAGCTCCAGGCACACGGCAGCTGTGAAAGGCATCCCAAGGGGAGTACAAAAGTGCAACAACATGGCAGCTTTCACAGCTTTTTCCTTGGCACCATCCCTATACCTAGGCTGATTTATCTGCCTAGGGTTAGGGTTAGGGCTCAGCCTAGGGCAAGGATTTTTTTAAGCAGGAAGCCCTGAGTTCCAGGCTTACTGCATCTGCCAAAGGCATCCCAAAGGGAGCGCAGAAGTGCCACAACATGGCTGCTTTCACAGCTTTTTCCTTAGGAAGAACCCTAATACCCGGCTGATTTACCTTCCTAGGGTTACTGTTAGGCTTAGGCCTAGGACTTTTAAAACCAGGAAGCCCTGTGCTCCAGGCACACTGCAGCTGTTAAAGGCATCCCAAGGGGAGCGCAAAAGTGACACAACTTGGCTGCCTCCACTGCTATTTCCATGAGACCATCCCGAATCATAGGCTGATTTTCCTTCCTAGGCTTAAGGTTTGAGTTAGGCCTAGGGTTAGTGTTCTTTTAACCAGAAAGCCCTGAGTTCCAAGAACACAGCAGCTGCGAAGGACTGCCCAAGAAGAGCGCAGAAGTGCCTCAACATGCCTGCCTCCACAGCTTTTTCCTTGGGGACGTCCCGAAACGAAGGCTGATTTAGAAGCCTCCAGTTTGGGCTAAAGTTGTGGTTTTTTAAACCAGGAAGCCCTGTGCTCCAAGCACACTGCAGCTGTGAAAGGCATCCCAAGGGGAGCGCAAAAGTGCCACAACATGGCTGTCTCCACAGCTTTTCCCTTGGGATAATTCCTAAACCCAGGCTGCTTTAAATGACCAGTGTTACAGTTAGGGTTAGGGTTAGGCCTAGGTGTAGAGCTTTTTAAACCAGCAAGCTCTGAGCTCCAGGCACACGGCAGCTGCGAAAGGCATCCCAAGGGGAGCACAAAAGTGCCAGAAAATGGCTGCCTCCACACGTTTTCATTGGCACCATTGCTAAGCCTAGGCTGAATCACCTGCCTCCAGTCTCAGCTAGGGACATGGTTTTTTAAACCAGGAAGCCCTGAGCTCCAGGCACACGGCAGCTGTGAAAGGCATCCCAAGGGGAGTACAAAAGTGCAACAACATGGCAGCTTTCACAGCTTTTTCCTTGGCACCATCCCTATACCTAGGCTGATTTATCTGCCTAGGGTTAGGGTTAGGGCTCAGCCAAGGGCAAGGATTTTTTTAACCAGGAAGCCCTGAGTTCCAGGCTTACTGCATCTGCCAAAGGCATCCCAAAGGGAGCGCAGAAGTGCCACAACATGGCTGCTTTCACAGCTTTTTCCTTAGGAAGAACCCTAATACCCGGCTGATTTACCTTCCTAGGGTTACTGTTAGGCTTAGGCCTAGGACTTTTAAAACCAGGAAGCCCTGTGCTCCAGGCACACTGCAGCTGTTAAAGGCATCCCAAGGGGAGCGCAAAAGTGACACAACTTGGCTGCCTCCACTGCTATTTCCATGAGACCATCCCGAATCATAGGCTGATTTTCCTTCCTAGGCTTAAGGTTTGAGTTAGGCCTAGGGTTAGTGTTCTTTTAACCAGAAAGCCCTGAGTTCCAAGAACACAGCAGCTGCGAAGGACCGCCCAAGAAGAGCGCAGAAGTGCCTCAACATGCCTGCCTCCACAGCTTTTTCCTTGGGGACGTCCCGAAACGAAGGCTGATTTAGAAGCCTCCAGTTTGGGCTAAAGTTGTGGTTTTTTAAACCAGGAAGCCCTGTGCTCCAAGCACACTGCAGCTGTGAAAGGCATCCCAAGGGGAGCGCAAAAGTGCCACAACATGGCTGTCTCCACAGCTTTTCCCTTGGGATAATTCCTAAACCCAGGCTGATTTAAATGACCAGTGTTACGGTTAGGGTTAGGGTTACGCCTAGGTGTAGAGCTTTTTAAACCAGCAAGCTCTGAGCTCCAGGCACACGGCAGCTGCGAAAGGCATCCCAAGGGGAGCACAAAAGTGCCAGAAAATGGCTGCCTCCACACGTTTTCATTGGCACCATTGCTAAGCCTAGGCTGAATCACCTGCCTCCAGTCTCAGCTAGGGACATGGTTTTTTAAACCAGGAAGCCCTGAGCTCCAGGCACACGGCAGCTGTGAAAGGCATCCCAAGGGGAGTACAAAAGTGCAACAACATGGCAGCTTTCACAGCTTTTTCCTTGGCACCATCCCTATACCTAGGCTGATTTATCTGCCTAGGGTTAGGGTTAGGGCTCAGCCAAGGGCAAGGATTTTTTTAACCAGGAAGCCCTGAGTTCCAGGCTTACTGCATCTGCCAAAGGCATCCCAAAGGGAGCGCAGAAGTGCCACAACATGGCTGCTTTCACAGTTTTTTCCTTAGGAAGAACCCTAATACCCGGCTGATTTACCTTCCTAGGGTTACTGTTAGGCTTAGGCCTAGGACTTTTAAAACCAGGAAGCCCTGTGCTCCAGGCACACTGCAGCTGTTAAAGGCATCCCAAGGGGAGCGCAAAAGTGACACAACTTGGCTGCCTCCACTGCTATTTCCATGAGACCATCCCGAATCATAGGCTGATTTTCCTTCCTAGGCTTAAGGTTTGAGTTAGGCCTAGGGTTAGTGTTCTTTTAACCAGAAAGCCCTGAGTTCCAAGAACACAGCAGCTGCGAAGGACTGCCCAAGAAGAGCGCAGAAGTGCCTCAACATGCCTGCCTCCACAGCTTTTTCCTTGGGGACGTCCCGAAACGAAGGCTGATTTAGAAGCCTCCAGTTTGGGCTAAAGTTGTGGTTTTTTAAAGCAGGAAGCCCTGTGCTCCAAGCACACTGCAGCTGTGAAAGGCATCCCAAGGGGAGCGCAAAAGTGCCACAACATGGCTGTCTCCACAGCTTTTCCCTTGGGATAATTCCTAAACCCAGGCTGATTTAAATGACCAGTGTTACGGTTAGGGTTAGGGTTACGCCTAGGTGTAGAGCTTTATAAACCAGCAAGCTCTGAGCTCCAGGCACACGGCAGCTGCGAAAGGCATCCCAAGGGGAGCACAAAAGTGCCAGAAAATGGCTGCCTCCACACGTTTTCATTGGCACCATTGCTAAGCCTAGGCTGAATCACCTGCCTCCAGTCTCAGCTAGGGACATGGTTTTTTAAACCAGGAAGCCCTGAGCTCCAGGCACACGGCAGCTGTGAAAGGCATCCCAAGGGGAGTACAAAAGTGCAACAACATGGCAGCTTTCACAGCTTTTTCCTTGGCACCATCCCTATACCTAGGCTGATTTATCTGCCTAGGGTTAGGGTTAGGGCTCAGCCAAGGGCAAGGATTTTTTTAAGCAGGAAGCCCTGAGTTCCAGGCTTACTGCATCTGCCAAAGGCATCCCAAAGGGAGCGCAGAAGTGCCACAACATGGCTGCTTTCACTGCTTTTTCCTTAGGAAGAACCCTAATACCCGGCTGATTTACCTTCCTAGGGTTACTGTTAGGCTTAGGCCTAGGACTTTTAAAACCAGGAAGCCCTGTGCTCCAGGCACACTGCAGCTGTTAAAGGCATCCCAAGGGGAGCGCAAAAGTGACACAACTTGGCTGCCTCCACTGCTATTTCCATGAGACCATCCCGAATCATAGGCTGATTTTCCTTCCTAGGCTTAAGGTTTGAGTTAGGCCTAGGGTTAGTGTTCTTTTAACCAGAAAGCCCTGAGTTCCAAGAACACAGCAGCTGCCAAGGACTGCCCAAGAAGAGCGCAGAAGTGCCTCAACATGCCTGCCTCCACAGCTTTTTCCTTGGGGACGTCCCGAAACGAAGGCTGATTTAGAAGCCTCCAGTTTGGGCTAAAGTTGTGGTTTTTTAAACCAGGAAGCCCTGTGCTCCAAGCACACTGCAGCTGTGAAAGGCATCCCAAGGGGAGCGCAAAAGTGCCACAACATGGCTGTCTCCACAGCTTTTCCCTTGGGATAATTCCTAAACCCAGGCTGATTTAAATGACCAGTGTTACGGTTAGGGTTAGGGTTACGCCTAGGTGTAGAGCTTTTTAAACCAGCAAGCTCTGAGCTCCAGGCACACGGCAGCTGCGAAAGGCATCCCAAGGGGAGCACAAAAGTGCCAGAAAATGGCTGCCTCCACACGTTTTCATTGGCACCATTGCTAAGCCTAGGCTGAATCACCTGCCTCCAGTCTCAGCTAGGGACATGGTTTTTTAAACCAGGAAGCCCTGAGCTCCAGACACTTGGCAGCTGTGAAAGGCATCCCAAGGGGAGTACAAAAGTGCAACAACATGGCAGCTTTCACAGCTTTTTCCTTGGCACCATCCCTATACCTAGGCTGATTTATCTGCCTAGGGTTAGGGTTAGGGCTCAGCCTAGGGCAAGGATTTTTTTAAGCAGGAAGCCCTGAGTTCCAGGCTTACTGCATCTGCCAAAGGCATCCCAAAGGGAGCGCAGAAGTGCCACAACATGGCTGCTTTCACAGCTTTTTCCTTAGGAAGAACCCTAATACCCGGCTGATTTACCTTCCTAGGGTTACTGTTAGGCTTTGGCCTAGGACTTTTAAAACCAGGAAGCCCTGTGCTCCAGGCACACTGCAGCTGTGAAAGGCATCCCAAGGGGAGCGCAAAAGTGACACAACTTGGCTGCCTCCACTGCTATTTCCATGAGACCATCCCAAATCATAGGCTGATTTTCCTTCCTAGGCTTAAGGTTTGAGTTAGGCCTAGGGTTAGTGTTCTTTTAACCAGAAAGCCCTGAGTTCCAAGAACACAGCAGCTGCGAAGGACTACCCAAGAAGAGCGCAGAAGTGCCTCAACATGCCTGCCTCCAGAGCTTTTTCCTTGGGGACGTCCCGAAACGAAGGCTGATTTAGAAGCCTCCAGTTTGGGCTAACGTTGTGGTTTTTTACACCAGGAAGCCCTGTGCTCCAAGCACACTGCAACTGTGAAAGGCATCCCAAGGGGAGCGCAAAAGTGCCACAACATGGCTGTCTCCACAGCTTTTCCCTTGGGATAATTCCTAAACCCAGGCTGATTTAAATGACCAGTGTTACGGTTAGGGTTAGGGTTACACCTAGGTGTAGAGCTTTTTAAACCAGCAAGCTCTGAGCTCCAGGCACACGGCAGCTGCGAAAGGCATCCCAAGGGGAGCACAAAAGTGCCAGAAAATGGCTGCCTCCACACGTTTTCATTGGCACCATTGCTAAGCCTAGGCTGAATCACCTGCCTCCATTCTCAGCTAGGGACATTGTTTTTTAAACCAGGAAGCCCTGAGCTCCAGGCACACGGCAGCTGTGAAAGGCATCCCAAGGGGAGTACAAAAGTGCAACAACATGGCAGCTTTCACAGCTTTTTCCTTGGCACCATCCCTATACCTAGGCTGATTTATCTGCCTAGGGTTAGGGTTAGGGCTCAGCCTAGGGCAAGGATTTTTTTAACCAGGAAGACCTGAGTTCCAGGCTTACTGCATCTGCCAAAGGCATCCCAAAGGGAGCGCAGAAGTGCCACAACATGGCTGCTTTCACAGCTTTTTCCTTAGGAAGAACCCTAATACCCGGCTGATTTACCTTCCTAGGGTTACTGTTAGGCTTAGGCCTAGGACTTTTAAAACCAGGAAGCCCTGTGCTCCAGGCACACTGCAGCTGTTAAAGGCATCCCAAGGGGAGCGCAAAAGTGACACAACTTGGCTGCCTCCACTGCTATTTCCATGAGACCATCCCGAATCATAGGCTGATTTTCCTTCCTAGGCTTAAGGTTTGAGTTAGGCCTAGGGTTAGTGTTCTTTTAACCAGAAAGCCCTGAGTTCCAAGAACACAGCAGCTGCGAAGGACCGCCCAAGAAGAGCGCAGAAGTGCCTCAACATGCCTGCCTGCACAGCTTTTTCCTTGGGGACGTCCCGAAACGAAGGCTGATTTAGAAGCCTCCAGTTTGGGCTAAAGTTGTGGTTTTTTACACCAGGAAGCCCTGTGCTCCAAGCACACTGCAGCTGTGAAAGGCATCCCAAGGGGAGCGCAAAAGTGCCACAACATGGCTGTCTCCACAGCTTTTCCCTTGGGATAATTCCTAAACCCAGGCTGCTTTAAATAACCAGTGTTACAGTTAGGGTTAGGGTTACGCCTAGGTGTAGAGCTTTTTAAACCAGCAAGCTCTGAGCTCCAGGCACACGGCAGCTGCGAAAGGCATCCCAAGGGGAGCACAAAAGTGCCAGAAAATGGCTGCCTCCACACGTTTTCATTGGCACCATTGCTAAGCCTAGGCTGAATCACCTGCCTCCAGTCTCAGCTAGGGACATGGTTTTTTAAACCAGGAAGCCCTGAGCTCCAGGCACACGGCAGCTGTGAAAGGCATCCCAAGGGGAGTACAAAAGTGCAACAACATGGCAGCTTTCACAGCTTTTTCCTTGGCACCATCCCTATACCTAGGCTGATTTATCTGCCTAGGGTTAGGGTTAGGGCTCAGCCAAGGGCAAGGATTTTTTTAAGCAGGAAGCCCTGAGTTCCAGGCTTACTGCATCTGCCAAAGGCATCCCAAAGGGAGCGCAGAAGTGCCACAACATGGCTGCTTTCACAGCTTTTTCCTTAGGAAGAACCCTAATACCCGGCTGATTTACCTTCCTAGGGTTACTGTTAGGCTTAGGCCTAGGACTTTTAAAACCAGGAAGCCCTGTGCTCCAGGCACACTGCAGCTGTTAAAGGCATCCCAAGGGGAGCGCAAAAGTGACACAACTTGGCTGCCTCCACTGCTATTTCCATGAGACCATCCCGAATCATAGGCTGATTTTCCTTCCTAGGCTTAAGGTTTGAGTTAGGCCTAGGGTTAGTGTTCTTTTAACCAGAAAGCCCTGAGTTCCAAGAACACAGCAGCTGCGAAGGACCGCCCAAGAAGAGCGCAGAAGTGCCTCAACATGCCTGCCTCCACAGCTTTTTCCTTGGGGACGTCCCGAAACGAAGGCTGATTTAGAAGCCTCCAGTTTGGGCTAAAGTTGTGGTTTTTTAAACCAGGAAGCCCTGTGCTCCAAGCACACTGCAGCTGTGAAAGGCATCCCAAGGGGAGCGCAAAAGTGCCACAACATGGCTGTCTCCACAGCTTTTCCCTTGGGATAATTCCTAAACCCAGGCTGATTTAAATGACCAGTGTTACGGTTAGGGTTAGGGTTACGCCTAGGTGTAGAGCTTTTTAAACCAGCAAGCTCTGAGCTCCAGGCACACGGCAGCTGCGAAAGGCATCCCAAGGGGAGCACAAAAGTGCCAGAAAATGGCTGCCTCCACACGTTTTCATTGGCACCATTGCTAAGCCTAGGCTGAATCACCTGCCTCCAGTCTCAGCTAGGGACATGGTTTTTTAAACCAGGAAGCCCTGAGCTCCAGGCACACGGCAGCTGTGAAAGGCATCCCAAGGGGAGTACAAAAGTGCAACAACATGGCAGCTTTCACAGCTTTTTCCTTGGCACCATCCCTATACCTAGGCTGATTTATCTGCCTAGGGTTAGGGTTAGGGCTCAGCCAAGGGCAAGGATTTTTTTAACCAGGAAGCCCTGAGTTCCAGGCTTACTGCATCTGCCAAAGGCATCCCAAAGGGAGCGCAGAAGTGCCACAACATGGCTGCTTTCACAGTTTTTTCCTTAGGAAGAACCCTAATACCCGGCTGATTTACCTTCCTAGGGTTACTGTTAGGCTTAGGCCTAGGACTTTTAAAACCAGGAAGCCCTGTGCTCCAGGCACACTGCAGCTGTTAAAGGCATCCCAAGGGGAGCGCAAAAGTGACACAACTTGGCTGCCTCCACTGCTATTTCCATGAGACCATCCCGAATCATAGGCTGATTTTCCTTCCTAGGCTTAAGGTTTGAGTTAGGCCTAGGGTTAGTGTTCTTTTAACCAGAAAGCCCTGAGTTCCAAGAACACAGCAGCTGCGAAGGACTACCCAAGAAGAGCGCAGAAGTGCCTCAACATGCCTGCCTCCACAGCTTTTTCCTTGGGGACGTCCCGAAACGAAGGCTGATTTAGAAGCCTCCAGTTTGGGCTAAAGTTGTGGTTTTTTAAACCAGGAAGCCCTGTGCTCCAAGCACACTGCAGCTGTGAAAGGCATCCCAAGGGGAGCGCAAAAGTGCCACAACATGGCTGTCTCCACAGCTTTTCCCTTGGGATAATTCCTAAACCCAGGCTGATTTAAATGACCAGTGTTACGGTTAGGGTTAGGGTTACGCCTAGGTGTAGAGCTTTTTAAACCAGCAAGCTCTGAGCTCCAGGCACACGGCAGCTGCGAAATGCATCCCAAGGGGAGCACAAAAGTGCCAGAAAATGGCTGCCTCCACACGTTTTCATTGGCACCATTGCTAAGCCTAGGCTGAATCACCTGCCTCCAGTCTCAGCTAGGGACATGGTTTTTTAAACCAGGAAGCCCTGAGCTCCAGGCACACGGCAGCTGTGAAAGGCATCCCAAGGGGAGTACAAAAGTGCAACAACATGGCAGCTTTCACAGCTTTTTCCTTGGCACCATCCCTATACCTAGGCTGATTTATCTGCCTAGGGTTAGGGTTAGGGCTCAGCCAAGGGCAAGGATTTTTTTAAGCAGGAAGCCCTGAGTTCCAGGCTTACTGCATCTGCCAAAGGCATCCCAAAGGGAGCGCAGAAGTGCCACAAGATGGCTGCTTTCACTGCTTTTTCCTTAGGAAGAACCCTAATACCCGGCTGATTTACCTTCCTAGGGTTACTGTTAGGCTTAGGCCTAGGACTTTTAAAACCAGGAAGCCCTGTGCTCCAGGCACACTGCAGCTGTTAAAGGCATCCCAAGGGGAGCGCAAAAGTGACACAACTTGGCTGCCTCCACTGCTATTTCCATGAGACCATCCCGAATCATAGGCTGATTTTCCTTCCTAGGCTTAAGGTTTGAGTTAGGCCTAGGGTTAGTGTTCTTTTAACCAGAAAGCCCTGAGTTCCAAGAACACAGCAGCTGCGAAGGACTGCCCAAGAAGAGCGCAGAAGTGCCTCAACATGCCTGCCTCCACAGCTTTTTCCTTGGGGACGTCCCGAAACGAAGGCTGATTTAGAAGCCTCCAGTTTGGGCTAAAGTTGTGGTTTTTTACACCAGGAAGCCCTGTGCTCCAAGCACACTGCAGCTGTGAAAGGCATCCCAAGGGGAGCGCAAAAGTGCCACAACATGGCTGTCTCCACAGCTTTTCCCTTGGGATAATTCCTAAACCCAGGCTGATTTAAATGACCAGTGTTACGGTTAGGGTTAGGGTTACGCCTAGGTGTAGAGCTTTTTAAACCAGCAAGCTCTGAGCTCCAGGCACACGGCAGCTGCGAAAGGCATCCCAAGGGGAGCACAAAAGTGCCAGAAAATGGCTGCCTCCACACGTTTTCATTGGCACCATTGCTAAGCCTAGGCTGAATCACCTGCCTCCAGTCTCAGCTAGGGACATGGTTTTTTAAACCAGGAAGCCCTGAGCTCCAGACACTTGGCAGCTGTGAAAGGCATCCCAAGGGGAGTACAAAAGTGCAACAACATGGCAGCTTTCACAGCTTTTTCCTTGGCACCATCCCTATACCTAGGCTGATTTATCTGCCTAGGGTTAGGGTTAGGGCTCAGCCTAGGGCAAGGATTTTTTTAAGCAGGAAGCCCTGAGTTCCAGGCTTACTGCATCTGCCAAAGGCATCCCAAAGGGAGCGCAGAAGTGCCACAACATGGCTGCTTTCACAGCTTTTTCCTTAGGAAGAACCCTAATACCCGGCTGATTTACCTTCCTAGGGTTACTGTTAGGCTTAGGCCTAGGACTTTTAAAACCAGGAAGCCCTGTGCTCCAGGCACACTGCAGCTGTTAAAGGCATCCCAAGGGGAGCGCAAAAGTGACACAACTTGGCTGCCTCCACTGCTATTTCCATGAGACCATCCCGAATCATAGGCTGATTTTCCTTCCTAGGCTTAAGGTTTGAGTTAGGCCTAGGGTTAGTGTTCTTTTAACCAGAAAGCCCTGAGTTCCAAGAACACAGCAGCTGCGAAGGACTGCCCAAGAAGAGCGCAGAAGTGCCTCAACATGCCTGCCTCCACAGCTTTTTCCTTGGGGACGTCCCGAAACGAAGGCTGATTTAGAAGCCTCCAGTTTGGGCTAAAGTTGTGGTTTTTTACACCAGGAAGCCCTGTGCTCCAAGCACACTGCAGCTGTGAAAGGCATCCCAAGGGGAGCGCAAAAGTGCCACAACATGGCTGTCTCCACAGCTTTTCCCTTGGGATAATTCCTAAACCCAGGCTGATTTAAATGACCAGTGTTACGGTTAGGGTTAGGGTTACGCCTAGGTGTAGAGCTTTTTAAACCAGCAAGCTCTGAGCTCCAGGCACACGGCAGCTGCGAAAGGCATCCCAAGGGGAGCACAAAAGTGCCAGAAAATGGCTGCCTCCACACGTTTTCATTGGCACCATTGCTAAGCCTAGGCTGAATCACCTGCCTCCAGTCTCAGCTAGGGACATGGTTTTTTAAACCAGGAAGCCCTGAGCTCCAGGCACACGGCAGCTGTGAAAGGCATCCCAAGGGGAGTACAAAAGTGCAACAACATGGCAGCTTTCACAGCTTTTTCCTTGGCACCATCCCTATACCTAGGCTGATTTATCTGCCTAGGGTTAGGGTTAGGGCTCAGCCAAGGGCTAGGATTTTTTTAACCAGGAAGCCCTGAGTTCCAGGCTTACTGCATCTGCCAAAGGCATCCCAAAGGGAGCGCAGAAGTGCCACAACATGGCTGCTTTCACTGCTTTTTCCTTAGGAAGAACCCTAATACCCGGCTGATTTACCTTCCTAGGGTTACTGTTAGGCTTAGGCCTAGGACTTTTAAAACCAGGAAGCCCTGTGCTCCAGGCACACTGCAGCTGTGAAAGGCATCCCAAGGGGAGCGCAAAAGTGACACAACTTGGCTGCCTCCACTGCTATTTCCATGAGACCATCCCGAATCATAGGCTGATTTTCCTTCCTAGGCTTAAGGTTTGAGTTAGGCCTAGGGTTAGTGTTCTTTTAACCAGAAAGCCCTGAGTTCCAAGAACACAGCAGCTGCGAAGGACCGCCCAAGAAGAGCGCAGAAGTGCCTCAACATGCCTGCCTCCACAGCTTTTTCCTTGGGGACGTCCCGAAACGAAGGCTGATTTAGAAGCCTCCAGTTTGGGCTAAAGTTGTGGTTTTTTACACCAGGAAGCCCTGTGCTCCAAGCACACTGCAGCTGTGAAAGGCATCCCAAGGGGAGCGCAAAAGTGCCACAACATGGCTGTCTCCACAGCTTTTCCCTTGGGATAATTCCTAAACCCAGGCTGATTTAAATGACCAGTGTTACGGTTAGGGTTAGGGTTACGCCTAGGTGTAGAGCTTTTTAAACCAGCAAGCTCTGAGCTCCAGGCACACGGCAGCTGCGAAAGGCATCCCAAGGGGAGCACAAAAGTGCCAGAAAATGGCTGCCTCCACACGTTTTCATTGGCACCATTGCTAAGCCTAGGCTGAATCACCTGCCTCCAGTCTCAGCTAGGGACATGGTTTTTTAAACCAGGAAGCCCTGAGCTCCAGGCACACGGCAGCTGTGAAAGGCATCCCAAGGGGAGTACAAAAGTGCAACAACATGGCAGCTTTCACAGCTTTTTCCTTGGCACCATCCCTATACCTAGGCTGATTTATCTGCCTAGGGTTAGGGTTAGGGCTCAGCCAAGGGCAAGGATTTTTTTAAGCAGGAAGCCCTGAGTTCCAGGCTTACTGCATCTGCCAAAGGCATCCCAAAGGGAGCGCAGAAGTGCCACAAGATGGCTGCTTTCACTGCTTTTTCCTTAGGAAGAACCCTAATACCCGGCTGATTTACCTTCCTAGGGTTACTGTTAGGCTTAGGCCTAGGACTTTTAAAACCAGGAAGCCCTGTGCTCCAGGCACACTGCAGCTGTTAAAGGCATCCCAAGGGGAGCGCAAAAGTGACACAACTTGGCTGCCTCCACTGCTATTTCCATGAGACCATCCCGAATCATAGGCTGATTTTCCTTCCTAGGCTTAAGGTTTGAGTTAGGCCTAGGGTTAGTGTTCTTTTAACCAGAAAGCCCTGAGTTCCAAGAACACAGCAGCTGCGAAGGACTACCCAAGAAGAGCGCAGAAGTGCCTCAACATGCCTGCCTCCACAGCTTTTTCCTTGGGGACGTCCCGAAACGAAGGCTGATTTAGAAGCCTCCAGTTTGGGCTAAAGTTGTGGTTTTTTACACCAGGAAGCCCTGTGCTCCAAGCACACTGCAGCTGTGAAAGGCATCCCAAGGGGAGCGCAAAAGTGCCACAACATGGCTGTCTCCACAGCTTTTCCCTTGGGATAATTCCTAAACCCAGGCTGATTTAAATGACCAGTGTTACGGTTAGGGTTAGGGTTACGCCTAGGTGTAGAGCTTTTTAAACCAGCAAGCTCTGAGCTCCAGGCACACGGCAGCTGCGAAAGGCATCCCAAGGGGAGCACAAAAGTGCCAGAAAATGGCTGCCTCCACACGTTTTCATTGGCACCATTGCTAAGCCTAGGCTGAATCACCTGCCTCCAGTCTCAGCTAGGGACATGGTTTTTTAAACCAGGAAGCCCTGAGCTCCAGGCACACGGCAGCTGTGAAAGGCATCCCAAGGGGAGCACAAAAGTGCCAGAAAATGGCTGCCTCCACACGTTTTCATTGGCACCATTGCTAAGCCTAGGCTGAATCACCTGCCTCCAGTCTCAGCTAGGGACATGGTTTTTTAAACCAGGAAGCCCTGACCTCCAGACACTTGGCAGCTGTGAAAGGCATCCCAAGGGGAGTACAAAAGTGCAACAACATGGCAGCTTTCACAGCTTTTTCCTTGGCACCATCCCTATACCTAGGCTGATTTATCTGCCTAGGGTTAGGGTTAGGGCTCAGCCAAGGGCAAGGATTTTTTTAAGCAGGAAGCCCTGAGTTCCAGGCTTACTGCATCTGCCAAAGGCATCCCAAAGGGAGCGCAGAAGTGCCACAAGATGGCTGCTTTCACTGCTTTTTCCTTAGGAAGAACCCTAATACCCGGCTGATTTACCTTCCTAGGGTTACTGTTAGGCTTAGGCCTAGGACTTTTAAAACCAGGAAGCCCTGTGCTCCAGGCACACTGCAGCTGTTAAAGGCATCCCAAGGGGAGCGCAAAAGTGACACAACTTGGCTGCCTCCACTGCTATTTCCATGAGACCATCCCGAATCATAGGCTGATTTTCCTTCCTAGGCTTAAGGTTTGAGTTAGGCCTAGGGTTAGTGTTCTTTTAACCAGAAAGCCCTGAGTTCCAAGAACACAGCAGCTGCGAAGGACTGCCCAACAAGAGCGCAGAAGTGCCTCAACATGCCTGCCTCCACAGCTTTTTCCTTGGGGACGTCCCGAAACGAAGGCTGATTTAGAAGCCTCCAGTTTGGGCTAAAGTTGTGGTTTTTTACACCAGGAAGCCCTGTGCTCCAAGCACACTGCAGCTGTGAAAGGCATCCCAAGGGGAGCGCAAAAGTGCCACAACATGGCTGTCTCCACAGCTTTTCCCTTGGGATAATTCCTAAACCCAGGCTGATTTAAATGACCAGTGTTACGGTTAGGGTTAGGGTTACGCCTAGGTGTAGAGCTTTTTAAACCAGCAAGCTCTGAGCTCCAGGCACACGGCAGCTGCGAAAGGCATCCCAAGGGGAGCACAAAAGTGCCAGAAAATGGCTGCCTCCACACGTTTTCATTGGCACCATTGCTAAGCCTAGGCTGAATCACCTGCCTCCAGTCTCAGCTAGGGACATGGTTTTTTAAACCAGGAAGCCCTGAGCTCCAGGCACACGGCAGCTGTGAAAGGCATCCCAAGGGGAGTACAAAAGTGCAACAACATGGCAGCTTTCACAGCTTTTTCCTTGGCACCATCCCTATACCTAGGCTGATTTATCTGCCTAGGGTTAGGGTTAGGGCTCAGCCTAGGGCAAGGATTTTTTTAAGCAGGAAGCCCTGAGTTCCAGGCTTACTGCATCTGCCAAAGGCATCCCAAAGGGAGCGCAGAAGTGCCACAACATGGCTGCTTTCACAGCTTTTTCCTTAGGAAGAACCCTAATACCCGGCTGATTTACCTTCCTAGGGTTACTGTTAGGCTTAGGCCTAGGACTTTTAAAACCAGGAAGCCCTGTGCTCCAGGCACACTGCAGCTGTTAAAGGCATCCCAAGGGGAGCGCAAAAGTGACACAACTTGGCTGCCTCCACTGCTATTTCCATGAGACCATCCCGAATCATAGGCTGATTTTCCTTCCTAGGCTTAAGGTTTGAGTTAGGCCTAGGGTTAGTGTTCTTTTAACCAGAAAGCCCTGAGTTCCAAGAACACAGCAGCTGCGAAGGACTGCCCAACAAGAGCGCAGAAGTGCCTCAACATGCCTGCCTCCACAGCTTTTTCCTTGGGGACGTCCCGAAACGAAGGCTGATTTAGAAGCCTCCAGTTTGGGCTAAAGTTGTGGTTTTTTACACCAGGAAGCCCTGTGCTCCAAGCACACTGCAGCTGTGAAAGGCATCCCAAGGGGAGCGCAAAAGTGCCACAACATGGCTGTCTCCACAGCTTTTCCCTTGGGATAATTCCTAAACCCAGGCTGATTTAAATGACCAGTGTTACGGTTAGGGTTAGGGTTACGCCTAGGTGTAGAGCTTTTTAAACCAGCAAGCTCTGAGCTCCAGGCACACGGCAGCTGCGAAAGGCATCCCAAGGGGAGCACAAAAGTGCCAGAAAATGGCTGCCTCCACACGTTTTCATTGGCACCATTGCTAAGCCTAGGCTGAATCACCTGCCTCCAGTCTCAGCTAGGGACATGGTTTTTTAAACCAGGAAGCCCTGAGCTCCAGGCACACGGCAGCTGTGAAAGGCATCCCAAGGGGA
Source organism: Ammospiza caudacuta (assembly GCF_027887145.1). Lineage (NCBI taxonomy): Eukaryota > Metazoa > Chordata > Aves > Passeriformes > Passerellidae > Ammospiza > Ammospiza caudacuta. Next base: position 341,696 of record NW_026683128.1, on the reverse strand, counting down.
GTACAAAAGTGCAACAACATGGCAGCTTTCACAGCTTTTTCCTTGGCACCATCCCTATACCTAGGCTGATTTATCTGCCTAGGGTTAGGGTTAGGGCTCAGCCTAGGGCAAGGATTTTTTTAAGCAGGAAGCCCTGAGTTCCAGGCTTACTGCATCTGCCAAAGGCATCCCAAAGGGAGCGCAGAAGTGCCACAAGATGGCTGCTTTCACTGCTTTTTCCTTAGGAAGAACCCTAATACCCGGCTGATTTACCTTCCTAGGGTTACTGTTAGGCTTAGGCCTAGGACTTTTAAAACCAGGAAGCCCTGTGCTCCAGGCACACTGCAGCTGTTAAAGGCATCCCAAGGGGAGCGCAAAAGTGACACAACTTGGCTGCCTCCACTGCTATTTCCATGAGACCATCCCGAATCATAGGCTGATTTTCCTTCCTAGGCTTAAGGTTTGAGTTAGGCCTAGGGTTAGTGTTCTTTTAACCAGAAAGCCCTGAGTTCCAAGAACACAGCAGCTGCGAAGGACTACCCAAGAAGAGCGCAGAAGTGCCTCAACATGCCTGCCTCCACAGCTTTTTCCTTGGGGACGTCCCGAAACGAAGGCTGATTTAGAAGCCTCCAGTTTGGGCTAAAGTTGTGGTTTTTTACACCAGGAAGCCCTGTGCTCCAAGCACACTGCAGCTGTGAAAGGCATCCCAAGGGGAGCGCAAAAGTGCCACAACATGGCTGTCTCCACAGCTTTTCCCTTGGGATAATTCCTAAACCCAGGCTGATTTAAATGACCAGTGTTACGGTTAGGGTTAGGGTTACGCCTAGGTGTAGAGCTTTTTAAACCAGCAAGCTCTGAGCTCCAGGCACACGGCAGCTGCGAAAGGCATCCCAAGGGGAGCACAAAAGTGCCAGAAAATGGCTGCCTCCACACGTTTTCATTGGCACCATTGCTAAGCCTAGGCTGAATCACCTGCCTCCAGTCTCAGCTAGGGACATGGTTTTTTAAACCAGGAAGCCCTGAGCTCCAGGCACACGGCAGCTGTGAAAGGCATCCCAAGGGGAGTACAAAAGTGCAACAACATGGCAGCTTTCACAGCTTTTTCCTTGGCACCATCCCTATACCTAGGCTGATTTATCTGCCTAGGGTTAGGGTTAGGGCTCAGCCTAGGGCTACGATTTTTTTAACCAGGAAGCCCTGAGTTCCAGGCTTACTGCATCTGCCAAAGGCATCCCAAAGGGAGCGCAGAAGTGCCACAACATGGCTGCTTTCACAGCTTTTTCCTTAGGAAGAACCCTAATACCCGGCTGATTTACCTTCCTAGGGTTACTGTTAGGCTTAGGCCTAGGACTTTTAAAACCAGGAAGCCCTGTGCTCCAGGCACACTGCAGCTGTTAAAGGCATCCCAAGGGGAGCGCAAAAGTGACACAACTTGGCTGCCTCCACTGCTATTTCCATGAGACCATCCCGAATCATAGGCTGATTTTCCTTCCTAGGCTTAAGGTTTGAGTTAGGCCTAGGGTTAGTGTTCTTTTAACCAGAAAGCCCTGAGTTCCAAGAACACAGCAGCTGCGAAGGACTACCCAAGAAGAGCGCAGAAGTGCCTCAACATGCCTGCCTCCACAGCTTTTTCCTTGGGGACGTCCCGAAACGAAGGCTGATTTAGAAGCCTCCAGTTTGGGCTAAAGTTGTGGTTTTTTACACCAGGAAGCCCTGTGCTCCAAGCACACTGCAGCTGTGAAAGGCATCCCAAGGGGAGCGCAAAAGTGCCACAACATGGCTGTCTCCACAGCTTTTCCCTTGGGATAATTCCTAAACCCAGGCTGATTTAAATGACCAGTGTTACGGTTAGGGTTAGGGTTACGCCTAGGTGTAGAGCTTTTTAAACCAGCAAGCTCTGAGCTCCAGGCACACGGCAGCTGCGAAAGGCATCCCAAGGGGAGCACAAAAGTGCCAGAAAATGGCTGCCTCCACACGTTTTCATTGGCACCATTGCTAAGCCTAGGCTGAATCACCTGCCTCCAGTCTCAGCTAGGGACATGGTTTTTTAAACCAGGAAGCCCTGAGCTCCAGGCACACGGCAGCTGTGAAAGGCATCCCAAGGGGAGTACAAAAGTGCAACAACATGGCAGCTTTCACAGCTTTTTCCTTGGCACCATCCCTATACCTAGGCTGATTTATCTGCCTAGGGTTAGGGTTAGGGCTCAGCCTAGGGCAAGGATTTTTTTAAGCAGGAAGCCCTGAGTTCCAGGCTTACTGCATCTGCCAAAGGCATCCCAAAGGGAGCGCAGAAGTGCCACAACATGGCTGCTTTCACGGCTTTTTCCTTAGGAAGAACCCTAATACCCGGCTGATTTACCTTCCTAGGGTTACTGTTAGGCTTAGGCCTAGGACTTTTAAAACCAGGAAGCCCTGTGCTCCAGGCACACTGCAGCTGTTAAAGGCATCCCAAGGGGAGCGCAAAAGTGACACAACTTGGCTGCCTCCACTGCTATTTCCATGAGACCATCCCGAATCATAGGCTGATTTTCCTTCCTAGGCTTAAGGTTTGAGTTAGGCCTAGGGTTAGTGTTCTTTTAACCAGAAAGCCCTGAGTTCCAAGAACACAGCAGCTGCGAAGGACTACCCAAGAAGAGCGCAGAAGTGCCTCAACATGCCTGCCTCCACAGCTTTTTCCTTGGGGACGTCCCGAAACGAAGGCTGATTTAGAAGCCTCCAGTTTGGGCTAAAGTTGTGGTTTTTTACACCAGGAAGCCCTGTGCTCCAAGCACACTGCAGCTGTGAAAGGCATCCCAAGGGGAGCGCAAAAGTGCCACAACATGGCTGTCTCCACAGCTTTTCCCTTGGGATAATTCCTAAACCCAGGCTGATTTAAATGACCAGTGTTACGGTTAGGGTTAGGGTTACGCCTAGGTGTAGAGCTTTTTAAACCAGCAAGCTCTGAGCTCCAGGCACACGGCAGCTGCGAAAGGCATCCCAAGGGGAGCACAAAAGTGCCAGAAAATGGCTGCCTCCACACGTTTTCATTGGCACCATTGCTAAGCCTAGGCTGAATCACCTGCCTCCAGTCTCAGCTAGGGACATGGTTTTTTAAACCAGGAAGCCCTGAGCTCCAGGCACACGGCAGCTGTGAAAGGCATCCCAAGGGGAGTACAAAAGTGCAACAACATGGCAGCTTTCACAGCTTTTTCCTTGGCACCATCCCTATACCTAGGCTGATTTATCTGCCTAGGGTTAGGGTTAGGGCTCAGCCAAGGGCAAGGATTTTTTTAACCAGGAAGCCCTGAGTTCCAGGCTTACTGCATCTGCCAAAGGCATCCCAAAGGGAGCGCAGAAGTGCCACAACATGGCTGCTTTCACAGCTTTTTCCTTAGGAAGAACCCTAATACCCGGCTGATTTACCTTCCTAGGGTTACTGTTAGGCTTAGGCCTAGGACTTTTAAAACCAGGAAGCCCTGTGCTCCAGGCACACTGCAGCTGTTAAAGGCATCCCAAGGGGAGCGCAAAAGTGACACAACTTGGCTGCCTCCACTGCTATTTCCATGAGACCATCCCGAATCATAGGCTGATTTTCCTTCCTAGGCTTAAGGTTTGAGTTAGGCCTAGGGTTAGTGTTCTTTTAACCAGAAAGCCCTGAGTTCCAAGAACACAGCAGCTGCCAAGGACTGCCCAAGAAGAGCGCAGAAGTGCCTCAACATGCCTGCCTCCACAGCTTTTTCCTTGGGGACGTCCCGAAACGAAGGCTGATTTAGAAGCCTCCAGTTTGGGCTAAAGTTGTGGTTTTTTAAAGCAGGAAGCCCTGTGCTCCAAGCACACTGCAGCTGTGAAAGGCATCCCAAGGGGAGCGCAAAAGTGCCACAACATGGCTGTCTCCACAGCTTTTCCCTTGGGATAATTCCTAAACCCAGGCTGATTTAAATGACCAGTGTTACGGTTAGGGTTAGGGTTACGCCTAGGTGTAGAGCTTTATAAACCAGCAAGCTCTGAGCTCCAGGCACACGGCAGCTGCGAAATGCATCCCAAGGGGAGCACAAAAGTGCCAGAAAATGGCTGCCTCCACACGTTTTCATTGGCACCATTGCTAAGCCTAGGCTGAATCACCTGCCTCCAGTCTCAGCTAGGGACATGGTTTTTTAAACCAGGAAGCCCTGAGCTCCAGGCACACGGCAGCTGTGAAAGGCATCCCAAGGGGAGTACAAAAGTGCAACAACATGGCAGCTTTCACAGCTTTTTCCTTGGCACCATCCCTATACCTAGGCTGATTTATCTGCCTAGGGTTAGGGTTAGGGCTCAGCCTAGGGCTAGGATTTTTTTAACCAGGAAGCCCTGAGTTCCAGGCTTACTGCATCTGCCAAAGGCATCCCAAAGGGAGCGGTGAAGTGCCACAAGATGGCTGCTTTCACTGCTTTTTCCTTAGGAAGAACCCTAATACCCGGCTGATTTACCTTCCTAGGGTTACTGTTAGGCTTAGGCCTAGGACTTTTAAAACCAGGAAGCCCTGTGCTCCAGGCACACTGCAGCTGTTAAAGGCATCCCAAGGGGAGCGCAAAAGTGACACAACTTGGCTGCCTCCACTGCTATTTCCATGAGACCATCCCGAATCATAGGCTGATTTTCCTTCCTAGGCTTAAGGTTTGAGTTAGGCCTAGGGTTAGTGTTCTTTTAACCAGAAAGCCCTGAGTTCCAAGAACACAGCAGCTGCGAAGGACTGCCCAACAAGAGCGCAGAAGTGCCTCAACATGCCTGCCTCCACAGCTTTTTCCTTGGGGACGTCCCGAAACGAAGGCTGATTTAGAAGCCTCCAGTTTGGGCTAAAGTTGTGGTTTTTTACACCAGGAAGCCCTGTGCTCCAAGCACACTGCAGCTGTGAAAGGCATCCCAAGGGGAGCGCAAAAGTGCCACAACATGGCTGTCTCCACAGCTTTTCCCTTGGGATAATTCCTAAACCCAGGCTGATTTAAATGACCAGTGTTACGGTTAGGGTTAGGGTTACGCCTAGGTGTAGAGCTTTTTAAACCAGCAAGCTCTGAGCTCCAGGCACACGGCAGCTGCGAAAGGCATCCCAAGGGGAGCACAAAAGTGCCAGAAAATGGCTGCCTCCACACGTTTTCATTGGCACCATTGCTAAGCCTAGGCTGAATCACCTGCCTCCAGTCTCAGCTAGGGACATGGTTTTTTAAACCAGGAAGCCCTGAGCTCCAGGCACACGGCAGCTGTGAAAGGCATCCCAAGGGGAGTACAAAAGTGCAACAACATGGCAGCTTTCACAGCTTTTTCCTTGGCACCATCCCTATACCTAGGCTGATTTATCTGCCTAGGGTTAGGGTTAGGGCTCAGCCTAGGGCAAGGATTTTTTTAACCAGGAAGCCCTGAGTTCCAGGCTTACTGCATCTGCCAAAGGCATCCCAAAGGGAGCGCAGAAGTGCCACAACATGGCTGCTTTCACGGCTTTTTCCTTAGGAAGAACCCTAATACCCGGCTGATTTACCTTCATAGGGTTACTGTTAGGCTTAGGCCTAGGACTTTTAAAACCAGGAAGCCCTGTGCTCCAGGCACACTGCAGCTGTTAAAGGCATCCCAAGGGGAGCGCAAAAGTGACACAACTTGGCTGCCTCCACTGCTATTTCCATGAGACCATCCCGAATCATAGGCTGATTTTCCTTCCTAGGCTTAAGGTTTGAGTTAGGCCTAGGGTTAGTGTTCTTTTAACCAGAAAGCCCTGAGTTCCAAGAACACAGCAGCTGCGAAGGACTGCCCAAGAAGAGCGCAGAAGTGCCTCAACATGCCTGCCTCCACAGCTTTTTCCTTGGGGACGTCCCGAAACGAAGGCTGATTTAGAAGCCTCCAGTTTGGGCTAAAGTTGTGGTTTTTTACACCAGGAAGCCCTGTGCTCCAAGCACACTGCAGCTGTGAAAGGCATCCCAAGGGGAGCGCAAAAGTGCCACAACATGGCTGTCTCCACAGCTTTTCCCTTGGGATAATTCCTAAACCCAGGCTGATTTAAATGACCAGTGTTACGGTTAGGGTTAGGGTTACGCCTAGGTGTAGAGCTTTATAAACCAGCAAGCTCTGAGCTCCAGGCACACGGCAGCTGCGAAAGGCATCCCAAGGGGAGCACAAAAGTGCCAGAAAATGGCTGCCTCCACACGTTTTCATTGGCACCATTGCTAAGCCTAGGCTGAATCACCTGCCTCCAGTCTCAGCTAGGGACATGGTTTTTTAAACCAGGAAGCCCTGAGCTCCAGGCACACGGCAGCTGTGAAAGGCATCCCAAGGGGAGTACAAAAGTGCAACAACATGGCAGCTTTCACAGCTTTTTCCTTGGCACCATCCCTATACCTAGGCTGATTTATCTGCCTAGGGTTAGGGTTAGGGCTCAGCCTAGGGCTAGGATTTTTTTAAGCAGGAAGCCCTGACTTCCAGGCTTACTGCATCTGCCAAAGGCATCCCAAAGGGAGCGCAGAAGTGCCACAACATGGCTGCTTTCACTGCTTTTTCCTTAGGAAGAACCCTAATACCCGGCTGATTTACCTTCCTAGGGTTACTGTTAGGCTTAGGCCTAGGACTTTTAAAACCAGGAAGCCCTGTGCTCCAGGCACACTGCAGCTGTGAAAGGCATCCCAAGGGGAGCGCAAAAGTGACACAACTTGGCTGCCTCCACTGCTATTTCCATGAGACCATCCCGAATCATAGGCTGATTTTCCTTCCTAGGCTTAAGGTTTGAGTTAGGCCTAGGGTTAGTGTTCTTTTAACCAGAAAGCCCTGAGTTCCAAGAACACAGCAGCTGCGAAGGACTGCCCAAGAAGAGCGCAGAAGTGCCTCAACATGCCTGCCTCCACAGCTTTTTCCTTGGGGACGTCCCGAAACGAAGGCTGATTTAGAAGCCTCCAGTTTGGGCTAAAGTTGTGGTTTTTTACACCAGGAAGCCCTGTGCTCCAAGCACACTGCAGCTGTGAAAGGCATCCCAAGGGGAGCGCAAAAGTGCCACAACATGGCTGTCTCCACAGCTTTTCCCTTGGGATAATTCCTAAACCCAGGCTGATTTAAATGACCAGTGTTACGGTTAGGGTTAGGGTTACGCCTAGGTGTAGAGCTTTTTAAACCAGCAAGCTCTGAGCTCCAGGCACACGGCAGCTGCGAAAGGCATCCCAAGGGGAGCACAAAAGTGCCAGAAAATGGCTGCCTCCACACGTTTTCATTGGCACCATTGCTAAGCCTAGGCTGAATCACCTGCCTCCAGTCTCAGCTAGGGACATGGTTTTTTAAACCAGGAAGCCCTGAGCTCCAGGCACACGGCAGCTGTGAAAGGCATCCCAAGGGGAGTACAAAAGTGCAACAACATGGCAGCTTTCACAGCTTTTTCCTTGGCACCATCCCTATACCTAGGCTGATTTATCTGCCTAGGGTTAGGGTTAGGGCTCAGCCAAGGGCAAGGATTTTTTTAAGCAGGAAGCCCTGAGTTCCAGGCTTACTGCATCTGCCAAAGGCATCCCAAAGGGAGCGCAGAAGTGCCACAACATGGCTGCTTTCACAGCTTTTTCCTTAGGAAGAACCCTAATACCCGGCTGATTTACCTTCCTAGGGTTACTGTTAGGCTTAGGCCTAGGACTTTTAAAACCAGGAAGCCCTGTGCTCCAGGCACACTGCAGCTGTTAAAGGCATCCCAAGGGGAGCGCAAAAGTGACACAACTTGGCTGCCTCCACTGCTATTTCCATGAGACCATCCCAAATCATAGGCTGATTTTCCTTCCTAGGCTTAAGGTTTGAGTTAGGCCTAGGGTTAGTGTTCTTTTAACCAGAAAGCCCTGAGTTCCAAGAACACAGCAGCTGCGAAGGACTACCCAAGAAGAGCGCAGAAGTGCCTCAACATGCCTGCCTCCACAGCTTTTTCCTTGGGGACGTCCCGAAACGAAGGCTGATTTAGAAGCCTCCAGTTTGGGCTAAAGTTGTGGTTTTTTTAAGCAGGAAGCCCTGTGCTCCAAGCACACTGCAGCTGTGAAAGGCATCCCAAGGGGAGCGCAAAAGTGCCACAACATGGCTGTTTCCACAGCTTTTCCCTTGGGATAATTCCTAAACCCAGGCTGATTTAAATGACCAGTGTTACGGTTAGGGTTAGGGTTACGCCTAGGTGTAGAGCTTTATAAACCAGCAAGCTCTGAGCTCCAGGCACACGGCAGCTGCGAAATGCATCCCAAGGGGAGCACAAAAGTGCCAGAAAATGGCTGCCTCCACACGTTTTCATTGGCACCATTGCTAAGCCTAGGCTGAATCACCTGCCTCCAGTCTCAGCTAGGGACATGGTTTTTTAAACCAGGAAGCCCTGAGCTCCAGGCACACGGCAGCTGTGAAAGGCATCCCAAGGGGAGTACAAAAGTGCAACAACATGGCAGCTTTCACAGCTTTTTCCTTGGCACCATCCCTATACCTAGGCTGATTTATCTGCCTAGGGTTAGGGTTAGGGCTCAGCCAAGGGCTAGGATTTTTTTAACCAGGAAGCCCTGAGTTCCAGGCTTACTGCATCTGCCAAAGGCATCCCAAAGGGAGCGCAGAAGTGCCACAACATGGCTGCTTTCACAGCTTTTTCCTTAGGAAGAACCCTAATACCCGGCTGATTTACCTTCCTAGGGTTACTGTTAGGCTTAGGCCTAGGACTTTTAAAACCAGGAAGCCCTGTGCTCCAGGCACACTGCAGCTGTTAAAGGCATCCCAAGGGGAGCGCAAAAGTGACACAACTTGGCTGCCTCCACTGCTATTTCCATGAGACCATCCCGAATCATAGGCTGATTTTCCTTCCTAGGCTTAAGGTTTGAGTTAGGCCTAGGGTTAGTGTTCTTTTAACCAGAAAGCCCTGAGTTCCAAGAACACAGCAGCTGCGAAGGACTGCCCAAGAAGAGCGCAGAAGTGCCTCAACATGCCTGCCTCCACAGCTTTTTCCTTGGGGACGTCCCGAAACGAAGGCTGATTTAGAAGCCTCCAGTTTGGGCTAAAGTTGTGGTTTTTACACCAGGAAGCCCTGTGCTCCAAGCACACTGCAGCTGTGAAAGGCATCCCAAGGGGAGCGCAAAAGTGCCACAACATGGCTGTTTCCACAGCTTTTCCCTTGGGATAATTCCTAAACCCAGGCTGATTTAAATGACCAGTGTTACGGTTAGGGTTAGGGTTACGCCTAGGTGTAGAGCTTTTTAAACCAGCAAGCTCTGAGCTCCAGGCACACGGCAGCTGCGAAAGGCATCCCAAGGGGAGCACAAAAGTGCCAGAAAATGGCTGCCTCCACACGTTTTCATTGGCACCATTGCTAAGCCTAGGCTGAATCACCTGCCTCCAGTCTCAGCTAGGGACATGGTTTTTTAAACCAGGAAGCCCTGAGCTCCAGGCACACGGCAGCTGTGAAAGGCATCCCAAGGGGAGTACAAAAGTGCAACAACATGGCAGCTTTCACAGCTTTTTCCTTGGCACCATCCCTATACCTAGGCTGATTTATCTGCCTAGGGTTAGGGTTAGGGCTCAGCCAAGGGCAAGGATTTTTTTAAGCAGGAAGCCCTGAGTTCCAGGCTTACTGCATCTGCCAAAGGCATCCCAAAGGGAGCGCAGAAGTGCCACAACATGGCTGCTTTCACAGCTTTTTCCTTAGAAAGAACCCTAATACCCGGCTGATTTACCTTCCTAGGGTTACTGTTAGGCTTAGGCCTAGGACTTTTAAAACCAGGAAGCCCTGTGCTCCAGGCACACTGCAGCTGTTAAAGGCATCCCAAGGGGAGCGCAAAAGTGACACAACTTGGCTGCCTCCACTGCTATTTCCATGAGACCATCCCAAATCATAGGCTGATTTTCCTTCCTAGGCTTAAGGTTTGAGTTAGGCCTAGGGTTAGTGTTCTTTTAACCAGAAAGCCCTGAGTTCCAAGAACACAGCAGCTGCGAAGGACTACCCAAGAAGAGCGCAGAAGTGCCTCAACATGCCTGCCTCCACAGCTTTTTCCTTGGGGACGTCCCGAAACGAAGGCTGATTTAGAAGCCTCCAGTTTGGGCTAAAGTTGTGGTTTTTTACACCAGGAAGCCCTGTGCTCCAAGCACACTGCAGCTGTGAAAGGCATCCCAAGGGGAGCGCAAAAGTGCCACAACATGGCTGTTTCCACAGCTTTTCCCTTGGGATAATTCCTAAACCCAGGCTGATTTAAATGACCAGTGTTACGGTTAGGGTTAGGGTTACGCCTAGGTGTAGAGCTTTATAAACCAGCAAGCTCTGAGCTCCAGGCACACGGCAGCTGCGAAATGCATCCCAAGGGGAGCACAAAAGTGCCAGAAAATGGCTGCCTCCACACGTTTTCATTGGCACCATTGCTAAGCCTAGGCTGAATCACCTGCCTCCAGTCTCAGCTAGGGACATGGTTTTTTAAACCAGGAAGCCCTGAGCTCCAGGCACACGGCAGCTGTGAAAGGCATCCCAAGGGGAGTACAAAAGTGCAACAACATGGCAGCTTTCACAGCTTTTTCCTTGGCACCATCCCTATACCTAGGCTGATTTATCTGCCTAGGGTTAGGGTTAGGGCTCAGCCAAGGGCTAGGATTTTTTTAACCAGGAAGCCCTGAGTTCCAGGCTTACTGCATCTGCCAAAGGCATCCCAAAGGGAGCGCAGAAGTGCCACAACATGGCTGCTTTCACAGCTTTTTCCTTAGGAAGAACCCTAATACCCGGCTGATTTACCTTCCTAGGGTTACTGTTAGGCTTAGGCCTAGGACTTTTAAAACCAGGAAGCCCTGTGCTCCAGGCACACTGCAGCTGTTAAAGGCATCCCAAGGGGAGCGCAAAAGTGACACAACTTGGCTGCCTCCACTGCTATTTCCATGAGACCATCCCGAATCATAGGCTGATTTTCCTTCCTAGGCTTAAGGTTTGAGTTAGGCCTAGGGTTAGTGTTCTTTTAACCAGAAAGCCCTGAGTTCCAAGAACACAGCAGCTGCGAAGGACTGCCCAAGAAGAGCGCAGAAGTGCCTCAACATGCCTGCCTCCACAGCTTTTTCCTTGGGGACGTCCCGAAACGAAGGCTGATTTAGAAGCCTCCAGTTTGGGCTAAAGTTGTGGTTTTTACACCAGGAAGCCCTGTGCTCCAAGCACACTGCAGCTGTGAAAGGCATCCCAAGGGGAGCGCAAAAGTGCCACAACATGGCTGTCTCCACAGCTTTTCCCTTGGGATAATTCCTAAACCCAGGCTGATTTAAATGACCAGTGTTACGGTTAGGGTTAGGGTTACGCCTAGGCGTAGAGCTTTTTAAACCAGCAAGCTCTGAGCTCCAGGCACACGGCAGCTGCGAAAGGCATCCCAAGGGGAGCACAAAAGTGCCAGAAAATGGCTGCCTCCACACGTTTTCATTGGCACCATTGCTAAGCCTAGGCTGAATCACCTGCCTCCAGTCTCAGCTAGGGACATGGTTTTTTAAACCAGGAAGCCCTGAGCTCCAGGCACACGGCAGCTGTGAAAGGCATCCCAAGGGGAGTACAAAAGTGCAACAACATGGCAGCTTTCACAGCTTTTTCCTTGGCACTATCCCTATACCTAGGCTGATTTATCTGCCTAGGGTTAGGGTTAGGGCTCAGCCAAGGGCAAGGATTTTTTTAAGCAGGAAGCCCTGAGTTCCAGGCTTACTGCATCTGCCAAAGGCATCCCAAAGGGAGCGCAGAAGTGCCACAACATGGCTGCTTTCACAGCTTTTTCCTTAGGAAGAACCCTAATACCCGGCTGATTTACCTTCCTAGGGTTACTGTTAGGCTTAGGCCTAGGACTTTTAAAACCAGGAAGCCCTGTGCTCCAGGCACACTGCAGCTGTTAAAGGCATCCCAAGGGGAGCGCAAAAGTGACACAACTTGGCTGCCTCCACTGCTATTTCCATGAGACCATCCCGAATCATAGGCTGATTTTCCTTCCTAGGCTTAAGGTTTGAGTTAGGCCTAGGGTTAGTGTTCTTTTAACCAGAAAGCCCTGAGTTCCAAGAACACAGCAGCTGCGAAGGACTGCCCAAGAAGAGCGCAGAAGTGCCTCAACATGCCTGCCTCCACAGCTTTTTCCTTGGGGACGTCCCGAAACGAAGGCTGATTTAGAAGCCTCCAGTTTGGGCTAAAGTTGTGGTTTTTTACACCAGGAAGCCCTGTGCTCCAAGCACACTGCAGCTGTGAAAGGCATCCCAAGGGGAGCGCAAAAGTGCCACAACATGGCTGTCTCCACAGCTTTTCCCTTGGGATAATTCCTAAACCCAGGCTGATTTAAATGACCAGTGTTACGGTTAGGGTTAGGGTTACGCCTAGGTGTAGAGCTTTATAAACCAGCAAGCTCTGAGCTCCAGGCACACGGCAGCTGCGAAATGCATCCCAAGGGGAGCACAAAAGTGCCAGAAAATGGCTGCCTCCACACGTTTTCATTGGCACCATTGCTAAGCCTAGGCTGAATCACCTGCCTCCAGTCTCAGCTAGGGACATGGTTTTTTAAACCAGGAAGCCCTGAGCTCCAGGCACACGGCAGCTGTGAAAGGCATCCCAAGGGGAGTACAAACGTGCAACAACATGGCAGCTTTCACAGCTTTTTCCTTGGCACCATCCCTATACCTAGGCTGATTTATCTGCCTAGGGTTAGGGTTAGGGCTCAGCCAAGGGCAAGGATTTTTTTAACCAGGAAGCCCTGAGTTCCAGGCTTACTGCATCTGCCAAAGGCATCCCAAAGGGAGCGCAGAAGTGCCACAACATGGCTGCTTTCACAGCTTTTTCCTTAGGAAGAACCCTAATACCCGGCTGATTTACCTTCCTAGGGTTACTGTTAGGCTTAGGCCTAGGACTTTTAAAACCAGGAAGCCCTGTGCTCCAGGCACACTGCAGCTGTTAAAGGCATCCCAAGGGGAGCGCAAAAGTGACACAACTTGGCTGCCTCCACTGCTATTTCCATGAGACCATCCCGAATCATAGGCTGATTTTCCTTCCTAGGCTTAAGGTTTGAGTTAGGCCTAGGGTTAGTGTTCTTTTAACCAGAAAGCCCTGAGTTCCAAGAACACAGCAGCTGCGAAGGACTGCCCAAGAAGAGTGCAGAAGTGCCTCAACATGCCTGCCTCCACAGCTTTTTCCTTGGGGACGTCCCGAAACGAAGGCTGATTTAGAAGCCTCCAGTTTGGGCTAAAGTTGTGGTTTTTTACACCAGGAAGCCCTGTGCTCCAAGCACACTGCAGCTGTGAAAGGCATCCCAAGGGGAGCGCAAAAGTGCCACAACATGGCTGTCTCCACAGCTTTTCCCTTGGGATAATTCCTAAACCCAGGCTGATTTAAATGACCAGTGTTACGGTTAGGGTTAGGGTTACGCCTAGGTGTAGAGCTTTTTAAACCAGCAAGCTCTGAGCTCCAGGCACACGGCAGCTGCGAAAGGCATCCCAAGGGGAGCACAAAAGTGCCAGAAAATGGCTGCCTCCACACGTTTTCATTGGCACCATTGCTAAGCCTAGGCTGAATCACCTGCCTCCAGTCTCAGCTAGGGAAATGGTTTTTTAAACCAGGAAGCCCTGAGCTCCAGGCACACGGCAGCTGTGAAAGGCATGCCAAGGGGAGTACAAAAGTGCAACAACATGGCAGCTTTCACAGCTTTTTCCTTGGCACCATCCCTATACCTAGGCTGATTTATCTGCCTAGGGTTAGGGTTAGGGCTGAGCCTAGGGCTAGGATTTTTTTAACCAGGAAGCCCTGAGTTCCAGGCTTACTGCATCTGCCAAAGGCATCCCAAAGGGAGCGCAGAAGTGCCACAACATGGCTGCTTTCACAGCTTTTTCCTTAGGAAGAACCCTAATACCCGGCTGATTTACCTTCCTAGGGTTACTGTTAGGCTTAGGCCTAGGACTTTTAAAACCAGGAAGCCCTGTGCTCCAGGCACACTGCAGCTGTTAAAGGCATCCCAAGGGGAGTGCAAAAGTGACACAACTTGGCTGCCTCCACTGCTATTTCCATGAGACCATCCCGAATCATAGGCTGATTTTCCTTCCTAGGCTTAAGGTTTGAGTTAGGCCTAGGGTTAGTGTTCTTTTAACCAGAAAGCCCTGAGTTCCAAGAACACAGCAGCTGCGAAGGACTGCCCAAGAAGAGCGCAGAAGTGCCTCAACATGCCTGCCTCCACAGCTTTTTCCTTGGGGACGTCCCGAAACGAAGGCTGATTTAGAAGCCTCCAGTTTGGGCTAAAGTTGTGGTTATTTACACCAGGAAGCCCTGTGCTCCAAGCACACTGCAGCTGTGAAAGGCATCCCAAGGGGAGCGCAAAAGTGCCACAACATGGCTGTCTCCACAGCTTTTCCCTTGGGATAATTCCTAAACCCAGGCTGATTTAAATGACCAGTGTTACGGTTAGGGTTAGGGTTACGCCTAGGTGTAGAGCTTTTTAAACCAGCAAGCTCTGAGCTCCAGGCACACGGCAGCTGCGAAAGGCATCCCAAGGGGAGCACAAAAGTGCCAGAAAATGGCTGCCTCCACACGTTTTCATTGGCACCATTGCTAAGCCTAGGCTGAATCACCTGCCTCCAGTCTCAGCTAGGGACATGGTTTTTTAAACCAGGAAGCCCTGAGCTCCAGGCACACGGCAGCTGTGAAAGGCATCCCAAGGGGAGTACAAAAGTGCAACAACATGGCAGCTTTCACAGCTTTTTCCTTGGCACCATCCCTATACCTAGGCTGATTTATCTGCCTAGGGTTAGGGTTAGGGCTCAGCCAAGGGCTAGGATTTTTTTAACCAGGAAGCCCTGAGTTCCAGGCTTACTGCATCTGCCAAAGGCATCCCAAAGGGAGCGCAGAAGTGCCACAACATGGCTGCTTTCACAGCTTTTTCCTTAGGAAGAACCCTAATACCCGGCTGATTTACCTTCCTAGGGTTACTGTTAGGCTTAGGCCTAGGACTTTTAAAACCAGGAAGCCCTGTGCTCCAGGCACACTGCAGCTGTTAAAGGCATCCCAAGGGGAGCGCAAAAGTGACACAACTTGGCTGCCTCCACTGCTATTTCCATGAGACCATCCCGAATCATAGGCTGATTTTCCTTCCTAGGCTTAAGGTTTGAGTTAGGCCTAGGGTTAGTGTTCTTTTAACCAGAAAGCCCTGAGTTCCAAGAACACAGCAGCTGCGAAGGACTGCCCAACAAGAGCGCAGAAGTGCCTCAACATGCCTGCCTCCACAGCTTTTTCCTTGGGGACGTCCCGAAACGAAGGCTGATTTAGAAGCCTCCAGTTTGGGCTAAAGTTGTGGTTTTTACACCAGGAAGCCCTGTGCTCCAAGCACACTGCAGCTGTGAAAGGCATCCCAAGGGGAGCGCAAAAGTGCCACAACATGGCTGTCTCCACAGCTTTTCCCTTGGGATAATTCCTAAACCCAGGCTGATTTAAATGACCAGTGTTACGGTTAGGGTTAGGGTTACGCCTAGGTGTAGAGCTTTTTAAACCAGCAAGCTCTGAGCTCCAGGCACACGGCAGCTGCGAAAGGCATCCCAAGGAGAGCACAAAAGTGCCAGAAAATGGCTGCCTCCACACGTTTTCATTGGCACCATTGCTAAGCCTAGGCTGAATCACCTGCCTCCAGTCTCAGCTAGGGACATGGTTTTTTAAACCAGGAAGCCCTGAGCTCCAGGCACACGGCAGCTGTGAAAGGCATCCCAAGGGGAGTACAAAAGTGCAACAACATGGCAGCTTTCACAGCTTTTTCCTTGGCACCATCCCTATACCTAGGCTGATTTATCTGCCTAGGGTTAGGGTTAGGGCTCAGCCAAGGGCAAGGATTTTTTTAACCAGGAAGCCCTGATTTCCAGGCTTACTGCATCTGCCAAAGGCATCCCAAAGGGAGCGGTGAAGTGCCACAACATGGCTGCTTTCACAGCTTTTTCCTTAGGAAGAACCCTAATACCCGGCTGATTTACCTTCCTAGGGTTACTGTTAGGCTTAGGCCTAGGACTTTTAAAACCAGGAAGCCCTGTGCTCCAGGCACACTGCAGCTGTTAAAGGCATCCCAAGGGGAGCGCAAAAGTGACACAACTTGGCTGCCTCCACTGCTATTTCCATGAGACCATCCCGAATCATAGGCTGATTTTCCTTCCTAGGCTTAAGGTTTGAGTTAGGCCTAGGGTTAGTGTTCTTTTAACCAGAAAGCCCTGAGTTCCAAGAACACAGCAGCTGCGAAGGACTGCCCAACAAGAGCGCAGAAGTGCCTCAACATGCCTGCCTCCACAGCTTTTTCCTTGGGGACGTCCCGAAACGAAGGCTGATTTCGAAGCCTCCAGTTTGGGCTAAAGTTGTGGTTTTTTACACCAGGAAGCCCTGTGCTCCAAGCACACTGCAGCTGTGAAAGGCATCCCAAGGGGAGCGCAAAAGTGCCACAACATGGCTGTTTCCACAGCTTTTCCCTTGGGATAATTCCTAAACCCAGGCTGATTTAAATGACCAGTGTTACGGTTAGGGTTAGGGTTACGCCTAGGTGTAGAGCTTTTTAAACCAGCAAGCTCTGAGCTCCAGGCACACGGCAGCTGCGAAATGCATCCCAAGGGGAGCACAAAAGTGCCAGAAAATGGCTGCCTCCACACGTTTTCATTGGCACCATTGCTAAGCCTAGGCTGAATCACCTGCCTCCAGTCTCAGCTAGGGACATGGTTTTTTAAACCAGGAAGCCCTGAGCTCCAGGCACACGGCAGCTGTGAAAGGCATCCCAAGGGGAGTACAAAAGTGCAACAACATGGCAGCTTTCACAGCTTTTTCCTTGGCACCATCCCTATACCTAGGCTGATTTATCTGCCTAGGGTTAGGGTTAGGGCTCAGCCAAGGGCAAGGATTTTTTTAACCAGGAAGCCCTGAGTTCCAGGCTTACTGCATCTGCCAAAGGCATCCCAAAGGGAGCGCAGAAGTGCCACAACATGGCTGCTTTCACAGCTTTTTCCTTAGGAAGAACCCTAATACCCGGCTGATTTACCTTCCTAGGGTTACTGTTAGGCTTAGGCCTAGGACTTTTAAAACCAGGAAGCCCTGTGCTCCAGGCACACTGCAGCTGTTAAAGGCATCCCAAGGGGAGCGCAAAAGTGACACAACTTGGCTGCCTCCACTGCTATTTCCATGAGACCATCCCGAATCATAGGCTGATTTTCCTTCCTAGGCTTAAGGTTTGAGTTAGGCCTAGGGTTAGTGTTCTTTTAACCAGAAAGCCCTGAGTTCCAAGAACACAGCAGCTGCGAAGGACTGCCCAAGAAGAGCGCAGAAGTGCCTCAACATGCCTGCCTCCACAGCTTTTTCCTTGGGGACGTCCCGAAACGAAGGCTGATTTAGAAGCCTCCAGTTTGGGCTAAAGTTGTGGTTTTTACACCAGGAAGCCCTGTGCTCCAAGCACACTGCAGCTGTGAAAGGCATCCCAAGGGGAGCGCAAAAGTGCCACAACATGGCTGTCTCCACAGCTTTTCCCTTGGGATAATTCCTAAACCCAGGCTGATTTAAATGACCAGTGTTACGGTTAGGGTTAGGGTTACGCCTAGGTGTAGAGCTTTTTAAACCAGCAAGCTCTGAGCTCCAGGCACACGGCAGCTGCGAAAGGCATCCCAAGGGGAGCACAAAAGTGCCAGAAAATGGCTGCCTCCACACGTTTTCATTGGCACCATTGCTAAGCCTAGGCTGAATCACCTGCCTCCAGTCTCAGCTAGGGAAATGGTTTTTTAAACCAGGAAGCCCTGAGCTCCAGGCACACGGCAGCTGTGAAAGGCATCCCAAGGGGAGTACAAAAGTGCAACAACATGGCAGCTTTCACAGCTTTTTCCTTGGCACCATCCCTATACCTAGGCTGATTTATCTGCCTAGGGTTAGGGTTAGGGCTCAGCCAAGGGCAAGGATTTTTTTAACCAGGAAGCCCTGAGTTCCAGGCTTACTGCATCTGCCAAAGGCATCCCAAAGGGAGCGCAGAAGTGCCACAACATGGCTGCTTTCACAGCTTTTTCCTTAGGAAGAACCCTAATACCCGGCTGATTTACCTTCCTAGGGTTACTGTTAGGCTTAGGCCTAGGACTTTTAAAACCAGGAAGCCCTGTGCTCCAGGCACACTGCAGCTGTTAAAGGCATCCCAAGGGGAGCGCAAAAGTGACACAACTTGGCTGCCTCCACTGCTATTTCCATGAGACCATCCCGAATCATAGGCTGATTTTCCTTCCTAGGCTTAAGGTTTGAGTTAGGCCTAGGGTTAGTGTTCTTTTAACCAGAAAGCCCTGAGTTCCAAGAACACAGCAGCTGCGAAGGACTGCCCAAGAAGAGCGCAGAAGTGCCTCAACATGCCTGCCTCCACAGCTTTTTCCTTGGGGACGTCCCGAAACGAAGGCTGATTTAGAAGCCTCCAGTTTGGGCTAAAGTTGTGGTTTTTTACACCAGGAAGCCCTGTGCTCCAAGCACACTGCAGCTGTGAAAGGCATCCCAAGGGGAGCGCAAAAGTGCCACAACATGGCTGTCTCCACAGCTTTTCCCTTGGGATAATTCCTAAACCCAGGCTGATTTAAATGACCAGTGTTACGGTTAGGGTTAGGGTTACGCCTAGGTGTAGAGCTTTATAAACCAGCAAGCTCTGAGCTCCAGGCACACGGCAGCTGCGAAATGCATCCCAAGGGGAGCACAAAAGTGCCAGAAAATGGCTGCCTCCACACGTTTTCATTGGCACCATTGCTAAGCCTAGGCTGAATCACCTGCCTCCAGTCTCAGCTAGGGACATGGTTTTTTAAACCAGGAAGCCCTGAGCTCCAGGCACACGGCAGCTGTGAAAGGCATCCCAAGGGGAGTACAAACGTGCAACAACATGGCAGCTTTCACAGCTTTTTCCTTGGCACCATCCCTATACCTAGGCTGATTTATCTGCCTAGGGTTAGGGTTAGGGCTCAGCCAAGGGCAAGGATTTTTTTAACCAGGAAGCCCTGATTTCCAGGCTTACTGCATCTGCCAAAGGCATCCCAAAGGGAGCGCAGAAGTGCCACAAGATGGCTGCTTTCACAGCTTTTTCCTTAGGAAGAACCCTAATACCCGGCTGATTTACCTTCCTAGGGTTACTGTTAGGCTTAGGCCTAGGACTTTTAAAACCAGGAAGCCCTGTGCTCCAGGCACACTGCAGCTGTTAAAGGCATCCCAAGGGGAGCGCAAAAGTGACACAACTTGGCTGCCTCCACTGCTATTTCCATGAGACCATCCCGAATCATAGGCTGATTTTCCTTCCTAGGCTTAAGGTTTGAGTTAGGCCTAGGGTTAGTGTTCTTTTAACCAGAAAGCCCTGAGTTCCAAGAACACAGCAGCTGCGAAGGACTGCCCAACAAGAGCGCAGAAGTGCCTCAACATGCCTGCCTCCACAGCTTTTTCCTTGGGGACGTCCCGAAACGAAGGCTGATTTAGAAGCCTCCAGTTTGGGCTAAAGTTGTGGTTTTTTACACCAGGAAGCCCTGTGCTCCAAGCACACTGCAGCTGTGAAAGGCATCCCAAGGGGAGCGCAAAAGTGCCACAACATGGCTGTCTCCACAGCTTTTCCCTTGGGATAATTCCTAAACCCAGGCTGATTTAAATGACCAGTGTTACGGTTAGGGTTAGGGTTACGCCTAGGTGTAGAGCTTTATAAACCAGCAAGCTCTGAGCTCCAGGCACACGGCAGCTGCTAAATGCATCCCAAGGGGAGCACAAAAGTGCCAGAAAATGGCTGCCTCCACACGTTTTCATTGGCACCATTGCTAAGCCTAGGCTGAATCACCTGCCTCCAGTCTCAGCTAGGGACATGGTTTTTTAAACCAGGAAGCCCTGAGCTCCAGGCACACGGCAGCTGTGAAAGGCATCCCAAGGGGAGTACAAACGTGCAACAACATGGCAGCTTTCACAGCTTTTTCCTTGGCACCATCCCTATACCTAGGCTGATTTATCTGCCTAGGGTTAGGGTTAGGGCTCAGCCAAGGGCAAGGATTTTTTTAAGCAGGAAGCCCTGAGTTCCAGGCTTACTGCATCTGCCAAAGGCATCCCAAAGGGAGCGCAGAAGTGCCACAACATGGCTGCTTTCACAGCTTTTTCCTTAGGAAGAACCCTAATACCCGGCTGATTTACCTTCCTAGGGTTACTGTTAGGCTTAGGCCTAGGACTTTTAAAACCAGGAAGCCCTGTGCTCCAGGCACACTGCAGCTGTTAAAGGCATCCCAAGGGGAGCGCAAAAGTGACACAACTTGGCTGCCTCCACTGCTATTTCCATGAGACCATCCCGAATCATAGGCTGATTTTCCTTCCTAGGCTTAAGGTTTGAGTTAGGCCTAGGGTTAGTGTTCTTTTAACCAGAAAGCCCTGAGTTCCAAGAACACAGCAGCTGCGAAGGACTGCCCAAGAAGAGTGCAGAAGTGCCTCAACATGCCTGCCTCCACAGCTTTTTCCTTGGGGACGTCCCGAAACGAAGGCTGATTTAGAAGCCTCCAGTTTGGGCTAAAGTTTTGGTTTTTTACACCAGGAAGCCCTGTGCTCCAAGCACACTGCAGCTGTGAAAGGCATCCCAAGGGGAGCGCAAAAGTGCCACAACATGGCTGTCTCCACAGCTTTTCCCTTGGGATAATTCCTAAACCCAGGCTGATTTAAATGACCAGTGTTACGGTTAGGGTTAGGGTTACGCCTAGGTGTAGAGCTTTTTAAACCAGCAAGCTCTGAGCTCCAGGCACACGGCAGCTGCGAAAGGCATCCCAAGGGGAGCACAAAAGTGCCAGAAAATGGCTGCCTCCACACGTTTTCATTGGCACCATTGCTAAGCCTAGGCTGAATCACCTGCCTCCAGTCTCAGCTAGGGACATGGTTTTTTAAACCAGGAAGCCCTGAGCTCCAGGCACACGGCAGCTGTGAAAGGCATCCCAAGGGGAGTACAAAAGTGCAACAACATGGCAGCTTTCACAGCTTTTTCCTTGGCACCATCCCTATACCTAGGCTGATTTATCTGCCTAGGGTTAGGGTTAGGGCTCAGCCTAGGGCTAGGATTTTTTTAACCAGGAAGCCCTGAGTTCCAGGCTTACTGCATCTGCCAAAGGCATCCCAAAGGGAGCGCAGAAGTGCCACAACATGGCTGCTTTCACAGCTTTTTCCTTAGGAAGAACCCTAATACCCGGCTGATTTACCTTCCTAGGGTTACTGTTAGGCTTAGGCCTAGGACTTTTAAAACCAGGAAGCCCTGTGCTCCAGGCACACTGCAGCTGTTAAAGGCATCCCAAGGGGAGCGCAAAAGTGACACAACTTGGCTGCCTCCACTGCTATTTCCATGAGACCATCCCGAATCATAGGCTGATTTTCCTTCCTAGGCTTAAGGTTTGAGTTAGGCCTAGGGTTAGTGTTCTTTTAACCAGAAAGCCCTGAGTTCCAAGAACACAGCAGCTGCGAAGGACTGCCCAAGAAGAGCGCAGAAGTGCCTCAACATGCCTGCCTCCACAGCTTTTTCCTTGGGGACGTCCCGAAACGAAGGCTGATTTAGAAGCCTCCAGTTTGGGCTAAAGTTGTGGTTATTTACACCAGGAAGCCCTGTGCTCCAAGCACACTGCAGCTGTGAAAGGCATCCCAAGGGGAGCGCAAAAGTGCCACAACATGGCTGTCTCCACAGCTTTTCCCTTGGGATAATTCCTAAACCCATGCTGATTTAAATGACCAGTGTTTCGGTTAGGGTTAGGGTTACGCCTAGGTGTAGAGCTTTTTAAAGCAGCAAGCTCTGAGCTCCAGGCACACGGCAGCTGCGAAAGGCATCCCAAGGGGAGCACAAAAGTGCCAGAAAATGGCTGCCTCCACACGTTTTCATTGGCACCATTGCTAAGCCTAGGCTGAATCACCTGCCTCCAGTCTCAGCTAGGGACATGGTTTTTTAAACCAGGAAGCCCTGAGCTCCAGGCACACGGCAGCTGTGAAAGGCATCCCAAGGGGAGTACAAAAGTGCAACAACATGGCAGCTTTCACAGCTTTTTCCTTGGCACCATCCCTATACCTAGGCTGATTTATCTGCCTAGGGTTAGGGTTAGGGCTCAGCCAAGGGCTAGGATTTTTTTTACCAGGAAGCCCTGAGTTCCAGGCTTACTGCATCTGCCAAAGGCATCCCAAAGGGAGCGCAGAAGTGCCACAACATGGCTGCTTTCACAGCTTTTTCCTTAGGAAGAACCCTAATACCCGGCTGATTTACCTTCCTAGGGTTACTGTTAGGCTTAGGCCTAGGACTTTTAAAACCAGGAAGCCCTGTGCTCCAGGCACACTGCAGCTGTTAAAGGCATCCCAAGGGGAGCGCAAAAGTGACACAACTTGGCTGCCTCCACTGCTATTTCCATGAGACCATCCCGAATCATAGGCTGATTTTCCTTCCTAGGCTTAAGGTTTGAGTTAGGCCTAGGGTTAGTGTTCTTTTAACCAGAAAGCCCTGAGTTCCAAGAACACAGCAGCTGCGAAGGACTGCCCAAGAAGAGCGCAGAAGTGCCTCAACATGCCTGCCTCCACAGCTTTTTCCTTGGGGACGTCCCGAAACGAAGGCTGATTTAGAAGCCTCCAGTTTGGGCTAAAGTTGTGGTTTTTTACACCAGGAAGCCCTGTGCTCCAAGCACACTGCAGCTGTGAAAGGCATCCCAAGGGGAGCGCAAAAGTGCCACAACATGGCTGTCTCCACAGCTTTTCCCTTGGGATAATTCCTAAACCCAGGCTGATTTAAATGACCAGTGTTACGGTTAGGGTTAGGGTTACGCCTAGGTGTAGAGCTTTATAAACCAGCAAGCTCTGAGCTCCAGGCACACGGCAGCTGCGAAATGCATCCCAAGGGGAGCACAAAAGTGCCAGAAAATGGCTGCCTCCACACGTTTTCATTGGCACCATTGCTAAGCCTAGGCTGAATCACCTGCCTCCAGTCTCAGCTAGGGACATGGTTTTTTAAACCAGGAAGCCCTGAGCTCCAGGCACACGGCAGCTGTGAAAGGCATCCCAAGGGGAGTACAAACGTGCAACAACATGGCAGCTTTCACAGCTTTTTCCTTGGCACCATCCCTATACCTAGGCTGATTTATCTGCCTAGGGTTAGGGTTAGGGCTCAGCCAAGGGCAAGGATTTTTTTAACCAGGAAGCCCTGATTTCCAGGCTTACTGCATCTGCCAAAGGCATCCCAAAGGGAGCGCAGAAGTGCCACAAGATGGCTGCTTTCACAGCTTTTTCCTTAGGAAGAACCCTAATACCCGGCTGATTTACCTTCCTAGGGTTACTGTTAGGCTTAGGCCTAGGACTTTTAAAACCAGGAAGCCCTGTGCTCCAGGCACACTGCAGCTGTTAAAGGCATCCCAAGGGGAGCGCAAAAGTGACACAACTTGGCTGCCTCCACTGCTATTTCCATGAGACCATCCCGAATCATAGGCTGATTTTCCTTCCTAGGCTTAAGGTTTGAGTTAGGCCTAGGGTTAGTGTTCTTTTAACCAGAAAGCCCTGAGTTCCAAGAACACAGCAGCTGCGAAGGACTGCCCAAGAAGAGCGCAGAAGTGCCTCAACATGCCTGCCTCCACAGCTTTTTCCTTGGGGACGTCCCGAAACGAAGGCTGATTTAGAAGCCTCCAGTTTGGGCTAAAGTTGTGGTTTTTTACACCAGGAAGCCCTGTGCTCCAAGCACACTGCAGCTGTGAAAGGCATCCCAAGGGGAGCGCAAAAGTGCCACAACATGGCTGTCTCCACAGCTTTTCCCTTGGGATAATTCCTAAACCCAGGCTGATTTAAATGACCAGTGTTACGGTTAGGGTTAGGGTTACGCCTAGGTGTAGAGCTTTATAAACCAGCAAGCTCTGAGCTCCAGGCACACGGCAGCTGCGAAAGGCATCCCAAGGGGAGCACAAAAGTGCCAGAAAATGGCTGCCTCCACACGTTTTCATTGGCACCATTGCTAAGCCTAGGCTGAATCACCTGCCTCCAGACTCAGCTAGGGACATGGTTTTTTAAACCAGGAAGCCCTGAGCTCCAGGCACACGGCAGCTGTGAAAGGCATCCCAAGGGGAGTACAAACGTGCAACAACATGGCAGCTTTCACAGCTTTTTCCTTGGCACCATCCCTATACCTAGGCTGATTTATCTGCCTAGGGTTAGGGTTAGGGCTCAGCCAAGGGCAAGGATTTTTTTAACCAGGAAGCCCTGAGTTCCAGGCTTACTGCATCTGCCAAAGGCATCCCAAAGGGAGCGCAGAAGTGCCACAACATGGCTGCTTTCACAGCTTTTTCCTTAGGAAGAACCCTAATACCCGGCTGATTTACCTTCCTAGGGTTACTGTTAGGCTTAGGCCTAGGACTTTTAAAACCAGGAAGCCCTGTGCTCCAGGCACACTGCAGCTGTTAAAGGCATCCCAAGGGGAGCGCAAAAGTGACACAACTTGGCTGCCTCCACTGCTATTTCCATGAGACCATCCCGAATCATAGGCTGATTTTCCTTCCTAGGCTTAAGGTTTGAGTTAGGCCTAGGGTTAGTGTTCTTTTAACCAGAAAGCCCTGAGTTCCAAGAACACAGCAGCTGCGAAGGACTGCCCAAGAAGAGTGCAGAAGTGCCTCAACATGCCTGCCTCCACAGCTTTTTCCTTGGGGACGTCCCGAAACGAAGGCTGATTTAGAAGCCTCCAGTTTGGGCTAAAGTTGTGGTTTTTTAAAGCAGGAAGCCCTGTGCTCCAAGCACACTGCAGCTGTGAAAGGCATCCCAAGGGGAGCGCAAAAGTGCCACAACATGGCTGTCTCCACAGCTTTTCCCTTGGGATAATTCCTAAACCCAGGCTGATTTAAATGACCAGTGTTACGGTTAGGGTTAGGGTTACGCCTAGGTGTAGAGCTTTTTAAACCAGCAAGCTCTGAGCTCCAGGCACACGGCAGCTGCGAAAGGCATCCCAAGGGGAGCACAAAAGTGCCAGAAAATGGCTGCCTCCACACGTTTTCATTGGCACCATTGCTAAGCCTAGGCTGAATCACCTGCCTCCAGTCTCAGCTAGGGACATGGTTTTTTAAACCAGGAAGCCCTGAGCTCCAGGCACACGGCAGCTGTGAAAGGCATCCCAAGGGGAGTACAAAAGTGCAACAACATGGCAGCTTTCACAGCTTTTTCCTTGGCACCATCCCTATACCTAGGCTGATTTATCTGCCTAGGGTTAGGGTTAGGGCTCAGCCTAGGGCTAGGATTTTTTTAACCAGGAAGCCCTGAGTTCCAGGCTTACTGCATCTGCCAAAGGCATCCCAAAGGGAGCGCAGAAGTGCCACAACATGGCTGCTTTCACAGCTTTTTCCTTAGGAAGAACCCTAATACCCGGCTGATTTACCTTCCTAGGGTTACTGTTAGGCTTAGGCCTAGGACTTTTAAAACCAGGAAGCCCTGTGCTCCAGGCACACTGCAGCTGTTAAAGGCATCCCAAGGGGAGCGCAAAAGTGACACAACTTGGCTGCCTCCACTGCTATTTCCATGAGACCATCCCGAATCATAGGCTGATTTTCCTTCCTAGGCTTAAGGTTTGAGTTAGGCCTAGGGTTAGTGTTCTTTTAACCAGAAAGCCCTGAGTTCCAAGAACACAGCAGCTGCGAAGGACTGCCCAAGAAGAGCGCAGAAGTGCCTCAACATGCCTGCCTCCACAGCTTTTTCCTTGGGGACGTCCCGAAATGAAGGCTGATTTAGAAGCCTCCAGTTTGGGCTAAAGTTGTGGTTATTTACACCAGGAAGCCCTGTGCTCCAAGCACACTGCAGCTGTGAAAGGCATCCCAAGGGGAGCGCAAAAGTGCCACAACATGGCTGTCTCCACAGCTTTTCCCTTGGGATAATTCCTAAACCCAGGCTGATTTAAATGACCAGTGTTACGGTTAGGGTTAGGGTTACGCCTAGGTGTAGAGCTTTTTAAAGCAGCAAGCTCTGAGCTCCAGGCACACGGCAGCTGCGAAAGGCATCCCAAGGGGAGCACAAAAGTGCCAGAAAATGGCTGCCTCCACACGTTTTCATTGGCACCATTGCTAAGCCTAGGCTGAATCACCTGCCTCCAGTCTCAGCTAGGGACATGGTTTTTTAAACCAGGAAGCCCTGAGCTCCAGGCACACGGCAGCTGTGAAAGGCATCCCAAGGGGAGTACAAACGTGCAACAACATGGCAGCTTTCACAGCTTTTTCCTTGGCACCATCCCTATACCTAGGCTGATTTATCTGCCTAGGGTTAGGGTTAGGGCTCAGCCAAGGGCAAGGATTTTTTTAACCAGGAAGCCCTGATTTCCAGGCTTACTGCATCTGCCAAAGGCATCCCAAAGGGAGCGCAGAAGTGCCACAAGATGGCTGCTTTCACAGCTTTTTCCTTAGGAAGAACCCTAATACCCGGCTGATTTACCTTCCTAGGGTTACTGTTAGGCTTAGGCCTAGGACTTTTAAAACCAGGAAGCCCTGTGCTCCAGGCACACTGCAGCTGTTAAAGGCATCCCAAGGGGAGCGCAAAAGTGACACAACTTGGCTGCCTCCACTGCTATTTCCATGAGACCATCCCGAATCATAGGCTGATTTTCCTTCCTAGGCTTAAGGTTTGAGTTAGGCCTAGGGTTAGTGTTCTTTTAACCAGAAAGCCCTGAGTTCCAAGAACACAGCAGCTGCGAAGGACTGCCCAAGAAGAGCGCAGAAGTGCCTCAACATGCCTGCCTCCACAGCTTTTTCCTTGGGGACGTCCCGAAACGAAGGCTGATTTAGAAGCCTCCAGTTTGGGCTAAAGTTGTGGTTTTTTACACCAGGAAGCCCTGTGCTCCAAGCACACTGCAGCTGTGAAAGGCATCCCAAGGGGAGCGCAAAAGTGCCACAACATGGCTGTGTCCACAGCTTTTCCCTTGGGATAATTCCTAAACCCAGGCTGATTTAAATGACCAGTGTTACGGTTAGGGTTAGGGTTACGCCTAGGTGTAGAGCTTTATAAACCAGCAAGCTCTGAGCTCCAGGCACACGGCAGCTGCGAAAGGCATCCCAAGGGGAGCACAAAAGTGCCAGAAAATGGCTGCCTCCACACGTTTTCATTGGCACCATTGCTAAGCCTAGGCTGAATCACCTGCCTCCAGACTCAGCTAGGGACATGGTTTTTTAAACCAGGAAGCCCTGAGCTCCAGGCACACGGCAGCTGTGAAAGGCATCCCAAGGGGAGTACAAACGTGCAACAACATGGCAGCTTTCACAGCTTTTTCCTTGGCACCATCCCTATACCTAGGCTGATTTATCTGCCTAGGGTTAGGGTTAGGGCTCAGCCAAGGGCAAGGATTTTTTTAACCAGGAAGCCCTGAGTTCCAGGCTTACTGCATCTGCCAAAGGCATCCCAAAGGGAGCGCAGAAGTGCCACAACATGGCTGCTTTCACAGCTTTTTCCTTAGGAAGAACCCTAATACCCGGCTGATTTACCTTCCTAGGGTTACTGTTAGGCTTAGGCCTAGGACTTTTAAAACCAGGAAGCCCTGTGCTCCAGGCACACTGCAGCTGTTAAAGGC
This sequence comes from Ammospiza caudacuta, assembly GCF_027887145.1. Lineage (NCBI taxonomy): Eukaryota > Metazoa > Chordata > Aves > Passeriformes > Passerellidae > Ammospiza > Ammospiza caudacuta. The sequence goes on along the minus strand of NW_026683128.1, from coordinate 314,244 downwards.
ATCCCAAGGGGAGCGCAAAAGTGACACAACTTGGCTGCCTCCACTGCTATTTCCATGAGACCATCCCGAATCATAGGCTGATTTTCCTTCCTAGGCTTAAGGTTTGAGTTAGGCCTAGGGTTAGTGTTCTTTTAACCAGAAAGCCCTGAGTTCCAAGAACACAGCAGCTGCGAAGGACTGCCCAAGAAGAGTGCAGAAGTGCCTCAACATGCCTGCCTCCACAGCTTTTTCCTTGGGGACGTCCCGAAACGAAGGCTGATTTAGAAGCCTCCAGTTTGGGCTAAAGTTGTGGTTTTTTAAAGCAGGAAGCCCTGTGCTCCAAGCACACTGCAGCTGTGAAAGGCATCCCAAGGGGAGCGCAAAAGTGCCACAACATGGCTGTCTCCACAGCTTTTCCCTTGGGATAATTCCTAAACCCAGGCTGATTTAAATGACCAGTGTTACGGTTAGGGTTAGGGTTACGCCTAGGTGTAGAGCTTTTTAAACCAGCAAGCTCTGAGCTCCAGGCACACGGCAGCTGCGAAAGGCATCCCAAGGGGAGCACAAAAGTGCCAGAAAATGGCTGCCTCCACACGTTTTCATTGGCACCATTGCTAAGCCTAGGCTGAATCACCTGCCTCCAGTCTCAGCTAGGGACATGGTTTTTTAAACCAGGAAGCCCTGAGCTCCAGGCACACGGCAGCTGTGAAAGGCATCCCAAGGGGAGTACAAAAGTGCAACAACATGGCAGCTTTCACAGCTTTTTCCTTGGCACCATCCCTATACCTAGGCTGATTTATCTGCCTAGGGTTAGGGTTAGGGCTCAGCCTAGGGCTAGGATTTTTTTAACCAGGAAGCCCTGAGTTCCAGGCTTACTGCATCTGCCAAAGGCATCCCAAAGGGAGCGCAGAAGTGCCACAACATGGCTGCTTTCACAGCTTTTTCCTTAGGAAGAACCCTAATACCCGGCTGATTTACCTTCCTAGGGTTACTGTTAGGCTTAGGCCTAGGACTTTTAAAACCAGGAAGCCCTGTGCTCCAGGCACACTGCAGCTGTTAAAGGCATCCCAAGGGGAGCGCAAAAGTGACACAACTTGGCTGCCTCCACTGCTATTTCCATGAGACCATCCCGAATCATAGGCTGATTTTCCTTCCTAGGCTTAAGGTTTGAGTTAGGCCTAGGGTTAGTGTTCTTTTAACCAGAAAGCCCTGAGTTCCAAGAACACAGCAGCTGCGAAGGACTGCCCAAGAAGAGCGCAGAAGTGCCTCAACATGCCTGCCTCCACAGCTTTTTCCTTGGGGACGTCCCGAAATGAAGGCTGATTTAGAAGCCTCCAGTTTGGGCTAAAGTTGTGGTTATTTACACCAGGAAGCCCTGTGCTCCAAGCACACTGCAGCTGTGAAAGGCATCCCAAGGGGAGCGCAAAAGTGCCACAACATGGCTGTCTCCACAGCTTTTCCCTTGGGATAATTCCTAAACCCAGGCTGATTTAAATGACCAGTGTTACGGTTAGGGTTAGGGTTACGCCTAGGTGTAGAGCTTTTTAAAGCAGCAAGCTCTGAGCTCCAGGCACACGGCAGCTGCGAAAGGCATCCCAAGGGGAGCACAAAAGTGCCAGAAAATGGCTGCCTCCACACGTTTTCATTGGCACCATTGCTAAGCCTAGGCTGAATCACCTGCCTCCAGTCTCAGCTAGGGACATGGTTTTTTAAACCAGGAAGCCCTGAGCTCCAGGCACACGGCAGCTGTGAAAGGCATCCCAAGGGGAGTACAAAAGTGCAACAACATGGCAGCTTTCACAGCTTTTTCCTTGGCACCATCCCTATACCTAGGCTGATTTATCTGCCTAGGGTTAGGGTTAGGGCTCAGCCAAGGGCTAGGATTTTTTTAAGCAGGAAGCCCTGAGTTCCAGGCTTACTGCATCTGCCAAAGGCATCCCAAAGGGAGCGCAGAAGTGCCACAACATGGCTGCTTTCACAGCTTTTTCCTTAGGAAGAACCCTAATACCCGGCTGATTTACCTTCCTAGGGTTACTGTTAGGCTTAGGCCTAGGACTTTTAAAACCAGGAAGCCCTGTGCTCCAGGCACACTGCAGCTGTTAAAGGCATCCCAAGGGGAGCGCAAAAGTGACACAACTTGGCTGCCTCCACTGCTATTTCCATGAGACCATCCCGAATCATAGGCTGATTTTCCTTCCTAGGCTTAAGGTTTGAGTTAGGCCTAGGGTTAGTGTTCTTTTAACCAGAAAGCCCTGAGTTCCAAGAACACAGCAGCTGCGAAGGACTGCCCAAGAAGAGCGCAGAAGTGCCTCAACATGCCTGCCTCCACAGCTTTTTCCTTGGGGACGTCCCGAAACGAAGGCTGATTTAGAAGCCTCCAGTTTGGGCTAAAGTTGTGGTTTTTAAACCAGGAAGCCCTGTGCTCCAAGCACACTGCAGCTGTGAAAGGCATCCCAAGGGGAGCGCAAAAGTGCCACAACATGGCTGTCTCCACAGCTTTTCCCTTGGGATAATTCCTAAACCCAGGCTGATTTAAATGACCAGTGTTACGGTTAGGGTTAGGGTTACGCCTAGGTGTAGAGCTTTTTAAACCAGCAAGCTCTGAGCTCCAGGCACACGGCAGCTGCGAAAGGCATCCCAAGGAGAGCACAAAAGTGCCAGAAAATGGCTGCCTCCACACGTTTTCATTGGCACCATTGCTAAGCCTAGGCTGAATCACCTGCCTCCAGTCTCAGCTAGGGACATGGTTTTTTAAACCAGGAAGCCCTGAGCTCCAGGCACACGGCAGCTGTGAAAGGCATCCCAAGGGGAGTACAAAAGTGCAACAACATGGCAGCTTTCACAGCTTTTTCCTTGGCACCATCCCTATACCTAGGCTGATTTATCTGCCTAGGGTTAGGGTTAGGGCTCAGCCAAGGGCAAGGATTTTTTTAAGCAGGAAGCCCTGAGTTCCAGGCTTACTGCATCTGCCAAAGGCATCCCAAAGGGAGCGGTGAAGTGCCACAAGATGGCTGCTTTCACAGCTTTTTCCTTAGGAAGAACCCTAATACCCGGCTGATTTACCTTCCTAGGGTTACTGTTAGGCTTAGGCCTAGGACTTTTAAAACCAGGAAGCCCTGTGCTCCAGGCACACTGCAGCTGTTAAAGGCATCCCAAGGGGAGCGCAAAAGTGACACAACTTGGCTGCCTCCACTGCTATTTCCATGAGACCATCCCGAATCATAGGCTGATTTTCCTTCCTAGGCTTAAGGTTTGAGTTAGGCCTAGGGTTAGTGTTCTTTTAACCAGAAAGCCCTGAGTTCCAAGAACACAGCAGCTGCGAAGGACTGCCCAACAAGAGCGCAGAAGTGCCTCAACATGCCTGCCTCCACAGCTTTTTCCTTGGGGACGTCCCGAAACGAAGGCTGATTTAGAAGCCTCCAGTTTGGGCTAAAGTTGTGGTTTTTACACCAGGAAGCCCTGTGCTCCAAGCACACTGCAGCTGTGAAAGGCATCCCAAGGGGAGCGCAAAAGTGCCACAACATGGCTGTCTCCACAGCTTTTCCCTTGGGATAATTCCTAAACCCAGGCTGATTTAAATGACCAGTGTTACGGTTAGGGTTAGGGTTACGCCTAGGTGTAGAGCTTTTTAAACCAGCAAGCTCTGAGCTCCAGGCACACGGCAGCTGCGAAAGGCATCCCAAGGGGAGCACAAAAGTGCCAGAAAATGGCTGCCTCCACACGTTTTCATTGGCACCATTGCTAAGCCTAGGCTGAATCACCTGCCTCCAGTCTCAGCTAGGGAAATGGTTTTTTAAACCAGGAAGCCCTGAGCTCCAGGCACACGGCAGCTGTGAAAGGCATCCCAAGGGGAGTACAAAAGTGCAACAACATGGCAGCTTTCACAGCTTTTTCCTTGGCACCATCCCTATACCTAGGCTGATTTATCTGCCTAGGGTTAGGGTTAGGGCTCAGCCAAGGGCAAGGATTTTTTTAAGCAGGAAGCCCTGAGTTCCAGGCTTACTGCATCTGCCAAAGGCATCCCAAAGGGAGCGGTGAAGTGCCACAAGATGGCTGCTTTCACAGCTTTTTCCTTAGGAAGAACCCTAATACCCGGCTGATTTACCTTCCTAGGGTTACTGTTAGGCTTAGGCCTAGGACTTTTAAAACCAGGAAGCCCTGTGCTCCAGGCACACTGCAGCTGTTAAAGGCATCCCAAGGGGAGCGCAAAAGTGACACAACTTGGCTGCCTCCACTGCTATTTCCATGAGACCATCCCGAATCATAGGCTGATTTTCCTTCCTAGGCTTAAGGTTTGAGTTAGGCCTAGGGTTAGTGTTCTTTTAACCAGAAAGCCCTGAGTTCCAAGAACACAGCAGCTGCGAAGGACTGCCCAACAAGAGCGCAGAAGTGCCTCAACATGCCTGCCTCCACAGCTTTTTCCTTGGGGACGTCCCGAAACGAAGGCTGATTTAGAAGCCTCCAGTTTGGGCTAAAGTTGTGGTTTTTACACCAGGAAGCCCTGTGCTCCAAGCACACTGCAGCTGTGAAAGGCATCCCAAGGGGAGCGCAAAAGTGCCACAACATGGCTGTCTCCACAGCTTTTCCCTTGGGATAATTCCTAAACCCAGGCTGATTTAAATGACCAGTGTTACGGTTAGGGTTAGGGTTACGCCTAGGTGTAGAGCTTTTTAAACCAGCAAGCTCTGAGCTCCAGGCACACGGCAGCTGCGAAAGGCATCCCAAGGGGAGCACAAAAGTGCCAGAAAATGGCTGCCTCCACACGTTTTCATTGGCACCATTGCTAAGCCTAGGCTGAATCACCTGCCTCCAGTCTCAGCTAGGGAAATGGTTTTTTAAACCAGGAAGCCCTGAGCTCCAGGCACACGGCAGCTGTGAAAGGCATCCCAAGGGGAGTACAAAAGTGCAACAACATGGCAGCTTTCACAGCTTTTTCCTTGGCACCATCCCTATACCTAGGCTGATTTATCTGCCTAGGGTTAGGGTTAGGGCTCAGCCAAGGGCAAGGATTTTTTTAAGCAGGAAGCCCTGAGTTCCAGGCTTACTGCATCTGCCAAAGGCATCCCAAAGGGAGCGCAGAAGTGCCACAACATGGCTGCTTTCACAGCTTTTTCCTTAGGAAGAACCCTAATACCCGGCTGATTTACCTTCCTAGGGTTACTGTTAGGCTTAGGCCTAGGACTTTTAAAACCAGGAAGCCCTGTGCTCCAGGCACACTGCAGCTGTTAAAGGCATCCCAAGGGGAGCGCAAAAGTGCCACAACATGGCTGTCTCCACAGCTTTTCCCTTGGGATAATTCCTAAACCCAGGCTGATTTAAATGACCAGTGTTACGGTTAGGGTTAGGGTTACGCCTCGGTGTAGAGCTTTATAAACCAGCAAGCTCTGAGCTCCAGGCACACGGCAGCTGCGAAATGCATCCCAAGGGGAGCACAAAAGTGCCAGAAAATGGCTGCCTCCACACGTTTTCATTGGCACCATTGCTAAGCCTAGGCTGAATCACCTGCCTCCAGTCTCAGCTAGGGACATGGTTTTTTAAACCAGGAAGCCCTGAGCTCCAGGCACACGGCAGCTGTGAAAGGCATCCCAAGGGGAGTACAAAAGTGCAACAACATGGCAGCTTTCACAGCTTTTTCCTTGGCACCATCCCTATACCTAGGCTGATTTATCTGCCTAGGGTTAGGGTTAGGGCTCAGCCAAGGGCAAGGATTTTTTAACCAGGAAGCCCTGAGTTCCAGGCTTACTGCATCTGCCAAAGGCATCCCAAAGGGAGCGCAGAAGTGCCACAACATGGCTGCTTTCACAGCTTTTTCCTTAGGAAGAACCCTAATACCCGGCTGATTTACCTTCCTAGGGTTACTGTTAGGCTTAGGCCTAGGACTTTTAAAACCAGGAAGCCCTGTGCTCCAGGCACACTGCAGCTGTTAAAGGCATCCCAAGGGGAGCGCAAAAGTGACACAACTTGGCTGCCTCCACTGCTATTTCCATGAGACCATCCCGAATCATAGGCTGATTTTCCTTCCTAGGCTTAAGGTTTGAGTTAGGCCTAGGGTTAGTGTTCTTTTAACCAGAAAGCCCTGAGTTCCAAGAACACAGCAGCTGCGAAGGACTGCCCAAGAAGAGTGCAGAAGTGCCTCAACATGCCTGCCTCCACAGCTTTTTCCTTGGGGACGTCCCGAAACGAAGGCTGATTTAGAAGCCTCCAGTTTGGGCTAAAGTTTTGGTTTTTTACACCAGGAAGCCCTGTGCTCCAAGCACACTGCAGCTGTGAAAGGCATCCCAAGGGGAGCGCAAAAGTGCCACAACATGGCTGTCTCCACAGCTTTTCCCTTGGGATAATTCCTAAACCCAGGCTGATTTAAATGACCAGTGTTACGGTTAGGGTTAGGGTTACGCCTAGGTGTAGAGCTTTTTAAACCAGCAAGCTCTGAGCTCCAGGCACACGGCAGCTGCGAAAGGCATCCCAAGGGGAGCACAAAAGTGCCAGAAAATGGCTGCCTCCACACGTTTTCATTGGCACCATTGCTAAGCCTAGGCTGAATCACCTGCCTCCAGTCTCAGCTAGGGACATGGTTTTTTAAACCAGGAAGCCCTGAGCTCCAGGCACACGGCAGCTGTGAAAGGCATCCCAAGGGGAGTACAAAAGTGCAACAACATGGCAGCTTTCACAGCTTTTTCCTTGGCACCATCCCTATACCTAGGCTGATTTATCTGCCTAGGGTTAGGGTTAGGGCTCAGCCAAGGGCTAGGATTTTTTTAACCAGGAAGCCCTGAGTTCCAGGCTTACTGCATCTGCCAAAGGCATCCCAAAGGGAGCGCAGAAGTGCCACAACATGGCTGCTTTCACAGCTTTTTCCTTAGGAAGAACCCTAATACCCGGCTGATTTACCTTCCTAGGGTTACTGTTAGGCTTAGGCCTAGGACTTTTAAAACCAGGAAGCCCTGTGCTCCAGGCACACTGCAGCTGTTAAAGGCATCCCAAGGGGAGCGCAAAAGTGACACAACTTGGCTGCCTCCACTGCTATTTCCATGAGACCATCCCGAATCATAGGCTGATTTTCCTTCCTAGGCTTAAGGTTTGAGTTAGGCCTAGGGTTAGTGTTCTTTTAACCAGAAAGCCCTGAGTTCCAAGAACACAGCAGCTGCGAAGGACTGCCCAAGAAGAGCGCAGAAGTGCCTCAACATGCCTGCCTCCACAGCTTTTTCCTTGGGGACGTCCCGAAACGAAGGCTGATTTAGAAGCCTCCAGTTTGGGCTAAAGTTGTGGTTATTTACACCAGGAAGCCCTGTGCTCCAAGCACACTGCAGCTGTGAAAGGCATCCCAAGGGGAGCGCAAAAGTGCCACAACATGGTTGTCTCCACAGCTTTTCCCTTGGGATAATTCCTAAACCCAGGCTGATTTAAATGACCAGTGTTACGGTTAGGGTTAGGGTTACGCCTAGGTGTAGAGCTTTTTAAAGCAGCAAGCTCTGAGCTCCAGGCACACGGCAGCTGCGAAAGGCATCCCAAGGGGTGCACAAAAGTGCCAGAAAATGGCTGCCTCCACACGTTTTCATTGGCACCATTGCTAAGCCTAGGCTGAATCACCTGCCTCCAGTCTCAGCTAGGGACATGGTTTTTTAAACCAGGAAGCCCTGAGCTCCAGGCACACGGCAGCTGTGAAAGGCATCCCAAGGGGAGTACAAAAGTGCAACAACATGGCAGCTTTCACAGCTTTTTCCTTGGCACCATCCCTATACCTAGGCTGATTTATCTGCCTAGGGTTAGGGTTAGGGCTCAGCCAAGGGCAAGGATTTTTTTAACCAGGAAGCCCTGAGTTCCAGGCTTACTGCATCTGCCAAAGGCATCCCAAAGGGAGCGCAGAAGTGCCACAACATGGCTGCTTTCACTGCTTTTTCCTTAGGAAGAACCCTAATACCCGGCTGATTTACCTTCCTAGGGTTACTGTTAGGCTTAGGCCTAGGACTTTTAAAACCAGGAAGCCCTGTGCTCCAGGCACACTGCAGCTGTTAAAGGCATCCCAAGGGGAGCGCAAAAGTGACACAACTTGGCTGCCTCCACTGCTATTTCCATGAGACCATCCCGAATCATAGGCTGATTTTCCTTCCTAGGCTTAAGGTTTGAGTTAGGCCTAGGGTTAGTGTTCTTTTAACCAGAAAGCCCTGAGTTCCAAGAACACAGCAGCTGCGAAGGACTGCCCAAGAAGAGCGCAGAAGTGCCTCAACATGCCTGCCTCCACAGCTTTTTCCTTGGGGACGTCCCGAAACGAAGGCTGATTTAGAAGCCTCCAGTTTGGGCTAAAGTTGTGGTTTTTAAACCAGGAAGCCCTGTGCTCCAAGCACACTGCAGCTGTGAAAGGCATCCCAAGGGGAGCGCAAAAGTGCCACAACATGGCTGTCTCCACAGCTTTTCCCTTGGGATAATTCCTAAACCCAGGCTGATTTAAATGACCAGTGTTACGGTTAGGGTTAGGGTTACGCCTAGGTGTAGAGCTTTTTAAACCAGCAAGCTCTGAGCTCCAGGCACACGGCAGCTGCGAAAGGCATCCCAAGGAGAGCACAAAAGTGCCAGAAAATGGCTGCCTCCACACGTTTTCATTGGCACCATTGCTAAGCCTAGGCTGAATCACCTGCCTCCAGTCTCAGCTAGGGACATGGTTTTTTAAACCAGGAAGCCCTGAGCTCCAGGCACACGGCAGCTGTGAAAGGCATCCCAAGGGGAGTACAAAAGTGCAACAACATGGCAGCTTTCACAGCTTTTTCCTTGGCACCATCCCTATACCTAGGCTGATTTATCTGCCTAGGGTTAGGGTTAGGGCTCAGCCAAGGGCAAGGATTTTTTTAACCAGGAAGCCCTGAGTTCCAGGCTTACTGCATCTGCCAAAGGCATCCCAAAGGGAGCGGTGAAGTGCCACAAGATGGCTGCTTTCACAGCTTTTTCCTTAGGAAGAACCCTAATACCCGGCTGATTTACCTTCCTAGGGTTACTGTTAGGCTTAGGCCTAGGACTTTTAAAACCAGGAAGCCCTGTGCTCCAGGCACACTGCAGCTGTTAAAGGCATCCCAAGGGGAGCGCAAAAGTGACACAACTTGGCTGCCTCCACTGCTATTTCCATGAGACCATCCCGAATCATAGGCTGATTTTCCTTCCTAGGCTTAAGGTTTGAGTTAGGCCTAGGGTTAGTGTTCTTTTAACCAGAAAGCCCTGAGTTCCAAGAACACAGCAGCTGCGAAGGACTGCCCAACAAGAGCGCAGAAGTGCCTCAACATGCCTGCCTCCACAGCTTTTTCCTTGGGGACGTCCCGAAACGAAGGCTGATTTAGAAGCCTCCAGTTTGGGCTAAAGTTGTGGTTTTTACACCAGGAAGCCCTGTGCTCCAAGCACACTGCAGCTGTGAAAGGCATCCCAAGGGGAGCGCAAAAGTGCCACAACATGGCTGTCTCCACAGCTTTTCCCTTGGGATAATTCCTAAACCCAGGCTGATTTAAATGACCAGTGTTACGGTTAGGGTTAGGGTTACGCCTAGGTGTAGAGCTTTTTAAACCAGCAAGCTCTGAGCTCCAGGCACACGGCAGCTGCGAAAGGCATCCCAAGGGGAGCACAAAAGTGCCAGAAAATGGCTGCCTCCACACGTTTTCATTGGCACCATTGCTAAGCCTAGGCTGAATCACCTGCCTCCAGTCTCAGCTAGGGAAATGGTTTTTTAAACCAGGAAGCCCTGAGCTCCAGGCACACGGCAGCTGTGAAAGGCATCCCAAGGGGAGTACAAAAGTGCAACAACATGGCAGCTTTCACAGCTTTTTCCTTGGCACCATCCCTATACCTAGGCTGATTTATCTGCCTAGGGTTAGGGTTAGGGCTCAGCCAAGGGCAAGGATTTTTTTAACCAGGAAGCCCTGAGTTCCAGGCTTACTGCATCTGCCAAAGGCATCCCAAAGGGAGCGCAGAAGTGCCACAACATGGCTGCTTTCACTGCTTTTTCCTTAGGAAGAACCCTAATACCCGGCTGATTTACCTTCCTAGGGTTACTGTTAGGCTTAGGCCTAGGACTTTTAAAACCAGGAAGCCCTGTGCTCCAGGCACACTGCAGCTGTTAAAGGCATCCCAAGGGGAGCGCAAAAGTGACACAACTTGGCTGCCTCCACTGCTATTTCCATGAGACCATCCCGAATCATAGGCTGATTTTCCTTCCTAGGCTTAAGGTTTGAGTTAGGCCTAGGGTTAGTGTTCTTTTAACCAGAAAGCCCTGAGTTCCAAGAACACAGCAGCTGCGAAGGACTGCCCAAGAAGAGCGCAGAAGTGCCTCAACATGCCTGCCTCCACAGCTTTTTCCTTGGGGACGTCCCGAAACGAAGGCTGATTTAGAAGCCTCCAGTTTGGGCTAAAGTTGTGGTTTTTAAACCAGGAAGCCCTGTGCTCCAAGCACACTGCAGCTGTGAAAGGCATCCCAAGGGGAGCGCAAAAGTGCCACAACATGGCTGTCTCCACAGCTTTTCCCTTGGGATAATTCCTAAACCCAGGCTGATTTAAATGACCAGTGTTACGGTTAGGGTTAGGGTTACGCCTAGGTGTAGAGCTTTTTAAACCAGCAAGCTCTGAGCTCCAGGCACACGGCAGCTGCGAAAGGCATCCCAAGGAGAGCACAAAAGTGCCAGAAAATGGCTGCCTCCACACGTTTTCATTGGCACCATTGCTAAGCCTAGGCTGAATCACCTGCCTCCAGTCTCAGCTAGGGACATGGTTTTTTAAACCAGGAAGCCCTGAGCTCCAGGCACACGGCAGCTGTGAAAGGCATCCCAAGGGGAGTACAAAAGTGCAACAACATGGCAGCTTTCACAGCTTTTTCCTTGGCACCATCTCTATACCTAGGCTGATTTATCTGCCTAGGGTTAGGGTTAGGGCTCAGCCAAGGGCAAGGATTTTTTTAACCAGGAAGCCCTGAGTTCCAGGCTTACTGCATCTGCCAAAGGCATCCCAAAGGGAGCGCAGAAGTGCCACAACATGGCTGCTTTCACAGTTTTTTCCTTAGGAAGAACCCTAATACCCGGCTGATTTACCTTCCTAGGGTTACTGTTAGGCTTAGGCCTAGGACTTTTAAAACCAGGAAGCCCTGTGCTCCAGGCACACTGCAGCTGTTAAAGGCATCCCAAGGGGAGCGCAAAAGTGACACAACTTGGCTGCCTCCACTGCTATTTCCATGAGACCATCCCGAATCATAGGCTGATTTTCCTTCCTAGGCTTAAGGTTTGAGTTAGGCCTAGGGTTAGTGTTCTTTTAACCAGAAAGCCCTGAGTTCCAAGAACACAGCAGCTGCGAAGGACTGCCCAACAAGAGCGCAGAAGTGCCTCAACATGCCTGCCTCCACAGCTTTTTCCTTGGGGACGTCCCGAAACGAAGGCTGATTTAGAAGCCTCCAGTTTGGGCTAAAGTTGTGGTTTTTACACCAGGAAGCCCTGTGCTCCAAGCACACTGCAGCTGTGAAAGGCATCCCAAGGGGAGCGCAAAAGTGCCACAACATGGCTGTCTCCACAGCTTTTCCCTTGGGATAATTCCTAAACCCAGGCTGATTTAAATGACCAGTGTTACGGTTAGGGTTAGGGTTACGCCTAGGTGTAGAGCTTTATAAACCAGCAAGCTCTGAGCTCCAGGCACACGGCAGCTGCGAAAGGCATCCCAAGGGGAGCACAAAAGTGCCAGAAAATGGCTGCCTCCACACGTTTTCATTGGCACCATTGCTAAGCCTAGGCTGAATCACCTGCCTCCAGTCTCAGCTAGGGACATGGTTTTTTAAACCAGGAAGCCCTGAGCTCCAGGCACACGGCAGCTGTGAAAGGCATCCCAAGGGGAGTACAAAAGTGCAACAACATGGCAGCTTTCACAGCTTTTTCCTTGGCACCATCCCTATACCTAGGCTGATTTATCTGCCTAGGGTTAGGGTTAGGGCTCAGCCAAGGGCAAGGATTTTTTTAACCAGGAAGCCCTGAGTTCCAGGCTTACTGCATCTGCCAAAGGCATCCCAAAGGGAGCGCAGAAGTGCCACAACATGGCTGCTTTCACTGCTTTTTCCTTAGGAAGAACCCTAATACCCGGCTGATTTACCTTCCTAGGGTTACTGTTAGGCTTAGGCCTAGGACTTTTAAAACCAGGAAGCCCTGTGCTCCAGGCACACTGCAGCTGTTAAAGGCATCCCAAGGGGAGCGCAAAAGTGACACAACTTGGCTGCCTCCACTGCTATTTCCATGAGACCATCCCGAATCATAGGCTGATTTTCCTTCCTAGGCTTAAGGTTTGAGTTAGGCCTAGGGTTAGTGTTCTTTTAACCAGAAAGCCCTGAGTTCCAAGAACACAGCAGCTGCGAAGGACTGCCCAAGAAGAGCGCAGAAGTGCCTCAACATGCCTGCCTCCACAGCTTTTTCCTTGGGGACGTCCCGAAACGAAGGCTGATTTAGAAGCCTCCAGTTTGGGCTAAAGTTGTGGTTTTTTACACCAGGAAGCCCTGTGCTCCAAGCACACTGCAGCTGTGAAAGGCATCCCAAGGGGAGCGCAAAAGTGCCACAACATGGCTGTCTCCACAGCTTTTCCCTTGGGATAATTCCTAAACCCAGGCTGATTTAAATGACCAGTGTTACGGTTAGGGTTAGGGTTACGCCTAGGTGTAGAGCTTTATAAACCAGCAAGCTCTGAGCTCCAGGCACACGGCAGCTGCGAAATGCATCCCAAGGGGAGCACAACAGTGCCAGAAAATGGCTGCCTCCACACGTTTTCATTGGCACCATTGCTAAGCCTAGGCTGAATCACCTGCCTCCAGTCTCAGCTAGGGACATGGTTTTTTAAACCAGGAAGCCCTGAGCTCCAGGCACACGGCAGCTGTGAAAGGCATCCCAAGGGGAGTACAAAAGTGCAACAACATGGCAGCTTTCACAGCTTTTTCCTTGGCACCATCCCTATACCTAGGCTGATTTATCTGCCTAGGGTTAGGGTTAGGGCTCAGCCAAGGGCTAGGATTTTTTTAACCAGGAAGCCCTGAGTTCCAGGCTTACTGCATCTGCCAAAGGCATCCCAAAGGGAGCGCAGAAGTGCCACAACATGGCTGCTTTCACAGCTTTTTCCTTAGGAAGAACCCTAATACCCGGCTGATTTACCTTCCTAGGGTTACTGTTAGGCTTAGGCCTAGGACTTTTAAAACCAGGAAGCCCTGTGCTCCAGGCACACTGCAGCTGTTAAAGGCATCCCAAGGGGAGCGCAAAAGTGACACAACTTGGCTGCCTCCACTGCTATTTCCATGAGACCATCCCGAATCATAGGCTGATTTTCCTTCCTAGGCTTAAGGTTTGAGTTAGGCCTAGGGTTAGTGTTCTTTTAACCAGAAAGCCCTGAGTTCCAAGAACACAGCAGCTGCGAAGGACTGCCCAAGAAGAGCGCAGAAGTGCCTCAACATGCCTGCCTCCACAGCTTTTTCCTTGGGGACGTCCCGAAACGAAGGCTGATTTAGAAGCCTCCAGTTTGGGCTAAAGTTGTGGTTATTTACACCAGGAAGCCCTGTGCTCCAAGCACACTGCAGCTGTGAAAGGCATCCCAAGGGGAGCGCAAAAGTGCCACAACATGGCTGTCTCCACAGCTTTTCCCTTGGGATAATTCCTAAACCCAGGCTGATTTAAATGACCAGTGTTACGGTTAGGGTTAGGGTTACGCCTAGGTGTAGAGCTTTTTAAAGCAGCAAGCTCTGAGCTCCAGGCACACGGCAGCTGCGAAAGGCATCCCAAGGGGAGCACAAAAGTGCCAGAAAATGGCTGCCTCCACACGTTTTCATTGGCACCATTGCTAAGCCTAGGCTGAATCACCTGCCTCCAGTCTCAGCTAGGGACATGGTTTTTTAAACCAGGAAGCCCTGAGCTCCAGGCACACGGCAGCTGTGAAAGGCATCCCAAGGGGAGTACAAAAGTGCAACAACATGGCAGCTTTCACAGCTTTTTCCTTGGCACCATCCCTATACCTAGGCTGATTTATCTGCCTAGGGTTAGGGTTAGGGCTCAGCCAAGGGCAAGGATTTTTTTAACCAGGAAGCCCTGAGTTCCAGGCTTACTGCATCTGCCAAAGGCATCCCAAAGGGAGCGCAGAAGTGCCACAACATGGCTGCTTTCACAGCTTTTTCCTTAGGAAGAACCCTAATACCCGGCTGATTTACCTTCCTAGGGTTACTGTTAGGCTTAGGCCTAGGACTTTTAAAACCAGGAAGCCCTGTGCTCCAGGCACACTGCAGCTGTTAAAGGCATCCCAAGGGGAGCGCAAAAGTGACACAACTTGGCTGCCTCCACTGCTATTTCCATGAGACCATCCCGAATCATAGGCTGATTTTCCTTCCTAGGCTTAAGGTTTGAGTTAGGCCTAGGGTTAGTGTTCTTTTAACCAGAAAGCCCTGAGTTCCAAGAACACAGCAGCTGCGAAGGACTGCCCAAGAAGAGCGCAGAAGTGCCTCAACATGCCTGCCTCCACAGCTTTTTCCTTGGGGACGTCCCGAAACGAAGGCTGATTTAGAAGCCTCCAGTTTGGGCTAAAGTTGTGGTTTTTAAACCAGGAAGCCCTGTGCTCCAAGCACACTGCAGCTGTGAAAGGCATCCCAAGGGGAGCGCAAAAGTGCCACAACATGGCTGTCTCCACAGCTTTTCCCTTGGGATAATTCCTAAACCCAGGCTGATTTAAATGACCAGTGTTACGGTTAGGGTTAGGGTTACGCCTAGGTGTAGAGCTTTTTAAACCAGCAAGCTCTGAGCTCCAGGCACACGGCAGCTGCGAAAGGCATCCCAAGGAGAGCACAAAAGTGCCAGAAAATGGCTGCCTCCACACGTTTTCATTGGCACCATTGCTAAGCCTAGGCTGAATCACCTGCCTCCAGTCTCAGCTAGGGACATGGTTTTTTAAACCAGGAAGCCCTGAGCTCCAGGCACACGGCAGCTGTGAAAGGCATCCCAAGGGGAGTACAAAAGTGCAACAACATGGCAGCTTTCACAGCTTTTTCCTTGGCACCATCCCTATACCTAGGCTGATTTATCTGCCTAGGGTTAGGGTTAGGGCTCAGCCAAGGGCAAGGATATTTTTAACCAGGAAGCCCTGAGTTCCAGGCTTACTGCATCTGCCAAAGGCATCCCAAAGGGAGCGGTGAAGTGCCACAAGATGGCTGCTTTCACAGCTTTTTCCTTAGGAAGAACCCTAATACCCGGCTGATTTACCTTCCTAGGGTTACTGTTAGGCTTAGGCCTAGGACTTTTAAAACCAGGAAGCCCTGTGCTCCAGGCACACTGCAGCTGTTAAAGGCATCCCAAGGGGAGCGCAAAAGTGACACAACTTGGCTGCCTCCACTGCTATTTCCATGAGACCATCCCGAATCATAGGCTGATTTTCCTTCCTAGGCTTAAGGTTTGAGTTAGGCCTAGGGTTAGTGTTCTTTTAACCAGAAAGCCCTGAGTTCCAAGAACACAGCAGCTGCGAAGGACTGCCCAACAAGAGCGCAGAAGTGCCTCAACATGCCTGCCTCCACAGCTTTTTCCTTGGGGACGTCCCGAAACGAAGGCTGATTTAGAAGCCTCCAGTTTGGGCTAAAGTTGTGGTTTTTACACCAGGAAGCCCTGTGCTCCAAGCACACTGCAGCTGTGAAAGGCATCCCAAGGGGAGCGCAAAAGTGCCACAACATGGCTGTCTCCACAGCTTTTCCCTTGGGATAATTCCTAAACCCAGGCTGATTTAAATGACCAGTGTTACGGTTAGGGTTAGGGTTACGCCTAGGTGTAGAGCTTTTTAAACCAGCAAGCTCTGAGCTCCAGGCACACGGCAGCTGCGAAAGGCATCCCAAGGGGAGCACAAAAGTGCCAGAAAATGGCTGCCTCCACACGTTTTCATTGGCACCATTGCTAAGCCTAGGCTGAATCACCTGCCTCCAGTCTCAGCTAGGGAAATGGTTTTTTAAACCAGGAAGCCCTGAGCTCCAGGCACACGGCAGCTGTGAAAGGCATCCCAAGGGGAGTACAAAAGTGCAACAACATGGCAGCTTTCACAGCTTTTTCCTTGGCACCATCCCTATACCTAGGCTGATTTATCTGCCTAGGGTTAGGGTTAGGGCTCAGCCAAGGGCAAGGATTTTTTTAACCAGGAAGCCCTGAGTTCCAGGCTTACTGCATCTGCCAAAGGCATCCCAAAGGGAGCGCAGAAGTGCCACAACATGGCTGCTTTCACTGCTTTTTCCTTAGGAAGAACCCTAATACCCGGCTGATTTACCTTCCTAGGGTTACTGTTAGGCTTAGGCCTAGGACTTTTAAAACCAGGAAGCCCTGTGCTCCAGGCACACTGCAGCTGTTAAAGGCATCCCAAGGGGAGCGCAAAAGTGACACAACTTGGCTGCCTCCACTGCTATTTCCATGAGACCATCCCGAATCATAGGCTGATTTTCCTTCCTAGGCTTAAGGTTTGAGTTAGGCCTAGGGTTAGTGTTCTTTTAACCAGAAAGCCCTGAGTTCCAAGAACACAGCAGCTGCGAAGGACTGCCCAAGAAGAGCGCAGAAGTGCCTCAACATGCCTGCCTCCACAGCTTTTTCCTTGGGGACGTCCCGAAACGAAGGCTGATTTAGAAGCCTCCAGTTTGGGCTAAAGTTGTGGTTTTTAAACCAGGAAGCCCTGTGCTCCAAGCACACTGCAGCTGTGAAAGGCATCCCAAGGGGAGCGCAAAAGTGCCACAACATGGCTGTCTCCACAGCTTTTCCCTTGGGATAATTCCTAAACCCAGGCTGATTTAAATGACCAGTGTTACGGTTAGGGTTAGGGTTACGCCTAGGTGTAGAGCTTTTTAAACCAGCAAGCTCTGAGCTCCAGGCACACGGCAGCTGCGAAAGGCATCCCAAGGAGAGCACAAAAGTGCCAGAAAATGGCTGCCTCCACACGTTTTCATTGGCACCATTGCTAAGCCTAGGCTGAATCACCTGCCTCCAGTCTCAGCTAGGGACATGGTTTTTTAAACCAGGAAGCCCTGAGCTCCAGGCACACGGCAGCTGTGAAAGGCATCCCAAGGGGAGTACAAAAGTGCAACAACATGGCAGCTTTCACAGCTTTTTCCTTGGCACCATCCCTATACCTAGGCTGATTTATCTGCCTAGGGTTAGGGTTAGGGCTCAGCCAAGGGCAAGGATTTTTTTAACCAGGAAGCCCTGAGTTCCAGGCTTACTGCATCTGCCAAAGGCATCCCAAAGGGAGCGCAGAAGTGCCACAACATGGCTGCTTTCACAGTTTTTTCCTTAGGAAGAACCCTAATACCCGGCTGATTTACCTTCCTAGGGTTACTGTTAGGCTTAGGCCTAGGACTTTTAAAACCAGGAAGCCCTGTGCTCCAGGCACACTGCAGCTGTTAAAGGCATCCCAAGGGGAGCGCAAAAGTGACACAACTTGGCTGCCTCCACTGCTATTTCCATGAGACCATCCCGAATCATAGGCTGATTTTCCTTCCTAGGCTTAAGGTTTGAGTTAGGCCTAGGGTTAGTGTTCTTTTAACCAGAAAGCCCTGAGTTCCAAGAACACAGCAGCTGCGAAGGACTGCCCAACAAGAGCGCAGAAGTGCCTCAACATGCCTGCCTCCACAGCTTTTTCCTTGGGGACGTCCCGAAACGAAGGCTGATTTAGAAGCCTCCAGTTTGGGCTAAAGTTGTGGTTTTTACACCAGGAAGCCCTGTGCTCCAAGCACACTGCAGCTGTGAAAGGCATCCCAAGGGGAGCGCAAAAGTGCCACAACATGGCTGTCTCCACAGCTTTTCCCTTGGGATAATTCCTAAACCCAGGCTGATTTAAATGACCAGTGTTACGGTTAGGGTTAGGGTTACGCCTAGGTGTAGAGCTTTATAAACCAGCAAGCTCTGAGCTCCAGGCACACGGCAGCTGCGAAATGCATCCCAAGGGGAGCACAAAAGTGCCAGAAAATGGCTGCCTCCACACGTTTTCATTGGCACCATTGCTAAGCCTAGGCTGAATCACCTGCCTCCAGTCTCAGCTAGGGACATGGTTTTTTAAACCAGGAAGCCCTGAGCTCCAGGCACACGGCAGCTGTGAAAGGCATCCCAAGGGGAGTACAAAAGTGCAACAACATGGCAGCTTTCACAGCTTTTTCCTTGGCACCATCCCTATACCTAGGCTGATTTATCTGCCTAGGGTTAGGGTTAGGGCTCAGCCAAGGGCAAGGATTTTTTTAACCAGGAAGCCCTGAGTTCCAGGCTTACTGCATCTGCCAAAGGCATCCCAAAGGGAGCGCAGAAGTGCCACAACATGGCTGCTTTCACTGCTTTTTCCTTAGGAAGAACCCTAATACCCGGCTGATTTACCTTCCTAGGGTTACTGTTAGGCTTAGGCCTAGGACTTTTAAAACCAGGAAGCCCTGTGCTCCAGGCACACTGCAGCTGTTAAAGGCATCCCAAGGGGAGCGCAAAAGTGACACAACTTGGCTGCCTCCACTGCTATTTCCATGAGACCATCCCGAATCATAGGCTGATTTTCCTTCCTAGGCTTAAGGTTTGAGTTAGGCCTAGGGTTAGTGTTCTTTTAACCAGAAAGCCCTGAGTTCCAAGAACACAGCAGCTGCGAAGGACTGCCCAAGAAGAGCGCAGAAGTGCCTCAACATGCCTGCCTCCACAGCTTTTTCCTTGGGGACGTCCCGAAACGAAGGCTGATTTAGAAGCCTCCAGTTTGGGCTAAAGTTGTGGTTTTTTACACCAGGAAGCCCTGTGCTCCAAGCACACTGCAGCTGTGAAAGGCATCCCAAGGGGAGCGCAAAAGTGCCACAACATGGCTGTCTCCACAGCTTTTCCCTTGGGATAATTCCTAAACCCAGGCTGATTTAAATGACCAGTGTTACGGTTAGGGTTAGGGTTACGCCTAGGTGTAGAGCTTTATAAACCAGCAAGCTCTGAGCTCCAGGCACACGGCAGCTGCGAAATGCATCCCAAGGGGAGCACAACAGTGCCAGAAAATGGCTGCCTCCACACGTTTTCATTGGCACCATTGCTAAGCCTAGGCTGAATCACCTGCCTCCAGTCTCAGCTAGGGACATGGTTTTTTAAACCAGGAAGCCCTGAGCTCCAGGCACACGGCAGCTGTGAAAGGCATCCCAAGGGGAGTACAAAAGTGCAACAACATGGCAGCTTTCACAGCTTTTTCCTTGGCACCATCCCTATACCTAGGCTGATTTATCTGCCTAGGGTTAGGGTTAGGGCTCAGCCAAGGGCTAGGATTTTTTTAACCAGGAAGCCCTGAGTTCCAGGCTTACTGCATCTGCCAAAGGCATCCCAAAGGGAGCGCAGAAGTGCCACAACATGGCTGCTTTCACAGCTTTTTCCTTAGGAAGAACCCTAATACCCGGCTGATTTACCTTCCTAGGGTTACTGTTAGGCTTAGGCCTAGGACTTTTAAAACCAGGAAGCCCTGTGCTCCAGGCACACTGCAGCTGTTAAAGGCATCCCAAGGGGAGCGCAAAAGTGACACAACTTGGCTGCCTCCACTGCTATTTCCATGAGACCATCCCGAATCATAGGCTGATTTTCCTTCCTAGGCTTAAGGTTTGAGTTAGGCCTAGGGTTAGTGTTCTTTTAACCAGAAAGCCCTGAGTTCCAAGAACACAGCAGCTGCGAAGGACTGCCCAAGAAGAGTGCAGAAGTGCCTCAACATGCCTGCCTCCACAGCTTTTTCCTTGGGGACGTCCCGAAACGAAGGCTGATTTAGAAGCCTCCAGTTTGGGCTAAAGTTGTGGTTTTTTACACCAGGAAGCCCTGTGCTCCAAGCACACTGCAGCTGTGAAAGGCATCCCAAGGGGAGCGCAAAAGTGCCACAACATGGCTGTCTCCACAGCTTTTCCCTTGGGATAATTCCTAAACCCAGGCTGATTTAAATGACCAGTGTTACGGTTAGGGTTAGGGTTACGCCTAGGTGTAGAGCTTTTTAAACCAGCAAGCTCTGAGCTCCAGGCACACGGCAGCTGCGAAAGGCATCCCAAGGGGAGCACAAAAGTGCCAGAAAATGGCTGCCTCCACACGTTTTCATTGGCACCATTGCTAAGCCTAGGCTGAATCACCTGCCTCCAGTCTCAGCTAGGGACATGGTTTTTTAAACCAGGAAGCCCTGAGCTCCAGGCACACGGCAGCTGTGAAAGGCATCCCAAGGGGAGTACAAAAGTGCAACAACATGGCAGCTTTCACAGCTTTTTCCTTGGCACCATCCCTATACCTAGGCTGATTTATCTGCCTAGGGTTAGGGTTAGGGCTCAGCCTAGGGCTACGATTTTTTTAACCAGGAAGCCCTGAGTTCCAGGCTTACTGCATCTGCCAAAGGCATCCCAAAGGGAGCGCAGAAGTGCCACAACATGGCTGCTTTCACAGCTTTTTCCTTAGGAAGAACCCTAATACCCGGCTGATTTACCTTCCTAGGGTTACTGTTAGGCTTAGGCCTAGGACTTTTAAAACCAGGAAGCCCTGTGCTCCAGGCACACTGCAGCTGTTAAAGGCATCCCAAGGGGAGCGCAAAAGTGACACAACTTGGCTGCCTCCACTGCTATTTCCATGAGACCATCCCGAATCATAGGCTGATTTTCCTTCCTAGGCTTAAGGTTTGAGTTAGGCCTAGGGTTAGTGTTCTTTTAACCAGAAAGCCCTGAGTTCCAAGAACACAGCAGCTGCGAAGGACTGCCCAAGAAGAGCGCAGAAGTGCCTCAACATGCCTGCCTCCACAGCTTTTTCCTTGGGGACGTCCCGAAACGAAGGCTGATTTAGAAGCCTCCAGTTTGGGCTAAAGTTGTGGTTATTTACACCAGGAAGCCCTGTGCTCCAAGCACACTGCAGCTGTGAAAGGCATCCCAAGGGGAGCGCAAAAGTGCCACAACATGGCTGTCTCCACAGCTTTTCCCTTGGGATAATTCCTAAACCCAGGCTGATTTAAATGACCAGTGTTACGGTTAGGGTTAGGGTTACGCCTAGGTGTAGAGCTTTTTAAACCAGCAAGCTCTGAGCTCCAGGCACACGGCAGCTGCGAAAGGCATCCCAAGGGGAGCACAAAAGTGCCAGAAAATGGCTGCCTCCACACGTTTTCATTGGCACCATTGCTAAGCCTAGGCTGAATCACCTGCCTCCAGTCTCAGCTAGGGACATGGTTTTTTAAACCAGGAAGCCCTGAGCTCCAGGCACACGGCAGCTGTGAAAGGCATCCCAAGGGGAGTACAAAAGTGCAACAACATGGCAGCTTTCACAGCTTTTTCCTTGGCACCATCCCTATACCTAGGCTGATTTATCTGCCTAGGGTTAGGGTTAGGGCTCAGCCAAGGGCAAGGATTTTTTTAAGCAGGAAGCCCTGAGTTCCAGGCTTACTGCATCTGCCAAAGGCATCCCAAAGGGAGCGCAGAAGTGCCACAACATGGCTGCTTTCACAGCTTTTTCCTTAGGAAGAACCCTAATACCCGGCTGATTTACCTTCCTAGGGTTACTGTTAGGCTTAGGCCTAGGACTTTTAAAACCAGGAAGCCCTGTGCTCCAGGCACACTGCAGCTGTTAAAGGCATCCCAAGGGGAGCGCAAAAGTGACACAACTTGGCTGCCTCCACTGCTATTTCCATGAGACCATCCCGAATCATAGGCTGATTTTCCTTCCTAGGCTTAAGGTTTGAGTTAGGCCTAGGGTTAGTGTTCTTTTAACCAGAAAGCCCTGAGTTCCAAGAACACAGCAGCTGCGAAGGACTGCCCAAGAAGAGTGCAGAAGTGCCTCAACATGCCTGCCTCCACAGCTTTTTCCTTGGGGACGTCCCGAAACGAAGGCTGATTTAGAAGCCTCCAGTTTGGGCTAAAGTTGTGGTTTTTTACACCAGGAAGCCCTGTGCTCCAAGCACACTGCAGCTGTGAAAGGCATCCCAAGGGGAGCGCAAAAGTGCCACAACATGGCTGTCTCCACAGCTTTTCCCTTGGGATAATTCCTAAACCCAGGCTGATTTAAATGACCAGTGTTACGGTTAGGGTTAGGGTTACGCCTAGGTGTAGAGCTTTTTAAACCAGCAAGCTCTGAGCTCCAGGCACACGGCAGCTGCGAAAGGCATCCCAAGGGGAGCACAAAAGTGCCAGAAAATGGCTGCCTCCACACGTTTTCATTGGCACCATTGCTAAGCCTAGGCTGAATCACCTGCCTCCAGTCTCAGCTAGGGACATGGTTTTTTAAACCAGGAAGCCCTGAGCTCCAGGCACACGGCAGCTGTGAAAGGCATCCCAAGGGGAGTACAAAAGTGCAACAACATGGCAGCTTTCACAGCTTTTTCCTTGGCACCATCCCTATACCTAGGCTGATTTATCTGCCTAGGGTTAGGGTTAGGGCTCAGCCTAGGGCAAGGATTTTTTTAACCAGGAACCCCTGAGTTCCAGGCTTACTGCATCTGCCAAAGGCATCCCAAAGGGAGCGCAGAAGTGCCACAACATGGCTGCTTTCACAGCTTTTTCCTTAGGAAGAACCCTAATACCCGGCTGATTTACCTTCCTAGGGTTACTGTTAGGCTTAGGCCTAGGACTTTTAAAACCAGGAAGCCCTGTGCTCCAGGCACACTGCAGCTGTTAAAGGCATCCCAAGGGGAGCGCAAAAGTGACACAACTTGGCTGCCTCCACTGCTATTTCCATGAGACCATCCCGAATCATAGGCTGATTTTCCTTCCTAGGCTTAAGGTTTGAGTTAGGCCTAGGGTTAGTGTTCTTTTAACCAGAAAGCCCTGAGTTCCAAGAACACAGCAGCTGCGAAGGACTGCCCAAGAAGAGTGCAGAAGTGCCTCAACATGCCTGCCTCCACAGCTTTTTCCTTGGGGACGTCCCGAAACGAAGGCTGATTTAGAAGCCTCCAGTTTGGGCTAAAGTTGTGGTTTTTAAACCAGGAAGCCCTGTGCTCCAAGCACACTGCAGCTGTGAAAGGCATCCCAAGGGGAGCGCAAAAGTGCCACAACATGGCTGTCTCCACAGCTTTTCCCTTGGGATAATTCCTAAACCCAGGCTGATTTAAATGACCAGTGTTACGGTTAGGGTTAGGGTTACGCCTAGGTGTAGAGCTTTTTAAACCAGCAAGCTCTGAGCTCCAGGCACACGGCAGCTGCGAAAGGCATCCCAAGGAGAGCACAAAAGTGCCAGAAAATGGCTGCCTCCACACGTTTTCATTGGCACCATTGCTAAGCCTAGGCTGAATCACCTGCCTCCAGTCTCAGCTAGGGACATGGTTTTTTAAACCAGGAAGCCCTGAGCTCCAGGCACACGGCAGCTGTGAAAGGCATCCCAAGGGGAGTACAAAAGTGCAACAACATGGCAGCTTTCACAGCTTTTTCCTTGGCACCATCCCTATACCTAGGCTGATTTATCTGCCTAGGGTTAGGGTTAGGGCTCAGCCAAGGGCAAGGATTTTTTTAACCAGGAAGCCCTGAGTTCCAGGCTTACTGCATCTGCCAAAGGCATCCCAAAGGGAGCGCAGAAGTGCCACAACATGGCTGCTTTCACAGCTTTTTCCTTAGGAAGAACCCTAATACCCGGCTGATTTACCTTCCTAGGGTTACTGTTAGGCTTAGGCCTAGGACTTTTAAAACCAGGAAGCCCTGTGCTCCAGGCACACTGCAGCTGTTAAAGGCATCCCAAGGGGAGCGCAAAAGTGACACAACTTGGCTGCCTCCACTGCTATTTCCATGAGACCATCCCGAATCATAGGCTGATTTTCCTTCCTAGGCTTAAGGTTTGAGTTAGGCCTAGGGTTAGTGTTCTTTTAACCAGAAAGCCCTGAGTTCCAAGAACACAGCAGCTGCGAAGGACTGCCCAACAAGAGCGCAGAAGTGCCTCAACATGCCTGCCTCCACAGCTTTTTCCTTGGGGACGTCCCGAAACGAAGGCTGATTTAGAAGCCTCCAGTTTGGGCTAAAGTTGTGGTTTTTTACACCAGGAAGCCCTGTGCTCCAAGCACACTGCAGCTGTGAAAGGCATCCCAAGGGGAGCGCAAAAGTGCCACAACATGGCTGTCTCCACAGCTTTTCCCTTGGGATAATTCCTAAACCCAGGCTGATTTAAATGACCAGTGTTACGGTTAGGGTTAGGGTTACGCCTAGGTGTAGAGCTTTATAAACCAGCAAGCTCTGAGCTCCAGGCACACGGCAGCTGCGAAATGCATCCCAAGGGGAGCACAAAAGTGCCAGAAAATGGCTGCCTCCACACGTTTTCATTGGCACCATTGCTAAGCCTAGGCTGAATCACCTGCCTCCAGTCTCAGCTAGGGACATGGTTTTTTAAACCAGGAAGCCCTGAGCTCCAGGCACACGGCAGCTGTGAAAGGCATCCCAAGGGGAGTACAAAAGTGCAACAACATGGCAGCTTTCACAGCTTTTTCCTTGGCACCATCCCTATACCTAGGCTGATTTATCTGCCTAGGGTTAGGGTTAGGGCTCAGCCAAGGGCTAGGATTTTTTTAACCAGGAAGCCCTGAGTTCCAGGCTTACTGCATCTGCCAAAGGCATCCCAAAGGGAGCGCAGAAGTGCCACAACATGGCTGCTTTCACAGCTTTTTCCTTAGGAAGAACCCTAATACCCGGCTGATTTACCTTCCTAGGGTTACTGTTAGGCTTAGGCCTAGGACTTTTAAAACCAGGAAGCCCTGTGCTCCAGGCACACTGCAGCTGTTAAAGGCATCCCAAGGGGAGCGCAAAAGTGACACAACTTGGCTGCCTCCACTGCTATTTCCATGAGACCATCCCGAATCATAGGCTGATTTTCCTTCCTAGGCTTAAGGTTTGAGTTAGGCCTAGGGTTAGTGTTCTTTTAACCAGAAAGCCCTGAGTTCCAAGAACACAGCAGCTGCGAAGGACTGCCCAAGAAGAGTGCAGAAGTGCCTCAACATGCCTGCCTCCACAGCTTTTTCCTTGGGGACGTCCCGAAACGAAGGCTGATTTAGAAGCCTCCAGTTTGGGCTAAAGTTGTGGTTTTTTACACCAGGAAGCCCTGTGCTCCAAGCACACTGCAGCTGTGAAAGGCATCCCAAGGGGAGCGCAAAAGTGCCACAACATGGCTGTCTCCACAGCTTTTCCCTTGGGATAATTCCTAAACCCAGGCTGATTTAAATGACCAGTGTTACGGTTAGGGTTAGGGTTACGCCTAGGTGTAGAGCTTTTTAAACCAGCAAGCTCTGAGCTCCAGGCACACGGCAGCTGCGAAAGGCATCCCAAGGGGAGCACAAAAGTGCCAGAAAATGGCTGCCTCCACACGTTTTCATTGGCACCATTGCTAAGCCTAGGCTGAATCACCTGCCTCCAGTCTCAGCTAGGGACATGGTTTTTTAAACCAGGAAGCCCTGAGCTCCAGGCACACGGCAGCTGTGAAAGGCATCCCAAGGGGAGTACAAAAGTGCAACAACATGGCAGCTTTCACAGCTTTTTCCTTGGCACCATCCCTATACCTAGGCTGATTTATCTGCCTAGGGTTAGGGTTAGGGCTCAGCCTAGGGCTAGGATTTTTTTAACCAGGAAGCCCTGAGTTCCAGGCTTACTGCATCTGCCAAAGGCATCCCAAAGGGAGCGCAGAAGTGCCACAACATGGCTGCTTTCACAGCTTTTTCCTTAGGAAGAACCCTAATACCCGGCTGATTTACCTTCCTAGGGTTACTGTTAGGCTTAGGCCTAGGACTTTTAAAACCAGGAAGCCCTGTGCTCCAGGCACACTGCAGCTGTTAAAGGCATCCCAAGGGGAGCGCAAAAGTGACACAACTTGGCTGCCTCCACTGCTATTTCCATGAGACCATCCCGAATCATAGGCTGATTTTCCTTCCTAGGCTTAAGGTTTGAGTTAGGCCTAGGGTTAGTGTTCTTTTAACCAGAAAGCCCTGAGTTCCAAGAACACAGCAGCTGCGAAGGACTGCCCAAGAAGAGCGCAGAAGTGCCTCAACATGCCTGCCTCCACAGCTTTTTCCTTGGGGACGTCCCGAAACGAAGGCTGATTTAGAAGCCTCCAGTTTGGGCTAAAGTTGTGGTTATTTACACCAGGAAGCCCTGTGCTCCAAGCACACTGCAGCTGTGAAAGGCATCCCAAGGGGAGCGCAAAAGTGCCACAACATGGCTGTCTCCACAGCTTTTCCCTTGGGATAATTCCTAAACCCAGGCTGATTTAAATGACCAGTGTTACGGTTAGGGTTAGGGTTACGCCTAGGTGTAGAGCTTTTTAAACCAGCAAGCTCTGAGCTCCAGGCACACGGCAGCTGCGAAAGGCATCCCAAGGGGAGCACAAAAGTGCCAGAAAATGGCTGCCTCCACACGTTTTCATTGGCACCATTGCTAAGCCTAGGCTGAATCACCTGCCTCCAGTCTCAGCTAGGGACATGGTTTTTTAAACCAGGAAGCCCTGAGCTCCAGGCACACGGCAGCTGTGAAAGGCATCCCAAGGGGAGTACAAAAGTGCAACAACATGGCAGCTTTCACAGCTTTTTCCTTGGCACCATCCCTATACCTAGGCTGATTTATCTGCCTAGGGTTAGGGTTAGGGCTCAGCCTAGGGCAAGGATATTTTTAACCAGGAAGCCCTGAGTTCCAGGCTTACTGCATCTGCCAAAGGCATCCCAAAGGGAGCGCAGAAGTGCCACAACATGGCTGCTTTCACTGCTTTTTCCTTAGGAAGAACCCTAATACCCGGCTGATTTACCTTCCTAGGGTTACTGTTAGGCTTAGGCCTAGGACTTTTAAAACCAGGAAGCCCTGTGCTCCAGGCACACTGCAGCTGTTAAAGGCATCCCAAGGGGAGCGCAAAAGTGACACAACTTGGCTGCCTCCACTGCTATTTCCATGAGACCATCCCGAATCATAGGCTGATTTTCCTTCCTAGGCTTAAGGTTTGAGTTAGGCCTAGGGTTAGTGTTCTTTTAACCAGAAAGCCCTGAGTTCCAAGAACACAGCAGCTGTGAAGGACTGCCCAACAAGAGGGCAGAAGTGCCTCAACATGCCTGCCTCCACAGCTTTTTCCTTGGGGACGTCCCGAAACGAAGGCTGATTTAGAAGCCTCCAGTTTGGGCTAAAGTTGTGGTTTTTAAACCAGGAAGCCCTGTGCTCCAAGCACACTGCAGCTGTGAAAGGCATCCCAAGGGGAGCGCAAAAGTGCCACAACATGGCTGTCTCCACAGCTTTTCCCTTGGGATAATTCCTAAACCCAGGCTGATTTAAATGACCAGTGTTACGGTTAGGGTTAGGGTTACGCCTAGGTGTAGAGCTTTTTAAACCAGCAAGCTCTGAGCTCCAGGCACACGGCAGCTGCGAAAGGCATCCCAAGGAGAGCACAAAAGTGCCAGAAAATGGCTGCCTCCACACGTTTTCATTGGCACCATTGCTAAGCCTAGGCTGAATCACCTGCCTCCAGTCTCAGCTAGGGACATGGTTTTTTAAACCAGGAAGCCCTGAGCTCCAGGCACACGGCAGCTGTGAAAGGCATCCCAAGGGGAGTACAAAAGTGCAACAACATGGCAGCTTTCACAGCTTTTTCCTTGGCACCATCCCTATACCTAGGCTGATTTATCTGCCTAGGGTTAGGGTTAGGGCTCAGCCAAGGGCAAGGATTTTTTTAACCAGGAAGCCCTGAGTTCCAGGCTTACTGCATCTGCCAAAGGCATCCCAAAGGGAGCGCAGAAGTGCCACAACATGGCTGCTTTCACAGCTTTTTCCTTAGGAAGAACCCTAATACCCGGCTGATTTACCTTCCTAGGGTTACTGTTAGGCTTAGGCCTAGGACTTTTAAAACCAGGAAGCCCTGTGCTCCAGGCACACTGCAGCTGTTAAAGGCATCCCAAGGGGAGCGCAAAAGTGACACAACTTGGCTGCCTCCACTGCTATTTCCATGAGACCATCCCGAATCATAGGCTGATTTTCCTTCCTAGGCTTAAGGTTTGAGTTAGGCCTAGGGTTAGTGTTCTTTTAACCAGAAAGCCCTGAGTTCCAAGAACACAGCAGCTGCGAAGGACTGCCCAAGAAGAGCGCAGAAGTGCCTCAACATGCCTGCCTCCACAGCTTTTTCCTTGGGGACGTCCCGAAACGAAGGCTGATTTAGAAGCCTCCAGTTTGGGCTAAAGTTGTGGTTTTTTACACCAGGAAGCCCTGTGCTCCAAGCACACTGCAGCTGTGAAAGGCATCCCAAGGGGAGCGCAAAAGTGCCACAACATGGCTGTCTCCACAGCTTTTCCCTTGGGATAATTCCTAAACCCAGGCTGATTTAAATGACCAGTGTTACGGTTAGGGTTAGGGTTACGCCTAGGTGTAGAGCTTTTTAAACCAGCAAGCTCTGAGCTCCAGGCACACGGCAGCTGCGAAAGGCATCCCAAGGGGAGCACAAAAGTGCCAGAAAATGGCTGCCTCCACACGTTTTCATTGGCACCATTGCTAAGCCTAGGCTGAATCACCTGCCTCCAGTCTCAGCTAGGGACATGGTTTTTTAAACCAGGAAGCCCTGAGCTCCAGGCACACGGCAGCTGTGAAAGGCATCCCAAGGGGAGTACAAAAGTGCAACAACATGGCAGCTTTCACAGCTTTTTCCTTGGCACCATCCCTATACCTAGGCTGATTTATCTGCCTAGGGTTAGGGTTAGGGCTCAGCCTAGGGCTAGGATTTTTTTAACCAGGAAGCCCTGAGTTCCAGGCTTACTGCATCTGCCAAAGGCATCCCAAAGGGAGCGCAGAAGTGCCACAACATGGCTGCTTTCACAGCTTTTTCCTTAGGAAGAACCCTAATACCCGGCTGATTTACCTTCCTAGGGTTACTGTTAGGCTTAGGCCTAGGACTTTTAAAACCAGGAAGCCCTGTGCTCCAGGCACACTGCAGCTGTTAAAGGCATCCCAAGGGGAGCGCAAAAGTGACACAACTTGGCTGCCTCCACTGCTATTTCCATGAGACCATCCCGAATCATAGGCTGATTTTCCTTCCTAGGCTTAAGGTTTGAGTTAGGCCTAGGGTTAGTGTTCTTTTAACCAGAAAGCCCTGAGTTCCAAGAACACAGCAGCTGCGAAGGACTGCCCAAGAAGAGCGCAGAAGTGCCTCAACATGCCTGCCTCCACAGCTTTTTCCTTGGGGACGTCCCGAAACGAAGGCTGATTTAGAAGCCTCCAGTTTGGGCTAAAGTTGTGGTTATTTACACCAGGAAGCCCTGTGCTCCAAGCACACTGCAGCTGTGAAAGGCATCCCAAGGGGAGCGCAAAAGTGCCACAACATGGCTGTCTCCACAGCTTTTCCCTTGGGATAATTCCTAAACCCAGGCTGATTTAAATGACCAGTGTTACGGTTAGGGTTAGGGTTACGCCTAGGTGTAGAGCTTTTTAAACCAGCAAGCTCTGAGCTCCAGGCACACGGCAGCTGCGAAAGGCATCCCAAGGGGAGCACAAAAGTGCCAGAAAATGGCTGCCTCCACACGTTTTCATTGGCACCATTGCTAAGCCTAGGCTGAATCACCTGCCTCCAGTCTCAGCTAGGGACATGGTTTTTTAAACCAGGAAGCCCTGAGCTCCAGGCACACGGCAGCTGTGAAAGGCATCCCAAGGGGAGTACAAAAGTGCAACAACATGGCAGCTTTCACAGCTTTTTCCTTGGCACCATCCCTATACCTAGGCTGATTTATCTGCCTAGGGTTAGGGTTAGGGCTCAGCCTAGGGCAAGGATATTTTTAACCAGGAAGCCCTGAGTTCCAGGCTTACTGCATCTGCCAAAGGCATCCCAAAGGGAGCGCAGAAGTGCCACAACATGGCTGCTTTCACTGCTTTTTCCTTAGGAAGAACCCTAATACCCGGCTGATTTACCTTCCTAGGGTTACTGTTAGGCTTAGGCCTAGGACTTTTAAAACCAGGAAGCCCTGTGCTCCAGGCACACTGCAGCTGTTAAAGGCATCCCAAGGGGAGCGCAAAAGTGACACAACTTGGCTGCCTCCACTGCTATTTCCATGAGACCATCCCGAATCATAGGCTGATTTTCCTTCCTAGGCTTAAGGTTTGAGTTAGGCCTAGGGTTAGTGTTCTTTTAACCAGAAAGCCCTGAGTTCCAAGAACACAGCAGCTGTGAAGGACTGCCCAACAAGAGGGCAGAAGTGCCTCAACATGCCTGCCTCCACAGCTTTTTCCTTGGGGACGTCCCGAAACGAAGGCTGATTTAGAAGCCTCCAGTTTGGGCTAAAGTTGTGGTTTTTAAACCAGGAAGCCCTGTGCTCCAAGCACACTGCAGCTGTGAAAGGCATCCCAAGGGGAGCGCAAAAGTGCCACAACATGGCTGTCTCCACAGCTTTTCCCTTGGGATAATTCCTAAACCCAGGCTGATTTAAATGACCAGTGTTACGGTTAGGGTTAGGGTTACGCCTAGGTGTAGAGCTTTTTAAACCAGCAAGCTCTGAGCTCCAGGCACACGGCAGCTGCGAAAGGCATCCCAAGGAGAGCACAAAAGTGCCAGAAAATGGCTGCCTCCACACGTTTTCATTGGCACCATTGCTAAGCCTAGGCTGAATCACCTGCCTCCAGTCTCAGCTAGGGACATGGTTTTTTAAACCAGGAAGCCCTGAGCTCCAGGCACACGGCAGCTGTGAAAGGCATCCCAAGGGGAGTACAAAAGTGCAACAACATGGCAGCTTTCACAGCTTTTTCCTTGGCACCATCCCTATACCTAGGCTGATTTATCTGCCTAGGGTTAGGGTTAGGGCTCAGCCAAGGGCAAGGATTTTTTTAACCAGGAAGCCCTGAGTTCCAGGCTTACTGCATCTGCCAAAGGCATCCCAAAGGGAGCGCAGAAGTGCCACAACATGGCTGCTTTCACAGCTTTTTCCTTAGGAAGAACCCTAATACCCGGCTGATTTACCTTCCTAGGGTTACTGTTAGGCTTAGGCCTAGGACTTTTAAAACCAGGAAGCCCTGTGCTCCAGGCACACTGCAGCTGTTAAAGGCATCCCAAGGGGAGCGCAAAAGTGACACAACTTGGCTGCCTCCACTGCTATTTCCATGAGACCATCCCGAATCATAGGCTGATTTTCCTTCCTAGGCTTAAGGTTTGAGTTAGGCCTAGGGTTAGTGTTCTTTTAACCAGAAAGCCCTGAGTTCCAAGAACACAGCAGCTGCGAAGGACTGCCCAAGAAGAGCGCAGAAGTGCCTCAACATGCCTGCCTCCACAGCTTTTTCCTTGGGGACGTCCCGAAACGAAGGCTGATTTAGAAGCCTCCAGTTTGGGCTAAAGTTGTGGTTTTTTACACCAGGAAGCCCTGTGCTCCAAGCACACTGCAGCTGTGAAAGGCATCCCAAGGGGAGCGCAAAAGTGCCACAACATGGCTGTCTCCACAGCTTTTCCCTTGGGATAATTCCTAAACCCAGGCTGATTTAAATGACCAGTGTTACGGTTAGGGTTAGGGTTACGCCTAGGTGTAGAGCTTTTTAAACCAGCAAGCTCTGAGCTCCAGGCACACGGCAGCTGCGAAAGGCATCCCAAGGGGAGCACAAAAGTGCCAGAAAATGGCTGCCTCCACACGTTTTCATTGGCACCATTGCTAAGCCTAGGCTGAATCACCTGCCTCCAGTCTCAGCTAGGGACATGGTTTTTTAAACCAGGAAGCCCTGAGCTCCAGGCACACGGCAGCTGTGAAAGGCATCCCAAGGGGAGTACAAAAGTGCAACAACATGGCAGCTTTCACAGCTTTTTCCTTGGCACCATCCCTATACCTAGGCTGATTTATCTGCCTAGGGTTAGGGTTAGGGCTCAGCCAAGGGCAAGGATTTTTTTAACCAGGAAGCCCTGAGTTCCAGGCTTACTGCATCTGCCAAAGGCATCCCAAAGGGAGCGCAGAAGTGCCACAACATGGCTGCTTTCACAGCTTTTTCCTTAGGAAGAACCCTAATACCCGGCTGATTTACCTTCCTAGGGTTACTGTTAGGCTTAGGCCTAGGACTTTTAAAACCAGGAAGCCCTGTGCTCCAGGCACACTGCAGCTGTTAAAGGCATCCCAAGGGGAGCGCAAAAGTGACACAACTTGGCTGCCTCCACTGCTATTTCCATGAGACCATCCCGAATCATAGGCTGATTTTCCTTCCTAGGCTTAAGGTTTGAGTTAGGCCTAGGGTTAGTGTTCTTTTAACCAGAAAGCCCTGAGTTCCAAGAACACAGCAGCTGCGAAGGACTGCCCAACAAGAGCGCAGAAGTGCCTCAACATGCCTGCCTCCACAGCTTTTTCCTTGGGGACGTCCCGAAACGAAGGCTGATTTAGAAGCCTCCAGTTTGGGCTAAAGTTGTGGTTATTTACACCAGGAAGCCCTGTGCTCCAAGCACACTGCAGCTGTGAAAGGCATCCCAAGGGGAGCGCAAAAGTGCCACAACATGGCTGTCTCCACAGCTTTTCCCTTGGGATAATTCCTAAACCCAGGCTGATTTAAATGACCAGTGTTACGGTTAGGGTTAGGGTTACGCCTAGGTGTAGAGCTTTTTAAACCAGCAAGCTCTGAGCTCCAGGCACACGGCAGCTGCGAAAGGCATCCCAAGGGGAGCACAAAAGTGCCAGAAAATGGCTGCCTCCACACGTTTTCATTGGCACCATTGCTAAGCCTAGGCTGAATCACCTGCCTCCAGTCTCAGCTAGGGACATGGTTTTTTAAACCAGGAAGCCCTGAGCTCCAGGCACACGGCAGCTGTGAAAGGCATCCCAAGGGGAGTACAAAAGTGCAACAACATGGCAGCTTTCACAGCTTTTTCCTTGGCACCATCCCTATACCTAGGCTGATTTATCTGCCTAGGGTTAGGGTTAGGGCTCAGCCAAGGGCTAGGATTTTTTTAACCAGGAAGCCCTGAGTTCCAGGCTTACTGCATCTGCCAAAGGCATCCCAAAGGGAGCGCAGAAGTGCCACAACATGGCTGCTTTCACTGCTTTTTCCTTAGGAAGAACCCTAATACCCGGCTGATTTACCTTCCTAGGGTTACTGTTAGGCTTAGGCCTAGGACTTTTAAAACCAGGAAGCCCTGTGCTCCAGGCACACTGCAGCTGTTAAAGGCATCCCAAGGGGAGCGCAAAAGTGACACAACTTGGCTGCCTCCACTGCTATTTCCATGAGACCATCCCGAATCATAGGCTGATTTTCCTTCCTAGGCTTAAGGTTTGAGTTAGGCCTAGGGTTAGTGTTCTTTTAACCAGAAAGCCCTGAGTTCCAAGAACACAGCAGCTGCGAAGGACTGCCCAACAAGAGCGCAGAAGTGCCTCAACATGCCTGCCTCCACAGCTTTTTCCTTGGGGACGTCCCGAAACGAAGGCTGATTTAGAAGCCTCCAGTTTGGGCTAAAGTTGTGGTTTTTTACACCAGGAAGCCCTGTGCTCCAAGCACACTGCAGCTGTGAAACGCATCCCAAGGGGAGCGCAAAAGTGCCACAACATGGCTGTCTCCACAGCTTTTCCCTTGGGATAATTCCTAAACCCAGGCTGATTTAAATGACCAGTGTTACGGTTAGGGTTAGGGTTACGCCTAGGTGTAGAGCTTTATAAACCAGCAAGCTCTGAGCTCCAGGCACACGGCAGCTGCGAAAGGCATCCCAAGGGGAGCACAAAAGTGCCAGAAAATGGCTGCCTCCACACGTTTTCATTGGCACCATTGCTAAGCCTAGGCTGAATCACCTGCCTCCAGTCTCAGCTAGGGACATGGTTTTTTAAACCAGGAAGCCCTGAGCTCCAGGCACACGGCAGCTGTGAAAGGCATCCCAAGGGGAGTACAAAAGTGCAACAACATGGCAGCTTTCACAGCTTTTTCCTTGGCACCATCCCTATACCTAGGCTGATTTATCTGCCTAGGGTTAGGGTTAGGGCTCAGCCAAGGGCAAGGATTTTTTTAACCAGGAAGCCCTGAGTTCCAGGCTTACTGCATCTGCCAAAGGCATCCCAAAGGGAGCGCAGAAGTGCCACAACATGGCTGCTTTCACAGCTTTTTCCTTAGGAAGAACCCTAATACCCGGCTGATTTACCTTCCTAGGGTTACTGTTAGGCTTAGGCCTAGGACTTTTAAAACCAGGAAGCCCTGTGCTCCAGGCACACTGCAGCTGTTAAAGGCATCCCAAGGGGAGCGCAAAAGTGACACAACTTGGCTGCCTCCACTGCTATTTCCATGAGACCATCCCGAATCATAGGCTGATTTTCCTTCCTAGGCTTAAGGTTTGAGTTAGGCCTAGGGTTAGTGTTCTTTTAACCAGAAAGCCCTGAGTTCCAAGAACACAGCAGCTGCGAAGGACTACCCAAGAAGAGCGCAGAAGTGCCTCAACATGCCTGCCTCCACAGCTTTTTCCTTGGGGACGTCCCGAAACGAAGGCTGATTTAGAAGCCTCCAGTTTGGGCTAAAGTTGTGGTTTTTTACACCAGGAAGCCCTGTGCTCCAAGCACACTGCAGCTGTGAAAGGCATCCCAAGGGGAGCGCAAAAGTGCCACAACATGGCTGTCTCCACAGCTTTTCCCTTGGGATAATTCCTAAACCCAGGCTGATTTAAATGACCAGTGTTACGGTTAGGGTTAGGGTTACGCCTAGGTGTAGAGCTTTTTAAACCAGCAAGCTCTGAGCTCCAGGCACACGGCAGCTGCGAAAGGCATCCCAAGGGGAGCACAAAAGTGCCAGAAAATGGCTGCCTCCACACGTTTTCATTGGCACCATTGCTAAGCCTAGGCTGAATCACCTGCCTCCAGTCTCAGCTAGGGACATGGTTTTTTAAACCAGGAAGCCCTGAGCTCCAGGCACACGGCAGCTGTGAAAGGCATCCCAAGGGGAGTACAAAAGTGCAACAACATGGCAGCTTTCACAGCTTTTTCCTTGGCACCATCCCTATACCTAGGCTGATTTATCTGCCTAGGGTTAGGGTTAGGGCTCAGCCAAGGGCAAGGATTTTTTTAACCAGGAAGCCCTGAGTTCCAGGCTTACTGCATCTGCCAAAGGCATCCCAAAGGGAGCGCAGAAGTGCCACAACATGGCTGCTTTCACAGCTTTTTCCTTAGGAAGAACCCTAATACCCGGCTGATTTACCTTCCTAGGGTTACTGTTAGGCTTAGGCCTAGGACTTTTAAAACCAGGAAGCCCTGTGCTCCAGGCACACTGCAGCTGTTAAAGGCATCCCAAGGGGAGCGCAAAAGTGACACAACTTGGCTGCCTCCACTGCTATTTCCATGAGACCATCCCGAATCATAGGCTGATTTTCCTTCCTAGGCTTAAGGTTTGAGTTAGGCCTAGGGTTAGTGTTCTTTTAACCAGAAAGCCCTGAGTTCCAAGAACACAGCAGCTGCGAAGGACTACCCAAGAAGAGCGCAGAAGTGCCTCAACATGCCTGCCTCCACAGCTTTTTCCTTGGGGACGTCCCGAAACGAAGGCTGATTTAGAAGCCTCCAGTTTGGGCTAAAGTTGTGGTTATTTACACCAGGAAGCCCTGTGCTCCAAGCACACTGCAGCTGTGAAAGGCATCCCAAGGGGAGCGCAAAAGTGCCACAACATGGCTGTCTCCACAGCTTTTCCCTTGGGATAATTCCTAAACCCAGGCTGATTTAAATGACCAGTGTTACGGTTAGGGTTAGGGTTACGCCTAGGTGTAGAGCTTTTTAAACCAGCAAGCTCTGAGCTCCAGGCACACGGCAGCTGCGAAAGGCATCCCAAGGGGAGCACAAAAGTGCCAGAAAATGGCTGCCTCCACACGTTTTCATTGGCACCATTGCTAAGCCTAGGCTGAATCACCTGCCTCCAGTCTCAGCTAGGGACATGGTTTTTTAAACCAGGAAGCCCTGAGCTCCAGGCACACGGCAGCTGTGAAAGGCATCCCAAGGGGAGTACAAAAGTGCAACAACATGGCAGCTTTCACAGCTTTTTCCTTGGCACCATCCCTATACCTAGGCTGATTTATCTGCCTAGGGTTAGGGTTAGGGCTCAGCCAAGGGCAAGGATTTTTTTAACCAGGAAGCCCTGAGTTCCAGGCTTACTGCATCTGCCAAAGGCATCCCAAAGGGAGCGCAGAAGTGCCACAACATGGCTGCTTTCACAGCTTTTTCCTTAGGAAGAACCCTAATACCCGGCTGATTTACCTTCCTAGGGTTACTGTTAGGCTTAGGCCTAGGACTTTTAAAACCAGGAAGCCCTGTGCTCCAGGCACACTGCAGCTGTTAAAGGCATCCCAAGGGGAGCGCAAAAGTGACACAACTTGGCTGCCTCCACTGCTATTTCCATGAGACCATCCCGAATCATAGGCTGATTTTCCTTCCTAGGCTTAAGGTTTGAGTTAGGCCTAGGGTTAGTGTTCTTTTAACCAGAAAGCCCTGAGTTCCAAGAACACAGCAGCTGCGAAGGACTACCCAAGAAGAGCGCAGAAGTGCCTCAACATGCCTGCCTCCACAGCTTTTTCCTTGGGGACGTCCCGAAACGAAGGCTGATTTAGAAGCCTCCAGTTTGGGCTAAAGTTGTGGTTATTTACACCAGGAAGCCCTGTGCTCCAAGCACACTGCAGCTGTGAAAGGCATCCCAAGGGGAGCGCAAAAGTGCCACAACATGGCTGTCTCCACAGCTTTTCCCTTGGGATAATTCCTAAACCCAGGCTGATTTAAATGACCAGTGTTACGGTTAGGGTTAGGGTTACGCCTAGGTGTAGAGCTTTTTAAACCAGCAAGCTCTGAGCTCCAGGCACACGGCAGCTGCGAAAGGCATCCCAAGGGGAGCACAAAAGTGCCAGAAAATGGCTGCCTCCACACGTTTTCATTGGCACCATTGCTAAGCCTAGGCTGAATCACCTGCCTCCAGTCTCAGCTAGGGACATGGTTTTTTAAACCAGGAAGCCCTGAGCTCCAGGCACACGGCAGCTGTGAAAGGCATCCCAAGGGGAGTACAAAAGTGCAACAACATGGCAGCTTTCACAGCTTTTTCCTTGGCACCATCCCTATACCTAGGCTGATTTATCTGCCTAGGGTTAGGGTTAGGGCTCAGCCAAGGGCTAGGATTTTTTTAACCAGGAAGCCCTGAGTTCCAGGCTTACTGCATCTGCCAAAGGCATCCCAAAGGGAGCGCAGAAGTGCCACAACATGGCTGCTTTCACTGCTTTTTCCTTAGGAAGAACCCTAATACCCGGCTGATTTACCTTCCTAGGGTTACTGTTAGGCTTAGGCCTAGGACTTTTAAAACCAGGAAGCCCTGTGCTCCAGGCACACTGCAGCTGTTAAAGGCATCCCAAGGGGAGCGCAAAAGTGACACAACTTGGCTGCCTCCACTGCTATTTCCATGAGACCATCCCGAATCATAGGCTGATTTTCCTTCCTAGGCTTAAGGTTTGAGTTAGGCCTAGGGTTAGTGTTCTTTTAACCAGAAAGCCCTGAGTTCCAAGAACACAGCAGCTGCGAAGGACTGCCCAACAAGAGCGCAGAAGTGCCTCAACATGCCTGCCTCCACAGCTTTTTCCTTGGGGACGTCCCGAAACGAAGGCTGATTTAGAAGCCTCCAGTTTGGGCTAAAGTTGTGGTTTTTTACACCAGGAAGCCCTGTGCTCCAAGCACACTGCAGCTGTGAAACGCATCCCAAGGGGAGCGCAAAAGTGCCACAACATGGCTGTCTCCACAGCTTTTCCCTTGGGATAATTCCTAAACCCAGGCTGATTTAAATGACCAGTGTTACGGTTAGGGTTAGGGTTACGCCTAGGTGTAGAGCTTTATAAACCAGCAAGCTCTGAGCTCCAGGCACACGGCAGCTGCGAAAGGCATCCCAAGGGGAGCACAAAAGTGCCAGAAAATGGCTGCCTCCACACGTTTTCATTGGCACCATTGCTAAGCCTAGGCTGAATCACCTGCCTCCAGTCTCAGCTAGGGACATGGTTTTTTAAACCAGGAAGCCCTGAGCTCCAGGCACACGGCAGCTGTGAAAGGCATCCCAAGGGGAGTACAAAAGTGCAACAACATGGCAGCTTTCACAGCTTTTTCCTTGGCACCATCCCTATACCTAGGCTGATTTATCTGCCTAGGGTTAGGGTTAGGGCTCAGCCAAGGGCAAGGATTTTTTTAACCAGGAAGCCCTGAGTTCCAGGCTTACTGCATCTGCCAAAGGCATCCCAAAGGGAGCGCAGAAGTGCCACAACATGGCTGCTTTCACAGCTTTTTCCTTAGGAAGAACCCTAATACCCGGCTGATTTACCTTCCTAGGGTTACTGTTAGGCTTAGGCCTAGGACTTTTAAAACCAGGAAGCCCTGTGCTCCAGGCACACTGCAGCTGTTAAAGGCATCCCAAGGGGAGCGCAAAAGTGACACAACTTGGCTGCCTCCACTGCTATTTCCATGAGACCATCCCGAATCATAGGCTGATTTTCCTTCCTAGGCTTAAGGTTTGAGTTAGGCCTAGGGTTAGTGTTCTTTTAACCAGAAAGCCCTGAGTTCCAAGAACACAGCAGCTGCGAAGGACTACCCAAGAAGAGCGCAGAAGTGCCTCAACATGCCTGCCTCCACAGCTTTTTCCTTGGGGACGTCCCGAAACGAAGGCTGATTTAGAAGCCTCCAGTTTGGGCTAAAGTTGTGGTTTTTTACACCAGGAAGCCCTGTGCTCCAAGCACACTGCAGCTGTGAAAGGCATCCCAAGGGGAGCGCAAAAGTGCCACAACATGGCTGTCTCCACAGCTTTTCCCTTGGGATAATTCCTAAACCCAGGCTGATTTAAATGACCAGTGTTACGGTTAGGGTTAGGGTTACGCCTAGGTGTAGAGCTTTATAAACCAGCAAGCTCTGAGCTCCAGGCACACGGCAGCTGCGAAATGCATCCCAAGGGGAGCACAACAGTGCCAGAAAATGGCTGCCTCCACACGTTTTCATTGGCACCATTGCTAAGCCTAGGCTGAATCACCTGCCTCCAGTCTCAGCTAGGGACATGGTTTTTTAAACCAGGAAGCCCTGAGCTCCAGGCACACGGCAGCTGTGAAAGGCATCCCAAGGGGAGTACAAAAGTGCAACAACATGGCAGCTTTCACAGCTTTTTCCTTGGCACCATCCCTATACCTAGGCTGATTTATCTGCCTAGGGTTAGGGTTAGGGCTCAGCCAAGGGCTAGGATTTTTTTAACCAGGAAGCCCTGAGTTCCAGGCTTACTGCATCTGCCAAAGGCATCCCAAAGGGAGCGCAGAAGTGCCACAACATGGCTGCTTTCACAGCTTTTTCCTTAGGAAGAACCCTAATACCCGGCTGATTTACCTTCCTAGGGTTACTGTTAGGCTTAGGCCTAGGACTTTTAAAACCAGGAAGCCCTGTGCTCCAGGCACACTGCAGCTGTTAAAGGCATCCCAAGGGGAGCGCAAAAGTGACACAACTTGGCTGCCTCCACTGCTATTTCCATGAGACCATCCCGAATCATAGGCTGATTTTCCTTCCTAGGCTTAAGGTTTGAGTTAGGCCTAGGGTTAGTGTTCTTTTAACCAGAAAGCCCTGAGTTCCAAGAACACAGCAGCTGCGAAGGACTGCCCAAGAAGAGTGCAGAAGTGCCTCAACATGCCTGCCTCCACAGCTTTTTCCTTGGGGACGTCCCGAAACGAAGGCTGATTTAGAAGCCTCCAGTTTGGGCTAAAGTTGTGGTTTTTTACACCAGGAAGCCCTGTGCTCCAAGCACACTGCAGCTGTGAAAGGCATCCCAAGGGGAGCGCAAAAGTGCCACAACATGGCTGTCTCCACAGCTTTTCCCTTGGGATAATTCCTAAACCCAGGCTGATTTAAATGACCAGTGTTACGGTTAGGGTTAGGGTTACGCCTAGGTGTAGAGCTTTTTAAACCAGCAAGCTCTGAGCTCCAGGCACACGGCAGCTGCGAAAGGCATCCCAAGGGGAGCACAAAAGTGCCAGAAAATGGCTGCCTCCACACGTTTTCATTGGCACCATTGCTAAGCCTAGGCTGAATCACCTGCCTCCAGTCTCAGCTAGGGACATGGTTTTTTAAACCAGGAAGCCCTGAGCTCCAGGCACACGGCAGCTGTGAAAGGCATCCCAAGGGGAGTACAAAAGTGCAACAACATGGCAGCTTTCACAGCTTTTTCCTTGGCACCATCCCTATACCTAGGCTGATTTATCTGCCTAGGGTTAGGGTTAGGGCTCAGCCTAGGGCTACGATTTTTTTAACCAGGAAGCCCTGAGTTCCAGGCTTACTGCATCTGCCAAAGGCATCCCAAAGGGAGCGCAGAAGTGCCACAACATGGCTGCTTTCACAGCTTTTTCCTTAGGAAGAACCCTAATACCCGGCTGATTTACCTTCCTAGGGTTACTGTTAGGCTTAGGCCTAGGACTTTTAAAACCAGGAAGCCCTGTGCTCCAGGCACACTGCAGCTGTTAAAGGCATCCCAAGGGGAGCGCAAAAGTGACACAACTTGGCTGCCTCCACTGCTATTTCCATGAGACCATCCCGAATCATAGGCTGATTTTCCTTCCTAGGCTTAAGGTTTGAGTTAGGCCTAGGGTTAGTGTTCTTTTAACCAGAAAGCCCTGAGTTCCAAGAACACAGCAGCTGCGAAGGACTGCCCAAGAAGAGCGCAGAAGTGCCTCAACATGCCTGCCTCCACAGCTTTTTCCTTGGGGACGTCCCGAAACGAAGGCTGATTTAGAAGCCTCCAGTTTGGGCTAAAGTTGTGGTTATTTACACCAGGAAGCCCTGTGCTCCAAGCACACTGCAGCTGTGAAAGGCATCCCAAGGGGAGCGCAAAAGTGCCACAACATGGCTGTCTCCACAGCTTTTCCCTTGGGATAATTCCTAAACCCAGGCTGATTTAAATGACCAGTGTTACGGTTAGGGTTAGGGTTACGCCTAGGTGTAGAGCTTTTTAAACCAGCAAGCTCTGAGCTCCAGGCACACGGCAGCTGCGAAAGGCATCCCAAGGGGAGCACAAAAGTGCCAGAAAATGGCTGCCTCCACACGTTTTCATTGGCACCATTGCTAAGCCTAGGCTGAATCACCTGCCTCCAGTCTCAGCTAGGGACATGGTTTTTTAAACCAGGAAGCCCTGAGCTCCAGGCACACGGCAGCTGTGAAAGGCATCCCAAGGGGAGTACAAAAGTGCAACAACATGGCAGCTTTCACAGCTTTTTCCTTGGCACCATCCCTATACCTAGGCTGATTTATCTGCCTAGGGTTAGGGTTAGGGCTCAGCCAAGGGCAAGGATTTTTTTAAGCAGGAAGCCCTGAGTTCCAGGCTTACTGCATCTGCCAAAGGCATCCCAAAGGGAGCGCAGAAGTGCCACAACATGGCTGCTTTCACAGCTTTTTCCTTAGGAAGAACCCTAATACCCGGCTGATTTACCTTCCTAGGGTTACTGTTAGGCTTAGGCCTAGGACTTTTAAAACCAGGAAGCCCTGTGCTCCAGGCACACTGCAGCTGTTAAAGGCATCCCAAGGGGAGCGCAAAAGTGACACAACTTGGCTGCCTCCACTGCTATTTCCATGAGACCATCCCGAATCATAGGCTGATTTTCCTTCCTAGGCTTAAGGTTTGAGTTAGGCCTAGGGTTAGTGTTCTTTTAACCAGAAAGCCCTGAGTTCCAAGAACACAGCAGCTGCGAAGGACTGCCCAAGAAGAGTGCAGAAGTGCCTCAACATGCCTGCCTCCACAGCTTTTTCCTTGGGGACGTCCCGAAACGAAGGCTGATTTAGAAGCCTCCAGTTTGGGCTAAAGTTGTGGTTTTTTACACCAGGAAGCCCTGTGCTCCAAGCACACTGCAGCTGTGAAAGGCATCCCAAGGGGAGCGCAAAAGTGCCACAACATGGCTGTCTCCACAGCTTTTCCCTTGGGATAATTCCTAAACCCAGGCTGATTTAAATGACCAGTGTTACGGTTAGGGTTAGGGTTACGCCTAGGTGTAGAGCTTTTTAAACCAGCAAGCTCTGAGCTCCAGGCACACGGCAGCTGCGAAAGGCATCCCAAGGGGAGCACAAAAGTGCCAGAAAATGGCTGCCTCCACACGTTTTCATTGGCACCATTGCTAAGCCTAGGCTGAATCACCTGCCTCCAGTCTCAGCTAGGGACATG
The DNA here is from genome assembly GCF_027887145.1 of Ammospiza caudacuta. Classification (NCBI taxonomy): domain Eukaryota; kingdom Metazoa; phylum Chordata; class Aves; order Passeriformes; family Passerellidae; genus Ammospiza; species Ammospiza caudacuta. The sequence goes on along the minus strand of NW_026683128.1, from coordinate 272,243 downwards.
GTTTTTTAAACCAGGAAGCCCTGAGCTCCAGGCACACGGCAGCTGTGAAAGGCATCCCAAGGGGAGTACAAAAGTGCAACAACATGGCAGCTTTCACAGCTTTTTCCTTGGCACCATCCCTATACCTAGGCTGATTTATCTGCCTAGGGTTAGGGTTAGGGCTCAGCCTAGGGCAAGGATTTTTTTAACCAGGAACCCCTGAGTTCCAGGCTTACTGCATCTGCCAAAGGCATCCCAAAGGGAGCGCAGAAGTGCCACAACATGGCTGCTTTCACAGCTTTTTCCTTAGGAAGAACCCTAATACCCGGCTGATTTACCTTCCTAGGGTTACTGTTAGGCTTAGGCCTACGACTTTTAAAACCAGGAAGCCCTGTGCTCCAGGCACACTGCAGCTGTTAAAGGCATCCCAAGGGGAGCGCAAAAGTGACACAACTTGGCTGCCTCCACTGCTATTTCCATGAGACCATCCCGAATCATAGGCTGATTTTCCTTCCTAGGCTTAAGGTTTGAGTTAGGCCTAGGGTTAGTGTTCTTTTAACCAGAAAGCCCTGAGTTCCAAGAACACAGCAGCTGCGAAGGACTGCCCAAGAAGAGTGCAGAAGTGCCTCAACATGCCTGCCTCCACAGCTTTTTCCTTGGGGACGTCCCGAAACGAAGGCTGATTTAGAAGCCTCCAGTTTGGGCTAAAGTTGTGGTTTTTTACACCAGGAAGCCCTGTGCTCCAAGCACACTGCAGCTGTGAAAGGCATCCCAAGGGGAGCGCAAAAGTGCCACAACATGGCTGTCTCCACAGCTTTTCCCTTGGGATAATTCCTAAACCCAGGCTGATTTAAATGACCAGTGTTACGGTTAGGGTTAGGGTTACGCCTAGGTGTAGAGCTTTTTAAACCAGCAAGCTCTGAGCTCCAGGCACACGGCAGCTGCGAAAGGCATCCCAAGGGGAGCACAAAAGTGCCAGAAAATGGCTGCCTCCACACGTTTTCATTGGCACCATTGCTAAGCCTAGGCTGAATCACCTGCCTCCAGTCTCAGCTAGGGACATGGTTTTTTAAACCAGGAAGCCCTGAGCTCCAGGCACACGGCAGCTGTGAAAGGCATCCCAAGGGGAGTACAAAAGTGCAACAACATGGCAGCTTTCACAGCTTTTTCCTTGGCACCATCCCTATACCTAGGCTGATTTATCTGCCTAGGGTTAGGGTTAGGGCTCAGCCAAGGGCTAGGATTTTTTTAACCAGGAAGCCCTGAGTTCCAGGCTTACTGCATCTGCCAAAGGCATCCCAAAGGGAGCGCAGAAGTGCCACAACATGGCTGCTTTCACAGCTTTTTCCTTAGGAAGAACCCTAATACCCGGCTGATTTACCTTCCTAGGGTTACTGTTAGGCTTAGGCCTAGGACTTTTAAAACCAGGAAGCCCTGTGCTCCAGGCACACTGCAGCTGTTAAAGGCATCCCAAGGGGAGCGCAAAAGTGACACAACTTGGCTGCCTCCACTGCTATTTCCATGAGACCATCCCGAATCATAGGCTGATTTTCCTTCCTAGGCTTAAGGTTTGAGTTAGGCCTAGGGTTAGTGTTCTTTTAACCAGAAAGCCCTGAGTTCCAAGAACACAGCAGCTGCGAAGGACTGCCCAACAAGAGCGCAGAAGTGCCTCAACATGCCTGCCTCCACAGCTTTTTCCTTGGGGACGTCCCGAAACGAAGGCTGATTTAGAAGCCTCCAGTTTGGGCTAAAGTTGTGGTTTTTAAACCAGGAAGCCCTGTGCTCCAAGCACACTGCAGCTGTGAAAGGCATCCCAAGGGGAGCGCAAAAGTGCCACAACATGGCTGTCTCCACAGCTTTTCCCTTGGGATAATTCCTAAACCCAGGCTGATTTAAATGACCAGTGTTACGGTTAGGGTTAGGGTTACGCCTAGGTGTAGAGCTTTTTAAACCAGCAAGCTCTGAGCTCCAGGCACACGGCAGCTGCGAAAGGCATCCCAAGGAGAGCACAAAAGTGCCAGAAAATGGCTGCCTCCACACGTTTTCATTGGCACCATTGCTAAGCCTAGGCTGAATCACCTGCCTCCAGTCTCAGCTAGGGACATGGTTTTTTAAACCAGGAAGCCCTGAGCTCCAGGCACACGGCAGCTGTGAAAGGCATCCCAAGGGGAGTACAAAAGTGCAACAACATGGCAGCTTTCACAGCTTTTTCCTTGGCACCATCCCTATACCTAGGCTGATTTATCTGCCTAGGGTTAGGGTTAGGGCTCAGCCAAGGGCAAGGATTTTTTTAACCAGGAAGCCCTGAGTTCCAGGCTTACTGCATCTGCCAAAGGCATCCCAAAGGGAGCGCAGAAGTGCCACAACATGGCTGCTTTCACAGCTTTTTCCTTAGGAAGAACCCTAATACCCGGCTGATTTACCTTCCTAGGGTTACTGTTAGGCTTAGGCCTAGGACTTTTAAAACCAGGAAGCCCTGTGCTCCAGGCACACTGCAGCTGTTAAAGGCATCCCAAGGGGAGCGCAAAAGTGACACAACTTGGCTGCCTCCACTGCTATTTCCATGAGACCATCCCGAATCATAGGCTGATTTTCCTTCCTAGGCTTAAGGTTTGAGTTAGGCCTAGGGTTAGTGTTCTTTTAACCAGAAAGCCCTGAGTTCCAAGAACACAGCAGCTGCGAAGGACTGCCCAAGAAGAGCGCAGAAGTGCCTCAACATGCCTGCCTCCACAGCTTTTTCCTTGGGGACGTCCCGAAACGAAGGCTGATTTAGAAGCCTCCAGTTTGGGCTAAAGTTGTGGTTTTTTACACCAGGAAGCCCTGTGCTCCAAGCACACTGCAGCTGTGAAAGGCATCCCAAGGGGAGCGCAAAAGTGCCACAACATGGCTGTCTCCACAGCTTTTCCCTTGGGATAATTCCTAAACCCAGGCTGATTTAAATGACCAGTGTTACGGTTAGGGTTAGGGTTACGCCTAGGTGTAGAGCTTTATAAACCAGCAAGCTCTGAGCTCCAGGCACACGGCAGCTGCGAAATGCATCCCAAGGGGAGCACAAAAGTGCCAGAAAATGGCTGCCTCCACACGTTTTCATTGGCACCATTGCTAAGCCTAGGCTGAATCACCTGCCTCCAGTCTCAGCTAGGGACATGGTTTTTTAAACCAGGAAGCCCTGAGCTCCAGGCACACGGCAGCTGTGAAAGGCATCCCAAGGGGAGTACAAAAGTGCAACAACATGGCAGCTTTCACAGCTTTTTCCTTGGCACCATCCCTATACCTAGGCTGATTTATCTGCCTAGGGTTAGGGTTAGGGCTCAGCCAAGGGCTAGGATTTTTTTAACCAGGAAGCCCTGAGTTCCAGGCTTACTGCATCTGCCAAAGGCATCCCAAAGGGAGCGCAGAAGTGCCACAACATGGCTGCTTTCACAGCTTTTTCCTTAGGAAGAACCCTAATACCCGGCTGATTTACCTTCCTAGGGTTACTGTTAGGCTTAGGCCTAGGACTTTTAAAACCAGGAAGCCCTGTGCTCCAGGCACACTGCAGCTGTTAAAGGCATCCCAAGGGGAGCGCAAAAGTGACACAACTTGGCTGCCTCCACTGCTATTTCCATGAGACCATCCCGAATCATAGGCTGATTTTCCTTCCTAGGCTTAAGGTTTGAGTTAGGCCTAGGGTTAGTGTTCTTTTAACCAGAAAGCCCTGAGTTCCAAGAACACAGCAGCTGCGAAGGACTGCCCAAGAAGAGTGCAGAAGTGCCTCAACATGCCTGCCTCCACAGCTTTTTCCTTGGGGACGTCCCGAAACGAAGGCTGATTTAGAAGCCTCCAGTTTGGGCTAAAGTTGTGGTTTTTTACACCAGGAAGCCCTGTGCTCCAAGCACACTGCAGCTGTGAAAGGCATCCCAAGGGGAGCGCAAAAGTGCCACAACATGGCTGTCTCCACAGCTTTTCCCTTGGGATAATTCCTAAACCCAGGCTGATTTAAATGACCAGTGTTACGGTTAGGGTTAGGGTTACGCCTAGGTGTAGAGCTTTTTAAACCAGCAAGCTCTGAGCTCCAGGCACACGGCAGCTGCGAAAGGCATCCCAAGGGGAGCACAAAAGTGCCAGAAAATGGCTGCCTCCACACGTTTTCATTGGCACCATTGCTAAGCCTAGGCTGAATCACCTGCCTCCAGTCTCAGCTAGGGACATGGTTTTTTAAACCAGGAAGCCCTGAGCTCCAGGCACACGGCAGCTGTGAAAGGCATCCCAAGGGGAGTACAAAAGTGCAACAACATGGCAGCTTTCACAGCTTTTTCCTTGGCACCATCCCTATACCTAGGCTGATTTATCTGCCTAGGGTTAGGGTTAGGGCTCAGCCTAGGGCTAGGATTTTTTTAACCAGGAAGCCCTGAGTTCCAGGCTTACTGCATCTGCCAAAGGCATCCCAAAGGGAGCGCAGAAGTGCCACAACATGGCTGCTTTCACAGCTTTTTCCTTAGGAAGAACCCTAATACCCGGCTGATTTACCTTCCTAGGGTTACTGTTAGGCTTAGGCCTAGGACTTTTAAAACCAGGAAGCCCTGTGCTCCAGGCACACTGCAGCTGTTAAAGGCATCCCAAGGGGAGCGCAAAAGTGACACAACTTGGCTGCCTCCACTGCTATTTCCATGAGACCATCCCGAATCATAGGCTGATTTTCCTTCCTAGGCTTAAGGTTTGAGTTAGGCCTAGGGTTAGTGTTCTTTTAACCAGAAAGCCCTGAGTTCCAAGAACACAGCAGCTGCGAAGGACTGCCCAAGAAGAGCGCAGAAGTGCCTCAACATGCCTGCCTCCACAGCTTTTTCCTTGGGGACGTCCCGAAACGAAGGCTGATTTAGAAGCCTCCAGTTTGGGCTAAAGTTGTGGTTATTTACACCAGGAAGCCCTGTGCTCCAAGCACACTGCAGCTGTGAAAGGCATCCCAAGGGGAGCGCAAAAGTGCCACAACATGGCTGTCTCCACAGCTTTTCCCTTGGGATAATTCCTAAACCCAGGCTGATTTAAATGACCAGTGTTACGGTTAGGGTTAGGGTTACGCCTAGGTGTAGAGCTTTTTAAACCAGCAAGCTCTGAGCTCCAGGCACACGGCAGCTGCGAAAGGCATCCCAAGGGGAGCACAAAAGTGCCAGAAAATGGCTGCCTCCACACGTTTTCATTGGCACCATTGCTAAGCCTAGGCTGAATCACCTGCCTCCAGTCTCAGCTAGGGACATGGTTTTTTAAACCAGGAAGCCCTGAGCTCCAGGCACACGGCAGCTGTGAAAGGCATCCCAAGGGGAGTACAAAAGTGCAACAACATGGCAGCTTTCACAGCTTTTTCCTTGGCACCATCCCTATACCTAGGCTGATTTATCTGCCTAGGGTTAGGGTTAGGGCTCAGCCTAGGGCAAGGATATTTTTAACCAGGAAGCCCTGAGTTCCAGGCTTACTGCATCTGCCAAAGGCATCCCAAAGGGAGCGCAGAAGTGCCACAACATGGCTGCTTTCACTGCTTTTTCCTTAGGAAGAACCCTAATACCCGGCTGATTTACCTTCCTAGGGTTACTGTTAGGCTTAGGCCTAGGACTTTTAAAACCAGGAAGCCCTGTGCTCCAGGCACACTGCAGCTGTTAAAGGCATCCCAAGGGGAGCGCAAAAGTGACACAACTTGGCTGCCTCCACTGCTATTTCCATGAGACCATCCCGAATCATAGGCTGATTTTCCTTCCTAGGCTTAAGGTTTGAGTTAGGCCTAGGGTTAGTGTTCTTTTAACCAGAAAGCCCTGAGTTCCAAGAACACAGCAGCTGCGAAGGACTGCCCAACAAGAGCGCAGAAGTGCCTCAACATGCCTGCCTCCACAGCTTTTTCCTTGGGGACGTCCCGAAACGAAGGCTGATTTAGAAGCCTCCAGTTTGGGCTAAAGTTGTGGTTTTTAAACCAGGAAGCCCTGTGCTCCAAGCACACTGCAGCTGTGAAAGGCATCCCAAGGGGAGCGCAAAAGTGCCACAACATGGCTGTCTCCACAGCTTTTCCCTTGGGATAATTCCTAAACCCAGGCTGATTTAAATGACCAGTGTTACGGTTAGGGTTAGGGTTACGCCTAGGTGTAGAGCTTTTTAAACCAGCAAGCTCTGAGCTCCAGGCACACGGCAGCTGCGAAAGGCATCCCAAGGAGAGCACAAAAGTGCCAGAAAATGGCTGCCTCCACACGTTTTCATTGGCACCATTGCTAAGCCTAGGCTGAATCACCTGCCTCCAGTCTCAGCTAGGGACATGGTTTTTTAAACCAGGAAGCCCTGAGCTCCAGGCACACGGCAGCTGTGAAAGGCATCCCAAGGGGAGTACAAAAGTGCAACAACATGGCAGCTTTCACAGCTTTTTCCTTGGCACCATCCCTATACCTAGGCTGATTTATCTGCCTAGGGTTAGGGTTAGGGCTCAGCCAAGGGCAAGGATTTTTTTAACCAGGAAGCCCTGAGTTCCAGGCTTACTGCATCTGCCAAAGGCATCCCAAAGGGAGCGCAGAAGTGCCACAACATGGCTGCTTTCACAGCTTTTTCCTTAGGAAGAACCCTAATACCCGGCTGATTTACCTTCCTAGGGTTACTGTTAGGCTTAGGCCTAGGACTTTTAAAACCAGGAAGCCCTGTGCTCCAGGCACACTGCAGCTGTTAAAGGCATCCCAAGGGGAGCGCAAAAGTGACACAACTTGGCTGCCTCCACTGCTATTTCCATGAGACCATCCCGAATCATAGGCTGATTTTCCTTCCTAGGCTTAAGGTTTGAGTTAGGCCTAGGGTTAGTGTTCTTTTAACCAGAAAGCCCTGAGTTCCAAGAACACAGCAGCTGCGAAGGACTGCCCAACAAGAGCGCAGAAGTGCCTCAACATGCCTGCCTCCACAGCTTTTTCCTTGGGGACGTCCCGAAACGAAGGCTGATTTAGAAGCCTCCAGTTTGGGCTAAAGTTGTGGTTTTTTACACCAGGAAGCCCTGTGCTCCAAGCACACTGCAGCTGTGAAAGGCATCCCAAGGGGAGCGCAAAAGTGCCACAACATGGCTGTCTCCACAGCTTTTCCCTTGGGATAATTCCTAAACCCAGGCTGATTTAAATGACCAGTGTTACGGTTAGGGTTAGGGTTACGCCTAGGTGTAGAGCTTTTTAAACCAGCAAGCTCTGAGCTCCAGGCACACGGCAGCTGCGAAAGGCATCCCAAGGGGAGCACAAAAGTGCCAGAAAATGGCTGCCTCCACACGTTTTCATTGGCACCATTGCTAAGCCTAGGCTGAATCACCTGCCTCCAGTCTCAGCTAGGGACATGGTTTTTTAAACCAGGAAGCCCTGAGCTCCAGGCACACGGCAGCTGTGAAAGGCATCCCAAGGGGAGTACAAAAGTGCAACAACATGGCAGCTTTCACAGCTTTTTCCTTGGCACCATCCCTATACCTAGGCTGATTTATCTGCCTAGGGTTAGGGTTAGGGCTCAGCCAAGGGCAAGGATTTTTTTAACCAGGAAGCCCTGAGTTCCAGGCTTACTGCATCTGCCAAAGGCATCCCAAAGGGAGCGCAGAAGTGCCACAACATGGCTGCTTTCACAGCTTTTTCCTTAGGAAGAACCCTAATACCCGGCTGATTTACCTTCCTAGGGTTACTGTTAGGCTTAGGCCTAGGACTTTTAAAACCAGGAAGCCCTGTGCTCCAGGCACACTGCAGCTGTTAAAGGCATCCCAAGGGGAGCGCAAAAGTGACACAACTTGGCTGCCTCCACTGCTATTTCCATGAGACCATCCCGAATCATAGGCTGATTTTCCTTCCTAGGCTTAAGGTTTGAGTTAGGCCTAGGGTTAGTGTTCTTTTAACCAGAAAGCCCTGAGTTCCAAGAACACAGCAGCTGCGAAGGACTGCCCAACAAGAGCGCAGAAGTGCCTCAACATGCCTGCCTCCACAGCTTTTTCCTTGGGGACGTCCCGAAACGAAGGCTGATTTAGAAGCCTCCAGTTTGGGCTAAAGTTGTGGTTATTTACACCAGGAAGCCCTGTGCTCCAAGCACACTGCAGCTGTGAAAGGCATCCCAAGGGGAGCGCAAAAGTGCCACAACATGGCTGTCTCCACAGCTTTTCCCTTGGGATAATTCCTAAACCCAGGCTGATTTAAATGACCAGTGTTACGGTTAGGGTTAGGGTTACGCCTAGGTGTAGAGCTTTTTAAACCAGCAAGCTCTGAGCTCCAGGCACACGGCAGCTGCGAAAGGCATCCCAAGGGGAGCACAAAAGTGCCAGAAAATGGCTGCCTCCACACGTTTTCATTGGCACCATTGCTAAGCCTAGGCTGAATCACCTGCCTCCAGTCTCAGCTAGGGACATGGTTTTTTAAACCAGGAAGCCCTGAGCTCCAGGCACACGGCAGCTGTGAAAGGCATCCCAAGGGGAGTACAAAAGTGCAACAACATGGCAGCTTTCACAGCTTTTTCCTTGGCACCATCCCTATACCTAGGCTGATTTATCTGCCTAGGGTTAGGGTTAGGGCTCAGCCAAGGGCTAGGATTTTTTTAACCAGGAAGCCCTGAGTTCCAGGCTTACTGCATCTGCCAAAGGCATCCCAAAGGGAGCGCAGAAGTGCCACAACATGGCTGCTTTCACTGCTTTTTCCTTAGGAAGAACCCTAATACCCGGCTGATTTACCTTCCTAGGGTTACTGTTAGGCTTAGGCCTAGGACTTTTAAAACCAGGAAGCCCTGTGCTCCAGGCACACTGCAGCTGTTAAAGGCATCCCAAGGGGAGCGCAAAAGTGACACAACTTGGCTGCCTCCACTGCTATTTCCATGAGACCATCCCGAATCATAGGCTGATTTTCCTTCCTAGGCTTAAGGTTTGAGTTAGGCCTAGGGTTAGTGTTCTTTTAACCAGAAAGCCCTGAGTTCCAAGAACACAGCAGCTGCGAAGGACTGCCCAACAAGAGCGCAGAAGTGCCTCAACATGCCTGCCTCCACAGCTTTTTCCTTGGGGACGTCCCGAAACGAAGGCTGATTTAGAAGCCTCCAGTTTGGGCTAAAGTTGTGGTTTTTTACACCAGGAAGCCCTGTGCTCCAAGCACACTGCAGCTGTGAAACGCATCCCAAGGGGAGCGCAAAAGTGCCACAACATGGCTGTCTCCACAGCTTTTCCCTTGGGATAATTCCTAAACCCAGGCTGATTTAAATGACCAGTGTTACGGTTAGGGTTAGGGTTACGCCTAGGTGTAGAGCTTTATAAACCAGCAAGCTCTGAGCTCCAGGCACACGGCAGCTGCGAAAGGCATCCCAAGGGGAGCACAAAAGTGCCAGAAAATGGCTGCCTCCACACGTTTTCATTGGCACCATTGCTAAGCCTAGGCTGAATCACCTGCCTCCAGTCTCAGCTAGGGACATGGTTTTTTAAACCAGGAAGCCCTGAGCTCCAGGCACACGGCAGCTGTGAAAGGCATCCCAAGGGGAGTACAAAAGTGCAACAACATGGCAGCTTTCACAGCTTTTTCCTTGGCACCATCCCTATACCTAGGCTGATTTATCTGCCTAGGGTTAGGGTTAGGGCTCAGCCAAGGGCAAGGATTTTTTTAACCAGGAAGCCCTGAGTTCCAGGCTTACTGCATCTGCCAAAGGCATCCCAAAGGGAGCGCAGAAGTGCCACAACATGGCTGCTTTCACAGCTTTTTCCTTAGGAAGAACCCTAATACCCGGCTGATTTACCTTCCTAGGGTTACTGTTAGGCTTAGGCCTAGGACTTTTAAAACCAGGAAGCCCTGTGCTCCAGGCACACTGCAGCTGTTAAAGGCATCCCAAGGGGAGCGCAAAAGTGACACAACTTGGCTGCCTCCACTGCTATTTCCATGAGACCATCCCGAATCATAGGCTGATTTTCCTTCCTAGGCTTAAGGTTTGAGTTAGGCCTAGGGTTAGTGTTCTTTTAACCAGAAAGCCCTGAGTTCCAAGAACACAGCAGCTGCGAAGGACTACCCAACAAGAGCGCAGAAGTGCCTCAACATGCCTGCCTCCACAGCTTTTTCCTTGGGGACGTCCCGAAACGAAGGCTGATTTAGAAGCCTCCAGTTTGGGCTAAAGTTGTGGTTTTTTACACCAGGAAGCCCTGTGCTCCAAGCACACTGCAGCTGTGAAAGGCATCCCAAGGGGAGCGCAAAAGTGCCACAACATGGCTGTCTCCACAGCTTTTCCCTTGGGATAATTCCTAAACCCAGGCTGATTTAAATGACCAGTGTTACGGTTAGGGTTAGGGTTACGCCTAGGTGTAGAGCTTTTTAAACCAGCAAGCTCTGAGCTCCAGGCACACGGCAGCTGCGAAAGGCATCCCAAGGGGAGCACAAAAGTGCCAGAAAATGGCTGCCTCCACACGTTTTCATTGGCACCATTGCTAAGCCTAGGCTGAATCACCTGCCTCCAGTCTCAGCTAGGGACATGGTTTTTTAAACCAGGAAGCCCTGAGCTCCAGGCACACGGCAGCTGTGAAAGGCATCCCAAGGGGAGTACAAAAGTGCAACAACATGGCAGCTTTCACAGCTTTTTCCTTGGCACCATCCCTATACCTAGGCTGATTTATCTGCCTAGGGTTAGGGTTAGGGCTCAGCCAAGGGCAAGGATTTTTTTAACCAGGAAGCCCTGAGTTCCAGGCTTACTGCATCTGCCAAAGGCATCCCAAAGGGAGCGCAGAAGTGCCACAACATGGCTGCTTTCACAGCTTTTTCCTTAGGAAGAACCCTAATACCCGGCTGATTTACCTTCCTAGGGTTACTGTTAGGCTTAGGCCTAGGACTTTTAAAACCAGGAAGCCCTGTGCTCCAGGCACACTGCAGCTGTTAAAGGCATCCCAAGGGGAGCGCAAAAGTGACACAACTTGGCTGCCTCCACTGCTATTTCCATGAGACCATCCCGAATCATAGGCTGATTTTCCTTCCTAGGCTTAAGGTTTGAGTTAGGCCTAGGGTTAGTGTTCTTTTAACCAGAAAGCCCTGAGTTCCAAGAACACAGCAGCTGCGAAGGACTACCCAAGAAGAGCGCAGAAGTGCCTCAACATGCCTGCCTCCACAGCTTTTTCCTTGGGGACGTCCCGAAACGAAGGCTGATTTAGAAGCCTCCAGTTTGGGCTAAAGTTGTGGTTTTTTAAACCAGGAAGCCCTGTGCTCCAAGCACACTGCAGCTGTGAAAGGCATCCCAAGGGGAGCGCAAAAGTGCCACAACATGGCTGTCTCCACAGCTTTTCCCTTGGGATAATTCCTAAACCCAGGCTGATTTAAATGACCAGTGTTACGGTTAGGGTTAGGGTTACGCCTAGGTGTAGAGCTTTTTAAACCAGCAAGCTCTGAGCTCCAGGCACACGGCAGCTGCGAAAGGCATCCCAAGGGGAGCACAAAAGTGCCAGAAAATGGCTGCCTCCACACGTTTTCATTGGCACCATTGCTAAGCCTAGGCTGAATCACCTGCCTCCAGTCTCAGCTAGGGACATGGTTTTTTAAACCAGGAAGCCCTGAGCTCCAGGCACACGGCAGCTGTGAAAGGCATCCCAAGGGGAGTACAAAAGTGCAACAACATGGCAGCTTTCACAGCTTTTTCCTTGGCACCATCCCTATACCTAGGCTGATTTATCTGCCTAGGGTTAGGGTTAGGGCTCAGCCAAGGGCAAGGATTTTTTTAACCAGGAAGCCCTGAGTTCCAGGCTTACTGCATCTGCCAAAGGCATCCCAAAGGGAGCGCAGAAGTGCCACAACATGGCTGCTTTCACAGCTTTTTCCTTAGGAAGAACCCTAATACCCGGCTGATTTACCTTCCTAGGGTTACTGTTAGGCTTAGGCCTAGGACTTTTAAAACCAGGAAGCCCTGTGCTCCAGGCACACTGCAGCTGTTAAAGGCATCCCAAGGGGAGCGCAAAAGTGACACAACTTGGCTGCCTCCACTGCTATTTCCATGAGACCATCCCGAATCATAGGCTGATTTTCCTTCCTAGGCTTAAGGTTTGAGTTAGGCCTAGGGTTAGTGTTCTTTTAACCAGAAAGCCCTGAGTTCCAAGAACACAGCAGCTGCGAAGGACTGCCCAACAAGAGCGCAGAAGTGCCTCAACATGCCTGCCTCCACAGCTTTTTCCTTGGGGACGTCCCGAAACGAAGGCTGATTTAGAAGCCTCCAGTTTGGGCTAAAGTTGTGGTTTTTTACACCAGGAAGCCCTGTGCTCCAAGCACACTGCAGCTGTGAAAGGCATCCCAAGGGGAGCGCAAAAGTGCCACAACATGGCTGTCTCCACAGCTTTTCCCTTGGGATAATTCCTAAACCCAGGCTGATTTAAATGACCAGTGTTACGGTTAGGGTTAGGGTTACGCCTAGGTGTAGAGCTTTATAAACCAGCAAGCTCTGAGCTCCAGGCACACGGCAGCTGCGAAATGCATCCCAAGGGGAGCACAAAAGTGCCAGAAAATGGCTGCCTCCACACGTTTTCATTGGCACCATTGCTAAGCCTAGGCTGAATCACCTGCCTCCAGTCTCAGCTAGGGACATGGTTTTTTAAACCAGGAAGCCCTGAGCTCCAGGCACACGGCAGCTGTGAAAGGCATCCCAAGGGGAGTACAAAAGTGCAACAACATGGCAGCTTTCACAGCTTTTTCCTTGGCACCATCCCTATACCTAGGCTGACTTATCTGCCTAGGGTTAGGGTTAGGGCTCAGCCAAGGGCAAGGATTTTTTTAACCAGGAAGCCCTGAGTTCCAGGCTTACTGCATCTGCCAAAGGCATCCCAAAGGGAGCGCAGAAGTGCCACAACATGGCTGCTTTCACAGCTTTTTCCTTAGGAAGAACCCTAATACCCGGCTGATTTACCTTCGTAGGGTTACTGTTAGGCTTAGGCCTAGGACTTTTAAAACCAGGAAGCCCTGTGCTCCAGGCACACTGCAGCTGTTAAAGGCATCCCAAGGGGAGCGCAAAAGTGACACAACTTGGCTGCCTCCACTGCTATTTCCATGAGACCATCCCGAATCATAGGCTGATTTTCCTTCCTAGGCTTAAGGTTTGAGTTAGGCCTAGGGTTAGTGTTCTTTTAACCAGAAAGCCCTGAGTTCCAAGAACACAGCAGCTGCGAAGGACTGCCCAACAAGAGCGCAGAAGTGCCTCAACATGCCTGCCTCCACAGCTTTTTCCTTGGGGACGTCCCGAAACGAAGGCTGATTTAGAAGCCTCCAGTTTGGGCTAAAGTTGTGGTTTTTTACACCAGGAAGCCCTGTGCTCCAAGCACACTGCAGCTGTGAAAGGCATCCCAAGGGGAGCGCAAAAGTGCCACAACATGGCTGTCTCCACAGCTTTTCCCTTGGGATAATTCCTAAACCCAGGCTGATTTAAATGAGCAGTGTTACGGTTAGGGTTAGGGTTACGCCTAGGTGTAGAGCTTTTTAAACCAGCAAGCTCTGAGCTCCAGGCACACGGCAGCTGCGAAAGGCATCCCAAGGGGAGCACAAAAGTGCCAGAAAATGGCTGCCTCCACACGTTTTCATTGGCACCATTGCTAAGCCTAGGCTGAATCACCTGCCTCCAGTCTCAGCTAGGGACATGGTTTTTTAAACCAGGAAGCCCTGAGCTCCAGGCACACGGCAGCTGTGAAAGGCATCCCAAGGGGAGTACAAAAGTGCAACAACATGGCAGCTTTCACAGCTTTTTCCTTGGCACCATCCCTATACCTAGGCTGATTTATCTGCCTAGGGTTAGGGTTAGGGCTCAGCCAAGGGCAAGGATTTTTTTAAGCAGGAAGCCCTGAGTTCCAGGCTTACTGCATCTGCCAAAGGCATCCCAAAGGGAGCGCAGAAGTGCCACAACATGGCTGCTTTCACTGCTTTTTCCTTAGGAAGAACCCTAATACCCGGCTGATTTACCTTCCTAGGGTTACTGTTAGGCTTAGGCCTAGGACTTTTAAAACCAGGAAGCCCTGTGCTCCAGGCACACTGCAGCTGTTAAAGGCATCCCAAGGGGAGCGCAAAAGTGACACAACTTGGCTGCCTCCACTGCTATTTCCATGAGACCATCCCGAATCATAGGCTGATTTTCCTTCCTAGGCTTAAGGTTTGAATTAGGCCTAGGGTTAGTGTTCTTTTAACCAGAAAGCCCTGAGTTCCAAGAACACAGCAGCTGCGAAGGACTACCCAAGAAGAGCGCAGAAGTGCCTCAACATGCCTGCCTCCACAGCTTTTTCCTTGGGGACGTCCCGAAACGAAGGCTGATTTCGAAGCCTCCAGTTTGGGCTAAAGTTGTGGTTATTTAAACCAGGAAGCCCTGTGCTCCAAGCACACTGCAGCTGTGAAAGGCATCCCAAGGGGAGCGCAAAAGTGCCACAACATGGCTGTCTCCACAGCTTTTCCCTTGGGATAATTCCTAAACCCAGGCTGATTTAAATGACCAGTGTTACGGTTAGGGTTAGGGTTACGCCTAGGTGTAGAGCTTTTTAAACCAGCAAGCTCTGAGCTCCAGGCACACGGCAGCTGCGAAAGGCATCCCAAGGGGAGCACAAAAGTGCCAGAAAATGGCTGCCTCCACACGTTTTCATTGGCACCATTGCTAAGCCTAGGCTGAATCACCTGCCTCCAGTCTCAGCTAGGGACATGGTTTTTTAAACCAGGAAGCCCTGAGCTCCAGGCACACGGCAGCTGTGAAAGGCATCCCAAGGGGAGTACAAAAGTGCAACAACATGGCAGCTTTCACAGCTTTTTCCTTGGCACCATCCCTATACCTAGGCTAATTTATCTGCCTAGGGTTAGGGTTAGGGCTCAGCCAAGGGCAAGGATTTTTTTAAGCAGGAAGCCCTGAGTTCCAGGCTTACTGCATCTGCCAAAGGCATCCCAAAGGGAGCGCAGAAGTGCCACAACATGGCTGCTTTCACAGCTTTTTCCTTAGGAAGAACCCTAATACCCGGCTGATTTACCTTCCTAGGGTTACTGTTAGGCTTAGGCCTAGGACTTTTAAAACCAGGAAGCCCTGTGCTCCAGGCACACTGCAGCTGTTAAAGGCATCCCAAGGGGAGCGCAAAAGTGACACAACTTGGCTGCCTCCACTGCTATTTCCATGAGACCATCCCGAATCATAGGCTGATTTTCCTTCCTAGGCTTAAGGTTTGAGTTAGGCCTAGGGTTAGTGTTCTTTTAACCAGAAAGCCCTGAGTTCCAAGAACACAGCAGCTGCGAAGGACTGCCCAAGAAGAGCGCAGAAGTGCCTCAACATGCCTGCCTCCACAGCTTTTTCCTTGGGGACGTCCCGAAACGAAGGCTGATTTAGAAGCCTCCAGTTTGGGCTAAAGTTGTGGTTATTTACACCAGGAAGCCCTGTGCTCCAAGCACACTGCAGCTGTGAAAGGCATCCCAAGGGGAGCGCAAAAGTGCCACAACATGGCTGTCTCCACAGCTTTTCCCTTGGGATAATTCCTAAACCCAGGCTGATTTAAATGACCAGTGTTACGGTTAGGGTTAGGGTTACGCCTAGGTGTAGAGCTTTTTAAACCAGCAAGCTCTGAGCTCCAGGCACACGGCAGCTGTGAAAGGCATCCCAAGGGGAGTACAAAAGTGCAACAACATGGCAGCTTTCACAGCTTTTTCCTTGGCACCATCCCTATACCTAGGCTGATTTATCTGCCTAGGGTTAGGGTTAGGGCTCAGCCAAGGGCAAGGATTATTTAACCAGGAAGCCCTGAGTTCCAGGCTTACTGCATCTGCCAAAGGCATCCCAAAGGGAGCGCAGAAGTGCCACAACATGGCTGCTTTCACAGCTTTTTCCTTAGGAAGAACCCTAATACCCGGCTGATTTACCTTCCTAGGGTTACTGTTAGGCTTAGGCCTAGGACTTTTAAAACCAGGAAGCCCTGTGCTCCAGGCACACTGCAGCTGTTAAAGGCATCCCAAGGGGAGCGCAAAAGTGACACAACTTGGCTGCCTCCACTGCTATTTCCATGAGACCATCCCGAATCATAGGCTGATTTTCCTTCCTAGGCTTAAGGTTTGAGTTAGGCCTAGGGTTAGTGTTCTTTTAACCAGAAAGCCCTGAGTTCCAAGAACACAGCAGCTGCGAAGGACTGCCCAACAAGAGCGCAGAAGTGCCTCAACATGCCTGCCTCCACAGCTTTTTCCTTGGGGACGTCCCGAAACGAAGGCTGATTTAGAAGCCTCCAGTTTGGGCTAAAGTTGTGGTTTTTTACACCAGGAAGCCCTGTGCTCCAAGCACACTGCAGCTGTGAAAGGCATCCCAAGGGGAGCGCAAAAGTGCCACAACATGGCTGTCTCCACAGCTTTTCCCTTGGGATAATTCCTAAACCCAGGCTGATTTAAATGACCAGTGTTACGGTTAGGGTTAGGGTTACGCCTAGGTGTAGAGCTTTATAAACCAGCAAGCTCTGAGCTCCAGGCACACGGCAGCTGCGAAATGCATCCCAAGGGGAGCACAAAAGTGCCAGAAAATGGCTGCCTCCACACGTTTTCATTGGCACCATTGCTAAGCCTAGGCTGAATCACCTGCCTCCAGTCTCAGCTAGGGACATGGTTTTTTAAACCAGGAAGCCCTGAGCTCCAGGCACACGGCAGCTGTGAAAGGCATCCCAAGGGGAGTACAAAAGTGCAACAACATGGCAGCTTTCACAGCTTTTTCCTTGGCACCATCCCTATACCTAGGCTGATTTGTCTGCCTAGGGTTAGGGTTAGGGCTCAGCCAAGGGCAAGGATTTTTTTAACCAGGAAGCCCTGAGTTCCAGGCTTACTGCATCTGCCAAAGGCATCCCAAAGGGAGCGCAGAAGTGCCACAACATGGCTGCTTTCACAGCTTTTTCCTTAGGAAGAACCCTAATACCCGGCTGATTTACCTTCCTAGGGTTACTGTTAGGCTTAGGCCTAGGACTTTTAAAACCAGGAAGCCCTGTGCTCCAGGCACACTGCAGCTGTTAAAGGCATCCCAAGGGGAGCGCAAAAGTGACACAACTTGGCTGCCTCCACTGCTATTTCCATGAGACCATCCCGAATCATAGGCTGATTTTCCTTCCTAGGCTTAAGGTTTGAGTTAGGCCTAGGGTTAGTGTTCTTTTAACCAGAAAGCCCTGAGTTCCAAGAACACAGCAGCTGCGAAGGACTGCCCAACAAGAGCGCAGAAGTGCCTCAACATGCCTGCCTCCACAGCTTTTTCCTTGGGGACGTCCCGAAACGAAGGCTGATTTAGAAGCCTCCAGTTTGGGCTAAAGTTGTGGTTTTTTACACCAGGAAGCCCTGTGCTCCAAGCACACTGCAGCTGTGAAAGGCATCCCAAGGGGAGCGCAAAAGTGCCACAACATGGCTGTCTCCACAGCTTTTCCCTTGGGATAATTCCTAAACCCAGGCTGATTTAAATGACCAGTGTTACGGTTAGGGTTAGGGTTACGCCTAGGTGTAGAGCTTTATAAACCAGCAAGCTCTGAGCTCCAGGCACACGGCAGCTGCGAAATGCATCCCAAGGGGAGCACAAAAGTGCCAGAAAATGGCTGCCTCCACACGTTTTCATTGGCACCATTGCTAAGCCTAGGCTGAATCACCTGCCTCCAGTCTCAGCTAGGGACATGGTTTTTTAAACCAGGAAGCCCTGAGCTCCAGGCACACGGCAGCTGTGAAAGGCATCCCAAGGGGAGTACAAAAGTGCAACAACATGGCAGCTTTCACAGCTTTTTCCTTGGCACCATCCCTATACCTAGGCTGATTTGTCTGCCTAGGGTTAGGGTTAGGGCTCAGCCAAGGGCAAGGATTTTTTTAACCAGGAAGCCCTGAGTTCCAGGCTTACTGCATCTGCCAAAGGCATCCCAAAGGGAGCGCAGAAGTGCCACAACATGGCTGCTTTCACAGCTTTTTCCTTAGGAAGAACCCTAATACCCGGCTGATTTACCTTCCTAGGGTTACTGTTAGGCTTAGGCCTAGGACTTTTAAAACCAGGAAGCCCTGTGCTCCAGGCACACTGCAGCTGTTAAAGGCATCCCAAGGGGAGCGCAAAAGTGACACAACTTGGCTGCCTCCACTGCTATTTCCATGAGACCATCCCGAATCATAGGCTGATTTTCCTTCCTAGGCTTAAGGTTTGAGTTAGGCCTAGGGTTAGTGTTCTTTTAACCAGAAAGCCCTGAGTTCCAAGAACACAGCAGCTGCGAAGGACTGCCCAACAAGAGCGCAGAAGTGCCTCAACATGCCTGCCTCCACAGCTTTTTCCTTGGGGACGTCCCGAAACGAAGGCTGATTTAGAAGCCTCCAGTTTGGGCTAAAGTTGTGGTTTTTTACACCAGGAAGCCCTGTGCTCCAAGCACACTGCAGCTGTGAAAGGCATCCCAAGGGGAGCGCAAAAGTGCCACAACATGGCTGTCTCCACAGCTTTTCCCTTGGGATAATTCCTAAACCCAGGCTGATTTAAATGACCAGTGTTACGGTTAGGGTTAGGGTTACGCCTAGGTGTAGAGCTTTTTAAACCAGCAAGCTCTGAGCTCCAGGCACACGGCAGCTGCGAAAGGCATCCCAAGGGGAGCACAAAAGTGCCAGAAAATGGCTGCCTCCACACGTTTTCATTGGCACCATTGCTAAGCCTAGGCTGAATCACCTGCCTCCAGTCTCAGCTAGGGACATGGTTTTTTAAACCAGGAAGCCCTGAGCTCCAGGCACACGGCAGCTGTGAAAGGCATCCCAAGGGGAGTACAAAAGTGCAACAACATGGCAGCTTTCACAGCTTTTTCCTTGGCACCATCCCTATACCTAGGCTGATTTATCTGCCTAGGGTTAGGGTTAGGGCTCAGCCAAGGGCAAGGATTTTTTTAACCAGGAAGCCCTGAGTTCCAGGCTTACTGCATCTGCCAAAGGCATCCCAAAGGGAGCGCAGAAGTGCCACAACATGGCTGCTTTCACAGCTTTTTCCTTAGGAAGAACCCTAATACCCGGCTGATTTACCTTCCTAGGGTTACTGTTAGGCTTAGGCCTAGGACTTTTAAAACCAGGAAGCCCTGTGCTCCAGGCACACTGCAGCTGTGAAAGGCATCCCAAGGGGAGCGCAAAAGTGACACAACTTGGCTGCCTCCACTGCTATTTCCATGAGACCATCCCGAATCATAGGCTGATTTTCCTTCCTAGGCTTAAGGTTTGAGTTAGGCCTAGGGTTAGTGTTCTTTTAACCAGAAAGCCCTGAGTTCCAAGAACACAGCAGCTGCAAAGGACTGCCCAACAAGAGCGCAGAAGTGCCTCAACATGCCTGCCTCCACAGCTTTTTCCTTGGGGACGTCCCGAAACGAAGGCTGATTTAGAAGCCTCCAGTTTGGGCTAAAGTTGTGGTTTTTTACACCAGGAAGCCCTGTGCTCCAAGCACACTGCAGCTGTGAAAGGCATCCCAAGGGGAGCGCAAAAGTGCCACAACATGGCTGTCTCCACAGCTTTTCCCTTGGGATAATTCCTAAACCCAGGCTGATTTAAATGACCAGTGTTACGGTTAGGGTTAGGGTTACGCCTAGGTGTAGAGCTTTATAAACCAGCAAGCTCTGAGCTCCAGGCACACGGCAGCTGCGAAATGCATCCCAAGGGGAGCACAAAAGTGCCAGAAAATGGCTGCCTCCACACGTTTTCATTGGCACCATTGCTAAGCCTAGGCTGAATCACCTGCCTCCAGTCTCAGCTAGGGACATGGTTTTTTAAACCAGGAAGCCCTGAGCTCCAGGCACACGGCAGCTGTGAAAGGCATCCCAAGGGGAGTACAAAAGTGCAACAACATGGCAGCTTTCACAGCTTTTTCCTTGGCACCATCCCTATACCTAGGCTGATTTGTCTGCCTAGGGTTAGGGTTAGGGCTCAGCCAAGGGCAAGGATTTTTTTAAGCAGGAAGCCCTGAGTTCCAGGCTTACTGCATCTGCCAAAGGCATCCCAAAGGGAGCGCAGAAGTGCCACAACATGGCTGCTTTCACAGCTTTTTCCTTAGGAAGAACCCTAATACCCGGCTGATTTACCTTCCTAGGGTTACTGTTAGGCTTAGGCCTAGGACTTTTAAAACCAGGAAGCCCTGTGCTCCAGGCACACTGCAGCTGTTAAAGGCATCCCAAGGGGAGCGCAAAAGTGACACAACTTGGCTGCCTCCACTGCTATTTCCATGAGACCATCCCGAATCATAGGCTGATTTTCCTTCCTAGGCTTAAGGTTTGAGTTAGGCCTAGGGTTAGTGTTCTTTTAACCAGAAAGCCCTGAGTTCCAAGAACACAGCAGCTGCGAAGGACTGCCCAACAAGAGCGCAGAAGTGCCTCAACATGCCTGCCTCCACAGCTTTTTCCTTGGGGACGTCCCGAAACGAAGGCTGATTTAGAAGCCTCCAGTTTGGGCTAAAGTTGTGGTTTTTTACACCAGGAAGCCCTGTGCTCCAAGCACACTGCAGCTGTGAAAGGCATCCCAAGGGGAGCGCAAAAGTGCCACAACATGGCTGTCTCCACAGCTTTTCCCTTGGGATAATTCCTAAACCCAGGCTGATTTAAATGACCAGTGTTACGGTTAGGGTTAGGGTTACGCCTAGGTGTAGAGCTTTTTAAACCAGCAAGCTCTGAGCTCCAGGCACACGGCAGCTGCGAAAGGCATCCCAAGGGGAGCACAAAAGTGCCAGAAAATGGCTGCCTCCACACGTTTTCATTGGCACCATTGCTAAGCCTAGGCTGAATCACCTGCCTCCAGTCTCAGCTAGGGACATGGTTTTTTAAACCAGGAAGCCCTGAGCTCCAGGCACACGGCAGCTGTGAAAGGCATCCCAAGGGGAGTACAAAAGTGCAACAACATGGCAGCTTTCACAGCTTTTTCCTTGGCACCATCCCTATACCTAGGCTGATTTATCTGCCTAGGGTTAGGGTTAGGGCTCAGCCTAGGGCTACGATTTTTTTAACCAGGAAGCCCTGAGTTCCAGGCTTACTGCATCTGCCAAAGGCATCCCAAAGGGAGCGCAGAAGTGCCACAACATGGCTGCTTTCACTGCTTTTTCCTTAGGAAGAACCCTAATACCCGGCTGATTTACCTTCCTAGGGTTACTGTTAGGCTTAGGCCTAGGACTTTTAAAACCAGGAAGCCCTGTGCTCCAGGCACACTGCAGCTGTGAAAGGCATCCCAAGGGGAGCGCAAAAGTGACACAACTTGGCTGCCTCCACTGCTATTTCCATGAGACCATCCCGAATCATAGGCTGATTTTCCTTCCTAGGCTTAAGGTTTGAGTTAGGCCTAGGGTTAGTGTTCTTTTAACCAGAAAGCCCTGAGTTCCAAGAACACAGCAGCTGCAAAGGACTGCCCAACAAGAGCGCAGAAGTGCCTCAACATGCCTGCCTCCACAGCTTTTTCCTTGGGGACGTCCCGAAACGAAGGCTGATTTAGAAGCCTCCAGTTTGGGCTAAAGTTGTGGTTATTTACACCAGGAAGCCCTGTGCTCCAAGCACACTGCAGCTGTGAAAGGCATCCCAAGGGGAGCGCAAAAGTGCCACAACATGGCTGTCTCCACAGCTTTTCCCTTGGGATAATTCCTAAACCCAGGCTGATTTAAATGACCAGTGTTACGGTTAGGGTTAGGGTTACGCCTAGGTGTAGAGCTTTTTAAAGCAGCAAGCTCTGAGCTCCAGGCACACGGCAGCTGCGAAAGGCATCCCAAGGGGAGCACAAAAGTGCCAGAAAATGGCTGCCTCCACACGTTTTCATTGGCACCATTGCTAAGCCTAGGCTGAATCACCTGCCTCCAGTCTCAGCTAGGGACATGGTTTTTTAAACCAGGAAGCCCTGAGCTCCAGGCACACGGCAGCTGTGAAAGGCATCCCAAGGGGAGTACAAAAGTGCAACAACATGGCAGCTTTCACAGCTTTTTCCTTGGCACCATCCCTATACCTAGGCTGATTTATCTGCCTAGGGTTAGGGTTAGGGCTCAGCCAAGGGCAAGGATTTTTTTAACCAGGAAGCCCTGAGTTCCAGGCTTACTGCATCTGCCAAAGGCATCCCAAAGGGAGCGCAGAAGTGCCACAACATGGCTGCTTTCACTGCTTTTTCCTTAGGAAGAACCCTAATACCCGGCTGATTTACCTTCCTAGGGTTACTGTTAGGCTTAGGCCTAGGACTTTTAAAACCAGGAAGCCCTGTGCTCCAGGCACACTGCAGCTGTTAAAGGCATCCCAAGGGGAGCGCAAAAGTGACACAACTTGGCTGCCTCCACTGCTATTTCCATGAGACCATCCCGAATCATAGGCTGATTTTCCTTCCTAGGCTTAAGGTTTGAGTTAGGCCTAGGGTTAGTGTTCTTTTAACCAGAAAGCCCTGAGTTCCAAGAACACAGCAGCTGCGAAGGACTGCCCAACAAGAGCGCAGAAGTGCCTCAACATGCCTGCCTCCACAGCTTTTTCCTTGGGGACGTCCCGAAACGAAGGCTGATTTAGAAGCCTCCAGTTTGGGCTAAAGTTGTGGTTTTTTACACCAGGAAGCCCTGTGCTCCAAGCACACTGCAGCTGTGAAAGGCATCCCAAGGGGAGCGCAAAAGTGCCACAACATGGCTGTCTCCACAGCTTTTCCCTTGGGATAATTCCTAAACCCAGGCTGATTTAAATGACCAGTGTTACGGTTAGGGTTAGGGTTACGCCTAGGTGTAGAGCTTTATAAACCAGCAAGCTCTGAGCTCCAGGCACACGGCAGCTGCGAAATGCATCCCAAGGGGAGCACAAAAGTGCCAGAAAATGGCTGCCTCCACACGTTTTCATTGGCACCATTGCTAAGCCTAGGCTGAATCACCTGCCTCCAGTCTCAGCTAGGGACATGGTTTTTTAAACCAGGAAGCCCTGAGCTCCAGGCACACGGCAGCTGTGAAAGGCATCCCAAGGGGAGTACAAAAGTGCAACAACATGGCAGCTTTCACAGCTTTTTCCTTGGCACCATCCCTATACCTAGGCTGATTTATCTGCCTAGGGTTAGGGTTAGGGCTCAGCCAAGGGCAAGGATTTTTTTAAGCAGGAAGCCCTGAGTTCCAGGCTTACTGCATCTGCCAAAGGCATCCCAAAGGGAGCGCAGAAGTGCCACAACATGGCTGCTTTCACAGCTTTTTCCTTAGGAAGAACCCTAATACCCGGCTGATTTACCTTCCTAGGGTTACTGTTAGGCTTAGGCCTAGGACTTTTAAAACCAGGAAGCCCTGTGCTCCAGGCACACTGCAGCTGTTAAAGGCATCCCAAGGGGAGCGCAAAAGTGACACAACTTGGCTGCCTCCACTGCTATTTCCATGAGACCATCCCGAATCATAGGCTGATTTTCCTTCCTAGGCTTAAGGTTTGAGTTAGGCCTAGGGTTAGTGTTCTTTTAACCAGAAAGCCCTGAGTTCCAAGAACACAGCAGCTGCGAAGGACTGCCCAACAAGAGCGCAGAAGTGCCTCAACATGCCTGCCTCCACAGCTTTTTCCTTGGGGACGTCCCGAAACGAAGGCTGATTTAGAAGCCTCCAGTTTGGGCTAAAGTTGTGGTTTTTTACACCAGGAAGCCCTGTGCTCCAAGCACACTGCAGCTGTGAAAGGCATCCCAAGGGGAGCGCAAAAGTGCCACAACATGGCTGTCTCCACAGCTTTTCCCTTGGGATAATTCCTAAACCCAGGCTGATTTAAATGACCAGTGTTACGGTTAGGGTTAGGGTTACGCCTAGGTGTAGAGCTTTTTAAACCAGCAAGCTCTGAGCTCCAGGCACACGGCAGCTGCGAAAGGCATCCCAAGGGGAGCACAAAAGTGCCAGAAAATGGCTGCCTCCACACGTTTTCATTGGCACCATTGCTAAGCCTAGGCTGAATCACCTGCCTCCAGTCTCAGCTAGGGACATGGTTTTTTAAACCAGGAAGCCCTGAGCTCCAGGCACACGGCAGCTGTGAAAGGCATCCCAAGGGGAGTACAAAAGTGCAACAACATGGCAGCTTTCACAGCTTTTTCCTTGGCACCATCCCTATACCTAGGCTGATTTATCTGCCTAGGGTTAGGGTTAGGGCTCAGCCAAGGGCAAGGATTTTTTTAACCAGGAAGCCCTGAGTTCCAGGCTTACTGCATCTGCCAAAGGCATCCCAAAGGGAGCGCAGAAGTGCCACAACATGGCTGCTTTCACTGCTTTTTCCTTAGGAAGAACCCTAATACCCGGCTGATTTACCTTCCTAGGGTTACTGTTAGGCTTAGGCCTAGGACTTTTAAAACCAGGAAGCCCTGTGCTCCAGGCACACTGCAGCTGTTAAAGGCATCCCAAGGGGAGCGCAAAAGTGACACAACTTGGCTGCCTCCACTGCTATTTCCATGAGACCATCCCGAATCATAGGCTGATTTTCCTTCCTAGGCTTAAGGTTTGAATTAGGCCTAGGGTTAGTGTTCTTTTAACCAGAAAGCCCTGAGTTCCAAGAACACAGCAGCTGCGAAGGACTACCCAAGAAGAGCGCAGAAGTGCCTCAACATGCCTGCCTCCACAGCTTTTTCCTTGGGGACGTCCCGAAATGAAGGCTGATTTAGAAGCCTCCAGTTTGGGCTAAAGTTGTGGTTATTTACACCAGGAAGCCCTGTGCTCCAAGCACACTGCAGCTGTGAAAGGCATCCCAAGGGGAGCGCAAAAGTGCCACAACATGGCTGTCTCCACAGCTTTTCCCTTGGGATAATTCCTAAACCCAGGCTGATTTAAATGACCAGTGTTACGGTTAGGGTTAGGGTTACGCCTAGGTGTAGAGCTTTTTAAACCAGCAAGCTCTGAGCTCCAGGCACACGGCAGCTGCGAAAGGCATCCCAAGGGGAGCACAAAAGTGCCAGAAAATGGCTGCCTCCACACGTTTTCATTGGCACCATTGCTAAGCCTAGGCTGAATCACCTGCCTCCAGTCTCAGCTAGGGACATGGTTTTTTAAACCAGGAAGCCCTGAGCTCCAGGCACACGGCAGCTGTGAAAGGCATCCCAAGGGGAGTACAAAAGTGCAACAACATGGCAGCTTTCACAGCTTTTTCCTTGGCACCATCCCTATACCTAGGCTGATTTATCTGCCTAGGGTTAGGGTTAGGGCTCAGCCTAGGGCTAGGATTTTTTTAACCAGGAAGCCCTGAGTTCCAGGCTTACTGCATCTGCCAAAGGCATCCCAAAGGGAGCGGTGAAGTGCCACAAGATGGCTGCTTTCACTGCTTTTTCCTTAAGAAGAACACTAATACCCGGCTGATTTACCTTCCTAGGGTTACTGTTAGGCTTAGGCCTAGGACTTTTAAAACCAGGAAGCCCTGTGCTCCAGGCACACTGCAGCTGTTAAAGGCATCCCAAGGGGAGCGCAAAAGTGACACAACTTGGCTGCCTCCACTGCTATTTCCATGAGACCATCCCGAATCATAGGCTGATTTTCCTTCCTAGGCTTAAGGTTTGAGTTAGGCCTAGGGTTAGTGTTCTTTTAACCAGAAAGCCCTGAGTTCCAAGAACACAGCAGCTGCGAAGGACTGCCCAAGAAGAGCGCAGAAGTGCCTCAACATGCCTGCCTCCACAGCTTTTTCCTTGGGGACGTCCCGAAACGAAGGCTGATTTAGAAGCCTCCAGTTTGGGCTAAAGTTGTGGTTTTTTACACCAGGAAGCCCTGTGCTCCAAGCACACTGCAGCTGTGAAAGGCATCCCAAGGGGAGCGCAAAAGTGCCACAACATGGCTGTCTCCACAGCTTTTCCCTTGGGATAATTCCTAAACCCAGGCTGATTTAAATGACCAGTGTTACGGTTAGGGTTAGGGTTACGCCTAGGTGTAGAGCTTTTTAAACCAGCAAGCTCTGAGCTCCAGGCACACGGCAGCTGCGAAAGGCATCCCAAGGGGAGCACAAAAGTGCCAGAAAATGGCTGCCTCCACACGTTTTCATTGGCACCATTGCTAAGCCTAGGCTGAATCACCTGCCTCCAGTCTCAGCTAGGGACATGGTTTTTTAAACCAGGAAGCCCTGAGCTCCAGGCACACGGCAGCTGTGAAAGGCATCCCAAGGGGAGTACAAAAGTGCAACAACATGGCAGCTTTCACAGCTTTTTCCTTGGCACCATCCCTATACCTAGGCTGATTTATCTGCCTAGGGTTAGGGTTAGGGCTCAGCCAAGGGCAAGGATTTTTTTAACCAGGAAGCCCTGAGTTCCAGGCTTACTGCATCTGCCAAAGGCATCCCAAAGGGAGCGCAGAAGTGCCACAACATGGCTGCTTTCACAGCTTTTTCCTTAGGAAGAACCCTAATACCCGGCTGATTTACCTTCCTAGGGTTACTGTTAGGCTTAGGCCTAGGACTTTTAAAACCAGGAAGCCCTGTGCTCCAGGCACACTGCAGCTGTGAAAGGCATCCCAAGGGGAGCGCAAAAGTGACACAACTTGGCTGCCTCCACTGCTATTTCCATGAGACCATCCCGAATCATAGGCTGATTTTCCTTCCTAGGCTTAAGGTTTGAGTTAGGCCTAGGGTTAGTGTTCTTTTAACCAGAAAGCCCTGAGTTCCAAGAACACAGCAGCTGCGAAGGACTTCCCAAGAAGAGCGCAGAAGTGCCTCAACATGCCTGCCTCCACAGCTTTTTCCTTGGGGACGTCCCGAAACGAAGGCTGATTTAGAAGCCTCCAGTTTGGGCTAAAGATGTGGTTTTTTACACCAGGAAGCCCTGTGCTCCAAGCACACTGCAGCTGTGAAAGGCATCCCAAGGGGAGCGCAAAAGTGCCACAACATGGCTGTCTCCACAGCTTTTCCCTTGGGATAATTCCTAAACCCAGGCTGATTTAAATGACCAGTGTTACGGTTAGGGTTAGGGTTACGCCTAGGTGTAGAGCTTTTTAAACCAGCAAGCTCTGAGCTCCAGGCACACGGCAGCTGCGAAAGGCATCCCAAGGGGAGCACAAAAGTGCCAGAAAATGGCTGCCTCCACACGTTTTCATTGGCACCATTGCTGAGCCTAGGCTGAATCACCTGCCTCCAGTCTCAGCTAGGGACATGGTTTTTTAAACCAGGAAGCCCTGAGCTCCAGGCACACGGCAGCTGTGAAAGGCATCCCAAGGGGAGTACAAAAGTGCAACAACATGGCAGCTTTCACAGCTTTTTCCTTGGCACCATCCCTATACCTAGGCTGATTTATCTGCCTAGGGTTAGGGTTAGGGCTCAGCCAAGGGCAAGGATTTTTTTAACCAGGAAGCCCTGAGTTCCAGGCTTACTGCATCTGCCAAAGGCATCCCAAAGGGAGCGCAGAAGTGCCACAACATGGCTGCTTTCACAGCTTTTTCCTTAGGAAGAACCCTAATACCCGGCTGATTTACCTTCCTAGGGTTACTGTTAGGCTTAGGCCTAGGACTTTTAAAACCAGGAAGCCCTGTGCTCCAGGCACACTGCAGCTGTTAAAGGCATCCCAAGGGGAGCGCAAAAGTGACACAACTTGGCTGCCTCCACTGCTATTTCCATGAGACCATCCCGAATCATAGGCTGATTTTCCTTCCTAGGCTTAAGGTTTGAGTTAGGCCTAGGGTTAGTGTTCTTTTAACCAGAAAGCCCTGAGTTCCAAGAACACAGCAGCTGCGAAGGACTACCCAAGAAGAGCGCAGAAGTGCCTCAACATGCCTGCCTCCACAGCTTTTTCCTTGGGGACGTCCCGAAACGAAGGCTGATTTAGAAGCCTCCAGTTTGGGCTAAAGTTGTGGTTTTTTACACCAGGAAGCCCTGTGCTCCAAGCACACTGCAGCTGTGAAAGGCATCCCAAGGGGAGCGCAAAAGTGCCACAACATGGCTGTTTCCACAGCTTTTCCCTTGGGATAATTCCTAAACCCAGGCTGATTTAAATGACCAGTGTTACGGTTAGGGTTAGGGTTACGCCTAGGTGTAGAGCTTTTTAAACCAGCAAGCTCTGAGCTCCAGGCACACGGCAGCTGCGAAAGGCATCCCAAGGGGAGCACAAAAGTGCCAGAAAATGGCTGCCTCCACACGTTTTCATTGGCACCATTGCTAAGCCTAGGCTGAATCACCTGCCTCCAGTCTCAGCTAGGGACATGGTTTTTTAAACCAGGAAGCCCTGAGCTCCAGGCACACGGCAGCTGTGAAAGGCATCCCAAGGGGAGTACAAAAGTGCAACAACATGGCAGCTTTCACAGCTTTTTCCTTGGCACCATCCCTATACCTAGGCTGATTTATCTGCCTAGGGTTAGGGTTATGGCTGAGCCTAGGGCTAGGATTTTTTTAAGCAGGAAGCCCTGAGTTCCAGGCTTACTGCATCTGCCAAAGGCATCCCAAAGGGAGCGCAGAAGTGCCACAACATGGCTGCTTTCACAGCTTTTTCCTTAGGAAGAACCCTAATACTCGGCTGATTTACCTTCCTAGGGTTACTGTTAGGCTTAGGCCTAGGACTTTTAAAACCAGGAAGCCCTGTGCTCCAGGCACACTGCAGCTGTTAAAGGCATCCCAAGGGGAGCGCAAAAGTGACACAACTTGGCTGCCTCCACTGCTATTTCCATGAGACCATCCCGAATCATAGGCTGATTTTCCTTCCTAGGCTTAAGGTTTGAGTTAGGCCTAGGGTTAGTGTTCTTTTAACCAGAAAGCCCTGAGTTCCAAGAACACAGCAGCTGCGAAGGACTACCCAAGAAGAGCGCAGAAGTGCCTCAACATGCCTGCCTCCACAGCTTTTTCCTTGGGGACGTCCCGAAACGAAGGCTGATTTAGAAGCCTCCAGTTTGGGCTAAAGTTGTGGTTTTTTACACCAGGAAGCCCTGTGCTCCAAGCACACTGCAGCTGTGAAAGGCATCCCAAGGGGAGCGCAAAAGTGCCACAACATGGCTGTCTCCACAGCTTTTCCCTTGGGATAATTCCTAAACCCAGGCTGATTTAAATGACCAGTGTTACGGTTAGGGTTAGGGTTACGCCTAGGTGTAGAGCTTTTTAAACCAGCAAGCTCTGAGCTCCAGGCACACGGCAGCTGCGAAAGGCATCCCAAGGGGAGCACAAAAGTGCCAGAAAATGGCTGCCTCCACACGTTTTCATTGGCACCATTGCTAAGCCTAGGCTGAATCACCTGCCTCCAGTCTCAGCTAGGGACATGGTTTTTTAAACCAGGAAGCCCTGAGCTCCAGGCACACGGCAGCTGTGAAAGGCATCCCAAGGGGAGTACAAAAGTGCAACAACATGGCAGCTTTCACAGCTTTTTCCTTGGCACCATCCCTATACCTAGGCTGATTTATCTGCCTAGGGTTAGGGTTAGGGCTCAGCCTAGGGCTAGGATTTTTTTAACCAGGAAGCCCTGAGTTCCAGGCTTACTGCATCTGCCAAAGGCATCCCAAAGGGAGCGCAGAAGTGCCACAACATGGCTGCTTTCACAGCTTTTTCCTTAGGAAGAACCCTAATACCCGGCTGATTTACCTTCCTAGGGTTACTGTTAGGCTTAGGCCTAGGACTTTTAAAACCAGGAAGCCCTGTGCTCCAGGCACACTGCAGCTGTTAAAGGCATCCCAAGGGGAGCGCAAAAGTGACACAACTTGGCTGCCTCCACTGCTATTTCCATGAGACCATCCCGAATCATAGGCTGATTTTCCTTCCTAGGCTTAAGGTTTGAGTTAGGCCTAGGGTTAGTGTTCTTTTAACCAGAAAGCCCTGAGTTCCAAGAACACAGCAGCTGCGAAGGACTGCCCAAGAAGAGCGCAGAAGTGCCTCAACATGCCTGCCTCCACAGCTTTTTCCTTGGGGACGTCCCGAAACGAAGGCTGATTTAGAAGCCTCCAGTTTGGGCTAAAGTTGTGGTTTTTTACACCAGGAAGCCCTGTGCTCCAAGCACACTGCAGCTGTGAAAGGCATCCCAAGGGGAGCGCAAAAGTGCCACAACATGGCTGTCTCCACAGCTTTTCCCTTGGGATAATTCCTAAACCCAGGCTGATTTAAATGACCAGTGTTACGGTTAGGGTTAGGGTTACGCCTAGGTGTAGAGCTTTTTAAACCAGCAAGCTCTGAGCTCCAGGCACACGGCAGCTGCGAAAGGCATCCCAAGGGGAGCACAAAAGTGCCAGAAAATGGCTGCCTCCACACGTTTTCATTGGCACCATTGCTAAGCCTAGGCTGAATCACCTGCCTCCAGTCTCAGCTAGGGACATGGTTTTTTAAACCAGGAAGCCCTGAGCTCCAGGCACACGGCAGCTGTGAAAGGCATCCCAAGGGGAGTACAAAAGTGCAACAACATGGCAGCTTTCACAGCTTTTTCCTTGGCACCATCCCTATACCTAGGCTGATTTATCTGCCTAGGGTTAGGGTTAGGGCTCAGCCTAGGGCTAGGATTTTTTTAAGCAGGAAGCCCTGAGTTCCAGGCTTACTGCATCTGCCAAAGGCATCCCAAAGGGAGCGCAGAAGGTCCACAACATGGCTGCTTTCACAGCTTTTTCCTTAGGAAGAACCCTAATACCCGGCTGATTTACCTTCCTAGGGTTACTGTTAGGCTTAGGCCTAGGACTTTTAAAACCAGGAAGCCCTGTGCTCCAGGCACACTGCAGCTGTTAAAGGCATCCCAAGGGGAGCGCAAAAGTGACACAACTTGGCTGCCTCCACTGCTATTTCCATGAGACCATCCCGAATCATAGGCTGATTTTCCTTCCTAGGCTTAAGGTTTGAGTTAGGCCTAGGGTTAGTGTTCTTTTAACCAGAAAGCCCTGAGTTCCAAGAACACAGCAGCTGCGAAGGACTGCCCAAGAAGAGCGCAGAAGTGCCTCAACATGCCTGCCTCCACAGCTTTTTCCTTGGGGACGTCCCGAAACGAAGGCTGATTTAGAAGCCTCCAGTTTGGGCTAAAGTTGTGGTTTTTTACACCAGGAAGCCCTGTGCTCCAAGCACACTGCAGCTGTGAAAGGCATCCCAAGGGGAGCGCAAAAGTGCCACAACATGGCTGTCTCCACAGCTTTTCCCTTGGGATAATTCCTAAACCCAGGCTGATTTAAATGACCAGTGTTACGGTTAGGGTTAGGGTTACGCCTAGGTGTAGAGCTTTTTAAACCAGCAAGCTCTGAGCTCCAGGCACACGGCAGCTGCGAAAGGCATCCCAAGGGGAGCACAAAAGTGCCAGAAAATGGCTGCCTCCACACGTTTTCATTGGCACCATTGCTAAGCCTAGGCTGAATCACCTGCCTCCAGTCTCAGCTAGGGACATGGTTTTTTAAACCAGGAAGCCCTGAGCTCCAGGCACACGGCAGCTGTGAAAGGCATCCCAAGGGGAGTACAAAAGTGCAACAACATGGCAGCTTTCACAGCTTTTTCCTTGGCACCATCCCTATACCTAGGCTGATTTATCTGCCTAGGGTTAGGGTTAGGGCTCAGCCTAGGGCTAGGATTTTTTTAAGCAGGAAGCCCTGAGTTCCAGGCTTACTGCATCTGCCAAAGGCATCCCAAAGGGAGCGCAGAAGGTCCACAACATGGCTGCTTTCACAGCTTTTTCCTTAGGAAGAACCCTAATACCCGGCTGATTTACCTTCCTAGGGTTACTGTTAGGCTTAGGCCTAGGACTTTTAAAACCAGGAAGCCCTGTGCTCCAGGCACACTGCAGCTGTTAAAGGCATCCCAAGGGGAGCGCAAAAGTGACACAACTTGGCTGCCTCCACTGCTATTTCCATGAGACCATCCCGAATCATAGGCTGATTTTCCTTCCTAGGCTTAAGGTTTGAGTTAGGCCTAGGGTTAGTGTTCTTTTAACCAGAAAGCCCTGAGTTCCAAGAACACAGCAGCTGCGAAGGACTGCCCAACAAGAGCGCAGAAGTGCCTCAACATGCCTGCCTCCACAGCTTTTTCCTTGGGGACGTCCCGAAACGAAGGCTGATTTAGAAGCCTCCAGTTTGGGCTAAAGTTGTGGTTTTTTAAACCAGGAAGCCCTGTGCTCCAAGCACACTGCAGCTGTGAAAGGCATCCCAAGGGGAGCGCAAAAGTGCCACAACATGGCTGTCTCCACAGCTTTTCCCTTGGGATAATTCCTAAACCCAGGCTGATTTAAATGACCAGTGTTACGGTTAGGGTTAGGGTTACGCCTAGGTGTAGAGCTTTTTAAACCAGCAAGCTCTGAGCTCCAGGCACACGGCAGCTGCGAAAGGCATCCCAAGGGGAGCACAAAAGTGCCAGAAAATGGCTGCCTCCACACGTTTTCATTGGCACCATTGCTAAGCCTAGGCTGAATCACCTGCCTCCAGTCTCAGCTAGGGACATGGTTTTTTAAACCAGGAAGCCCTGAGCTCCAGGCACACGGCAGCTGTGAAAGGCATCCCAAGGGGAGTACAAAAGTGCAACAACATGGCAGCTTTCACAGCTTTTTCCTTGGCACCATCCCTATACCTAGGCTGATTTATCTGCCTTGGGTAAGGGTTATGGCTCAGCCTAGGGCTAGGATTTTTTTAACCAGGAAGCCCTGAGTTCCAGGCTTACTGCATCTGCCAAAGGCATCCCAAAGGGAGCGGTGAAGTGCCACAACATGGCTGCTTTCACAGCTTTTTCCTTAGGAAGAACCCTAATACCTGGCTGATTTACCTTCCTAGGGTTACTGTTAGGCTTAGGCCTAGGACTTTTAAAACCAGGAAGCCCTGTGCTCCAGGCACACTGCAGCTGTGAAAGGCATCCCAAGGGGAGCGCAAAAGTGACACAACTTGGCTGCCTCCACTGCTATTTCCATGAGACCATCCCGAATCATAGGCTGATTTTCCTTCCTAGGCTTAAGGTTTGAGTTAGGCCTAGGGTTAGTGTTCTTTTAACCAGAAAGCCCTGAGTTCCAAGAACACAGCAGCTGCGAAGGACTACCCAAGAAGAGTGCAGAAGTGCCTCAACATGCCTGCCTCCACAGCTTTTTCCTTGGGGACGTCCCGAAACGAAGGCTGATTTAGAAGCCTCCAGTTTGGGCTAAAGTTGTGGTTTTTTAAACCAGGAAGCCCTGTGCTCCAAGCACACTGCAGCTGTGAAAGGCATCCCAAGGGGAGCGCAAAAGTGCCACAA
Organism: Ammospiza caudacuta; assembly: GCF_027887145.1. Lineage (NCBI taxonomy): Eukaryota > Metazoa > Chordata > Aves > Passeriformes > Passerellidae > Ammospiza > Ammospiza caudacuta. The sequence goes on along the minus strand of NW_026683128.1, from coordinate 239,302 downwards.
CATGGCTGTCTCCACAGCTTTTCCCTTGGGATAATTCCTAAACCCAGGCTGATTTAAATGACCAGTGTTACGGTTAGGGTTAGGGTTACGCCTAGGTGTAGAGCTTTTTAAACCAGCAAGCTCTGAGCTCCAGGCACACGGCAGCTGCGAAAGGCATCCCAAGGGGAGCACAAAAGTGCCAGAAAATGGCTGCCTCCACACGTTTTCATTGGCACCATTGCTAAGCCTAGGCTGAATCACCTGCCTCCAGTCTCAGCTAGGGACATGGTTTTTTAAACCAGGAAGCCCTGAGCTCCAGGCACACGGCAGCTGTGAAAGGCATCCCAAGGGGAGTACAAAAGTGCAACAACATGGCAGCTTTCACAGCTTTTTCCTTGGCACCATCCCTATACCTAGGCTGATTTATCTGCCTTGGGTAAGGGTTATGGCTGAGCCTAGGGCTAGGATTTTTTTAAGCAGGAAGCCCTGAGTTCCAGGCTTACTGCATCTGCCAAAGGCATCCCAAAGGGAGCGGTGAAGTGCCACAACATGGCTGCTTTCACAGCTTTTTCCTTAGGAAGAACCCTAATACCTGGCTGATTTACCTTCCTAGGGTTACTGTTAGGCTTAGGCCTAGGACTTTTAAAACCAGGAAGCCCTGTGCTCCAGGCACACTGCAGCTGTGAAAGGCATCCCAAGGGGAGCGCAAAAGTGACACAACTTGGCTGCCTCCACTGCTATTTCCATGAGACCATCCCGAATCATAGGCTGATTTTCCTTCCTAGGCTTAAGGTTTGAGTTAGGCCTAGGGTTAGTGTTCTTTTAACCAGAAAGCCCTGAGTTCCAAGAACACAGCAGCTGCGAAGGACTGCCCAAGAAGAGTGCAGAAGTGCCTCAACATGCCTGCCTCCACAGCTTTTTCCTTGGGGACGTCCCAAAACGAAGGCTGATTTAGAAGCCTCCAGTTTGGGCTAAAGTTGTGGTTTTTTAAAGCAGGAAGCCCTGTGCTCCAAGCACACTGCAGCTGTGAAAGGCATCCCAAGGGGAGCGCAAAAGTGCCACAACATGGCTGTCTCCACAGCTTTTCCCTTGGGATAATTCCTAAACCCAGGCTGATTTAAATGACCAGTGTTACGGTTAGGGTTAGGGTTACGCCTAGGTGTAGAGCTTTTTAAACCAGCAAGCTCTGAGCTCCAGGCACACGGCAGCTGCGAAAGGCATCCCAAGGGGAGCACAAAAGTGCCAGAAAATGGCTGCCTCCACACGTTTTCATTGGCACCATTGCTAAGCATAGGCTGAATCACCTGCCTCCAGTCTCAGCTAGGGACATGGTTTTTTAAACCAGGAAGCCCTGAGCTCCAGGCACACGGCAGCTGTGAAAGGCATCCCAAGGGGAGTACAAAAGTGCAACAACATGGCAGCTTTCACAGCTTTTTCCTTGGCACCATCCCTATACCTAGGCTGATTTATCTGCCTAGGGTTAGGGTTAGGGCTCAGCCTAGGGCTAGGATTTTTTTAACCAGGAAGCCCTGAGTTCCAGGCTTACTGCATCTGCCAAAGGCATCCCAAAGGGAGCGCAGAAGGTCCACAACATGGCTGCTTTCACAGCTTTTTCCTTAGGAAGAACCCTAATACCCGGCTGATTTACCTTCCTAGGGTTACTGTTAGGCTTAGGCCTAGGACTTTTAAAACCAGGAAGCCCTGTGCTCCAGGCATACTGCAGCTGTTAAAGGCATCCCAAGGGGAGCGCAAAAGTGACACAACTTGGCTGCCTCCACTGCTATTTCCATGAGACCATCCCGAATCATAGGCTGATTTTCCTTCCTAGTCTTAAGGTTTGAGTTAGGCCTAGGGTTAGTGTTCTTTTAACCAGAAAGCCCTGAGTTCCAAGAACACAGCAGCTGCGAAGGACTGCCCAAGAAGAGCGCAGAAGTGCCTCAACATGCCTGCCTCCACAGCTTTTTCCTTGGGGACGTCCCGAAACGAAGACTGATTTAGAAGCCTCCAGTTTGGGCTAAAGTTGTGGTTTTTTAAACCAGGAAGCCCTGTGCTCCAAGCACACTGCAGCTGTGAAAGGCATCCCAAGGGGAGCGCAAAAGTGCCACAACATGGCTGTCTCCACAGCTTTTCCCTTGGGATAATTCCTAAACCCAGGCTGATTTAAATGACCAGTGTTACGGTTAGGGTTAGGGTTACGCCTAGGTGTAGAGCTTTTTAAACCAGCAAGCTCTGAGCTCCAGGCACACGGCAGCTGCGAAAGGCATCCCAAGGGGAGCACAAAAGTGCCAGAAAATGGCTGCCTCCACACGTTTTCATTGGCACCATTGCTAAGCCTAGGCTGAATCACCTGCCTCCAGTCTCAGCTAGGGACATGGTTTTTTAAACCAGGAAGCCCTGAGCTCCAGGCACACGGCAGCTGTGAAAGGCATCCCAAGGGGAGTACAAAAGTGCAACAACATGGCAGCTTTCACAGCTTTTTCCTTGGCACCATCCCTATACCTAGGCTGATTTATCTGCCTAGGGTTAGGGTTAGGGCTCAGCCTAGGGCTAGGATTTTTTTAACCAGGAAGCCCTGAGTTCCAGGCTTACTGCATCTGCCAAAGGCATCCCAAAGGGAGCGCAGAAGTGCCACAACATGGCTGCTTTCACAGCTTTTTCCTTAGGAAGAACCCTAATACCCGGCTGATTTACCTTCCTAGGGTTACTGTTAGGCTTAGGCCTAGGACTTTTAAAACCAGGAAGCCCTGTGCTCCAGGCACACTGCAGCTGTTAAAGGCATCCCAAGGGGAGCGCAAAAGTGACACAACTTGGCTGCCTCCACTGCTATTTCCATGAGACCATCCCGAATCATAGGCTGATTTTCCTTCCTAGGCTTAAGGTTTGAGTTAGGCCTAGGGTTAGTGTTCTTTTAACCAGAAAGCCCTGAGTTCCAAGAACACAGCAGCTGCGAAGGACTTCCCAAGAAGAGCGCAGAAATGCCTCAACATGCCTGCCTCCACAGCTTTATCCTTGGGGACGTCCCGAAACGAAGGCTGATTTAGAAGCCTCCAGTTTGGGCTAAAGTTGTGGTTTTTTACACCAGGAAGCCCTGTGCTCCAAGCACACTGCAGCTGCGAAAGGCATCCCAAGGGGAGCACAAAAGTGCCAGAAAATGGCTGCCTCCACACGTTTTCATTGGCACCATTGCTAAGCCTAGGCTGAATCACCTGCCTCCAGTCTCAGCTAGGGACATGGTTTTTTAAACCAGGAAGCCCTGAGCTCCAGGCAAACGGCAGCTGTGAAAGGCATCCCAAGGGGAGCGCAAAAGTGACACAACTTGGCTGCCTCCACTGCTATTTCCATGAGACCATCCCGAATCATAGGCTGATTTTCCTTCCTAGGCTTAAGGTTTGAGTTAGGCCTAGGGTTAGTGTTCTTTTAACCAGAAAGCCCTGAGTTCCAAGAACACAGCAGCTGCGAAGGACTACCCAAGAAGAGCGCAGAAGTGCCTCAACATGTCTGCCTCCACAGCTTTTTCCTTGGGGACGTCCCGAAACGAAGGCTGATTTAGAAGCCTCCAGTTTGGGCTAAAGTTGTGGATTTTAAACCAGGAAGCCCTGTGCTCCAAGCACACTGCAGCTGTGAAAGGCATCCCAAGGGGAGCGCAAAAGTGCCACAACATGGCTGTCTCCACAGCTTTTCCCTTGGGATAATTCCTAAACCCAGGCTGATTTAAATGACCAGTGTTACGGTTAGGGTTAGGGTTATGCCTAGGTGTAGAGCTTTTTAAACCAGCAAGCTCTGAGCTCCAGGCACACGGCAGCTGCGAAAGGCATCCCAAGGGGAGCACAAAAGTGCCAGAAAATGGCTGCCTCCACACGTTTTCATTGGCACCATTGCTAAGCCTAGGCTGAATCACCTGCCTCCAGTCTCAGCTAGGGACATGGTTTTTTAAACCAGGAAGCCCTGAGCTCCAGGCACACGGCAGCTGTGAAAGGCATCCCAAGGGGAGTACAAAAGTGCAACAACATGGCAGCTTTCACAGCTTTTTCCTTGGCACCATCCCTATACCTAGGCTGATTTATCTGCCTAGGGTTAGGGTTAGGGCTCAGCCGAGGGCTAGGATTTTTTTAACCAGGAAGCCCTGAGTTCCAGGCTTACTGCATCTGCCAAAGGCATCCCAAAGGGAGCGGTGAAGTGCCACAAGATGGCTGCTTTCACTGCTTTTTCCTTAGGAAGAACCCTAATACCCGGCTGATTTACCTTCCTAGGGTTACTGTTAGGCTTAGGCCTAGGACTTTTAAAACCAGGAAGCCCTGTGCTCCAGGCACACTGCAGCTGTTAAAGGCATCCCAAGGGGAGCGCAAAAGTGACACAACTTGGCTGCCTCCACTGCTATTTCCATGAGACCATCCCGAATCATAGGCTGATTTTCCTTCCTAGGCTTAAGGTTTGAGTTAGGCCTAGGGTTAGTGTTCTTTTAACCAGAAAGCCCTGAGTTCCAAGAACACAGCAGCTGCGAAGGACTACCCAAGAAGAGCGCAGAAGTGCCTCAACATGCCTGCCTCCACAGCTTTTTCCTTGGGGACGTCCCGAAACGAAGGCTGATTTAGAAGCCTCCAGTTTGGGCTAAAGTTGTGGTTTTTTAAACCAGGAAGCCCTGTGCTCCAAGCACACTGCAGCTGTGAAAGGCATCCCAAGGGGAGCGCAAAAGTGCCACAACATGGCTGTCTCCACAGCTTTTCCCTTGGGATAATTCCTAAACCCAGGCTGATTTAAATGACCAGTGTTACGGTTAGGGTTAGGGTTATGCCTAGGTGTAGAGCTTTTTAAACCAACAAGCTCTGAGCTCCAGGCACACGGCAGCTGCGAAAGGCATCCCAAGGGGAGCACAAAAGTGCCAGAAAATGGCTGCCTCCACACGTTTTCATTGGCACCATTGCTAAGCCTCGGCTGAATCACCTACCTCCAGTCTCAGCTAGGGACATGGTTTTTTAAACCAGGAAGCCCTGAGCTCCAGGCACACGGCAGCTGTGAAAGGCATCCCAAGGGGAGCGCAAAAGTGACACAACTTGGCTGCCTCCACTGCTATTTCCATGAGACCATCCCGAATCATAGGCTGATTTTCCTTCCTAGGCTTAAGGTTTGAGTTAGGCCTATGGTTAGTGTTCTTTTAACCAGAAAGCCCTGAGTTCCAAGAACACAGCAGCTGCGAAGGACTACCCAAGAAGAGCGTAGAAGTGCCTCAACATGCCTGCCTCCACAGCTTTTTCCTTGGGGACGTCCCGAAACGAAGGCTGATTTAGAAGCCTCCAGTTTGGGCTAAAGTTGTGGTTTTTTAAACCAGGAAGCCCTGTGCTCCAAGCACACTGCAGCTGTGAAAGGCATCCCAAGGGGAGCGCAAAAGTGCCACAACATGGCTGTCTCCACAGCTTTTCCCTTGGGATAATTCCTAAACCCAGGCTGATTTAAATGACCAGTGTTACGGTTAGGGTTAGGGTTACGCCTAGGTGTAGAGCTTTTTAAACCAGCAAGCTCTGAGCTCCAGGCACACGGCAGCTGCGAAAGGCATCCCAAGGGGAGCACAAAAGTGCCAGAAAATGGCTGCCTCCACACGTTTTCATTGGCACCATTGCTAAGCCTAGGCTGAATCACCTGCCTCCAGTCTCAGCTAGGGACATGGTTTTTTAAACCAGGAAGCCCTGAGCTCCAGGCACACGGCAGCTGTGAAAGGCATCCCAAGGGGAGTACAAAAGTGCAACAACATGGCAGCTTTCACAGCTTTTTCCTTGGCACCATCCCTATACCTAGGCTGATTTATCTGCCTTGGGTTAGGGTTATGGCTGAGCCTAGGGCTAGGATTTTTTTAACCAGGAAGCCCTGAGTTCCAGGCTTACTGCATCTGCCAAAGGCATCCCAAAGGGAGCGCAGAAGTGCCACAACATGGCTGCTTTCACAGCTTTTTCCTTAGGAAGAACCCTAATACCCGGCTGATTTACCTTCCTAGGGTTACTGTTAGGCTTAGGCCTAGGACTTTTAAAACCAGGAAGCCCTGTGCTCCAGGCACACTGCAGCTGTTAAAGGCATCCCAAGGGGAGCGCAAAAGTGACACAACTTGGCTGCCTCCACTGCTATTTCCATGAGACCATCCCGAATCATAGGCTGATTTTCCTTCCTAGGCTTAAGGTTTGAGTTAGGCCTAGGGTTAGTGTTCTTTTAACCAGAAAGCCCTGAGTTCCAAGAACACAGCAGCTGCGAAGAACTACCCAAGAAGAGCGCAGAAGTGCCTCAACATGCCTGCCTCCACAGCTTTTTCCTTGGGGACGTCCCGAAACGAAGGCTGATTTAGCAGCCTCCAGTTTGGGCTAAAGTTGTGGTTTTTTAAACCAGGAAGCCCTGTGCTCCAAGCACACTGCAGCTGTGAAAGGCATCCCAAGGGGAGCGCAAAAGTGCCACAACATGGCTGTCTCCACAGCTTTTCCCTTGGGATAATTCCTAAACCCAGGCTGATTTAAATGACCAGTGTTACGGTTAGGGTTAGGGTTACGCCTAGGTGTAGAGCTTTTTAAACCAGCAAGCTCTGAGCTCCAGGCACACGGCAGCTGCGAAAGGCATCCCAAGGGGAGCACAAAAGTGCCAGAAAATGGCTGCCTCCACACGTTTTCATTGGCACCATTGCTAAGCCTAGGCTGAATCACCTGCCTCCAGTCTCAGCTAGGGACATGGTTTTTTAAACCAGGAAGCCCTGAGCTCCAGGCACACGGCAGCTGTGAAAGGCATCCCAAGGGGAGTACAAAAGTGCAACAACATGGCAGCTTTCACAGCTTTTTCCTTGGCACCATCCCTATACCTAGGCTGATTTATCTGCCTAGGGTTAGGGTTAGGGCTCAGCCTAGGGCTAGGATTTTTTTAACCAGGAAGCCCTGAGTTCCAGGCTTACTGCATCTGCCAAAGGCATCCCAAAGGGAGCGCAGAAGTGCCACAACATGGCTGCTTTCACTGCTTTTTCCTTAGGAAGAACCCTAATACCCGGCTGATTTACCTTCCTAGGGTTACTGTTAGGCTTAGGCCTAGGACTTTTAAAACCAGGAAGCCCTGTGCTCCAGGCACACTGCAGCTGTTAAAGGCATCCCAAGGGGAGCGCAAAAGTGACACAACTTGGCTGCCTCCACTGCTATTTCCATGAGACCATCCCAAATCATAGGCTGATTTTCCTTCCTAGGCTTAAGGTTTGAGTTAGGCCTAGGGTTAGTGTTCTTTTAACCAGAAAGCCCTGAGTTCCAAGAACACAGCAGCTGCGAAGGACTACCCAAGAAGAGCGCAGAAGTGCCTCAACATGCCTGCCTCCACAGCTTTTTCCTTGGGGACGTCCCGAAACGAAGGCTGATTTAGAAGCCTCCAGTTTGGGCTAAAGTTGTGGTTTTTTAAACCAGGAAGCCCTGTGCTCCAAGCACACTGCAGCTGTGAAAGGCATCCCAAGGGGAGCGCAAAAGTGCCACAACATGGCTGTCTCCACAGCTTTTCCCTTGGGATAATTCCTAAACCCAGGCTGATTTAAATGACCAGTGTTACGGTTAGGGTTAGGGTTACGCCTAGGTGTAGAGCTTTTTAAACCAGCAAGCTCTGAGCTCCAGGCACACGGCAGCTGCGAAAGGCATCCCAAGGGGAGCACAAAAGTGCCAGAAAATGGCTGCCTCCACACGTTTTCATTGGCACCATTGCTAAGCCTAGGCTGAATCACCTGCCTCCAGTCTCAGCTAGGGACATTGTTTTTTAAACCAGGAAGCCCTGAGCTCCAGGCACTTGGCAGCTGTGAAAGGCATCCCAAGGGGAGTACAAAAGTGCAACAACATGGCAGCTTTCACAGCTTTTTCCTTGGCACCATCCCTATACCTAGGCTGATTTATCTGCCTAGGGTTAGGGTTAGGGCTCAGCCTAGGGCTAGGATTTTTTTAACCAGGAAGCCCTGAGTTCCAGGCTTACTGCATCTGCCAAAGGCATCCCAAAGGGAGCGCAGAAGTGCCACAACATGGCTGCTTTCACAGCTTTTTCCTTAGGAAGAACCCTAATACCCGGCTGATTTACCTTCCTATGGTTACTGTTAGGCTTAGGCCTAGGACTTTTAAAACCAGGAAGCCCTGTGCTCCAGGCACACTGCAGCTGTTAAAGGCATCCCAAGGGGAGCGCAAAAGTGACACAACTTGGCTGCCTCCACTGCTATTTCCATGAGACCATCCCGAATCATAGGCTGATTTTCCTTCCTAGGCTTAAGGTTTGAGTTAGGCCTAGGGTTAGTGTTCTTTTAACCAGAAAGCCCTGAGTTCCAAGAACACAGCAGCTGCGAAGGACTACCCAAGAAGAGCGCAGAAGTGCCTCAACATGCCTGCCTCCACAGCTTTTTCCTTGGGGACGTCCCGAAACGAAGGCTGATTTAGCAGCCTCCAGTTTGGGCTAAAGTTGTGGTTTTTTAAACCAGGAAGCCCTGTGCTCCAAGCACACTGCAGCTGTGAAAGGCATCCCAAGGGGAGCGCAAAAGTGCCACAACATGGCTGTCTCCACAGCTTTTCCCTTGGGATAATTCCTAAACCCAGGCTGATTTAAATGACCAGTGTTACGGATAGGGTTAGGGTTACGCCTAGGTGTAGAGCTTTTTAAACCAGCAAGCTCTGAGCTCCAGGCACACGGCAGCTGCGAAAGGCATCCCAAGGGGAGCACAAAAGTGCCAGAAAATGGCTGCCTCCACACGTTTTCATTGGCACCATTGCTAAGCCTAGGCTGAATCACCCGCCTCCAGTCTCAGCTAGGGACATGGTTTTTTAAACCAGGAAGCCCTGAGCTCCAGGCACACGGCAGCTGTGAAAGGCATCCCAAGGGGAGTACAAAAGTGCAACAACATGGCAGCTTTCACAGCTTTTTCCTTGGCACCATCCCTATACCTAGGCTGATTTATCTGCCTAGGGTTAGGGTTAGGGCTCAGCCTAGGGCAAGGATTTTTTTAACCAGGAAGCCCTGAGTTCCAGGCTTACTGCATCTGCCAAAGGCATCCCAAAGGGAGCGCAGAAGTGCCACAACATGGCTGCTTTCACAGCTTTTTCCTTAGGAAGAACCCTAATACCCGGCTGATTTACCTTCCTAGGGTTACTGTTAGGCTTAGGCCTAGGACTTTTAAAACCAGGAAGCCCTGTGCTCCAGGCACACTGCAGCTGTTAAAGGCATCCCAAGGGGAGCGCAAAAGTGACACAACTTGGCTGCCTCCACTGCTATTTCCATGAGACCATCCCGAATCATAGGCTGATTTTCCTTCCTAGGCTTAAGGTTTGAGTTAGGCCTAGGGTTAGTGTTCTTTTAACCAGAAAGCCCTGAGTTCCAAGAACACAGCAGCTGCGAAGGACTACCCAAGAAGAGCGCAGAAGTGCCTCAACATGCCTGCCTCCACAGCTTTTTCCTTGGGGACGTCCCGAAACGAAGGCTGATTTAGAAGCCTCCAGTTTGGGCTAAAGTTGTGGTTTTTTAAACCAGGAAGCCCTGTGCTCCAAGCACACTGCAGCTGTGAAAGGCATCCCAAGGGGAGCGCAAAAGTGCCACAACATGGCTGTCTCCACAGCTTTTCCCTTGGGATAATTCCTAAACCCAGGCTGATTTAAATGACCAGTGTTACGGTTAGGGTTAGGGTTACGCCTAGGTGTAGAGCTTTTTAAACCAGCAAGCTCTGAGCTCCAGGCACACGGCAGCTGCGAAAGGCATCCCAAGGGGAGCACAAAAGTGCCAGAAAATGGCTGCCTCCACACGTTTTCATTGGCACCATTGCTAAGCCTAGGCTGAATCACCCGCCTCCAGTCTCAGCTAGGGACATGGTTTTTTAAACCAGGAAGCCCTGAGCTCCAGGCACACGGCAGCTGTGAAAGGCATCCCAAGGGGAGTACAAAAGTGCAACAACATGGCAGCTTTCACAGCTTTTTCCTTGGCACCATCCCTATACCTAGGCTGATTTATCTGCCTAGGGTTAGGGTTAGGGCTCAGCCAAGGGCAAGGATTTTTTTAACCAGGAAGCCCTGAGTTCCAGGCTTACTGCATCTGCCAAAGGCATCCCAAAGGGAGCGCAGAAGTGCCACAACATGGCTGCTTTCACAGCTTTTTCCTTAGGAAGAACCCTAATACCCGGCTGATTTACCTTCCTAGGGTTACTGTTAGGCTTAGGCCTAGGACTTTTAAAACCAGGAAGCCCTGTGCTCCAGGCACACTGCAGCTGTTAAAGGCATCCCAAGGGGAGCGCAAAAGTGACACAACTTGGCTGCCTCCACTGCTATTTCCATGAGACCATCCCGAATCATAGGCTGATTTTCCTTCCTAGGCTTAAGGTTTGAGTTAGGCCTAGGGTTAGTGTTCTTTTAACCAGAAAGCCCTGAGTTCCAAGAACACAGCAGCTGCGAAGAACTACCCAAGAAGAGCGCAGAAGTGCCTCAACATGCCTGCCTCCACAGCTTTTTCCTTGGGGACGTCCCGAAACGAAGGCTGATTTAGAAGCCTCCAGTTTGGGCTAAAGTTGTGGTTTTTTACACCAGGAAGCCCTGTGCTCCAAGCACACTGCAGCTGTGAAAGGCATCCCAAGGGGAGCGCAAAAGTGCCACAACATGGCTGTCTCCACAGCTTTTCCCTTGGGATAATTCCTAAACCCAGGCTGATTTAAATGACCAGTGTTACGGTTAGGGTTAGGGTTACGCCTAGGTGTAGAGCTTTTTAAACCAGCAAGCTCTGAGCTCCAGGCACACGGCAGCTGCGAAAGGCATCCCAAAGGGAGCAGAAAAGTGCCAGAAAATGGCTGCCTCCACACGTTTTCATTGGCACCATTGCTAAGCCTAGGCTGAATCACCTGCCTCCAGTCTCAGCTAGGGACATGGTTTTTTAAACCAGGAAGCCCTGAGCTCCAGGCACACAGCAGCTGTGAAAGGCATCCAAAGGGGAGTACAAAAGTGCAACAACATGGCAGCTTTCACAGCTTTTTCCTTGGCACCATCCCTATACCTAGGCTGATTTATCTGCCTAGGGTTAGGGTTAGGGCTCAGCCAAGGGCAAGGATTTTTTTAAGCAGGAAGCCCTGAGTTCCAGGCTTACTGCATCTGCCAAAGGCATCCCAAAGGGAGCGCAGAAGTGCCACAACATGGCTGCTTTCACAGCTTTTTCCTTAGGAAGAACCCTAATACCCGGCTGATTTACCTTCCTAGGGTTACTGTTAGGCTTAGGCCTAGGACTTTTAAAACCAGGAAGCCCTGTGCTCCAGGCACACTGCAGCTGTTAAAGGCATCCCAAGGGGAGCGCAAAAGTGACACAACTTGGCTGCCTCCACTGCTATTTCCATGAGACCATCCCGAATCATAGGCTGATTTTCCTTCCTAGGCTTAAGGTTTGAGTTAGGCCTAGGGTAAGTGTTCTTTTAACCAGAAAGCCCTGAGTTCCAAGAACACAGCAGCTGCGAAGGACTACCCAAGAAGAGCGCAGAAGTGCCTCAACATGCCTGCCTCCACAGCTTTTTCCTTGGGGACGTCCCGAAACGAAGGCTGATTTAGAAGCCTCCAGTTTGGGCTAAAGTTGTGGTTTTTTAAACCAGGAAGCCCTGTGCTCCAAGCACACTGCAGCTGTGAAAGGCATCCCAAGGGGAGCGCAAAAGTGCCACAACATGGCTGTCTCCACAGCTTTTCCCTTGGGATAATTCCTAAACCCAGGCTGATTTAAATGACCAGTGTTACGGTTAGGGTTAGGGTTACGCCTAGGTGTAGAGCTTTTTAAACCAGCAAGCTCTGAGCTCCAGGCACACGGCAGCTGCGAAAGGCATCCCAAGGGGAGCACAAAAGTGCCAGAAAATGGCTGCCTCCACACGTTTTCATTGGCACCATTGCTAAGCCTAGGCTGAATCACCTGCCTCCAGTCTCAGCTAGGGACATTGTTTTTTAAACCAGGAAGCCCTGAGCTCCAGGCACACGGCAGCTGTGAAAGGCATCCCAAGGGGAGTACAAAAGTGCAACAACATGGCAGCTTTCACAGCTTTTTCCTTGGCACCATCCCTATACCTAGGCTGATTTATCTGCCTAGGGTTAGGGTTAGGGCTCAGCCTAGGGCTAGGATTTTTTTAACCAGGAAGCCCTGAGTTCCAGGCTTACTGCATCTGCCAAAGGCATCCCAAAGGGAGCGCAGAAGGTCCACAACATGGCTGCTTTCACAGCTTTTTCCTTAGGAAGAACCCTAATACCCGGCTGATTTACCTTCCTAGTGTTACTGTTAGGCTTAGGCCTAGGACTTTTAAAACCAGGAAGCCCTGTGCTCCAGGCACACTGCAGCTGTTAAAGGCATCCCAAGGGGAGCGCAAAAGTGACACAACTTGGCTGCCTCCACTGCTATTTCCATGAGACCATCCCGAATCATAGGCTGATTTTCCTTCCTAGGCTTAAGGTTTGAGTTAGGCCTAGGGTTAGTGTTCTTTTAACCAGAAAGCCCTGAGTTCCAAGAACACAGCAGCTGCGAAGGACTACCCAAGAAGAGCGCAGAAGTGCCTCAACATGCCTGCCTCCACAGCTTTTTCCTTGGGGACGTCCCGAAACGAAGGCTGATTTAGAAGCCTCCAGTTTGGGCTAAAGTTGTGGTTTTTTAAACCAGGAAGCCCTGTGCTCCAAGCACACTGCAGCTGTGAAAGGCATCCCAAGGGGAGCGCAAAAGTGCCACAACATGGCTGTCTCCACAGCTTTTCCCTTGGGATAATTCCTAAACCCAGGCTGATTTAAATGACCAGTGTTACGGATAGGGTTAGGGTTACGCCTAGGTGTAGAGCTTTTTAAACCAGCAAGCTCTGAGCTCCAGGCACACGGCAGCTGCGAAAGGCATCCCAAGGGGAGCACAAAAGTGCCAGAAAATGGCTGCCTCCACACGTTTTCATTGGCACCATTGCTAAGCCTAGGCTGAATCACCCGCCTCCAGTCTCAGCTAGGGACATGGTTTTTTAAACCAGGAAGCCCTGAGCTCCAGGCACACGGCAGCTGTGAAAGGCATCCCAAGGGGAGTACAAAAGTGCAACAACATGGCAGCTTTCACAGCTTTTTCCTTGGCACCATCCCTATACCTAGGCTGATTTATCTGCCTAGGGTTAGGGTTAGGGCTCAGCCTAGGGCTAGGATTTTTTTAACCATGAAGTCCTGAGTTCCAGGCTTACTGCATCTGCCAAAGGCATCCCAAAGGGAGCGCAGAAGTGCCACAACATGGCTGCTTTCACAGCTTTTTCCTTAGGAAGAACCCTAATACCCGGCTGATTTACCTTCCTAGGGTTACTGTTAGGCTTAGGCCTAGGACTTTTAAAACCAGGAAGCCCTGTGCTCCAGGCACACTGCAGCTGTTAAAGGCATCCCAAGGGGAGCGCAAAAGTGACACAACTTGGCTGCCTCCACTGCTATTTCCATGAGACCATCCCGAATCAAAGGCTGATTTTCCTTCCTAGGCTTAAGGTTTGAGTTAGGCCTAGGGTTAGTGTTCTTTTAACCAGAAAGCCCTGAGTTCCAAGAACACAGCAGCTGCGAAGGACTACCCAAGAAGAGCGCAGAAGTGCCTCAACATGCCTGCCTCCACAGCTTTTTCCTTGGGGACGTCCCGAAACGAAGGCTGATTTAGAAGCCTCCAGTTTGGGCTAAAGTTGTGGTTTTTTAAACCAGGAAGCCCTGTGCTCCAAGCACACTGCAGCTGTGAAAGGCATCCCAAGGGGAGCGCAAAAGTGCCACAACATGGCTGTCTCCACAGCTTTTCCCTTGGGATAATTCCTAAACCCAGGCTGATTTAAATGACCAGTGTTACGGTTAGGGTTAGGGTTACGCCTAGGTGTAGAGCTTTTTAAACCAGCAAGCTCTGAGCTCCAGGCACACGGCAGCTGCGAAAGGCATCCCAAGGGGAGCACAAAAGTGCCAGAAAATGGCTGCCTCCACACGTTTTCATTGGCACCATTGCTAAGCCTAGGCTGAATCACCCGCCTCCAGTCTCAGCTAGGGACATGGTTTTTTAAACCAGGAAGCCCTGAGCTCCAGGCACACGGCAGCTGTGAAAGGCATCCCAAGGGGAGTACAAAAGTGCAACAACATGGCAGCTTTCACAGCTTTTTCCTTGGCACCATCCCTATACCTAGGCTGATTTATCTGCCTAGGGTTAGGGTTAGGGCTCAGCCAAGGGCAAGGATTTTTTTAAGCAGGAAGCCCTGAGTTCCAGGCTTACTGCATCTGCCAAAGGCATCCCAAAGGGAGCGCAGAAGTGCCACAACATGGCTGCTTTCACAGCTTTTTCCTTAGGAAGAACCCTAATACCCGGCTGATTTACCTTCCTAGGGTTACTGTTAGGCTTAGGCCTAGGACTTTTAAAACCAGGAAGCCCTGTGCTCCAGGCACACTGCAGCTGTTAAAGGCATCCCAAGGGGAGCGCAAAAGTGACACAACTTGGCTGCCTCCACTGCTATTTCCATGAGACCATCCCGAATCATAGGCTGATTTTCCTTCCTAGGCTTAAGGTTTGAGTTAGGCCTAGGGTTAGTGTTCTTTTAACCAGAAAGCCCTGAGTTCCAAGAAGACAGCAGCTGCGAAGAACTACCCAAGAAGAGCGCAGAAGTGCCTCAACATGCCTGCCTCCACAGCTTTTTCCTTGGGGACGTCCCGAAACGAAGGCTGATTTAGAAGCCTCCAGTTTGGGCTAAAGTTGTGGTTTTTTACACCAGGAAGCCCTGTGCTCCAAGCACACTGCAGCTGTGAAAGGCATCCCAAGGGGAGCGCAAAAGTGCCACAACATGGCTGTCTCCACAGCTTTTCCCTTGGGATAATTCCTAAACCCAGGCTGATTTAAATGAGCAGTGTTACGGTTAGGGTTAGGGTTACGCCTAGGTGTAGAGCTTTTTAAACCAGCAAGCTCTGAGCTCCAGGCACACGGCAGCTGCGAAAGGCATCCCAAAGGGAGCAGAAAAGTGCCAGAAAATGGCTGCCTCCACACGTTTTCATTGGCACCATTGCTAAGCCTAGGCTGAATCACCTGCCTCCAGTCTCAGCTAGGGACATGGTTTTTTAAACCAGGAAGCCCTGAGCTCCAGGCACACGGCAGCTGTGAAAGGCATCCAAAGGGGAGTACAAAAGTGCAACAACATGGCAGCTTTCACAGCTTTTTCCTTGGCACCATCCCTATACCTAGGCTGATTTATCTGCCTAGGGTTAGGGTTAGGGCTCAGCCAAGGGCAAGGATTTTTTTAACCAGGAAGCCCTGAGTTCCAGGCTTACTGCATCTGCCAAAGGCATGCCAAAGGGAGCGCAGAAGTGCCACAACATGGCTGCTTTCACAGCTTTTTCCTTAGGAAGAACCCTAATACCCGGCTGATTTACCTTCCTAGGGTTACTGTTAGGCTTAGGCCTAGGACTTTTAAAACCAGGAAGCCCTGTGCTCCAGGCACACTGCAGCTGTTAAAGGCATCCCAAGGGGAGCGCAAAAGTGACACAACTTGGCTGCCTCCACTGCTATTTCCATGAGACCATCCCGAATCATAGGCTGATTTTCCTTCCTAGGCTTAAGGTTTGAGTTAGGCCTAGGGTTAGTGTTCTTTTAACCAGAAAGCCCTGAGTTCCAAGAACACAGCAGCTGCGAAGGACTACCCAAGAAGAGCGCAGAAGTGCCTCAACATGCCTGCCTCCACAGCTTTTTCCTTGGGGACGTCCCGAAACGAAGGCTGATTTAGCAGCCTCCAGTTTGGGCTAAAGTTGTGGTTTTTTACACCAGGAAGCCCTGTGCTCCAAGCACACTGCAGCTGTGAAAGGCATCCCAAGGGGAGCGCAAAAGTGCCACAACATGGCTGTCTCCACAGCTTTTCCCTTGGGATAATTCCTAAACCCAGGCTGATTTCAATGACCAGTGTTACGGTTAGGGTTAGGGTTACGCCTAGGTGTAGAGCTTTTTAAACCAGGAAGCCCTGAGCTCCAGGCACACGGCAGCTGCGAAAGGCATCCCAAGGGGAGCACAAAAGTGCCAGAAAATGGCTGCCTCCACACGTTTTCATTGGCACCATTGCTAAGCCTAGGCTGAATCACCTGCCTCCAGTCTCAGCTAGGGACATGGTTTTTTAAACCAGGAAGCCCTGAGCTCCAGGCACACGGCAGCTGTGAAAGGCATCCCAAGGGGAGTACAAAAGTGCAACAACATGGCAGCTTTCACAGCTTTTTCCTTGGCACCATCCCTATACCTAGGCTGATTTATCTGCCTAGGGTTAGGGTTAGGGCTCAGCCAAGGGCAAGGATTTTTTTAAGCAGGAAGCCCTGAGTTCCAGGCTTACTGCATCTGCCAAAGGCATCCCAAAGGGAGCGCAGAAGTGCCACAACATGGCTGCTTTCACAGCTTTTTCCTTAGGAAGAACCCTAATACCCGGCTGATTTACCTTCCTAGGGTTACTGTTAGGCTTAGGCCTAGGACTTTTAAAACCAGGAAGCCCTGTGCTCCAGGCACACTGCAGCTGTTAAAGGCATCCCAAGGGGAGCGCAAAAGTGACACAACTTGGCTGCCTCCACTGCTATTTCCATGAGACCATCCCGAATCATAGGCTGATTTTCCTTCCTAGGCTTAAGGTTTGAGTTAGGCCTAGGGTTAGTGTTCTTTTAACCAGAAAGCCCTGAGTTCCAAGAACACAGCAGCTGCGAAGGACTGCCCAAGAAGAGCGCAGAAGTGCCTCAACATGCCTGCCTCCAAAGCTTTTTCCTTGGGGACGTCCCGAAACGAAGGCTGATTTAGAAGCCTCCAGTTTGGGCTAAAGTTGTGGTTTTTAAACCAGGAAGCCCTGTGCTCCAAGCACACTGCAGCTGTGAAAGGCATCCCAAGGGGAGCGCAAAAGTGCCACAACATGGCTGTTTCCACAGCTTTTCCCTTGGGATAATTCCTAAACCCAGGCTGATTTAAATGACCAGTGTTACGGTTAGGGTTAGGGTTACGCCTAGGTGTAGAGCTTTTTAAACCAGCAAGCTCTGAGCTCCAGGCACACGGCAGCTGCGAAAGGCATCCCAAGGGGAGCACAAAAGTGCCAGAAAATGGCTGCCTCCACACGTTTTCATTGGCACTATTGCTAAGCCTAGGCTGAATCACCTGCCTCCAGTCTCAGCTAGGGACATGGTTTTTTAAACCAGGAAGCCCTGAGCTCCAGGCACACGGCAGCTGTGAAAGGCATCCCAAGGGGAGTACAAAAGTGCAACAACATGGCAGCTTTCACAGCTTTTTCCTTGGCACCATCCCTATACCTAGGCTGATTTATCTGCCTAGGGTTAGGGTTAGGGCTCAGCCTAGGGCTAGGATTTTTTTAACCAGGAAGCCCTGAGTTCCAGGCTTACTGCATCTGCCACAGGCATCCCAAAGGGAGCGCAGAAGTGCCACAACATGGCTGCTTTCACAGCTTTTTCCTTAGGAAGAACCCTAATACCCTGCTGACTTACCTTCCTAGGGTTACTGTTAGGCTTAGGCCTAGGACTTTTAAAACCAGGAAGCCCTGTGCTCCAGGCACACTGCAGCTGTTAAAGGCATCCCAAGGGGAGTGCAAAAGTGACACAACTTGGCTGCCTCCACTGCTATTTCCATGAGACCATCCCGAATCATAGGCTGATTTTCCTTCCTAGGCTTAAGGTTTGAGTTAGGCCTAGGGTTAGTGTTCTTTTAACCAGAAAGCCCTGAGTTCCAAGAACACAGCAGCTGCGAAGGACTACCCAAGAAGAGCGCAGAAGTGCCTCAACATGCCTGCCTCCACAGCTTTTTCCTTGGGGACGTCCCGAAACGAAGGCTGATTTAGAAGCCTCCAGTTTGGGCTAAAGTTGTGGTTTTTTAAACCAGGAAGCCCTGTGCTCCAAACACACTGCAGCTGTGAAAGGCATCCCAAGGGGAGCGCAAAAGTGCCACAACATGGCTGTCTCCACAGCTTTTCCCTTGGGATAATTCCTAAACCCAGGCTGATTTAAATGACCAGTGTTACGGTTAGGGTTAGGGTTACGCCTAGGTGTAGAGCTTTTTAAACCAGCAAGCTCTGAGCTCCAGGCACACGGCAGCTGCGAAAGGCATCCCAAGGGGAGCACAAAAGTGCCAGAAAATGGCTGCCTCCACACGTTTTCATTGGCACCATTGCTAAGCCTAGGCTGAATCACCTGCCTCCAGTCTCAGCTAGGGACATTGTTTTTTAAACCAGGAAGCCCTGAGCTCCAGGCACACGGCAGCTGTGAAAGGCATCCCAAGGGGAGTACAAAAGTGCAACAACATGGCAGCTTTCACAGCTTTTTCCTTGGCACCATCCCTATACCTAGGCTGATTTATCTGCCTAGGGTTAGGGTTAGGGCTCAGCCTAGGGCTAGGATTTTTTTAACCAGGAAGCCCTGAGTTCCAGGCTTACTGCATCTGCCAAAGGCATCCCAAAGGGAGCGCAGAAGTGCCACAACATGGCTGCTTTCACAGCTTTTTCCTTAGGAAGAACCCTAATACCCGGCTGATTTACCTTCCTAGGGTTACTGTTAGGCTTAGGCCTAGGACTTTTAAAACCAGGAAGCCCTGTGCTCCAGGCACACTGCAGCTGTTAAAGGCATCCCAAGGGGAGCGCAAAAGTGACACAACTTGGCTGCCTCCACTGCTATTTCCATGAGACCATCCCGAATCATAGGCTGATTTTCCTTCCTAGGCTTAAGGTTTGAGTTAGGCCTAGGGTTAGTGTTCTTTTAACCAGAAAGCCCTGAGTTCCAAGAACACAGCAGCTGCGAAGGACTACCCAAGAAGAGCGCAGAAGTGCCTCAACATGCCTGCCTCCACAGCTTTTTCCTTGGGGACGTCCCGAAACGAAGGCTGATTTAGAAGCCTCCAGTTTGGGCTAAAGTTGTGGTTTTTTAAACCAGGAAGCCCTGTGCTCCAAGCACACTGCAGCTGTGAAAGGCATCCCAAGGGGAGCGCAAAAGTGCCACAACATGGCTGTCTCCACAGCTTTTCCCTTGGGATAATTCCTAAACCCAGGCTGATTTAAATGACCAGTGTTACGGTTAGGGTTAGGGTTACGCCTAGGTGTAGAGCTTTTTAAACCAGCAAGCTCTGAGCTCCAGGCACACGGCAGCTGCGAAAGGCATCCCAAGGGGAGCACAAAAGTGCCAGAAAATGGCTGCCTCCACACGTTTTCATTGGCACCATTGCTAAGCCTAGGCTGAATCACCCGCCTCCAGTCTCAGCTAGGGACATGGTTTTTTAAACCAGGAAGCCCTGAGCTCCAGGCACACGGCAGCTGTGAAAGGCATCCCAAGGGGAGTACAAAAGTGCAACAACATGGCAGCTTTCACAGCTTTTTCCTTGGCACCATCCCTATACCTAGGCTGATTTATCTGCCTAGGGTTAGGGTTAGGGCTCAGCCAAGGGCAAGGATTTTTTTAAGCAGGAAGCCCTGAGTTCCAGGCTTACTGCATCTGCCAAAGGCATCCCAAAGGGAGCGCAGAAGTGCCACAACATGGCTGCTTTCACAGCTTTTTCCTTAGGAAGAACCCTAATACCCGGCTGATTTACCTTCCTAGGGTTACTGTTAGGCTTAGGCCTAGGACTTTTAAAACCAGGAAGCCCTGTGCTCCAGGCACACTGCAGCTGTTAAAGGCATCCCAAGGGGAGCGCAAAAGTGACACAACTTGGCTGCCTCCACTGCTATTTCCATGAGACCATCCCGAATCATAGGCTGATTTTCCTTCCTAGGCTTAAGGTTTGAGTTAGGCCTAGGGTTAGTGTTCTTTTAACCAGAAAGCCCTGAGTTCCAAGAAGACAGCAGCTGCGAAGAACTACCCAAGAAGAGCGCAGAAGTGCCTCAACATGCCTGCCTCCACAGCTTTTTCCTTGGGGACGTCCCGAAACGAAGGCTGATTTAGAAGCCTCCAGTTTGGGCTAAAGTTGTGGTTTTTTACACCAGGAAGCCCTGTGCTCCAAGCACACTGCAGCTGTGAAAGGCATCCCAAGGGGAGCGCAAAAGTGCCACAACATGGCTGTCTCCACAGCTTTTCCCTTGGGATAATTCCTAAACCCAGGCTGATTTAAATGACCAGTGTTACGGTTAGGGTTAGGGTTACGCCTAGGTGTAGAGCTTTTTAAACCAGCAAGCTCTGAGCTCCAGGCACACGGCAGCTGCGAAAGGCATCCCAAAGGGAGCAGAAAAGTGCCAGAAAATGGCTGCCTCCACACGTTTTCATTGGCACCATTGCTAAGCCTAGGCTGAATCACCTGCCTCCAGTCTCAGCTAGGGACATGGTTTTTTAAACCAGGAAGCCCTGAGCTCCAGGCACACGGCAGCTGTGAAAGGCATCCAAAGGGGAGTACAAAAGTGCAACAACATGGCAGCTTTCACAGCTTTTTCCTTGGCACCATCCCTATACCTAGGCTGATTTATCTGCCTAGGGTTAGGGTTAGGGCTCAGCCAAGGGCAAGGATTTTTTTAACCAGGAAGCCCTGAGTTCCAGGCTTACTGCATCTGCCAAAGGCATGCCAAAGGGAGCGCAGAAGTGCCACAACATGGCTGCTTTCACAGCTTTTTCCTTAGGAAGAACCCTAATACCCGGCTGATTTACCTTCCTAGGGTTACTGTTAGGCTTAGGCCTAGGACTTTTAAAACCAGGAAGCCCTGTGCTCCAGGCACACTGCAGCTGTTAAAGGCATCCCAAGGGGAGCGCAAAAGTGACACAACTTGGCTGCCTCCACTGCTATTTCCATGAGACCATCCCGAATCATAGGCTGATTTTCCTTCCTAGGCTTAAGGTTTGAGTTAGGCCTAGGGTTAGTGTTCTTTTAACCAGAAAGCCCTGAGTTCCAAGAACACAGCAGCTGCGAAGGACTACCCAAGAAGAGCGCAGAAGTGCCTCAACATGCCTGCCTCCACAGCTTTTTCCTTGGGGACGTCCCGAAACGAAGGCTGATTTAGCAGCCTCCAGTTTGGGCTAAAGTTGTGGTTTTTTACACCAGGAAGCCCTGTGCTCCAAGCACACTGCAGCTGTGAAAGGCATCCCAAGGGGAGCGCAAAAGTGCCACAACATGGCTGTCTCCACAGCTTTTCCCTTGGGATAATTCCTAAACCCAGGCTGATTTCAATGACCAGTGTTACGGTTAGGGTTAGGGTTACGCCTAGGTGTAGAGCTTTTTAAACCAGGAAGCCCTGAGCTCCAGGCACACGGCAGCTGCGAAAGGCATCCCAAGGGGAGCACAAAAGTGCCAGAAAATGGCTGCCTCCACACGTTTTCATTGGCACCATTGCTAAGCCTAGGCTGAATCACCTGCCTCCAGTCTCAGCTAGGGACATGGTTTTTTAAACCAGGAAGCCCTGAGCTCCAGGCACACGGCAGCTGTGAAAGGCATCCCAAGGGGAGTACAAAAGTGCAACAACATGGCAGCTTTCACAGCTTTTTCCTTGGCACCATCCCTATACCTAGGCTGATTTATCTGCCTAGGGTTAGGGTTAGGGCTCAGCCAAGGGCAAGGATTTTTTTAAGCAGGAAGCCCTGAGTTCCAGGCTTACTGCATCTGCCAAAGGCATCCCAAAGGGAGCGCAGAAGTGCCACAACATGGCTGCTTTCACAGCTTTTTCCTTAGGAAGAACCCTAATACCCGGCTGATTTACCTTCCTAGGGTTACTGTTAGGCTTAGGCCTAGGACTTTTAAAACCAGGAAGCCCTGTGCTCCAGGCACACTGCAGCTGTTAAAGGCATCCCAAGGGGAGCGCAAAAGTGACACAACTTGGCTGCCTCCACTGCTATTTCCATGAGACCATCCCGAATCATAGGCTGATTTTCCTTCCTAGGCTTAAGGTTTGAGTTAGGCCTAGGGTTAGTGTTCTTTTAACCAGAAAGCCCTGAGTTCCAAGAACACAGCAGCTGCGAAGGACTGCCCAAGAAGAGCGCAGAAGTGCCTCAACATGCCTGCCTCCAAAGCTTTTTCCTTGGGGACGTCCCGAAACGAAGGCTGATTTAGAAGCCTCCAGTTTGGGCTAAAGTTGTGGTTTTTAAACCAGGAAGCCCTGTGCTCCAAGCACACTGCAGCTGTGAAAGGCATCCCAAGGGGAGCGCAAAAGTGCCACAACATGGCTGTTTCCACAGCTTTTCCCTTGGGATAATTCCTAAACCCAGGCTGATTTAAATGACCAGTGTTACGGTTAGGGTTAGGGTTACGCCTAGGTGTAGAGCTTTTTAAACCAGCAAGCTCTGAGCTCCAGGCACACGGCAGCTGCGAAAGGCATCCCAAGGGGAGCACAAAAGTGCCAGAAAATGGCTGCCTCCACACGTTTTCATTGGCACTATTGCTAAGCCTAGGCTGAATCACCTGCCTCCAGTCTCAGCTAGGGACATGGTTTTTTAAACCAGGAAGCCCTGAGCTCCAGGCACACGGCAGCTGTGAAAGGCATCCCAAGGGGAGTACAAAAGTGCAACAACATGGCAGCTTTCACAGCTTTTTCCTTGGCACCATCCCTATACCTAGGCTGATTTATCTGCCTAGGGTTAGGGTTAGGGCTCAGCCTAGGGCTAGGATTTTTTTAACCAGGAAGCCCTGAGTTCCAGGCTTACTGCATCTGCCACAGGCATCCCAAAGGGAGCGCAGAAGTGCCACAACATGGCTGCTTTCACAGCTTTTTCCTTAGGAAGAACCCTAATACCCTGCTGACTTACCTTCCTAGGGTTACTGTTAGGCTTAGGCCTAGGACTTTTAAAACCAGGAAGCCCTGTGCTCCAGGCACACTGCAGCTGTTAAAGGCATCCCAAGGGGAGTGCAAAAGTGACACAACTTGGCTGCCTCCACTGCTATTTCCATGAGACCATCCCGAATCATAGGCTGATTTTCCTTCCTAGGCTTAAGGTTTGAGTTAGGCCTAGGGTTAGTGTTCTTTTAACCAGAAAGCCCTGAGTTCCAAGAACACAGCAGCTGCGAAGGACTACCCAAGAAGAGCGCAGAAGTGCCTCAACATGCCTGCCTCCACAGCTTTTTCCTTGGGGACGTCCCGAAACGAAGGCTGATTTAGAAGCCTCCAGTTTGGGCTAAAGTTGTGGTTTTTTAAACCAGGAAGCCCTGTGCTCCAAACACACTGCAGCTGTGAAAGGCATCCCAAGGGGAGCGCAAAAGTGCCACAACATGGCTGTCTCCACAGCTTTTCCCTTGGGATAATTCCTAAACCCAGGCTGATTTAAATGACCAGTGTTACGGTTAGGGTTAGGGTTACGCCTAGGTGTAGAGCTTTTTAAACCAGCAAGCTCTGAGCTCCAGGCACACGGCAGCTGCGAAAGGCATCCCAAGGGGAGCACAAAAGTGCCAGAAAATGGCTGCCTCCACACGTTTTCATTGGCACCATTGCTAAGCCTAGGCTGAATCACCTGCCTCCAGTCTCAGCTAGGGACATTGTTTTTTAAACCAGGAAGCCCTGAGCTCCAGGCACACGGCAGCTGTGAAAGGCATCCCAAGGGGAGTACAAAAGTGCAACAACATGGCAGCTTTCACAGCTTTTTCCTTGGCACCATCCCTATACCTAGGCTGATTTATCTGCCTAGGGTTAGGGTTAGGGCTCAGCCTAGGGCTAGGATTTTTTTAACCAGGAAGCCCTGAGTTCCAGGCTTACTGCATCTGCCAAAGGCATCCCAAAGGGAGCGCAGAAGTGCCACAACATGGCTGCTTTCACAGCTTTTTCCTTAGGAAGAACCCTAATACCCGGCTGATTTACCTTCCTAGGGTTACTGTTAGGCTTAGGCCTAGGACTTTTAAAACCAGGAAGCCCTGTGCTCCAGGCACACTGCAGCTGTTAAAGGCATCCCAAGGGGAGCGCAAAAGTGACACAACTTGGCTGCCTCCACTGCTATTTCCATGAGACCATCCCGAATCATAGGCTGATTTTCCTTCCTAGGCTTAAGGTTTGAGTTAGGCCTAGGGTTAGTGTTCTTTTAACCAGAAAGCCCTGAGTTCCAAGAACACAGCAGCTGCGAAGGACTACCCAAGAAGAGCGCAGAAGTGCCTCAACATGCCTGCCTCCACAGCTTTTTCCTTGGGGACGTCCCGAAACGAAGGCTGATTTAGAAGCCTCCAGTTTGGGCTAAAGTTGTGGTTTTTTAAACCAGGAAGCCCTGTGCTCCAAGCACACTGCAGCTGTGAAAGGCATCCCAAGGGGAGCGCAAAAGTGCCACAACATGGCTGTCTCCACAGCTTTTCCCTTGGGATAATTCCTAAACCCAGGCTGATTTAAATGACCAGTGTTACGGATAGGGTTAGGGTTACGCCTAGGTGTAGAGCTTTTTAAACCAGCAAGCTCTGAGCTCCAGGCACACGGCAGCTGCGAAAGGCATCCCAAGGGGAGCACAAAAGTGCCAGAAAATGGCTGCCTCCACACGTTTTCATTGGCACCATTGCTAAGCCTAGGCTGAATCACCCGCCTCCAGTCTCAGCTAGGGACATGGTTTTTTAAACCAGGAAGCCCTGAGCTCCAGGCACACGGCAGCTGTGAAAGGCATCCCAAGGGGAGTACAAAAGTGCAACAACATGGCAGCTTTCACAGCTTTTTCCTTGGCACCATCCCTATACCTAGGCTGATTTATCTGCCTAGGGTTAGGGTTAGGGCTCAGCCAAGGGCAAGGATTTTTTTAACCAGGAAGCCCTGAGTTCCAGGCTTACTGCATCTGCCAAAGGCATCCCAAAGGGAGCGCAGAAGTGCCACAACATGGCTGCTTTCACAGCTTTTTCCTTAGGAAGAACCCTAATACCCGGCTGATTTACCTTCCTAGGGTTACTGTTAGGCTTAGGCCTAGGACTTTTAAAACCAGGAAGCCCTGTGCTCCAGGCACACTGCAGCTGTTAAAGGCATCCCAAGGGGAGCGCAAAAGTGACACAACTTGGCTGCCTCCACTGCTATTTCCATGAGACCATCCCGAATCATAGGCTGATTTTCCTTCCTAGGCTTAAGGTTTGAGTTAGGCCTAGGGTTAGTGTTCTTTTAACCAGAAAGCCCTGAGTTCCAAGAACACAGCAGCTGCGAAGAACTACCCAAGAAGAGTGCAGAAGTGCCTCAACATGCGTGCCTCCACAGCTTTTTCCTTGGGGACGTCCCGAAACGAAGGCTGATTTAGAAGCCTCCAGTTTGGGCTAAAGTTGTGGTTTTTTACACCAGGAAGCCCTGTGCTCCAAGCACACTGCAGCTGTGAAAGGCATCCCAAGGGGAGCGCAAAAGTGCCACAACATGGCTGTCTCCACAGCTTTTCCCTTGGGATAATTCCTAAACCCAGGCTGATTTAAATGACCAGTGTTACGGTTAGGGTTAGGGTTACGCCTAGGTGTAGAGCTTTTTAAACCAGCAAGCTCTGAGCTCCAGGCACACGGCAGCTGCGAAAGGCATCCCAAGGGGAGCACAAAAGTGCCAGAAAATGGCTGCCTCCACACGTTTTCATTGGCACCATTGCTAAGCCTAGGCTGAATCACCTGCCTCCAGTCTCAGCTAGGGACATGGTTTTTTAAACCAGGAAGCCCTGAGCTCCAGGCACACGGCAGCTGTGAAAGGCATCCCAAGGGGAGTACAAAAGTGCAACAACATGGCAGCTTTCACAGCTTTTTCCTTGGCACCATCCCTATACCTAGGCTGATTTATCTGCCTAGGGTTAGGGTTAGGGCTCAGCCAAGGGCAAGGATTTTTTTAACCAGGAAGCCCTGAGTTCCAGGCTTACTGCATCTGCCAAAGGCATCCCAAAGGGAGCGCAGAAGTGCCACAACATGGCTGCTTTCACAGCTTTTTCCTTAGGAAGAACCCTAATACCCGGCTGATTTACCTTCCTAGGGTTACTGTTAGGCTTAGGCCTAGGACTTTTAAAACCAGGAAGCCCTGTGCTCCAGGCACACTGCAGCTGTGAAAGGCATCCCAAGGGGAGCGCAAAAGTGACACAACTTGGCTGCCTCCACTGCTATTTCCATGAGACCATCCCGAATCATAGGCTGATTTTCCTTCCTAGGCTTAAGGTTTGAGTTAGGCCTAGGGTTAGTGTTCTTTTAACCAGAAAGCCCTGAGTTCCAAGAACACAGCAGCTGCAAAGGACTACCCAAGAAGAGCGCAGAAGTGCCTCAACATGCCTGTCTCCACAGCTTTTTCCTTGGGGACGTCCCGAAACGAAGGCTGATTTCGAAGCCTCCAGTTTGGGCTAAAGTTGTGGTTTTTTAAACCAGGAAGCCCTGTGCTCCAAGCACACTGCAGCTGTGAAAGGCATCCCAAGGGGAGCGCAAAAGTGCCACAACATGGCTGTCTCCACAGCTTTTCCCTTGGGATAATTCCTAAACCCAGGCTGATTTAAATGACCAGTGTTACGGTTAGGGTTAGGGTTACGCCTAGGTGTAGAGCTTTTTAAACCGGCAAGCTCTGAGCTCCAGGCACACGGCAGCTGCGAAAGGCATCCCAAGGGGAGCACAAAAGTGCCAGAAAATGGCTGCCTCCACACGTTTTCATTGGCACCATTGCTAAGCCTAGGCTGAATCACCTGCCTCCAGTCTCAGCTAGGGACATGGTTTTTTAAACCAGGAAGCCCTGAGCTCCAGGCACACGGCAGCTGTGAAAGGCATCCCAAGGGGAGCACAAAAGTGCAACAACATGGCAGCTCTCACAGCTTTTTCCTTGGCACCATCCCTATACCTAGGCTGATTTATCTGCCTAGGGTTAGGGCTCAGCCTAGGGCTAGGAATTTTTTAACCAGGAAGCCCTGAGTTCCAGGCTTACTGCATCTGCCAAAGGCATCCCAAGGGGAGTACAAAAGTGCAACAACATGGCAGCTTTCACAGCTTTTTCCTTGGCACCATCCCTATACCTAGGCTGATTTATCTGCCTAGGGTTAGGGTTAGGGCTCAGCCAAGGGCAAGGATTTTTTTAACCAGGAAGCCCTGAGTTCCAGGCTTACTGCATCTGCCAAAGGCATCCCAAAGGGAGCGCAGAAGTGCCACAACATGGCTGCTTTCACAGCTTTTTCCTTAGGAAGAACCCTAATACCCGGCTGATTTACCTTCCTAGGGTTAATGTTAGGCTTAGGCCTAGGACTTTTAAAACCAGGAAGCCCTGTGCTCCAGGCACACTGCAGCTGTGAAAGGCATCCCAAGGGGAGCGCAAAAGTGACACAACTTGGCTGCCTCCACTGCTATTTCCATGAGACCATCCCGAATCATAGGCTGATTTTCCTTCCTAGGCTTAAGGTTTGAGTTAGGCCTAGGGTTAGTGTTCTTTTAACCAGAAAGCCCTGAGTTCCAAGAACACAGCAGCTGCGAAGGACTACCCAAGAAGAGCGCAGAAGTGCCTCAACATGCCTGCCTCCACAGCTTTTTCCTTGGGGACGTCCCGAAACGAAGGCTGATTTAGAAGCCTCCAGTTTGGGCTAAAGTTGTGGTTTTTTAAACCAGGAAGCCCTGTGCTCCAAGCACACTGCAGCTGTGAAAGGCATCCCAAGGGGAGCGCAAAAGTGCCACAACATGGCTGTCTCCACAGCTTTTCCCTTGGGATAATTCCTAAACCGAGGCTGATTTAAATGACCAGTGTTACGGTTAGGGTTAGGGTTACGCCTAGGTGTAGAGCTTTTTAAACCAGCAAGCTCTGAGCTCCAGGCACACGGCAGCTGCGAAAGGCATCCCAAGGGGAGCACAAAAGTGCCAGAAAATGGCTGCCTCCACACGTTTTCATTGGCACCATTGCTAAGCCTAGGCTGAATCACCTGCCTCCAGTCTCAGCTAGGGACATGGTTTTTTAAACCAGGAAGCCCTGAGCTCCAGGCACACGGCAGCTGTGAAAGGCATCCCAAGGGGAGTACAAAAGTGCAACAACATGGCAGCTTTCACAGCTTTTTCCTTGGCACCATCCCTATACCTAGGCTGATTTATCTGCCTAGGGTTAGGGTTAGGGCTCAGCCTAGGGCTAGGATTTTTTTAACCATGAAGTCCTGAGTTCCAGGCTTACTGCATCTGCCAAAGGCATCCCAAAGGGAGCGCAGAAGGTCCACAACATGGCTGCTTTCACAGCTTTTTCCTTAGGAAGAACCCTAATACCCGGCTGATTTACCTTCCTAGGGTTACTGTTAGGCTTAGGCCTAGGACTTTTAAAACCAGGAAGCCCTGTGCTCCAGGCACACTGCAGCTGTTAAAGGCATCCCAAGGGGAGCGCAAAAGTGACACAACTTGGCTGCCTCCACTGCTATTTCCATGAGACCATCCCGAATCATAGGCTGATTTTCCTTCCTAGGCTTAAGGTTTGAGTTAGGCCTAGGGTTAGTGTTCTTTTAACCAGAAAGCCCTGAGTTCCAAGAACACAGCAGCTGCGAAGGACTACCCAAGAAGAGCGCAGAAGTGCCTCAACATGCCTGCCTCCACAGCTTTTTCCTTGGGGACGTCCCGAAACGAAGGCTGATTTAGAAGCCTCCAGTTTGGGCTAAAGTTGTGGTTTTTTAAACCAGGAAGCCCTGTGCTCCAAGCACACTGCAGCTGTGAAAGGCATCCCAAGGGGAGCGCAAAAGTGCCACAACATGGCTGTCTCCACAGCTTTTCCCTTGGGATAATTCCTAAACCCAGGCTGATTTAAATGACCAGTGTTACGGTTAGGGTTAGGGTTACGCCTAGGTGTAGAGCTTTTTAAACCAGCAAGCTCTGAGCTCCAGGCACACGGCAGCTGCGAAAGGCATCCCAAGGGGAGCAGAAAAGTGACAGAAAATGGCTGTCTCCACACGTTTTCATTGGCACCATTGCTAAGCCTATGCTGAATCACCTGCCTCCAGTCTCAGCTAGGGACATGGTTTTTTAAACCAGGAAGCCCTGAGCTCCAGGCACACGGCAGCTGTGAAAGGCATCCCAAGGGGAGTACAAAAGTGCAACAACATGGCAGCTTTCACAGCTTTTTCCTTGGCACCATCCCTATACCTAGGCTGATTTATCTGCCTAGGGTTAGGGTTAGGGCTCAGCCAAGGGCTAGGATTTTTTTAACCAGGAAGCCCTGAGTTCCAGGCTTACTGCATCTGCCAAAGGCATCCCAAAGGGAGCGCAGAAGTGCCACAACATGGCTGCTTTCACAGCTTTTTCCTTAGGAAGAACCCTAATACCCGGCTGATTTACCTTCCTAGGGTTACTGTTAGGCTTAGGCCTAGGACTTTTAAAACCAGGAAGCCCTGTGCTCCAGGCACACTGCAGCTGTTAAAGGCATCCCAAGGGGAGCGCAAAAGTGACACAACTTGGCTGCCTCCACTGCTATTTCCATGAGACCATCCCGAATCATAGGCTGATTTTCCTTCCTAGGCTTAAGGTTTGAGTTAGGCCTAGGGTTAGTGTTCTTTTAACCAGAAAGCCCTGAGTTCCAAGAACACAGCAGCTGCGAAGGACTACCCAAGAAGAGCGCAGAAGTGCCTCAACATGCCTGCCTCCACAGCTTTTTCCTTGGGGACGTCCCGAAACGAAGGCTGATTTAGCAGCCTCCAGTTTGGGCTAAAGTTGTGGTTTTTTACACCAGGAAGCCCTGTGCTCCAAGCACACTGCAGCTGTGAAAGGCATCCCAAGGGGAGCGCAAAAGTGCCACAACATGGCTGTCTCCACAGCTTTTCCCTTGGGATAATTCCTAAACCCAAGCTGATTTAAATGACCAGTGTTACGGTTAGGGTTAGGGTTACGCCTAGGTGTAGAGCTTTTTAAACCAGCAAGCTCTGAGCTCCAGGCACACGGCAGCTGCGAAAGGCATCCCAAGGGGAGCACAAAAGTGCCAGAAAATGGCTGCCTCCACACGTTTTCATTGGCACCATTGCTAAGCCTAGGCTGAATCACCTGCCTCCAGTCTCACCTAGGGACATGGTTTTTTAAACCAGGAAGCCCTGAGCTCCAGGCACACGGCAGCTGTGAAAGGCATCCCAAGGGGAGTACAAAAGTGCAACAACATGGCAGCTTTCACAGCTTTTTCCTTGGCACCATCCCTATACCTAGGCTGATTTATCTGCCTAGGGTTAGGGTTAGGGCTCAGCCTAGGGCTAGGATTTTTTTAACCAGGAAGCCCTGAGTTCCAGGCTTACTGCATCTGCCAAAGGCATCCCAAAGGGAGCGCAGAAGTGCCACAACATGGCTGCTTTCACAGCTTTTTCCTTAGGAAGAACCCTAACACCCGGCTGATTTACCTTCCTAGGGTTACTGTTAGGCTTAGGCCTAGGACTTTTAAAACCAGGAAGCCCTGTGCTCCAGGCACACTGCAGCTGTTAAAGGCATCCCAAGGGGAGCGCAAAAGTGACACAACTTGGCTGCCTCCACTGCTATTTCCATGAGACCATCCCGAATCATAGGCTGATTTTCCTTCCTAGGCTTAAGGTTTGAGTTAGGCCTAGGGTTAGTGTTCTTTTAACCAGAAAGCCCTGAGTTCCAAGAACACAGCAGCTGCGAAGGACTACCCAAGAAGAGCGCAGAAGTGCCTCAACATGCCTGCCTCCACAGCTTTTTCCTTGGGGACGTCCCGAAACGAAGGCTGATTTAGAAGCCTCCAGTTTGGGCTAAAGTTGTGGTTTTTTAAACCAGGAAGCCCTGTGCTCCAAGCACACTGCAGCTGTGAAAGGCATCCCAAGAGGAGCGCAAAAGTGCCACAACATGGCTGTCTCCACAGCTTTTCCCTTGGGATAATTCCTAAACCCAGGCTGATTTAAATGACCAGTGTTACGGTTAGGGTTAGGGTTACGCCTAGGTGTAGAGCTTTTTAAACCAGCAAGCTCTGAGCTCCAGGCACACGGCAGCTGCGAAAGGCATCCCAAGGGGAGCACAAAAGTGCCAGAAAATGGCTGCCTCCACACGTTTTCATTGGCACCATTGCTAAGCCTAGGCTGAATCACCTGCCTCCAGTCTCAGCTAGGGACATGGTTTTTTAAACCAGGAAGCCCTGAGCTCCAGGCACACGGCAGCTGTGAAAGGCATCCCAAGGGGAGTACAAAAGTGCAACAACATGGCAGCTTTCACAGCTTTTTCCTTGGCACCATCCCTCTACCTAGGCTGATTTATCTGCCTAGGGTTAGGGTTAGGGCTCAGCCAAGGGCAAGGATTTTTTTAAGCAGGAAGCCCTGAGTTCCAGGCTTACTGCATCTGCCAAAGGCATCCCAAAGGGAGCGCAGAAGGTCCACAACATGGCTGCTTTCACAGCTTTTTCCTTAGGAAGAACCCTAATACCCGGCTGATTTACCTTCCTAGGGTTACTGTTAGGCTTAGGCCTAGGACTTTTAAAACCAGGAAGCCCTGTGCTCCAGGCACACTGCAGCTGTTAAAGGCATCCCAAGGGGAGCGCAAAAGTGACACAACTTGGCTGCCTCCACTGCTATTTCCATGAGACCATCCCGAATCATAGGCTGATTTTCCTTCCTAGGCTTAAGGTTTGAGTTAGGCCTAGGGTTAGTGTTCTTTTAACCAGAAAGCCCTGAGTTCCAAGAACACAGCAGCTGCGAAGGACTACCCAAGAAGAGCGCAGAAGTGCCTCAACATGCCTGCCTGCACAGCTTTTTCCTTGGGGACGTCCCGAAACGAAGGCTGATTTAGAAGCCTCCAGTTTGGGCTAAAGTTGTGGTTTTTTAAAGCAGGAAGCCCTGTGCTCCAAGCACACTGCAGCTGTGAAAGGCATCCCAAGGGGAGCGCAAAAGTGCCACAACATGGCGTTCTCCACAGCTTTTCCCTTGGGATAATTCCTAAACCCAGGCTGATTTAAATGACCAGTGTTACGGTTAGGGTTAGGGTTACGCCTAGGTGTAGAGCTTTTTAAACCAGCAAGCTCTGAGCTCCAGGCACACGGCAGCTGCGAAAGGCATCCCAAGGGGAGCACAAAAGTGCCAGAAAATGGCTGCCTCCACACGTTTTCATTGGCACCATTGCTAAGCCTAGGCTGAATCACCTGCCTCCAGTCTCAGCTAGGGACATGGTTTTTTAAACCAGGAAGCCCTGAGCTCCAGGCACACGGCAGCTGTGAAAGGCATCCCAAGGGGAGTACAAAAGTGCAACAACATGGCAGCTTTCACAGCTTTTTCCTTGGCACCATCCCTATACCTAGGCTGATTTATCTGCCTAGGGTTAGGGTTAGGGCTCAGCCTAGGGCTAGGATTGTTTTAACCAGGAAGCCCTGAGTTCCAGGCTTACTGCATCTGCCAAAAGCATCCCAAAGGGAGCGCAGAAGTGCCACAACATGGCTGCTTTCACAGCTTTTTCCTTAGGAAGAACCCTTATACCCGGCTGATTTACCTTCCTAGGGTTACTGTTAGGCTTAGGTCTAGGACTATTAAAACCAGGAAGCCCTGTGCTCCAGGCACACTGCAGCTGTTAAAGGCATCCCAAGGGGAGCGCAAAAGTGACACAACTTGGCTGCCTCCACTGCTATTTCCATGAGACCATCCCGAATCATAGGCTGATTTTCCTTCCTAGGCTTAAGGTTTGAGTTAGGCCTAGGGTTAGTGTTCTTTTAACCAGAAAGCCCTGAGTTCCAAGAACACAGCAGCTGCGAAGGACTACCCAAGAAGAGCGCAGAAGTGCCTCAACATGCCTGCCTCCACAGCTTTTTCCTTGGGGACGTCCCGAAACGA
This sequence comes from Ammospiza caudacuta, assembly GCF_027887145.1. NCBI lineage: Eukaryota > Metazoa > Chordata > Aves > Passeriformes > Passerellidae > Ammospiza > Ammospiza caudacuta. The sequence goes on along the minus strand of NW_026683128.1, from coordinate 206,762 downwards.
AGGCTGATTTAGAAGCCTCCAGTTTGGGCTAAAGTTGTGGTTTTTTAAACCAGGAAGCCCTGTGCTCCAAGCACACTGCAGCTGTAAAAGGCATCCCAAGGGGAGCGCAAAAGTGCCACAACATGGCTGTCTCCACAGCTTTTCCCTTGGGATAATTCCTAAACCCAGGCTGATTTAAATGACCAGTGTTACGGTTAGGGTTAGGGTTACGCCTAGGTGTAGAGCTTTTTAAACCAGCAAGCTCTGAGCTCCAGGCACACGGCAGCTGCGAAAGGCATCCCAAGGGGAGCACAAAAGTGCCAGAAAATGGCTGCCTCCACACGTTTTCATTGGCACCATTGCTAAGCCTAGGCTGAATCACCTGCCTCCAGTCTCAGCTAGGGACATGGTTTTTTAAACCAGGAAGCCCTGAGCTCCAGGCACACGGCAGCTGTGAAAGGCATCCCAAGGGGAGTACAAAAGTGCAACAACATGGCAGCTTTCACAGCTTTTTCCTTGGCACCATCCCTATACCTAGGCTGATTTATCTGCCTAGGGTGAGGGTTAGGGCTCAGCCAAGGGCAAGGATTTTTTAACCAGGAAGCCCTGAGTTCCAGGCTTACTGCATCTGCCAAAGGCATCCCAAAGGGAGCGCAGAAGTGCCACAACATGGCTGCTTTCACAGCTTTTTCCTTAGGAAGAACCCTAATACCCGGCTGATTTACCTTCCTAGGGTTACTGTTAGGCTTAGGCCTAGGACTTTTAAAACCAGGAAGCCCTGTGCTCCAGGCACACTGCAGCTGTTAAAGGCATCCCAAGGGGAGCGCAAAAGTGACACAACATGGCTGTCTCCACAGCTTTTCCCTTGGGATAATTCCTAAACCCAGGCTGATTTAAATGAGCAGTGTTACGGTTAGGGTTAGGGTTACGCCTAGGTGTAGAGCTTTTTAAACCAGCAAGCTCTGAGCTCCAGGCACACGGCAGCTGCGAAAGGCATCCCAAGGGGAGCACAAAAGTGCCAGAAAATGGCTGCCTCCACACGTTTTCATTGGCACCATTGCTAAGCCTAGGCTGAATCACCTGCCTCCAGTCTCAGCTAGGGACATGGTTTTTTAAACCAGGAAGCCCTGAGCTCCAGGCACACGGCAGCTGTGAAAGGCATCCCAAGGGGAGTACAAAAGTGCAACAACATGGCAGCTTTCACAGCTTTTTCCTTGGCACCATCCCTATACCTAGGCTGATTTATCTGCCTAGGGTTAGGGTTAGGGCTCAGCCTAGGGCTAGGATTTTTTTAACCAGGAAGCCCTGAGTTCCAGGCTTACTGCATCTGCCAAAGGCATCCCAAAGGGAGCGCAGAAGTGCCACAACATGGCTGCTTTCACAGCTTTTTCCTTAGGAAGAACCCTAATACCCGGCTGATTTACCTTCCTAGGGTTACTGTTAGGCTTAGGCCTAGGACTTTTAAAACCAGGAAGCCCTGTGCTCCAGGCACACTGCAGCTGTGAAAGGCATCCCAAGGGGAGCGCAAAAGTGACACAACTTGGCTGCCTCCACTGCTATTTCCATGAGACCATCCCGAATCATAGGCTGATTTTCCTTCCTAGGCTTAAGGTTTGAGTTAGGCCTAGGGTTAGTGTTCTTTTAACCAGAAAGCCCTGAGTTCCAAGAACACAGCAGCTGCGAAGGACTACCCAAGAAGAGCGCAGAAGTGCCTCAACATGCCTGCCTCCACAGCTTTTTCCTTGGGGACGTCCCGAAACGAAGGCTGATTTAGAAGCCTCCAGTTTGGGCTAAAGTTGTGGTTTTTTAAACCAGGAAGCCCTGTGCTCCAAGCACACTGCAGCTGTGAAAGGCATCCCAAGGGGAGCGCAAAAGTGCCACAACATGGCTGTCTCCACAGCTTTTCCCTTGGGATAATTCCTAAACCCAGGCTGATTTAAATGACCAGTGTTACGGTTAGGGTTAGGGTTACGCCTAGGTGTAGAGCTTTTTAAACCAGCAAGCTCTGAGCTCCAGGCACACGGCAGCTGCGAAAGGCATCCCAAGGGGAGCACAAAAGTGCCAGAAAATGGCTGCCTCCACACGTTTTCATTGGCACCATTGCTAAGCCTAGGCTGAATCACCTGCCTCCAGTCTCAGCTAGGGACATGGTTTTTTAAACCAGGAAGCCCTGAGCTCCAGGCACACGGCAGCTGTGAAAGGCATCCCAAGGGGAGTACAAAAGTGCAACAACATGGCAGCTTTCACAGCTTTTTCCTTGGCACCATCCCTATACCTAGGCTGATTTATCTGCCTAGGGTTAGGGTTAGGGCTCAGCCAAGGGCAAGGATTTTTTTAACCAGGAAGCCCTGAGTTCCAGGCTTACTGCATCTGCCAAAGGCATCCCAAAGGGAGCGCAGAAGTGCCACAACATGGCTGCTTTCACAGCTTTTTCCTTAGGAAGAACCCTAATACCCGGCTGATTTACCTTCCTAGGGTTACTGTTAGGCTTAGGCCTAGGACTTTTAAAACCAGGAAGCCCTGTGCTCCAGGCACACTGCAGCTGTGAAAGGCATCCCAAGGGGAGCGCAAAAGTGACACAACTTGGCTGCCTCCACTGCTATTTCCATGAGACCATCCCGAATCATAGGCTGATTTTCCTTCCTAGGCTTAAGGTTTGAGTTAGGCCTAGGGTTAGTGTTCTTTTAACCAGAAAGCCCTGAGTTCCAAGAACACAGCAGCTGCGAAGGACTACCCAAGAAGAGCGCAGAAGTGCCTCAACATGCCTGCCTCCACAGCTTTTTCCTTGGGGACGTCCCGAAACGAAGGCTGATTTAGAAGCCTCCAGTTTGGGCTAAAGTTGTGGTTTTTTAAACCAGGAAGCCCTGTGCTCCAAGCACACTGCAGCTGTGAAAGGCATCCCAAGGGGAGCGCAAAAGTGCCACAACATGGCTGTCTCCACAGCTTTTCCCTTGGGATAATTCCTAAACCCAGGCTGATTTAAATGACCAGTGTTACGGTTAGGGTTAGGGTTACGCCTAGGTGTAGAGCTTTTTAAACCAGCAAGCTCTGAGCTCCAGGCACACGGCAGCTGCGAAAGGCATCCCAAGGGGAGCACAAAAGTGCCAGAAAATGGCTGCCTCCACACGTTTTCATTGGCACCATTGCTAAGCCTAGGCTGAATCACCTGCCTCCAGTCTCAGCTAGGGACATGGTTTTTTAAACCAGGAAGCCCTGAGCTCCAGGCACACGGCAGCTGTGAAAGGCATCCCAAGGGGAGTACAAAAGTGCAACAACATGGCAGCTTTCACAGCTTTTTCCTTGGCACCATCCCTATACCTAGGCTGATTTATCTGCCTAGGGTTAGGGTTAGGGCTCAGCCAAGGGCAAGGATTTTTTTAAGCAGGAAGCCCTGAGTTCCAGGCTTACTGCATCTGCCAAAGGCATCCCAAAGGGAGCGCAGAAGTGCCACAACATGGCTGCTTTCACAGCTTTTTCCTTAGGAAGAACCCTAATACCCGGCTGATTTACCTTCCTAGGGTTACTGTTAGGCTTAGGCCTAGGACTTTTAAAACCAGGAAGCCCTGTGCTCCAGGCACACTGCAGCTGTGAAAGGCATCCCAAGGGGAGCGCAAAAGTGACACAACTTGGCTGCCTCCACTGCTATTTCCATGAGACCATCCCGAATCATAGGCTGATTTTCCTTCCTAGGCTTAAGGTTTGAGTTAGGCCTAGGGTTAGTGTTCTTTTAACCAGAAAGCCCTGAGTTCCAAGAACACAGCAGCTGCGAAGGACTACCCAAGAAGAGCGCAGAAGTGCCTCAACATGCCTGCCTCCACAGCTTTTTCCTTGGGGACGTCCCGAAACGAAGGCTGATTTAGAAGCCTCCAGTTTGGGCTAAAGTTGTGGTTTTTTAAACCAGGAAGCCCTGTGCTCCAAGCACACTGCAGCTGTGAAAGGCATCCCAAGGGGAGCGCAAAAGTGCCACAACATGGCTGTCTCCACAGCTTTTCCCTTGGGATAATTCCTAAACCCAGGCTGATTTAAATGACCAGTGTTACGGTTAGGGTTAGGGTTACGCCTAGGTGTAGAGCTTTTTAAACCAGCAAGCTCTGAGCTCCAGGCACACGGCAGCTGCGAAAGGCATCCCAAGGGGAGCACAAAAGTGCCAGAAAATGGCTGCCTCCACACGTTTTCATTGGCACCATTGCTAAGCCTAGGCTGAATCACCTGCCTCCAGTCTCAGCTAGGGACATGGTTTTTTAAACCAGGAAGCCCTGAGCTCCAGGCACACGGAAGCTTTGAAAGGCATCCCAAGGGGAGTACAAAAGTGCAACAACATGGCAGCTTTCACAGCTTTTTCCTTGGCACCATCCCTATACCTAGGCTGATTTATCTGCCTAGGGTTAGGGTTAGGGCTCAGCCTAGGGCTAGGATTGTTTTAACCAGGAAGCCCTGAGTTCCAGGCTTACTGCATCTGCCAAAAGCATCCCAAAGGGAGCGCAGAAGTGCCACAACATGGCTGCTTTCACAGCTTTTTCCTTAGGAAGAACCCTAATACCCGGCTGATTTACCTTCCTAGGGTTACTGTTAGGCTTAGGCCTAGGACTTTTAAAACCAGGAAGCCCTGTGCTCCAGGCACACTGCAGCTGTTAAAGGCATCCCAAGGGGAGTGCAAAAGTGACACAACTTGGCTGCCTCCACTGCTATTTCCATGAGACCATCCCGAATCATAGGCTGATTTTCCTTCCTAGGCTTAAGGTTTGAGTTAGGCCTAGGGTTAGTGTTCTTTTAACCAGAAAGCCCTGAGTTCCAAGAACACAGCAGCTGCGAAGGACTACCCAAGAAGAGCGCAGAAGTGCCTCAACATGCCTGCCTGCACAGCTTTTTCCTTGGGGACGTCCCGAAACGAAGGCTGATTTAGAAGCCTCCAGTTTGGGCTAAAGTTGTGGTTTTTTAAACCAGGAAGCCCTGTGCTCCAAGCACACTGCAGCTGTGAAAGGCATCCCAAGGGGAGCGCAAAAGTGCCACAACATGGCTGTCTCCACAGCTTTTCCCTTGGGATAATTCCTAAACCCAGGCTGATTTAAATGACCAGTGTTACGGTTAGGGTTAGGGTTACGCCTAGGTGTAGAGCTTTTTAAACCAGCAAGCTCTGAGCTCCAGGCACACGGCAGCTGCGAAAGGCATCCCAAGGGGAGCACAAAAGTGCCAGAAAATGGCTGCCTCCACACGTTTTCATTGGCACCATTGCTAAGCCTAGGCTGAATCACCTGCCTCCAGTCTCACCTAGGGACATGGTTTTTTAAACCAGGAAGCCCTGAGCTCCAGGCACACGGCAGCTGTGAAAGGCATCCCAAGGGGAGTACAAAAGTGCAACAACATGGCAGCTTTCACAGCTTTTTCCTTGGCACCATCCCTATACCTAGGCTGATTTATCTGCCTAGGGTTAGGGTTAGGGCTCAGCCTAGGGCTAGGATTGTTTTAACCAGGAAGCCCTGAGTTCCAGGCTTACTGCATCTGCCAAAAGCATCCCAAAGGGAGCGCAGAAGTGCCACAACATGGCTGCTTTCACAGCTTTTTCCTTAGGAAGAACCCTAACACCCGGCTGATTTACCTTCCTAGGGTTACTGTTAGGCTTAGGCCTAGGACTTTTAAAACCAGGAAGCCCTGTGCTCCAGGCACACTGCAGCTGTTAAAGGCATCCCAAGGGGAGCGCAAAAGTGACACAACTTGGCTGCCTCCACTGCTATTTCCATGAGACCATCCCGAATCATAGGCTGATTTTCCTTCCTAGGCTTAAGGTTTGAGTTAGGCCTAGGGTTAGTGTTCTTTTAACCAGAAAGCCCTGAGTTCCAAGAACACAGCAGCTGCGAAGGACTGCCCAAGAAGAGCGCAGAAGTGCCTCAACATGCCTGCCTCCACAGCTTTTTCCTTGGGGACGTCCCGAAACGAAGGCTGATTTAGAAGCCTCCAGTTTGGGCTAAAGTTGTGGTTTTTTAAACCAGGAAGCCCTGTGCTCCAAGCACACTGCAGCTGTGAAAGGCATCCCAAGGGGAGTGCAAAAGTGCCACAACATGGCTGTCTCCACAGCTTTTCCCTTGGGATAATTCCTAAACCCAGGCTGATTTAAATGACCAGTGTTACGGTTAGGGTTAGGGTTACGCCTAGGTGTAGAGCTTTTTAAACCAGCAAGCTCTGAGCTCCAGGCACACGGCAGCTGCGAAAGGCATCCCAAGGGGAGCACAAAAGTGCCAGAAAATGGCTGCCTCCACACGTTTTCATTGGCACCATTGCTAAGCCTAGGCTGAATCACCTGCCTCCAGTCTCAGCTAGGGACATGGTTTTTTAAACCAGGAAGCCCTGAGCTCCAGGCACACGGCAGCTGTGAAAGGCATCCCAAGGGGAGTACAAAAGTGCAACAACATGGCAGCTTTCACAGCTTTTTACTTGGCACCATCCCTATACCTAGGCTGATTTATCTGCCTAGGGTTAGGGTTAGGGCTCAGCCTAGGGCTAGGATTGTTTTAACCAGGAAGCCCTGAGTTCCAGGCTTACTGCATCTGCCAAAAGCATCCCAAAGGGAGCGCAGAAGTGCCACAACATGGCTGCTTTCACAGCTTTTTCCTTAGGAAGAACCCTAATACCCGGCTGATTTACCTTCCTAGGGTTACTGTTAGGCTTAGGCCTAGGACTTTTAAAACCAGGAAGCCCTGTGCTCCAGGCACACTGCAGCTGTTAAAGGCATCCCAAGGGGAGTGCAAAAGTGACACAACTTGGCTGCCTCCACTGCTATTTCCATGAGACCATCCCGAATCATAGGCTGATTTTCCTTCCTAGGCTTAAGGTTTGAGTTAGGCCTAGGGTTAGTGTTCTTTTAACCAGAAAGCCCTGAGTTCCAAGAACACAGCAGCTGCGAAGGACTACCCAAGAAGAGCGCAGAAGTGCCTCAACATGCCTGCCTCCACAGCTTTTTCCTTGGGGACGTCCCGAAACGAAGGCTGATTTAGAAGCCTCCAGTTTGGGCTAAAGTTGTGGTTTTTTAAACCAGGAAGCCCTGTGCTCCAAGCACACTGCAGCTGTGAAAGGCATCCCAAGGGGAGCGCAAAAGTGCCACAACATGGCTGTCTCCACAGCTTTTCCCTTGGGATAATTCCTAAACCCAGGCTGATTTAAATGACCAGTGTTACGGTTAGGGTTAGGGTTACGCCTAGGTGTAGAGCTTTTTAAACCAGCAAGCTCTGAGCTCCAGGCACACGGCAGCTGCGAAAGGCATCCCAAGGGGAGCACAAAAGTGCCAGAAAATGGCTGCCTCCACACGTTTTCATTGGCACCATTGCTAAGCCTAGGCTGAATCACCTGCCTCCAGTCTCACCTAGGGACATGGTTTTTTAAACCAGGAAGCCCTGAGCTCCAGGCACACGGCAGCTGTGAAAGGCATCCCAAGGGGAGTACAAAAGTGCAACAACATGGCAGCTTTCACAGCTTTTTCCTTGGCACCATCCCTATACCTAGGCTGATTTATCTGCCTAGGGTTAGGGTTAGGGCTCAGCCTAGGGCTAGGATTGTTTTAACCAGGAAGCCCTGAGTTCCAGGCTTACTGCATCTGCCAAAAGCATCCCAAAGGGAGCGCAGAAGTGCCACAACATGGCTGCTTTCACAGCTTTTTCCTTAGGAAGAACCCTAACACCCGGCTGATTTACCTTCCTAGGGTTACTGTTAGGCTTAGGCCTAGGACTTTTAAAACCAGGAAGCCCTGTGCTCCAGGCACACTGCAGCTGTTAAAGGCATCCCAAGGGGAGCGCAAAAGTGACACAACTTGGCTGCCTCCACTGCTATTTCCATGAGACCATCCCGAATCATAGGCTGATTTTCCTTCCTAGGCTTAAGGTTTGAGTTAGGCCTAGGGTTAGTGTTCTTTTAACCAGAAAGCCCTGAGTTCCAAGAACACAGCAGCTGCGAAGGACTGCCCAAGAAGAGCGCAGAAGTGCCTCAACATGCCTGCCTCCACAGCTTTTTCCTTGGGGACGTCCCGAAACGAAGGCTGATTTAGAAGCCTCCAGTTTGGGCTAAAGTTGTGGTTTTTTAAACCAGGAAGCCCTGTGCTCCAAGCACACTGCAGCTGTGAAAGGCATCCCAAGGGGAGTGCAAAAGTGCCACAACATGGCTGTCTCCACAGCTTTTCCCTTGGGATAATTCCTAAACCCAGGCTGATTTAAATGACCAGTGTTACGGTTAGGGTTAGGGTTACGCCTAGGTGTAGAGCTTTTTAAACCAGCAAGCTCTGAGCTCCAGGCACACGGCAGCTGCGAAAGGCATCCCAAGGGGAGCACAAAAGTGCCAGAAAATGGCTGCCTCCACACGTTTTCATTGGCACCATTGCTAAGCCTAGGCTGAATCACCTGCCTCCAGTCTCAGCTAGGGACATGGTTTTTTAAACCAGGAAGCCCTGAGCTCCAGGCACACGGCAGCTGTGAAAGGCATCCCAAGGGGAGTACAAAAGTGCAACAACATGGCAGCTTTCACAGCTTTTTCCTTGGCACCATCCCTATACCTAGGCTGATTTATCTGCCTAGGGTTAGGGTTAGGGCTCAGCCTAGGGCTAGGATTGTTTTAACCAGGAAGCCCTGAGTTCCAGGCTTACTGCATCTGCCAAAAGCATCCCAAAGGGAGCGCAGAAGTGCCACAACATGGCTGCTTTCACAGCTTTTTCCTTAGGAAGAACCCTAATACCCGGCTGATTTACCTTCCTAGGGTTACTGTTAGGCTTAGGCCTAGGACTTTTAAAACCAGGAAGCCCTGTGCTCCAGGCACACTGCAGCTGTTAAAGGCATCCCAAGGGGAGTGCAAAAGTGACACAACTTGGCTGCCTCCACTGCTATTTCCATGAGACCATCCCGAATCATAGGCTGATTTTCCTTCCTAGGCTTAAGGTTTGAGTTAGGCCTAGGGTTAGTGTTCTTTTAACCAGAAAGCCCTGAGTTCCAAGAACACAGCAGCTGCGAAGGACTACCCAAGAAGAGCGCAGAAGTGCCTCAACATGCCTGCCTGCACAGCTTTTTCCTTGGGGACGTCCCGAAACGAAGGCTGATTTAGAAGCCTCCAGTTTGGGCTAAAGTTGTGGTTTTTTACACCAGGAAGCCCTGTGCTCCAAGCACACTGCAGCTGTGAAAGGCATCCCAAGGGGAGTGCAAAAGTGCCACAACATGGCTGTCTCCACAGCTTTTCCCTTGGGATAATTCCTAAACCCAGGCTGATTTAAATGACCAGTGTTACGGTTAGGGTTAGGGTTACGCCTAGGTGTAGAGCTTTTTAAACCAGCAAGCTCTGAGCTCCAGGCACACGGCAGCTGCGAAAGGCATCCCAAGGGGAGCACAAAAGTGCCAGAAAATGGCTGCCTCCACACGTTTTCATTGGCACCATTGCTAAGCCTAGGCTGAATCACCTGCCTCCAGTCTCAGCTAGGGACATGGTTTTTTAAACCAGGAAGCCCTGAGCTCCAGGCACACGGCAGCTGTGAAAGGCATCCCAAGGGGAGTACAAAAGTGCAACAACATGGCAGCTTTCACAGCTTTTTACTTGGCACCATCCCTATACCTAGGCTGATTTATCTGCCTAGGGTTAGGGTTAGGGCTCAGCCAAGGGCAAGGATTTTTTTAAGCAGGAAGCCCTGAGTTCCAGGCTTACTGCATCTGCCAAAAGCATCCCAAAGGGAGCGCAGAAGTGCCACAACATGGCTGCTTTCACAGCTTTTTCCTTAGGAAGAACCCTAATACCCGGCTGATTTACCTTCCTAGGGTTACTGTTAGGCTTAGGCCTAGGACTTTTAAAACCAGGAAGCCCTGTGCTCCAGGCACACTGCAGCTGTGAAAGGCATCCCAAGGGGAGCGCAAAAGTGACACAACTTGGCTGCCTCCACTGCTATTTCCATGAGACCATCCCGAATCATAGGCTGATTTTCCTTCCTAGGCTTAAGGTTTGAGTTAGGCCTAGGGTTAGTGTTCTTTTAACCAGAAAGCCCTGAGTTCCAAGAACACAGCAGCTGCGAAGGACTACCCAAGAAGAGCGCAGAAGTGCCTCAACATGCCTGCCTCCACAGCTTTTTCCTTGGGGACGTCCCGAAACGAAGGCTGATTTCGAAGCCTCCAGTTTGGGCTAAAGTTGTGGTTTTTTAAACCAGGAAGCCCTGTGCTCCAAGCACACTGCAGCTGTGAAAGGCATCCCAAGGGGAGCGCAAAAGTGCCACAACATGGCTGTCTCCACAGCTTTTCCCTTGGGATAATTCCTAAACCCAGGCTGATTTAAATGACCAGTGTTACGGTTAGGGTTAGGGTTACGCCTAGGTGTAGAGCTTTTTAAATCAGCAAGCTCTGAGCTCCAGGCACACGGCAGCTGCGAAATGCATCCCAAGGGGAGCACAAAAGTGCCAGAAAATGGCTGCCTCCACACGTTTTCATTGGCACCATTGCTAAGCCTAGGCTGAATCACCTGCCTCCAGTCTCAGCTAGGGACATGGTTTTTTAAACCAGGAAGCCCTGAGCTCCAGGCACACGGCAGCTGTGAAAGGCATCCCAAGGGGAGTACAAAAGTGCAACAACATGGCAGCTTTCACAGCTTTTTCCTTGGCACCATCCCTATACCTAGGCTGATTTATCTGCCTAGGGTTAGGGTTAGGGCTCAGCCTAGGGCTACGATTTTTTTAAGCAGGAAGCCCTGAGTTCCAGGCTTACTGCATCTGCCAAAGGCATCCCAAAGGGAGCGCAGAAGTGCCACAACATGGCTGCTTTCACAGCTTTTTCCTTAGGAAGAACCCTAACACCCGGCTGATTTACCTTCCTAGGGTTACTGTTAGGCTTAGGCCTAGGACTTTTAAAACCAGGAAGCCCTGGGCTCCAGGCACACTGCAGCTGTTAAAGGCATCCCAAGGGGAGCGCAAAAGTGACACAACTTGGCTGCCTCCACTGCTATTTCCATGAGACCATCCCGAATCATAGGCTGATTTTCCTTCCTAGGCTTAAGGTTTGAGTTAGGCCTAGGGTTAGTGTTCTTTTAACCAGAAAGCCCTGAGTTCCAAGAACACAGCAGCTGCAAAGGACTACCCAAGAAGAGCGCAGAAGTGCCTCAACATGCCTGCCTGCACAGCTTTTTCCTTGGGGACGTCCCGAAACGAAGGCTGATTTAGAAGCCTCCAGTTTGGGCTAAAGTTGTGGTTTTTAAACCAGGAAGCCCTGTGCTCCAAGCACACTGCAGCTGTGAAAGGCATCCCAAGGGGAGCGCAAAAGTGCCACAACATGGCTGTCTCCACAGCTTTTCCCTTGGGATAATTCCTAAACCCAGGCTGATTTAAATGACCAGTGTTACGGTTAGGGTTAGGGTTACGCCTAGGTGTAGAGCTTTTTAAATCAGCAAGCTCTGAGCTCCAGGCACACGGCAGCTGCGAAATGCATCCCAAGGGGAGCACAAAAGTGCCAGAAAATGGCTGCCTCCACACGTTTTCATTGGCACCATTGCTAAGCCTAGGCTGAATCACCTGCCTCCAGTCTCACCTAGGGACATGGTTTTTTAAACCAGGAAGCCCTGAGCTCCAGGCACACGGCAGCTGTGAAAGGCATCCCAAGGGGAGTACAAAAGTGCAACAACATGGCAGCTTTCACAGCTTTTTCCTTGGCACCATCCCTATACCTAGGCTGATTTATCTGCCTAGGGTTAGGGTTAGGGCTCAGCCTAGGGCTACGATTTTTTTAAGCAGGAAGCCCTGAGTTCCAGGCTTACTGCATCTGCCAAAGGCATCCCAAAGGGAGCGCAGAAGTGCCACAACATGGCTGCTTTCACAGCTTTTTCCTTAGGAAGAACCCTAACACCCGGCTGATTTACCTTCCTAGGGTTACTGTTAGGCTTAGGCCTAGGACTTTTAAAACCAGGAAGCCCTGGGCTCCAGGCACACTGCAGCTGTTAAAGGCATCCCAAGGGGAGCGCAAAAGTGACACAACTTGGCTGCCTCCACTGCTATTTCCATGAGACCATCCCGAATCATAGGCTGATTTTCCTTCCTAGGCTTAAGGTTTGAGTTAGGCCTAGGGTTAGTGTTCTTTTAACCAGAAAGCCCTGAGTTCCAAGAACACAGCAGCTGCGAAGGACTACCCAAGAAGAGCGCAGAAGTGCCTCAACATGCCTGCCTCCACAGCTTTTTCCTTGGGGACGTCCCGAAACGAAGGCTGATTTAGAAGCCTCCAGTTTGGGCTAAAGTTGTGATTTTTTACACCAGGAAGCCCTGTGCTCCAAGCACACTGCAGCTGTGAAAGGCATCCCAAGGGGAGCGCAAAAGTGCCACAACATGGCTGTCTCCACAGCTTTTCCCTTGGGATAATTCCTAAACCCAGGCTGATTTAAATGACCAGTGTTACGGTTAGGGTTAGGGTTACGCCTAGGTGTAGAGCTTTTTAAACCAGCAAGCTCTGAGCTCCAGGCACACGGCAGCTGCGAAAGGCATCCCAAGGGGAGCACAAAAGTGCCAGAAAATGGCTGCCTCCACACGTTTTCATTGGCACCATTGCTAAGCCTAGGCTGAATCACCTGCCTCCAGTCTCAGCTAGGGACATGGTTTTTTAAACCAGGAAGCCCTGAGCTCCAGGCACACGGCAGCTGTGAAAGGCATCCCAAGGGGAGTACAAAAGTGCAACAACATGGCAGCTTTCACAGCTTTTTCCTTGGCACCATCCCTATACCTAGGCTGATTTATCTGCCTAGGGTTAGGGTTAGGGCTCAGCCTAGGGCTACGATTTTTTTAAGCAGGAAGCCCTGAGTTCCAGGCTTACTGCATCTGCCAAAGGCATCCCAAAGGGAGGGCAGAAGTGCCACAACATGGCTGCTTTCACAGCTTTTTCCTTAGGAAGAACCCTAATACCCGGCTGATTTACCTTCCTAGGGTTACTGTTAGGCTTAGGCCTAGGACTTTTAAAACCAGGAAGCCCTGTGCTCCAGGCACACTGCAGCTGTTAAAGGCATCCCAAGGGGAGCGCAAAAGTGACACAACTTGGCTGCCTCCACTGCTATTTCCATGAGACCATCCCGAATCATAGGCTGATTTTCCTTCCTAGGCTTAAGGTTTGAGTTAGGCCTAGGGTTAGTGTTCTTTTAACCAGAAAGCCCTGAGTTCCAAGAAGACAGCAGCTGCGAAGGACTACCCAAGAAGAGCGCAGAAGTGCCTCAACATGCCTGCCTCCACAGCTTTTTCCTTGGGGACGTCCCGAAACGAAGGCTGATTTAGAAGCCTCCAGTTTGGGCTAAAGTTGTGGTTTTTAAACCAGGAAGCCCTGAGCTCCAAGCACACTGCAGCTGTGAAAGGCATCCCAAGGGGAGCGCAAAAGTGCCACAACATGGCTGTCTCCACAGCTTTTCCCTTGGGATAATTCCTAAACCCAGGCTGATTTAAATGACCAGTGTTACGGTTAGGGTTAGGGTTACGCCTAGGTGTAGAGCTTTTTAAACCGGCAAGCTCTGAGCTCCAGGCACACGGCAGCTGCGAAAGGCATCCCAAGGGGAGCACAAAAGTGCCAGAAAATGGCTGCCTCCACACGTTTTCATTGGCACCATTGCTAAGCCTAGGCTGAATCACCTGCCTCCAGTCTCACCTAGGGACATGGTTTTTTAAACCAGGAAGCCCTGAGCTCCAGGCACACGGCAGCTGTGAAAGGCATCCCAAGGGGAGTACAAAAGTGCAACAACATGGCAGCTTTCACAGCTTTTTCCTTGGCACCATCCCTATACCTAGGCTGATTTATCTGCCTAGGGTTAGGGTTAGGGCTCAGCCTAGGGCTAGGATTTTTTTAACCAGGAAGCCCTGAGTTCCAGGCTTACTGCATCTGCCAAAGGCATCCCAAAGGGAGCGCAGAAGTGCCACAACATGGCTGCTTTCACAGCTTTTTCCTTAGGAAGAACCCTAATACCCGGCTGATTTACCTTCCTAGGGTTACTGTTAGGCTTAGGCCTAGGACTTTTAAAACCAGGAAGCCCTGTGCTCCAGGCACACTGCAGCTGTTAAAGGCATCCCAAGGGGAGCGCAAAAGTGACACAACTTGGCTGCCTCCACTGCTATTTCCATGAGACCATCCCGAATCATAGGCTGATTTTCCTTCCTAGGCTTAAGGTTTGAGTTAGGCCTAGGGTTAGTGTTCTTTTAACCAGAAAGCCCTGAGTTCCAAGAACACAGCAGCTGCGAAGGACTACCCAAGAAGAGCGCAGAAGTGCCTCAACATGCCTGCCTCCACAGCTTTTTCCTTGGGGACGTCCCGAAACGAAGGCTGATTTAGAAGCCTCCAGTTTGGGCTAAAGTTGTGGTTTTTTAAACCAGGAAGCCCTGTGCTCCAAGCACACTGCAGCTGTGAAAGGCATCCCAAGGGGAGTGCAAAAGTGCCACAACATGGCTGTCTCCACAGCTTTTCCCTTGGGATAATTCCTAAACCCAGGCTGATTTAAATGACCAGTGTTACGGTTAGGGTTAGGGTTACGCCTAGGTGTAGAGCTTTTTAAACCAGCAAGCTCTGAGCTCCAGGCACACGGCAGCTGCGAAAGGCATCCCAAGGGGAGCACAAAAGTGCCAGAAAATGGCTGCCTCCACACGTTTTCATTGGCACCATTGCTAAGCCTAGGCTGAATCACCTGCCTCCAGTCTCAGCTAGGGACATGGTTTTTTAAACCAGGAAGCCCTGAGCTCCAGGCACACAGCAGCTGTGAAAGGCATCCCAAGGGGAGTACAAAAGTGCAACAACATGGCAGCTTTCACAGCTTTTTCCTTGGCACCATCCCTATACCTAGGCTGATTTATCTGCCTAGGGTTAGGGTTAGGGCCCAGCCAAGGGCAAGGATTTTTTTAACCAGGAAGCCCTGAGTTCCAGGCTTACTGCATCTGCCAAAGGCATCCCAAAGGGAGCGCAGAAGTGCCACAACATGGCTGCTTTCACAGCTTTTTCCTTAGGAAGAACCCTAACACCCGGCTGATTTACCTTCCTAGGGTTACTGTTAGGCTTAGGCCTAGGACTTTTAAAACCAGGAAGCCCTGTGCTCCAGGCACACTGCAGCTGTTAAAGGCATCCCAAGGGGAGCGCAAAAGTGACACAACTTGGCTGCCTCCACTGCTATTTCCATGAGACCATCCCGAATCATAGGCTGATTTTCCTTCCTAGGCTTAAGGTTTGAGTTAGGCCTAGGGTTAGTGTTCTTTTAACCAGAAAGCCCTGAGTTCCAAGAACACAGCAGCTGCGAAGGACTACCCAAGAAGAGCGCAGAAGTGCCTCAACATGCCTGCCTCCACAGCTTTTTCCTTGGGGACGTCCCGAAACGAAGGCTGATTTAGAAGCCTCCAGTTTGGGCTAAAGTTGTGGTTTTTTAAAGCAGGAAGCCCTGTGCTCCAAGCATACTGCAGCTGTGAAAGACATCCCAAGGGGAGCGCAAAAGTGCCACAACATGGCTGTCTCCACAGCTTTTCCCTTGGGATAATTCCTAAACCCAGGCTGATTTAAATGACCAGCGTTACGGTTAGGGTTAGGGTTACGCCTAGGTGTAGAGCTTTTTAAACCAGCAAGCTCTGAGCTCCAGGCACACGGCAGCTGCGAAAGGCATCCCAAGGGGAGCACAAAAGTGCCAGAAAATGGCTGCCTCCACACGTTTTCATTGGCACCATTGCTAAGCCTAGGCTGAATCACCTGCCTCCAGTCTCAGCTAGGGACATGGTTTTTTAAACCAGGAAGCCCTGAGCTCCAGGCACACGGCAGCTGTGAAAGGCATCCCAAGGGGAGTACAAAAGTGCAACAACATGGCAGCTTTCACAGCTTTTTACTTGGCACCATCCCTATACCTAGGCTGATTTATCTGCCTAGGGTTAGGGTTAGGGCTCAGCCAAGGGCAAGGATTTTTTTAAGCAGGAAGCCCTGAGTTCCAGGCTTACTGCATCTGCCAAAGGCATCCCAAAGGGAGCGCAGAAGTGCCACAACATGGCTGCTTTCACAGCTTTTTCCTTAGGAAGAACCCTAATACCCGGCTGATTTACCTTCCTAGGGTTACTGTTAGGCTTAGGCCTAGGACTTTTAAAACCAGGAAGCCCTGGGCTCCAGGCACACTGCAGCTGTTAAAGGCATCCCAAGGGGAGCGCAAAAGTGACACAACTTGGCTGCCTCCACTGCTATTTCCATGAGACCATCCCGAATCATAGGCTGATTTTCCTTCCTAGGCTTAAGGTTTGAGTTAGGCCTAGGGTTAGTGTTCTTTTAACCAGAAAGCCCTGAGTTCCAAGAACACAGCAGCTGCGAAGGACTACCCAAGAAGAGCGCAGAAGTGCCTCAACATGCCTGCCTCCACAGCTTTTTCCTTGGGGACGTCCCGAAACGAAGGCTGATTTAGAAGCCTCCAGTTTGGGCTAAAGTTGTGGTTTTTTAAACCAGGAAGCCCTGTGCTCCAAGCACACTGCAGCTGTGAAAGGCATCCCAAGGGGAGCGCAAAAGTGCCACAACATGGCTGTCTCCACAGCTTTTCCCTTGGGATAATTCCTAAACCCAGGCTGATTTAAATGACCAGTGTTACGGTTAGGGTTAGGGTTACGCCTAGGTGTAGAGCTTTTTAAATCAGCAAGCTCTGAGCTCCAGGCACACGGCAGCTGCGAAATGCATCCCAAGGGGAGCACAAAAGTGCCAGAAAATGGCTGCCTCCACACGTTTTCATTGGCACCATTGCTAAGCCTAGGCTGAATCACCTGCCTCCAGTCTCAGCTAGGGACATGGTTTTTTAAACCAGGAAGCCCTGAGCTCCAGGCACACGGCAGCTGTGAAAGGCATCCCAAGGGGAGTACAAAAGTGCAACATCATGGCAGCTTTCACAGCTTTTTCCTTGGCACCATCCCTATACCTAGGCTGATTTATCTGCCTAGGGTTAGGGTTAGGGCTCAGCCTAGGGCTACGATTTTTTTAAGCAGGAAGCCCTGAGTTCCAGGCTTACTGCATCTGCCAAAGGCATCCCAAAGGGAGCGCAGAAGTGCCACAACATGGCTGCTTTCACAGCTTTTTCCTTAGGAAGAACCCTAATACCCGGCTGATTTACCTTCCTAGGGTTACTGTTAGGCTTAGGCCTAGGACTTTTAAAACCAGGAAGCCCTGGGCTCCAGGCACACTGCAGCTGTTAAAGGCATCCCAAGGGGAGCGCAAAAGTGACACAACTTGGCTGCCTCCACTGCTATTTCCATGAGACCATCCCGAATCATAGGCTGATTTTCCTTCCTAGGCTTAAGGTTTGAGTTAGGCCTAGGGTTAGTGTTCTTTTAACCAGAAAGCCCTGAGTTCCAAGAACACAGCAGCTGCGAAGGACTACCCAAGAAGAGCGCAGAAGTGCCTCAACATGCCTGCCTCCACAGCTTTTTCCTTGGGGACGTCCCGAAACGAAGGCTGATTTAGAAGCCTCCAGTTTGGGCTAAAGTTGTGGTTTTTAAACCAGGAAGCCCTGTGCTCCAAGCACACTGCAGCTGTGAAAGGCATCCCAAGGGGAGCGCAAAAGTGCCACAACATGGCTGTCTCCACAGCTTTTCCCTTGGGATAATTCCTAAACCCAGGCTGATTTAAATGACCAGTGTTACGGTTAGGGTTAGGGTTACGCCTAGGTGTAGAGCTTTTTAAACCAGCAAGCTCTGAGCTCCAGGCACACGGCAGCTGCGAAAGGCATCCCAAGGGGAGCACAAAAGTGCCAGAAAATGGCTGCCTCCACACGTTTTCATTGGCACCATTGCTAAGCCTAGGCTGAATCACCTGCCTCCAGTCTCAGCTAGGGACATGGTTTTTTAAACCAGGAAGCCCTGAGCTCCAGGCACACGGCAGCTGTGAAAGGCATCCCAAGGGGAGTACAAAAGTGCAACAACATGGCAGCTTTCACAGCTTTTTCCTTGGCACCATCCCTATACCTAGGCTGATTTATCTGCCTAGGGTTAGGGTTAGGGCTCAGCCAAGGGCTAGGATTTTTTTAACCAGGAAGCCCTGAGTTCCAGGCTTACTGCATCTGCCAAAGGCATCCCAAAGGGAGCGCAGAAGTGCCACAACATGGCTGCTTTCACAGCTTTTTCCTTAGGAAGAACCCTAATACCCGGCTGATTTACCTTCCTAGGGTTACTGTTAGGCTTAGGCCTAGGACTTTTAAAACCAGGAAGCCCTGTGCTCCAGGCACACTGCAGCTGTTAAAGGCATCCCAAGGGGAGCGCAAAAGTGACACAACTTGGCTGCCTCCACTGCTATTTCCATGAGACCATCCCGAATCATAGGCTGATTTTCCTTCCTAGGCTTAAGGTTTGAGTTAGGCCTAGGGTTAGTGTTCTTTTAACCAGAAAGCCCTGAGTTCCAAGAACACAGCAGCTGCGAAGGACTACCCAAGAAGAGCGCAGAAGTGCCTCAACATGCCTGCCTCCACAGCTTTTTCCTTGGGGACGTCCCGAAACGAAGGCTGATTTAGAAGCCTCCAGTTTGGGCTAAAGTTGTGGTTTTTTACACCAGGAAGCCCTGTGCTCCAAGCACACTGCAGCTGTGAAAGGCATCCCAAGGGGAGCGCAAAAGTGCCACAACATGGCTGTCTCCACAGCTTTTCCCTTGGGATAATTCCTAAACCCAGGCTGATTTAAATGACCAGTGTTACAGTTAGGGTTAGGGTTACGCCTAGGTGTAGAGCTTTTTAAACCAGCAAGCTCTGAGCTCCAGGCACACGGCAGCTGCGAAAGGCATCCCAAGGGGAGCACAAAAGTGCCAGAAAATGGCTGCCTCCACACGTTTTCATTGGCACCATTGCTAAGCCTAGGCTGAATCACCTGCCTCCAGTCTCAGCTAGGGACATGGTTTTTTAAACCAGGAAGCCCTGAGCTCCAGGCACACGGCAGCTGTGAAAGGCATCCCAAGGGGAGTACAAAAGTGCAACAACATGGCAGCTTTCACAGCTTTTTCCTTGGCACCATCCCTATACCTAGGCTGATTTATCTGCCTAGGGTTAGGGTTAGGGCTCAGCCTAGGGCTAGGATTTTTTTAAGCAGGAAGCCCTGAGTTCCAGGCTTACTGCATCTTCCAAAGGCATCCCAAAGGGAGCACAGAAGTGCCACAACATGGCTGCTTTCACAGCTTTTTCCTTAGGAAGAACCCTAATACCCGGCTGATTTACCTTCCTAGGGTTACTGTTAGGCTTAGGCCTAGGACTTTTAAAACCAGGAAGCCCTGTGCTCCAGGCACACTGCAGCTGTTAAAGGCATCCCAAGGGGAGCGCAAAAGTGACACAACTTGGCTGCCTCCACTGCTATTTCCATGAGACCATCCCGAATCATAGGCTGATTTTCCTTCCTAGGCTTAAGGTTTGAGTTAGGCCTAGGGTTAGTGTTCTTTTAACCAGAAAGCCCTGAGTTCCAAGAACACAGCAGCTGCGAAGGACTACCCAAGAAGAGCGCAGAAGTGCCTCAACATGCCTGCCTCCACAGCTTTTTCCTTGGGGACGTCCCGAAACGAAGGCTGATTTAGAAGCCTCCAGTTTGGGCTAAAGTTGTGGTTTTTTAAACCAGGA
Source organism: Ammospiza caudacuta (assembly GCF_027887145.1). NCBI lineage: Eukaryota > Metazoa > Chordata > Aves > Passeriformes > Passerellidae > Ammospiza > Ammospiza caudacuta. The sequence goes on along the minus strand of NW_026683128.1, from coordinate 187,238 downwards.
AGCCCTGTGCTCCAAGCACACTGCATCTGTGAAAGGCATCCCAAGGGGAGCGCAAAAGTGCCACAACATGGCTGTCTCCACAGCTTTTCCCTTGGGATAATTCCTAAACCCAGGCTGATTTAAATGACCAGTGTTACGGTTAGGGTTAGGGTTACGCCTAGGTGTAGAGCTTTTTAAACCAGCAAGCTCTGAGCTCCAGGCACACGGCAGCTGCGAAAGGCATCCCAAGGGGAGCACAAAAGTGCCAGAAAATGGCTGCCTCCACACGTTTTCATTGGCACCATTGCTAAGCCTAGGCTGAATCACCTGCCTCCAGTCTCAGCTAGGGACATGGTTTTTTAAACCAGGAAGCCCTGAGCTCCAGGCACACGGCAGCTGTGAAAGGCATCCCAAGGGGAGTACAAAAGTGCAACAACATGGCAGCTTTCACAGCTTTTTCCTTGGCACCATCCCTATACCTAGGCTGATTTATCTGCCTAGGGTTAGGGTTAGGGCTCAGCCAAGGGCAAGGATTTTTTTAAGCAGGAAGCCCTGAGTTCCAGGCTTACTGCATCTGCCAAAAGCATCCCAAAGGGAGGGCAGAAGTGCCACAACATGGCTGCTTTCACAGCTTTTTCCTTAGGAAGAACCCTAATACCCGGCTGATTTACCTTCCTAGGGTTACTGTTAGGCTTAGGCCTAGGACTTTTACAACCAGGAAGCCCTGTGCTCCAGGCACACTGCAGCTGTTAAAGGCATCCCAAGGGGAGCGCAAAAGTGACACAACTTGGCTGCCTCCACTGCTATTTCCATGAGACCATCCCGAATCATAGGCTGATTTTCCTTCCTAGGCTTAAGGTTTGAGTTAGGCCTAGGGTTAGTGTTCTTTTAACCAGAAAGCCCTGAGTTCCAAGAAGACAGCAGCTGCGAAGGACTACCCAAGAAGAGCGCAGAAGTGCCTCAACATGCCTGCCTCCACAGCTTTTTCCTTGGGGACGTCCCGAAACGAAGGCTGATTTAGAAGCCTCCAGTTTGGGCTAAAGTTGTGGTTTTTAAACCAGGAAGCCCTGAGCTCCAAGCACACTGCAGCTGTGAAAGGCATCCCAAGGGGAGCGCAAAAGTGCCACAACATGGCTGTCTCCACAGCTTTTCCCTTGGGATAATTCCTAAACCCAGGCTGATTTAAATGACCAGTGTTACGGTTAGGGTTAGGGTTACGCCTAGGTGTAGAGCTTTTTAAACCAGCAAGCTCTGAGCTCCAGGCACACGGCAGCTGCGAAAGGCATCCCAAGGGGAGCACAAAAGTGCCAGAAAATGGCTGCCTCCACACATTTTCATTGGCACCATTGCTAAGCCTAGGCTGAATCACCTGCCTCCAGTCTCAGCTAGGGACATGGTTTTTTAAACCAGGAAGCCCTGAGCTCCAGGCACACGGCAGCTGTGAAAGGCATCCCAAGGGGAGTACAAAAGTGCAACAACATGGCAGCTTTCACAGCTTTTTCCTTGGCACCATCCCTATACCTAGGCTGATTTATCTGCCTAGGGTTAGGGTTAGGGCTCAGCCAAGGGCTAGGATTTTTTTAACCAGGAAGCCCTGAGTTCCAGGCTTACTGCATCTGCCAAAGGCATCCCAAAGGGAGCGCAGAAGTGCCACAACATGGCTGCTTTCACAGCTTTTTCCTTAGGAAGAACCCTAATACCCGGCTGATTTACCTTCCTAGGGTTACTGTTAGGCTTAGGCCTAGGACTTTTAAAACCAGGAAGCCCTGTGCTCCAGGCACACTGCAGCTGTGAAAGGCATCCCAAGGGGAGCGCAAAAGTGACACAACTTGGCTGCCTCCACTGCTATTTCCATGAGACCATCCCGAATCATAGGCTGATTTTCCTTCCTAGGCTTAAGGTTTGAGTTAGGCCTAGGGTTAGTGTTCTTTTAACCAGAAAGCCCTGAGTTCCAAGAACACAGCAGCTGCGAAGGACTACCCAAGAAGAGCGCAGAAGTGCCTCAACATGCCTGCCTCCACAGCTTTTTCCTTGGGGACGTCCCGAAACGAAGGCTGATTTAGAAGCCTCCAGTTTGGGCTAAAGTTGTGGTTTTTTAAACCAGGAAGCCCTGTGCTCCAAGCACACTGCAGCTGTGAAAGGCATCCCAAGGGGAGCGCAAAAGTGCCACAACATGGCTGTCTCCACAGCTTTTCCCTTGGGATAATTCCTAAACCCAGGCTGATTTAAATGACCAGTGTTACGGTTAGGGTTAGGGTTACGCCTAGGTGTAGAGCTTTTTAAACCAGCAAGCTCTGAGCTCCAGGCACACGGCAGCTGCGAAAGGCATCCCAAGGGGAGCACAAAAGTGCCAGAAAATGGCTGCCTCCACACGTTTTCATTGGCACCATTGCTAAGCCTAGGCTGAATCACCTGCCTCCAGTCTCAGCTAGGGACATGGTTTTTTAAACCAGGAAGCCCTGAGCTCCAGGCACACGGCAGCTGTGAAAGGCATCCCAAGGGGAGTACAAAAGTGCAACAACATGGCAGCTTTCACAGCTTTTTCCTTGGCACCATCCCTATACCTAGGCTGATTTATCTGCCTAGGGTTAGGGTTAGGGCTCAGCCTAGGGCTAGGATTTTTTTAACCAGGAAGCCCTGAGTTCCAGGCTTACTGCATCTGCCAAAGGCATCCCAAAGGGAGCGCAGAAGTGCCACAACATGGCTGCTTTCACAGCTTTTTCCTTAGGAAGAACCCTAATACCCGGCTGATTTACCTTCCTAGGGTTACTGTTAGGCTTAGGCCTAGGACTTTTAAAACCAGGAAGCCCTGTGCTCCAGGCACACTGCAGCTGTTAAAGGCATCCCAAGGGGAGCGCAAAAGTGACACAACTTGGCTGCCTCCACTGCTATTTCCATGAGACCATCCCGAATCATAGGCTGATTTTCCTTCCTAGGCTTAAGGTTTGAGTTAGGCCTAGGGTTAGTGTTCTTTTAACCAGAAAGCCCTGAGTTCCAAGAACACAGCAGCTGCGAAGGACTACCCAAGAAGAGTGCAGAAGTGCCTCAACATGCCTGCCTCCACAGCTTTTTCCTTGGGGACGTCCCGAAACGAAGGCTGATTTAGAAGCCTCCAGTTTGGGCTAAAGTTGTGGTTTTTTAAACCAGGAAGCCCTGTGCTCCAAGCACACTGCAGCTGTGAAAGGCATCCCAAGGGGAGTGCAAAAGTGCCACAACATGGCTGTCTCCACAGCTTTTCCCTTGGGATAATTCCTAAACCCAGGCTGATTTAAATGACCAGTGTTACGGTTAGGGTTAGGGTTACGCCTAGGTGTAGAGCTTTTTAAACCAGCAAGCTCTGAGCTCCAGGCACACGGCAGCTGCGAAAGGCATCCCAAGGGGAGCACAAAAGTGCCAGAAAATGGCTGCCTCCACACGTTTTCATTGGCACCATTGCTAAGCCTAGGCTGAATCACCTGCCTCCAGTCTCAGCTAGGGACATGGTTTTTTAAACCAGGAAGCCCTGAGCTCCAGGCACACGGCAGCTGTGAAAGGCATCCCAAGGGGAGTACAAAAGTGCAACAACATGGCAGCTTTCACAGCTTTTTCCTTGGCACCATCCCTATACCTAGGCTGATTTATCTGCCTAGGGTTAGGGTTAGGGCCCAGCCAAGGGCAAGGATTTTTTTAACCAGGAAGCCCTGAGTTCCAGGCTTACTGCATCTGCCAAAGGCATCCCAAAGGGAGCGCAGAAGTGCCACAACATGGCTGCTTTCACAGCTTTTTCCTTAGGAAGAACCCTAACACCCGGCTGATTTACCTTCCTAGGGTTACTGTTAGGCTTAGGCCTAGGACTTTTAAAACCAGGAAGCCCTGTGCTCCAGGCACACTGCAGCTGTTAAAGGCATCCCAAGGGGAGCGCAAAAGTGACACAACTTGGCTGCCTCCACTGCTATTTCCATGAGACCATCCCGAATCATAGGCTGATTTTCCTTCCTAGGCTTAAGGTTTGAGTTAGGCCTAGGGTTAGTGTTCTTTTAACCAGAAAGCCCTGAGTTCCAAGAACACAGCAGCTGCGAAGGACTACCCAAGAAGAGCGCAGAAGTGCCTCAACATGCCTGCCTCCACAGCTTTTTCCTTGGGGACGTCCCGAAACGAAGGCTGATTTAGAAGCCTCCAGTTTGGGCTAAAGTTGTGGTTTTTTAAAGCAGGAAGCCCTGTGCTCCAAGCATACTGCAGCTGTGAAAGACATCCCAAGGGGAGCGCAAAAGTGCCACAACATGGCTGTCTCCACAGCTTTTCCCTTGGGATAATTCCTAAACCCAGGCTGATTTAAATGACCAGTGTTACGGTTAGGGTTAGGGTTACGCCTAGGTGTAGAGCTTTTTAAACCAGCAAGCTCTGAGCTCCAGGCACACGGCAGCTGCGAAAGGCATCCCAAGGGGAGCACAAAAGTGCCAGAAAATGGCTGCCTCCACACGTTTTCATTGGCACCATTGCTAAGCCTAGGCTGAATCACCTGCCTCCAGTCTCAGCTAGGGACATGGTTTTTTAAACCAGGAAGCCCTGAGCTCCAGGCACACGGCAGCTGTGAAAGGCATCCCAAGGGGAGTACAAAAGTGCAACAACATGGCAGCTTTCACAGCTTTTTACTTGGCACCATCCCTATACCTAGGCTGATTTATCTGCCTAGGGTTAGGGTTAGGGCTCAGCCAAGGGCAAGGATTTTTTTAAGCAGGAAGCCCTGAGTTCCAGGCTTACTGCATCTGCCAAAGGCATCCCAAAGGGAGCGCAGAAGTGCCACAACATGGCTGCTTTCACAGCTTTTTCCTTAGGAAGAACCCTAATACCCGGCTGATTTACCTTCCTAGGGTTACTGTTAGGCTTAGGCCTAGGACTTTTAAAACCAGGAAGCCCTGGGCTCCAGGCACACTGCAGCTGTTAAAGGCATCCCAAGGGGAGCGCAAAAGTGACACAACTTGGCTGCCTCCACTGCTATTTCCATGAGACCATCCCGAATCATAGGCTGATTTTCCTTCCTAGGCTTAAGGTTTGAGTTAGGCCTAGGGTTAGTGTTCTTTTAACCAGAAAGCCCTGAGTTCCAAGAACACAGCAGCTGCGAAGGACTACCCAAGAAGAGCGCAGAAGTGCCTCAACATGCCTGCCTCCACAGCTTTTTCCTTGGGGACGTCCCGAAACGAAGGCTGATTTAGAAGCCTCCAGTTTGGGCTAAAGTTGTGGTTTTTTAAACCAGGAAGCCCTGTGCTCCAAGCACACTGCATCTGTGAAAGGCATCCCAAGGGGAGCGCAAAAGTGCCACAACATGGCTGTCTCCACAGCTTTTCCCTTGGGATAATTCCTAAACCCAGGCTGATTTAAATGACCAGTGTTACGGTTAGGGTTAGGGTTACGCCTAGGTGTAGAGCTTTTTAAATCAGCAAGCTCTGAGCTCCAGGCACACGGCAGCTGCGAAATGCATCCCAAGGGGAGCACAAAAGTGCCAGAAAATGGCTGCCTCCACACGTTTTCATTGGCACCATTGCTAAGCCTAGGCTGAATCACCTGCCTCCAGTCTCAGCTAGGGACATGGTTTTTTAAACCAGGAAGCCCTGAGCTCCAGGCACACGGCAGCTGTGAAAGGCATCCCAAGGGGAGTACAAAAGTGCAACAACATGGCAGCTTTCACAGCTTTTTCCTTGGCACCATCCCTATACCTAGGCTGATTTATCTGCCTAGGGTTAGGGTTAGGGCTCAGCCTAGGGCTACGATTTTTTTAAGCAGGAAGCCCTGAGTTCCAGGCTTACTGCATCTGCCAAAGGCATCCCAAAGGGAGCGCAGAAGTGCCACAACATGGCTGCTTTCACAGCTTTTTCCTTAGGAAGAACCCTAATACCCGGCTGATTTACCTTCCTAGGGTTACTGTTAGGCTTAGGCCTAGGACTTTTAAAACCAGGAAGCCCTGGGCTCCAGGCACACTGCAGCTGTTAAAGGCATCCCAAGGGGAGCGCAAAAGTGACACAACTTGGCTGCCTCCACTGCTATTTCCATGAGACCATCCCGAATCATAGGCTGATTTTCCTTCCTAGGCTTAAGGTTTGAGTTAGGCCTAGGGTTAGTGTTCTTTTAACCAGAAAGCCCTGAGTTCCAAGAACACAGCAGCTGCGAAGGACTACCCAAGAAGAGCGCAGAAGTGCCTCAACATGCCTGCCTCCACAGCTTTTTCCTTGGGGACGTCCCGAAACGAAGGCTGATTTAGAAGCCTCCAGTTTGGGCTAAAGTTGTGGTTTTTAAACCAGGAAGCCCTGTGCTCCAAGCACACTGCAGCTGTGAAAGGCATCCCAAGGGGAGCGCAAAAGTGCCACAACATGGCTGTCTCCACAGCTTTTCCCTTGGGATAATTCCTAAACCCAGGCTGATTTAAATGACCAGTGTTACGGTTAGGGTTAGGGTTACGCCTAGGTGTAGAGCTTTTTAAACCAGCAAGCTCTGAGCTCCAGGCACACGGCAGCTGCGAAAGGCATCCCAAGGGGAGCACAAAAGTGCCAGAAAATGGCTGCCTCCACACATTTTCATTGGCACCATTGCTAAGCCTAGGCTGAATCACCTGCCTCCAGTCTCAGCTAAGGACATGGTTTTTTAAACCAGGAAGCCCTGAGCTCCAGGCACACGGCAGCTGTGAAAGGCATCCCAAGGGGAGTACAAAAGTGCAACAACATGGCAGCTTTCACAGCTTTTTCCTTGGCACCATCCCTATACCTAGGCTGATTTATCTGCCTAGGGTTAGGGTTAGGGCTCAGCCAAGGGCTAGGATTTTTTTAAGCAGGAAGCCCTGAGTTCCAGGCTTACTGCATCTGCCAAAGGCATCCCAAAGGGAGCGCAGAAGTGCCACAACATGGCTGCTTTCACAGCTTTTTCCTTAGGAAGAACCCTAATACCCGGCTGATTTACCTTCCTAGGGTTACTGTTAGGCTTAGGCCTAGGACTTTTAAAACCAGGAAGCCCTGTGCTCCAGGCACACTGCAGCTGTTAAAGGCATCCCAAGGGGAGCGCAAAAGTGACACAACTTGGCTGCCTCCACTGCTATTTCCATGAGACCATCCCGAATCATAGGCTGATTTTCCTTCCTAGGCTTAAGGTTTGAGTTAGGCCTAGGGTTAGTGTTCTTTTAACCAGAAAGCCCTGAGTTCCAAGAACACAGCAGCTGCGAAGGACTACCCAAGAAGAGCGCAGAAGTGCCTCAACATGCCTGCCTCCACAGCTTTTTCCTTGGGGACGTCCCGAAACGAAGGCTGATTTAGAAGCCTCCAGTTTGGGCTAAAGTTGTGGTTTTTTAAACCAGGAAGCCCTGTGCTCCAAGCACACTGCAGCTGTGAAAGGCATCCCAAGGGGAGCGCAAAAGTGCCACAACATGGCTGTCTCCACAGCTTTTCCCTTGGGATAATTCCTAAACCCAGGCTGATTTAAATGACCAGTGTTACGGTTAGGGTTAGGGTTACGCCTAGGTGTAGAGCTTTTTAAACCAGCAAGCTCTGAGCTCCAGGCACACGGCAGCTGCGAAAGGCATCCCAAGGGGAGCACAAAAGTGCCAGAAAATGGCTGCCTCCACACGTTTTCATTGGCACCATTGCTAAGCCTAGGCTGAATCACCTGCCTCCAGTCTCACCTAGGGACATGGTTTTTTAAACCAGGAAGCCCTGAGCTCCAGGCACACGGCAGCTGTGAAAGGCATCCCAAGGGGAGTACAAAAGTGCAACAACATGGCAGCTTTCACAGCTTTTTCCTTGGCACCATCCCTATACCTAGGCTGATTTATCTGCCTAGGGTTAGGGTTAGGGCTCAGCCTAGGGCTAGGATTGTTTTAACCAGGAAGCCCTGAGTTCCAGGCTTACTGCATCTGCCAAAAGCATCCCAAAGGGAGCGCAGAAGTGCCACAACATGGCTGCTTTCACAGCTTTTTCCTTAGGAAGAACCCTAATACCCGGCTGATTTACCTTCCTAGGGTTACTGTTAGGCTTAGGCCTAGGACTTTTAAAACCAGGAAGCCCTGTGCTCCAGGCACACTGCAGCTGTGAAAGGCATCCCAAGGGGAGTGCAAAAGTGACACAACTTGGCTGCCTCCACTGCTATTTCCATGAGACCATCCCGAATCATAGGCTGATTTTCCTTCCTAGGCTTAAGGTTTGAGTTAGGCCTAGGGTTAGTGTTCTTTTAACCAGAAAGCCCTGAGTTCCAAGAACACAGCAGCTGCGAAGGACTACCCAAGAAGAGCGCAGAAGTGCCTCAACATGCCTGCCTCCACAGCTTTTTCCTTGGGGACGTCCCGAAACGAAGGCTGATTTAGAAGCCTCCAGTTTGGGCTAAAGTTGTGGTTTTTAAACCAGGAAGCCCTGTGCTCCAAGCACACTGCAGCTGTGAAAGGCATCCCAAGGGGAGCGCAAAAGTGCCACAACATGGCTGTCTCCACAGCTTTTCCCTTGGGATAATTCCTAAACCCAGGCTGATTTAAATGACCAGTGTTACGGTTAGGGTTAGGGTTACGCCTAGGTGTAGAGCTTTTTAAACCAGCAAGCTCTGAGCTCCAGGCACACGGCAGCTGCGAAAGGCATCCCAAGGGGAGCACAAAAGTGCCAGAAAATGGCTGCCTCCACACGTTTTCATTGGCACCATTGCTAAGCCTAGGCTGAATCACCTGCCTCCAGTCTCAGCTAGGGACATGGTTTTTTAAACCAGGAAGCCCTGAGCTCCAGGCACTTGGCAGCTGTGAAAGGCATCCCAAGGGGAGTACAAAAGTGCAACAACATGGCAGCTTTCACAGCTTTTTCCTTGGCACCATCCCTATACCTAGGCTGATTTATCTGCCTAGGGTTAGGGTTAGGGCTCAGCCAAGGGCTAGGATTTTTTTAACCAGGAAGCCCTGAGTTCCAGGCTTACTGCATCTGCCAAAGGCATCCCAAAGGGAGCGCAGAAGTGCCACAACATGGCTGCTTTCACAGCTTTTTCCTTAGGAAGAACCCTAATACCCGGCTGATTTACCTTCCTAGGGTTACTGTTAGGCTTCGGCCTAGGACTTTTAAAACCAGGAAGCCCTGTGCTCCAGGCACACTGCAGCTGTTAAAGGCATCCCAAGGGGAGCGCAAAAGTGACACAACTTGGCTGCCTCCACTGCTATTTCCATGAGACCATCCCGAATCATAGGCTGATTTTCCTTCCTAGGCTTAAGGTTTGAGTTAGGCCTAGGGTTAGTGTTCTTTTAACCAGAAAGCCCTGAGTTCCAAGAACACAGCAGCTGCGAAGGACTACCCAAGAAGAGCGCAGAAGTGCCTCAACATGCCTGCCTCCACAGCTTTTTCCTTGGGGACGTCCCGAAACGAAGGCTGATTTAGAAGCCTCCAGTTTGGGCTAAAGTTGTGGTTTTTTACACCAGGAAGCCCTGTGCTCCAAGCACACTGCAGCTGTGAAAGGCATCCCAAGGGGAGCGCAAAAGTGCCACAACATGGCTGTCTCCACAGCTTTTCCCTTGGGATAATTCCTAAACCCAGGCTGATTTAAATGACCAGTGTTACAGTTAGGGTTAGGGTTACACCTAGGTGTAGAGCTTTTTAAACCAGCAAGCTCTGAGCTCCAGGCACACGGCAGCTGCGAAAGGCATCCCAAGGGGAGCACAAAAGTGCCAGAAAATGGCTGCCTCCACACGTTTTCATTGGCACCATTGCTAAGCCTAGGCTGAATCACCTGCCTCCAGTCTCAGCTAGGGACATGGTTTTTTAAACCAGGAAGCCCTGAGCTCCAGGCACACGGCAGCTGTGAAAGGCATCCCAAGGGGAGTACAAAAGTGCAACAACATGGCAGCTTTCACAGCTTTTTCCTTGGCACCATCCCTATACCTAGGCTGATTTATCTGCCTAGGGTTAGGGTTAGGGCTCAGCCTAGGGCTAGGATTTTTTTAACCAGGAAGCCCTGAGTTCCAGGCTTACTGCATCTGCCAAAGGCATCCCAAAGGGAGCGCAGAAGTGCCACAACATGGCTGCTTTCACAGCTTTTTCCTTAGGAAGAACCCTAATACCCGGCTGATTTACCTTCCTAGGGTTACTGTTAGGCTTCGGCCTAGGACTTTTAAAACCAGGAAGCCCTGTGCTCCAGGCACACTGCAGCTGTTAAAGGCATCCCAAGGGGAGCGCAAAAGTGACACAACTTGGCTGCCTCCACTGCTATTTCCATGAGACCATCCCGAATCATAGGCTGATTTTCCTTCCTAGGCTTAAGGTTTGAGTTAGGCCTAGGGTTAGTGTTCTTTTAACCAGAAAGCCCTGAGTTCCAAGAACACAGCAGCTGCGAAGGACTACCCAAGAAGAGCGCAGAAGTGCCTCAACATGCCTGCCTCCACAGCTTTTTCCTTGGGGACGTCCCGAAACGAAGGCTGATTTAGAAGCCTCCAGTTTGGGCTAAAGTTGTGGTTTTTTAAACCAGGAAGCCCTGTGCTCCAAGCACACTGCATCTGTGAAAGGCATCCCAAGGGGAGCGCAAAAGTGCCACAACATGGCTGTCTCCACAGCTTTTCCCTTGGGATAATTCCTAAACCCAGGCTGATTTAAATGACCAGTGTTACGGTTAGGGTTAGGGTTACGCCTAGGTGTAGAGCTTTTTAAACCAGCAAGCTCTGAGCTCCAGGCACACGGCAGCTGCGAAAGGCATCCCAAGGGGAGCACAAAAGTGCCAGAAAATGGCTGCCTCCACACGTTTTCATTGGCACCATTGCTAAGCCTAGGCTGAATCACCTGCCTCCAGTCTCACCTAGGGACATGGTTTTTTAAACCAGGAAGCCCTGAGCTCCAGGCACACGGCAGCTGTGAAAGGCATCCCAAGGGGAGTACAAAAGTGCAACAACATGGCAGCTTTCACAGCTTTTTCCTTGGCACCATCCCTATACCTAGGCTGATTTATCTGCCTAGGGTTAGGGTTAGGGCTCAGCCTAGGGCTAGGATTGTTTTAACCAGGAAGCCCTGAGTTCCAGGCTTACTGCATCTGCCAAAAGCATCCCAAAGGGAGCGCAGAAGTGCCACAACATGGCTGCTTTCACAGCTTTTTCCTTAGGAAGAACCCTAATACCCGGCTGATTTACCTTCCTAGGGTTACTGTTAGGCTTAGGCCTAGGACTTTTAAAACCAGGAAGCCCTGTGCTCCAGGCACACTGCAGCTGTGAAAGGCATCCCAAGGGGAGTGCAAAAGTGACACAACTTGGCTGCCTCCACTGCTATTTCCATGAGACCATCCCGAATCATAGGCTGATTTTCCTTCCTAGGCTTAAGGTTTGAGTTAGGCCTAGGGTTAGTGTTCTTTTAACCAGAAAGCCCTGAGTTCCAAGAACACAGCAGCTGCGAAGGACTACCCAAGAAGAGCGCAGAAGTGCCTCAACATGCCTGCCTCCACAGCTTTTTCCTTGGGGACGTCCCGAAACGAAGGCTGATTTAGAAGCCTCCAGTTTGGGCTAAAGTTGTGGTTTTTTAAACCAGGAAGCCCTGTGCTCCAAGCACACTGCAGCTGTGAAAGGCATCCCAAGGGGAGCGCAAAAGTGCCACAACATGGCTGTCTCCACAGCTTTTCCCTTGGGATAATTCCTAAACCCAGGCTGATTTAAATGACCAGTGTTACGGTTAGGGTTAGGGTTACGCCTAGGTGTAGAGCTTTTTAAACCAGCAAGCTCTGAGCTCCAGGCACACGGCAGCTGCGAAAGGCATCCCAAGGGGAGCACAAAAGTGCCAGAAAATGGCTGCCTCCACACGTTTTCATTGGCACCATTGCTAAGCCTAGGCTGAATCACCTGCCTCCAGTCTCAGCTAGGGACATGGTTTTTTAAACCAGGAAGCCCTGAGCTCCAGGCACACGGCAGCTGTGAAAGGCATCCCAAGGGGAGTACAAAAGTGCAACAACATGGCAGCTTTCACAGCTTTTTCCTTGGCACCATCCCTATACCTAGGCTGATTTATCTGCCTAGGGTTAGGGTTAGGGCCCAGCCAAGGGCAAGGATTTTTTTAACCAGGAAGCCCTGAGTTCCAGGCTTACTGCATCTGCCAAAGGCATCCCAAAGGGAGCGCAGAAGTGCCACAACATGGCTGCTTTCACAGCTTTTTCCTTAGGAAGAACCCTAACACCCGGCTGATTTACCTTCCTAGGGTTACTGTTAGGCTTAGGCCTAGGACTTTTAAAACCAGGAAGCCCTGTGCTCCAGGCACACTGCAGCTGTTAAAGGCATCCCAAGGGGAGCGCAAAAGTGACACAACTTGGCTGCCTCCACTGCTATTTCCATGAGACCATCCCGAATCATAGGCTGATTTTCCTTCCTAGGCTTAAGGTTTGAGTTAGGCCTAGGGTTAGTGTTCTTTTAACCACAAAGCCCTGAGTTCCAAGAACACAGCAGCTGCGAAGGACTACCCAAGAAGAGCGCAGAAGTGCCTCAACATGCCTGCCTCCACAGCTTTTTCCTTGGGGACGTCCTGAAACGAAGGCTGATTTAGAAGCCTCCAGTTTGGGCTAAAGTTGTGGTTTTTTAAAGCAGGAAGCCCTGTGCTCCAAGCACACTGCAGCTGTGAAAGACATCCCAAGGGGAGCGCAAAAGTGCCACAACATGGCTGTCTCCACAGCTTTTCCCTTGGGATAATTCCTAAACCCAGGCTGATTTAAATGACCAGTGTTACGGTTAGGGTTAGGGTTACGCCTAGGTGTAGAGCTTTTTAAACCAGCAAGCTCTGAGCTCCAGGCACACGGCAGCTGCGAAAGGCATCCCAAGGGGAGCACAAAAGTGCCAGAAAATGGCTGCCTCCACACGTTTTCATTGGCACCATTGCTAAGCCTAGGCTGAATCACCTGCCTCCAGTCTCACCTAGGGACATGGTTTTTTAAACCAGGAAGCCCTGAGCTCCAGGCACACGGCAGCTGTGAAAGGCATCCCAAGGGGAGTACAAAAGTGCAACAACATGGCAGCTTTCACAGCTTTTTACTTGGCACCATCCCTATACCTAGGCTGATTTATCTGCCTAGGGTTAGGGTTAGGGCTCAGCCAAGGGCAAGGATTTTTTTAAGCAGGAAGCCCTGAGTTCCAGGCTTACTGCATCTGCCAAAGGCATCCCAAAGGGAGCGCAGAAGTGCCACAACATGGCTGCTTTCACAGCTTTTTCCTTAGGAAGAACCCTAATACCCGGCTGATTTACCTTCCTAGGGTTACTGTTAGGCTTAGGCCTAGGACTTTTAAAACCAGGAAGCCCTGTGCTCCAGGCACACTGCAGCTGTTAAAGGCATCCCAAGGGGAGCGCAAAAGTGACACAACTTGGCTGCCTCCACTGCTATTTCCATGAGACCATCCCGAATCATAGGCTGATTTTCCTTCCTAGGCTTAAGGTTTGAGTTAGGCCTAGGGTTAGTGTTCTTTTAACCAGAAAGCCCTGAGTTCCAAGAACACAGCAGCTGCGAAGGACTACCCAAGAAGAGCGCAGAAGTGCCTCAACATGCCTGCCTCCACAGCTTTTTCCTTGGGGACGTCCCGAAACGAAGGCTGATTTAGAAGCCTCCAGTTTGGGCTAAAGTTGTGGTTTTTTAAACCAGGAAGCCCTGTGCTCCAAGCACACTGCAGCTGTGAAAGGCATCCCAAGGGGAGCGCAAAAGTGCCACAACATGGCTGTCTCCACAGCTTTTCCCTTGGGATAATTCCTAAACCCAGGCTGATTTAAATGACCAGTGTTACGGTTAGGGTTAGGGTTACGCCTAGGTGTAGAGCTTTTTAAATCAGCAAGCTCTGAGCTCCAGGCACACGGCAGCTGCGAAATGCATCCCAAGGGGAGCACAAAAGTGCCAGAAAATGGCTGCCTCCACACGTTTTCATTGGCACCATTGCTAAGCCTAGGCTGAATCACCTGCCTCCAGTCTCAGCTAGGGACATGGTTTTTTAAACCAGGAAGCCCTGAGCTCCAGGCACACGGCAGCTGTGAAAGGCATCCCAAGGGGAGTACAAAAGTGCAACAACATGGCAGCTTTCACAGCTTTTTCCTTGGCACCATCCCTATACCTAGGCTGATTTATCTGCCTAGGGTTAGGGTTAGGGCTCAGCCTAGGGCTACGATTTTTTTAAGCAGGAAGCCCTGAGTTCCAGGCTTACTGCATCTGCCAAAGGCATCCCAAAGGGAGCGCAGAAGTGCCACAACATGGCTGCTTTCACAGCTTTTTCCTTAGGAAGAACCCTAATACCCGGCTGATTTACCTTCCTAGGGTTACTGTTAGGCTTAGGCCTAGGACTTTTAAAACCAGGAAGCCCTGGGCTCCAGGCACACTGCAGCTGTGAAAGGCATCCCAAGGGGAGCGCAAAAGTGACACAACTTGGCTGCCTCCACTGCTATTTCCATGAGACCATCCCGAATCATAGGCTGATTTTCCTTCCTAGGCTTAAGGTTTGAGTTAGGCCTAGGGTTAGTGTTCTTTTAACCAGAAAGCCCTGAGTTCCAAGAACACAGCAGCTGCGAAGGACTACCCAAGAAGAGCGCAGAAGTGCCTCAACATGCCTGCCTCCACAGCTTTTTCCTTGGGGACGTCCCGAAACGAAGGCTGATTTAGAAGCCTCCAGTTTGGGCTAAAGTTGTGGTTTTTTAAACCAGGAAGCCCTGTGCTCCAAGCACACTGCAGCTGTGAAAGGCATCCCAAGGGGAGCGCAAAAGTGCCACAACATGGCTGTCTCCACAGCTTTTCCCTTGGGATAATTCCTAAACCCAGGCTGATTTAAATGACCAGTGTTACGGTTAGGGTTAGGGTTACGCCTAGGTGTAGAGCTTTTTAAACCAGCAAGCTCTGAGCTCCAGGCACACGGCAGCTGCGAAAGGCATCCCAAGGGGAGCACAAAAGTGCCAGAAAATGGCTGCCTCCACACGTTTTCATTGGCACCATTGCTAAGCCTAGGCTGAATCACCTGCCTCCAGTCTCACCTAGGGACATGGTTTTTTAAACCAGGAAGCCCTGAGCTCCAGGCACACGGCAGCTGTGAAAGGCATCCCAAGGGGAGTACAAAAGTGCAACAACATGGCAGCTTTCACAGCTTTTTCCTTGGCACCATCCCTATACCTAGGCTGATTTATCTGCCTAGGGTTAGGGTTAGGGCTCAGCCTAGGGCTAGGATTGTTTTAACCAGGAAGCCCTGAGTTCCAGGCTTACTGCATCTGCCAAAAGCATCCCAAAGGGAGCGCAGAAGTGCCACAACATGGCTGCTTTCACAGCTTTTTCCTTAGGAAGAACCCTAATACCCGGCTGATTTACCTTCCTAGGGTTACTGTTAGGCTTAGGCCTAGGACTTTTAAAACCAGGAAGCCCTGTGCTCCAGGCACACTGCAGCTGTGAAAGGCATCCCAAGGGGAGTGCAAAAGTGACACAACTTGGCTGCCTCCACTGCTATTTCCATGAGACCATCCCGAATCATAGGCTGATTTTCCTTCCTAGGCTTAAGGTTTGAGTTAGGCCTAGGGTTAGTGTTCTTTTAACCAGAAAGCCCTGAGTTCCAAGAACACAGCAGCTGCGAAGGACTACCCAAGAAGAGCGCAGAAGTGCCTCAACATGCCTGCCTCCACAGCTTTTTCCTTGGGGACGTCCCGAAACGAAGGCTGATTTAGAAGCCTCCAGTTTGGGCTAAAGTTGTGGTTTTTTAAACCAGGAAGCCCTGTGCTCCAAGCACACTGCAGCTGTGAAAGGCATCCCAAGGGGAGCGCAAAAGTGCCACAACATGGCTGTCTCCACAGCTTTTCCCTTGGGATAATTCCTAAACCCAGGCTGATTTAAATGACCAGTGTTACGGTTAGGGTTAGGGTTACGCCTAGGTGTAGAGCTTTTTAAACCAGCAAGCTCTGAGCTCCAGGCACACGGCAGCTGCGAAAGGCATCCCAAGGGGAGCACAAAAGTGCCAGAAAATGGCTGCCTCCACACGTTTTCATTGGCACCATTGCTAAGCCTAGGCTGAATCACCTGCCTCCAGTCTCAGCTAGGGACATGGTTTTTTAAACCAGGAAGCCCTGAGCTCCAGGCACACGGCAGCTGTGAAAGGCATCCCAAGGGGAGTACAAAAGTGCAACAACATGGCAGCTTTCACAGCTTTTTCCTTGGCACCATCCCTATACCTAGGCTGATTTATCTGCCTAGGGTTAGGGTTAGGGCCCAGCCAAGGGCAAGGATTTTTTTAACCAGGAAGCCCTGAGTTCCAGGCTTACTGCATCTGCCAAAGGCATCCCAAAGGGAGCGCAGAAGTGCCACAACATGGCTGCTTTCACAGCTTTTTCCTTAGGAAGAACCCTAACACCCGGCTGATTTACCTTCCTAGGGTTACTGTTAGGCTTAGGCCTAGGACTTTTAAAACCAGGAAGCCCTGTGCTCCAGGCACACTGCAGCTGTTAAAGGCATCCCAAGGGGAGCGCAAAAGTGACACAACTTGGCTGCCTCCACTGCTATTTCCATGAGACCATCCCGAATCATAGGCTGATTTTCCTTCCTAGGCTTAAGGTTTGAGTTAGGCCTAGGGTTAGTGTTCTTTTAACCACAAAGCCCTGAGTTCCAAGAACACAGCAGCTGCGAAGGACTACCCAAGAAGAGCGCAGAAGTGCCTCAACATGCCTGCCTCCACAGCTTTTTCCTTGGGGACGTCCTGAAACGAAGGCTGATTTAGAAGCCTCCAGTTTGGGCTAAAGTTGTGGTTTTTTAAAGCAGGAAGCCCTGTGCTCCAAGCACACTGCAGCTGTGAAAGACATCCCAAGGGGAGCGCAAAAGTGCCACAACATGGCTGTCTCCACAGCTTTTCCCTTGGGATAATTCCTAAACCCAGGCTGATTTAAATGACCAGTGTTACGGTTAGGGTTAGGGTTACGCCTAGGTGTAGAGCTTTTTAAACCAGCAAGCTCTGAGCTCCAGGCACACGGCAGCTGCGAAAGGCATCCCAAGGGGAGCACAAAAGTGCCAGAAAATGGCTGCCTCCACACGTTTTCATTGGCACCATTGCTAAGCCTAGGCTGAATCACCTGCCTCCAGTCTCACCTAGGGACATGGTTTTTTAAACCAGGAAGCCCTGAGCTCCAGGCACACGGCAGCTGTGAAAGGCATCCCAAGGGGAGTACAAAAGTGCAACAACATGGCAGCTTTCACAGCTTTTTACTTGGCACCATCCCTATACCTAGGCTGATTTATCTGCCTAGGGTTAGGGTTAGGGCTCAGCCAAGGGCAAGGATTTTTTTAAGCAGGAAGCCCTGAGTTCCAGGCTTACTGCATCTGCCAAAGGCATCCCAAAGGGAGCGCAGAAGTGCCACAACATGGCTGCTTTCACAGCTTTTTCCTTAGGAAGAACCCTAATACCCGGCTGATTTACCTTCCTAGGGTTACTGTTAGGCTTAGGCCTAGGACTTTTAAAACCAGGAAGCCCTGTGCTCCAGGCACACTGCAGCTGTTAAAGGCATCCCAAGGGGAGCGCAAAAGTGACACAACTTGGCTGCCTCCACTGCTATTTCCATGAGACCATCCCGAATCATAGGCTGATTTTCCTTCCTAGGCTTAAGGTTTGAGTTAGGCCTAGGGTTAGTGTTCTTTTAACCAGAAAGCCCTGAGTTCCAAGAACACAGCAGCTGCGAAGGACTACCCAAGAAGAGCGCAGAAGTGCCTCAACATGCCTGCCTCCACAGCTTTTTCCTTGGGGACGTCCCGAAACGAAGGCTGATTTAGAAGCCTCCAGTTTGGGCTAAAGTTGTGGTTTTTTAAACCAGGAAGCCCTGTGCTCCAAGCACACTGCAGCTGTGAAAGGCATCCCAAGGGGAGCGCAAAAGTGCCACAACATGGCTGTCTCCACAGCTTTTCCCTTGGGATAATTCCTAAACCCAGGCTGATTTAAATGACCAGTGTTACGGTTAGGGTTAGGGTTACGCCTAGGTGTAGAGCTTTTTAAATCAGCAAGCTCTGAGCTCCAGGCACACGGCAGCTGCGAAATGCATCCCAAGGGGAGCACAAAAGTGCCAGAAAATGGCTGCCTCCACACGTTTTCATTGGCACCATTGCTAAGCCTAGGCTGAATCACCTGCCTCCAGTCTCAGCTAGGGACATGGTTTTTTAAACCAGGAAGCCCTGAGCTCCAGGCACACGGCAGCTGTGAAAGGCATCCCAAGGGGAGTACAAAAGTGCAACAACATGGCAGCTTTCACAGCTTTTTCCTTGGCACCATCCCTATACCTAGGCTGATTTATCTGCCTAGGGTTAGGGTTAGGGCTCAGCCTAGGGCTACGATTTTTTTAAGCAGGAAGCCCTGAGTTCCAGGCTTACTGCATCTGCCAAAGGCATCCCAAAGGGAGCGCAGAAGTGCCACAACATGGCTGCTTTCACAGCTTTTTCCTTAGGAAGAACCCTAATACCCGGCTGATTTACCTTCCTAGGGTTACTGTTAGGCTTAGGCCTAGGACTTTTAAAACCAGGAAGCCCTGGGCTCCAGGCACACTGCAGCTGTGAAAGGCATCCCAAGGGGAGCGCAAAAGTGACACAACTTGGCTGCCTCCACTGCTATTTCCATGAGACCATCCCGAATCATAGGCTGATTTTCCTTCCTAGGCTTAAGGTTTGAGTTAGGCCTAGGGTTAGTGTTCTTTTAACCAGAAAGCCCTGAGTTCCAAGAACACAGCAGCTGCGAAGGACTACCCAAGAAGAGCGCAGAAGTGCCTCAACATGCCTGCCTCCACAGCTTTTTCCTTGGGGACGTCCCGAAACGAAGGCTGATTTAGAAGCCTCCAGTTTGGGCTAAAGTTGTGGTTTTTTAAACCAGGAAGCCCTGTGCTCCAAGCACACTGCAGCTGTGAAAGGCATCCCAAGGGGAGCGCAAAAGTGCCACAACATGGCTGTCTCCACAGCTTTTCCCTTGGGATAATTCCTAAACCCAGGCTGATTTAAATGACCAGTGTTACGGTTAGGGTTAGGGTTACGCCTAGGTGTAGAGCTTTTTAAACCAG
Organism: Ammospiza caudacuta; assembly: GCF_027887145.1. NCBI lineage: Eukaryota > Metazoa > Chordata > Aves > Passeriformes > Passerellidae > Ammospiza > Ammospiza caudacuta. The sequence goes on along the minus strand of NW_026683128.1, from coordinate 168,285 downwards.
CAAGCTCTGAGCTCCAGGCACACGGCAGCTGCGAAATGCATCCCAAGGGGAGCACAAAAGTGCCAGAAAATGGCTGCCTCCACACGTTTTCATTGGCACCATTGCTAAGCCTAGGCTGAATCACCTGCCTCCAGTCTCACCTAGGGACATGGTTTTTTAAACCAGGAAGCCCTGAGCTCCAGGCACACGGCAGCTGTGAAAGGCATCCCAAGGGGAGTACAAAAGTGCAACAACATGGCAGCTTTCACAGCTTTTTCCTTGGCACCATCCCTATACCTAGGCTGATTTATCTGCCTAGGGTTAGGGTTAGGGCTCAGCCTAGGGCTAGGATTTTTTTAACCAGGAAGCCCTGAGTTCCAGGCTTACTGCATCTGCCAAAGGCATCCCAAAGGGAGCGCAGAAGTGCCACAACATGGCTGCTTTCACAGCTTTTTCCTTAGGAAGAACCCTAACACCCGGCTGATTTACCTTCCTAGGGTTACTGTTAGGCTTAGGCCTAGGACTTTTAAAACCAGGAAGCCCTGTGCTCCAGGCACACTGCAGCTGTTAAAGGCATCCCAAGGGGAGCGCAAAAGTGACACAACTTGGCTGCCTCCACTGCTATTTCCATGAGACCATCCCGAATCATAGGCTGATTTTCCTTCCTAGGCTTAAGGTTTGAGTTAGGCCTAGGGTTAGTGTTCTTTTAACCACAAAGCCCTGAGTTCCAAGAACACAGCAGCTGCGAAGGACTACCCAAGAAGAGCGCAGAAGTGCCTCAACATGCCTGCCTCCACAGCTTTTTCCTTGGGGACGTCCCGAAACGAAGGCTGATTTAGAAGCCTCCAGTTTGGGCTAAAGTTGTGGTTTTTAAACCAGGAAGCCCTGTGCTCCAAGCACACTGCAGCTGTGAAAGGCATCCCAAGGGGAGCGCAAAAGTGCCACAACATGGCTGTCTCCACAGCTTTTCCCTTGGGATAATTCCTAAACCCAGGCTGATTTAAATGACCAGTGTTACGGTTAGGGTTAGGGTTACGCCTAGGTGTAGAGCTTTTTAAACCAGCAAGCTCTGAGCTCCAGGCACACGGCAGCTGCGAAAGGCATCCCAAGGGGAGCACAAAAGTGCCAGAAAATGGCTGCCTCCACACATTTTCATTGGCACCATTGCTAAGCCTAGGCTGAATCACCTGCCTCCAGTCTCAGCTAGGGACATGGTTTTTTAAACCAGGAAGCCCTGAGCTCCAGGCACACGGCAGCTGTGAAAGGCATCCCAAGGGGAGTACAAAAGTGCAACAACATGGCAGCTTTCACAGCTTTTTCCTTGGCACCATCCCTATACCTAGGCTGATTTATCTGCCTAGGGTTAGGGTTAGGGCTCAGCCAAGGGCAAGGATTTTTTTAACCAGGAAGCCCTGAGTTCCAGGCTTACTGCATCTGCCAAAGGCATCCCAAAGGGAGCGCAGAAGTGCCACAACATGGCTGCTTTCACAGCTTTTTCCTTAGGAAGAACCCTAATACCCGGCTGATTTACCTTCCTAGGGTTACTGTTAGGCTTAGGCCTAGGACTTTTAAAACCAGGAAGCCCTGTGCTCCAGGCACACTGCAGCTGTTAAAGGCATCCCAAGGGGAGCGCAAAAGTGACACAACTTGGCTGCCTCCACTGCTATTTCCATGAGACCATCCCGAATCATAGGCTGATTTTCCTTCCTAGGCTTAAGGTTTGAGTTAGGCCTAGGGTTAGTGTTCTTTTAACCAGAAAGCCCTGAGTTCCAAGAACACAGCAGCTGCGAAGGACTACCCAAGAAGAGCGCAGAAGTGCCTCAACATGCCTGCCTCCACAGCTTTTTCCTTGGGGACGTCCCGAAACGAAGGCTGATTTAGAAGCCTCCAGTTTGGGCTAAAGTTGTGGTTTTTTAAACCAGGAAGCCCTGTGCTCCAAGCACACTGCAGCTGTGAAAGGCATCCCAAGGGGAGCGCAAAAGTGCCACAACATGGCTGTCTCCACAGCTTTTCCCTTGGGATAATTCCTAAACCCAGGCTGATTTAAATGACCAGTGTTACGGTTAGGGTTAGGGTTACGCCTAGGTGTAGAGCTTTTTAAACCAGCAAGCTCTGAGCTCCAGGCACACGGCAGCTGCGAAAGGCATCCCAAGGGGAGCACAAAAGTGCCAGAAAATGGCTGCCTCCACACGTTTTCATTGGCACCATTGCTAAGCCTAGGCTGAATCACCTGCCTCCAGTCTCAGCTAGGGACATGGTTTTTTAAACCAGGAAGCCCTGAGCTCCAGGCACACGGCAGCTGTGAAAGGCATCCCAAGGGGAGTACAAAAGTGCAACAACATGGCAGCTTTCACAGCTTTTTCCTTGGCACCATCCCTATACCTAGGCTGATTTATCTGCCTAGGGTTAGGGTTAGGGCTCAGCCTAGGGCTAGGATTTTTTTAACCAGGAAGCCCTGAGTTCCAGGCTTACTGCATCTGCCAAAGGCATCCCAAAGGGAGCGCAGAAGTGCCACAACATGGCTGCTTTCACAGCTTTTTCCTTAGGAAGAACCCTAATACCCGGCTGATTTACCTTCCTAGGGTTACTGTTAGGCTTAGGCCTAGGACTTTTAAAACCAGGAAGCCCTGTGCTCCAGGCACACTGCAGCTGTTAAAGGCATCCCAAGGGGAGCGCAAAAGTGACACAACTTGGCTGCCTCCACTGCTATTTCCATGAGACCATCCCGAATCATAGGCTGATTTTCCTTCCTAGGCTTAAGGTTTGAGTTAGGCCTAGGGTTAGTGTTCTTTTAACCAGAAAGCCCTGAGTTCCAAGAACACAGCAGCTGCGAAGGACTACCCAAGAAGAGCGCAGAAGTGCCTCAACATGCCTGCCTCCACAGCTTTTTCCTTGGGGACGTCCCGAAACGAAGGCTGATTTAGAAGCCTCCAGTTTGGGCTAAAGTTGTGGTTTTTTACACCAGGAAGCCCTGTGCTCCAAGCACACTGCAGCTGTGAAAGGCATCCCAAGGGGAGCGCAAAAGTGCCACAACATGGCTGTCTCCACAGCTTTTCCCTTGGGATAATTCCTAAACCCAGGCTGATTTAAATGACCAGTGTTACAGTTAGGGTTAGGGTTACGCCTAGGTGTAGAGCTTTTTAAACCAGCAAGCTCTGAGCTCCAGGCACACGGCAGCTGCGAAAGGCATCCCAAGGGGAGCACAAAAGTGCCAGAAAATGGCTGCCTCCACACGTTTTCATTGGCACCATTGCTAAGCCTAGGCTGAATCACCTGCCTCCAGTCTCAGCTAGGGACATGGTTTTTTAAACCAGGAAGCCCTGAGCTCCAGGCACACGGCAGCTGTGAAAGGCATCCCAAGGGGAGTACAAAAGTGCAACAACATGGCAGCTTTCACAGCTTTTTCCTTGGCACCATCCCTATACCTAGGCTGATTTATCTGCCTAGGGTTAGGGTTAGGGCTCAGCCTAGGGCTAGGATTTTTTTAACCAGGAAGCCCTGAGTTCCAGGCTTACTGCATCTGCCAAAGGCATCCCAAAGGGAGCGCAGAAGTGCCACAACATGGATGCTTTCACGGCTTTTTCCTTAGGAAGAACCCTAATACCCGGCTGATTTACCTTCCTAGGGTTACTGTTAGGCTTCGGCCTAGGACTTTTAAAACCAGGAAGCCCTGTGCTCCAGGCACACTGCAGCTGTGAAAGGCATCCCAAGGGGAGCGCAAAAGTGACACAACTTGGCTGCCTCCACTGCTATTTCCATGAGACCATCCCGAATCATAGGCTGATTTTCCTTCCTAGGCTTAAGGTTTGAGTTAGGCCTAGGGTTAGTGTTCTTTTAACCAGAAAGCCCTGAGTTCCAAGAACACAGCAGCTGCGAAGGACTACCCAAGAAGAGCGCAGAAGTGCCTCAACATGCCTGCCTCCACAGCTTTTTCCTTGGGGACGTCCCGAAACGAAGGCTGATTTAGAAGCCTCCAGTTTGGGCTAAAGTTGTGGTTTTTTAAACCAGGAAGCCCTGTGCTCCAAGCACACTGCAGCTGTGAAAGGCATCCCAAGGGGAGCGCAAAAGTGCCACAACATGGCTGTCTCCACAGCTTTTCCCTTGGGATAATTCCTAAACCCAGGCTGATTTAAATGACCAGTGTTACGGTTAGGGTTAGGGTTACGCCTAGGTGTAGAGCTTTTTAAACCAGCAAGCTCTGAGCTCCAGGCACACGGCAGCTGTGAAAGGCATCCCAAGGGGAGCACAAAAGTGCCAGAAAATGGCTGCCTCCACACGTTTTCATTGGCACCATTGCTAAGCCTAGGCTGAATCACCTGCCTCCAGTCTCACCTAGGGACATGGTTTTTTAAACCAGGAAGCCCTGAGCTCCAGGCACACGGCAGCTGTGAAAGGCATCCCAAGGGGAGTACAAAAGTGCAACAACATGGCAGCTTTCACAGCTTTTTCCTTGGCACCATCCCTATACCTAGGCTGATTTATCTGCCTAGGGTTAGGGTTAGGGCTCAGCCTAGGGCTAGGATTTTTTTAAGCAGGAAGCCCTGAGTTCCAGGCTTACTGCATCTGCCAAAGGCATCCCAAAGGGAGCGCAGAAGTGCCACAACATGGCTGCTTTCACAGCTTTTTCCTTAGGAAGAACCCTAATACCCGGCTGATTTACCTTCCTAGGGTTACTGTTAGGCTTAGGCCTAGGACTTTTAAAACCAGGAAGCCCTGTGCTCCAGGCACACTGCAGCTGTTAAAGGCATCCCAAGGGGAGCGCAAAAGTGACACAACTTGGCTGCCTCCACTGCTATTTCCATGAGACCATCCCGAATCATAGGCTGATTTTCCTTCCTAGGCTTAAGGTTTGAGTTAGGCCTAGGGTTAGTGTTCTTTTAACCAGAAAGCCCTGAGTTCCAAGAACACAGCAGCTGCGAAGGACTACCCAAGAAGAGCGCAGAAGTGCCTCAACATGCCTGCCTCCACAGCTTTTTCCTTGGGGACGTCCTGAAACGAAGGCTGATTTAGAAGCCTCCAGTTTGGGCTAAAGTTGTGGTATTTAAACCAGGAAGCCCTGTGCTCCAAGCACACTGCAGCTGTGAAAGGCATCCCAAGGGGAGCGCAAAAGTGCCACAACATGGCTGTCTCCACAGCTTTTCCCTTGGGATAATTCCTAAACCCAGGCTGATTTAAATGACCAGTGTTACGGTTAGGGTTAGGGTTACGCCTAGGTGTAGAGCTTTTTAAACCAGCAAGCTCTGAGCTCCAGGCACACGGCAGCTGCGAAAGGCATCCCAAGGGGAGCACAAAAGTGCCAGAAAATGGCTGCCTCCACACGTTTTCATTGGCACCATTGCTAAGCCTAGGCTGAATCACCTGCCTCCAGTCTCACCTAGGGACATGGTTTTTTAAACCAGGAAGCCCTGAGCTCCAGGCACACGGCAGCTGTGAAAGGCATCCCAAGGGGAGCGCAAAAGTGCAACAACATGGCAGCTTTCACAGCTTTTTCCTTGGCACCATCCCTATACCTAGGCTGATTTATCTGCCTAGGGTTAGGGTTAGGGCTCAGCCTAGGGCTAGGATTTTTTTAAGCAGGAAGCCCTGAGTTCCAGGCTTACTGCATCTGCCAAAGGCATCCCAAAGGGAGCGCAGAAGTGCCACAACATGGCTGCTTTCACAGCTTTTTCCTTAGGAAGAACCCTAATACCCGGCTGATTTACCTTCCTAGGGTTACTGTTAGGCTTAGGCCTAGGACTTTTAAAACCAGGAAGCCCTGTGCTCCAGGCACACTGCAGCTGTTAAAGGCATCCCAAGGGGAGCGCAAAAGTGACACAACTTGGCTGCCTCCACTGCTATTTCCATGAGACCATCCCGAATCATAGGCTGATTTTCCTTCCTAGGCTTAAGGTTTGAGTTAGGCCTAGGGTTAGTGTTCTTTTAACCAGAAAGCCCTGAGTTCCAAGAACACAGCAGCTGCGAAGGACTACCCAAGAAGAGCGCAGAAGTGCCTCAACATGCCTGCCTCCACAGCTTTTTCCTTGGGGACGTCCCGAAACGAAGGCTGATTTAGAAGCCTCCAGTTTGGGCTAAAGTTGTGGTTTTTTAAACCAGGAAGCCCTGTGCTCCAAGCACACTGCAGCTGTGAAAGGCATCCCAAGGGGAGCGCAAAAGTGCCACAACATGGCTGTCTCCACAGCTTTTCCCTTGGGATAATTCCTAAACCCAGGCTGATTTAAATGACCAGTGTTACGGTTAGGGTTAGGGTTACGCCTAGGTGTAGAGCTTTTTAAACCAGCAAGCTCTGAGCTCCAGGCACACGGCAGCTGCGAAAGGCATCCCAAGGGGAGCACAAAAGTGCCAGAAAATGGCTGCCTCCACACGTTTTCATTGGTATCATTGCTAAGCCTAGGCTGAATCACCTGCCTCCAGTCTCAGCTAGGGACATGGTTTTTTAAACCAGGAAGCCCTGAGCTCCAGGCACACGGCAGCTGTGAAAGGCATCCCAAGGGGAGTACAAAAGTGCAACAACATGGCAGCTTTCACAGCTTTTTCCTTGGCACCATCCCTATACCTAGGCTGATTTATCTGCCTAGGGTTAGGGTTAGGGCTCAGCCTAGGGCTAGGATTTTTTTAACCAGGAAGCCCTGAGTTCCAGGCTTACTGCATCTGCCAAAGGCATCCCAAAGGGAGCGCAGAAGTGCCACAACATGGCTGCTTTCACAGCTTTTTCCTTAGGAAGAACCCTAATACCCGGCTGATTTACCTTCCTAGGGTTACTGTTAGGCTTCGGCCTAGGACTTTTAAAACCAGGAAGCTCTGTGCTCCAAGCACACTGCAGCTGTTAAAGGCATCCCAAGGGGAGCGCAAAAGTGACACAACTTGGCTGCCTCCACTGCTATTTCCATGAGACCATCCCGAATCATAGGCTGATTTTCCTTCCTAGGCTTAAGGTTTGAGTTAGGCCTAGGGTTAGTGTTCTTTTAACCAGAAAGCCCTGAGTTCCAAGAACACAGCAGCTGCGAAGGACTACCCGAGAAGAGCGCAGAAGTGCCTCAACATGCCTGCCTCCACAGCTTTTTCCTTGGGGACGTCCCGAAACGAAGGCTGATTTAGAAGCCTCCAGTTTGGGCTAAAGTTGTGGTTTTTTAAACCAGGAAGCCCTGTGCTCCAAGCACACTGCAGCTGTGAAAGGCATCCCAAGGGGAGCGCAAAAGTGCCACAACATGGCTGTCTCCACAGCTTTTCCCTTGGGATAATTCCTAAACCCAGGCTGATTTAAATGACCAGTGTTACGGTTAGGGTTAGGGTTACGCCTAGGTGTAGAGCTTTTTAAACCAGCAAGCTCTGAGCTCCAGGCACACGGCAGCTGCGAAAGGCATCCCAAGGGGAGCACAAAAGTGCCAGAAAATGGCTGCCTCCACACGTTTTCATTGGCACCATTGCTAAGCCTAGGCTGAATCACCTGCCTCCAGTCTCACCTAGGGACATGGTTTTTTAAACCAGGAAGCCCTGAGCTCCAGGCACACGGCAGCTGTGAAAGGCATCCCAAGGGGAGTACAAAAGTGCAACAACATGGCAGCTTTCACAGCTTTTTCCTTGGCACCATCCCTATACCTAGGCTGATTTATCTGCCTAGGGTTAGGGTTAGGGCTCAGCCTAGGGCTAGGATTTTTTTAAGCAGGAAGCCCTGAGTTCCAGGCTTACTGCATCTGCCAAAGGCATCCCAAAGGGAGCGCAGAAGTGCCACAACATGGCTGCTTTCACAGCTTTTTCCTTAGGAAGAACCTTAATACCCAGCTGATTTACCTTCCTAGGGTTACTGTTAGGCTTCGGCCTAGGACTTTTAAAACCAGGAAGCCCTGTGCTCCAGGCACACTGCAGCTGTTAAAGGCATCCCAAGGGGAGCGCAAAAGTGACACAACTTGGCTGCCTCCACTGCTATTTCCATGAGACCATCCCGAATCATAGGCTGATTTTCCTTCCTAGGCTTAAGGTTTGAGTTAGGCCTAGGGTTAGTGTTCTTTTAACCAGAAAGCCCTGAGTTCCAAGAACACAGCAGCTGCGAAGGACTACCCAAGAAGAGCGCAGAAGTGCCTCAACATGCCTGCCTCCACAGCTTTTTCCTTGGGGACGTCCTGAAACGAAGGCTGATTTAGAAGCCTCCAGTTTGGGCTAAAGTTGTGGTTTTTTAAACCAGGAAGCCCTGTGCTCCAAGCACACTGCAGCTGTGAAAGGCATCCCAAGGGGAGCGCAAAAGTGCCACAACATGGCTGTCTCCACAGCTTTTCCCTTGGGATAATTCCTAAACCCAGGCTGATTTAAATGACCAGTGTTACGGTTAGGGTTAGGGTTACGCCTAGGTGTAGAGCTTTTTAAACCAGCAAGCTCTGAGCTCCAGGCACACGGCAGCTGCGAAAGGCATCCCAAGGGGAGCACAAAAGTGCCAGAAAATGGCTGCCTCCACACGTTTTCATTGGCACCATTGCTAAGCCTAGGCTGAATCACCTGCCTCCAGTCTCACCTAGGGACATGGTTTTTTAAACCAGGAAGCCCTGAGCTCCAGGCACACGGCAGCTGTGAAAGGCATCCCAAGGGGAGTACAAAAGTGCAACAACATGGCAGCTTTCACAGCTTTTTCCTTGGCACCATCCCTATACCTAGGCTGATTTATCTGCCTAGGGTTAGGGTTAGGGCTCAGCCTAGGGCTAGGATTTTTTTAACCAGGAAGCCCTGAGTTCCAGGCTTACTGCATCTGCCAAAGGCATCCCAAAGGGAGCGCAGAAGTGCCACAACATGGCTGCTTTCACAGCTTTTTCCTTAGGAAGAACCCTAATACCCGGCTGATTTACCTTCCTAGGGTTACTGTTAGGCTTAGGCCTAGGACTTTTAAAACCAGGAAGCCCTGTGCTCCAGGCACACTGCAGCTGTTAAAGGCATCCCAAGGGGAGCGCAAAAGTGACACAACTTGGCTGCCTCCACTGCTATTTCCATGAGACCATCCCAAATCATAGGCTGATTTTCCTTCCTAGGCTTAAGGTTTGAGTTAGGCCTAGGGTTAGTGTTCTTTTAACCAGAAAGCCCTGAGTTCCAAGAACACAGCAGCTGCGAAGGACTACCCAAGAAGAGCGCAGAAGTGCCTCAACATGCCTGCCTCCACAGCTTTTTCCTTGGGGACGTCCCGAAACGAAGGCTGATTTAGAAGCCTCCAGTTTGGGCTAAAGTTGTGGTTTTTTAAACCAGGAAGCCCTGTGCTCCAAGCACACTGCAGCTGTGAAAGGCATCCCAAGGGGAGCGCAAAAGTGCCACAACATGGCTGTCTCCACAGCTTTTCCCTTGGGATAATTCCTAAACCCAGGCTGATTTAAATGACCAGTGTTACGGTTAGGGTTAGGGTTACGCCTAGGTGTAGAGCTTTTTAAACCAGCAAGCTCTGAGCTCCAGGCACACGGCAGCTGCGAAAGGCATCCCAAGGGGAGCACAAAAGTGCCAGAAAATGGCTGCCTCCACACGTTTTCATTGGCACCATTGCTAAGCCTAGGCTGAATCACCTGCCTCCAGTCTCAGCTAGGGACATGGTTTTTTAAACCAGGAAGCCCTGAGCTCCAGGCACACGGCAGCTGTGAAAGGCATCCCAAGGGGAGTACAAAAGTGCAACAACATGGCAGCTTTCACAGCTTTTTCCTTGGCACCATCCCTATACCTAGGCTGATTTATCTGCCTAGGGTTAGGGTTAGGGCTCAGCCTAGGGCTAGGATTTTTTTAACCAGGAAGCCCTGAGTTCCAGGCTTACTGCATCTGCCAAAGGCATCCCAAAGGGAGCGCAGAAGTGCCACAACATGGCTGCTTTCACGGCTTTTTCCTTAGGAAGAACCCTAATACCCGGCTGATTTACCTTCCTAGGGTTACTGTTAGGCTTAGGCCTAGGACTTTTAAAACCAGGAAGCCCTGTGCTCCAGGCACACTGCAGCTGTGAAAGGCATCCCAAGGGGAGCGCAAAAGTGCAACAACATGGCAGCTTTCACAGCTTTTTCCTTGGCACCATCCCTATACCTAGGCTGATTTATCTGCCTAGGGTTAGGGTTAGGGCTCAGCCTAGGGCTAGGATTTTTTTAAGCAGGAAGCCCTGAGTTCCAGGCTTACTGCATCTGCCAAAGGCATCCCAAAGGGAGCGCAGAAGTGCCACAACATGGCTGCTTTCACAGCTTTTTCCTTAGGAAGAACCCTAATACCCGGCTGATTTACCTTCCTAGGGTTACTGTTAGGCTTAGGCCTAGGACTTTTAAAACCAGGAAGCCCTGTGCTCCAGGCACACTGCAGCTGTTAAAGGCATCCCAAGGGGAGCGCAAAAGTGACACAACTTGGCTGCCTCCACTGCTATTTCCATGAGACCATCCCGAATCATAGGCTGATTTTCCTTCCTAGGCTTAAGGTTTGAGTTAGGCCTAGGGTTAGTGTTCTTTTAACCAGAAAGCCCTGAGTTCCAAGAACACAGCAGCTGCGAAGGACTACCCAAGAAGAGCGCAGAAGTGCCTCAACATGCCTGCCTCCACAGCTTTTTCCTTGGGGACGTCCCGAAACGAAGGCTGATTTAGAAGCCTCCAGTTTGGGCTAAAGTTGTGGTTTTTTAAACCAGGAAGCCCTGTGCTCCAAGCACACTGCAGCTGTGAAAGGCATCCCAAGGGGAGCGCAAAAGTGCCACAACATGGCTGTCTCCACAGCTTTTCCCTTGGGATAATTCCTAAACCCAGGCTGATTTAAATGACCAGTGTTACGGTTAGGGTTAGGGTTACGCCTAGGTGTAGAGCTTTTTAAACCAGCAAGCTCTGAGCTCCAGGCACACGGCAGCTGCGAAAGGCATCCCAAGGGGAGCACAAAAGTGCCAGAAAATGGCTGCCTCCACACGTTTTCATTGGCACCATTGCTAAGCCTAGGCTGAATCACCTGCCTCCAGTCTCAGCTAGGGACATGGTTTTTTAAACCAGGAAGCCCTGAGCTCCAGGCACACGGCAGCTGTGAAAGGCATCCCAAGGGGAGTACAAAAGTGCAACAACATGGCAGCTTTCACAGCTTTTTCCTTGGCACCATCCCTATACCTAGGCTGATTTATCTGCCTAGGGTTAGGGTTAGGGCTCAGCCTAGGGCTAGGATTTTTTTAACCAGGAAGCCCTGAGTTCCAGGCTTACTGCATCTGCCAAAGGCATCCCAAAGGGAGCGCAGAAGTGCCACAACATGGCTGCTTTCACAGCTTTTTCCTTAGGAAGAACCCTAATACCCGGCTGATTTACCTTCCTAGGGTTACTGTTAGGCTTCGGCCTAGGACTTTTAAAACCAGGAAGCTCTGTGCTCCAAGCACACTGCAGCTGTTAAAGGCATCCCAAGGGGAGCGCAAAAGTGACACAACTTGGCTGCCTCCACTGCTATTTCCATGAGACCATCCCGAATCATAGGCTGATTTTCCTTCCTAGGCTTAAGGTTTGAGTTAGGCCTAGGGTTAGTGTTCTTTTAACCAGAAAGCCCTGAGTTCCAAGAACACAGCAGCTGCGAAGGACTACCCAAGAAGAGCGCAGAAGTGCCTCAACATGCCTGCCTCCACAGCTTTTTCCTTGGGGACGTCCCGAAACGAAGGCTGATTTAGAAGCCTCCAGTTTGGGCTAAAGTTGTGGTTTTTTAAACCAGGAAGCCCTGTGCTCCAAGCACACTGCAGCTGTGAAAGGCATCCCAAGGGGAGCGCAAAAGTGCCACAACATGGCTGTCTCCACAGCTTTTCCCTTGGGATAATTCCTAAACCCAGGCTGATTTAAATGACCAGTGTTACGGTTAGGGTTAGGGTTACGCCTAGGTGTAGAGCTTTTTAAACCAGCAAGCTCTGAGCTCCAGGCACACGGCAGCTGCGAAAGGCATCCCAAGGGGAGCACAAAAGTGCCAGAAAATGGCTGCCTCCACACGTTTTCATTGGCACCATTGCTAAGCCTAGGCTGAATCACCTGCCTCCAGTCTCAGCTAGGGACATGGTTTTTTAAACCAGGAAGCCCTGAGCTCCAGGCACACGGCAGCTGTGAAAGGCATCCCAAGGGGAGTACAAAAGTGCAACAACATGGCAGCTTTCACAGCTTTTTCCTTGGCACCATCCCTATACCTAGGCTGATTTATCTGCCTAGGGTTAGGGTTAGGGCTCAGCCTAGGGCTAGGATTTTTTTAACCAGGAAGCCCTGAGTTCCAGGCTTACTGCATCTGCCAAAGGCATCCCAAAGGGAGCGCAGAAGTGCCACAACATGGCTGCTTTCACAGCTTTTTCCTTAGGAAGAACCTTAATACCCAGCTGATTTACCTTCCTAGGGTTACTGTTAGGCTTCGGCCTAGGACTTTTAAAACCAGGAAGCCCTGTGCTCCAGGCACACTGCAGCTGTTAAAGGCATCCCAAGGGGAGCGCAAAAGTGACACAACTTGGCTGCCTCCACTGCTATTTCCATGAGACCATCCCGAATCATAGGCTGATTTTCCTTCCTAGGCTTAAGGTTTGAGTTAGGCCTAGGGTTAGTGTTCTTTTAACCAGAAAGCCCTGAGTTCCAAGAACACAGCAGCTGCGAAGGACTACCCAAGAAGAGTGCAGAAGTGCCTCAACATGCCTGCCTCCACAGCTTTTTCCTTGGGGACGTCCCGAAACGAAGGCTGATTTAGAAGCCTCCAGTTTGGGCTAAAGTTGTGGTTTTTTACACCAGGAAGCCCTGTGCTCCAAGCACACTGCAGCTGTGAAAGGCATCCCAAGGGGAGCGCAAAAGTGCCACAACATGGCTGTCTCCACAGCTTTTCCCTTGGGATAATTCCTAAACCCAGGCTGATTTAAATGACCAGTGTTACGGTTAGGGTTAGGGTTACACCTAGGTGTAGAGCTTTTTAAACCAGCAAGCTCTGAGCTCCAGGCACACGGCAGCTGCGAAAGGCATCCCAAGGGGAGCACAAAAGTGCCAGAAAATGGCTGCCTCCACACGTTTTCATTGGCACCATTGCTAAGCCTAGGCTGAATCACCTGCCTCCAGTCTCAGCTAGGGACATGGTTTTTTAAACCAGGAAGCCCTGAGCTCCAGGCACACGGCAGCTGTGAAAGGCATCCCAAGGGGAGTACAAAAGTGCAACAACATGGCAGCTTTCACAGCTTTTTCCTTGGCACCATCCCTATACCTAGGCTGATTTATCTGCCTAGGGTTAGGGTTAGGGCTCAGCCTAGGGCTAGGATTTTTTTAACCAGGAAGCCCTGAGTTCCAGGCTTACTGCATCTGCCAAAGGCATCCCAAAGGGAGCGCAGAAGTGCCACAACATGGCTGCTTTCACGGCTTTTTCCTTAGGAAGAACCCTAATACCCGGCTGATTTACCTTCCTAGGGTTACTGTTAGGCTTAGGCCTAGGACTTTTAAAACCAGGAAGCCCTGTGCTCCAGGCACACTGCAGCTGTGAAAGGCATCCCAAGGGGAGCGCAAAAGTGACACAACTTGGCTGCCTCCACTGCTATTTCCATGAGACCATCCCGAATCATAGGCTGATTTTCCTTCCTAGGCTTAAGGTTTGAGTTAGGCCTAGGGTTAGTGTTCTTTTAACCAGAAAGCCCTGAGTTCCAAGAACACAGCAGCTGCGAAGGACTACCCAAGAAGAGCGCAGAAGTGCCTCAACATGCCTGCCTCCACAGCTTTTTCCTTGGGGACGTCCTGAAACGAAGGCTGATTTAGAAGCCTCCAGTTTGGGCTAAAGTTGTGGTTTTTTAAACCAGGAAGCCCTGTGCTCCAAGCACACTGCAGCTGTGAAAGGCATCCCAAGGGGAGCGCAAAAGTGCCACAACATGGCTGTCTCCACAGCTTTTCCCTTGGGATAATTCCTAAACCCAGGCTGATTTAAATGACCAGTGTTACGGTTAGGGTTAGGGTTACGCCTAGGTGTAGAGCTTTTTAAACCAGCAAGCTCTGAGCTCCAGGCACACGGCAGCTGCGAAAGGCATCCCAAGGGGAGCACAAAAGTGCCAGAAAATGGCTGCCTCCACACGTTTTCATTGGCACCATTGCTAAGCCTAGGCTGAATCACCTGCCTCCAGTCTCACCTAGGGACATGGTTTTTTAAACCAGGAAGCCCTGAGCTCCAGGCACACGGCAGCTGTGAAAGGCATCCCAAGGGGAGTACAAAAGTGCAACAACATGGCAGCTTTCACAGCTTTTTCCTTGGCACCATCCCTATACCTAGGCTGATTTATCTGCCTAGGGTTAGGGTTAGGGCTCAGCCTAGGGCTACGATTTTTTTAAGCAGGAAGCCCTGAGTTCCAGGCTTACTGCATCTGCCAAAGGCATCCCAAAGGGAGCGCAGAAGTGCCACAACATGGCTGCTTTCACGGCTTTTTCCTTAGGAAGAACCCTAATACCCGGCTGATTTACCTTCCTAGGGTTACTGTTAGGCTTAGGCCTAGGACTTTTAAAACCAGGAAGCCCTGTGCTCCAGGCACACTGCAGCTGTGAAAGGCATCCCAAGGGGAGCGCAAAAGTGACACAACTTGGCTGCCTCCACTGCTATTTCCATGAGACCATCCCAAATCATAGGCTGATTTTCCTTCCTAGGCTTAAGGTTTGAGTTAGGCCTAGGGTTAGTGTTCTTTTAACCAGAAAGCCCTGAGTTCCAAGAACACAGCAGCTGCGAAGGACTACCCAAGAAGAGCGCAGAAGTGCCTCAACATGCCTGCCTCCACAGCTTTTTCCTTGGGGACGTCCCGAAACGAAGGCTGATTTAGAAGCCTCCAGTTCGGGCTAAAGTTGTGGTTTTTTAAACCAGGAAGCCCTGTGCTCCAAGCACACTGCAGCTGTGAAAGGCATCCCAAGGGGAGCACAAAAGTGCCAGAAAATGGCTGCCTCCACACGTTTTCATTGGCACCATTGCTAAGCCTAGGCTGAATCACCTGCCTCCAGTCTCAGCTAGGGACATGGTTTTTTAAACCAGGAAGCCCTGAGCTCCAGGCACACGGCAGCTGTGAAAGGCATCCCAAGGGGAGTACAAAAGTGCAACAACATGGCAGCTTTCACAGCTTTTTCCTTGGCACCATCCCTATACCTAGGCTGATTTATCTGCCTAGGGTTAGGGTTAGGGCTCAGCCTAGGGCTAGGATTTTTTTAACCAGGAAGCCCTGAGTTCCAGGCTTACTGCATCTGCCAAAGGCATCCCAAAGGGAGCGCAGAAGTGCCACAACATGGCTGCTTTCACAGCTTTTTCCTTAGGAAGAACCTTAATACCCAGCTGATTTACCTTCCTAGGGTTACTGTTAGGCTTCGGCCTAGGACTTTTAAAACCAGGAAGCCCTGTGCTCCAGGCACACTGCAGCTGTTAAAGGCATCCCAAGGGGAGCGCAAAAGTGACACAACTTGGCTGCCTCCACTGCTATTTCCATGAGACCATCCCGAATCATAGGCTGATTTTCCTTCCTAGGCTTAAGGTTTGAGTTAGGCCTAGGGTTAGTGTTCTTTTAACCAGAAAGCCCTGAGTTCCAAGAACACAGCAGCTGCGAAGGACTACCCAAGAAGAGTGCAGAAGTGCCTCAACATGCCTGCCTCCACAGCTTTTTCCTTGGGGACGTCCCGAAACGAAGGCTGATTTAGAAGCCTCCAGTTTGGGCTAAAGTTGTGGTTTTTTACACCAGGAAGCCCTGTGCTCCAAGCACACTGCAGCTGTGAAAGGCATCCCAAGGGGAGCGCAAAAGTGCCACAACATGGCTGTCTCCACAGCTTTTCCCTTGGGATAATTCCTAAACCCAGGCTGATTTAAATGACCAGTGTTACGGTTAGGGTTAGGGTTACGCCTAGGTGTAGAGCTTTTTAAACCAGCAAGCTCTGAGCTCCAGGCACACGGCAGCTGCGAAAGGCATCCCAAGGGGAGCACAAAAGTGCCAGAAAATGGCTGCCTCCACACGTTTACATTGGCACCATTGCTAAGCCTAGGCTGAATCACCTGCCTCCAGTCTCAGCTAGGGACATGGTTTTTTAAACCAGGAAGCCCTGAGCTCCAGGCACACGGCAGCTGTGAAAGGCATCCCAAGGGGAGTACAAAAGTGCAACAACATGGCAGCTTTCACAGCTTTTTCCTTGGCACCATCCCTATACCTAGGCTGATTTATCTGCCTAGGGTTAGGGTTAGGGCTCAGCCTAGGGCTAGGATTTTTTTAACCAGGAAGCCCTGAGTTCCAGGCTTACTGCATCTGCCAAAGGCATCCCAAAGGGAGCGCAGAAGTGCCACAACATGGCTGCTTTCACGGCTTTTTCCTTAGGAAGAACCCTAATACCCGGCTGATTTACCTTCCTAGGGTTACTTTTAGGCTTAGGCCTAGGACTTTTAAAACCAGGAAGCCCTGTGCTCCAGGCACACTGCAGCTGTGAAAGGCATCCCAAGGGGAGCGCAAAAGTGACACAACTTGGCTGCCTCCACTGCTATTTCCATGAGACCATCCCGAATCATAGGCTGATTTTCCTTCCTAGGCTTAAGGTTTGAGTTAGGCCTAGGGTTAGTGTTCTTTTAACCAGAAAGCCCTGAGTTCCAAGAACACAGCAGCTGCGAAGGACTACCCAAGAAGAGCGCAGAAGTGCCTCAACATGCCTGCCTCCACAGCTTTTTCCTTGGGGACGTCCTGAAACGAAGGCTGATTTAGAAGCCTCCAGTTTGGGCTAAAGTTGTGGTTTTTTAAACCAGGAAGCCCTGTGCTCCAAGCACACTGCAGCTGTGAAAGGCATCCCAAGGGGAGCGCAAAAGTGCCACAACATGGCTGTCTCCACAGCTTTTCCCTTGGGATAATTCCTAAACCCAGGCTGATTTAAATGACCAGTGTTACGGTTAGGGTTAGGGTTACGCCTAGGTGTAGAGCTTTTTAAACCAGCAAGCTCTGAGCTCCAGGCACACGGCAGCTGCGAAAGGCATCCCAAGGGGAGCACAAAAGTGCCAGAAAATGGCTGCCTCCACACGTTTTCATTGGCACCATTGCTAAGCCTAGGCTGAATCACCTGCCTCCAGTCTCACCTAGGGACATGGTTTTTTAAACCAGGAAGCCCTGAGCTCCAGGCACACGGCAGCTGTGAAAGGCATCCCAAGGGGAGTACAAAAGTGCAACAACATGGCAGCTTTCACAGCTTTTTCCTTGGCACCATCCCTATACCTAGGCTGATTTATCTGCCTAGGGTTAGGGTTAGGGCTCAGCCTAGGGCTACGATTTTTTTAAGCAGGAAGCCCTGAGTTCCAGGCTTACTGCATCTGCCAAAGGCATCCCAAAGGGAGCGCAGAAGTGCCACAACATGGCTGCTTTCACGGCTTTTTCCTTAGGAAGAACCCTAATACCCGGCTGATTTACCTTCCTAGGGTTACTGTTAGGCTTAGGCCTAGGACTTTTAAAACCAGGAAGCCCTGTGCTCCAGGCACACTGCAGCTGTGAAAGGCATCCCAAGGGGAGCGCAAAAGTGACACAACTTGGCTGCCTCCACTGCTATTTCCATGAGACCATCCCAAATCATAGGCTGATTTTCCTTCCTAGGCTTAAGGTTTGAGTTAGGCCTAGGGTTAGTGTTCTTTTAACCAGAAAGCCCTGAGTTCCAAGAACACAGCAGCTGCGAAGGACTACCCAAGAAGAGCGCAGAAGTGCCTCAACATGCCTGCCTCCACAGCTTTTTCCTTGGGGACGTCCCGAAACGAAGGCTGATTTAGAAGCCTCCAGTTTGGGCTAAAGTTGTGGTTTTTTAAACCAGGAAGCCCTGTGCTCCAAGCACACTGCAGCTGTGAAAGGCATCCCAAGGGGAGCGCAAAAGTGCCACAACATGGCTGTCTCCACAGCTTTTCCCTTGGGATAATTCCTAAACCCAGGCTGATTTAAATGACCAGTGTTACGGTTAGGGTTAGGGTTACGCCTAGGTGTAGAGCTTTTTAAACCAGCAAGCTCTGAGCTCCAGGCACACGGCAGCTGCGAAAGGCATCCCAAGGGGAGCACAAAAGTGCCAGAAAATGGCTGCCTCCACACGTTTTCATTGGCACCATTGCTAAGCCTAGGCTGAATCACCTGCCTCCAGTCTCAGCTAGGGACATGGTTTTTTAAACCAGGAAGCCCTGAGCTCCAGGCACACGGCAGCTGTGAAAGGCATCCCAAGGGGAGTACAAAAGTGCAACAACATGGCAGCTTTCACAGCTTTTTCCTTGGCACCATCCCTATACCTAGGCTGATTTATCTGCCTAGGGTTAGGGTTAGGGCTCAGCCTAGGGCTAGGATTTTTTTAAGCAGGAAGCCCTGAGTTCCAGGCTTACTGCATCTGCCAAAGGCATCCCAAAGGGAGCGCAGAAGTGCCACAACATGGCTGCTTTCACAGCTTTTTCCTTAGGAAGAACCCTAATACCCGGCTGATTTACCTTCCTAGGGTTACTGTTAGGCTTAGGCCTAGGACTTTTAAAACCAGGAAGCCCTGTGCTCCAGGCACACTGCAGCTGTTAAAGGCATCCCAAGGGGAGCGCAAAAGTGACACAACTTGGCTGCCTCCACTGCTATTTCCATGAGACCATCCCGAATCATAGGCTGATTTTCCTTCCTAGGCTTAAGGTTTGAGTTAGGCCTAGGGTTAGTGTTCTTTTAACCAGAAAGCCCTGAGTTCCAAGAACACAGCAGCTGCGAAGGACTACCCAACAAGAGCGCAGAAGTGCCTCAACATGCCTGCCTCCACAGCTTTTTCCTTGGGGACGTCCCGAAACGAAGGCTGATTTCGAAGCCTCCAGTTTGGGCTAAAGTTGTGGTTTTTTACACCAGGAAGCCCTGTGCTCCAAGCACACTGCAGCTGTGAAAGGCATCCCAAGGGGAGCGCAAAAGTGCCACAACATGGCTGTCTCCACAGCTTTTCCCTTGGGATAATTCCTAAACCCAGGCTGATTTAAATGACCAGTGTTACGGTTAGGGTTAGGGTTACGCCTAGGTGTAGAGCTTTTTAAACCAGCAAGCTCTGAGCTCCAGGCACACGGCAGCTGCGAAATGCATCCCAAGGGTAGCACAAAAGTGCCAGAAAATGGCTGCCTCCACACGTTTTCATTGGCACCATTGCTAAGCCTAGGCTGAATCACCTGCCTCCAGTCTCAGCTAGGGACATGGTTTTTTAAACCAGGAAGCCCTGAGCTCCAGGCACACGGCAGCTGTGAAAGGCATCCCAAGGGGAGTACAAAAGTGCAACAACATGGCAGCTTTCACAGCTTTTTCCTTGGCACCATCCCTATACCTAGGCTGATTTATCTGCCTAGGGTTAGGGTTAGGGCTCAGCCTAGGGCTAGGATTTTTTTAACCAGGAAGCCCTGAGTTCCAGGCTTACTGCATCTGCCAAAGGCATCCCAAAGGGAGCGCAGAAGTGCCACAACATGGCTGCTTTCACAGCTTTTTCCTTAGGAAGAACCCTAATACCCGGCTGATTTACCTTCCTAGGGTTACTGTTAGGCTTCGGCCTAGGACTTTTAAAACCAGGAAGCCCTGTGCTCCAGGCACACTGCAGCTGTTAAAGGCATCCCAAGGGGAGCGCAAAAGTGACACAACTTGGCTGCCTCCACTGCTATTTCCATGAGACCATCCCGAATCATAGGCTGATTTTCCTTCCTAGGCTTAAGGTTTGAGTTAGGCCTAGGGTTAGTGTTCTTTTAACCAGAAAGCCCTGAGTTCCAAGAACACAGCAGCTGCGAAGGACTACCCAAGAAGAGCGCAGAAGTGCCTCAACATGCCTGCCTCCACAGCTTTTTCCTTGGGGACGTCCCGAAACGAAGGCTGATTTAGAAGCCTCCAGTTTGGGCTAAAGTTGTGGTTTTTTAAACCAGGAAGCCCTGTGCTCCAAGCACACTGCAGCTGTGAAAGGCATCCCAAGGGGAGCGCAAAAGTGCCACAACATGGCTGTCTCCACAGCTTTTCCCTTGGGATAATTCCTAAACCCAGGCTGATTTAAATGACCAGTGTTACGGTTAGGGTTAGGGTTACACCTAGGTGTAGAGCTTTTTAAACCAGCAAGCTCTGAGCTCCAGGCACACGGCAGCTGCGAAAGGCATCCCAAGGGGAGCACAAAAGTGCCAGAAAATGGCTGCCTCCACACGTTTTCATTGGCACCATTGCTAAGCCTAGGCTGAATCACCTGCCTCCAGTCTCACCTAGGGACATGGTTTTTTAAACCAGGAAGCCCTGAGCTCCAGGCACACGGCAGCTGTGAAAGGCATCCCAAGGGGAGTACAAAAGTGCAACAACATGGCAGCTTTCACAGCTTTTTCCTTGGCACCATCCCTATACCTAGGCTGATTTATCTGCCTAGGGTTAGGGTTAGGGCTCAGCCTAGGGCTAGGATTTTTTTAACCAGGAAGCCCTGAGTTCCAGGCTTACTGCATCTGCCAAAGGCATCCCAAAGGGAGCGCAGAAGTGCCACAACATGGCTGCTTTCACGGCTTTTTCCTTAGGAAGAACCCTAATACCCGGCTGATTTACCTTCCTAGGGTTACTGTTAGGCTTAGGCCTAGGACTTTTAAAACCAGGAAGCCCTGTGCTCCAGGCACACTGCAGCTGTTAAAGGCATCCCAAGGGGAGCGCAAAAGTGACACAACTTGGCTGCCTCCACTGCTATTTCCATGAGACCATCCCGAATCATAGGCTGATTTTCCTTCCTAGGCTTAAGGTTTGAGTTAGGCCTAGGGTTAGTGTTCTTTTAACCAGAAAGCCCTGAGTTCCAAGAACACAGCAGCTGCGAAGGACTACCCAAGAAGAGCGCAGAAGTGCCTCAACATGCCTGCCTCCACAGCTTTTTCCTTGGGGACGTCCTGAAACGAAGGCTGATTTAGAAGCCTCCAGTTTGGGCTAAAGTTGTGGTTTTTTAAACAGGAAGCCCTGTGCTCCAAGCACACTGCAGCTGTGAAAGGCATCCCAAGGGGAGCGCAAAAGTGCCACAACATGGCTGTCTCCACAGCTTTTCCCTTGGGATAATTCCTAAACCCAGGCTGATTTAAATGACCAGTGTTACGGTTAGGGTTAGGGTTACGCCTAGGTGTAGAGCTTTTTAAACCAGCAAGCTCTGAGCTCCAGGCACACGGCAGCTGCGAAAGGCATCCCAAGGGGAGCACAAAAGTGCCAGAAAATGGCTGCCTCCACACGTTTTCATTGGCACCATTGCTAAGCCTAGGCTGAATCACCTGCCTCCAGTCTCAGCTAGGGACATGGTTTTTTAAACCAGGAAGCCCTGAGCTCCAGGCACACGGCAGCTGTGAAAGGCATCCCAAGGGGAGTACAAAAGTGCAACAACATGGCAGCTTTCACAGCTTTTTCCTTGGCACCATCCCTATACCTAGGCTGATTTATCTGCCTAGGGTTAGGGTTAGGGCTCAGCCTAGGGCTAGGATTTTTTTAAGCAGGAAGCCCTGAGTTCCAGGCTTACTGCATCTGCCAAAGGCATCCCAAAGGGAGCGCAGAAGTGCCACAACATGGCTGCTTTCACAGCTTTTTCCTTAGGAAGAACCCTAATACCCGGCTGATTTACCTTCCTAGGGTTACTGTTAGGCTTAGGCCTAGGACTTTTAAAACCAGGAAGCCCTGTGCTCCAGGCACACTGCAGCTGTTAAAGGCATCCCAAGGGGAGCGCAAAAGTGACACAACTTGGCTGCCTCCACTGCTATTTCCATGAGACCATCCCGAATCATAGGCTGATTTTCCTTCCTAGGCTTAAGGTTTGAGTTAGGCCTAGGGTTAGTGTTCTTTTAACCAGAAAGCCCTGAGTTCCAAGAAGACAGCAGCTGCGAAGGACTACCCAAGAAGAGCGCAGAAGTGCCTCAACATGCCTGCCTCCACAGCTTTTTCCTTGGGGACGTCCCGAAACGAAGGCTGATTTAGAAGCCTCCAGTTTGGGCTAAAGTTGTGGTTTTTTAAACCAGGAAGCCCTGTGCTCCAAGCACACTGCAGCTGTGAAAGGCATCCCAAGGGGAGCGCAAAAGTGCCACAACATGGCTGTCTCCACAGCTTTTCCCTTGGGATAATTCCTAAACCCAGGCTGATTTAAATGACCAGTGTTACGGTTAGGGTTAGGGTTACACCTAGGTGTAGAGCTTTTTAAACCAGCAAGCTCTGAGCTCCAGGCACACGGCAGCTGCGAAAGGCATCCCAAGGGGAGCACAAAAGTGCCAGAAAATGGCTGCCTCCACACGTTTTCATTGGCACCATTGCTAAGCCTAGGCTGAATCACCTGCCTCCAGTCTCAGCTAGGGACATGGTTTTTTAAACCAGGAAGCCCTGAGCTCCAGGCACACGGCAGCTGTGAAAGGCATCCCAAGGGGAGTACAAAAGTGCAACAACATGGCAGCTTTCACAGCTTTTTCCTTGGCACCATCCCTATACCTAGGCTGATTTATCTGCCTAGGGTTAGGGTTAGGGCTCAGCCTAGGGCTAGGATTTTTTTAACCAGGAAGCCCTGAGTTCCAGGCTTACTGCATCTGCCAAAGGCATCCCAAAGGGAGCGCAGAAGTGCCACAACATGGCTGCTTTCACGGCTTTTTCCTTAGGAAGAACCCTAATACCCGGCTGATTTACCTTCCTAGGGTTACTGTTAGGCTTAGGCCTAGGACTTTTAAAACCAGGAAGCCCTGTGCTCCAGGCACACTGCAGCTGTGAAAGGCATCCCAAGGGGAGCGCAAAAGTGACACAACTTGGCTGCCTCCACTGCTATTTCCATGAGACCATCCCGAATCATAGGCTGATTTTCCTTCCTAGGCTTAAGGTTTGAGTTAGGCCTAGGGTTAGTGTTCTTTTAACCAGAAAGCCCTGAGTTCCAAGAACACAGCAGCTGCGAAGGACTACCCAAGAAGAGCGCAGAAGTGCCTCAACATGCCTGCCTCCACAGCTTTTTCCTTGGGGACGTCCTGAAACGAAGGCTGATTTAGAAGCCTCCAGTTTGGGCTAAAGTTGTGGTTTTTTAAACAGGAAGCCCTGTGCTCCAAGCACACTGCAGCTGTGAAAGGCATCCCAAGGGGAGCGCAAAAGTGCCACAACATGGCTGTCTCCACAGCTTTTCCCTTGGGATAATTCCTAAACCCAGGCTGATTTAAATGACCAGTGTTACGGTTAGGGTTAGGGTTACGCCTAGGTGTAGAGCTTTTTAAACCAGCAAGCTCTGAGCTCCAGGCACACGGCAGCTGCGAAAGGCATCCCAAGGGGAGCACAAAAGTGCCAGAAAATGGCTGCCTCCACACGTTTTCATTGGCACCATTGCTAAGCCTAGGCTGAATCACCTGCCTCCAGTCTCAGCTAGGGACATGGTTTTTTAAACCAGGAAGCCCTGAGCTCCAGGCACACGGCAGCTGTGAAAGGCATCCCAAGGGGAGTACAAAAGTGCAACAACATGGCAGCTTTCACAGCTTTTTCCTTGGCACCATCCCTATACCTAGGCTGATTTATCTGCCTAGGGTTAGGGTTAGGGCTCAGCCTAGGGCTAGGATTTTTTTAAGCAGGAAGCCCTGAGTTCCAGGCTTACTGCATCTGCCAAAGGCATCCCAAAGGGAGCGCAGAAGTGCCACAACATGGCTGCTTTCACAGCTTTTTCCTTAGGAAGAACCCTAATACCCGGCTGATTTACCTTCCTAGGGTTACTGTTAGGCTTAGGCCTAGGACTTTTAAAACCAGGAAGCCCTGTGCTCCAGGCACACTGCAGCTGTGAAAGGCATCCCAAGGGGAGCGCAAAAGTGACACAACTTGGCTGCCTCCACTGCTATTTCCATGAGACCATCCCAAATCATAGGCTGATTTTCCTTCCTAGGCTTAAGGTTTGAGTTAGGCCTAGGGTTAGTGTTCTTTTAACCAGAAAGCCCTGAGTTCCAAGAACACAGCAGCTGCGAAGGACTACCCAAGAAGAGCGCAGAAGTGCCTCAACATGCCTGCCTCCACAGCTTTTTCCTTGGGGACGTCCTGAAACGAAGGCTGATTTAGAAGCCTCCAGTTTGGGCTAAAGTTGTGGTTTTTTAAACAGGAAGCCCTGTGCTCCAAGCACACTGCAGCTGTGAAAGGCATCCCAAGGGGAGCGCAAAAGTGCCACAACATGGCTGTCTCCACAGCTTTTCCCTTGGGATAATTCCTAAACCCAGGCTGATTTAAATGACCAGTGTTACGGTTAGGGTTAGGGTTACGCCTAGGTGTAGAGCTTTTTAAACCAGCAAGCTCTGAGCTCCAGGCACACGGCAGCTGCGAAAGGCATCCCAAGGGGAGCACAAAAGTGCCAGAAAATGGCTGCCTCCACACGTTTACATTGGCACCATTGCTAAGCCTAGGCTGAATCACCTGCCTCCAGTCTCAGCTAGGGACATGGTTTTTTAAACCAGGAAGCCCTGAGCTCCAGGCACACGGCAGCTGTGAAAGGCATCCCAAGGGGAGTACAAAAGTGCAACAACATGGCAGCTTTCACAGCTTTTTCCTTGGCACCATCCCTATACCTAGGCTGATTTATCTGCCTAGGGTTAGGGTTAGGGCTCAGCCTAGGGCTAGGATTTTTTTAAGCAGGAAGCCCTGAGTTCCAGGCTTACTGCATCTGCCAAAGGCATCCCAAAGGGAGCGCAGAAGTGCCACAACATGGCTGCTTTCACAGCTTTTTCCTTAGGAAGAACCCTAATACCCGGCTGATTTACCTTCCTAGGGTTACTGTTAGGCTTAGGCCTAGGACTTTTAAAACCAGGAAGCCCTGTGCTCCAGGCACACTGCAGCTGTTAAAGGCATCCCAAGGGGAGCGCAAAAGTGACACAACTTGGCTGCCTCCACTGCTATTTCCATGAGACCATCCCGAATCATAGGCTGATTTTCCTTCCTAGGCTTAAGGTTTGAGTTAGGCCTAGGGTTAGTGTTCTTTTAACCAGAAAGCCCTGAGTTCCAAGAACACAGCAGCTGCGAAGGACTACCCAAGAAGAGCGCAGAAGTGCCTCAACATGCCTGCCTCCACAGCTTTTTCCTTGGGGACGTCCCGAAACGAAGGCTGATTTAGAAGCCTCCAGTTTGGGCTAAAGTTGTGGTTTTTTAAACCAGGAAGCCCTGTGCTCCAAGCACACTGCAGCTGTGAAAGGCATCCCAAGGGGAGCGCAAAAGTGCCACAACATGGCTGTCTCCACAGCTTTTCCCTTGGGATAATTCCTAAACCCAGGCTGATTTAAATGACCAGTGTTACGGTTAGGGTTAGGGTTACGCCTAGGTGTAGAGCTTTTTAAACCAGCAAGCTCTGAGCTCCAGGCACACGGCAGCTGCGAAAGGCATCCCAAGGGGAGCACAAAAGTGCCAGAAAATGGCTGCCTCCACACGTTTTCATTGGCACCATTGCTAAGCCTAGGCTGAATCACCTGCCTCCAGTCTCAGCTAGGGACATGGTTTTTTAAACCAGGAAGCCCTGAGCTCCAGGCACACGGCAGCTGTGAAAGGCATCCCAAGGGGAGTACAAAAGTGCAACAACATGGCAGCTTTCACAGCTTTTTCCTTGGCACCATCCCTATACCTAGGCTGATTTATCTGCCTAGGGTTAGGGTTAGGGCTCAGCCTAGGGCAAGGATTTTTTTAACCAGGAAGCCCTGAGTTCCAGGCTTACTGCATCTGCCAAAGGCATCCCAAAGGGAGCGCAGAAGTGCCACAACATGGCTGCTTTCACGGCTTTTTCCTTAGGAAGAACCCTAATACCCGGCTGATTTACCTTCCTAGGGTTACTGTTAGGCTTAGGCCTAGGACTTTTAAAACCAGGAAGCCCTGTGCTCCAGGCACACTGCAGCTGTGAAAGGCATCCCAAGGGGAGCGCAAAAGTGACACAACTTGGCTGCCTCCACTGCTATTTCCATGAGACCATCCCAAATCATAGGCTGATTTTCCTTCCTAGGCTTAAGGTTTGAGTTAGGCCTAGGGTTAGTGTTCTTTTAACCAGAAAGCCCTGAGTTCTAAGAACACAGCAGCTGCGAAGGACTACCCAAGAAGAGCGCAGAAGTGCCTCAACATGCCTGCCTCCACAGCTTTTTCCTTGGGGACGTCCTGAAACGAAGGCTGATTTAGAAGCCTCCAGTTTGGGCTAAAGTTGTGGTTTTTTAAACAGGAAGCCCTGTGCTCCAAGCACACTGCAGCTGTGAAAGGCATCCCAAGGGGAGCGCAAAAGTGCCACAACATGGCTGTCTCCACAGCTTTTCCCTTGGGATAATTCCTAAACCCAGGCTGATTTAAATGACCAGTGTTACGGTTAGGGTTAGGGTTACGCCTAGGTGTAGAGCTTTTTAAACCAGCAAGCTCTGAGCTCCAGGCACACGGCAGCTGCGAAAGGCATCCCAAGGGGAGCACAAAAGTGCCAGAAAATGGCTGCCTCCACACGTTTTCATTGGCACCATTGCTAAGCCTAGGCTGAATCACCTGCCTCCAGTCTCACCTAGGGACATGGTTTTTTAAACCAGGAAGCCCTGAGCTCCAGGCACACGGCAGCTGTGAAAGGCATCCCAAGGGGAGTACAAAAGTGCAACAACATGGCAGCTTTCACAGCTTTTTCCTTGGCACCATCCCTATACCTAGGCTGATTTATCTGCCTAGGGTTAGGGTTAGGGCTCAGCCTAGGGCTAGGATTTTTTTAAGCAGGAAGCCCTGAGTTCCAGGCTTACTGCATCTGCCAAAGGCATCCCAAAGGGAGCGCAGAAGTGCCACAACATGGCTGCTTTCACAGCTTTTTCCTTAGGAAGAACCCTAATACCCGGCTGATTTACCTTCCTAGGGTTACTGTTAGGCTTAGGCCTAGGACTTTTAAAACCAGGAAGCCCTGTGCTCCAGGCACACTGCAGCTGTTAAAGGCATCCCAAGGGGAGCGCAAAAGTGACACAACTTGGCTGCCTCCACTGCTATTTCCATGAGACCATCCCGAATCATAGGCTGATTTTCCTTCCTAGGCTTAAGGTTTGAGTTAGGCCTAGGGTTAGTGTTCTTTTAACCAGAAAGCCCTGAGTTCCAAGAACACAGCAGCTGCGAAGGACTACCCAAGAAGAGCGCAGAAGTGCCTCAACATGCCTGCCTCCACAGCTTTTTCCTTGGGGACGTCCCGAAACGAAGGCTGATTTAGAAGCCTCCAGTTTGGGCTAAAGTTGTGGTTTTTTAAACCAGGAAGCCCTGTGCTCCAAGCACACTGCAGCTGTGAAAGGCATCCCAAGGGGAGCGCAAAAGTGCCACAACATGGCTGTCTCCACAGCTTTTCCCTTGGGATAATTCCTAAACCCAGGCTGATTTAAATGACCAGTGTTACGGTTAGGGTTAGGGTTACGCCTAGGTGTAGAGCTTTTTAAACCAGCAAGCTCTGAGCTCCAGGCACACGGCAGCTGCGAAAGGCATCCCAAGGGGAGCACAAAAGTGCCAGAAAATGGCTGCCTCCACACGTTTTCATTGGCACCATTGCTAAGCCTAGGCTGAATCACCTGCCTCCAGTCTCAGCTAGGGACATGGTTTTTTAAACCAGGAAGCCCTGAGCTCCAGGCACACGGCAGCTGTGAAAGGCATCCCAAGGGGAGTACAAAAGTGCAACAACATGGCAGCTTTCACAGCTTTTTCCTTGGCACCATCCC
Organism: Ammospiza caudacuta; assembly: GCF_027887145.1. Lineage (NCBI taxonomy): Eukaryota > Metazoa > Chordata > Aves > Passeriformes > Passerellidae > Ammospiza > Ammospiza caudacuta. Next base: position 140,736 of record NW_026683128.1, on the reverse strand, counting down.
TATACCTAGGCTGATTTATCTGCCTAGGGTTAGGGTTAGGGCTCAGCCTAGGGCAAGGATTTTTTTAACCAGGAAGCCCTGAGTTCCAGGCTTACTGCATCTGCCAAAGGCATCCCAAAGGGAGCGCAGAAGTGCCACAACATGGCTGCTTTCACAGCTTTTTCCTTAGGAAGAACCCTAATACCCGGCTGATTTACCTTCCTAGGGTTACTGTTAGGCTTAGGCCTAGGACTTTTAAAACCAGGAAGCCCTGTGCTCCAGGCACACTGCAGCTGTGAAAGGCATCCCAAGGGGAGCGCAAAAGTGACACAACTTGGCTGCCTCCACTGCTATTTCCATGAGACCATCCCAAATCATAGGCTGATTTTCCTTCCTAGGCTTAAGGTTTGAGTTAGGCCTAGGGTTAGTGTTCTTTTAACCAGAAAGCCCTGAGTTCCAAGAACACAGCAGCTGCGAAGGACTACCCAAGAAGAGCGCAGAAGTGCCTCAACATGCCTGCCTCCACAGCTTTTTCCTTGGGGACGTCCCGAAACGAAGGCTGATTTAGAAGCCTCCAGTTTGGGCTAAAGTTGTGGTTTTTTAAACCAGGAAGCCCTGTGCTCCAAGCACACTGCAGCTGTGAAAGGCATCCCAAGGGGAGCGCAAAAGTGCCACAACATGGCTGTCTCCACAGCTTTTCCCTTGGGATAATTCCTAAACCCAGGCTGATTTAAATGACCAGTGTTACGGTTAGGGTTAGGGTTACGCCTAGGTGTAGAGCTTTTTAAACCAGCAAGCTCTGAGCTCCAGGCACACGGCAGCTGCGAAAGGCATCCCAAGGGGAGCACAAAAGTGCCAGAAAATGGCTGCCTCCACATGTTTTCATTGGCACCATTGCTAAGCCTAGGCTGAATCACCTGCCTCCAGTCTCAGCTAGGGACATGGTTTTTTAAACCAGGAAGCCCTGAGCTCCAGGCACACGGCAGCTGTGAAAGGCATCCCAAGGGGAGTACAAAAGTGCAACAACATGGCAGCTTTCACAGCTTTTTCCTTGGCACCATCCCTATACCTAGGCTGATTTATCTGCCTAGGGTTAGGGTTAGGGCTCAGCCTAGGGCTAGGATTTTTTCAAGCAGGAAGCCCTGAGTTCCAGGTTTACTGCATCTGCCAAAGGCATCCCAAAGGGAGCGCAGAAGTGCCACAACATGGCTGCTTTCACAGCTTTTTCCTTAGGAAGAACCCTAATACCCGGCTGATTTACCTTCCTAGGGTTACTGTTAGGCTTAGGCCTAGGACTTTTAAAACCAGGAAGCCCTGTGCTCCAGGCACACTGCAGCTGTTAAAGGCATCCCAAGGGGAGCGCAAAAGTGACACAACTTGGCTGCCTCCACTGCTATTTCCATGAGACCATCCCGAATCATAGGCTGATTTTCCTTCCTAGGCTTAAGGTTTGAGTTAGGCCTAGGGTTAGTGTTCTTTTAACCAGAAAGCCCTGAGTTCCAAGAACACAGCAGCTGCGAAGGACTACCCAACAAGAGCGCAGAAGTGCCTCAACATGCCTGCCTCCACAGCTTTTTCCTTGGGGACGTCCCGAAACGAAGGCTGATTTAGAAGCCTCCAGTTTGGGCTAAAGTTGTGGTTTTTTAAACCAGGAAGCCCTGTGCTCCAAGCACACTGCAGCTGTGAAAGGCATCCCAAGGGGAGTGCAAAAGTGCCACAACATGGCTGTCTCCACAGCTTTTCCCTTGGGATAATTCCTAAACCCAGGCTGATTTAAATGACCAGTGTTACGGTTAGGGTTAGGGTTACGCCTAGGTGTAGAGCTTTTTAAACCAGCAAGCTCTGAGCTCCAGGCACACGGCAGCTGCGAAATGCATCCCAAGGGGAGCACAAAAGTGCCAGAAAATGGCTGCCTCCACACGTTTTCATTGGCACCATTGCTAAGCCTAGGCTGAATCACCTGCCTCCAGTCTCAGCTAGGGACATGGTTTTTTAAACCAGGAAGCCCTGAGCTCCAGGCACACGGCAGCTGTGAAAGGCATCCCAAGGGGAGTACAAAAGTGCAACAACATGGCAGCTTTCACAGCTTTTTCCTTGGCACCATCCCTATACCTAGGCTGATTTATCTGCCTAGGGTTAGGGTTAGGGCTCAGCCAAGGGCAAGGATTTTTTTAACCAGGAAGCCCTGAGTTCCAGGCTTACTGCATCTGCCAAAGGCATCCCAAAGGGAGCGCAGAAGTGCCACAACATGGCTGCTTTCACAGCTTTTTCCTTAGGAAGAACCCTAATACCCGGCTGATTTACCTTCCTAGGGTTACTGTTAGGCTTAGGCCTAGGACTTTTAAAACCAGGAAGCCCTGTGCTCCAGGCACACTGCAGCTGTTAAAGGCATCCCAAGGGGAGCGCAAAAGTGACACAACTTGGCTGCCTCCACTGCTATTTCCATGAGACCATCCCGAATCATAGGCTGATTTTCCTTCCTAGGCTTAAGGTTTGAGTTAGGCCTAGGGTTAGTGTTCTTTTAACCAGAAAGCCCTGAGTTCCAAGAACACAGCAGCTGCAAAGGACTGCCCAACAAGAGCGCAGAAGTGCCTCAACATGCCTGCCTCCACAGCTTTTTCCTTGGGGACGTCCCGAAACGAAGGCTGATTTAGAAGCCTCCAGTTTGGGCTAAAGTTGTGGTATTTTACACCAGGAAGCCCTGTGCTCCAAGCACACTGCAGCTGTGAAAGGCATCCCAAGGGGAGCGCAAAAGTGCCACAACATGGCTGTCTCCACAGCTTTTCCCTTGGGATAATTCCTAAACCCAGGCTGATTTAAATGACCAGTGTTACGGTTAGGGTTAGGGTTACGCCTAGGTGTAGAGCTTTTTAAACCAGCAAGCTCTGAGCTCCAGGCACACGGCAGCTGCGAAAGGCATCCCAAGGGGAGCACAAAAGTGCCAGAAAATGGCTGCCTCCACACGTTTTCATTGGCACCATTGCTAAGCCTAGGCTGAATCACCTGCCTCCAGTCTCAGCTAGGGACATGGTTTTTTAAACCAGGAAGCCCTGAGCTCCAGGCACACGGCAGCTGTGAAAGGCATCCCAAGGGGAGTACAAAAGTGCAACAACATGGCAGCTTTCACAGCTTTTTCCTTGGCACCATCCCTATACCTAGGCTGATTTATCTGCCTAGGGTTAGGGTTAGGGCTCAGCCTAGGGCTAGGATTTTTTTAAGCAGGAAGCCCTGAGTTCCAGGCTTACTGCATCTGCCAAAGGCATCCCAAAGGGAGCGCAGAAGTGCCACAACATGGCTGCTTTCACAGCTTTTTCCTTAGGAAGAACCCTAATACCCGGCTGATTTACCTTCCTAGGGTTACTGTTAGGCTTAGGCCTAGGACTTTTAAAACCAGGAAGCCCTGTGCTCCAGGCACACTGCAGCTGTTAAAGGCATCCCAAGGGGAGCGCAAAAGTGACACAACTTGGCTGCCTCCACTGCTATTTCCATGAGACCATCCCGAATCATAGGCTGATTTTCCTTCCTAGGCTTAAGGTTTGAGTTAGGCCTAGGGTTAGTGTTCTTTTAACCAGAAAGCCCTGAGTTCCAAGAACACAGCAGCTGCGAAGGACTACCCAAGAAGAGCGCAGAAGTGCCTCAACATGCCTGCCTCCACAGCTTTTTCCTTGGGGACGTCCCGAAACGAAGGCTGATTTAGAAGCCTCCAGTTTGGGCTAAAGTTGTGGTTTTTTAAACCAGGAAGCCCTGTGCTCCAAGCACACTGCAGCTGTGAAAGGCATCCCAAGGGGAGCGCAAAAGTGCCACAACATGGCTGTCTCCACAGCTTTTCCCTTGGGATAATTCCTAAACCCAGGCTGATTTAAATGACCAGTGTTACGGTTAGGGTTAGGGTTACGCCTAGGTGTAGAGCTTTTTAAACCAGCAAGCTCTGAGCTCCAGGCACACGGCAGCTGCGAAAGGCATCCCAAGGGGAGCACAAAAGTGCCAGAAAATGGCTGCCTCCACACGTTTTCATTGGCACCATTGCTAAGCCTAGGCTGAATCACCTGCCTCCAGTCTCAGCTAGGGACATGGTTTTTTAAACCAGGAAGCCCTGAGCTCCAGGCACACGGCAGCTGTGAAAGGCATCCCAAGGGGAGTACAAAAGTGCAACAACATGGCAGCTTTCACAGCTTTTTCCTTGGCACCATCCCTATACCTAGGCTGATTTATCTGCCTAGGGTTAGGGTTAGGGCTCAGCCTAGGGCTAGGATTTTTTCAAGCAGGAAGCCCTGAGTTCCAGGCTTACTGCATCTGCCAAAGGCATCCCAAAGGGAGCGCAGAAGTGCCACAACATGGCTGCTTTCACAGCTTTTTCCTTAGGAAGAACCCTAATACCCGGCTGATTTACCTTCCTAGGGTTACTGTTAGGCTTAGGCCTAGGACTTTTAAAACCAGGAAGCCCTGTGCTCCAGGCACACTGCAGCTGTGAAAGGCATCCCAAGGGGAGCGCAAAAGTGACACAACTTGGCTGCCTCCACTGCTATTTCCATGAGACCATCCCGAATCATAGGCTGATTTTCCTTCCTAGGCTTAAGGTTTGAGTTAGGCCTAGGGTTAGTGTTCTTTTAACCAGAAAGCCCTGAGTTCCAAGAACACAGCAGCTGCGAAGGACTACCCAACAAGAGCGCAGAAGTGCCTCAACATGCCTGCCTCCACAGCTTTTTCCTTGGGGACGTCCCGAAACGAAGGCTGATTTCGAAGCCTCCAGTTTGGGCTAAAGTTGTGGTTTTTTACACCAGGAAGCCCTGTGCTCCAAGCACACTGCAGCTGTGAAAGGCATCCCAAGGGGAGCGCAAAAGTGCCACAACATGGCTGTCTCCACAGCTTTTCCCTTGGGATAATTCCTAAACCCAGGCTGATTTAAATGACCAGTGTTACGGTTAGGGTTAGGGTTACGCCTAGGTGTAGAGCTTTTTAAACCAGCAAGCTCTGAGCTCCAGGCACACGGCAGCTGCGAAAGGCATCCCAAGGGGAGCACAAAAGTGCCAGAAAATGGCTGCCTCCACACGTTTTCATTGGCACCATTGCTAAGCCTAGGCTGAATCACCTGCCTCCAGTCTCAGCTAGGGACATGGTTTTTTAAACCAGGAAGCCCTGAGCTCCAGGCACACGGCAGCTGTGAAAGGCATCCCAAGGGGAGTACAAAAGTGCAACAACATGGCAGCTTTCACAGCTTTTTCCTTGGCACCATCCCTATACCTAGGCTGATTTATCTGCCTAGGGTTAGGGTTAGGGCTCAGCCAAGGGCAAGGATTTTTTTAACCAGGAAGCCCTGAGTTCCAGGCTTACTGCATCTGCCAAAGGCATCCCAAAGGGAGCGCAGAAGTGCCACAACATGGCTGCTTTCACAGCTTTTTCCTTAGGAAGAACCCTAATACCCGGCTGATTTACCTTCCTAGGGTTACTGTTAGGCTTAGGCCTAGGACTTTTAAAACCAGGAAGCCCTGTGCTCCAGGCACACTGCAGCTGTTAAAGGCATCCCAAGGGGAGCGCAAAAGTGACACAACTTGGCTGCCTCCACTGCTATTTCCATGAGACCATCCCGAATCATAGGCTGATTTTCCTTCCTAGGCTTAAGGTTTGAGTTAGGCCTAGGGTTAGTGTTCTTTTAACCAGAAAGCCCTGAGTTCCAAGAACACAGCAGCTGCAAAGGACTGCCCAACAAGAGCGCAGAAGTGCCTCAACATGCCTGCCTCCACAGCTTTTTCCTTGGGGACGTCCCGAAACGAAGGCTGATTTCGAAGCCTCCAGTTTGGGCTAAAGTTGTGGTATTTTACACCAGGAAGCCCTGTGCTCCAAGCACACTGCAGCTGTGAAAGGCATCCCAAGGGGAGCGCAAAAGTGCCACAACATGGCTGTCTCCACAGCTTTTCCCTTGGGATAATTCCTAAACCCAGGCTGATTTAAATGACCAGTGTTACGGTTAGGGTTAGGGTTACGCCTAGGTGTAGAGCTTTTTAAACCAGCAAGCTCTGAGCTCCAGGCACACGGCAGCTGCGAAAGGCATCCCAAGGGGAGCACAAAAGTGCCAGAAAATGGCTGCCTCCACACGTTTTCATTGGCACCATTGCTAAGCCTAGGCTGAATCACCTGCCTCCAGTCTCAGCTAGGGACATGGTTTTTTAAACCAGGAAGCCCTGAGCTCCAGGCACACGGCAGCTGTGAAAGGCATCCCAAGGGGAGTACAAAAGTGCAACAACATGGCAGCTTTCACAGCTTTTTCCTTGGCACCATCCCTATACCTAGGCTGATTTATCTGCCTTGGGTTAGGGTTATGGCTGAGCGTAGGGCTAGGATTTTTTTAACCAGGAAGCCCTGAGTTCCAGGCTTACTGCACCTGCCAAAGGCATCCCAAAGGGAGCGCAGAAGTGCCACAACATGGCTGCTTTCACAGCTTTTTCCTTAGGAAGAACCCTAATACCCGGCTGATTTACCTTCCTAGGGTTACTGTTAGGCTTAGGCCTAGGACTTTTAAAACCAGGAAGCCCTGTGCTCCAGGCACACTGCAGCTGTTAAAGGCATCCCAAGGGGAGCGCAAAAGTGACACAACTTGGCTGCCTCCACTGCTATTTCCATGAGACCATCCCGAATCATAGGCTGATTTTCCTTCCTAGGCTTAAGGTTTGAGTTAGGCCTAGGGTTAGTGTTCTTTTAACCAGAAAGCCCTGAGTTCCAAGAACACAGCAGCTGCAAAGGACTGCCCAACAAGAGCGCAGAAGTGCCTCAACATGCCTGCCTCCACAGCTTTTTCCTTGGGGACGTCCCGAAACGAAGGCTGATTTCGAAGCCTCCAGTTTGGGCTAAAGTTGTGGTATTTTAAAGCAGGAAGCCCTGTGCTCCAAGCACACTGCAGCTGTGAAAGGCATCCCAAGGGGAGCGCAAAAGTGCCACAACATGGCTGTCTCCACAGCTTTTCCCTTGGGATAATTCCTAAACCCAGGCTGATTTAAATGACCAGTGTTACGGTTAGGGTTAGGGTTACGCCTAGGTGTAGAGCTTTTTAAACCAGCAAGCTCTGAGCTCCAGGCACACGGCAGCTGCGAAAGGCATCCCAAGGGGAGCACAAAAGTGCCAGAAAATGGCTGCCTCCACACGTTTTCATTGGCACCATTGCTAAGCCTAGGCTGAATCACCTGCCTCCAGTCTCAGCTAGGGACATGGTTTTTTAAACCAGGAAGCCCTGAGCTCCAGGCACACGGCAGCTGTGAAAGGCATCCCAAGGGGAGTACAAAAGTGCAACAACATGGCAGCTTTCACAGCTTTTTCCTTGGCACCATCCCTATACCTAGGCTGATTTATCTGCCTAGGGTTAGGGTTAGGGCTCAGCCTAGGGCTAGGATTTTTTTAAGCAGGAAGCCCTGAGTTCCAGGCTTACTGCATCTGCCAAAGGCATCCCAAAGGGAGCGCAGAAGTGCCACAACATGGCTGCTTTCACAGCTTTTTCCTTAGGAAGAACCCTAATACCCGGCTGATTTACCTTCCTAGGGTTACTGTTAGGCTTAGGCCTAGGACTTTTAAAACCAGGAAGCCCTGTGCTCCAGGCACACTGCAGCTGTGAAAGGCATCCCAAGGGGAGCGCAAAAGTGACACAACTTGGCTGCCTCCACTGCTATTTCCATGAGACCATCCCGAATCATAGGCTGATTTTCCTTCCTAGGCTTAAGGTTTGAGTTAGGCCTAGGGTTAGTGTTCTTTTAACCAGAAAGCCCTGAGTTCCAAGAACACAGCAGCTGCGAAGGACTACCCAAGAAGAGCGCAGAAGTGCCTCAACATGCCTGCCTCCACAGCTTTTTCCTTGGGGACGTCCCGAAACGAAGGCTGATTTCGAAGCCTCCAGTCTGGGCTAAAGTTGTGGTTTTTTAAACCAGGAAGCCCTGTGCTCCAAGCACACTGCAGCTGTGAAAGGCATCCCAAGGGGAGCGCAAAAGTGCCACAACATGGCTGTCTCCACAGCTTTTCCCTTGGGATAATTCCTAAACCCAGGCTGATTTAAATGACCAGTGTTACGGTTAGGGTTAGGGTTACGCCTAGGTGTAGAGCTTTTTAAACCAGCAAGCTCTGAGCTCCAGGCACACGGCAGCTGCGAAAGGCATCCCAAGGGGAGCACAAAAGTGCCAGAAAATGGCTGCCTCCACACGTTTTCATTGGCACCATTGCTAAGCCTAGGCTGAATCACCTGCCTCCAGTCTCAGCTAGGGACATGGTTTTTTAAACCAGGAAGCCCTGAGCTCCAGGCACACGGCAGCTGTGAAAGGCATCCCAAGGGGAGTACAAAAGTGCAACAACATGGCAGCTTTCACAGCTTTTTCCTTGGCACCATCCCTATACCTAGGCTGATTTATCTGCCTAGGGTTAGGGTTAGGGCTCAGCCAAGGGCAAGGATTTTTTTAACCAGGAAGCCCTGAGTTCCAGGCTTACTGCATCTGCCAAAGGCATCCCAAAGGGAGCGCAGAAGTGCCACAACATGGCTGCTTTCACAGCTTTTTCCTTAGGAAGAACCCTAATACCCGGCTGATTTACCTTCCTAGGGTTACTGTTAGGCTTAGGCCTAGGACTTTTAAAACCAGGAAGCTCTGTGCTCCAGGCACACTGCAGCTGTTAAAGGCATCCCAAGGGGAGCGCAAAAGTGACACAACTTGGCTGCCTCCACTGCTATTTCCATGAGACCATCCCGAATCATAGGCTGATTTTCCTTCCTAGGCTTAAGGTTTGAGTTAGGCCTAGGGTTAGTGTTCTTTTAACCAGAAAGCCCTGAGTTCCAAGAACACAGCAGCTGCAAAGGACTGCCCAACAAGAGCGCAGAAGTGCCTCAACATGCCTGCCTCCACAGCTTTTTCCTTGGGGACGTCCCGAAACGAAGGCTGATTTCGAAGCCTCCAGTTTGGGCTAAAGTTGTGGTTTTTTACACCAGGAAGCCCTGTGCTCCAAGCACACTGCAGCTGTGAAAGGCATCCCAAGGGGAGCGCAAAAGTGCCACAACATGGCTGTCTCCACAGCTTTTCCCTTGGGATAATTCCTAAACCCAGGCTGATTTAAATGACCAGTGTTACGGTTAGGGTTAGGGTTACGCCTAGGTGTAGAGCTTTTTAAACCAGCAAGCTCTGAGCTCCAGGCACACGGCAGCTGCGAAAGGCATCCCAAGGGGAGCACAAAAGTGCCAGAAAATGGCTGCCTCCACACGTTTTCATTGGCACCATTGCTAAGCCTAGGCTGAATCACCTGCCTCCAGTCTCAGCTAGGGACATGGTTTTTTAAACCAGGAAGCCCTGAGCTCCAGGCACACGGCAGCTGTGAAAGGCATCCCAAGGGGAGTACAAAAGTGCAACAACATGGCAGCTTTCACAGCTTTTTCCTTGGCACCATCCCTATACCTAGGCTGATTTATCTGCCTAGGGTTAGGGTTAGGGCTCAGCCAAGGGCAAGGATTTTTTTAACCAGGAAGCCCTGAGTTCCAGGCTTACTGCATCTGCCAAAGGCATCCCAAAGGGAGCGCAGAAGTGCCACAACATGGCTGCTTTCACAGCTTTTTCCTTAGGAAGAACCCTAATACCCGGCTGATTTACCTTCCTAGGGTTACTGTTAGGCTTAGGCCTAGGACTTTTAAAACCAGGAAGCCCTGTGCTCCAGGCACACTGCAGCTGTTAAAGGCATCCCAAGGGGAGCGCAAAAGTGACACAACTTGGCTGCCTCCACTGCTATTTCCATGAGACCATCCCGAATCATAGGCTGATTTTCCTTCCTAGGCTTAAGGTTTGAGTTAGGCCTAGGGTTAGTGTTCTTTTAACCAGAAAGCCCTGAGTTCCAAGAACACAGCAGCTGCAAAGGACTGCCCAACAAGAGCGCAGAAGTGCCTCAACATGCCTGCCTCCACAGCTTTTTCCTTGGGGACGTCCCGAAACGAAGGCTGATTTCGAAGCCTCCAGTTTGGGCTAAAGTTGTGGTATTTTACACCAGGAAGCCCTGTGCTCCAAGCACACTGCAGCTGTGAAAGGCATCCCAAGGGGAGCGCAAAAGTGCCACAACATGGCTGTCTCCACAGCTTTTCCCTTGGGATAATTCCTAAACCCAGGCTGATTTAAATGACCAGTGTTACGGTTAGGGTTAGGGTTACGCCTAGGTGTAGAGCTTTTTAAACCAGCAAGCTCTGAGCTCCAGGCACACGGCAGCTGCGAAAGGCATCCCAAGGGGAGCACAAAAGTGCCAGAAAATGGCTGCCTCCACACGTTTTCATTGGCACCATTGCTAAGCCTAGGCTGAATCACCTGCCTCCAGTCTCAGCTAGGGACATGGTTTTTTAAACCAGGAAGCCCTGAGCTCCAGGCACACGGCAGCTGTGAAAGGCATCCCAAGGGGAGTACAAAAGTGCAACAACATGGCAGCTTTCACAGCTTTTTCCTTGGCACCATCCCTATACCTAGGCTGATTTATCTGCCTAGGGTTAGGGTTAGGGCTCAGCCTAGGGCTAGGATTTTTTTAAGCAGGAAGCCCTGAGTTCCAGGCTTACTGCATCTGCCAAAGGCATCCCAAAGGGAGCGCAGAAGTGCCACAACATGGCTGCTTTCACAGCTTTTTCCTTAGGAAGAACCCTAATACCCGGCTGATTTACCTTCCTAGGGTTACTGTTAGGCTTAGGCCTAGGACTTTTAAAACCAGGAAGCCCTGTGCTCCAGGCACACTGCAGCTGTGAAAGGCATCCCAAGGGGAGCGCAAAAGTGACACAACTTGGCTGCCTCCACTGCTATTTCCATGAGACCATCCCGAATCATAGGCTGATTTTCCTTCCTAGGCTTAAGGTTTGAGTTAGGCCTAGGGTTAGTGTTCTTTTAACCAGAAAGCCCTGAGTTCCAAGAACACAGCAGCTGCGAAGGACTACCCAAGAAGAGCGCAGAAGTGCCTCAACATGCCTGCCTCCACAGCTTTTTCCTTGGGGACGTCCCGAAACGAAGGCTGATTTCGAAGCCTCCAGTTTGGGCTAAAGTTGTGGTTTTTTAAACCAGGAAGCCCTGTGCTCCAAGCACACTGCAGCTGTGAAAGGCATCCCAAGGGGAGCGCAAAAGTGCCACAACATGGCTGTCTCCACAGCTTTTCCCTTGGGATAATTCCTAAACCCAGGCTGATTTAAATGACCAGTGTTACGGTTAGGGTTAGGGTTACGCCTAGGTGTAGAGCTTTTTAAACCAGCAAGCTCTGAGCTCCAGGCACACGGCAGCTGCGAAAGGCATCCCAAGGGGAGCACAAAAGTGCCAGAAAATGGCTGCCTCCACACGTTTTCATTGGCACCATTGCTAAGCCTAGGCTGAATCACCTGCCTCCAGTCTCAGCTAGGGACATGGTTTTTTAAACCAGGAAGCCCTGAGCTCCAGGCACACGGCAGCTGTGAAAGGCATCCCAAGGGGAGTACAAAAGTGCAACAACATGGCAGCTTTCACAGCTTTTTCCTTGGCACCATCCCTATACCTAGGCTGATTTATCTGCCTAGGGTTAGGGTTAGGGCTCAGCCAAGGGCAAGGATTTTTTTAACCAGGAAGCCCTGAGTTCCAGGCTTACTGCATCTGCCAAAGGCATCCCAAAGGGAGCGCAGAAGTGCCACAACATGGCTGCTTTCACAGCTTTTTCCTTAGGAAGAACCCTAATACCCGGCTGATTTACCTTCCTAGGGTTACTGTTAGGCTTAGGCCTAGGACTTTTAAAACCAGGAAGCTCTGTGCTCCAGGCACACTGCAGCTGTTAAAGGCATCCCAAGGGGAGCGCAAAAGTGACACAACTTGGCTGCCTCCACTGCTATTTCCATGAGACCATCCCGAATCATAGGCTGATTTTCCTTCCTAGGCTTAAGGTTTGAGTTAGGCCTAGGGTTAGTGTTCTTTTAACCAGAAAGCCCTGAGTTCCAAGAACACAGCAGCTGCAAAGGACTGCCCAACAAGAGCGCAGAAGTGCCTCAACATGCCTGCCTCCACAGCTTTTTCCTTGGGGACGTCCCGAAACGAAGGCTGATTTCGAAGCCTCCAGTTTGGGCTAAAGTTGTGGTATTTTACACCAGGAAGCCCTGTGCTCCAAGCACACTGCAGCTGTGAAAGGCATCCCAAGGGGAGCGCAAAAGTGCCACAACATGGCTGTCTCCACAGCTTTTCCCTTGGGATAATTCCTAAACCCAGGCTGATTTAAATGACCAGTGTTACGGTTAGGGTTAGGGTTACGCCTAGGTGTAGAGCTTTTTAAACCAGCAAGCTCTGAGCTCCAGGCACACGGCAGCTGCGAAAGGCATCCCAAGGGGAGCACAAAAGTGCCAGAAAATGGCTGCCTCCACACGTTTTCATTGGCACCATTGCTAAGCCTAGGCTGAATCACCTGCCTCCAGTCTCAGCTAGGGACATGGTTTTTTAAACCAGGAAGCCCTGAGCTCCAGGCACACGGCAGCTGTGAAAGGCATCCCAAGGGGAGTACAAAAGTGCAACAACATGGCAGCTTTCACAGCTTTTTCCTTGGCACCATCCCTATACCTAGGCTGATTTATCTGCCTAGGGTTAGGGTTAGGGCTCAGCCTAGGGCTAGGATTTTTTTAAGCAGGAAGCCCTGAGTTCCAGGCTTACTGCATCTGCCAAAGGCATCCCAAAGGGAGCGCAGAAGTGCCACAACATGGCTGCTTTCACAGCTTTTTCCTTAGGAAGAACCCTAATACCCGGCTGATTTACCTTCCTAGGGTTACTGTTAGGCTTAGGCCTAGGACTTTTAAAACCAGGAAGCCCTGTGCTCCAGGCACACTGCAGCTGTGAAAGGCATCCCAAGGGGAGCGCAAAAGTGACACAACTTGGCTGCCTCCACTGCTATTTCCATGAGACCATCCCGAATCATAGGCTGATTTTCCTTCCTAGGCTTAAGGTTTGAGTTAGGCCTAGGGTTAGTGTTCTTTTAACCAGAAAGCCCTGAGTTCCAAGAACACAGCAGCTGCGAAGGACTACCCAAGAAGAGCGCAGAAGTGCCTCAACATGCCTGCCTCCACAGCTTTTTCCTTGGGGACGTCCCGAAACGAAGGCTGATTTAGAAGCCTCCAGTTTGGGCTAAAGTTGTGGTTTTTTAAACCAGGAAGCCCTGTGCTCCAAGCACACTGCAGCTGTGAAAGGCATCCCAAGGGGAGCGCAAAAGTGCCACAACATGGCTGTCTCCACAGCTTTTCCCTTGGGATAATTCCTAAACCCAGGCTGATTTAAATGACCAGTGTTACGGTTAGGGTTAGGGTTACGCCTAGGTGTAGAGCTTTTTAAACCAGCAAGCTCTGAGCTCCAGGCACACGGCAGCTGCGAAAGGCATCCCAAGGGGAGCACAAAAGTGCCAGAAAATGGCTGCCTCCACACGTTTTCATTGGCACCATTGCTAAGCCTAGGCTGAATCACCTGCCTCCAGTCTCACCTAGGGACATGGTTTTTTAAACCAGGAAGCCCTGAGCTCCAGGCACACGGCAGCTGTGAAAGGCATCCCAAGGGGAGTACAAAAGTGCAACAACATGGCAGCTTTCACAGCTTTTTCCTTGGCACCATCCCTATACCTAGGCTGATTTATCTGCCTAGGGTTAGGGTTAGGGCTCAGCCAAGGGCAAGGATTTTTTTAACCAGGAAGCCCTGAGTTCCAGGCTTACTGCATCTGCCAAAGGCATCCCAAAGGGAGCGCAGAAGTGCCACAACATGGCTGCTTTCACAGCTTTTTCCTTAGGAAGAACCCTAATACCCGGCTGATTTACCTTCCTAGGGTTACTGTTAGGCTTAGGCCTAGGACTTTTAAAACCAGGAAGCCCTGTGCTCCAGGCACACTGCAGCTGTGAAAGGCATCCCAAGGGGAGCGCAAAAGTGACACAACTTGGCTGCCTCCACTGCTATTTCCATGAGACCATCCCGAATCATAGGCTGATTTTCCTTCCTAGGCTTAAGGTTTGAGTTAGGCCTAGGGTTAGTGTTCTTTTAACCAGAAAGCCCTGAGTTCCAAGAACACAGCAGCTGCGAAGGACTGCCCAAGAAGAGCGCAGAAGTGCCTCAACATGCCTGCCTCCACAGCTTTTTCCTTGGGGACGTCCCGAAACGAAGGCTGATTTAGAAGCCTCCAGTTTGGGCTAAAGTTGTGGTTTTTTACACCAGGAAGCCCTGTGCTCCAAGCACACTGCAGCTGTGAAAGGCATCCCAAGGGGAGCGCAAAAGTGCCACAACATGGCTGTCTCCACAGCTTTTCCCTTGGGATAATTCCTAAACCCAGGCTGATTTAAATGACCAGTGTTACGGTTAGGGTTAGGGTTACGCCTAGGTGTAGAGCTTTTTAAACCAGCAAGCTCTGAGCTCCAGGCACACGGCAGCTGCGAAAGGCATCCCAAGGGGAGCACAAAAGTGCCAGAAAATGGCTGCCTCCACACGTTTTCATTGGCACCATTGCTAAGCCTAGGCTGAATCACCTGCCTCCAGTCTCAGCTAGGGACATGGTTTTTTAAACCAGGAAGCCCTGAGCTCCAGGCACACGGCAGCTGTGAAAGGCATCCCAAGGGGAGTACAAAAGTGCAACAACATGGCAGCTTTCACAGCTTTTTCCTTGGCACCATCCCTATACCTAGGCTGATTTATCTGCCTAGGGTTAGGGTTAGGGCTCAGCCTAGGGCTAGGATTTTTTCAAGCAGGAAGCCCTGAGTTCCAGGCTTACTGCATCTGCCAAAGGCATCCCAAAGGGAGCGCAGAAGTGCCACAACATGGCTGCTTTCACAGCTTTTTCCTTAGGAAGAACCCTAATACCCGGCTGATTTACCTTCCTAGGGTTACTGTTAGGCTTAGGCCTAGGACTTTTAAAACCAGGAAGCCCTGTGCTCCAGGCACACTGCAGCTGTTAAAGGCATCCCAAGGGGAGCGCAAAAGTGACACAACTTGGCTGCCTCCACTGCTATTTCCATGAGACCATCCCGAATCATAGGCTGATTTTCCTTCCTAGGCTTAAGGTTTGAGTTAGGCCTAGGGTTAGTGTTCTTTTAACCAGAAAGCCCTGAGTTCCAAGAACACAGCAGCTGCGAAGGACTGCCCAAGAAGAGCGCAGAAGTGCCTCAACATGCCTGCCTCCACAGCTTTTTCCTTGGGGACGTCCCGAAACGAAGGCTGATTTCGAAGCCTCCAGTTTGGGCTAAAGTTGTGGTTTTTTACACCAGGAAGCCCTGTGCTCCAAGCACACTGCAGCTGTGAAAGGCATCCCAAGGGGAGCGCAAAAGTGCCACAACATGGCTGTCTCCACAGCTTTTCCCTTGGGATAATTCCTAAACCCAGGCTGATTTAAATGACCAGTGTTACGGTTAGGGTTAGGGTTACGCCTAGGTGTAGAGCTTTTTAAACCAGCAAGCTCTGAGCTCCAGGCACACGGCAGCTGCGAAATGCATCCCAAGGGGAGCACAAAAGTGCCAGAAAATGGCTGCCTCCACACGTTTTCATTGGCACCATTGCTAAGCCTAGGCTGAATCACCTGCCTCCAGTCTCAGCTAGGGACATGGTTTTTTAAACCAGGAAGCCCTGAGCTCCAGGCACACGGCAGCTGTGAAAGGCATCCCAAGGGGAGTACAAAAGTGCAACAACATGGCAGCTTTCACAGCTTTTTCCTTGGCACCATCCCTATACCTAGGCTGATTTATCTGCCTAGGGTTAGGGTTAGGGCTCAGCCAAGGGCAAGGATTTTTTTAAGCAGGAAGCCCTGAGTTCCAGGCTTACTGCATCTGCCAAAGGCATCCCAAAGGGAGCGCAGAAGTGCCACAACATGGCTGCTTTCACAGCTTTTTCCTTAGGAAGAACCCTAATACCCGGCTGATTTACCTTCCTAGGGTTACTGTTAGGCTTAGGCCTAGGACTTTTAAAACCAGGAAGCCCTGTGCTCCAGGCACACTGCAGCTGTGAAAGGCATCCCAAGGGGAGCGCAAAAGTGACACAACTTGGCTGCCTCCACTGCTATTTCCATGAGACCATCCCGAATCATAGGCTGATTTTCCTTCCTAGGCTTAAGGTTTGAGTTAGGCCTAGGGTTAGTGTTCTTTTAACCAGAAAGCCCTGAGTTCCAAGAACACAGCAGCTGCGAAGGACTACCCAAGAAGAGCGCAGAAGTGCCTCAACATGCCTGCCTCCACAGCTTTTTCCTTGGGGACGTCCCGAAACGAAGGCTGATTTAGAAGCCTCCAGTTTGGGCTAAAGTTGTGGTTTTTTAAACCAGGAAGCCCTGTGCTCCAAGCACACTGCAGCTGTGAAAGGCATCCCAAGGGGAGCGCAAAAGTGCCACAACATGGCTGTCTCCACAGCTTTTCCCTTGGGATAATTCCTAAACCCAGGCTGATTTAAATGACCAGTGTTACGGTTAGGGTTAGGGTTACGCCTAGGTGTAGAGCTTTTTAAACCAGCAAGCTCTGAGCTCCAGGCACACGGCAGCTGCGAAAGGCATCCCAAGGGGAGCACAAAAGTGCCAGAAAATGGCTGCCTCCACACGTTTTCATTGGCACCATTGCTAAGCCTAGGCTGAATCACCTGCCTCCAGTCTCAGCTAGGGACATGGTTTTTTAAACCAGGAAGCCCTGAGCTCCAGGCACACGGCAGCTGTGAAAGGCATCCCAAGGGGAGTACAAAAGTGCAACAACATGGCAGCTTTCACAGCTTTTTCCTTGGCACCATCCCTATACCTAGGCTGATTTATCTGCCTAGGGTTAGGGTTAGGGCTCAGCCAAGGGCAAGGATTTTTTTAACCAGGAAGCCCTGAGTTCCAGGCTTACTGCATCTGCCAAAGGCATCCCAAAGGGAGCGCAGAAGTGCCACAACATGGCTGCTTTCACAGCTTTTTCCTTAGGAAGAACCCTAATACCCGGCTGATTTACCTTCCTAGGGTTACTGTTAGGCTTAGGCCTAGGACTTTTAAAACCAGGAAGCCCTGTGCTCCAGGCACACTGCAGCTGTTAAAGGCATCCCAAGGGGAGCGCAAAAGTGACACAACTTGGCTGCCTCCACTGCTATTTCCATGAGACCATCCCGAATCATAGGCTGATTTTCCTTCCTAGGCTTAAGGTTTGAGTTAGGCCTAGGGTTAGTGTTCTTTTAACCAGAAAGCCCTGAGTTCCAAGAACACAGCAGCTGCAAAGGACTGCCCAACAAGAGCGCAGAAGTGCCTCAACATGCCTGCCTCCACAGCTTTTTCCTTGGGGACGTCCCGAAACGAAGGCTGATTTCGAAGCCTCCAGTTTGGGCTAAAGTTGTGGTATTTTACACCAGGAAGCCCTGTGCTCCAAGCACACTGCAGCTGTGAAAGGCATCCCAAGGGGAGCGCAAAAGTGCCACAACATGGCTGTCTCCACAGCTTTTCCCTTGGGATAATTCCTAAACCCAGGCTGATTTAAATGACCAGTGTTACGGTTAGGGTTAGGGTTACGCCTAGGTGTAGAGCTTTTTAAACCAGCAAGCTCTGAGCTCCAGGCACACGGCAGCTGCGAAAGGCATCCCAAGGGGAGCACAAAAGTGCCAGAAAATGGCTGCCTCCACACGTTTTCATTGGCACCATTGCTAAGCCTAGGCTGAATCACCTGCCTCCAGTCTCAGCTAGGGACATGGTTTTTTAAACCAGGAAGCCCTGAGCTCCAGGCACACGGCAGCTGTGAAAGGCATCCCAAGGGGAGTACAAAAGTGCAACAACATGGCAGCTTTCACAGCTTTTTCCTTGGCACCATCCCTATACCTAGGCTGATTTATCTGCCTAGGGTTAGGGTTAGGGCTCAGCCTAGGGCTAGGATTTTTTTAAGCAGGAAGCCCTGAGTTCCAGGCTTACTGCATCTGCCAAAGGCATCCCAAAGGGAGCGCAGAAGTGCCACAACATGGCTGCTTTCACAGCTTTTTCCTTAGGAAGAACCCTAATACCCGGCTGATTTACCTTCCTAGGGTTACTGTTAGGCTTAGGCCTAGGACTTTTAAAACCAGGAAGCCCTGTGCTCCAGGCACACTGCAGCTGTGAAAGGCATCCCAAGGGGAGCGCAAAAGTGACACAACTTGGCTGCCTCCACTGCTATTTCCATGAGACCATCCCGAATCATAGGCTGATTTTCCTTCCTAGGCTTAAGGTTTGAGTTAGGCCTAGGGTTAGTGTTCTTTTAACCAGAAAGCCCTGAGTTCCAAGAACACAGCAGCTGCGAAGGACTACCCAAGAAGAGCGCAGAAGTGCCTCAACATGCCTGCCTCCACAGCTTTTTCCTTGGGGACGTCCCGAAACGAAGGCTGATTTAGAAGCCTCCAGTTTGGGCTAAAGTTGTGGTTTTTTAAACCAGGAAGCCCTGTGCTCCAAGCACACTGCAGCTGTGAAAGGCATCCCAAGGGGAGCGCAAAAGTGCCACAACATGGCTGTCTCCACAGCTTTTCCCTTGGGATAATTCCTAAACCCAGGCTGATTTAAATGACCAGTGTTACGGTTAGGGTTAGGGTTACGCCTAGGTGTAGAGCTTTTTAAACCAGCAAGCTCTGAGCTCCAGGCACACGGCAGCTGCGAAAGGCATCCCAAGGGGAGCACAAAAGTGCCAGAAAATGGCTGCCTCCACACGTTTTCATTGGCACCATTGCTAAGCCTAGGCTGAATCACCTGCCTCCAGTCTCACCTAGGGACATGGTTTTTTAAACCAGGAAGCCCTGAGCTCCAGGCACACGGCAGCTGTGAAAGGCATCCCAAGGGGAGTACAAAAGTGCAACAACATGGCAGCTTTCACAGCTTTTTCCTTGGCACCATCCCTATACCTAGGCTGATTTATCTGCCTAGGGTTAGGGTTAGGGCTCAGCCAAGGGCAAGGATTTTTTTAACCAGGAAGCCCTGAGTTCCAGGCTTACTGCATCTGCCAAAGGCATCCCAAAGGGAGCGCAGAAGTGCCACAACATGGCTGCTTTCACAGCTTTTTCCTTAGGAAGAACCCTAATACCCGGCTGATTTACCTTCCTAGGGTTACTGTTAGGCTTAGGCCTAGGACTTTTAAAACCAGGAAGCCCTGTGCTCCAGGCACACTGCAGCTGTGAAAGGCATCCCAAGGGGAGCGCAAAAGTGACACAACTTGGCTGCCTCCACTGCTATTTCCATGAGACCATCCCGAATCATAGGCTGATTTTCCTTCCTAGGCTTAAGGTTTGAGTTAGGCCTAGGGTTAGTGTTCTTTTAACCAGAAAGCCCTGAGTTCCAAGAACACAGCAGCTGCGAAGGACTGCCCAAGAAGAGCGCAGAAGTGCCTCAACATGCCTGCCTCCACAGCTTTTTCCTTGGGGACGTCCCGAAACGAAGGCTGATTTCGAAGCCTCCAGTTTGGGCTAAAGTTGTGGTTTTTTACACCAGGAAGCCCTGTGCTCCAAGCACACTGCAGCTGTGAAAGGCATCCCAAGGGGAGCGCAAAAGTGCCACAACATGGCTGTCTCCACAGCTTTTCCCTTGGGATAATTCCTAAACCCAGGCTGATTTAAATGACCAGTGTTACGGTTAGGGTTAGGGTTACGCCTAGGTGTAGAGCTTTTTAAACCAGCAAGCTCTGAGCTCCAGGCACACGGCAGCTGCGAAAGGCATCCCAAGGGGAGCACAAAAGTGCCAGAAAATGGCTGCCTCCACACGTTTTCATTGGCACCATTGCTAAGCCTAGGCTGAATCACCTGCCTCCAGTCTCAGCTAGGGACATGGTTTTTTAAACCAGGAAGCCCTGAGCTCCAGGCACACGGCAGCTGTGAAAGGCATCCCAAGGGGAGTACAAAAGTGCAACAACATGGCAGCTTTCACAGCTTTTTCCTTGGCACCATCCCTATACCTAGGCTGATTTATCTGCCTAGGGTTAGGGTTAGGGCTCAGCCTAGGGCTACGATTTTTTCAAGCAGGAAGCCCTGAGTTCCAGGCTTACTGCATCTGCCAAAGGCATCCCAAAGGGAGCGCAGAAGTGCCACAACATGGCTGCTTTCACAGCTTTTTCCTTAGGAAGAACCCTAATACCCGGCTGATTTACCTTCCTAGGGTTACTGTTAGGCTTAGGCCTAGGACTTTTAAAACCAGGAAGCCCTGTGCTCCAGGCACACTGCAGCTGTTAAAGGCATCCCAAGGGGAGCGCAAAAGTGACACAACTTGGCTGCCTCCACTGCTATTTCCATGAGACCATCCCGAATCATAGGCTGATTTTCCTTCCTAGGCTTAAGGTTTGAGTTAGGCCTAGGGTTAGTGTTCTTTTAACCAGAAAGCCCTGAGTTCCAAGAACACAGCAGCTGCGAAGGACTGCCCAAGAAGAGCGCAGAAGTGCCTCAACATGCCTGCCTCCACAGCTTTTTCCTTGGGGACGTCCCGAAACGAAGGCTGATTTCGAAGCCTCCAGTTTGGGCTAAAGTTGTGGTTTTTTACACCAGGAAGCCCTGTGCTCCAAGCACACTGCAGCTGTGAAAGGCATCCCAAGGGGAGCGCAAAAGTGCCACAACATGGCTGTCTCCACAGCTTTTCCCTTGGGATAATTCCTAAACCCAGGCTGATTTCAATGACCAGTGTTACGGTTAGGGTTAGGGTTACGCCTAGGTGTAGAGCTTTTTAAACCAGCAAGCTCTGAGCTCCAGGCACACGGCAGCTGCGAAATGCATCCCAAGGGGAGCACAAAAGTGCCAGAAAATGGCTGCCTCCACACGTTTTCATTGGCACCATTGCTAAGCCTAGGCTGAATCACCTGCCTCCAGTCTCAGCTAGGGACATGGTTTTTTAAACCAGGAAGCCCTGAGCTCCAGGCACACGGCAGCTGTGAAAGGCATCCCAAGGGGAGTACAAAAGTGCAACAACATGGCAGCTTTCACAGCTTTTTCCTTGGCACCATCCCTATACCTAGGCTGATTTATCTGCCTAGGGTTAGGGTTAGGGCTCAGCCAAGGGCAAGGATTTTTTTAACCAGGAAGCCCTGAGTTCCAGGCTTACTGCATCTGCCAAAGGCATCCCAAAGGGAGCGCAGAAGTGCCACAACATGGCTGCTTTCACAGCTTTTTCCTTAGGAAGAACCCTAATACCCGGCTGATTTACCTTCCTAGGGTTACTGTTAGGCTTAGGCCTAGGACTTTTAAAACCAGGAAGCCCTGTGCTCCAGGCACACTGCAGCTGTGAAAGGCATCCCAAGGGGAGCGCAAAAGTGACACAACTTGGCTGCCTCCACTGCTATTTCCATGAGACCATCCCGAATCATAGGCTGATTTTCCTTCCTAGGCTTAAGGTTTGAGTTAGGCCTAGGGTTAGTGTTCTTTTAACCAGAAAGCCCTGAGTTCCAAGAACACAGCAGCTGCGAAGGACTACCCAACAAGAGCGCAGAAGTGCCTCAACATGCCTGCCTCCACAGCTTTTTCCTTGGGGACGTCCCGAAACGAAGGCTGATTTAGAAGCCTCCAGTTTGGGCTAAAGTTGTGGTTTTTTACACCAGGAAGCCCTGTGCTCCAAGCACACTGCAGCTGTGAAAGGCATCCCAAGGGGAGCGCAAAAGTGCCACAACATGGCTGTCTCCACAGCTTTTCCCTTGGGATAATTCCTAAACCCAGGCTGATTTAAATGACCAGTGTTACGGTTAGGGTTAGGGTTACGCCTAGGTGTAGAGCTTTTTAAACCAGCAAGCTCTGAGCTCCAGGCACACGGCAGCTGCGAAAGGCATCCCAAGGGGAGCACAAAAGTGCCAGAAAATGGCTGCCTCCACACGTTTTCATTGGCACCATTGCTAAGCCTAGGCTGAATCACCTGCCTCCAGTCTCAGCTAGGGACATGGTTTTTTAAACCAGGAAGCCCTGAGCTCCAGGCACACGGCAGCTGTGAAAGGCATCCCAAGGGGAGTACAAAAGTGCAACAACATGGCAGCTTTCACAGCTTTTTCCTTGGCACCATCCCTATACCTAGGCTGATTTATCTGCCTAGGGTTAGGGTTAGGGCTCAGCCAAGGGCAAGGATTTTTTTAACCAGGAAGCCCTGAGTTCCAGGCTTACTGCATCTGCCAAAGGCATCCCAAAGGGAGCGCAGAAGTGCCACAACATGGCTGCTTTCACAGCTTTTTCCTTAGGAAGAACCCTAATACCCGGCTGATTTACCTTCCTAGGGTTACTGTTAGGCTTAGGCCTAGGACTTTTAAAACCAGGAAGCCCTGTGCTCCAGGCACACTGCAGCTGTTAAAGGCATCCCAAGGGGAGCGCAAAAGTGACACAACTTGGCTGCCTCCACTGCTATTTCCATGAGACCATCCCGAATCATAGGCTGATTTTCCTTCCTAGGCTTAAGGTTTGAGTTAGGCCTAGGGTTAGTGTTCTTTTAACCAGAAAGCCCTGAGTTCCAAGAACACAGCAGCTGCGAAGGACTGCCCAACAAGAGCGCAGAAGTGCCTCAACATGCCTGCCTCCACAGCTTTTTCCTTGGGGACGTCCCGAAACGAAGGCTGATTTCGAAGCCTCCAGTTTGGGCTAAAGTTGTGGTTTTTTACACCAGGAAGCCCTGTGCTCCAAGCACACTGCAGCTGTGAAAGGCATCCCAAGGGGAGCGCAAAAGTGCCACAACATGGCTGTCTCCACAGCTTTTCCCTTGGGATAATTCCTAAACCCAGGCTGATTTAAATGACCAGTGTTACGGTTAGGGTTAGGGTTACGCCTAGGTGTAGAGCTTTTTAAACCAGCAAGCTCTGAGCTCCAGGCACACGGCAGCTGCGAAAGGCATCCCAAGGGGAGCACAAAAGTGCCAGAAAATGGCTGCCTCCACACGTTTTCATTGGCACCATTGCTAAGCCTAGGCTGAATCACCTGCCTCCAGTCTCAGCTAGGGACATGGTTTTTTAAACCAGGAAGCCCTGAGCTCCAGGCACACGGCAGCTGTGAAAGGCATCCCAAGGGGAGTACAAAAGTGCAACAACATGGCAGCTTTCACAGCTTTTTCCTTGGCACCATCCCTATACCTAGGCTGATTTATCTGCCTAGGGTTAGGGTTAGGGCTCAGCCAAGGGCTAGGATTTTATTAAGCAGGAAGCCCTGAGTTCCAGGCTTACTGCATCTGCCAAAGGCATCCCAAAGGGAGCGCAGAAGTGCCACAACATGGCTGCTTTCACAGCTTTTTCCTTAGGAAGAACCCTAATACCCGGCTGATTTACCTTCCTAGGGTTACTGTTAGGCTTAGGCCTAGGACTTTTAAAACCAGGAAGCCCTGTGCTCCAGGCACACTGCAGCTGTTAAAGGCATCCCAAGGGGAGCGCAAAAGTGACACAACTTGGCTGCCTCCACTGCTATTTCCATGAGACCATCCCGAATCATAGGCTGATTTTCCTTCCTAGGCTTAAGGTTTGAGTTAGGCCTAGGGTTAGTGTTCTTTTAACCAGAAAGCCCTGAGTTCCAAGAACACAGCAGCTGCGAAGGACTGCCCAAGAAGAGCGCAGAAGTGCCTCAACATGCCTGCCTCCACAGCTTTTTCCTTGGGGACGTCCCGAAACGAAGGCTGATTTAGAAGCCTCCAGTTTGGGCTAAAGTTGTGGTTTTTTACACCAGGAAGCCCTGTGCTCCAAGCACACTGCAGCTGTGAAAGGCATCCCAAGGGGAGCGCAAAAGTGCCACAACATGGCTGTCTCCACAGCTTTTCCCTTGGGATAATTCCTAAACCCAGGCTGATTTAAATGACCAGTGTTACGGTTAGGGTTAGGGTTACGCCTAGGTGTAGAGCTTTTTAAACCAGCAAGCTCTGAGCTCCAGGCACACGGCAGCTGCGAAAGGCATCCCAAGGGGAGCACAAAAGTGCCAGAAAATGGCTGCCTCCACACGTTTTCATTGGCACCATTGCTAAGCCTAGGCTGAATCACCTGCCTCCAGTCTCAGCTAGGGACATGGTTTTTTAAACCAGGAAGCCCTGAGCTCCAGGCACACTGCAGCTGTGAAAGGCATCCCAAGGGGAGTACAAAAGTGCAACAACATGGCAGCTTTCACAGCTTTTTCCTTGGCACCATCCCTATACCTAGGCTGATTTATCTGCCTAGGGTTAGGGTTAGGGCTCAGCCTAGGGCTAGGATTTTTTTAACCAGGAAGCCCTGAGTTCCAGGCTTACTGCATCTGCCAAAGGCATCCCAAAGGGAGCGCAGAAGTGCCACAACATGGCTGCTTTCACAGCTTTTTCCTTAGGAAGAACCCTAATACCCGGCTGATTTACCTTCCTAGGGTTACTGTTAGGCTTAGGCCTAGGACTTTTAAAACCAGGAAGCCCTGTGCTCCAGGCACACTGCAGCTGTTAAAGGCATCCCAAGGGGAGCGCAAAAGTGACACAACTTGGCTGCCTCCACTGCTATTTCCATGAGACCATCCCGAATCATAGGCTGATTTTCCTTCCTAGGCTTAAGGTTTGAGTTAGGCCTAGGGTTAGTGTTCTTTTAACCACAAAGCCCTGAGTTCCAAGAACACAGCAGCTGCGAAGGACTGCCCAAGAAGAGCGCAGAAGTGCCTCAACATGCCTGCCTCCACAGCTTTTTCCTTGGGGACGTCCCGAAACGAAGGCTGATTTAGAAGCCTCCAGTTTGGGCTAAAGTTGTGGTTTTTTACACCAGGAAGCCCTGTGCTCCAAGCACACTGCAGCTGTGAAAGGCATCCCAAGGGGAGCGCAAAAGTGCCACAACATGGCTGTCTCCACAGCTTTTCCCTTGGGATAATTCCTAAACCCAGGCTGATTTAAATGACCAGTGTTACGGTTAGGGTTAGGGTTACGCCTAGGTGTAGAGCTTTTTAAACCAGCAAGCTCTGAGCTCCAGGCACACGGCAGCTGCGAAAGGCATCCCAAGGGGAGCACAAAAGTGCCAGAAAATGGCTGCCTCCACACGTTTTCATTGGCACCATTGCTAAGCCTAGGCTGAATCACCTGCCTCCAGTCTCAGCTAGGGACATGGTTTTTTAAACCAGGAAGCCCTGAGCTCCAGGCACACGGCAGCTGTGAAAGGCATCCCAAGGGGAGTACAAAAGTGCAACAACATGGCAGCTTTCACAGCTTTTTCCTTGGCACCATCCCTATACCTAGGCTGATTTATCTGCCTAGGGTTAGGGTTAGGGCTCAGCCTAGGGCTAGGATTTTTTTAACCAGGAAGCCCTGAGTTCCAGGCTTACTGCATCTGCCAAAGGCATCCCAAAGGGAGCGCAGAAGTGCCACAACATGGCTGCTTTCACAGCTTTTTCCTTAGGAAGAACCCTAATACCCGGCTGATTTACCTTCCTAGGGTTACTGTTAGGCTTAGGCCTAGGACTTTTAAAACCAGGAAGCCCTGTGCTCCAGGCACACTGCAGCTGTGAAAGGCATCCCAAGGGGAGCGCAAAAGTGACACAACTTGGCTGCCTCCACTGCTATTTCCATGAGACCATCCCGAATCATAGGCTGATTTTCCTTCCTAGGCTTAAGGTTTGAGTTAGGCCTAGGGTTAGTGTTCTTTTAACCAGAAAGCCCTGAGTTCCAAGAACACAGCAGCTGCGAAGGACTGCCCAACAAGAGCGCAGAAGTGCCTCAACATGCCTGCCTCCACAGCTTTTTCCTTGGGGACGTCCCGAAACGAAGGCTGATTTCGAAGCCTCCAGTTTGGGCTAAAGTTGTGGTTTTTTACACCAGGAAGCCCTGTGCTCCAAGCACACTGCAGCTGTGAAAGGCATCCCAAGGGGAGCGCAAAAGTGCCACAACATGGCTGTCTCCACAGCTTTTCCCTTGGGATAATTCCTAAACCCAGGCTGATTTAAATGACCAGTGTTACGGTTAGGGTTAGGGTTACGCCTAGGTGTAGAGCTTTTTAAACCAGCAAGCTCTGAGCTCCAGGCACACGGCAGCTGCGAAAGGCATCCCAAGGGGAGCACAAAAGTGCCAGAAAATGGCTGCCTCCACACGTTTTCATTGGCACCATTGCTAAGCCTAGGCTGAATCACCTGCCTCCAGTCTCAGCTAGGGACATGGTTTTTTAAACCAGGAAGCCCTGAGCTCCAGGCACACGGCAGCTGTGAAAGGCATCCCAAGGGGAGTACAAAAGTGCAACAACATGGCAGCTTTCACAGCTTTTTCCTTGGCACCATCCCTATACCTAGGCTGATTTATCTGCCTAGGGTTAGGGTTAGGGCTCAGCCTAGGGCTAGGATTTTTTTAAGCAGGAAGCCCTGAGTTCCAGGCTTACTGCATCTGCCAAAGGCATCCCAAAGGGAGCGCAGAAGTGCCACAACATGGCTGCTTTCACAGCTTTTTCCTTAGGAAGAACCCTAATACCCGGCTGATTTACCTTCCTAGGGTTACTGTTAGGCTTAGGCCTAGGACTTTTAAAACCAGGAAGCCCTGTGCTCCAGGCACACTGCAGCTGTTAAAGGCATCCCAAGGGGAGCGCAAAAGTGACACAACTTGGCTGCCTCCACTGCTATTTCCATGAGACCATCCCGAATCATAGGCTGATTTTCCTTCCTAGGCTTAAGGTTTGAGTTAGGCCTAGGGTTAGTGTTCTTTTAACCAGAAAGCCCTGAGTTCCAAGAACACAGCAGCTGCGAAGGACTGCCCAAGAAGAGCGCAGAAGTGCCTCAACATGCCTGCCTCCACAGCTTTTTCCTTGGGGACGTCCCGAAACGAAGGCTGATTTAGAAGCCTCCAGTTTGGGCTAAAGTTGTGGTTTTTTACACCAGGAAGCCCTGTGCTCCAAGCACACTGCAGCTGTGAAAGGCATCCCAAGGGGAGCGCAAAAGTGCCACAACATGGCTGTCTCCACAGCTTTTCCCTTGGGATAATTCCTAAACCCAGGCTGATTTAAATGACCAGTGTTACGGTTAGGGTTAGGGTTACGCCTAGGTGTAGAGCTTTTTAAACCAGCAAGCTCTGAGCTCCAGGCACACGGCAGCTGCGAAAGGCATCCCAAGGGGAGCACAAAAGTGCCAGAAAATGGCTGCCTCCACACGTTTTCATTGGCACCATTGCTAAGCCTAGGCTGAATCACCTGCCTCCAGTCTCACCTAGGGACATGGTTTTTTAAACCAGGAAGCCCTGAGCTCCAGGCACACGGCAGCTGTGAAAGGCATCCCAAGGGGAGTACAAAAGTGCAACAACATGGCAGCTTTCACAGCTTTTTCCTTGGCACCATCCCTATACCTAGGCTGATTTATCTGCCTAGGGTTAGGGTTAGGGCTCAGCCTAGGGCTAGGATTTTTTTAAGCAGGAAGCCCTGAGTTCCAGGCTTACTGCATCTGCCAAAGGCATCCCAAAGGGAGCGCAGAAGTGCCACAACATGGCTGCTTTCACAGCTTTTTCCTTAGGAAGAACCCTAATACCCGGCTGATTTACCTTCCTAGGGTTACTGTTAGGCTTAGGCCTAGGACTTTTAAAACCAGGAAGCCCTGTGCTCCAGGCACACTGCAGCTGTTAAAGGCATCCCAAGGGGAGCGCAAAAGTGACACAACTTGGCTGCCTCCACTGCTATTTCCATGAGACCATCCCGAATCATAGGCTGATTTTCCTTCCTAGGCTTAAGGTTTGAGTTAGGCCTAGGGTTAGTGTTCTTTTAACCAGAAAGCCCTGAGTTCCAAGAACACAGCAGCTGCGAAGGACTGCCCAAGAAGAGCGCAGAAGTGCCTCAACATGCCTGCCTCCACAGCTTTTTCCTTGGGGACGTCCCGAAACGAAGGCTGATTTCGAAGCCTCCAGTTTGGGCTAAAGTTGTGGTTTTTTACACCAGGAAGCCCTGTGCTCCAAGCACACTGCAGCTGTGAAAGGCATCCCAAGGGGAGCGCAAAAGTGCCACAACATGGCTGTCTCCACAGCTTTTCCCTTGGGATAATTCCTAAACCCAGGCTGATTTAAATGACCAGTGTTACGGTTAGGGTTAGGGTTACGCCTAGGTGTAGAGCTTTTTAAACCAGCAAGCTCTGAGCTCCAGGCACACGGCAGCTGCGAAAGGCATCCCAAGGGGAGCACAAAAGTGCCAGAAAATGGCTGCCTCCACACGTTTTCATTGGCACCATTGCTAAGCCTAGGCTGAATCACCTGCCTCCAGTCTCACCTAGGGACATGGTTTTTTAAACCAGGAAGCCCTGAGCTCCAGGCACACGGCAGCTGTGAAAGGCATCCCAAGGGGAGTACAAAAGTGCAACAACATGGCAGCTTTCACAGCTTTTTCCTTGGCACCATCCCTATACCTAGGCTGATTTATCTGCCTAGGGTTAGGGTTAGGGCTCAGCCTAGGGCTAGGATTTTTTTAACCAGGAAGCCCTGAGTTCCAGGCTTACTGCATCTGCCAAAGGCATCCCAAAGGGAGCGCAGAAGTGCCACAACATGGCTGCTTTCACAGCTTTTTCCTTAGGAAGAACCCTAATACCCGGCTGATTTACCTTCCTAGGGTTACTGTTAGGCTTAGGCCTAGGACTTTTAAAACCAGGAAGCCCTGTGCTCCAGGCACACTGCAGCTGTGAAAGGCATCCCAAGGGGAGCGCAAAAGTGACACAACTTGGCTGCCTCCACTGCTATTTCCATGAGACCATCCCGAATCATAGGCTGATTTTCCTTCCTAGGCTTAAGGTTTGAGTTAGGCCTAGGGTTAGTGTTCTTTTAACCAGAAAGCCCTGAGTTCCAAGAACACAGCAGCTGCGAAGGACTGCCCAAGAAGAGCGCAGAAGTGCCTCAACATGCCTGCCTCCACAGCTTTTTCCTTGGGGACGTCCCGAAACGAAGGCTGATTTAGAAGCCTCCAGTTTGGGCTAAAGTTGTGGTTTTTTACACCAGGAAGCCCTGTGCTCCAAGCACACTGCAGCTGTGAAAGGCATCCCAAGGGGAGCGCAAAAGTGCCACAACATGGCTGTCTCCACAGCTTTTCCCTTGGGATAATTCCTAAACCCAGGCTGATTTAAATGACCAGTGTTACGGTTAGGGTTAGGGTTACGCCTAGGTGTAGAGCTTTTTAAACCAGCAAGCTCTGAGCTCCAGGCACACGGCAGCTGCGAAAGGCATCCCAAGGGGAGCACAAAAGTGCCAGAAAATGGCTGCCTCCACACGTTTTCATTGGCACCATTGCTAAGCCTAGGCTGAATCACCTGCCTCCAGTCTCAGCTAGGGACATGGTTTTTTAAACCAGGAAGCCCTGAGCTCCAGGCACACGGCAGCTGTGAAAGGCATCCCAAGGGGAGTACAAAAGTGCAACAACATGGCAGCTTTCACAGCTTTTTCCTTGGCACCATCCCTATACCTAGGCTGATTTATCTGCCTAGGGTTAGGGTTAGGGCTCAGCCTAGGGCTAGGATTTTTTTAACCAGGAAGCCCTGAGTTCCAGGCTTACTGCATCTGCCAAAGGCATCCCAAAGGGAGCGCAGAAGTGCCACAACATGGCTGCTTTCACAGCTTTTTCCTTAGGAAGAACCCTAATACCCGGCTGATTTACCTTCCTAGGGTTACTGTTAGGCTTAGGCCTAGGACTTTTAAAACCAGGAAGCCCTGTGCTCCAGGCACACTGCAGCTGTTAAAGGCATCCCAAGGGGAGCGCAAAAGTGACACAACTTGGCTGCCTCCACTGCTATTTCCATGAGACCATCCCGAATCATAGGCTGATTTTCCTTCCTAGGCTTAAGGTTTGAGTTAGGCCTAGGGTTAGTGTTCTTTTAACCACAAAGCCCTGAGTTCCAAGAACACAGCAGCTGCGAAGGACTGCCCAAGAAGAGCGCAGAAGTGCCTCAACATGCCTGCCTCCACAGCTTTTTCCTTGGGGACGTCCCGAAACGAAGGCTGATTTCGAAGCCTCCAGTTTGGGCTAAAGTTGTGGTTTTTTACACCAGGAAGCCCTGTGCTCCAAGCACACTGCAGCTGTGAAAGGCATCCCAAGGGGAGCGCAAAAGTGCCACAACATGGCTGTCTCCACAGCTTTTCCCTTGGGATAATTCCTAAACCCAGGCTGATTTAAATGACCAGTGTTACGGTTAGGGTTAGGGTTACGCCTAGGTGTAGAGCTTTTTAAACCAGCAAGCTCTGAGCTCCAGGCACACGGCAGCTGCGAAAGGCATCCCAAGGGGAGCACAAAAGTGCCAGAAAATGGCTGCCTCCACACGTTTTCATTGGCACCATTGCTAAGCCTAGGCTGAATCACCTGCCTCCAGTCTCAGCTAGGGACATGGTTTTTTAAACCAGGAAGCCCTGAGCTCCAGGCACACGGCAGCTGTGAAAGGCATCCCAAGGGGAGTACAAAAGTGCAACAACATGGCAGCTTTCACAGCTTTTTCCTTGGCACCATCCCTATACCTAGGCTGATTTATCTGCCTAGGGTTAGGGTTAGGGCTCAGCCTAGGGCT
Organism: Ammospiza caudacuta; assembly: GCF_027887145.1. Taxonomy (NCBI): domain Eukaryota; kingdom Metazoa; phylum Chordata; class Aves; order Passeriformes; family Passerellidae; genus Ammospiza; species Ammospiza caudacuta. The sequence continues at coordinate 110,434 of NW_026683128.1, read as the reverse complement.
AGGATTTTTTTAACCAGGAAGCCCTGAGTTCCAGGCTTACTGCATCTGCCAAAGGCATCCCAAAGGGAGCGCAGAAGTGCCACAACATGGCTGCTTTCACAGCTTTTTCCTTAGGAAGAACCCTAATACCCGGCTGATTTACCTTCCTAGGGTTACTGTTAGGCTTAGGCCTAGGACTTTTAAAACCAGGAAGCCCTGTGCTCCAGGCACACTGCAGCTGTGAAAGGCATCCCAAGGGGAGCGCAAAAGTGACACAACTTGGCTGCCTCCACTGCTATTTCCATGAGACCATCCCGAATCATAGGCTGATTTTCCTTCCTAGGCTTAAGGTTTGAGTTAGGCCTAGGGTTAGTGTTCTTTTAACCAGAAAGCCCTGAGTTCCAAGAACACAGCAGCTGCGAAGGACTGCCCAAGAAGAGCGCAGAAGTGCCTCAACATGCCTGCCTCCACAGCTTTTTCCTTGGGGACGTCCCGAAACGAAGGCTGATTTAGAAGCCTCCAGTTTGGGCTAAAGTTGTGGTTTTTTACACCAGGAAGCCCTGTGCTCCAAGCACACTGCAGCTGTGAAAGGCATCCCAAGGGGAGCGCAAAAGTGCCACAACATGGCTGTCTCCACAGCTTTTCCCTTGGGATAATTCCTAAACCCAGGCTGATTTAAATGACCAGTGTTACGGTTAGGGTTAGGGTTACGCCTAGGTGTAGAGCTTTTTAAACCAGCAAGCTCTGAGCTCCAGGCACACGGCAGCTGCGAAAGGCATCCCAAGGGGAGCACAAAAGTGCCAGAAAATGGCTGCCTCCACACGTTTTCATTGGCACCATTGCTAAGCCTAGGCTGAATCACCTGCCTCCAGTCTCAGCTAGGGACATGGTTTTTTAAACCAGGAAGCCCTGAGCTCCAGGCACACGGCAGCTGTGAAAGGCATCCCAAGGGGAGTACAAAAGTGCAACAACATGGCAGCTTTCACAGCTTTTTCCTTGGCACCATCCCTATACCTAGGCTGATTTATCTGCCTAGGGTTAGGGTTAGGGCTCAGCCTAGGGCTAGGATTTTTTTAACCAGGAAGCCCTGAGTTCCAGGCTTACTGCATCTGCCAAAGGCATCCCAAAGGGAGCGCAGAAGTGCCACAACATGGCTGCTTTCACAGCTTTTTCCTTAGGAAGAACCCTAATACCCGGCTGATTTACCTTCCTAGGGTTACTGTTAGGCTTAGGCCTAGGACTTTTAAAACCAGGAAGCCCTGTGCTCCAGGCACACTGCAGCTGTTAAAGGCATCCCAAGGGGAGCGCAAAAGTGACACAACTTGGCTGCCTCCACTGCTATTTCCATGAGACCATCCCGAATCATAGGCTGATTTTCCTTCCTAGGCTTAAGGTTTGAGTTAGGCCTAGGGTTAGTGTTCTTTTAACCACAAAGCCCTGAGTTCCAAGAACACAGCAGCTGCGAAGGACTGCCCAAGAAGAGCGCAGAAGTGCCTCAACATGCCTGCCTCCACAGCTTTTTCCTTGGGGACGTCCCGAAACGAAGGCTGATTTCGAAGCCTCCAGTTTGGGCTAAAGTTGTGGTTTTTTACACCAGGAAGCCCTGTGCTCCAAGCACACTGCAGCTGTGAAAGGCATCCCAAGGGGAGCGCAAAAGTGCCACAACATGGCTGTCTCCACAGCTTTTCCCTTGGGATAATTCCTAAACCCAGGCTGATTTAAATGACCAGTGTTACGGTTAGGGTTAGGGTTACGCCTAGGTGTAGAGCTTTTTAAACCAGCAAGCTCTGAGCTCCAGGCACACGGCAGCTGCGAAAGGCATCCCAAGGGGAGCACAAAAGTGCCAGAAAATGGCTGCCTCCACACGTTTTCATTGGCACCATTGCTAAGCCTAGGCTGAATCACCTGCCTCCAGTCTCAGCTAGGGACATGGTTTTTTAAACCAGGAAGCCCTGAGCTCCAGGCACACGGCAGCTGTGAAAGGCATCCCAAGGGGAGTACAAAAGTGCAACAACATGGCAGCTTTCACAGCTTTTTCCTTGGCACCATCCCTATACCTAGGCTGATTTATCTGCCTAGGGTTAGGGTTAGGGCTCAGCCTAGGGCAAGGATTTTTTTAACCAGGAAGCCCTGAGTTCCAGGCTTACTGCATCTGCCAAAGGCATCCCAAAGGGAGCGCAGAAGTGCCACAACATGGCTGCTTTCACAGCTTTTTCCTTAGGAAGAACCCTAATACCCGGCTGATTTACCTTCCTAGGGTTACTGTTAGGCTTAGGCCTAGGACTTTTAAAACCAGGAAGCCCTGTGCTCCAGGCACACTGCAGCTGTTAAAGGCATCCCAAGGGGAGCGCAAAAGTGACACAACTTGGCTGCCTCCACTGCTATTTCCATGAGACCATCCCGAATCATAGGCTGATTTTCCTTCCTAGGCTTAAGGTTTGAGTTAGGCCTAGGGTTAGTGTTCTTTTAACCAGAAAGCCCTGAGTTCCAAGAACACAGCAGCTGCGAAGGACTGCCCAAGAAGAGCGCAGAAGTGCCTCAACATGCCTGCCTCCACAGCTTTTTCCTTGGGGACGTCCCGAAACGAAGGCTGATTTAGAAGCCTCCAGTTTGGGCTAAAGTTGTGGTTTTTTACACCAGGAAGCCCTGTGCTCCAAGCACACTGCAGCTGTGAAAGGCATCCCAAGGGGAGCGCAAAAGTGCCACAACATGGCTGTCTCCACAGCTTTTCCCTTGGGATAATTCCTAAACCCAGGCTGATTTAAATGAGCAGTGTTACGGTTAGGGTTAGGGTTACGCCTAGGTGTAGAGCTTTTTAAACCAGCAAGCTCTGAGCTCCAGGCACACGGCAGCTGCGAAAGGCATCCCAAGGGGAGCACAAAAGTGCCAGAAAATGGCTGCCTCCACACGTTTTCATTGGCACCATTGCTAAGCCTAGGCTGAATCACCTGCCTCCAGTCTCAGCTAGGGACATGGTTTTTTAAACCAGGAAGCCCTGAGCTCCAGGCACACGGCAGCTGTGAAAGGCATCCCAAGGGGAGTACAAAAGTGCAACAACATGGCAGCTTTCACAGCTTTTTCCTTGGCACCATCCCTATACCTAGGCTGATTTATCTGCCTAGGGTTAGGGTTAGGGCTCAGCCAAGGGCAAAGATTTTTTTAACCAGGAAGCCCTGAGTTCCAGGCTTACTGCATCTGCCAAAGGCATCCCAAAGGGAGCGCAGAAGTGCCACAACATGGCTGCTTTCACAGCTTTTTCCTTAGGAAGAACCCTAATACCCGGCTGATTTACCTTCCTAGGGTTACTGTTAGGCTTAGGCCTAGGACTTTTAAAACCAGGAAGCCCTGTGCTCCAGGCACACTGCAGCTGTGAAAGGCATCCCAAGGGGAGCGCAAAAGTGACACAACTTGGCTGCCTCCACTGCTATTTCCATGAGACCATCCCGAATCATAGGCTGATTTTCCTTCCTAGGCTTAAGGTTTGAGTTAGGCCTAGGGTTAGTGTTCTTTTAACCAGAAAGCCCTGAGTTCCAAGAACACAGCAGCTGCGAAGGACTGCCCAAGAAGAGCGCAGAAGTGCCTCAACATGCCTGCCTCCACAGCTTTTTCCTTGGGGACGTCCCGAAACGAAGGCTGATTTCGAAGCCTCCAGTTTGGGCTAAAGTTGTGGTTTTTTACACCAGGAAGCCCTGTGCTCCAAGCACACTGCAGCTGTGAAAGGCATCCCAAGGGGAGCGCAAAAGTGCCACAACATGGCTGTCTCCACAGCTTTTCCCTTGGGATAATTCCTAAACCCAGGCTGATTTAAATGACCAGTGTTACGGTTAGGGTTAGGGTTACGCCTAGGTGTAGAGCTTTTTAAACCAGCAAGCTCTGAGCTCCAGGCACACGGCAGCTGCGAAAGGCATCCCAAGGGGAGCACAAAAGTGCCAGAAAATGGCTGCCTCCACACGTTTTCATTGGCACCATTGGTAAGCCTAGGCTGAATCACCTGCACCCAGTCTCAGCTAGGGACATGGTTTTTTAAACCAGGAAGCCCTGAGCTCCAGGCACACGGCAGCTGTGAAAGGCATCCCAAGGGGAGTACAAAAGTGCAACAACATGGCAGCTTTCACAGCTTTTTCCTTGGCACCATCCCTATACCTAGGCTGATTTATCTGCCTAGGGTTAGGGTTAGGGCTCAGCCTAGGGCAAGGATTTTTTTAACCAGGAAGCCCTGAGTTCCAGGCTTACTGCATCTGCCAAAGGCATCCCAAAGGGAGCGCAGAAGTGCCACAACATGGCTGCTTTCACAGCTTTTTCCTTAGGAAGAACCCTAATACCCGGCTGATTTACCTTCCTAGGGTTACTGTTAGGCTTAGGCCTAGGACTTTTAAAACCAGGAAGCCCTGTGCTCCAGGCACACTGCAGCTGTGAAAGGCATCCCAAGGGGAGCGCAAAAGTGACACAACTTGGCTGCCTCCACTGCTATTTCCATGAGACCATCCCGAATCATAGGCTGATTTTCCTTCCTAGGCTTAAGGTTTGAGTTAGGCCTAGGGTTAGTGTTCTTTTAACCAGAAAGCCCTGAGTTCCAAGAACACAGCAGCTGCGAAGGACTGCCCAAGAAGAGCGCAGAAGTGCCTCAACATGCCTGCCTCCACAGCTTTTTCCTTGGGGACGTCCCGAAACGAAGGCTGATTTCGAAGCCTCCAGTTTGGGCTAAAGTTGTGGTTTTTACACCAGGAAGCCCTGTGCTCCAAGCACACTGCAGCTGTGAAAGGCATCCCAAGGGGAGCGCAAAAGTGCCACAACATGGCTGTCTCCACAGCTTTTCCCTTGGGATAATTCCTAAACCCAGGCTGATTTAAATGACCAGTGTTACGGTTAGGGTTAGGGTTACGCCTAGGTGTAGAGCTTTTTAAACCAGCAAGCTCTGAGCTCCAGGCACACGGCAGCTGCGAAAGGCATCCCAAGGGGAGCACAAAAGTGCCAGAAAATGGCTGCCTCCACACGTTTTCATTGGCACCATTGCTAAGCCTAGGCTGAATCACCTGCCTCCAGTCTCAGCTAGGGACATGGTTTTTTAAACCAGGAAGCCCTGAGCTCCAGGCACACGGCAGCTGTGAAAGGCATCCCAAGGGGAGTACAAAAGTGCAACAACATGGCAGCTTTCACAGCTTTTTCCTTGGCACCATCCCTATACCTAGGCTGATTTATCTGCCTAGGGTTAGGGTTAGGGCTCAGCCAAGGGCAAGGATTTTTTTAACCAGGAAGCCCTGAGTTCCAGGCTTACTGCATCTGCCAAAGGCATCCCAAAGGGAGCGCAGAAGTGCCACAACATGGCTGCTTTCACAGCTTTTTCCTTAGGAAGAACCCTAATACCCGGCTGATTTACCTTCCTAGGGTTACTGTTAGGCTTAGGCCTAGGACTTTTAAAACCAGGAAGCCCTGTGCTCCAGGCACACTGCAGCTGTGAAAGGCATCCCAAGGGGAGCGCAAAAGTGACACAACTTGGCTGCCTCCACTGCTATTTCCATGAGACCATCCCGAATCATAGGCTGATTTTCCTTCCTAGGCTTAAGGTTTGAGTTAGGCCTAGGGTTAGTGTTCTTTTAACCAGAAAGCCCTGAGTTCCAAGAACACAGCAGCTGCGAAGGACTGCCCAAGAAGAGCGCAGAAGTGCCTCAACATGCCTGCCTCCACAGCTTTTTCCTTGGGGACGTCCCGAAACGAAGGCTGATTTCGAAGCCTCCAGTTTGGGCTAAAGTTGTGGTTTTTTACACCAGGAAGCCCTGTGCTCCAAGCACACTGCAGCTGTGAAAGGCATCCCAAGGGGAGCGCAAAAGTGCCACAACATGGCTGTCTCCACAGCTTTTCCCTTGGGATAATTCCTAAACCCAGGCTGATTTAAATGACCAGTGTTACGGTTAGGGTTAGGGTTACGCCTAGGTGTAGAGCTTTTTAAACCAGCAAGCTCTGAGCTCCAGGCACACGGCAGCTGCGAAAGGCATCCCAAGGGGAGCACAAAAGTGCCAGAAAATGGCTGCCTCCACACGTTTTCATTGGCACCATTGCTAAGCCTAGGCTGAATCACCTGCACCCAGTCTCAGCTAGGGACATGGTTTTTTAAACCAGGAAGCCCTGAGCTCCAGGCACACGGCAGCTGTGAAAGGCATCCCAAGGGGAGTACAAAAGTGCAACAACATGGCAGCTTTCACAGCTTTTTCCTTGGCACCATCCCTATACCTAGGCTGATTTATCTGCCTAGGGTTAGGGTTAGGGCTCAGCCTAGGGCAAGGATTTTTTTAACCAGGAAGCCCTGAGTTCCAGGCTTACTGCATCTGCCAAAGGCATCCCAAAGGGAGCGCAGAAGTGCCACAACATGGCTGCTTTCACAGCTTTTTCCTTAGGAAGAACCCTAATACCCGGCTGATTTACCTTCCTAGGGTTACTGTTAGGCTTAGGCCTAGGACTTTTAAAACCAGGAAGCCCTGTGCTCCAGGCACACTGCAGCTGTGAAAGGCATCCCAAGGGGAGCGCAAAAGTGACACAACTTGGCTGCCTCCACTGCTATTTCCATGAGACCATCCCGAATCATAGGCTGATTTTCCTTCCTAGGCTTAAGGTTTGAGTTAGGCCTAGGGTTAGTGTTCTTTTAACCAGAAAGCCCTGAGTTCCAAGAACACAGCAGCTGCGAAGGACTGCCCAAGAAGAGCGCAGAAGTGCCTCAACATGCCTGCCTCCACAGCTTTTTCCTTGGGGACGTCCCGAAACGAAGGCTGATTTCGAAGCCTCCAGTTTGGGCTAAAGTTGTGGTTTTTACACCAGGAAGCCCTGTGCTCCAAGCACACTGCAGCTGTGAAAGGCATCCCAAGGGGAGCGCAAAAGTGCCACAACATGGCTGTCTCCACAGCTTTTCCCTTGGGATAATTCCTAAACCCAGGCTGATTTAAATGACCAGTGTTACGGTTAGGGTTAGGGTTACGCCTAGGTGTAGAGCTTTTTAAACCAGCAAGCTCTGAGCTCCAGGCACACGGCAGCTGCGAAAGGCATCCCAAGGGGAGCACAAAAGTGCCAGAAAATGGCTGCCTCCACACGTTTTCATTGGCACCATTGCTAAGCCTAGGCTGAATCACCTGCCTCCAGTCTCAGCTAGGGACATGGTTTTTTAAACCAGGAAGCCCTGAGCTCCAGGCACACGGCAGCTGTGAAAGGCATCCCAAGGGGAGTACAAAAGTGCAACAACATGGCAGCTTTCACAGCTTTTTCCTTGGCACCATCCCTATACCTAGGCTGATTTATCTGCCTAGGGTTAGGGTTAGGGCTCAGCCAAGGGCAAGGATTTTTTTAACCAGGAAGCCCTGAGTTCCAGGCTTACTGCATCTGCCAAAGGCATCCCAAAGGGAGCGCAGAAGTGCCACAACATGGCTGCTTTCACAGCTTTTTCCTTAGGAAGAACCCTAATACCCGGCTGATTTACCTTCCTAGGGTTACTGTTAGGCTTAGGCCTAGGACTTTTAAAACCAGGAAGCCCTGTGCTCCAGGCACACTGCAGCTGTGAAAGGCATCCCAAGGGGAGCGCAAAAGTGACACAACTTGGCTGCCTCCACTGCTATTTCCATGAGACCATCCCGAATCATAGGCTGATTTTCCTTCCTAGGCTTAAGGTTTGAGTTAGGCCTAGGGTTAGTGTTCTTTTAACCAGAAAGCCCTGAGTTCCAAGAACACAGCAGCTGCGAAGGACTGCCCAAGAAGAGCGCAGAAGTGCCTCAACATGCCTGCCTCCACAGCTTTTTCCTTGGGGACGTCCCGAAACGAAGGCTGATTTCGAAGCCTCCAGTTTGGGCTAAAGTTGTGGTTTTTTACACCAGGAAGCCCTGTGCTCCAAGCACACTGCAGCTGTGAAAGGCATCCCAAGGGGAGCGCAAAAGTGCCACAACATGGCTGTCTCCACAGCTTTTCCCTTGGGATAATTCCTAAACCCAGGCTGATTTAAATGACCAGTGTTACGGTTAGGGTTAGGGTTACGCCTAGGTGTAGAGCTTTTTAAACCAGCAAGCTCTGAGCTCCAGGCACACGGCAGCTGCGAAAGGCATCCCAAGGGGAGCACAAAAGTGCCAGAAAATGGCTGCCTCCACACGTTTTCATTGGCACCATTGCTAAGCCTAGGCTGAATCACCTGCCTCCAGTCTCAGCTAGGGACATGGTTTTTTAAACCAGGAAGCCCTGAGCTCCAGGCACACGGCAGCTGTGAAAGGCATCCCAAGGGGAGTACAAAAGTGCAACAACATGGCAGCTTTCACAGCTTTTTCCTTGGCACCATCCCTATACCTAGGCTGATTTATCTGCCTAGGGTTAGGGTTAGGGCTCAGCCTAGGGCAAGGATTTTTTTAACCAGGAAGCCCTGAGTTCCAGGCTTACTGCATCTGCCAAAGGCATCCCAAAGGGAGCGCAGAAGTGCCACAACATGGCTGCTTTCACAGCTTTTTCCTTAGGAAGAACCCTAATACCCGGCTGATTTACCTTCCTAGGGTTACTGTTAGGCTTAGGCCTAGGACTTTTAAAACCAGGAAGCCCTGTGCTCCAGGCACACTGCAGCTGTGAAAGGCATCCCAAGGGGAGCGCAAAAGTGACACAACTTTGCTGCCTCCACTGCTATTTCCATGAGACCATCCCGAATCATAGGCTGATTTTCCTTCCTAGGCTTAAGGTTTGAGTTAGGCCTAGGGTTAGTGTTCTTTTAACCAGAAAGCCCTGAGTTCCAAGAACACAGCAGCTGCGAAGGACTGCCCAAGAAGAGCGCAGAAGTGCCTCAACATGCCTGCCTCCACAGCTTTTTCCTTGGGGACGTCCCGAAACGAAGGCTGATTTAGAAGCCTCCAGTTTGGGCTAAAGTTGTGGTTTTTACACCAGGAAGCCCTGTGCTCCAAGCACACTGCAGCTGTGAAAGGCATCCCAAGGGGAGCGCAAAAGTGCCACAACATGGCTGTCTCCACAGCTTTTCCCTTGGGATAATTCCTAAACCCAGGCTGATTTAAATGACCAGTGTTACGGTTAGGGTTAGGGTTACGCCTAGGTGTAGAGCTTTTTAAACCAGCAAGCTCTGAGCTCCAGGCACACGGCAGCTGCGAAAGGCATCCCAAGGGGAGCACAAAAGTGCCAGAAAATGGCTGCCTCCACACGTTTTCATTGGCACCATTGCTAAGCCTAGGCTGAATCACCTGCCTCCAGTCTCAGCTAGGGACATGGTTTTTTAAACCAGGAAGCCCTGAGCTCCAGGCACACGGCAGCTGTGAAAGGCATCCCAAGGGGAGTACAAAAGTGCAACAACATGGCAGCTTTCACAGCTTTTTCCTTGGCACCATCCCTATACCTAGGCTGATTTATCTGCCTAGGGTTAGGGTTAGGGCTCAGCCAAGGGCAAGGATTTTTTTAACCAGGAAGCCCTGAGTTCCAGGCTTACTGCATCTGCCAAAGGCATCCCAAAGGGAGCGCAGAAGTGCCACAACATGGCTGCTTTCACAGCTTTTTCCTTAGGAAGAACCCTAATACCCGGCTGATTTACCTTCCTAGGGTTACTGTTAGGCTTAGGCCTAGGACTTTTAAAACCAGGAAGCCCTGTGCTCCAGGCACACTGCAGCTGTTAAAGGCATCCCAAGGGGAGCGCAAAAGTGACACAACTTGGCTGCCTCCACTGCTATTTCCATGAGACCATCCCGAATCATAGGCTGATTTTCCTTCCTAGGCTTAAGGTTTGAGTTAGGCCTAGGGTTAGTGTTCTTTTAACCACAAAGCCCTGAGTTCCAAGAACACAGCAGCTGCGAAGGACTGCCCAAGAAGAGCGCAGAAGTGCCTCAACATGCCTGCCTCCACAGCTTTTTCCTTGGGGACGTCCCGAAACGAAGGCTGATTTCGAAGCCTCCAGTTTGGGCTAAAGTTGTGGTTTTTTACACCAGGAAGCCCTGTGCTCCAAGCACACTGCAGCTGTGAAAGGCATCCCAAGGGGAGCGCAAAAGTGCCACAACATGGCTGTCTCCACAGCTTTTCCCTTGGGATAATTCCTAAACCCAGGCTGATTTAAATGACCAGTGTTACGGTTAGGGTTAGGGTTACGCCTAGGTGTAGAGCTTTTTAAACCAGCAAGCTCTGAGCTCCAGGCACACGGCAGCTGCGAAAGGCATCCCAAGGGGAGCACAAAAGTGCCAGAAAATGGCTGCCTCCACACGTTTTCATTGGCACCATTGCTAAGCCTAGGCTGAATCACCTGCCTCCAGTCTCAGCTAGGGACATGGTTTTTTAAACCAGGAAGCCCTGAGCTCCAGGCACACGGCAGCTGTGAAAGGCATCCCAAGGGGAGTACAAAAGTGCAACAACATGGCAGCTTTCACAGCTTTTTCCTTGGCACCATCCCTATACCTAGGCTGATTTATCTGCCTAGGGTTAGGGTTAGGGCTCAGCCAAGGGCAAGGATTTTTTTAACCAGGAAGCCCTGAGTTCCAGGCTTACTGCATCTGCCAAAGGCATCCCAAAGGGAGCGCAGAAGTGCCACAACATGGCTGCTTTCACAGCTTTTTCCTTAGGAAGAACCCTAATACCCGGCTGATTTACCTTCCTAGGGTTACTGTTAGGCTTAGGCCTAGGACTTTTAAAACCAGGAAGCCCTGTGCTCCAGGCACACTGCAGCTGTTAAAGGCATCCCAAGGGGAGCGCAAAAGTGACACAACTTGGCTGCCTCCACTGCTATTTCCATGAGACCATCCCGAATCATAGGCTGATTTTCCTTCCTAGGCTTAAGGTTTGAGTTAGGCCTAGGGTTAGTGTTCTTTTAACCAGAAAGCCCTGAGTTCCAAGAACACAGCAGCTGCGAAGGACTGCCCAAGAAGAGCGCAGAAGTGCCTCAACATGCCTGCCTCCACAGCTTTTTCCTTGGGGACGTCCCGAAACGAAGGCTGATTTCGAAGCCTCCAGTTTGGGCTAAAGTTGTGGTTTTTTACACCAGGAAGCCCTGTGCTCCAAGCACACTGCAGCTGTGAAAGGCATCCCAAGGGGAGCGCAAAAGTGCCACAACATGGCTGTCTCCACAGCTTTTCCCTTGGGATAATTCCTAAACCCAGGCTGATTTAAATGACCAGTGTTACGGTTAGGGTTAGGGTTACGCCTAGGTGTAGAGCTTTTTAAACCAGCAAGCTCTGAGCTCCAGGCACACGGCAGCTGCGAAAGGCATCCCAAGGGGAGCACAAAAGTGCCAGAAAATGGCTGCCTCCACACGTTTTCATTGGCACCATTGCTAAGCCTAGGCTGAATCACCTGCCTCCAGTCTCAGCTAGGGACATGGTTTTTTAAACCAGGAAGCCCTGAGCTCCAGGCACACGGCAGCTGTGAAAGGCATCCCAAGGGGAGTACAAAAGTGCAACAACATGGCAGCTTTCACAGCTTTTTCCTTGGCACCATCCCTATACCTAGGCTGATTTATCTGCCTAGGGTTAGGGTTAGGGCTCAGCCTAGGGCTAGGATTTTTTTAACCAGGAAGCCCTGAGTTCCAGGCTTACTGCATCTGCCAAAGGCATCCCAAAGGGAGCGCAGAAGTGCCACAACATGGCTGCTTTCACAGCTTTTTCCTTAGGAAGAACCCTAATACCCGGCTGATTTACCTTCCTATGGTTACTGTTAGGCTTAGGCCTAGGACTTTTAAAACCAGGAAGCCCTGTGCTCCAGGCACACTGCAGCTGTTAAAGGCATCCCAAGGGGAGCGCAAAAGTGACACAACTTGGCTGCCTCCACTGCTATTTCCATGAGACCATCCCGAATCATAGGCTGATTTTCCTTCCTAGGCTTAAGGTTTGAGTTAGGCCTAGGGTTAGTGTTCTTTTAACCAGAAAGCCCTGAGTTCCAAGAACACAGCAGCTGCGAAGGACTACCCAAGAAGAGCGCAGAAGTGCCTCAACATGCCTGCCTCCACAGCTTTTTCCTTGGGGACGTCCCGAAACGAAGGCTGATTTAGAAGCCTCCAGTTTGGGCTAAAGTTGTGGTTTTTTACACCAGGAAGCCCTGTGCTCCAAGCACACTGCAGCTGTGAAAGGCATCCCAAGGGGAGCGCAAAAGTGCCACAACATGGCTGTCTCCACAGCTTTTCCCTTGGGATAATTCCTAAACCCAGGCTGATTTAAATGACCAGTGTTACGGTTAGGGTTAGGGTTACGCCTAGGTGTAGAGCTTTTTAAACCAGCAAGCTCTGAGCTCCAGGCACATGGCAGCTGCGAAAGGCATCCCAAGGGGAGCACAAAAGTGCCAGAAAATGGCTGCCTCCACACGTTTTCATTGGCACCATTGCTAAGCCTAGGCTGAATCACCTGCACCCAGTCTCAGCTAGGGACATGGTTTTTTAAACCAGGAAGCCCTGAGCTCCAGGCACACGGCAGCTGTGAAAGGCATCCCAAGGGGAGTACAAAAGTGCAACAACATGGCAGCTTTCACAGCTTTTTCCTTGGCACCATCCCTATACCTAGGCTGATTTATCTGCCTAGGGTTAGGCTTAGGGCTCAGCCTAGGGCAAGGATTTTTTTAACCAGGAAGCCCTGAGTTCCAGGCTTACTGCATCTGCCAAAGGCATCCCAAAGGGAGCGCAGAAGTGCCACAACATGGCTGCTTTCACAGCTTTTTCCTTAGGAAGAACCCTAATACCCGGCTGATTTACCTTCCTAGGGTTACTGTTAGGCTTAGGCCTAGGACTTTTAAAACCAGGAAGCCCTGTGCTCCAGGCACACTGCAGCTGTGAAAGGCATCCCAAGGGGAGCGCAAAAGTGACACAACTTGGCTGCCTCCACTGCTATTTCCATGAGACCATCCCGAATCATAGGCTGATTTTCCTTCCTAGGCTTAAGGTTTGAGTTAGGCCTAGGGTTAGTGTTCTTTTAACCAGAAAGCCCTGAGTTCCAAGAACACAGCAGCTGCGAAGGACTGCCCAAGAAGAGCGCAGAAGTGCCTCAACATGCCTGCCTCCACAGCTTTTTCCTTGGGGACGTCCCGAAACGAAGGCTGATTTAGAAGCCTCCAGTTTGGGCTAAAGTTGTGGTTTTTACACCAGGAAGCCCTGTGCTCCAAGCACACTGCAGCTGTGAAAGGCATCCCAAGGGGAGCGCAAAAGTGCCACAACATGGCTGTCTCCACAGCTTTTCCCTTGGGATAATTCCTAAACCCAGGCTGATTTAAATGACCAGTGTTACGGTTAGGGTTAGGGTTACGCCTAGGTGTAGAGCTTTTTAAACCAGCAAGCTCTGAGCTCCAGGCACACGGCAGCTGCGAAAGGCATCCCAAGGGGAGCACAAAAGTGCCAGAAAATGGCTGCCTCCACACGTTTTCATTGGCACCATTGCTAAGCCTAGGCTGAATCACCTGCCTCCAGTCTCAGCTAGGGACATGGTTTTTTAAACCAGGAAGCCCTGAGCTCCAGGCACACGGCAGCTGTGAAAGGCATCCCAAGGGGAGTACAAAAGTGCAACAACATGGCAGCTTTCACAGCTTTTTCCTTGGCACCATCCCTATACCTAGGCTGATTTATCTGCCTAGGGTTAGGGTTAGGGCTCAGCCAAGGGCAAGGATTTTTTTAACCAGGAAGCCCTGAGTTCCAGGCTTACTGCATCTGCCAAAGGCATCCCAAAGGGAGCGCAGAAGTGCCACAACATGGCTGCTTTCACAGCTTTTTCCTTAGGAAGAACCCTAATACCCGGCTGATTTACCTTCCTAGGGTTACTGTTAGGCTTAGGCCTAGGACTTTTAAAACCAGGAAGCCCTGTGCTCCAGGCACACTGCAGCTGTTAAAGGCATCCCAAGGGGAGCGCAAAAGTGACACAACTTGGCTGCCTCCACTGCTATTTCCATGAGACCATCCCGAATCATAGGCTGATTTTCCTTCCTAGGCTTAAGGTTTGAGTTAGGCCTAGGGTTAGTGTTCTTTTAACCAGAAAGCCCTGAGTTCCAAGAACACAGCAGCTGCGAAGGACTGCCCAAGAAGAGCGCAGAAGTGCCTCAACATGCCTGCCTCCACAGCTTTTTCCTTGGGGACGTCCCGAAACGAAGGCTGATTTCGAAGCCTCCAGTTTGGGCTAAAGTTGTGGTTTTTTACACCAGGAAGCCCTGTGCTCCAAGCACACTGCAGCTGTGAAAGGCATCCCAAGGGGAGCGCAAAAGTGCCACAACATGGCTGTCTCCACAGCTTTTCCCTTGGGATAATTCCTAAACCCAGGCTGATTTAAATGACCAGTGTTACGGTTAGGGTTAGGGTTACGCCTAGGTGTAGAGCTTTTTAAACCAGCAAGCTCTGAGCTCCAGGCACACGGCAGCTGCGAAAGGCATCCCAAGGGGAGCACAAAAGTGCCAGAAAATGGCTGCCTCCACACGTTTTCATTGGCACCATTGCTAAGCCTAGGCTGAATCACCTGCCTCCAGTCTCAGCTAGGGACATGGTTTTTTAAACCAGGAAGCCCTGAGCTCCAGGCACACGGCAGCTGTGAAAGGCATCCCAAGGGGAGTACAAAAGTGCAACAACATGGCAGCTTTCACAGCTTTTTCCTTGGCACCATCCCTATACCTAGGCTGATTTATCTGCCTAGGGTTAGGGTTAGGGCTCAGCCAAGGGCTAGGATTTTTTTAACCAGGAAGCCCTGAGTTCCAGGCTTACTGCATCTGCCAAAGGCATCCCAAAGGGAGCGCAGAAGTGCCACAACATGGCTGCTTTCACAGCTTTTTCCTTAGGAAGAACCCTAATACCCGGCTGATTTACCTTCCTAGGGTTACTGTTAGGCTTAGGCCTAGGACTTTTAAAACCAGGAAGCCCTGTGCTCCAGGCACACTGCAGCTGTTAAAGGCATCCCAAGGGGAGCGCAAAAGTGACACAACTTGGCTGCCTCCACTGCTATTTCCATGAGACCATCCCGAATCATAGGCTGATTTTCCTTCCTAGGCTTAAGGTTTGAGTTAGGCCTAGGGTTAGTGTTCTTTTAACCAGAAAGCCCTGAGTTCCAAGAACACAGCAGCTGCGAAGGACTGCCCAAGAAGAGCGCAGAAGTGCCTCAACATGCCTGCCTCCACAGCTTTTTCCTTGGGGACGTCCCGAAACGAAGGCTGATTTCGAAGCCTCCAGTTTGGGCTAAAGTTGTGGTTTTTTACACCAGGAAGCCCTGTGCTCCAAGCACACTGCAGCTGTGAAAGGCATCCCAAGGGGAGCGCAAAAGTGCCACAACATGGCTGTCTCCACAGCTTTTCCCTTGGGATAATTCCTAAACCCAGGCTGATTTAAATGACCAGTGTTACGGTTAGGGTTAGGGTTACGCCTAGGTGTAGAGCTTTTTAAACCAGCAAGCTCTGAGCTCCAGGCACACGGCAGCTGCGAAAGGCATCCCAAGGGGAGCACAAAAGTGCCAGAAAATGGCTGCCTCCACACGTTTTCATTGGCACCATTGCTAAGCCTAGGCTGAATCACCTGCCTCCAGTCTCAGCTAGGGACATGGTTTTTTAAACCAGGAAGCCCTGAGCTCCAGGCACACGGCAGCTGTGAAAGGCATCCCAAGGGGAGTACAAAAGTGCAACAACATGGCAGCTTTCACAGCTTTTTCCTTGGCACCATCCCTATACCTAGGCTGATTTATCTGCCTAGGGTTAGGGTTATGGCTGAGCCTAGGGCTAGGATTTTTTTAAGCAGGAAGCCCTGAGTTCCAGGCTTACTGCATCTGCCAAAGGCATCCCAAAGGGAGCGCAGAAGTGCCACAACATGGCTGCTTTCACAGCTTTTTCCTTAGGAAGAACCCTAATACCCGGCTGATTTACCTTCCTAGGGTTACTGTTAGGCTTAGGCCTAGGACTTTTAAAACCAGGAAGCCCTGTGCTCCAGGCACACTGCAGCTGTTAAAGGCATCCCAAGGGGAGCGCAAAAGTGACACAACTTGGCTGCCTCCACTGCTATTTCCATGAGACCATCCCGAATCATAGGCTGATTTTCCTTCCTAGGCTTAAGGTTTGAGTTAGGCCTAGGGTTAGTGTTCTTTTAACCAGAAAGCCCTGAGTTCCAAGAACACAGCAGCTGCGAAGGACTACCCAAGAAGAGCGCAGAAGTGCCTCAACATGCCTGCCTCCACAGCTTTTTCCTTGGGGACGTCCCGAAACGAAGGCTGATTTCGAAGCCTCCAGTTTGGGCTAAAGTTGTGGTTTTTTACACCAGGAAGCCCTGTGCTCCAAGCACACTGCAGCTGTGAAAGGCATCCCAAGGGGAGCGCAAAAGTGCCACAACATGGCTGTCTCCACAGCTTTTCCCTTGGGATAATTCCTAAACCCAGGCTGATTTAAATGACCAGTGTTACGGTTAGGGTTAGGGTTACGCCTAGGTGTAGAGCTTTTTAAACCAGCAAGCTCTGAGCTCCAGGCACACGGCAGCTGCGAAAGGCATCCCAAGGGGAGCACAAAAGTGCCAGAAAATGGCTGCCTCCACACGTTTTCATTGGCACCATTGCTAAGCCTAGGCTGAATCACCTGCCTCCAGTCTCAGCTAGGGACATGGTTTTTTAAACCAGGAAGCCCTGAGCTCCAGGCACACGGCAGCTGTGAAAGGCATCCCAAGGGGAGTACAAAAGTGCAACAACATGGCAGCTTTCACAGCTTTTTCCTTGGCACCATCCCTATACCTAGGCTGATTTATCTGCCTAGGGTTAGGGTTAGGGCTCAGCCTAGGGCAAGGATTTTTTTAACCAGGAAGCCCTGAGTTCCAGGCTTACTGCATCTGCCAAAGGCATCCCAAAGGGAGCGCAGAAGTGCCACAACATGGCTGCTTTCACAGCTTTTTCCTTAGGAAGAACCCTAATACCCGGCTGATTTACCTTCCTAGGGTTACTGTTAGGCTTAGGCCTAGGACTTTTAAAACCAGGAAGCCCTGTGCTCCAGGCACACTGCAGCTGTGAAAGGCATCCCAAGGGGAGCACAAAAGTGACACAACTTGGCTGCCTCCACTGCTATTTCCATGAGACCATCCCGAATCATAGGCTGATTTTCCTTCCTAGGCTTAAGGTTTGAGTTAGGCCTAGGGTTAGTGTTCTTTTAACCAGAAAGCCCTGACTTCCAAGAACACAGCAGCTGCGAAGGACTACCCAAGAAGAGCGCAGAAGTGCCTCAACATGCCTGCCTCCACAGCTTTTTCCTTGGGGACGTCCCGAAACGAAGGCTGATTTAGAAGCCTCCAGTTTGGGCTAAAGTTGTGGTTTTTTAAAGCAGGAAGCCCTGTGCTCCAAGCACACTGCAGCTGTAAAAGGCATCCCAAGGGGAGCGCAAAAGTGCCACAACATGGCTGTCTCCACAGCTTTTCCCTTGGGATAATTCCTAAACCCAGGCTGATTTAAATGACCAGTGTTACGGTTAGGGTTAGGGTTACGCCTAGGTGTAGAGCTTTTTAAACCAGCAAGCTCTGAGCTCCAGGCACACGGCAGCTGCGAAAGGCATCCCAAGGGGAGCACAAAAGTGCCAGAAAATGGCTGCCTCCACACGTTTTCATTGGCACCATTGCTAAGCCTAGGCTGAATCACCTGCCTCCAGTCTCAGCTAGGGACATGGTTTTTTAAACCAGGAAGCCCTGAGCTCCAGGCACACGGCAGCTGTGAAAGGCATCCCAAGGGGAGTACAAAAGTGCAACAACATGGCAGCTTTCACAGCTTTTTCCTTGGCACCATCCCTATACCTAGGCTGATTTATCTGCCTAGGGTTAGGGTTAGGGCTCAGCCTAGGGCTAGGATTTTTTTAACCAGGAAGCCCTGAGTTCCAGGCTTACTGCATCTGCCAAAGGCATCCCAAAGGGAGCGCAGAAGGTCCACAACATGGCTGCTTTCACAGCTTTTTCCTTAGGAAGAACCCTAATACCCGGCTGATTTACCTTCCTAGGGTTACTGTTAGGCTTAGGCCTAGGACTTTTAAAACCAGGAAGCCCTGTGCTCCAGGCACACTGCAGCTGTGAAAGGCATCCCAAGGGGAGCGCAAAAGTGACACAACTTGGCTGCCTCCACTGCTATTTCCATGAGACCATCCCGAATCATAGGCTGATTTTCCTTCCTAGGCTTAAGGTTTGAGTTAGGCCTAGGGTTAGTGTTCTTTTAACCAGAAAGCCCTGACTTCCAAGAACACAGCAGCTGCGAAGGACTACCCAAGAAGAGCGCAGAAGTGCCTCAACATGCCTGCCTCCACAGCTTTTTCCTTGGGGACGTCCCGAAACGAAGGCTGATTTAGAAGCCTCCAGTTTGGGCTAAAGTTGTGGTTTTTTAAAGCAGGAAGCCCTGTGCTCCAAGCACACTGCAGCTGTAAAAGGCATCCCAAGGGGAGCGCAAAAGTGCCACAACATGGCTGTCTCCACAGCTTTTCCCTTGGGATAATTCCTAAACCCAGGCTGATTTAAATGACCAGTGTTACGGTTAGGGTTAGGGTTACGCCTAGGTGTAGAGCTTTTTAAACCAGCAAGCTCTGAGCTCCAGGCACACGGCAGCTGCGAAAGGCATCCCAAGGGGAGCACAAAAGTGCCAGAAAATGGCTGCCTCCACACGTTTTCATTGGCACCATTGCTAAGCCTAGGCTGAATCACCTGCCTCCAGTCTCAGCTAGGGACATGGTTTTTTAAACCAGGAAGCCCTGAGCTCCAGGCACACGGCAGCTGTGAAAGGCATCCCAAGGGGAGTACAAAAGTGCAACAACATGGCAGCTTTCACAGCTTTTTCCTTGGCACCATCCCTATACCTAGGCTGATTTATCTGCCTAGGGTTAGGGTTAGGGCTCAGCCTAGGGCTAGGATTTTTTTAACCAGGAAGCCCTGAGTTCCAGGCTTACTGCATCTGCCAAAGGCATCCCAAAGGGAGCGCAGAAGGTCCACAACATGGCTGCTTTCACAGCTTTTTCCTTAGGAAGAACCCTAATACCCGGCTGATTTACCTTCCTAGGGTTACTGTTAGGCTTAGGCCTAGGACTTTTAAAACCAGGAAGCCCTGTGCTCCAGGCACACTGCAGCTGTTAAAGGCATCCCAAGGGGAGCGCAAAAGTGACACAACTTGGCTGCCTCCACTGCTATTTCCATGAGACCATCCCGAATCATAGGCTGATTTTCCTTCCTAGGCTTAAGGTTTGAGTTAGGCCTAGGGTTAGTGTTCTTTTAACCAGAAAGCCCTGAGTTCCAAGAACACAGCAGCTGCGAAGGACTACCCAAGAAGAGCGCAGAAGTGCCTCAACATGCCTGCCTCCACAGCTTTTTCCTTGGGGACGTCCCGAAACGAAGACTGATTTAGAAGCCTCCAGTTTGGGCTAAAGTTGTGGTTTTTTAAACCAGGAAGCCCTGTGCTCCAAGCACACTGCAGCTGTGAAAGGCATCCCAAGGGGAGCGCAAAAGTGCCACAACATGGCTGTCTCCACAGCTTTTCCCTTGGGATAATTCCTAAACCCAGGCTGATTTAAATGACCAGTGTTACGGTTAGGGTTAGGGTTACGCCTAGGTGTAGAGCTTTTTAAACCAGCAAGCTCTGAGCTCCAGGCACACGGCAGCTGCGAAAGGCATCCCAAGGGGAGCACAAAAGTGCCAGAAAATGGCTGCCTCCACACGTTTTCATTGGCACCATTGCTAAGCCTAGGCTGAATCACCTGCCTCCAGTCTCAGCTAGGGACATGGTTTTTTAAACCAGGAAGCCCTGAGCTCCAGGCACACGGCAGCTGTGAAAGGCATCCCAAGGGGAGTACAAAAGTGCAACAACATGGCAGCTTTCACAGCTTTTTCCTTGGCACCATCCCTATACCTAGGCTGATTTATCTGCCTAGGGTTAGGGTTAGGGCTCAGCCTAGGGCTAGGATTTTTTTAACCAGGAAGCCCTGAGTTCCAGGCTTACTGCATCTGCCAAAGGCATCCCAAAGGGAGCGCAGAAGTGCCACAACATGGCTGCTTTCACAGCTTTTTCCTTAGGAAGAACCCTAATACCCGGCTGATTTACCTTCCTAGGGTTACTGTTAGGCTTAGGCCTAGGACTTTTAAAACCAGGAAGCCCTGTGCTCCAGGCACACTGCAGCTGTTAAAGGCATCCCAAGGGGAGCGCAAAAGTGACACAACTTGGCTGCCTCCACTGCTATTTCCATGAGACCATCCCGAATCATAGGCTGATTTTCCTTCCTAGGTTTAAGGTTTGAGTTAGGCCTAGGGTTAGTGTTCTTTTAACCAGAAAGCCCTGAGTTCCAAGAACACAGCAGCTGCGAAGGACTACCCAAGAAGAGCGCAGAAGTGCCTCAACATGCCTGCCTCCACAGCTTTTTCCTTGGGGACGTCCCGAAACGAAGGCTGATTTAGAAGCCTCCAGTTTGGGCTAAAGTTGTGGTTTTTTAAACCAGGAAGCCCTGTGCTCCAAGCACACTGCAGCTGTGAAAGGCATCCCAAGGGGAGCGCAAAAGTGCCACAACATGGCTGTCTCCACAGCTTTTCCCTTGGGATAATTCCTAAACCCAGGCTGATTTAAATGAGCAGTGTTACGGTTAGGGTTAGGGTTACGCCTAGGTGTAGAGCTTTTTAAACCAGCAAGCTCTGAGCTCCAGGCACAAGGCAGCTGCGAAAGGCATCCCAAGGGGAGCACAAAAGTGCCAGAAAATGGCTGCCTCCACACGTTTTCATTGGCACCATTGCTAAGCCTAGGCTGAATCACCTGCCTCCAGTCTCAGCTAGGGACATGGTTTTTTAAACCAGGAAGCCCTGAGCTCCAGGCACACGGCAGCTGTGAAAGGCATCCCAAGGGGAGTACAAAAGTGCAACAACATGGCAGCTTTCACAGCTTTTTCCTTGGCACCATCCCTATACCTAGGCTGATTTATCTGCCTAGGGTTAGGGTTAGGGCTCAGCCTAGGGCTACGATTTTTTTAACCAGGAAGCCCTGAGTTCCAGGCTTACTGCATCTGCCAAAGGCATCCCAAAGGGAGCGCAGAAGTGCCACAACATGGCTGCTTTCACAGCTTTTTCCTTAGGAAGAACCCTAATACCCGGCTGATTTACCTTCCTAGGGTTACTGTTAGGCTTAGGCCTAGGACTTTTAAAACCAGGAAGCCCTGTGCTCCAGGCACACTGCAGCTGTGAAAGGCATCCCAAGGGGAGCGCAAAAGTGACACAACTTGGCTGCCTCCACTGCTATTTCCATGAGACCATCCCGAAT
The DNA here is from genome assembly GCF_027887145.1 of Ammospiza caudacuta. Classification (NCBI taxonomy): domain Eukaryota; kingdom Metazoa; phylum Chordata; class Aves; order Passeriformes; family Passerellidae; genus Ammospiza; species Ammospiza caudacuta. The sequence continues at coordinate 89,279 of NW_026683128.1, read as the reverse complement.
CATAGGCTGATTTTCCTTCCTAGGCTTAAGGTTTGAGTTAGGCCTAGGGTTAGTGTTCTTTTAACCAGAAAGCCCTGAGTTCCAAGAACACAGCAGCTGCGAAGGACTGCCCAAGAAGAGCGCAGAAGTGCCTCAACATGCCTGCCTCCACAGCTTTTTCCTTGGGGACGTCCCGAAACGAAGGCTGATTTCGAAGCCTCCAGTTTGGGCTAAAGTTGTGGTTTTTTAAACCAGGAAGCCCTGTGCTCCAAGCACACTGCAGCTGTGAAAGGCATCCCAAGGGGAGCGCAAAAGTGCCACAACATGGCTGTCTCCACAGCTTTTCCCTTGGGATAATTCCTAAACCCAGGCTGATTTAAATGACCAGTGTTACGGTTAGGGTTAGGGTTACGCCTAGGTGTAGAGCTTTTTAAACCAGCAAGCTCTGAGCTCCAGGCACACGGCAGCTGCGAAAGGCATCCCAAGGGGAGCACAAAAGTGCCAGAAAATGGCTGCCTCCACACGTTTTCATTGGCACCATTGCTAAGCCTAGGCTGAATCACCTGCCTCCAGTCTCAGCTAGGGACATGGTTTTTTAAACCAGGAAGCCCTGAGCTCCAGGCACACGGCAGCTGTGAAAGGCATCCCAAGGGGAGTACAAAAGTGCAACAACATGGCAGCTTTCACAGCTTTTTCCTTGGCACCATCCCTATACCTAGGCTGATTTATCTGCCTAGGGTTAGGGTTAGGGCTCAGCCTAGGGCTAGGATTTTTTTAAGCAGGAAGCCCTGAGTTCCAGGCTTACTGCATCTGCCAAAGGCATCCCAAAGGGAGCGCAGAAGTGCCACAACATGGCTGCTTTCACAGCTTTTTCCTTAGGAAGAACCCTAATACCCGGCTGATTTACCTTCCTAGGGTTACTGTTAGGCTTAGGCCTAGGACTTTTAAAACCAGGAAGCCCTGTGCTCCAGGCACACTGCAGCTGTTAAAGGCATCCCAAGGGGAGCGCAAAAGTGACACAACTTGGCTGCCTCCACTGCTATTTCCATGAGACCATCCCGAATCATAGGCTGATTTTCCTTCCTAGGCTTAAGGTTTGAGTTAGGCCTAGGGTTAGTGTTCTTTTAACCAGAAAGCCCTGAGTTCCAAGAACACAGCAGCTGCGAAGGACTTCCCAAGAAGAGCGCAGAAATGCCTCAACATGCCTGCCTCCACAGCTTTTTCCTTGGGGACGTCCCGAAACGAAGGCTGATTTAGAAGCCTCCAGTTTGGGCTAAAGTTGTGGTTTTTTACACCAGGAAGCCCTGTGCTCCAAGCACACTGCAGCTGTGAAAGGCATCCCAAGGGGAGCGCAAAAGTGCCACAACATGGCTGTCTCCACAGCTTTTCCCTTGGGATAATTCCTAAACCCAGGCTGATTTAAATGACCAGTGTTACGGTTAGGGTTAGGGTTACGCCTAGGTGTAGAGCTTTTTAAACCAGCAAGCTCTGAGCTCCAGGCACACGGCAGCTGCGAAAGGCATCCCAAGGGGAGCACAAAAGTGCCAGAAAATGGCTGCCTCCACACGTTTTCATTGGCACCATTGCTAAGCCTAGGCTGAATCACCTGCCTCCAGTCTCAGCTAGGGACATGGTTTTTTAAACCAGGAAGCCCTGAGCTCCAGGCACACGGCAGCTGTGAAAGGCATCCCAAGGGGAGTACAAAAGTGCAACAACATGGCAGCTTTCACAGCTTTTTCCTTGGCACCATCCCTATACCTAGGCTGATTTATCTGCCTAGGGTTAGGGTTAGGGCTCAGCCTAGGGCAAGGATTTTTTTAACCAGGAAGCCCTGAGTTCCAGGCTTACTGCATCTGCCAAAGGCATCCCAAAGGGAGCGCAGAAGTGCCACAACATGGCTGCTTTCACAGCTTTTTCCTTAGGAAGAACCCTAATACCCGGCTGATTTACCTTCCTAGGGTTACTGTTAGGCTTAGGCCTAGGACTTTTAAAACCAGGAAGCCCTGTGCTCCAGGCATACTGCAGCTGTTAAAGGCATCCCAAGGGGAGCGCAAAAGTGACACAACTTGGCTGCCTCCACTGCTATTTCCATGAGACCATCCCGAATCATAGGCTGATTTTCCTTCCTAGGCTTAAGGTTTGAGTTAGGCCTAGGGTTAGTGTTCTTTTAACCAGAAAGCCCTGAGTTCCAAGAACACAGCAGCTGCGAAGGACTGCCCAAGAAGAGCGCAGAAGTGCCTCAACATGCCTGCCTCCACAGCTTTTTCCTTGGGGACGTCCCGAAACGAAGGCTGATTTCGAAGCCTCCAGTTTGGGCTAAAGTTGTGGTTTTTTAAACCAGGAAGCCCTGTGCTCCAAGCACACTGCAGCTGTGAAAGGCATCCCAAGGGGAGCGCAAAAGTGCCACAACATGGCTGTCTCCACAGCTTTTCCCTTGGGATAATTCCTAAACCCAGGCTGATTTAAATGACCAGTGTTACGGTTAGGGTTAGGGTTACGCCTAGGTGTAGAGCTTTTTAAACCAGCAAGCTCTGAGCTCCAGGCACACGGCAGCTGCGAAAGGCATCCCAAGGGGAGCACAAAAGTGCCAGAAAATGGCTGCCTCCACACGTTTTCATTGGCACCATTGCTAAGCCTAGGCTGAATCACCTGCCTCCAGTCTCAGCTAGGGACATGGTTTTTTAAACCAGGAAGCCCTGAGCTCCAGGCACACGGCAGCTGTGAAAGGCATCCCAAGGGGAGTACAAAAGTGCAACAACATGGCAGCTTTCACAGCTTTTTCCTTGGCACCATCCCTATACCTAGGCTGATTTATCTGCCTAGGGTTAGGGTTAGGGCTCAGCCTAGGGCTAGGATTTTTTTAAGCAGGAAGCCCTGAGTTCCAGGCTTACTGCATCTGCCAAAGGCATCCCAAAGGGAGCGCAGAAGTGCCACAACATGGCTGCTTTCACAGCTTTTTCCTTAGGAAGAACCCTAATACCCGGCTGATTTACCTTCCTAGGGTTACTGTTAGGCTTAGGCCTAGGACTTTTAAAACCAGGAAGCCCTGTGCTCCAGGCACACTGCAGCTGTTAAAGGCATCCCAAGGGGAGCGCAAAAGTGACACAACTTGGCTGCCTCCACTGCTATTTCCATGAGACCATCCCGAATCATAGGCTGATTTTCCTTCCTAGGCTTAAGGTTTGAGTTAGGCCTAGGGTTAGTGTTCTTTTAACCAGAAAGCCCTGAGTTCCAAGAACACAGCAGCTGCGAAGGACTTCCCAAGAAGAGCGCAGAAATGCCTCAACATGCCTGCCTCCACAGCTTTTTCCTTGGGGACGTCCCGAAACGAAGGCTGATTTAGAAGCCTCCAGTTTGGGCTAAAGTTGTGGTTTTTTACACCAGGAAGCCCTGTGCTCCAAGCACACTGCAGCTGTGAAAGGCATCCCAAGGGGAGCGCAAAAGTGCCACAACATGGCTGTCTCCACAGCTTTTCCCTTGGGATAATTCCTAAACCCAGGCTGATTTAAATGACCAGTGTTACGGTTAGGGTTAGGGTTACGCCTAGGTGTAGAGCTTTTTAAACCAGCAAGCTCTGAGCTCCAGGCACACGGCAGCTGCGAAAGGCATCCCAAGGGGAGCACAAAAGTGCCAGAAAATGGCTGCCTCCACACGTTTTCATTGGCACCATTGCTAAGCCTAGGCTGAATCACCTGCCTCCAGTCTCAGCTAGGGACATGGTTTTTTAAACCAGGAAGCCCTGAGCTCCAGGCACACGGCAGCTGTGAAAGGCATCCCAAGGGGAGTACAAAAGTGCAACAACATGGCAGCTTTCACAGCTTTTTCCTTGGCACCATCCCTATACCTAGGCTGATTTATCTGCCTAGGGTTAGGGTTAGGGCTCAGCCTAGGGCAAGGATTTTTTTAACCAGGAAGCCCTGAGTTCCAGGCTTACTGCATCTGCCAAAGGCATCCCAAAGGGAGCGCAGAAGTGCCACAACATGGCTGCTTTCACAGCTTTTTCCTTAGGAAGAACCCTAATACCCGGCTGATTTACCTTCCTAGGGTTACTGTTAGGCTTAGGCCTAGGACTTTTAAAACCAGGAAGCCCTGTGCTCCAGGCATACTGCAGCTGTTAAAGGCATCCCAAGGGGAGCGCAAAAGTGACACAACTTGGCTGCCTCCACTGCTATTTCCATGAGACCATCCCGAATCATAGGCTGATTTTCCTTCCTAGGCTTAAGGTTTGAGTTAGGCCTAGGGTTAGTGTTCTTTTAACCAGAAAGCCCTGAGTTCCAAGAACACAGCAGCTGCGAAGGACTACCCAAGAAGAGCGCAGAAGTGCCTCAACATGCCTGCCTCCACAGCTTTTTCCTTGGGGACGTCCCGAAACGAAGGCTGATTTAGAAGCCTCCAGTTTGGGCTAAAGTTGTGGTTTTTTACACCAGGAAGCCCTGTGCTCCAAGCACACTGCAGCTGTGAAAGGCATCCCAAGGGGAGCGCAAAAGTGCCACAACATGGCTGTCTCCACAGCTTTTCCCTTCGGATAATTCCTAAACCCAGGCTGATTTAAATGAGCAGTGTTACGGTTAGGGTTAGGGTTACGCCTAGGTGTAGAGCTTTTTAAACCAGCAAGCTCTGAGCTCCAGGCACACGGCAGCTGCGAAAGGCATCCCAAGGGGAGCACAAAAGTGCCAGAAAATGGCTGCCTCCACACGTTTTCATTGGCACCATTGCTAAGCCTAGGCTGAATCACCTGCCTCCAGTCTCAGCTAGGGACATGGTTTTTTAAACCAGGAAGCCCTGAGCTCCAGGCACACGGCAGCTGTGAAAGGCATCCCAAGGGGAGTACAAAAGTGCAACAACATGGCAGCTTTCACAGCTTTTTCCTTGGCACCATCCCTATACCTAGGCTGATTTATCTGCCTAGGGTTAGGGTTAGGGCTCAGCCTAGGGCTAGGATTTTTTTAACCAGGAAGCCCTGAGTTCCAGGCTTACTGCATCTGCCAAAGGCATCCCAAAGGGAGCGCAGAAGTGCCACAACATGGCTGCTTTCACAGCTTTTTCCTTAGGAAGAACCCTAATACCCGGCTGATTTACCTTCCTAGGGTTACTGTTAGGCTTAGGCCTAGGACTTTTAAAACCAGGAAGCCCTGTGCTCCAGGCACACTGCAGCTGTTAAAGGCATCCCAAGGGGAGCGCAAAAGTGACACAACTTGGCTGCCTCCACTGCTATTTCCATGAGACCATCCCGAATCATAGGCTGATTTTCCTTCCTAGGCTTAAGGTTTGAGTTAGGCCTAGGGTTAGTGTTCTTTTAACCAGAAAGCCCTGAGTTCCAAGAACACAGCAGCTGCGAAGGACTGCCCAAGAAGAGCGCAGAAGTGCCTCAACATGCCTGCCTCCACAGCTTTTTCCTTGGGGACGTCCCGAAACGAAGGCTGATTTAGAAGCCTCCAGTTTGGGCTAAAGTTGTGGTTTTTTAAACCAGGAAGCCCTGTGCTCCAAGCACACTGCAGCTGTGAAAGGCATCCCAAGGGGAGCGCAAAAGTGCCACAACATGGCTGTCTCCACAGCTTTTCCCTTGGGATAATTCCTAAACCCAGGCTGATTTAAATGACCAGTGTTACGGTTAGGGTTAGGGTTACGCCTAGGTGTAGAGCTTTTTAAACCAGCAAGCTCTGAGCTCCAGGCACACGGCAGCTGCGAAAGGCATCCCAAGGGGAGCACAAAAGTGCCAGAAAATGGCTGCCTCCACACGTTTTCATTGGCACCATTGCTAAGCCTAGGCTGAATCACCTGCCTCCAGTCTCAGCTAGGGACATGGTTTTTTAAACCAGGAAGCCCTGAGCTCCAGGCACACGGCAGCTGTGAAAGGCATCCCAAGGGGAGTACAAAAGTGCAACAACATGGCAGCTTTCACAGCTTTTTCCTTGGCACCATCCCTATACCTAGGCTGATTTATCTGCCTAGGGTTAGGGTTAGGGCTCAGCCTAGGGCAAGGATTTTTTTAACCAGGAAGCCCTGAGTTCCAGGCTTACTGCATCTGCCAAAGGCATCCCAAAGGGAGCGCAGAAGTGCCACAACATGGCTGCTTTCACAGCTTTTTCCTTAGGAAGAACCCTAATACCCGGCTGATTTACCTTCCTAGGGTTACTGTTAGGCTTAGGCCTAGGACTTTTAAAACCAGGAAGCCCTGTGCTCCAGGCACACTGCAGCTGTTAAAGGCATCCCAAGGGGAGCGCAAAAGTGACACAACTTGGCTGCCTCCACTGCTATTTCCATGAGACCATCCCGAATCATAGGCTGATTTTCCTTCCTAGGCTTAAGGTTTGAGTTAGGCCTAGGGTTAGTGTTCTTTTAACCAGAAAGCCCTGAGTTCCAAGAACACAGCAGCTGCGAAGGACTACCCAAGAAGAGCGCAGAAGTGCCTCAACATGCCTGCCTCCACAGCTTTTTCCTTGGGGACGTCCCGAAACGAAGGCTGATTTAGAAGCCTCCAGTTTGGGCTAAAGTTGTGGTTTTTTACACCAGGAAGCCCTGTGCTCCAAGCACACTGCAGCTGTGAAAGGCATCCCAAGGGGAGCGCAAAAGTGCCACAACATGGCTGTCTCCACAGCTTTTCCCTTGGGATAATTCCTAAACCCAGGCTGATTTAAATGACCAGTGTTACGGTTAGGGTTAGGGTTACGCCTAGGTGTAGAGCTTTTTAAACCAGCAAGCTCTGAGCTCCAGGCACACGGCAGCTGCGAAAGGCATCCCAAGGGGAGCACAAAAGTGCCAGAAAATGGCTGCCTCCACACGTTTTCATTGGCACCATTGCTAAGCCTAGGCTGAATCACCTGCCTCCAGTCTCAGCTAGGGACATTGTTTTTTAAACCAGGAAGCCCTGAGCTCCAGGCACACGGCAGCTGTGAAAGGCATCCCAAGGGGAGTACAAAAGTGCAACAACATGGCAGCTTTCACAGCTTTTTCCTTGGCACCATCCCTATACCTAGGCTGATTTATCTGCCTAGGGTTAGGGTTAGGGCTCAGCCAAGGGCTAGGATTTTTTTAAGCAGGAAGCCCTGAGTTCCAGGCTTACTGCATCTGCCAAAGGCATCCCAAAGGGAGCGCAGAAGTGCCACAACATGGCTGCTTTCACAGCTTTTTCCTTAGGAAGAACCCTAATACCCGGCTGATTTACCTTCCTAGGGTTACTGTTAGGCTTAGGCCTAGGACTTTTAAAACCAGGAAGCCCTGTGCTCCAGGCACACTGCAGCTGTTAAAGGCATCCCAAGGGGAGCGCAAAAGTGACACAACTTGGCTGCCTCCACTGCTATTTCCATGAGACCATCCCGAATCATAGGCTGATTTTCCTTCCTAGGCTTAAGGTTTGAGTTAGGCCTAGGGTTAGTGTTCTTTTAACCAGAAAGCCCTGAGTTCCAAGAACACAGCAGCTGCGAAGGACTGCCCAACAAGAGCGCAGAAGTGCCTCAACATGCCTGCCTCCACAGCTTTTTCCTTGGGGACGTCCCGAAACGAAGGCTGATTTAGAAGCCTCCAGTTTGGGCTAAAGTTGTGGTTTTTTACACCAGGAAGCCCTGTGCTCCAAGCACACTGCAGCTGTGAAAGGCATCCCAAGGGGAGCGCAAAAGTGCCACAACATGGCTGTCTCCACAGCTTTTCCCTTGGGATAATTCCTAAACCCAGGCTGATTTAAATGACCAGTGTTACGGTTAGGGTTAGGGTTACGCCTAGGTGTAGAGCTTTTTAAACCAGCAAGCTCTGAGCTCCAGGCACACGGCAGCTGCGAAAGGCATCCCAAGGGGAGCACAAAAGTGCCAGAAAATGGCTGCCTCCACACGTTTTCATTGGCACCATTGCTAAGCCTAGGCTGAATCACCTGCCTCCAGTCTCAGCTAGGGACATGGTTTTTTAAACCAGGAAGCCCTGAGCTCCAGGCACACGGCAGCTGTGAAAGGCATCCCAAGGGGAGTACAAAAGTGCAACAACATGGCAGCTTTCACAGCTTTTTCCTTGGCACCATCCCTATACCTAGGCTGATTTATCTGCCTAGGGTTAGGGTTAGGGCTCAGCCAAGGGCAGGGATTTTTTTAACCAGGAAGCCCTGAGTTCCAGGCTTACTGCATCTGCCAAAGGCATCCCAAAGGGAGCGCAGAAGTGCCACAACATGGCTGCTTTCACAGCTTTTTCCTTAGGAAGAACCCTAATACCCGGCTGATTTACCTTCCTAGGGTTACTGTTAGGCTTAGGCCTAGGACTTTTAAAACCAGGAAGCCCTGTGCTCCAGGCACACTGCAGCTGTTAAAGGCATCCCAAGGGGAGCGCAAAAGTGACACAACTTGGCTGCCTCCACTGCTATTTCCATGAGACCATCCCGAATCATAGGCTGATTTTCCTTCCTAGGCTTAAGGTTTGAGTTAGGCCTAGGGTTAGTGTTCTTTTAACCAGAAAGCCCTGAGTTCCAAGAACACAGCAGCTGCGAAGGACTACCCAAGAAGAGCGCAGAAGTGCCTCAACATGCCTGCCTCCACAGCTTTTTCCTTGGGGACGTCCCGAAACGAAGGCTGATTTAGAAGCCTCCAGTTTGGGCTAAAGTTGTGGTTTTTTAAACCAGGAAGCCCTGTGCTCCAAGCACACTGCAGCTGTGAAAGGCATCCCAAGGGGAGCGCAAAAGTGCCACAACATGGCTGTCTCCACAGCTTTTCCCTTGGGATAATTCCTAAACCCAGGCTGATTTAAATGACCAGTGTTACGGTTAGGGTTAGGGTTACGCCTAGGTGTAGAGCTTTTTAAACCAGCAAGCTCTGAGCTCCAGGCACACGGCAGCTGCGAAAGGCATCCCAAGGGGAGCACAAAAGTGCCAGAAAATGGCTGCCTCCACACGTTTTCATTGGCACCATTGCTAAGCCTAGGCTGAATCACCTGCCTCCAGTCTCAGCTAGGGACATGGTTTTTTAAACCAGGAAGCCCTGAGCTCCAGGCACACGGCAGCTGTGAAAGGCATCCCAAGGGGAGTACAAAAGTGCAACAACATGGCAGCTTTCACAGCTTTTTCCTTGGCACCATCCCTATACCTAGGCTGATTTATCTGCCTAGGGTTAGGGTTAGGGCTCAGCCAAGGGCAAGGATTTTTTTAAGCAGGAAGCCCTGAGTTCCAGGCTTACTGCATCTGCCAAAGGCATCCCAAAGGGAGCGCAGAAGTGCCACAACATGGCTGCTTTCACAGCTTTTTCCTTAGGAAGAACCCTAATACCCGGCTGATTTACCTTCCTAGGGTTACTGTTAGGCTTAGGCCTAGGACTTTTAAAACCAGGAAGCCCTGTGCTCCAGGCACACTGCAGCTGTTAAAGGCATCCCAAGGGGAGCGCAAAAGTGACACAACTTGGCTGCCTCCACTGCTATTTCCATGAGACCATCCCGAATCATAGGCTGAATTTCCTTCCTAGGCTTAAGGTTTGAGTTAGGCCTAGGGTTAGTGTTCTTTTAACCAGAAAGCCCTGAGTTCCAAGAACACAGCAGCTGCGAAGGACTACCCAAGAAGAGCGCAGAAGTGCCTCAACATGCCTGCCTCCACAGCTTTTTCCTTGGGGACGTCCCGAAACGAAGGCTGATTTAGAAGCCTCCAGTTTGGGCTAAAGTTGTGGTTTTTTACACCAGGAAGCCCTGTGCTCCAAGCACACTGCAGCTGTGAAAGGCATCCCAAGGGGAGCGCAAAAGTGCCACAACATGGCTGTCTCCACAGCTTTTCCCTTCGGATAATTCCTAAACCCAGGCTGATTTAAATGAGCAGTGTTACGGTTAGGGTTAGGGTTACGCCTAGGTGTAGAGCTTTTTAAACCAGCAAGCTCTGAGCTCCAGGCACACGGCAGCTGCGAAAGGCATCCCAAGGGGAGCACAAAAGTGCCAGAAAATGGCTGCCTCCACACGTTTTCATTGGCACCATTGCTAAGCCTAGGCTGAATCACCTGCCTCCAGTCTCAGCTAGGGACATGGTTTTTTAAACCAGGAAGCCCTGAGCTCCAGGCACACGGCAGCTGTGAAAGGCATCCCAAGGGGAGTACAAAAGTGCAACAACATGGCAGCTTTCACAGCTTTTTCCTTGGCACCATCCCTATACCTAGGCTGATTTCTCTGCCTAGGGTTAGGGTTAGGGCTCAGCCAAGGGCTAGGATATTTTTAACCAGGAAGCCCTGAGTTCCAGGCTTACTGCATCTGCCAAAGGCATCCCAAAGGGAGCGCAGAAGTGCCACAACATGGCTGCTTTCACAGCTTTTTCCTTAGGAAGAACCCTAATACCCGGCTGATTTACCTTCCTAGGGTTACTGTTAGGCTTAGGCCTAGGACTTTTAAAACCAGGAAGCCCTGTGCTCCAGGCACACTGCAGCTGTTAAAGGCATCCCAAGGGGAGCGCAAAAGTGACACAACTTGGCTGCCTCCACTGCTATTTCCATGAGACCATCCCGAATCATAGGCTGATTTTCCTTCCTAGGCTTAAGGTTTGAGTTAGGCCTAGGGTTAGTGTTCTTTTAACCAGAAAGCCCTGAGTTCCAAGAACACAGCAGCTGCGAAGGACTGCCCAAGAAGAGCGCAGAAGTGCCTCAACATGCCTGCCTCCACAGCTTTTTCCTTGGGGACGTCCCGAAACGAAGGCTGATTTAGAAGCCTCCAGTTTGGGCTAAAGTTGTGGTTTTTTAAACCAGGAAGCCCTGTGCTCCAAGCACACTGCAGCTGTGAAAGGCATCCCAAGGGGAGCGCAAAAGTGCCACAACATGGCTGTCTCCACAGCTTTTCCCTTGGGATAATTCCTAAACCCAGGCTGATTTAAATGAGCAGTGTTACGGTTAGGGTTAGGGTTACGCCTAGGTGTAGAGCTTTTTAAACCAGCAAGCTCTGAGCTCCAGGCACACGGCAGCTGCGAAAGGCATCCCAAGGGGAGCACAAAAGTGCCAGAAAATGGCTGCCTCCACACGTTTTCATTGGCACCATTGCTAAGCCTAGGCTGAATCACCTACCTCCAGTCTCAGCTAGGGACATGGTTTTTTAAACCAGGAAGCCCTGAGCTCCAGGCACACGGCAGCTGTGAAAGGCATCCCAAGGGGAGTACAAAAGTGCAACAACATGGCAGCTTTCACAGCTTTTTCCTTGGCACCATCCCTATACCTAGGCTGATTTATCTGCCTAGGGTTAGGGTTAGGGCTCAGCCAAGGGCAAGGATTTTTTTAACCAGGAAGCCCTGAGTTCCAGGCTTACTGCATCTGCCAAAGGCATCCCAAAGGGAGCGCAGAAGTGCCACAACATGGCTGCTTTCACAGCTTTTTCCTTAGGAAGAACCCTAATACCCGGCTGATTTACCTTCCTAGGGTTACTGTTAGGCTTAGGCCTAGGACTTTTAAAACCAGGAAGCCCTGTGCTCCAGGCACACTGCAGCTGTTAAAGGCATCCCAAGGGGAGCGCAAAAGTGACACAACTTGGCTGCCTCCACTGCTATTTCCATGAGACCATCCCGAATCATAGGCTGATTTTCCTTCCTAGGCTTAAGGTTTGAGTTAGGCCTAGGGTTAGTGTTCTTTTAACCAGAAAGCCCTGAGTTCCAAGAACACAGCAGCTGCGAAGGACTGCCCAAGAAGAGCGCAGAAGTGCCTCAACATGCCTGCCTCCACAGCTTTTTCCTTGGGGACGTCCCGAAACGAAGGCTGATTTAGAAGCCTCCAGTTTGGGCTAAAGTTGTGGTTTTTTAAACCAGGAAGCCCTGTGCTCCAAGCACACTGCAGCTGTGAAAGGCATCCCAAGGGGAGCGCAAAAGTGCCACAACATGGCTGTCTCCACAGCTTTTCCCTTGGGATAATTCCTAAACCCAGGCTGATTTAAATGACCAGTGTTACGGTTAGGGTTAGGGTTACGCCTAGGTGTAGAGCTTTTTAAACCAGCAAGCTCTGAGCTCCAGGCACACGGCAGCTGCGAAAGGCATCCCAAGGGGAGCACAAAAGTGCCAGAAAATGGCTGCCTCCACACGTTTTCATTGGCACCATTGCTAAGCCTAGGCTGAATCACCTGCCTCCAGTCTCAGCTAGGGACATGGTTTTTTAAACCAGGAAGCCCTGAGCTCCAGGCACACGGCAGCTGTGAAAGGCATCCCAAGGGGAGTACAAAAGTGCAACAACATGGCAGCTTTCACAGCTTTTTCCTTGGCACCATCCCTATACCTAGGCTGATTTATCTGCCTAGGGTTAGGGTTAGGGCTCAGCCTAGGGCAAGGATTTTTTTAACCAGGAAGCCCTGAGTTCCAGGCTTACTGCATCTGCCAAAGGCATCCCAAAGGGAGCGCAGAAGTGCCACAACATGGCTGCTTTCACAGCTTTTTCCTTAGGAAGAACCCTAATACCCGGCTGATTTACCTTCCTAGGGTTACTGTTAGGCTTAGGCCTAGGACTTTTAAAACCAGGAAGCCCTGTGCTCCAGGCACACTGCAGCTGTTAAAGGCATCCCAAGGGGAGCGCAAAAGTGACACAACTTGGCTGCCTCCACTGCTATTTCCATGAGACCATCCCGAATCATAGGCTGATTTTCCTTCCTAGGCTTAAGGTTTGAGTTAGGCCTAGGGTTAGTGTTCTTTTAACCAGAAAGCCCTGAGTTCCAAGAACACAGCAGCTGCGAAGGACTGCCCAACAAGAGCGCAGAAGTGCCTCAACATGCCTGCCTCCACAGCTTTTTCCTTGGGGACGTCCCGAAACGAAGGCTGATTTAGAAGCCTCCAGTTTGGGCTAAAGTTGTGGTTTTTTACACCAGGAAGCCCTGTGCTCCAAGCACACTGCAGCTGTGAAAGGCATCCCAAGGGGAGCGCAAAAGTGCCACAACATGGCTGTCTCCACAGCTTTTCCCTTGGGATAATTCCTAAACCCAGGCTGATTTAAATGACCAGTGTTACGGTTAGGGTTAGGGTTACGCCTAGGTGTAGAGCTTTTTAAACCAGCAAGCTCTGAGCTCCAGGCACACGGCAGCTGCGAAAGGCATCCCAAGGGGAGCACAAAAGTGCCAGAAAATGGCTGCCTCCACACGTTTTCATTGGCACCATTGCTAAGCCTAGGCTGAATCACCTGCCGCCAGTCTCAGCTAGGGACATGGTTTTTTAAACCAGGAAGCCCTGAGCTCCAGGCACACGGCAGCTGTGAAAGGCATCCCAAGGGGAGTACAAAAGTGCAACAACATGGCAGCTTTCACAGCTTTTTCCTTGGCACCATCCCTATACCTAGGCTGATTTATCTGCCTAGGGTTAGGGTTAGGGCTCAGCCTAGGGCAAGGATTTTTTTAACCAGGAAGCCCTGAGTTCCAGGCTTACTGCATCTGCCAAAGGCATCCCAAAGGGAGCGCAGAAGTGCCACAACATGGCTGCTTTCACAGCTTTTTCCTTAGGAAGAACCCTAATACCCGGCTGATTTACCTTCCTAGGGTTACTGTTAGGCTTAGGCCTAGGACTTTTAAAACCAGGAAGCCCTGTGCTCCAGGCACACTGCAGCTGTTAAAGGCATCCCAAGGGGAGCGCAAAAGTGACACAACTTGGCTGCCTCCACTGCTATTTCCATGAGACCATCCCGAATCATAGGCTGATTTTCCTTCCTAGGCTTAAGGTTTGAGTTAGGCCTAGGGTTAGTGTTCTTTTAACCAGAAAGCCCTGAGTTCCAAGAACACAGCAGCTGCGAAGGACTACCCAAGAAGAGCGCAGAAGTGCCTCAACATGCCTGCCTCCACAGCTTTTTCCTTGGGGACGTCCCGAAACGAAGGCTGATTTAGAAGCCTCCAGTTTGGGCTAAAGTTGTGGTTTTTTACACCAGGAAGCCCTGTGCTCCAAGCACACTGCAGCTGTGAAAGGCATCCCAAGGGGAGCGCAAAAGTGCCACAACATGGCTGTCTCCACAGCTTTTCCCTTCGGATAATTCCTAAACCCAGGCTGATTTAAATGAGCAGTGTTACGGTTAGGGTTAGGGTTACGCCTAGGTGTAGAGCTTTTTAAACCAGCAAGCTCTGAGCTCCAGGCACACGGCAGCTGCGAAAGGCATCCCAAGGGGAGCACAAAAGTGCCAGAAAATGGCTGCCTCCACACGTTTTCATTGGCACCATTGCTAAGCCTAGGCTGAATCACCTGCCTCCAGTCTCAGCTAGGGACATGGTTTTTTAAACCAGGAAGCCCTGAGCTCCAGGCACACGGCAGCTGTGAAAGGCATCCCAAGGGGAGTACAAAAGTGCAACAACATGGCAGCTTTCACAGCTTTTTCCTTGGCACCATCCCTATACCTAGGCTGATTTCTCTGCCTAGGGTTAGGGTTAGGGCTCAGCCAAGGGCTAGGATATTTTTAACCAGGAAGCCCTGAGTTCCAGGCTTACTGCATCTGCCAAAGGCATCCCAAAGGGAGCGCAGAAGTGCCACAACATGGCTGCTTTCACAGCTTTTTCCTTAGGAAGAACCCTAATACCCGGCTGATTTACCTTCCTAGGGTTACTGTTAGGCTTAGGCCTAGGACTTTTAAAACCAGGAAGCCCTGTGCTCCAGGCACACTGCAGCTGTTAAAGGCATCCCAAGGGGAGCGCAAAAGTGACACAACTTGGCTGCCTCCACTGCTATTTCCATGAGACCATCCCGAATCATAGGCTGATTTTCCTTCCTAGGCTTAAGGTTTGAGTTAGGCCTAGGGTTAGTGTTCTTTTAACCAGAAAGCCCTGAGTTCCAAGAACACAGCAGCTGCGAAGGACTGCCCAACAAGAGCGCAGAAGTGCCTCAACATGCCTGCCTCCACAGCTTTTTCCTTGGGGACGTCCCGAAACGAAGGCTGATTTAGAAGCCTCCAGTTTGGGCTAAAGTTGTGGTTTTTTAAACCAGGAAGCCCTGTGCTCCAAGCACACTGCAGCTGTGAAAGGCATCCCAAGGGGAGCGCAAAAGTGCCACAACATGGCTGTCTCCACAGCTTTTCCCTTGGGATAATTCCTAAACCCAGGCTGATTTAAATGAGCAGTGTTACGGTTAGGGTTAGGGTTACGCCTAGGTGTAGAGCTTTTTAAACCAGCAAGCTCTGAGCTCCAGGCACACGGCAGCTGCGAAAGGCATCCCAAGGGGAGCACAAAAGTGCCAGAAAATGGCTGCCTCCACACGTTTTCATTGGCACCATTGCTAAGCCTAGGCTGAATCACCTACCTCCAGTCTCAGCTAGGGACATGGTTTTTTAAACCAGGAAGCCCTGAGCTCCAGGCACACGGCAGCTGTGAAAGGCATCCCAAGGGGAGTACAAAAGTGCAACAACATGGCAGCTTTCACAGCTTTTTCCTTGGCACCATCCCTATACCTAGGCTGATTTATCTGCCTAGGGTTAGGGTTAGGGCTCAGCCAAGGGCAAGGATTTTTTTAACCAGGAAGCCCTGAGTTCCAGGCTTACTGCATCTGCCAAAGGCATCCCAAAGGGAGCGCAGAAGTGCCACAACATGGCTGCTTTCACAGCTTTTTCCTTAGGAAGAACCCTAATACCCGGCTGATTTACCTTCCTAGGGTTACTGTTAGGCTTAGGCCTAGGACTTTTAAAACCAGGAAGCCCTGTGCTCCAGGCACACTGCAGCTGTTAAAGGCATCCCAAGGGGAGCGCAAAAGTGACACAACTTGGCTGCCTCCACTGCTATTTCCATGAGACCATCCCGAATCATAGGCTGATTTTCCTTCCTAGGCTTAAGGTTTGAGTTAGGCCTAGGGTTAGTGTTCTTTTAACCAGAAAGCCCTGAGTTCCAAGAACACAGCAGCTGCGAAGGACTGCCCAAGAAGAGCGCAGAAGTGCCTCAACATGCCTGCCTCCACAGCTTTTTCCTTGGGGACGTCCCGAAACGAAGGCTGATTTAGAAGCCTCCAGTTTGGGCTAAAGTTGTGGTTTTTTAAACCAGGAAGCCCTGTGCTCCAAGCACACTGCAGCTGTGAAAGGCATCCCAAGGGGAGCGCAAAAGTGCCACAACATGGCTGTCTCCACAGCTTTTCCCTTGGGATAATTCCTAAACCCAGGCTGATTTAAATGACCAGTGTTACGGTTAGGGTTAGGGTTACGCCTAGGTGTAGAGCTTTTTAAACCAGCAAGCTCTGAGCTCCAGGCACACGGCAGCTGCGAAAGGCATCCCAAGGGGAGCACAAAAGTGCCAGAAAATGGCTGCCTCCACACGTTTTCATTGGCACCATTGCTAAGCCTAGGCTGAATCACCTGCCTCCAGTCTCAGCTAGGGACATGGTTTTTTAAACCAGGAAGCCCTGAGCTCCAGGCACACGGCAGCTGTGAAAGGCATCCCAAGGGGAGTACAAAAGTGCAACAACATGGCAGCTTTCACAGCTTTTTCCTTGGCACCATCCCTATACCTAGGCTGATTTATCTGCCTAGGGTTAGGGTTAGGGCTCAGCCTAGGGCAAGGATTTTTTTAACCAGGAAGCCCTGAGTTCCAGGCTTACTGCATCTGCCAAAGGCATCCCAAAGGGAGCGCAGAAGTGCCACAACATGGCTGCTTTCACAGCTTTTTCCTTAGGAAGAACCCTAATACCCGGCTGATTTACCTTCCTAGGGTTACTGTTAGGCTTAGGCCTAGGACTTTTAAAACCAGGAAGCCCTGTGCTCCAGGCACACTGCAGCTGTTAAAGGCATCCCAAGGGGAGCGCAAAAGTGACACAACTTGGCTGCCTCCACTGCTATTTCCATGAGACCATCCCGAATCATAGGCTGATTTTCCTTCCTAGGCTTAAGGTTTGAGTTAGGCCTAGGGTTAGTGTTCTTTTAACCAGAAAGCCCTGAGTTCCAAGAACACAGCAGCTGCGAAGGACTACCCAAGAAGAGCGCAGAAGTGCCTCAACATGCCTGCCTCCACAGCTTTTTCCTTGGGGACGTCCCGAAACGAAGGCTGATTTAGAAGCCTCCAGTTTGGGCTAAAGTTGTGGTTTTTTACACCAGGAAGCCCTGTGCTCCAAGCACACTGCAGCTGTGAAAGGCATCCCAAGGGGAGCGCAAAAGTGCCACAACATGGCTGTCTCCACAGCTTTTCCCTTCGGATAATTCCTAAACCCAGGCTGATTTAAATGAGCAGTGTTACGGTTAGGGTTAGGGTTACGCCTAGGTGTAGAGCTTTTTAAACCAGCAAGCTCTGAGCTCCAGGCACACGGCAGCTGCGAAAGGCATCCCAAGGGGAGCACAAAAGTGCCAGAAAATGGCTGCCTCCACACGTTTTCATTGGCACCATTGCTAAGCCTAGGCTGAATCACCTGCCTCCAGTCTCAGCTAGGGACATGGTTTTTTAAACCAGGAAGCCCTGAGCTCCAGGCACACGGCAGCTGTGAAAGGCATCCCAAGGGGAGTACAAAAGTGCAACAACATGGCAGCTTTCACAGCTTTTTCCTTGGCACCATCCCTATACCTAGGCTGATTTCTCTGCCTAGGGTTAGGGTTAGGGCTCAGCCAAGGGCTAGGATATTTTTAACCAGGAAGCCCTGAGTTCCAGGCTTACTGCATCTGCCAAAGGCATCCCAAAGGGAGCGCAGAAGTGCCACAACATGGCTGCTTTCACAGCTTTTTCCTTAGGAAGAACCCTAATACCCGGCTGATTTACCTTCCTAGGGTTACTGTTAGGCTTAGGCCTAGGACTTTTAAAACCAGGAAGCCCTGTGCTCCAGGCACACTGCAGCTGTTAAAGGCATCCCAAGGGGAGCGCAAAAGTGACACAACTTGGCTGCCTCCACTGCTATTTCCATGAGACCATCCCGAATCATAGGCTGATTTTCCTTCCTAGGCTTAAGGTTTGAGTTAGGCCTAGGGTTAGTGTTCTTTTAACCAGAAAGCCCTGAGTTCCAAGAACACAGCAGCTGCGAAGGACTGCCCAAAAAGAGCGCAGAAGTGCCTCAACATGCCTGCCTCCACAGCTTTTTCCTTGGGGACGTCCCGAAACGAAGGCTGATTTAGAAGCCTCCAGTTTGGGCTAAAGTTGTGGTTTTTTAAACCAGGAAGCCCTGTGCTCCAAGCACACTGCAGCTGTGAAAGGCATCCCAAGGGGAGCGCAAAAGTGCCACAACATGGCTGTCTCCACAGCTTTTCCCTTGGGATAATTCCTAAACCCAGGCTGATTTAAATGACCAGTGTTACGGTTAGGGTTAGGGTTACGCCTAGGTGTAGAGCTTTTTAAACCAGCAAGCTCTGAGCTCCAGGCACACGGCAGCTGCGAAAGGCATCCCAAGGGGAGCACAAAAGTGCCAGAAAATGGCTGCCTCCACACGTTTTCATTGGCACCATTGCTAAGCCTAGGCTGAATCACCTACCTCCAGTCTCAGCTAGGGACATGGTTTTTTAAACCAGGAAGCCCTGAGCTCCAGGCACACGGCAGCTGTGAAAGGCATCCCAAGGGGAGTACAAAAGTGCAACAACATGGCAGCTTTCACAGCTTTTTCCTTGGCACCATCCCTATACCTAGGCTGATTTATCTGCCTAGGGTTAGGGTTAGGGCTCAGCCAAGGGCAAGGATTTTTTTAACCAGGAAGCCCTGAGTTCCAGGCTTACTGCATCTGCCAAAGGCATCCCAAAGGGAGCGCAGAAGTGCCACAACATGGCTGCTTTCACAGCTTTTTCCTTAGGAAGAACCCTAATACCCGGCTGATTTACCTTCCTAGGGTTACTGTTAGGCTTAGGCCTAGGACTTTTAAAACCAGGAAGCCCTGTGCTCCAGGCACACTGCAGCTGTTAAAGGCATCCCAAGGGGAGCGCAAAAGTGACACAACTTGGCTGCCTCCACTGCTATTTCCATGAGACCATCCCGAATCATAGGCTGATTTTCCTTCCTAGGCTTAAGGTTTGAGTTAGGCCTAGGGTTAGTGTTCTTTTAACCAGAAAGCCCTGAGTTCCAAGAACACAGCAGCTGCGAAGGACTGCCCAAGAAGAGCGCAGAAGTGCCTCAACATGCCTGCCTCCACAGCTTTTTCCTTGGGGACGTCCCGAAACGAAGGCTGATTTAGAAGCCTCCAGTTTGGGCTAAAGTTGTGGTTTTTTAAACCAGGAAGCCCTGTGCTCCAAGCACACTGCAGCTGTGAAAGGCATCCCAAGGGGAGCGCAAAAGTGCCACAACATGGCTGTCTCCACAGCTTTTCCCTTGGGATAATTCCTAAACCCAGGCTGATTTAAATGACCAGTGTTACGGTTAGGGTTAGGGTTACGCCTAGGTGTAGAGCTTTTTAAACCAGCAAGCTCTGAGCTCCAGGCACACGGCAGCTGCGAAAGGCATCCCAAGGGGAGCACAAAAGTGCCAGAAAATGGCTGCCTCCACACGTTTTCATTGGCACCATTGCTAAGCCTAGGCTGAATCACCTGCCTCCAGTCTCAGCTAGGGACATGGTTTTTTAAACCAGGAAGCCCTGAGCTCCAGGCACACGGCAGCTGTGAAAGGCATCCCAAGGGGAGTACAAAAGTGCAACAACATGGCAGCTTTCACAGCTTTTTCCTTGGCACCATCCCTATACCTAGGCTGATTTATCTGCCTAGGGTTAGGGTTAGGGCTCAGCCTAGGGCAAGGATTTTTTTAACCAGGAAGCCCTGAGTTCCAGGCTTACTGCATCTGCCAAAGGCATCCCAAAGGGAGCGCAGAAGTGCCACAACATGGCTGCTTTCACAGCTTTTTCCTTAGGAAGAACCCTAATACCCGGCTGATTTACCTTCCTAGGGTTACTGTTAGGCTTAGGCCTAGGACTTTTAAAACCAGGAAGCCCTGTGCTCCAGGCACACTGCAGCTGTTAAAGGCATCCCAAGGGGAGCGCAAAAGTGACACAACTTGGCTGCCTCCACTGCTATTTCCATGAGACCATCCCGAATCATAGGCTGATTTTCCTTCCTAGGCTTAAGGTTTGAGTTAGGCCTAGGGTTAGTGTTCTTTTAACCAGAAAGCCTTGAGTTCCAAGAACACAGCAGCTGCGAAGGACTGCCCAACAAGAGCGCAGAAGTGCCTCAACATGCCTGCCTCCACAGCTTTTTCCTTGGGGACGTCCCGAAACGAAGGCTGATTTAGAAGCCTCCAGTTTGGGCTAAAGTTGTGGTTTTTTACACCAGGAAGCCCTGTGCTCCAAGCACACTGCAGCTGTGAAAGGCATCCCAAGGGGAGCGCAAAAGTGCCACAACATGGCTGTCTCCACAGCTTTTCCCTTGGGATAATTCCTAAACCCAGGCTGATTTAAATGACCAGTGTTACGGTTAGGGTTAGGGTTACGCCTAGGTGTAGAGCTTTTTAAACCAGCAAGCTCTGAGCTCCAGGCACACGGCAGCTGCGAAAGGCATCCCAAGGGGAGCACAAAAGTGCCAGAAAATGGCTGCCTCCACACGTTTTCATTGGCACCATTGCTAAGCCTAGGCTGAATCACCTGCCGCCAGTCTCAGCTAGGGACATGGTTTTTTAAACCAGGAAGCCCTGAGCTCCAGGCACACGGCAGCTGTGAAAGGCATCCCAAGGGGAGTACAAAAGTGCAACAACATGGCAGCTTTCACAGCTTTTTCCTTGGCACCATCCCTATACCTAGGCTGATTTATCTGCCTAGGGTTAGGGTTAGGGCTCAGCCTAGGGCAAGGATTTTTTTAAGCAGGAAGCCCTGAGTTCCAGGCTTACTGCATCTGCCAAAGGCATCCCAAAGGGAGCGCAGAAGTGCCACAACATGGCTGCTTTCACAGCTTTTTCCTTAGGAAGAACCCTAATACCCGGCTGATTTACCTTCCTAGGGTTACTGTTAGGCTTAGGCCTAGGACTTTTAAAACCAGGAAGCCCTGTGCTCCAGGCACACTGCAGCTGTTAAAGGCATCCCAAGGGGAGCGCAAAAGTGACACAACTTGGCTGCCTCCACTGCTATTTCCATGAGACCATCCCGAATCATAGGCTGATTTTCCTTCCTAGGCTTAAGGTTTGAGTTAGGCCTAGGGTTAGTGTTCTTTTAACCAGAAAGCCCTGAGTTCCAAGAACACAGCAGCTGCGAAGGACTACCCAAGAAGAGCGCAGAAGTGCCTCAACATGCCTGCCTCCACAGCTTTTTCCTTGGGGACGTCCCGAAACGAAGGCTGATTTAGAAGCCTCCAGTTTGGGCTAAAGTTGTGGTTTTTACACCAGGAAGCCCTGTGCTCCAAGCACACTGCAGCTGTGAAAGGCATCCCAAGGGGAGCACAAAAGTGCCACAACATGGCTGTCTCCACAGCTTTTCCCTTGGGATAATTCCTAAACCCAGGCTGATTTAAATGACCAGTGTTACGGTTAGGGTTAGGGTTACGCCTAGGTGTAGAGCTTTTTAAACCAGCAAGCTCTGAGCTCCAGGCACACGGCAGCTGCGAAAGGCATCCCAAGGGGAGCACAAAAGTGCCAGAAAATGGCTGCCTCCACACGTTTTCATTGGCACCATTGCTAAGCCTAGGCTGAATCACCTGCCTCCAGTCTCAGCTAGGGACATGGTTTTTTAAACCAGGAAGCCCTGAGCTCCAGGCACACGGCAGCTGTGAAAGGCATCCCAAGGGGAGTACAAAAGTGCAACAACATGGCAGCTTTCACAGCTTTTTCCTTGGCACCATCCCTATACCTAGGCTGATTTATCTGCCTAGGGTTAGGGTTAGGGCTCAGCCAAGGGCAAGGATTTTTTTAACCAGGAAGCCCTGAGTTCCAGGCTTACTGCATCTGCCAAAGGCATCCCAAAGGGAGCGCAGAAGTGCCACAACATGGCTGCTTTCACAGCTTTTTCCTTAGGAAGAACCCTAATACCCGGCTGATTTACCTTCCTAGGGTTACTGTTAGGCTTAGGCCTAGGACTTTTAAAACCAGGAAGCCCTGTGCTCCAGGCACACTGCAGCTGTTAAAGGCATCCCAAGGGGAGCGCAAAAGTGACACAACTTGGCTGCCTCCACTGCTATTTCCATGAGACCATCCCGAATCATAGGCTGATTTTCCTTCCTAGGCTTAAGGTTTGAGTTAGGCCTAGGGTTAGTGTTCTTTTAACCAGAAACCCCTGAGTTCCAAGAACACAGCAGCTGCGAAGGACTACCCAAGAAGAGCGCAGAAGTGCCTCAACATGCCTGCCTCCACAGCTTTTTCCTTGGGGACGTCCCGAAACGAAGGCTGATTTAGAAGCCTCCAGTTTGGGCTAAAGTTGTGGTTTTTTACACCAGGAAGCCCTGTGCTCCAAGCACACTGCAGCTGTGAAAGGCATCCCAAGGGGAGCGCAAAAGTGCCACAACATGGCTGTCTCCACAGCTTTTCCCTTCGGATAATTCCTAAACCCAGGCTGATTTAAATGAGCAGTGTTACGGTTAGGGTTAGGGTTACGCCTAGGTGTAGAGCTTTTTAAACCAGCAAGCTCTGAGCTCCAGGCACACGGCAGCTGTGAAAGGCATCCCAAGGGGAGCACAAAAGTGCCAGAAAATGGCTGCCTCCACACGTTTTCATTGGCACCATTGCTAAGCCTAGGCTGAATCACCTGCCTCCAGTCTCAGCTAGGGACATGGTTTTTTAAACCAGGAAGCCCTGAGCTCCAGGCACACGGCAGCTGTGAAAGGCATCCCAAGGGGAGTACAAAAGTGCAACAACATGGCAGCTTTCACAGCTTTTTCCTTGGCACCATCCCTATACCTAGGCTGATTTATCTGCCTAGGGTTAGGGTTAGGGCTCAGCCTAGGGCTAGGATTTTTTTAACCAGGAAGCCCTGAGTTCCAGGCTTACTGCATCTGCCAAAGGCATCCCAAAGGGAGCGCAGAAGTGCCACAACATGGCTGCTTTCACAGCTTTTTCCTTAGGAAGAACCCTAATACCCGGCTGATTTACCTTCCTAGGGTTACTGTTAGGCTTAGGCCTAGGACTTTTAAAACCAGGAAGCCCTGTGCTCCAGGCACACTGCAGCTGTTAAAGGCATCCCAAGGGGAGCGCAAAAGTGACACAACTTGGCTGCCTCCACTGCTATTTCCATGAGACCATCCCGAATCATAGGCTGATTTTCCTTCCTAGGCTTAAGGTTTGAGTTAGGCCTAGGGTTAGTGTTCTTTTAACCAGAAAGCCCTGAGTTCCAAGAACACAGCAGCTGCGAAGGACTACCCAAGAAGAGCGCAGAAGTGCCTCAACATGCCTGCCTCCACAGCTTTTTCCTTGGGGACGTCCCGAAACGAAGGCTGATTTCGAAGCCTCCAGTTTGGGCTAAAGTTGTGGTTTTTTAAACCAGGAAGCCCTGTGCTCCAAGCACACTGCAGCTGTGAAAGGCATCCCAAGGGGAGCGCAAAAGTGCCACAACATGGCTGTCTCCACAGCTTTTCCCTTGGGATAATTCCTAAACCCAGGCTGATTTAAATGACCAGTGTTACGGTTAGGGTTAGGGTTACGCCTAGGTGTAGAGCTTTTTAAACCAGCAAGCTCTGAGCTCCAGGCACACGGCAGCTGCGAAAGGCATCCCAAGGGGAGCACAAAAGTGCCAGAAAATGGCTGCCTCCACACGTTTTCATTGGCACCATTGCTAAGCCTAGGCTGAATCACCTGCCTCCAGTCTCAGCTAGGGACATGGTTTTTTAAACCAGGAAGCCCTGAGCTCCAGGCACACGGCAGCTGTGAAAGGCATCCCAAGGGGAGTACAAAAGTGCAACAACATGGCAGCTTTCACAGCTTTTTCCTTGGCACCATCCCTATACCTAGGCTGATTTATCTGCCTAGGGTTAGGGTTAGGGCTCAGCCTAGGGCAAGGATTTTTTTAACCAGGAAGCCCTGAGTTCCAGGCTTACTGCATCTGCCAAAGGCATCCCAAAGGGAGTGCAGAAGGTCCACAACATGGCTGCTTTCACAGCTTTTTCCTTAGGAAGAACCCTAATACCCGGCTGATTTACCTTCCTAGGGTTACTGTTAGGCTTAGGCCTAGGACTTTTAAAACCAGGAAGCCCTGTGCTCCAGGCACACTGCAGCTGTGAAAGGCATCCCAAGGGGAGCGCAAAAGTGACACAACTTGGCTGCCTCCACTGCTATTTCCATGAGACCATCCCGAATCATAGGCTGATTTTCCTTCCTAGGCTTAAGGTTTGAGTTAGGCCTAGGGTTAGTGTTCTTTTAACCAGAAAGCCCTGAGTTCCAAGAACACAGCAGCTGCGAAGGACTACCCAAGAAGAGCGCAGAAGTGCCTCAACATGCCTGCCTCCACAGCTTTTTCCTTGGGGACGTCCCGAAACGAAGGCTGATTTAGAAGCCTCCAGTTTGGGCTAAAGTTGTGGTTTTTTACACCAGGAAGCCCTGTGCTCCAAGCACACTGCAGCTGTGAAAGGCATCCCAAGGGGAGCGCAAAAGTGCCACAACATGGCTGTCTCCACAGCTTTTCCCTTGGGATAATTCCTAAACCCAGGCTGATTTAAATGACCAGTGTTACGGTTAGGGTTAGGGTTACGCCTAGGTGTAGAGCTTTTTAAACCAGCAAGCTCTGAGCTCCAGGCACACGGCAGCTGCGAAAGGCATCCCAAGGGGAGCACAAAAGTGCCAGAAAATGGCTGCCTCCACACGTTTTCATTGGCACCATTGCTAAGCCTAGGCTGAATCACCTGCCTCCAGTCTCAGCTAGGGACATGGTTTTTTAAACCAGGAAGCCCTGAGCTCCAGGCACACGGCAGCTGTGAAAGGCATCCCAAGGGGAGTACAAAAGTGCAACAACATGGCAGCTTTCACAGCTTTTTCCTTGGCACCATCCCTATACCTAGGCTGATTTATCTGCCTAGGGTTAGGGTTAGGGCTCAGCCTAGGGCTAGGATTTTTTTAACCAGGAAGCCCTGAGTTCCAGGCTTACTGCATCTGCCAAAGGCATCCCAAAGGGAGCGCAGAAGTGCCACAACATGGCTGCTTTCACAGCTTTTTCCTTAGGAAGAACCCTAATACCCGGCTGATTTACCTTCCTAGGGTTACTGTTAGGCTTAGGCCTAGGACTTTTAAAACCAGGAAGCCCTGTGCTCCAGGCACACTGCAGCTGTGAAAGGCATCCCAAGGGGAGCGCAAAAGTGACACAACTTGGCTGCCTCCACTGCTATTTCCATGAGACCATCCCGAATCATAGGCTGATTTTCCTTCCTAGCTTAAGGTTTGAGTTAGGCCTAGGGTTAGTGTTCTTTTAACCAGAAAGCCCTGAGTTCCAAGAACACAGCAGCTGCGAAGGACTACCCAAGAAGAGCGCAGAAGTGCCTCAACATGCCTGCCTCCACAGCTTTTTCCTTGGGGACGTCCCGAAACGAAGGCTGATTTAGAAGCCTCCAGTTTGGGCTAAAGTTGTGGTTTTTTAAACCAGGAAGCCCTGTGCTCCAAGCACACTGCAGCTGTGAAAGGCATCCCAAGGGGAGCACAAAAGTGCCACAACATGGCTGTCTCCACAGCTTTTCCCTTGGGATAATTCCTAAACCCAGGCTGATTTAAATGACCAGTGTTACGGTTAGGGTTAGGGTTACGCCTAGGTGTAGAGCTTTTTAAACCAGCAAGCTCTGAGCTCCAGGCACACGGCAGCTGCGAAAGGCATCCCAAGGGGAGCACAAAAGTGCCAGAAAATGGCTGCCTCCACACGTTTTCATTGGCACCATTGCTAAGCCTAGGCTGAATCACCTGCCTCCAGTCTCAGCTAGGGACATGGTTTTTTAAACCA
Source organism: Ammospiza caudacuta (assembly GCF_027887145.1). NCBI lineage: Eukaryota > Metazoa > Chordata > Aves > Passeriformes > Passerellidae > Ammospiza > Ammospiza caudacuta. The sequence continues at coordinate 63,667 of NW_026683128.1, read as the reverse complement.
GGAAGCCCTGAGCTCCAGGCACACGGCAGCTGTGAAAGGCATCCCAAGGGGAGTACAAAAGTGCAACAACATGGCAGCTTTCACAGCTTTTTCCTTGGCACCATCCCTATACCTAGGCTGATTTATCTGCCTTGGGTTAGGGTTATGGCTGAGCCTAGGGCAAGGATTTTTTTAAGCAGGAAGCCCTGAGTTCCAGGCTTACTGCATCTGCCAAAGGCATCCCAAAGGGAGCGGTGAAGTGCCACAACATGGCTGCTTTCACAGCTTTTTCCTTAGGAAGAACCCTAATACCCGGCTGATTTACCTTCCTAGGGTTACTGTTAGGCTTAGGCCTAGGACTTTTAAAACCAGGAAGCCCTGTGCTCCAGGCACACTGCAGCTGTTAAAGGCATCCCAAGGGGAGCGCAAAAGTGACACAACTTGGCTGCCTCCACTGCTATTTCCATGAGACCATCCCGAATCATAGGCTGATTTTCCTTCCTAGGCTTAAGGTTTGAGTTAGGCCTAGGGTTAGTGTTCTTTTAACCAGAAAGCCCTGAGTTCCAAGAACACAGCAGCTGCGAAGGACTACCCAAGAAGAGCGCAGAAGTGCCTCAACATGCCTGCCTCCACAGCTTTTTCCTTGGGGACGTCCCGAAACGAAGGCTGATTTAGAAGCCTCCAGTTTGGGCTAAAGTTGTGGTTTTTTAAAGCAGGAAGCCCTGTGCTCCAAGCACACTGCAGCTGTAAAAGGCATCCCAAGGGGAGCGCAAAAGTGCCACAACATGGCTGTCTCCACAGCTTTTCCCTTGGGATAATTCCTAAACCCAGGCTGATTTAAATGACCAGTGTTACAGTTAGGGTTAGGGTTACGCCTAGGTGTAGAGCTTTTTAAACCAGCAAGCTCTGAGCTCCAGGCACACGGCAGCTGCGAAAGGCATCCCAAGGGGAGCACAAAAGTGCCAGAAAATGGCTGCCTCCACACGTTTTCATTGGCACCATTGCTAAGCCTAGGCTGAATCACCTGCCTCCAGTCTCAGCTAGGGACATGGTTTTTTAAACCAGGAAGCCCTGAGCTCCAGGCACACGGCAGCTGTGAAAGGCATCCCAAGGGGAGTACAAAAGTGCAACAACATGGCAGCTTTCACAGCTTTTTCCTTGGCACCATCCCTATACCTAGGCTGATTTATCTGCCTAGGGTTAGGGTTAGGGCTCAGCCTAGGGCTAGGATTTTTTTAACCAGGAAGCCCTGAGTTCCAGGCTTACTGCATCTGCCAAAGGCATCCCAAAGGGAGCGCAGAAGTGCCACAACATGGCTGCTTTCACAGCTTTTTCCTTAGGAAGAACCCTAATACCCGGCTGATTTACCTTCCTAGGGTTACTGTTAGGCTTAGGCCTAGGACTTTTAAAACCAGGAAGCCCTGTGCTCCAGGCACACTGCAGCTGTTAAAGGCATCCCAAGGGGAGCGCAAAAGTGACACAACTTGGCTGCCTCCACTGCTATTTCCATGAGACCATCCCGAATCATAGGCTGATTTTCCTTCCTAGGCTTAAGGTTTGAGTTAGGCCTAGGGTTAGTGTTCTTTTAACCAGAAAGCCCTGAGTTCCAAGAACACAGCAGCTGCGAAGGACTACCCAAGAAGAGCGCAGAAGTGCCTCAACATGCCTGCCTCCACAGCTTTTTCCTTGGGGACGTCCCGAAACGAAGACTGATTTAGAAGCCTCCAGTTTGGGCTAAAGTTGTGGTTTTTTAAACCAGGAAGCCCTGTGCTCCAAGCACACTGCAGCTGTGAAAGGCATCCCAAGGGGAGCGCAAAAGTGCCACAACATGGCTGTCTCCACAGCTTTTCCCTTGGGATAATTCCTAAACCCAGGCTGATTTAAATGACCAGTGTTACGGTTAGGGTTAGGGTTACGCCTAGGTGTAGAGCTTTTTAAACCAGCAAGCTCTGAGCTCCAGGCACACGGCAGCTGCGAAAGGCATCCCAAGGGGAGCACAAAAGTGCCAGAAAATGGCTGCCTCCACACGTTTTCATTGGCACCATTGCTAAGCCTAGGCTGAATCACCTGCCTCCAGTCTCAGCTAGGGACATGGTTTTTTAAACCAGGAAGCCCTGAGCTCCAGGCACACGGCAGCTGTGAAAGGCATCCCAAGGGGAGTACAAAAGTGCAACAACATGGCAGCTTTCACAGCTTTTTCCTTGGCACCATCCCTATACCTAGGCTGATTTATCTGCCTAGGGTTAGGGTTAGGGCTGAGCGTAGGGCTAGGATTTTTTTAACCAGGAAGCCCTGAGTTCCAGGCTTACTGCATCTGCCAAAGGCATCCCAAAGGGAGCGCAGAAGTGCCACAACATGGCTGCTTTCACAGCTTTTTCCTTAGGAAGAACCCTAATACCCGGCTGATTTACCTTCCTAGGGTTACTGTTAGGCTTAGGCCTAGGACTTTTAAAACCAGGAAGCCCTGTGCTCCAGGCACACTGCAGCTGTTAAAGGCATCCCAAGGGGAGCGCAAAAGTGACACAACTTGGCTGCCTCCACTGCTATTTCCATGAGACCATCCCGAATCATAGGCTGATTTTCCTTCCTAGGCTTAAGGTTTGAGTTAGGCCTAGGGTTAGTGTTCTTTTAACCAGAAAGCCCTGAGTTCCAAGAACACAGCAGCTGCGAAGGACTACCCAAGAAGAGCGCAGAAGTGCCTCAACATGCCTGCCTCCACAGCTTTTTCCTTGGGGACGTCCCGAAACGAAGGCTGATTTAGAAGCCTCCAGTTTGGGCTAAAGTTGTGGTTTTTTAAAGCAGGAAGCCCTGTGCTCCAAGCACACTGCAGCTGTGAAAGGCATCCCAAGGGGAGCGCAAAAGTGCCACAACATGGCTGTCTCCACAGCTTTTCCCTTGGGATAATTCCTAAACCCAGGCTGATTTAAATGACCAGTGTTACGGTTAGGGTTAGGGTTACGCCTAGGTGTAGAGCTTTTTAAACCAGCAAGCTCTGAGCTCCAGGCACACGGCAGCTGCGAAAGGCATCCCAAGGGGAGCACAAAAGTGCCAGAAAATGGCTGCCTCCACACGTTTTCATTGGCACCATTGCTAAGCCTAGGCTGAATCACCTGCCTCCAGTCTCAGCTAGGGACATGGTTTTTTAAACCAGGAAGCCCTGAGCTCCAGGCACACGGCAGCTGTGAAAGGCATCCCAAGGGGAGTACAAAAGTGCAACAACATGGCAGCTTTCACAGCTTTTTCCTTGGCACCATCCCTATACCTAGGCTGATTTATCTGCCTTGGGTTAGGGTTATGGCTGAGCCTAGGGCTAGGATTTTTTTAAGCAGGAAGCCCTGAGTTCCAGGCTTACTGCATCTGCCAAAGGCATCCCAAAGGGAGCGGTGAAGTGCCACAACATGGCTGCTTTCACAGCTTTTTCCTTAGGAAGAACCCTAATACCCGGCTGATTTACCTTCCTAGGGTTACTGTTAGGCTTAGGCCTAGGACTTTTAAAACCAGGAAGCCCTGTGCTCCAGGCACACTGCAGCTGTGAAAGGCATCCCAAGGGGAGCGCAAAAGTGACACAACTTGGCTGCCTCCACTGCTATTTCCATGAGACCATCCCGAATCATAGGCTGATTTTCCTTCCTAGGCTTAAGGTTTGAGTTAGGCCTAGGGTTAGTGTTCTTTTAACCAGAAAGCCCTGAGTTCCAAGAACACAGCAGCTGCGAAGGACTACCCAAGAAGAGCGCAGAAGTGCCTCAACATGCCTGCCTCCACAGCTTTTTCCTTGGGGACGTCCCGAAACGAAGGCTGATTTAGAAGCCTCCAGTTTGGGCTAAAGTTGTGGTTTTTTAAAGCAGGAAGCCCTGTGCTCCAAGCACACTGCAGCTGTAAAAGGCATCCCAAGGGGAGCGCAAAAGTGCCACAACATGGCTGTCTCCACAGCTTTTCCCTTGGGATAATTCCTAAACCCAGGCTGATTTAAATGACCAGTGTTACGGTTAGGGTTAGGGTTACGCCTAGGTGTAGAGCTTTTTAAACCAGCAAGCTCTGAGCTCCAGGCACACGGCAGCTGCGAAAGGCATCCCAAGGGGAGCACAAAAGTGCCAGAAAATGGCTGCCTCCACACGTTTTCATTGGCACCATTGCTAAGCCTAGGCTGAATCACCTGCCTCCAGTCTCAGCTAGGGACATGGTTTTTTAAACCAGGAAGCCCTGAGCTCCAGGCACACGGCAGCTGTGAAAGGCATCCCAAGGGGAGTACAAAAGTGCAACAACATGGCAGCTTTCACAGCTTTTTCCTTGGCACCATCCCTATACCTAGGCTGATTTATCTGCCTAGGGTTAGGGTTAGGGCTCAGCCTAGGGCTAGGATTTTTTTAACCAGGAAGCCCTGAGTTCCAGGCTTACTGCATCTGCCAAAGGCATCCCAAAGGGAGCGCAGAAGTGCCACAACATGGCTGCTTTCACAGCTTTTTCCTTAGGAAGAACCCTAATACCCGGCTGATTTACCTTCCTAGGGTTACTGTTAGGCTTAGGCCTAGGACTTTTAAAACCAGGAAGCCCTGTGCTCCAGGCACACTGCAGCTGTTAAAGGCATCCCAAGGGGAGCGCAAAAGTGACACAACTTGGCTGCCTCCACTGCTATTTCCATGAGACCATCCCGAATCATAGGCTGATTTTCCTTCCTAGGCTTAAGGTTTGAGTTAGGCCTAGGGTTAGTGTTCTTTTAACCAGAAAGCCCTGAGTTCCAAGAACACAGCAGCTGCGAAGGACTACCCAAGAAGAGCGCAGAAGTGCCTCAACATGCCTGCCTCCACAGCTTTTTCCTTGGGGACGTCCCGAAACGAAGACTGATTTAGAAGCCTCCAGTTTGGGCTAAAGTTGTGGTTTTTTAAACCAGGAAGCCCTGTGCTCCAAGCACACTGCAGCTGTGAAAGGCATCCCAAGGGGAGCGCAAAAGTGCCACAACATGGCTGTCTCCACAGCTTTTCCCTTGGGATAATTCCTAAACCCAGGCTGATTTAAATGACCAGTGTTACGGTTAGGGTTAGGGTTACGCCTAGGTGTAGAGCTTTTTAAACCAGCAAGCTCTGAGCTCCAGGCACACGGCAGCTGCGAAAGGCATCCCAAGGGGAGCACAAAAGTGCCAGAAAATGGCTGCCTCCACACGTTTTCATTGGCACCATTGCTAAGCCTAGGCTGAATCACCTGCCTCCAGTCTCAGCTAGGGACATGGTTTTTTAAACCAGGAAGCCCTGAGCTCCAAGCACACGGCAGCTGTGAAAGGCATCCCAAGGGGAGTACAAAAGTGCAACAACATGGCAGCTTTCACAGCTTTTTCCTTGGCACCATCCCTATACCTAGGCTGATTTATCTGCCTAGGGTTAGGGTTAGGGCTCAGCCTAGGGCTAGGATTTTTTTAACCAGGAAGCCCTGAGTTCCAGGCTTACTGCATCTGCCAAAGGCATCCCAAAGGGAGCGCAGAAGTGCCACAACATGGCTGCTTTCACAGCTTTTTCCTTAGGAAGAACCCTAATACCCGGCTGATTTACCTTCCTAGGGTTACTGTTAGGCTTAGGCCTAGGACTTTTAAAACCAGGAAGCCCTGTGCTCCAGGCACACTGCAGCTGTTAAAGGCATCCCAAGGGGAGCGCAAAAGTGACACAACTTGGCTGCCTCCACTGCTATTTCCATGAGACCATCCCGAATCATAGGCTGATTTTCCTTCCTAGGTTTAAGGTTTGAGTTAGGCCTAGGGTTAGTGTTCTTTTAACCAGAAAGCCCTGAGTTCCAAGAACACAGCAGCTGCGAAGGACTACCCAAGAAGAGCGCAGAAGTGCCTCAACATGCCTGCCTCCAGAGCTTTTTCCTTGGGGACGTCCCGAAACGAAGGCTGATTTAGAAGCCTCCAGTTTGGGCTAAAGTTGTGGTTTTTTAAACCAGGAAGCCCTGTGCTCCAAGCACACTGCAGCTGTGAAAGGCATCCCAAGGGGAGCGCAAAAGTGCCACAACATGGCTGTCTCCACAGCTTTTCCCTTCGGATAATTCCTAAACCCAGGCTGATTTAAATGACCAGTGTTACGGTTAGGGTTAGGGTTACGCCTAGGTGTAGAGCTTTTTAAACCAGCAAGCTCTGAGCTCCAGGCACACGGAAGCTGCGAAAGGCATCCCAAGGGGAGCACAAAAGTGCCAGAAAATGGCTGCCTCCACACGTTTTCATTGGCACCATTGCTAAGCCTAGGCTGAATCACCTGCCTCCAGTCTCAGCTAGGGACATGGTTTTTTAAACCAGGAAGCCCTGAGCTCCAGGCACACGGCAGCTGTGAAAGGCATCCCAAGGGGAGTACAAAAGTGCAACAACATGGCAGCTTTCACAGCTTTTTCCTTGGCACCATCCCTATACCTAGGCTGATTTATCTGCCTAGGGTTAGGGTTAGGGCTCAGCCTAGGGCTAGGATTTTTTTAACCAGGAAGCCCTGAGTTCCAGGCTTACTGCATCTGCCAAAGGCATCCCAAAGGGAGCGCAGAAGTGCCACAACATGGCTGCTTTCACAGCTTTTTCCTTAGGAAGAACCCTAATACCCGGCTGATTTACCTTCCTAGGGTTACTGTTAGGCTTAGGCCTAGGACTTTTAAAACCAGGAAGCCCTGTGCTCCAGGCACACTGCAGCTGTTAAAGGCATCCCAAGGGGAGCGCAAAAGTGACACAACTTGGCTGCCTCCACTGCTATTTCCATGAGACCATCCCGAATCATAGGCTGATTTTCCTTCCTAGGCTTAAGGTTTGAGTTAGGCCTAGGGTTAGTGTTCTTTTAACCAGAAAGCCCTGAGTTCCAAGAACACAGCAGCTGCGAAGGACTACCCAAGAAGAGCGCAGAAGTGCCTCAACATGCCTGCCTCCACAGCTTTTTCCTTGGGGACGTCCCGAAACGAAGGCTGATTTAGAAGCCTCCAGTTTGGGCTAAAGTTGTGGTTTTTTAAACCAGGAAGCCCTGTGCTCCAAGCACACTGCAGCTGTGAAAGGCATCCCAAGGGGAGCGCAAAAGTGCCACAACATGGCTGTGTCCACAGCTTTTCCCTTCGGATAATTCCTAAACCCAGGCTGATTTAAATGACCAGTGTTACGGTTAGGGTTAGGGTTATGCCTAGGTGTAGAGCTTTTTAAACCAGCAAGCTCTGAGCTCCAGGCACACGGCAGCTGCGAAAGGCATCCCAAGGGGAGCACAAAAGTGCCAGAAAATGGCTGCCTCCACACGTTTTCATTGGCACCATTGCTAAGCCTAGGCTGAATCACCTGCCTCCAGTCTCAGCTAGGGACATGGTTTTTTAAACCAGGAAGCCCTGAGCTCCAGGCACACTGCAGCTGTTAAAGGCATCCCAAGGGGAGCGCAAAAGTGACACAACTTGGCTGCCTCCACTGCTATTTCCATGAGACCATCCCGAATCATAGGCTGATTTTCCTTCCTAGGCTTAAGGTTTGAGTTAGGCCTAGGGTTAGTGTTCTTTTAACCAGAAAGCCCTGAGTTCCAAGAACACAGCAGCTGCGAAGGACTACCCAAGAAGAGCGCAGAAGTGCCTCAACATGCCTGCCTCCACAGCTTTTTCCTTGGGGACGTCCCGAAACGAAGGCTGATTTAGAAGCCTCCAGTTTGGGCTAAAGTTGTGGTTTTTTAAACCAGGAAGCCCTGTGCTCCAAGCACACTGCAGCTGTGAAAGGCATCCCAAGGGGAGCGCAAAAGTGCCACAACATGGCTGTCTCCACAGCTTTTCCCTTGGGATAATTCCTAAACCCAGGCTGATTTAAATGACCAGTGTTACGGTTAGGGTTAGGGTTATGCCTAGGTGTAGAGCTTTTTAAACCAGCAAGCTCTGAGCTCCAGGCACACGGCAGCTGCGAAAGGCATCCCAAGGGGAGCACAAAAGTTCCAGAAAATGGCTGCCTCCACACGTTTTCATTGGCACCATTGCTAAGCCTAGGCTGAATCACCTGCCTCCAGTCTCAGCTAGGGACATGGTTTTTTAAACCAGGAAGCCCTGAGCTCCAGGCACACGGCAGCTGTGAAAGGCATCCCAAGGGGAGTACAAAAGTGCAACAACATGGCAGCTTTCACAGCTTTTTCCTTGGCACCATCCCTATACCTAGGCTGATTTATCTGCCTTGGGTTAGGGTTATGGCTGAGCCTAGGGCTAGGATTTTTTTAACCAGGAAGCCCTGAGTTCCAGGCTTACTGCATCTGCCAAAGGCATCCCAAAGGGAGCGCAGAAGTGCCACAACATGGCTGCTTTCACAGCTTTTTCCTTAGGAAGAACCCTAATACCCGGCTGATTTACCTTCCTAGGGTTACTGTTAGGCTTAGGCCTAGGACTTTTAAAACCAGGAAGCCCTGTGCTCCAGGCACACTGCAGCTGTTAAAGGCATCCCAAGGGGAGCGCAAAAGTGACACAACTTGGCTGCCTCCACTGCTATTTCCATGAGACCATCCCGAATCATAGGCTGATTTTCCTTCCTAGGCTTAAGGTTTGAGTTAGGCCTAGGGTTAGTGTTCTTTTAACCAGAAAGCCCTGAGTTCCAAGAACACAGCAGCTGCGAAGGACTACCCAAGAAGAGCGCAGAAGTGCCTCAACATGCCTGTCTCCACAGCTTTTTCCTTGGGGACGTCCCGAAACGAAGGCTGATTTAGAAGCCTCCAGTTTGGGCTAAAGTTGTGGTTTTTTAAACCAGGAAGCCCTGTGCTCCAAGCACACTGCAGCTGTGAAAGGCATCCCAAGGGGAGCGCAAAAGTGCCACAACATGGCTGTCTCCACAGCTTTTCCCTTGGGATAATTCCTAAACCCAGGCTGCTTTAAATGACCAGTGTTACGGTTAGGGTTAGGGTTACGCCTAGGTGTAGAGCTTTTTAAACCAGCAAGCTCTGAGCTCCAGGCACACGGCAGCTGCGAAAGGCATCCCAAGCGGAGCACAAAAGTGCCAGAAAATGGCTGCCTCCACACGTTTTCATTGGCACCATTGCTAAGCCTAGGCTGAATCACCTGCTTCCAGTCTCAGCTAGGGACATGGTTTTTTAAACCAGGAAGCCCTGAGCTCCAGGCACACGGCAGCTGTGAAAGGCATCCCAAGGGGAGTACAAAAGTGCAACAACATGGCAGCTTTCACAGCTTTTTCCTTGGCACCATCCCTATACCTAGGCTGATTTATCTGCCTAGAGTTAAGGTTAGGGCTCAGCCAAGGGCAAGGATTTTTTTAACCAGGAAGCCCTGAGTTCCAGGCTTACTGCATCTGCCAAAGGCATCCCAAAGGGAGCGCAGAAGTGCCACAACATGGCTGCTTTCACAGCTTTTTCCTTAGGAAGAACCCTAATACCCGGCTGATTTACCTTCCTAGGGTTACTGTTAGGCTTAGGCCTAGGACTTTTAAAACCAGGAAGCCCTGTGCTCCAGGCACACTGCAGCTGTTAAAGGCATCCCAAGGGGAGCGCAAAAGTGACACAACTTGGCTGCCTCCACTGCTATTTCCATGAGACCATCCCGAATCATAGGCTGATTTTCCTTCCTAGGCTTAAGGTTTGAGTTAGGCCTAGGGTTAGTGTTCTTTTAACCACAAAGCCCTGAGTTCCAAGAACACAGCAGCTGCGAAGGACTACCCAAGAAGAGTGCAGAAGTGCCTCAACATGCCTGCCTCCACAGCTTTTTCCTTGGGGACGTCCCGAAACGAAGGCTGATTTAGAAGCCTCCAGTTTGGGCTAAAGTTGTGGTTTTTTAAACCAGGAAGCCCTGTGCTCCAAGCACACTGCAGCTGTGAAAGGCATCCCAAGGGGAGCGCAAAAGTGCCACAACATGGCGTTCTCCACAGCTTTTCCCTTGGGATAATTCCTAAACCCAGGCTGCTTTAAATGACCAGTGTTACGGTTAGGGTTAGGGTTACGCCTAGGTGTAGAGCTTTTTAAACCAGCAAGCTCTGAGCTCCAGGCACACGGCAGCTGCGAAAGGCATCCCAAGGGGAGCACAAAAGTGCCAGAAAATGGCTGCCTCCACACGTTTTCATTGGCACCATTGCTAAGCCTAGGCTGAATCACCTGCCTCCAGTCTCAGCTAGGGACATGGTTTTTTAAACCAGGAAGCCCTGAGCTCCAGGCACACGGCAGCTGTGAAAGGCATCCCAAGGGGAGTACAAAAGTGCAACAACATGGCAGCTTTCACAGCTTTTTCCTTGGCACCATCCCTATACCTAGGCTGATTTATCTGCCTTGGGTTAGGGTTATGGCTGAGCCTAGGGCTAGGATTTTTTAACCAGGAAGCCCTGAGTTCCAGGCTTACTGCATCTGCCAAAGGCATCCCAAAGGGAGCGCAGAAGTGCCACAACATGGCTGCTTTCACAGCTTTTTCCTTAGGAAGAACCCTAATACCCGGCTGATTTACCTTCCTAGGGTTACTGTTAGGCTTAGGCCTAGGACTTTTAAAACCAGGAAGCCCTGTGCTCCAGGCACACTGCAGCTGTTAAAGGCATCCCAAGGGGAGCGCAAAAGTGACACAACTTGGCTGCCTCCACTGCTATTTCCATGAGACCATCCCGAATCATAGGCTGATTTTCCTTCCTAGGCTTAAGGTTTGAGTTAGGCCTAGGGTTAGTGTTCTTTTAACCAGAAAGCCCTGAGTTCCAAGAACACAGCAGCTGCGAAGGACTACCCAAGAAGAGCGCAGAAGTGCCTCAACATGCCTGCCTCCACAGCTTTTTCCTTGGGGACGTCCCGAAACGAAGGCTGATTTAGAAGCCTCCAGTTTGGGCTAAAGTTGTGGTTTTTTACACCAGGAAGCCCTGTGCTCCAAGCACACTGCAGCTGTGAAAGGCATCCCAAGGGGAGCGCAAAAGTGCCACAACATGGCTGTCTCCACAGCTTTTCCCTTGGGATAATTCCTAAACCCAGGCTGATTTAAATGACCAGTGTTACGGTTAGGGTTAGGGTTACGCCTAGGTGTAGAGCTTTTTAAACCAGCAAGCTCTGAGCTCCAGGCACACGGCAGCTGCGAAAGGCATCCCAAGGGGAGCACAAAAGTGCCAGAAAATGGCTGCCTCCACACGTTTTCATTGGCACCATTGCTAAGCCTAGGCTGAATCACCTGCCTCCAGTCTCAGCTAGGGACATGGTTTTTTAAACCAGGAAGCCCTGAGCTCCAGGCACACGGCAGCTGTGAAAGGCATCCCAAGGGGAGTACAAAAGTGCAACAACATGGCAGCTTTCACAGCTTTTTCCTTGGCACCATCCCTATACCTAGGCTGATTTATCTGCCTAGGGTTAGGGTTAGGGCTCAGCCAAGGGCAAGGATTTTTTTAACCAGGAAGCCCTGAGTTCCAGGCTTACTGCATCTGCCAAAGGCATCCCAAAGGGAGCGCAGAAGTGCCACAACATGGCTGCTTTCACAGCTTTTTCCTTAGGAAGAACCCTAATACCCGGCTGATTTACCTTCCTAGGGTTACTGTTAGGCTTAGGCCTAGGACTTTTAAAACCAGGAAGCCCTGTGCTCCAGGCACACTGCAGCTGTTAAAGGCATCCCAAGGGGAGCGCAAAAGTGACACAACTTGGCTGCCTCCACTGCTATTTCCATGAGACCATCCCGAATCATAGGCTGATTTTCCTTCCTAGGCTTAAGGTTTGAGTTAGGCCTAGGGTTAGTGTTCTTTTAACCAGAAAGCCCTGAGTTCCAAGAACACAGCAGCTGCGAAGGACTACCCAAGAAGAGTGCAGAAGTGCCTCAACATGCCTGCCTCCACAGCTTTTTCCTTGGGGACGTCCCGAAACGAAGGCTGATTTAGAAGCCTCCAGTTTGGGCTAAAGTTGTGGTTTTTTACACCAGGAAGCCCTGTGCTCCAAGCACACTGCAGCTGTGAAAGGCATCCCAAGGGGAGCGCAAAAGTGCCACAACATGGCTGTCTCCACAGCTTTTCCCTTGGGATAATTCCTAAACCCAGGCTGATTTAAATGACCAGTGTTACGGTTAGGGTTAGGGTTACGCCTAGGTGTAGAGCTTTTTAAACCAGCAAGCTCTGAGCTCCAGGCACACGGCAGCTGCGAAAGGCATCCCAAGGGGAGCACAAAAGTGCCAGAAAATGGCTGCCTCCACACGTTTTCATTGGCACCATTGCTAAGCCTAGGCTGAATCACCTGCCTCCAGTCTCAGCTAGGGACATGGTTTTTTAAACCAGGAAGCCCTGAGCTCCAGGCACACGGCAGCTGTGAAAGGCATCCCAAGGGGAGTACAAAAGTGCAACAACATGGCAGCTTTCACAGCTTTTTCCTTGGCACCATCCCTATACCTAGGCTGATTTATCTGCCTAGGGTTAGGGTTAGGGCTCAGCCTAGGGCTAGGATTTTTTTAACCAGGAAGCCCTGAGTTCCAGGCTTACTGCATCTGCCAAAGGCATCCCAAAGGGAGCGCAGAAGTGCCACAACATGGCTGCTTTCACAGCTTTTTCCTTAGGAAGAACCCTAATACCCGGCTGATTTACCTTCCTAGGGTTACTGTTAGGCTTAGGCCTAGGACTTTTAAAACCAGGAAGCCCTGTGCTCCAGGCACACTGCAGCTGTTAAAGGCATCCCAAGGGGAGCGCAAAAGTGACACAACTTGGCTGCCTCCACTGCTATTTCCATGAGACCATCCCGAATCATAGGCTGATTTTCCTTCCTAGGCTTAAGGTTTGAGTTAGGCCTAGGGTTAGTGTTCTTTTAACCAGAAAGCCCTGAGTTCCAAGAACACAGCAGCTGCGAAGGACTACCCAAGAAGAGCGCAGAAGTGCCTCAACATGCCTGCCTCCACAGCTTTTTCCTTGGGGACGTCCCGAAATGAAGGCTGATTTCGAAGCCTCCAGTTTGGGCTAAAGTTGTGGTTTTTTACACCAGGAAGCCCTGTGCTCCAAGCACACTGCAGCTGTGAAAGGCATCCCAAGGGGAGCGCAAAAGTGCCACAACATGGCTGTCTCCACAGCTTTTCCCTTGGGATAATTCCTAAACCCAGGCTGCTTTAAATGACCAGTGTTACGGTTAGGGTTAGGGTTACGCCTAGGTGTAGAGCTTTTTAAACCAGCAAGCTCTGAGCTCCAGGCACACGGCAGCTGCGAAAGGCATCCCAAGGGGAGCACAAAAGTGCCAGAAAATGGCTGCCTCCACACGTTTTCATTGGCACCATTGCTAAGCCTAGGCTGAATCACCTGCCTCCAGTCTCAGCTAGGGACATGGTTTTTTAAACCAGGAAGCCCTGAGCTCCAGGCACACGGCAGCTGTGAAAGGCATCCCAAGGGGAGTACAAAAGTGCAACAACATGGCAGCTTTCACAGCTTTTTCCTTGGCACCATCCCTATACCTAGGCTGATTTATCTGCCTAGGGTTAGGGTTATGGCTGAGCCTAGGGCTAGGATTTTTTTAAGCAGGAAGCCCTGAGTTCCAGGCTTACTGCATCTGCCAAAGGCATCCCAAAGGGAGCGCAGAAGTGCCACAACATGGCTGCTTTCACAGCTTTTTCCTTAGGAAGAACCCTAATACCCGGCTGATTTACCTTCCTAGGGTTACTGTTAGGCTTAGGCCTAGGACTTTTAAAACCAGGAAGCCCTGTGCTCCAGGCACACTGCAGCTGTTAAAGGCATCCCAAGGGGAGCGCAAAAGTGACACAACTTGGCTGCCTCCACTGCTATTTCCATGAGACCATCCCGAATCATAGGCTGATTTTCCTTCCTAGGCTTAAGGTTTGAGTTAGGCCTAGGGTTAGTGTTCTTTTAACCAGAAAGCCCTGAGTTCCAAGAACACAGCAGCTGCGAAGGACTACCCAAGAAGAGCGCAGAAGTGCCTCAACATGCCTGTCTCCACAGCTTTTTCCTTGGGGACGTCCCGAAACGAAGGCTGATTTAGAAGCCTCCAGTTTGGGCTAAAGTTGTGGTTTTTTAAACCAGGAAGCCCTGTGCTCCAAGCACACTGCAGCTGTGAAAGGCATCCCAAGGGGAGCGCAAAAGTGCCACAACATGGCTGTCTCCACAGCTTTTCCCTTGGGATAATTCCTAAACCCAGGCTGCTTTAAATGACCAGTGTTACGGTTAGGGTTAGGGTTACGCCTAGGTGTAGAGCTTTTTAAACCAGCAAGCTCTGAGCTCCAGGCACACGGCAGCTGCGAAAGGCATCCCAAGCGGAGCACAAAAGTGCCAGAAAATGGCTGCCTCCACACGTTTTCATTGGCACCATTGCTAAGCCTAGGCTGAATCACCTGCTTCCAGTCTCAGCTAGGGACATGGTTTTTTAAACCAGGAAGCCCTGAGCTCCAGGCACACGGCAGCTGTGAAAGGCATCCCAAGGGGAGTACAAAAGTGCAACAACATGGCAGCTTTCACAGCTTTTTCCTTGGCACCATCCCTATACCTAGGCTGATTTATCTGCCTAGAGTTAAGGTTAGGGCTCAGCCAAGGGCAAGGATTTTTTAACCAGGAAGCCCTGAGTTCCAGGCTTACTGCATCTGCCAAAGGCATCCCAAAGGGAGCGCAGAAGTGCCACAACATGGCTGCTTTCACAGCTTTTTCCTTAGGAAGAACCCTAATACCCGGCTGATTTACCTTCCTAGGGTTACTGTTAGGCTTAGGCCTAGGACTTTTAAAACCAGGAAGCCCTGTGCTCCAGGCACACTGCAGCTGTTAAAGGCATCCCAAGGGGAGCGCAAAAGTGACACAACTTGGCTGCCTCCACTGCTATTTCCATGAGACCATCCCGAATCATAGGCTGATTTTCCTTCCTAGGCTTAAGGTTTGAGTTAGGCCTAGGGTTAGTGTTCTTTTAACCACAAAGCCCTGAGTTCCAAGAACACAGCAGCTGCGAAGGACTACCCAAGAAGAGTGCAGAAGTGCCTCAACATGCCTGCCTCCACAGCTTTTTCCTTGGGGACGTCCCGAAACGAAGGCTGATTTAGAAGCCTCCAGTTTGGGCTAAAGTTGTGGTTTTTTAAACCAGGAAGCCCTGTGCTCCAAGCACACTGCAGCTGTGAAAGGCATCCCAAGGGGAGCGCAAAAGTGCCACAACATGGCGTTCTCCACAGCTTTTCCCTTGGGATAATTCCTAAACCCAGGCTGCTTTAAATGACCAGTGTTACGGTTAGGGTTAGGGTTACGCCTAGGTGTAGAGCTTTTTAAACCAGCAAGCTCTGAGCTCCAGGCACACGGCAGCTGCGAAAGGCATCCCAAGGGGAGCACAAAAGTGCCAGAAAATGGCTGCCTCCACACGTTTTCATTGGCACCATTGCTAAGCCTAGGCTGAATCACCTGCCTCCAGTCTCAGCTAGGGACATGGTTTTTTAAACCAGGAAGCCCTGAGCTCCAGGCACACGGCAGCTGTGAAAGGCATCCCAAGGGGAGTACAAAAGTGCAACAACATGGCAGCTTTCACAGCTTTTTCCTTGGCACCATCCCTATACCTAGGCTGATTTATCTGCCTAGGGTTAGGGTTAGGGCTCAGCCTAGGGCTAGGATTTTTTTAACCAGGAAGCCCTGAGTTCCAGGCTTACTGCATCTGCCAAAGGCATCCCAAAGGGAGCGCAGAAGTGCCACAACATGGCTGCTTTCACAGCTTTTTCCTTAGGAAGAACCCTAATACCCGGCTGATTTACCTTCCTAGGGTTACTGTTAGGCTTAGGCCTAGGACTTTTAAAACCAGGAAGCCCTGTGCTCCAGGCACACTGCAGCTGTGAAAGGCATCCCAAGGGGAGCGCAAAAGTGACACAACTTGGCTGCCTCCACTGCTATTTCCATGAGACCATCCCGAATCATAGGCTGATTTTCCTTCCTAGGCTTAAGGTTTGAGTTAGGCCTAGGGTTAGTGTTCTTTTAACCAGAAAGCCCTGAGTTCCAAGAACACAGCAGCTGCGAAGGACTACCCAAGAAGAGCGCAGAAGTGCCTCAACATGCCTGCCTCCACAGCTTTTTCCTTGGGGACGTCCCGAAACGAAGGCTGATTTAGAAGCCTCCAGTTTGGGCTAAAGTTGTGGTTTTTTAAACCAGGAAGCCCTGTGCTCCAAGCACACTGCAGCTGTGAAAGGCATCCCAAGGGGAGCGCAAAAGTGCCACAACATGGCTGTCTCCACAGCTTTTCCCTTGGGATAATTCCTAAACCCAGGCTGATTTAAATGACCAGTGTTACGGTTAGGGTTAGGGTTACGCCTAGGTGTAGAGCTTTTTAAACCAGCAAGCTCTGAGCTCCAGGCACACGGCAGCTGCGAAAGGCATCCCAAGGGGAGCACAAAAGTGCCAGAAAATGGCTGCCTCCACACGTTTTCATTGGCACCATTGCTAAGCCTAGGCTGAATCACCTGCTTCCAGTCTCAGCTAGGGACATGGTTTTTTAAACCAGGAAGCCCTGAGCTCCAGGCACACGGCAGCTGTGAAAGGCATCCCAAGGGGAGTACAAAAGTGCAACAACATGGCAGCTTTCACAGCTTTTTCCTTGGCACCATCCCTATACCTAGGCTGATTTATCTGCCTAGGGTTAAGGTTAGGGCTCAGCCAAGGGCAAGGATTTTTTTAACCAGGAAGCCCTGAGTTCCAGGCTTACTGCATCTGCCAAAGGCATCCCAAAGGGAGCGCAGAAGTGCCACAACATGGCTGCTTTCACAGCTTTTTCCTTAGGAAGAACCCTAATACCCGGCTGATTTACCTTCCTAGGGTTACTGTTAGGCTTAGGCCTAGGACTTTTAAAACCAGGAAGCCCTGTGCTCCAGGCACACTGCAGCTGTTAAAGGCATCCCAAGGGGAGCGCAAAAGTGACACAACTTGGCTGCCTCCACTGCTATTTCCATGAGACCATCCCGAATCATAGGCTGATTTTCCTTCCTAGGCTTAAGGTTTGAGTTAGGCCTAGGGTTAGTGTTCTTTTAACCAGAAAGCCCTGAGTTCCAAGAACACAGCAGCTGCGAAGGACTACCCAAGAAGAGCGCAGAAGTGCCTCAACATGCCTGCCTCCACAGCTTTTTCCTTGGGGACGTCCCGAAACGAAGACTGATTTAGAAGCCTCCAGTTTGGGCTAAAGTTGTGGTTTTTTACACCAGGAAGCCCTGTGCTCCAAGCACACTGCAGCTGTGAAAGGCATCCCAAGGGGAGCGCAAAAGTGCCACAACATGGCGTTCTCCACAGCTTTTCCCTTGGGATAATTCCTAAACCCAGGCTGATTTAAATGACCAGTGTTACGGTTAGGGTTAGGGTTACGCCTAGGTGTAGAGCTTTTTAAACCAGCAAGCTCTGAGCTCCAGGCACACGGCAGCTGCGAAAGGCATCCCAAGGGGAGCACAAAAGTGCCAGAAAATGGCTGCCTCCACACGTTTTCATTGGCACCATTGCTAAGCCTAGGCTGAATCACCTGCCTCCAGTCTCAGCTAGGGACATTGTTTTTTAAACCAGGAAGCCCTGAGCTCCAGGCACACGGCAGCTGTGAAAGGCATCCCAAGGGGAGTACAAAAGTGCAACAACATGGCAGCTTTCACAGCTTTTTCCTTGGCACCATCCCTATACCTAGGCTGATTTATCTGCCTAGGGTTAGGGTTATGGCTGAGCCTAGGGCTAGGATTTTTTTAACCAGGAAGCCCTGAGTTCCAGGCTTACTGCATCTGCCAAAGGCATCCCAAAGGGAGCGCAGAAGTGCCACAACATGGCTGCTTTCACAGCTTTTTCCTTAGGAAGAACCCTAATACCCGGCTGATTTACCTTCCTAGGGTTACTGTTAGGCTTAGGCCTAGGACTTTTAAAACCAGGAAGCCCTGTGCTCCAGGCACACTGCAGCTGTTAAAGGCATCCCAAGGGGAGCGCAAAAGTGACACAACTTGGCTGCCTCCATTGCTATTTCCATGAGACCATCCCGAATCATAGGCTGATTTTCCTTCCTAGGCTTAAGGTTTGAGTTAGGCCTAGGGTTAGTGTTCTTTTAACCAGAAAGCCCTGAGTTCCAAGAACACAGCAGCTGCGAAGGACTACCCAAGAAGAGTGCAGAAGTGCCTCAACATGCCTGCCTCCACAGCTTTTTCCTTGGGGACGTCCCGAAACGAAGGCTGATTTAGAAGCCTCCAGTTTGGGCTAAAGTTGTGGTTTTTTACACCAGGAAGCCCTGTGCTCCAAGCACACTGCAGCTGTGAAAGGCATCCCAAGGGGAGCGCAAAAGTGCCACAACATGGCTGTCTCCACAGCTTTTCCCTTGGGATAATTCCTAAACCCAGGCTGATTTAAATGACCAGTGTTACGGTTAGGGTTAGGGTTACGCCTAGGTGTAGAGCTTTTTAAACCAGCAAGCTCTGAGCTCCAGGCACACGGCAGCTGCGAAAGGCATCCCAAGGGGAGCACAAAAGTGCCAGAAAATGGCTGCCTCCACACGTTTTCATTGGCACCATTGCTAAGCCTAGGCTGAATCACCTGCTTCCAGTCTCAGCTAGGGACATGGTTTTTTAAACCAGGAAGCCCTGAGCTCCAGGCACACGGCAGCTGTGAAAGGCATCCCAAGGGGAGTACAAAAGTGCAACAACATGGCAGCTTTCACAGCTTTTTCCTTGGCACCATCCCTATACCTAGGCTGATTTATCTGCCTAGGGTTAAGGTTAGGGCTCAGCCAAGGGCAAGGATTTTTTTAACCAGGAAGCCCTGAGTTCCAGGCTTACTGCATCTGCCAAAGGCATCCCAAAGGGAGCGCAGAAGTGCCACAACATGGCTGCTTTCACAGCTTTTTCCTTAGGAAGAACCCTAATACCCGGCTGATTTACCTTCCTAGGGTTACTGTTAGGCTTAGGCCTAGGACTTTTAAAACCAGGAAGCCCTGTGCTCCAGGCACACTGCAGCTGTTAAAGGCATCCCAAGGGGAGCGCAAAAGTGACACAACTTGGCTGCCTCCACTGCTATTTCCATGAGACCATCCCGAATCATAGGCTGATTTTCCTTCCTAGGCTTAAGGTTTGAGTTAGGCCTAGGGTTAGTGTTCTTTTAACCAGAAAGCCCTGAGTTCCAAGAACACAGCAGCTGCGAAGGACTACCCAAGAAGAGCGCAGAAGTGCCTCAACATGCCTGCCTCCACAGCTTTTTCCTTGGGGACGTCCCGAAACGAAGACTGATTTAGAAGCCTCCAGTTTGGGCTAAAGTTGTGGTTTTTTACACCAGGAAGCCCTGTGCTCCAAGCACACTGCAGCTGTGAAAGGCATCCCAAGGGGAGCGCAAAAGTGCCACAACATGGCGTTCTCCACAGCTTTTCCCTTGGGATAATTCCTAAACCCAGGCTGATTTAAATGACCAGTGTTACGGTTAGGGTTAGGGTTACGCCTAGGTGTAGAGCTTTTTAAACCAGCAAGCTCTGAGCTCCAGGCACACGGCAGCTGCGAAAGGCATCCCAAGGGGAGCACAAAAGTGCCAGAAAATGGCTGCCTCCACACGTTTTCATTGGCACCATTGCTAAGCCTAGGCTGAATCACCTGCCTCCAGTCTCAGCTAGGGACATTGTTTTTTAAACCAGGAAGCCCTGAGCTCCAGGCACACGGCAGCTGTGAAAGGCATCCCAAGGGGAGTACAAAAGTGCAACAACATGGCAGCTTTCACAGCTTTTTCCTTGGCACCATCCCTATACCTAGGCTGATTTATCTGCCTAGGGTTAGGGTTATGGCTGAGCCTAGGGCTAGGATTTTTTTAACCAGGAAGCCCTGAGTTCCAGGCTTACTGCATCTGCCAAAGGCATCCCAAAGGGAGCGCAGAAGTGCCACAACATGGCTGCTTTCACAGCTTTTTCCTTAGGAAGAACCCTAATACCCGGCTGATTTACCTTCCTAGGGTTACTGTTAGGCTTAGGCCTAGGACTTTTAAAACCAGGAAGCCCTGTGCTCCAGGCACACTGCAGCTGTTAAAGGCATCCCAAGGGGAGCGCAAAAGTGACACAACTTGGCTGCCTCCATTGCTATTTCCATGAGACCATCCCGAATCATAGGCTGATTTTCCTTCCTAGGCTTAAGGTTTGAGTTAGGCCTAGGGTTAGTGTTCTTTTAACCAGAAAGCCCTGAGTTCCAAGAACACAGCAGCTGCGAAGGACTACCCAAGAAGAGTGCAGAAGTGCCTCAACATGCCTGCCTCCACAGCTTTTTCCTTGGGGACGTCCCGAAACGAAGGCTGATTTAGAAGCCTCCAGTTTGGGCTAAAGTTGTGGTTTTTTACACCAGGAAGCCCTGTGCTCCAAGCACACTGCAGCTGTGAAAGGCATCCCAAGGGGAGCACAAAAGTGCCACAACATGGCTGTCTCCACAGCTTTTCCCTTGGGATAATTCCTAAACCCAGGCTGATTTAAATGACCAGTGTTACGGTTAGGGTTAGGGTTACGCCTAGGTGTAGAGCTTTTTAAACCAGCAAGCTCTGAGCTCCAGGCACACGGCAGCTGCGAAAGGCATCCCAAGGGGAGCACAAAAGTGCCAGAAAATGGCTGCCTCCACACGTTTTCATTGGCACCATTGCTAAGCCTAGGCTGAATCACCTGCCTCCAGTCTCAGCTAGGGACATGGTTTTTTAAACCAGGAAGCCCTGAGCTCCAGGCACACGGCAGCTGTGAAAGGCATCCCAAGGGGAGTACAAAAGTGCAACAACATGGCAGCTTTCACAGCTTTTTCCTTGGCACCATCCCTATACCTAGGCTGATTTATCTGCCTTGGGTTAGGGTTATGGCTGAGCCTAGGGCTAGGATATTTTTAAGCAGGAAGCCCTGAGTTCCAGGCTTACTGCATCTGCCAAAGGCATCCCAAAGGGAGCGCAGAAGGTCCACAACATGGCTGCTTTCACAGCTTTTTCCTTAGGAAGAACCCTAATACCCGGCTGATTTACCTTCCTAGGGTTACTGTTAGGCTTAGGCCTAGGACTTTTAAAACCAGGAAGCCCTGTGCTCCAGGCACACTGCAGCTGTTAAAGGCATCCCAAGGGGAGCGCAAAAGTGACACAACTTGGCTGCCTCCACTGCTATTTCCATGAGACCATCCCAAATCATAGGCTGATTTTCCTTCCTAGGCTTAAGGTTTGAGTTAGGCCTAGGGTTAGTGTTCTTTTAACCAGAAAGCCCTGAGTTCCAAGAACACAGCAGCTGCGAAGGACTACCCAAGAAGAGCGCAGAAGTGCCTCAACATGCCTGTCTCCACAGCTTTTTCCTTGGGGACGTCCCGAAACGAAGGCTGATTTCGAAGCCTCCAGTTTGGGCTAAAGTTGTGGTTTTTTAAACCAGGAAGCCCTGTGCTCCAAGCACACTGCAGCTGTGAAAGGCATCCCAAGGGGAGCGCAAAAGTGCCACAACATGGCTGTCTCCACAGCTTTTCCCTTGGGATAATTCCTAAACCCAGGCTGCTTTAAATGACCAGTGTTACGGTTAGGGTTAGGGTTACGCCTAGGTGTAGAGCTTTTTAAACCAGCAAGCTCTGAGCTCCAGGCACACGGCAGCTGCGAAAGGCATCCCAAGCGGAGCACAAAAGTGCCAGAAAATGGCTGCCTCCACACGTTTTCATTGGCACCATTGCTAAGCCTAGGCTGAATCACCTGCTTCCAGTCTCAGCTAGGGACATGGTTTTTTAAACCAGGAAGCCCTGAGCTCCAGGCACACGGCAGCTGTGAAAGGCATCCCAAGGGGAGTACAAAAGTGCAACAACATGGCAGCTTTCACAGCTTTTTCCTTGGCACCATCCCTATACCTAGGCTGATTTATCTGCCTAGAGTTAAGGTTAGGGCTCAGCCAAGGGCAAGGATTTTTTTAACCAGGAAGCCCTGAGTTCCAGGCTTACTGCATCTGCCAAAGGCATCCCAAAGGGAGCGCAGAAGTGCCACAACATGGCTGCTTTCACAGCTTTTTCCTTAGGAAGAACCCTAATACCCGGCTGATTTACCTTCCTAGGGTTACTGTTAGGCTTAGGCCTAGGACTTTTAAAACCAGGAAGCCCTGTGCTCCAGGCACACTGCAGCTGTTAAAGGCATCCCAAGGGGAGCGCAAAAGTGACACAACTTGGCTGCCTCCACTGCTATTTCCATGAGACCATCCCGAATCATAGGCTGATTTTCCTTCCTAGGCTTAAGGTTTGAGTTAGGCCTAGGGTTAGTGTTCTTTTAACCACAAAGCCCTGAGTTCCAAGAACACAGCAGCTGCGAAGGACTACCCAAGAAGAGTGCAGAAGTGCCTCAACATGCCTGCCTCCACAGCTTTTTCCTTGGGGACGTCCCGAAACGAAGGCTGATTTAGAAGCCTCCAGTTTGGGCTAAAGTTGTGGTTTTTTAAACCAGGAAGCCCTGTGCTCCAAGCACACTGCAGCTGTGAAAGGCATCCCAAGGGGAGCGCAAAAGTGCCACAACATGGCGTTCTCCACAGCTTTTCCCTTGGGATAATTCCTAAACCCAGGCTGCTTTAAATGACCAGTGTTACGGTTAGGGTTAGGGTTACGCCTAGGTGTAGAGCTTTTTAAACCAGCAAGCTCTGAGCTCCAGGCACACGGCAGCTGCGAAAGGCATCCCAAGGGGAGCACAAAAGTGCCAGAAAATGGCTGCCTCCACACGTTTTCATTGGCACCATTGCTAAGCCTAGGCTGAATCACCTGCCTCCAGTCTCAGCTAGGGACATGGTTTTTTAAACCAGGAAGCCCTGAGCTCCAGGCACACGGCAGCTGTGAAAGGCATCCCAAGGGGAGTACAAAAGTGCAACAACATGGCAGCTTTCACAGCTTTTTCCTTGGCACCATCCCTATACCTAGGCTGATTTATCTGCCTAGGGTTAGGGTTAGGGCTCAGCCTAGGGCTAGGATTTTTTTAACCAGGAAGCCCTGAGTTCCAGGCTTACTGCATCTGCCAAAGGCATCCCAAAGGGAGCGCAGAAGTGCCACAACATGGCTGCTTTCACAGCTTTTTCCTTAGGAAGAACCCTAATACCCGGCTGATTTACCTTCCTAGGGTTACTGTTAGGCTTAGGCCTAGGACTTTTAAAACCAGGAAGCCCTGTGCTCCAGGCACACTGCAGCTGTTAAAGGCATCCCAAGGGGAGCGCAAAAGTGACACAACTTGGCTGCCTCCACTGCTATTTCCATGAGACCATCCCGAATCATAGGCTGATTTTCCTTCCTAGGCTTAAGGTTTGAGTTAGGCCTAGGGTTAGTGTTCTTTTAACCAGAAAGCCCTGAGTTCCAAGAACACAGCAGCTGCGAAGGACTACCCAAGAAGAGCGCAGAAGTGCCTCAACATGCCTGTCTCCACAGCTTTTTCCTTGGGGACGTCCCGAAACGAAGGCTGATTTAGAAGCCTCCAGTTTGGGCTAAAGTTGTGGTTTTTTAAACCAGGAAGCCCTGTGCTCCAAGCACACTGCAGCTGTGAAAGGCATCCCAAGGGGAGCGCAAAAGTGCCACAACATGGCTGTCTCCACAGCTTTTCCCTTGGGATAATTCCTAAACCCAGGCTGATTTAAATGACCAGTGTTACGGTTAGGGTTAGGGTTACGCCTAGGTGTAGAGCTTTTTAAACCAGCAAGCTCTGAGCTCCAGGCACACGGCAGCTGCGAAAGGCATCCCAAGCGGAGCACAAAAGTGCCAGAAAATGGCTGCCTCCACACGTTTTCATTGGCACCATTGCTAAGCCTAGGCTGAATCACCTGCTTCCAGTCTCAGCTAGGGACATGGTTTTTTAAACCAGGAAGCCCTGAGCTCCAGGCACACGGCAGCTGTGAAAGGCATCCCAAGGGGAGTACAAAAGTGCAACAACATGGCAGCTTTCACAGCTTTTTCCTTGGCACCATCCCTATACCTAGGCTGATTTATCTGCCTAGGGTTAAGGTTAGGGCTCAGCCAAGGGCAAGGATTTTTTTAACCAGGAAGCCCTGAGTTCCAGGCTTACTGCATCTGCCAAAGGCATCCCAAAGGGAGCGCAGAAGTGCCACAACATGGCTGCTTTCACAGCTTTTTCCTTAGGAAGAACCCTAATACCCGGCTGATTTACCTTCCTAGGGTTACTGTTAGGCTTAGGCCTAGGACTTTTAAAACCAGGAAGCCCTGTGCTCCAGGCACACTGCAGCTGTTAAAGGCATCCCAAGGGGAGCGCAAAAGTGACACAACTTGGCTGCCTCCACTGCTATTTCCATGAGACCATCCCGAATCATAGGCTGATTTTCCTTCCTAGGCTTAAGGTTTGAGTTAGGCCTAGGGTTAGTGTTCTTTTAACCAGAAAGCCCTGAGTTCCAAGAACACAGCAGCTGCGAAGGACTACCCAAGAAGAGCGCAGAAGTGCCTCAACATGCCTGCCTCCACAGCTTTTTCCTTGGGGACGTCCCGAAACGAAGGCTGATTTAGAAGCCTCCAGTTTGGGCTAAAGTTGTGGTTTTTTACACCAGGAAGCCCTGTGCTCCAAGCACACTGCAGCTGTGAAAGGCATCCCAAGGGGAGCGCAAAAGTGCCACAACATGGCTGTCTCCACAGCTTTTCCCTTGGGATAATTCCTAAACCCAGGCTGATTTAAATGACCAGTGTTACGGTTAGGGTTAGGGTTACGCCTAGGTGTAGAGCTTTTTAAACCAGCAAGCTCTGAGCTCCAGGCACACGGCAGCTGCGAAAGGCATCCCAAGGGGAGCACAAAAGTGCCAGAAAATGGCTGCCTCCACACGTTTTCATTGGCACCATTGCTAAGCCTAGGCTGAATCACCTGCCTCCAGTCTCAGCTAGGGACATTGTTTTTTAAACCAGGAAGCCCTGAGCTCCAGGCACACGGCAGCTGTGAAAGGCATCCCAAGGGGAGTACAAAAGTGCAACAACATGGCAGCTTTCACAGCTTTTTCCTTGGCACCATCCCTATACCTAGGCTGATTTATCTGCCTAGGGTTAGGGTTAGGGCTCAGCCTAGGGCTAGGATTTTTTTAACCAGGAAGCCCTGAGTTCCAGGCTTACTGCATCTGCCAAAGGCATCCCAAAGGGAGCGCAGAAGTGCCACAACATGGCTGCTTTCACAGCTTTTTCCTTAGGAAGAACCCTAATACCCGGCTGATTTACCTTCCTAGGGTTACTGTTAGGCTTAGGCCTAGGACTTTTAAAACCAGGAAGCCCTGTGCTCCAGGCACACTGCAGCTGTTAAAGGCATCCCAAGGGGAGCGCAAAAGTGACACAACTTGGCTGCCTCCATTGCTATTTCCATGAGACCATCCCGAATCATAGGCTGATTTTCCTTCCTAGGCTTAAGGTTTGAGTTAGGCCTAGGGTTAGTGTTCTTTTAACCAGAAAGCCCTGAGTTCCAAGAACACAGCAGCTGCGAAGGACTACCCAAGAAGAGCGCAGAAGTGCCTCAACATGCCTGCCTCCACAGCTTTTTCCTTGGGGACGTCCCGAAACGAAGGCTGATTTAGAAGCCTCCAGTTTGGGCTAAAGTTGTGGTTTTTTACACCAGGAAGCCCTGTGCTCCAAGCACACTGCAGCTGTGAAAGGCATCCCAAGGGGAGCGCAAAAGTGCCACAACATGGCTGTCTCCACAGCTTTTCCCTTGGGATAATTCCTAAACCCAGGCTGATTTAAATGACCAGTGTTACGGTTAGGGTTAGGGTTACGCCTAGGTGTAGAGCTTTTTAAACCAGCAAGCTCTGAGCTCCAGGCACACGGCAGCTGCGAAAGGCATCCCAAGGGGAGCACAAAAGTGCCAGAAAATGGCTGCCTCCACACGTTTTCATTGGCACCATTGCTAAGCCTAGGCTGAATCACCTGCCTCCAGTCTCAGCTAGGGACATGGTTTTTTAAACCAGGAAGCCCTGAGCTCCAGGCACACGGCAGCTGTGAAAGGCATCCCAAGGGGAGTACAAAAGTGCAACAACATGGCAGCTTTCACAGCTTTTTCCTTGGCACCATCCCTATACCTAGGCTGATTTATCTGCCTTGGGTTAGGGTTATGGCTGAGCCTAGGGCTAGGATTTTTTTAACCAGGAAGCCCTGAGTTCCAGGCTTACTGCATCTGCCAAAGGCATCCCAAAGGGAGCGCAGAAGGTCCACAACATGGCTGCTTTCACAGCTTTTTCCTTAGGAAGAACCCTAATACCCGGCTGATTTACCTTCCTAGGGTTACTGTTAGGCTTAGGCCTAGGACTTTTAAAACCAGGAAGCCCTGTGCTCCAGGCACACTGCAGCTGTTAAAGGCATCCCAAGGGGAGCGCAAAAGTGACACAACTTGGCTGCCTCCACTGCTATTTCCATGAGACCATCCCGAATCATAGGCTGATTTTCCTTCCTAGGCTTAAGGTTTGAGTTAGGCCTAGGGTTAGTGTTCTTTTAACCAGAAAGCCCTGAGTTCCAAGAACACAGCAGCTGCGAAGGACTACCCAAGAAGAGCGCAGAAGTGCCTCAACATGCCTGCCTCCACAGCTTTTTCCTTGGGGACGTCCCGAAACGAAGGCTGATTTAGAAGCCTCCAGTTTGGGCTAAAGTTGTGGTTTTAAAACAGGAAGCCCTGTGCTCCAAGCACACTGCAGCTGTGAAAGGCATCCCAAGGGGAGCGCAAAAGTGCCACAACATGGCTGTCTCCACAGCTTTTCCCTTGGGATAATTCCTAAACCCAGGCTGATTTAAATGACCAGTGTTACGGTTAGGGTTAGGGTTACGCCTAGGTGTAGAGCTTTTTAAACCAGCAAGCTCTGAGCTCCAGGCACACGGCAGCTGCGAAAGGCATCCCAAGGGGAGCACAAAAGTGCCAGAAAATGGCTGCCTCCACACGTTTTCATTGGCACCATTGCTAAGCCTAGGCTGAATCACCTGCCTCCAGTCTCAGCTAGGGACATGGTTTTTTAAACCAGGAAGCCCTGAGCTCCAGGCACACGGCAGCTGTGAAAGGCATCCCAAGGGGAGTACAAAAGTGCAACAACATGGCAGCTTTCACAGCTTTTTCCTTGGCACCATCCCTATACCTAGGCTGATTTATCTGCCTAGGGTTAGGGTTAGGGCTCAGCCTAGGGCTAGGATTTTTTTAAGCAGGAAGCCCTGAGTTCCAGGCTTACTGCATCTGCCAAAGGCATCCCAAAGGGAGCGCAGAAGTGCCACAACATGGCTGCTTTCACAGCTTTTTCCTTAGGAAGAACCCTAATACCCGGCTGATTTACCTTCCTAGGGTTACTGTTAGGCTTAGGCCTAGGACTTTTAAAACCAGGAAGCCCTGTGCTCCAGGCACACTGCAGCTGTTAAAGGCATCCCAAGGGGAGCGCAAAAGTGACACAACTTGGCTGCCTCCACTGCTATTTCCATGAGACCATCCCGAATCATAGGCTGATTTTCCTTCCTAGGCTTAAGGTTTGAGTTAGGCCTAGGGTTAGTGTTCTTTTAACCAGAAAGCCCTGAGTTCCAAGAACACAGCAGCTGCGAAGGACTACCCAAGAAGAGCGCAGAAGTGCCTCAACATGCCTGCCTCCACAGCTTTTTCCTTGGGGACGTCCCGAAACGAAGGCTGATTTAGAAGCCTCCAGTTTGGGCTAAAGTTGTGGTTTTTTAAACCAGGAAGCCCTGTGCTCCAAGCACACTGCAGCTGTGAAAGGCATCCCAAGGGGAGCGCAAAAGTGCCACAACATGGCTGTCTCCACAGCTTTTCCCTTGGGATAATTCCTAAACCCAGGCTGATTTAAATGACCAGTGTTACGGTTAGGGTTAGGGTTACGCCTAGGTGTAGAGCTTTTTAAACCAGCAAGCTCTGAGCTCCAGGCACACGGCAGCTGCGAAAGGCATCCCAAGGGGAGCACAAAAGTGCCAGAAAATGGCTGCCTCCACACGTTTTCATTGGCACCATTGCTAAGCCTAGGCTGAATCACCTGCCTCCAGTCTCAGCTAGGGACATGGTTTTTTAAACCAGGAAGCCCTGAACTCCAGGCACACGGCAGCTGTGAAAGGCATCCCAAGGGGAGTACAAAAGTGCAACAACATGGCAGCTTTCACAGCTTTTTCCTTGGCACCATCCCTATACCTAGGCTGATTTATCTGCCTAGGGTTAGGGTTATGGCTGAGCCTAGGGCTAGGATTTTTTTAACCAGGAAGCCCTGAGTTCCAGGCTTACTGCATCTGCCAAAGGCATCCCAAAGGGAGCGCAGAAGTGCCACAACATGGCTGATTTCACAGCTTTTTCCTTAGGAAGAACCCTAATACCCGGCTGATTTACCTTCCTAGGGTTACTGTTAGGCTTAGGCCTAGGACTTTTAAAACCAGGAAGCCCTGTGCTCCAGGCACACTGCAGCTGTTAAAGGCATCCCAAGGGGAGCGCAAAAGTGACACAACTTGGCTGCCTCCATTGCTATTTCCATGAGACCATCCCGAATCATAGGCTGATTTTCCTTCCTAGGCTTAAGGTTTGAGTTAGGCCTAGGGTTAGTGTTCTTTTAACCAGAAAGCCCTGAGTTCCAAGAACACAGCAGCTGCGAAGGACTACCCAAGAAGAGCGCAGAAGTGCCTCAACATGCCTGCCTCCACAGCTTTTTCCTTGGGGACGTCCCGAAACGAAGGCTGATTTAGAAGCCTCCAGTTTGGGCTAAAGTTGTGGTTTTTTAAACCAGGAAGCCCTGTGCTCCAAGCACACTGCAGCTGTGAAAGGCATCCCAAGGGGAGCGCAAAAGTGCCACAACATGGCTGTCTCCACAGCTTTTCCCTTGGGATAATTCCTAAACCCAGGCTGATTTAAATGACCAGTGTTACGGTTAGGGTTAGGGTTACGCCTAGGTGTAGAGCTTTTTAAACCAGCAAGCTCTGAGCTCCAGGCACACGGCAGCTGCGAAAGGCATCCCAAGGGGAGCACAAAAGTGCCAGAAAATGGCTGCCTCCACACGTTTTCATTGGCACCATTGCTAAGCCTAGGCTGAATCACCTGCCTCCAGTCTCAGCTAGGGACATGGTTTTTTAAACCAGGAAGCCCTGAGCTCCAGGCACACGGCAGCTGTGAAAGGCATCCCAAGGGGAGTACAAAAGTGCAACAACATGGCAGCTTTCACAGCTTTTTCCTTGGCACCATCCCTATACCTAGGCTGATTTATCTGCCTTGGGTTAGGGTTATGGCTGAGCCTAGGGCTAGGATATTTTTAAGCAGGAAGCCCTGAGTTCCAGGCTTACTGCATCTGCCAAAGGCATCCCAAAGGGAGCGCAGAAGGTCCACAACATGGCTGCTTTCACAGCTTTTTCCTTAGGAAGAACCCTAATACCCGGCTGATTTACCTTCCTAGGGTTACTGTTAGGCTTAGGCCTAGGACTTTTAAAACCAGGAAGCCCTGTGCTCCAGGCACACTGCAGCTGTTAAAGGCATCCCAAGGGGAGCGCAAAAGTGACACAACTTGGCTGCCTCCACTGCTATTTCCATGAGACCATCCCAAATCATAGGCTGATTTTCCTTCCTAGGCTTAAGGTTTGAGTTAGGCCTAGGGTTAGTGTTCTTTTAACCAGAAAGCCCTGAGTTCCAAGAACACAGCAGCTGCGAAGGACTACCCAAGAAGAGCGCAGAAGTGCCTCAACATGCCTGCCTCCACAGCTTTTTCCTTGGGGACGTCCCGAAACGAAGGCTGATTTAGAAGCCTCCAGTTTGGGCTAAAGTTGTGGTTTTAAAACAGGAAGCCCTGTGCTCCAAGCACACTGCAGCTGTGAAAGGCATCCCAAGGGGAGCGCAAAAGTGCCACAACATGGCTGTCTCCACAGCTTTTCCCTTGGGATAATTCCTAAACCCAGGCTGATTTAAATGACCAGTGTTACGGTTAGGGTTAGGGTTACGCCTAGGTGTAGAGCTTTTTAAACCAGCAAGCTCTGAGCTCCAGGCACACGGCAGCTGCGAAAGGCATCCCAAGGGGAGCACAAAAGTGCCAGAAAATGGCTGCCTCCACACGTTTTCATTGGCACCATTGCTAAGCCTAGGCTGAATCACCTGCCTCCAGTCTCAGCTAGGGACATGGTTTTTTAAACCAGGAAGCCCTGAGCTCCAGGCACACGGCAGCTGTGAAAGGCATCCCAAGGGGAGTACAAAAGTGCAACAACATGGCAGCTTTCACAGCTTTTTCCTTGGCACCATCCCTATACCTAGGCTGATTTATCTGCCTAGGGTTAGGGTTAGGGCTCAGCCTAGGGCTAGGATTTTTTTAACCAGGAAGCCCTGAGTTCCAGGCTTACTGCATCTGCCAAAGGCATCCCAAAGGGAGCGCAGAAGTGCCACAACATGGCTGCTTTCACAGCTTTTTCCTTAGGAAGAACCCTAATACCCGGCTGATTTACCTTCCTAGGGTTACTGTTAGGCTTAGGCCTAGGACTTTTAAAACCAGGAAGCCCTGTGCTCCAGGCACACTGCAGCTGTTAAAGGCATCCCAAGGGGAGCGCAAAAGTGACACAACTTGGCTGCCTCCACTGCTATTTCCATGAGACCATCCCGAATCATAGGCTGATTTTCCTTCCTAGGCTTAAGGTTTGAGTTAGGCCTAGGGTTAGTGTTCTTTTAACCAGAAAGCCCTGAGTTCCAAGAACACAGCAGCTGCGAAGGACTACCCAAGAAGAGCGCAGAAGTGCCTCAACATGCCTGCCTCCACAGCTTTTTCCTTGGGGACGTCCCGAAACGAAGGCTGATTTCGAAGCCTCCAGTTTGGGCTAAAGTTGTGGTTTTTTAAACCAGGAAGCCCTGTGCTCCAAGCACACTGCAGCTGTGAAAGGCATCCCAAGGGGAGCGCAAAAGTGCCACAACATGGCTGTCTCCACAGCTTTTCCCTTGGGATAATTCCTAAACCCAGGCTGATTTAAATGACCAGTGTTACGGTTAGGGTTAGGGTTACGCCTAGGTGTAGAGCTTTTTAAACCAGCAAGCTCTGAGCTCCAGGCACACGGCAGCTGCGAAAGGCATCCCAAGGGGAGCACAAAAGTGCCAGAAAATGGCTGCCTCCACACGTTTTCATTGGCACCATTGCTAAGCCTAGGCTGAATCACCTGCCTCCAGTCTCAGCTAGGGACATGGTTTTTTAAACCAGGAAGCCCTGAGCTCCAGGCACACGGCAGCTGTGAAAGGCATCCCAAGGGGAGTACAAAAGTGCAACAACATGGCAGCTTTCACAGCTTTTTCCTTGGCACCATCCCTATACCTAGGCTGATTTATCTGCCTAGGGTTAGGGTTAGGGCTCAGCCTAGGGCTAGGATTTTTTTAACCAGGAAGCCCTGAGTTCCAGGCTTACTGCATCTGCCAAAGGCATCCCAAAGGGAGCGCAGAAGTGCCACAACATGGCTGCTTTCACAGCTTTTTCCTTAGGAAGAACCCTAATACCCGGCTGATTTACCTTCCTAGGGTTACTGTTAGGCTTAGGCCTAGGACTTTTAAAACCAGGAAGCCCTGTGCTCCAGGCACACTGCAGCTGTTAAAGGCATCCCAAGGGGAGCGCAAAAGTGACACAACTTGGCTGCCTCCACTGCTATTTCCATGAGACCATCCCGAATCATAGGCTGATTTTCCTTCCTAGGCTTAAGGTTTGAGTTAGGCCTAGGGTTAGTGTTCTTTTAACCAGAAAGCCCTGAGTTCCAAGAACACAGCAGCTGCGAAGGACTACCCAAGAAGAGCGCAGAAGTGCCTCAACATGCCTGCCTCCACAGCTTTTTCCTTGGGGACGTCCCGAAACGAAGGCTGATTTAGAAGCCTCCAGTTTGGGCTAAAGTTGTGGTTTTTTACACCAGGAAGCCCTGTGCTCCAAGCACACTGCAGCTGTGAAAGGCATCCCAAGGGGAGCGCAAAAGTGCCACAACATGGCTGTCTCCACAGCTTTTCCCTTGGGATAATTCCTAAACCCAGGCTGATTTAAATGACCAGTGTTACGGTTAGGGTTAGGGTTACGCCTAGGTGTAGAGCTTTTTAAACCAGCAAGCTCTGAGCTCCAGGCACACGGCAGCTGCGAAAGGCATCCCAAGGGGAGCACAAAAGTGCCAGAAAATGGCTGCCTCCACACGTTTTCATTGGCACCATTGCTAAGCCTAGGCTGAATCACCTGCCTCCAGTCTCAGCTAGGGACATGGTTTTTTAAACCAGGAAGCCCTGAGCTCCAGGCACACGGCAGCTGTGAAAGGCATCCCAAGGGGAGTACAAAAGTGCAACAACATGGCAGCTTTCACAGCTTTTTCCTTGGCACCATCCCTATACCTAGGCTGATTTATCTGCCTAGGGTTAGGGTTAGGGCTCAGCCAAGGGCAGGGATTTTTTTAACCAGGAAGCCCTGAGTTCCAGGCTTACTGCATCTGCCAAAGGCATCCCAAAGGGAGCGCAGAAGTGCCACAACATGGCTGCTTTCACAGCTTTTTCCTTAGGAAGAACCCTAATACCCGGCTGATTTACCTTCCTAGGGTTACTGTTAGGCTTAGGCCTAGGACTTTTAAAACCAGGAAGCCCTGTGCTCCAGGCACACTGCAGCTGTTAAAGGCATCCCAAGGGGAGCGCAAAAGTGACACAACTTGGCTGCCTCCACTGCTATTTCCATGAGACCATCCCGAATCATAGGCTGATTTTCCTTCCTAGGCTTAAGGTTTGAGTTAGGCCTAGGGTTAGTGTTCTTTTAACCAGAAAGCCCTGAGTTCCAAGAACACAGCAGCTGCGAAGGACTACCCAAGAAGAGCGCAGAAGTGCCTCAACATGCCTGCCTCCACAGCTTTTTCCTTGGGGACGTCCCGAAACGAAGGCTGATTTAGAAGCCTCCAGTTTGGGCTAAAGTTGTGGTTTTTTACACCAGGAAGCCCTGTGCTCCAAGCACACTGCAGCTGTGAAAGGCATCCCAAGGGGAGCGCAAAAGTGCCACAACATGGCTGTCTCCACAGCTTTTCCCTTGGGATAATTCCTAAACCCAGGCTGATTTAAATGACCAGTGTTACGGTTAGGGTTAAGGTTACGCCTAGGTGTAGAGCTTTTTAAACCAGCAAGCTCTGAGCTCCAGGCACACGGCAGCTGCGAAAGGCATCCCAAGGGGAGCACAAAAGTGCCAGAAAATGGCTGCCTCCACACGTTTTCATTGGCACCATTGCTAAGCCTAGGCTGAATCACCTGCCTCCAGTCTCAGCTAGGGACATGGTTTTTTAAACCAGGAAGCCCTGAGCTCCAGGCACACGGCAGCTGTGAAAGGCATCCCAAGGGGAGTACAAAAGTGCAACAACATGGCAGCTTTCACAGCTTTTTCCTTGGCACCATCCCTATACCTAGGCTGATTTATCTGCCTAGGGTTAGGGTTAGGGCTCAGCCTAGGGCTAGGATTTTTTTAACCAGGAAGCCCTGAGTTCCAGGCTTACTGCATCTGCCAAAGGCATCCCAAAGGGAGCGCAGAAGTGCCACAACATGGCTGCTTTCACAGCTTTTTCCTTAGGAAGAACCCTAATACCCGGCTGATTTACCTTCCTAGGGTTACTGTTAGGCTTAGGCCTAGGACTTTTAAAACCAGGAAGCCCTGTGCTCCAGGCACACTGCAGCTGTTAAAGGCATCCCAAGGGGAGCGCAAAAGTGACACAACTTGGCTGCCTCCACTGCTATTTCCATGAGACCATCCCGAATCATAGGCTGATTTTCCTTCCTAGGCTTAAGGTTTGAGTTAGGCCTAGGGTTAGTGTTCTTTTAACCAGAAAGCCCTGAGTTCCAAGAACACAGCAGCTGCGAAGGACTACCCAAGAAGAGCGCAGAAGTGCCTCAACATGCCTGCCTCCACAGCTTTTTCCTTGGGGACGTCCCGAAACGAAGGCTGATTTAGAAGCCTCCAGTTTGGGCTAAAGTTGTGGTTTTTTACACCAGGAAGCCCTGTGCTCCAAGCACACTGCAGCTGTGAAAGGCATCCCAAGGGGAGCGCAAAAGTGCCACAACATGGCTGTCTCCACAGCTTTTCCCTTGGGATAATTCCTAAACCCAGGCTGATTTAAATGACCAGTGTTACGGTTAGGGTTAGGGTTACGCCTAGGTGTAGAGCTTTTTAAACCAGCAAGCTCTGAGCTCCAGGCACACGGCAGCTGCGAAAGGCATCCCAAGGGGAGCACAAAAGTGCCAGAAAATGGCTGCCTCCACACGTTTTCATTGGCACCATTGCTAAGCCTAGGCTGAATCACCTGCCTCCAGTCTCAGCTAGGGACATGGTTTTTTAAACCAGGAAGCCCTGAGCTCCAGGCACACGGCAGCTGTGAAAGGCATCCCAAGGGGAGTACAAAAGTGCAACAACATGGCAGCTTTCACAGCTTTTTCCTTGGCACCATCCCTATACCTAGGCTGATTTATCTGCCTAGGGTTAGGGTTAGGGCTCAGCCTAGGGCTAGGATTTTTTTAACCAGGAAGCCCATAGTTCCAGGCTTACTGCATCTGCCAAAGGCATCCCAAAGGGAGCGCAGAAGGTCCACAACATGGCTGCTTTCACAGCTTTTTCCTTAGGAAGAACCCTAATACCCGGCTGATTTACCTTCCTAGGGTTACTGTTAGGCTTAGGCCTAGGACTTTTAAAACCAGGAAGCCCTGTGCTCCAGGCACACTGCAGCTGTTAAAGGCATCCCAAGGGGAGCGCAAAAGTGACACAACTTGGCTGCCTCCATTGCTATTTCCATGAGACCATCCCGAATCATAGGCTGATTTTCCTTCCTAGGCTTAAGGTTTGAGTTAGGCCTAGGGTTAGTGTTCTTTTAACCAGAAAGCCCTGAGTTCCAAGAACACAGCAGCTGCGAAGGACTATCCAAGAAGAGCGCAGAAGTGCCTCAACATGCCTGCCTCCACAGCTTTTTCCTTGGGGACGTCCCGAAACGAAGGCTGATTTAGAAGCCTCCAGTTTGGGCTAAAGTTGTGGTTTTTTAAACCAGGAAGCCCTGTGCTCCAAGCACACTGCAGCTGTGAAAGGCATCCCAAGGGGAGCGCAAAAGTGCCACAACATGGCTGTCTCCACAGCTTTTCCCTTGGGATAATTCCTAAACCCAGGCTGATTTAAATGACCAGTGTTACGGTTAGGGTTAGGGTTACGCCTAGGTGTAGAGCTTTTTAAACCAGCAAGCTCTGAGCTCCAGGCACACGGCAGCTGCGAAAGGCATCCCAAGGGGAGCACAAAAGTGCCAGAAAATGGCTGCCTCCACACGTTTTCATTGGCACCATTGCTAAGCCTAGGCTGAATCACCTGCCTCCAGTCTCAGCTAGGGACATGGTTTTTTAAACCAGGAAGCCCTGAGCTCCAGGCACACGGCAGCTGTGAAAGGCATCCCAAGGGGAGTACAAAAGTGCAACAACATGGCAGCTTTCACAGCTTTTTCCTTGGCACCATCCCTATACCTAGGCTGATTTATCTGCCTTGGGTTGGGGTTATGGCTGAGCCTAGGGCTAGGATTTTTTTAAGCAGGAAGCCCTGAGTTCCAGGCTTACTGCATCTGCCAAAGGCATCCCAAAGGGAGCGCAGAAGGTCCACAACATGGCTGCTTTCACAGCTTTTTCCTTAGGAAGAACCCTAATACCCGGCTGATTTACCTTCCTAGGGTTACTGTTAGGCTTAGGCCTAGGACTTTTAAAACCAGGAAGCCCTGTGCTCCAGGCACACTGCAGCTGTTAAAGGCATCCCAAGGGGAGCGCAAAAGTGACACAACTTGGCTGCCTCCACTGCTATTTCCATGAGACCATCCCGAATCATAGGCTGATTTTCCTTCCTAGGCTTAAGGTTTGAGTTAGGCCTAGGGTTAGTGTTCTTTTAACCAGAAAGCCCTGAGTTCCAAGAACACAGCAGCTGCGAAGGACTACCCAAGAAGAGCGCAGAAGTGCCTCAACATGCCTGCCTCCACAGCTTTTTCCTTGGGGACGTCCCGAAACGAAGGCTGATTTAGAAGCCTCCAGTTTGGGCTAAAGTTGTGGTTTTTTAAACCAGGAAGCCCTGTGCTCCAAGCACACTGCAGCTGTGAAAGGCATCCCAAGGGGAGCGCAAAAGTGCCACAACATGGCTGTCTCCACAGCTTTTCCCTTGGGATAATTCCTAAACCCAGGCTGATTTAAATGACCAGTGTTACGGTTAGGGTTAGGGTTACGCCTAGGTGTAGAGCTTTTTAAACCAGCAAGCTCTGAGCTCCAGGCACACGGCAGCTGCGAAAGGCATCCCAAGGGGAGCACAAAAGTGCCAGAAAATGGCTGCCTCCACACGTTTTCATTGGCACCATTGCTAAGCCTAGGCTGAATCACCTGCCTCCAGTCTCAGCTAGGGACATGGTTTTTTAAACCAGGAAGCCCTGAGCTCCAGGCACACGGCAGCTGTGAAAGGCATCCCAAGGGGAGTACAAAAGTGCAACAACATGGCAGCTTTCACAGCTTTTTCCTTGGCACCATCCCTATACCTAGGCTGATTTATCTGCCTAGGGTTAGGGTTAGGGCTCAGCCAAGGGCAAGGATTTTTTTAACCAGGAAGCCCTGAGTTCCAGGCTTACTGCATCTGCCAAAGGCATCCCAAAGGGAGCGCAGAAGTGCCACAACATGGCTGCTTTCACAGCTTTTTCCTTAGGAAGAACCCTAATACCCGGCTGATTTACCTTCCTAGGGTTACTGTTAGGCTTAGGCCTAGGACTTTTAAAACCAGGAAGCCCTGTGCTCCAGGCATACTGCAGCTGTTAAAGGCATCCCAAGGGGAGCGCAAAAGTGACACAACTTGGCTGCCTCCACTGCTATTTCCATGAGACCATCCCGAATCATAGGCTGATTTTCCTTCCTAGGCTTAAGGTTTGAGTTAGGCCTAGGGTTAGTGTTCTTTTAACCAGAAAGCCCTGAGTTCCAAGAACACAGCAGCTGCGAAGGACTACCCAAGAAGAGCGCAGAAGTGCCTCAACATGCCTGCCTCCACAGCTTTTTCCTTGGGGACGTCCCGAAACGAAGGCTGATTTAGAAGCCTCCAGTTTGGGCTAAAGT
This sequence comes from Ammospiza caudacuta, assembly GCF_027887145.1. Taxonomy (NCBI): domain Eukaryota; kingdom Metazoa; phylum Chordata; class Aves; order Passeriformes; family Passerellidae; genus Ammospiza; species Ammospiza caudacuta. The sequence continues at coordinate 26,841 of NW_026683128.1, read as the reverse complement.
TGTGGTTTTTTAAACCAGGAAGCCCTGTGCTCCAAGCACACTGCAGCTGTGAAAGGCATCCCAAGGGGAGCGCAAAAGTGCCACAACATGGCTGTCTCCACAGCTTTTCCCTTGGGATAATTCCTAAACCCAGGCTGATTTAAATGACCAGTGTTACGGTTAGGGTTAGGGTTACGCCTAGGTGTAGAGCTTTTTAAACCAGCAAGCTCTGAGCTCCAGGCACACGGCAGCTGCGAAAGGCATCCCAAGGGGAGCACAAAAGTGCCAGAAAATGGCTGCCTCCACACGTTTTCATTGGCACCATTGCTAAGCCTAGGCTGAATCACCTGCCTCCAGTCTCAGCTAGGGACATGGTTTTTTAAACCAGGAAGCCCTGAGCTCCAGGCACACGGCAGCTGTGAAAGGCATCCCAAGGGGAGTACAAAAGTGCAACAACATGGCAGCTTTCACAGCTTTTTCCTTGGCACCATCCCTATACCTAGGCTGATTTATCTGCCTAGGGTTAGGGTTAGGGCTCAGCCTAGGGCTAGGATTTTTTTAAGCAGGAAGCCCTGAGTTCCAGGCTTACTGCATCTGCCAAAGGCATCCCAAAGGGAGCGCAGAAGTGCCACAACATGGCTGCTTTCACAGCTTTTTCCTTAGGAAGAACCCTAATACCCGGCTGATTTACCTTCCTAGGGTTACTGTTAGGCTTAGGCCTAGGACTTTTAAAACCAGGAAGCCCTGTGCTCCAGGCACACTGCAGCTGTTAAAGGCATCCCAAGGGGAGCGCAAAAGTGACACAACTTGGCTGCCTCCACTGCTATTTCCATGAGACCATCCCGAATCATAGGCTGATTTTCCTTCCTAGGCTTAAGGTTTGAGTTAGGCCTAGGGTTAGTGTTCTTTTAACCAGAAAGCCCTGAGTTCCAAGAACACAGCAGCTGCGAAGGACTACCCAAGAAGAGCGCAGAAGTGCCTCAACATGCCTGCCTCCACAGCTTTTTCCTTGGGGACGTCCCGAAACGAAGGCTGATTTAGAAGCCTCCAGTTTGGGCTAAAGTTGTGGTTTTTTACACCAGGAAGCCCTGTGCTCCAAGCACACTGCAGCTGTGAAAGGCATCCCAAGGGGAGCGCAAAAGTGCCACAACATGGCTGTCTCCACAGCTTTTCCCTTGGGATAATTCCTAAACCCAGGCTGATTTAAATGACCAGTGTTACGGTTAGGGTTAGGGTTACGCCTAGGTGTAGAGCTTTTTAAACCAGCAAGCTCTGAGCTCCAGGCACACGGCAGCTGCGAAAGGCATCCCAAGGGGAGCACAAAAGTGCCAGAAAATGGCTGCCTCCACACGTTTTCATTGGCACCATTGCTAAGCCTAGGCTGAATCACCTGCCTCCAGTCTCAGCTAGGGACATGGTTTTTTAAACCAGGAAGCCCTGAGCTCCAGGCACACGGCAGCTGTGAAAGGCATCCCAAGGGGAGTACAAAAGTGCAACAACATGGCAGCTTTCACAGCTTTTTCCTTGGCACCATCCCTATACCTAGGCTGATTTATCTGCCTTGGGTTGGGGTTATGGCTGAGCCTAGGGCTAGGATTTTTTTAAGCAGGAAGCCCTGAGTTCCAGGCTTACTGCATCTGCCAAAGGCATCCCAAAGGGAGCGCAGAAGTGCCACAACATGGCTGCTTTCACAGCTTTTTCCTTAGGAAGAACCCTAATACCCGGCTGATTTACCTTCCTAGGGTTACTGTTAGGCTTAGGCCTAGGACTTTTAAAACCAGGAAGCCCTGTGCTCCAGGCACACTGCAGCTGTTAAAGGCATCCCAAGGGGAGCGCAAAAGTGACACAACTTGGCTGCCTCCACTGCTATTTCCATGAGACCATCCCGAATCATAGGCTGATTTTCCTTCCTAGGCTTAAGGTTTGAGTTAGGCCTAGGGTTAGTGTTCTTTTAACCAGAAAGCCCTGAGTTCCAAGAACACAGCAGCTGCGAAGGACTACCCAAGAAGAGCGCAGAAGTGCCTCAACATGCCTGCCTCCACAGCTTTTTCCTTGGGGACGTCCCGAAACGAAGGCTGATTTAGAAGCCTCCAGTTTGGGCTAAAGTTGTGGTTTTTTACACCAGGAAGCCCTGTGCTCCAAGCACACTGCAGCTGTGAAAGGCATCCCAAGGGGAGCGCAAAAGTGCCACAACATGGCTGTCTCCACAGCTTTTCCCTTGGGATAATTCCTAAACCCAGGCTGATTTAAATGACCAGTGTTACGGTTAGGGTTAGGGTTACGCCTAGGTGTAGAGCTTTTTAAACCAGCAAGCTCTGAGCTCCAGGCACACGGCAGCTGTGAAAGGCATCCCAAGGGGAGCACAAAAGTGCCAGAAAATGGCTGCCTCCACACGTTTTCATTGGCACCATTGCTAAGCCTAGGCTGAATCACCTGCCTCCAGTCTCAGCTAGGGACATGGTTTTTTAAACCAGGAAGCCCTGAGCTCCAGGCACACGGCAGCTGTGAAAGGCATCCCAAGGGGAGTACAAAAGTGCAACAACATGGCAGCTTTCACAGCTTTTTCCTTGGCACCATCCCTATACCTAGGCTGATTTATCTGCCTAGGGTTAGGGTTAGGGCTCAGCCAAGGGCAAGGATTTTTTTAACCAGGAAGCCCTGAGTTCCAGGCTTACTGCATCTGCCAAAGGCATCCCAAAGGGAGCGCAGAAGTGCCACAACATGGCTGCTTTCACAGCTTTTTCCTTAGGAAGAACCCTAATACCCGGCTGATTTACCTTCCTAGGGTTACTGTTAGGCTTAGGCCTAGGACTTTTAAAACCAGGAAGCCCTGTGCTCCAGGCACACTGCAGCTGTTAAAGGCATCCCAAGGGGAGCGCAAAAGTGACACAACTTGGCTGCCTCCACTGCTATTTCCATGAGACCATCCCGAATCATAGGCTGATTTTCCTTCCTAGGCTTAAGGTTTGAGTTAGGCCTAGGGTTAGTGTTCTTTTAACCAGAAAGCCCTGAGTTCCAAGAACACAGCAGCTGCGAAGGACTACCCAAGAAGAGCGCAGAAGTGCCTCAACATGCCTGCCTCCACAGCTTTTTCCTTGGGGACGTCCCGAAACGAAGGCTGATTTCGAAGCCTCCAGTTTGGGCTAAAGTTGTGGTTTTTTAAACCAGGAAGCCCTGTGCTCCAAGCACACTGCAGCTGTGAAAGGCATCCCAAGGGGAGCGCAAAAGTGCCACAACATGGCTGTCTCCACAGCTTTTCCCTTGGGATAATTCCTAAACCCAGGCTGATTTAAATGACCAGTGTTACGGTTAGGGTTAGGGTTACGCCTAGGTGTAGAGCTTTTTAAACCAGCAAGCTCTGAGCTCCAGGCACACGGCAGCTGCGAAAGGCATCCCAAGGGGAGCACAAAAGTGCCAGAAAATGGCTGCCTCCACACGTTTTCATTGGCACCATTGCTAAGCCTAGGCTGAATCACCTGCCTCCAGTCTCAGCTAGGGACATGGTTTTTTAAACCAGGAAGCCCTGAGCTCCAGGCACACGGCAGCTGTGAAAGGCATCCCAAGGGGAGTACAAAAGTGCAACAACATGGCAGCTTTCACAGCTTTTTCCTTGGCACCATCCCTATACCTAGGCTGATTTATCTGCCTAGGGTTAGGGTTAGGGCTCAGCCTAGGGCTAGGATTTTTTTAACCAGGAAGCCCTGAGTTCCAGGCTTACTGCATCTGCCAAAGGCATCCCAAAGGGAGCGCAGAAGTGCCACAACATGGCTGCTTTCACAGCTTTTTCCTTAGGAAGAACCCTAATACCCGGCTGATTTACCTTCCTAGGGTTACTGTTAGGCTTAGGCCTAGGACTTTTAAAACCAGGAAGCCCTGTGCTCCAGGCACACTGCAGCTGTTAAAGGCATCCCAAGGGGAGCGCAAAAGTGACACAACTTGGCTGCCTCCACTGCTATTTCCATGAGACCATCCCGAATCATAGGCTGATTTTCCTTCCTAGGCTTAAGGTTTGAGTTAGGCCTAGGGTTAGTGTTCTTTTAACCAGAAAGCCCTGAGTTCCAAGAACACAGCAGCTGCGAAGGACTACCCAAGAAGAGCGCAGAAGTGCCTCAACATGCCTGCCTCCACAGCTTTTTCCTTGGGGACGTCCCGAAACGAAGGCTGATTTAGAAGCCTCCAGTTTGGGCTAAAGTTGTGGTTTTTTACACCAGGAAGCCCTGTGCTCCAAGCACACTGCAGCTGTGAAAGGCATCCCAAGGGGAGCGCAAAAGTGCCACAACATGGCTGTCTCCACAGCTTTTCCCTTGGGATAATTCCTAAACCCAGGCTGATTTAAATGACCAGTGTTACGGTTAGGGTTAGGGTTATGCCTAGGTGTAGAGCTTTTTAAACCAGCAAGCTCTGAGCTCCAGGCACACGGCAGCTGCGAAAGGCATCCCAAGGGGAGCACAAAAGTGCCAGAAAATGGCTGCCTCCACACGTTTTCATTGGCACCATTGCTAAGCCTAGGCTGAATCACCTGCCTCCAGTCTCAGCTAGGGACATGGTTTTTTAAACCAGGAAGCCCTGAGCTCCAGGCACACGGCAGCTGTGAAAGGCATCCCAAGGGGAGTACAAAAGTGCAACAACATGGCAGCTTTCACAGCTTTTTCCTTGGCACCATCCCTATACCTAGGCTGATTTATCTGCCTAGGGTTAGGGTTAGGGCTCAGCCTAGGGCTAGGATTTTTTTAACCAGGAAGCCCTGAGTTCCAGGCTTACTGCATCTGCCAAAGGCATCCCAAAGGGAGCTCAGAAGGTCCACAACATGGCTGCTTTCACAGCTTTTTCCTTAGGAAGAACCCTAATACCCGGCTGATTTACCTTCCTAGGGTTACTGTTAGGCTTAGGCCTAGGACTTTTAAAACCAGGAAGCCCTGTGCTCCAGGCACACTGCAGCTGTTAAAGGCATCCCAAGGGGAGCGCAAAAGTGACACAACTTGGCTGCCTCCACTGCTATTTCCATGAGACCATCCCGAATCATAGGCTGATTTTCCTTCCTAGGCTTAAGGTTTGAGTTAGGCCTAGGGTTAGTGTTCTTTTAACCAGAAAGCCCTGAGTTCCAAGAACACAGCAGCTGCGAAGGACTACCCAAGAAGAGCGCAGAAGTGCCTCAACATGCCTGCCTCCACAGCTTTTTCCTTGGGGACGTCCCGAAACGAAGGCTGATTTAGAAGCCTCCAGTTTGGGCTAAAGTTGTGGTTTTTTAAACCAGGAAGCCCTGTGCTCCAAGCACACTGCAGCTGTGAAAGGCATCCCAAGGGGAGCGCAAAAGTGCCACAACATGGCGTTCTCCACAGCTTTTCCCTTGGGATAATTCCTAAACCCAGGCTGATTTAAATGACCAGTGTTACGGTTAGGGTTAGGGTTACGCCTAGGTGTAGAGCTTTTTAAACCAGCAAGCTCTGAGCTCCAGGCACACGGCAGCTGCGAAAGGCATCCCAAGGGGAGCACAAAAGTGCCAGAAAATGGCTGCCTCCACACGTTTTCATTGGCACCATTGCTAAGCCTAGGCTGAATCACCTGCCTCCAGTCTCAGCTAGGGACATGGTTTTTTAAACCAGGAAGCCCTGAGCTCCAGGCACACGGCAGCTGTGAAAGGCATCCCAAGGGGAGTACAAAAGTGCAACAACATGGCAGCTTTCACAGCTTTTTCCTTGGCACCATCCCTATACCTAGGCTGATTTATCTGCCTAGGGTTAGGGTTAGGGCTCAGCCAAGGGCAAGGATTTTTTTAACCAGGAAGCCCTGAGTTCCAGGCTTACTGCATCTGCCAAAGGCATCCCAAAGGGAGCGCAGAAGTGCCACAACATGGCTGCTTTCACAGCTTTTTCCTTAGGAAGAACCCTAATACCCGGCTGATTTACCTTCCTAGGGTTACTGTTAGGCTTAGGCCTAGGACTTTTAAAACCAGGAAGCCCTGTGCTCCAGGCATACTGCAGCTGTTAAAGGCATCCCAAGGGGAGCGCAAAAGTGACACAACTTGGCTGCCTCCACTGCTATTTCCATGAGACCATCCCGAATCATAGGCTGATTTTCCTTCCTAGGCTTAAGGTTTGAGTTAGGCCTAGGGTTAGTGTTCTTTTAACCAGAAAGCCCTGAGTTCCAAGAACACAGCAGCTGCGAAGGACTACCCAAGAAGAGCGCAGAAGTGCCTCAACATGCCTGCCTCCACAGCTTTTTCCTTGGGGACGTCCCGAAACGAAGGCTGATTTAGAAGCCTCCAGTTTGGGCTAAAGTTGTGGTTTTTTAAAGCAGGAAGCCCTGTGCTCCAAGCACACTGCAGCTGTGAAAGGCATCCCAAGGGGAGCGCAAAAGTGCCACAACATGGCTGTCTCCACAGCTTTTCCCTTGGGATAATTCCTAAACCCAGGCTGATTTAAATGACCAGTGTTACGGTTAGGGTTAGGGTTACGCCTAGGTGTAGAGCTTTTTAAACCAGCAAGCTCTGAGCTCCAGGCACACGGCAGCTGCGAAAGGCATCCCAAGGGGAGCACAAAAGTGCCAGAAAATGGCTGCCTCCACACGTTTTCATTGGCACCATTGCTAAGCCTAGGCTGAATCACCTGCCTCCAGTCTCAGCTAGGGACATGGTTTTTTAAACCAGGAAGCCCTGAGCTCCAGGCACACGGCAGCTGTGAAAGGCATCCCAAGGGGAGTACAAAAGTGCAACAACATGGCAGCTTTCACAGCTTTTTCCTTGGCACCATCCCTATACCTAGGCTGATTTATCTGCCTAGGGTTAGGGTTAGGGCTCAGCCTAGGGCTAGGATTTTTTTAAGCAGGAAGCCCTGAGTTCCAGGCTTACTGCATCTGCCAAAGGCATCCCAAAGGGAGCGCAGAAGTGCCACAACATGGCTGCTTTCACAGCTTTTTCCTTAGGAAGAACCCTAACACCCGGCTGATTTACCTTCCTAGGGTTACTGTTAGGCTTAGGCCTAGGACTTTTAAAACCAGGAAGCCCTGTGCTCCAGGCACACTGCAGCTGTTAAAGGCATCCCAAGGGGAGCGCAAAAGTGACACAACTTGGCTGCCTCCACTGCTATTTCCATGAGACCATCCCGAATCATAGGCTGATTTTCCTTCCTAGGCTTAAGGTTTGAGTTAGGCCTAGGGTTAGTGTTCTTTTAACCAGAAAGCCCTGAGTTCCAAGAACACAGCAGCTGCGAAGGACTACCCAAGAAGAGCGCAGAAGTGCCTCAACATGCCTGCCTCCACAGCTTTTTCCTTGGGGACGTCCCGAAACGAAGGCTGATTTAGAAGCCTCCAGTTTGGGCTAAAGTTGTGGTTTTTTACACCAGGAAGCCCTGTGCTCCAAGCACACTGCAGCTGTGAAAGGCATCCCAAGGGGAGCGCAAAAGTGCCACAACATGGCTGTCTCCACAGCTTTTCCCTTGGGATAATTCCTAAACCCAGGCTGATTTAAATGACCAGTGTTACGGTTAGGGTTAGGGTTACGCCTAGGTGTAGAGCTTTTTAAACCAGCAAGCTCTGAGCTCCAGGCACACGGCAGCTGCGAAAGGCATCCCAAGGGGAGCACAAAAGTGCCAGAAAATGGCTGCCTCCACACGTTTTCATTGGCACCATTGCTAAGCCTAGGCTGAATCACCTGCCTCCAGTCTCAGCTAGGGACATGGTTTTTTAAACCAGGAAGCCCTGAGCTCCAGGCACACGGCAGCTGTGAAAGGCATCCCAAGGGGAGTACAAAAGTGCAACAACATGGCAGCTTTCACAGCTTTTTCCTTGGCACCATCCATATACCTAGGCTGATTTATCTGCCTTGGGTTGGGGTTATGGCTGAGCCTAGGGCTAGGATTTTTTTAAGCAGGAAGCCCTGAGTTCCAGGCTTACTGCATCTGCCAAAGGCATCCCAAAGGGAGCGCAGAAGTGCCACAACATGGCTGCTTTCACAGCTTTTTCCTTAGGAAGAACCCTAATACCCGGCTGATTTACCTTCCTAGGGTTACTGTTAGGCTTAGGCCTAGGACTTTTAAAACCAGGAAGCCCTGTGCTCCAGGCACACTGCAGCTGTGAAAGGCATCCCAAGGGGAGCGCAAAAGTGACACAACTTGGCTGCCTCCACTGCTATTTCCATGAGACCATCCCGAATCATAGGCTGATTTTCCTTCCTAGGCTTAAGGTTTGAGTTAGGCCTAGGGTTAGTGTTCTTTTAACCAGAAAGCCCTGAGTTCCAAGAACACAGCAGCTGCGAAGGACTACCCAAGAAGAGCGCAGAAGTGCCTCAACATGCCTGCCTCCACAGCTTTTTCCTTGGGGACGTCCCGAAACGAAGGCTGATTTCGAAGCCTCCAGTTTGGGCTAAAGTTGTGGTTTTTTAAACCAGGAAGCCCTGTGCTCCAAGCACACTGCAGCTGTGAAAGGCATCCCAAGGGGAGCGCAAAAGTGCCACAACATGGCTGTCTCCACAGCTTTTCCCTTGGGATAATTCCTAAACCCAGGCTGATTTAAATGACCAGTGTTACGGTTAGGGTTAGGGTTACGCCTAGGTGTAGAGCTTTTTAAACCAGCAAGCTCTGAGCTCCAGGCACACGGCAGCTGCGAAAGGCATCCCAAGGGGAGCACAAAAGTGCCAGAAAATGGCTGCCTCCACACGTTTTCATTGGCACCATTGCTAAGCCTAGGCTGAATCACCTGCCTCCAGTCTCAGCTAGGGACATGGTTTTTTAAACCAGGAAGCCCTGAGCTCCAGGCACACGGCAGCTGTGAAAGGCATCCCAAGGGGAGTACAAAAGTGCAACAACATGGCAGCTTTCACAGCTTTTTCCTTGGCACCATCCCTATACCTAGGCTGATTTATCTGCCTAGGGTTAGGGTTAGGGCTCAGCCTAGGGCTAGGATTTTTTTAACCAGGAAGCCCTGAGTTCCAGGCTTACTGCATCTGCCAAAGGCATCCCAAAGGGAGCGCAGAAGTGCCACAACATGGCTGCTTTCACAGCTTTTTCCTTAGGAAGAACCCTAACACCCGGCTGATTTACCTTCCTAGGGTTACTGTTAGGCTTAGGCCTAGGACTTTTAAAACCAGGAAGCCCTGTGCTCCAGGCACACTGCAGCTGTTAAAGGCATCCCAAGGGGAGCGCAAAAGTGACACAACTTGGCTGCCTCCACTGCTATTTCCATGAGACCATCCCGAATCATAGGCTGATTTTCCTTCCTAGGCTTAAGGTTTGAGTTAGGCCTAGGGTTAGTGTTCTTTTAACCAGAAAGCCCTGAGTTCCAAGAACACAGCAGCTGCGAAGGACTACCCAAGAAGAGCGCAGAAGTGCCTCAACATGCCTGCCTCCACAGCTTTTTCCTTGGGGACGTCCCGAAACGAAGGCTGATTTAGAAGCCTCCAGTTTGGGCTAAAGTTGTGGTTTTTTACACCAGGAAGCCCTGTGCTCCAAGCACACTGCAGCTGTGAAAGGCATCCCAAGGGGAGCGCAAAAGTGCCACAACATGGTTGTCTCCACAGCTTTTCCCTTGGGATAATTCCTAAACCCAGGCTGATTTAAATGACCAGTGTTACGGTTAGGGTTAGGGTTACGCCTAGGTGTAGAGCTTTTTAAACCAGCAAGCTCTGAGCTCCAGGCACACGGCAGCTGCGAAAGGCATCCCAAGGGGAGCACAAAAGTGCCAGAAAATGGCTGCCTCCACACGTTTTCATTGGCACCATTGCTAAGCCTAGGCTGAATCACCTGCCTCCAGTCTCAGCTAGGGACATGGTTTTTTAAACCAGGAAGCCCTGAGCTCCAGGCACACGGCAGCTGTGAAAGGCATCCCAAGGGGAGTACAAAAGTGCAACAACATGGCAGCTTTCACAGCTTTTTCCTTGGCACCATCCCTATACCTAGGCTGATTTATCTGCCTAGGGTTAGGGTTATGGCTGAGCCTAGGGCTAGGATTTTTTTAAGCAGGAAGCCCTGAGTTCCAGGCTTACTGCATCTGCCAAAGGCATCCCAAAGGGAGCGCAGAAGTGCCACAACATGGCTGCTTTCACAGCTTTTTCCTTAGGAAGAACCCTAATACCCGGCTGACTTACCTTCCTAGGGTTACTGTTAGGCTTAGGCCTAGGACTTTTAAAACCAGGAAGCCCTGTGCTCCAGGCACACTGCAGCTGTTAAAGGCATCCCAAGGGGAGCGCAAAAGTGACACAACTTGGCTGCCTCCACTGCTATTTCCATGAGACCATCCCGAATCATAGGCTGATTTTCCTTCCTAGGCTTAAGGTTTGAGTTAGGCCTAGGGTTAGTGTTCTTTTAACCAGAAAGCCCTGAGTTCCAAGAACACAGCAGCTGCGAAGGACTACCCAAGAAGAGCGCAGAAGTGCCTCAACATGCCTGCCTCCACAGCTTTTTCCTTGGGGACGTCCCGAAACGAAGGCTGATTTAGAAGCCTCCAGTTTGGGCTAAAGTTGTGGTTTTTTACACCAGGAAGCCCTGTGCTCCAAGCACACTGCAGCTGTGAAAGGCATCCCAAGGGGAGCGCAAAAGTGCCACAACATGGCTGTCTCCACAGCTTTTCCCTTGGGATAATTCCTAAACCCAGGCTGATTTAAATGACCAGTGTTACGGTTAGGGTTAGGGTTACGCCTAGGTGTAGAGCTTTTTAAACCAGCAAGCTCTGAGCTCCAGGCACACGGCAGCTGCGAAAGGCATCCCAAGGGGAGCACAAAAGTGCCAGAAAATGGCTGCCTCCACACGTTTTCATTGGCACCATTGCTAAGCCTAGGCTGAATCACCTGCCTCCAGTCTCAGCTAGGGACATGGTTTTTTAAACCAGGAAGCCCTGAGCTCCAGGCACACGGCAGCTGTGAAAGGCATCCCAAGGGGAGTACAAAAGTGCAACAACATGGCAGCTTTCACAGCTTTTTCCTTGGCACCATCCCTATACCTAGGCTGATTTATCTGCCTAGGGTTAGGGTTAGGGCTCAGCCAAGGGCAAGGATTTTTTTAACCAGGAAGCCCTGAGTTCCAGGCTTACTGCATCTGCCAAAGGCATCCCAAAGGGAGCGCAGAAGTGCCACAACATGGCTGCTTTCACAGCTTTTTCCTTAGGAAGAACCCTAATACCCGGCTGATTTACCTTCCTAGGGTTACTGTTAGGCTTAGGCCTAGGACTTTTAAAACCAGGAAGCCCTGTGCTCCAGGCACACTGCAGCTGTTAAAGGCATCCCAAGGGGAGCGCAAAAGTGACACAACTTGGCTGCCTCCACTGCTATTTCCATGAGACCATCCCGAATCATAGGCTGATTTTCCTTCCTAGGCTTAAGGTTTGAGTTAGGCCTAGGGTTAGTGTTCTTTTAACCAGAAAGCCCTGAGTTCCAAGAACACAGCAGCTGCGAAGGACTACCCAAGAAGAGCGCAGAAGTGCCTCAACATGCCTGCCTCCAGAGCTTTTTCCTTGGGGACGTCCCGAAACGAAGGCTGATTTAGAAGCCTCCAGTTTGGGCTAAAGTTGTGGTTTTTTAAAGCAGGAAGCCCTGTGCTCCAAGCACACTGCAGCTGTGAAAGGCATCCCAAGGGGAGCGCAAAAGTGCCACAACATGGCTGTCTCCACAGCTTTTCCCTTGGGATAATTCCTAAACCCAGGCTGATTTAAATGACCAGTGTTACGGTTAGGGTTAGGGTTACGCCTAGGTGTAGAGCTTTTTAAACCAGCAAGCTCTGAGCTCCAGGCACACGGCAGCTGCGAAAGGCATCCCAAGGGGAGCACAAAAGTGCCAGAAAATGGCTGCCTCCACACGTTTTCATTGGCACCATTGCTAAGCCTAGGCTGAATCACCTGCCTCCAGTCTCAGCTAGGGACATGGTTTTTTAAACCAGGAAGCCCTGAGCTCCAGGCACACGGCAGCTGTGAAAGGCATCCCAAGGGGAGTACAAAAGTGCAACAACATGGCAGCTTTCACAGCTTTTTCCTTGGCACCATCCCTATACCTAGGCTGATTTATCTGCCTAGGGTTAGGGTTAGGGCTCAGCCTAGGGCTAGGATTTTTTTAACCAGGAAGCCCTGAGTTCCAGGCTTACTGCATCTGCCAAAGGCATCCCAAAGGGAGCGCAGAAGTGCCACAACATGGCTGCTTTCACAGCTTTTTCCTTAGGAAGAACCCTAATACCCGGCTGATTTACCTTCCTAGGGTTACTTTTAGGCTTAGGCCTAGGACTTTTAAAACCAGGAAGACCTGTGCTCCAGGCACACTGCAGCTGTGAAAGGCATCCCAAGGGGAGCGCAAAAGTGACACAACTTGGCTGCCTCCACTGCTATTTCCATGAGACCATCCCGAATCATAGGCTGATTTTCCTTCCTAGGCTTAAGGTTTGAGTTAGGCCTAGGGTTAGTGTTCTTTTAACCAGAAAGCCCTGAGTTCCAAGAACACAGCAGCTGCGAAGGACTACCCAAGAAGAGCGCAGAAGTGCCTCAACATGCCTGCCTCCACAGCTTTTTCCTTGGGGACGTCCCGAAACGAAGGCTGATTTAGAAGCCTCCAGTTTGGGCTAAAGTTGTGGTTTTTTACACCAGGAAGCCCTGTGCTCCAAGCACACTGCAGCTGTGAAAGGCATCCCAAGGGGAGCGCAAAAGTGCCACAACATGGCTGTCTCCACAGCTTTTCCCTTGGGATAATTCCTAAACCCAGGCTGATTTAAATGACCAGTGTTACGGTTAGGGTTAGGGTTACGCCTAGGTGTAGAGCTTTTTAAACCAGCAAGCTCTGAGCTCCAGGCACACGGCAGCTGCGAAAGGCATCCCAAGGGGAGCACAAAAGTGCCAGAAAATGGCTGCCTCCACACGTTTTCATTGGCACCATTGCTAAGCCTAGGCTGAATCACCTGCCTCCAGTCTCAGCTAGGGACATGGTTTTTTAAACCAGGAAGCCCTGAGCTCCAGGCACACGGCAGCTGTGAAAGGCATCCCAAGGGGAGTACAAAAGTGCAACAACATGGCAGCTTTCACAGCTTTTTCCTTGGCACCATCCCTATACCTAGGCTGATTTATCTGCCTTGGGTTGGGGTTATGGCTGAGCCTAGGGCTAGGATTTTTTTAAGCAGGAAGCCCTGAGTTCCAGGCTTACTGCATCTGCCAAAGGCATCCCAAAGGGAGCGCAGAAGTGCCACAACATGGCTGCTTTCACAGCTTTTTCCTTAGGAAGAACCCTAATACCCGGCTGATTTACCTTCCTAGGGTTACTGTTAGGCTTAGGCCTAGGACTTTTAAAACCAGGAAGCCCTGTGCTCCAGGCACACTGCAGCTGTGAAAGGCATCCCAAGGGGAGCGCAAAAGTGACACAACTTGGCTGCCTCCACTGCTATTTCCATGAGACCATCCCGAATCATAGGCTGATTTTCCTTCCTAGGCTTAAGGTTTGAGTTAGGCCTAGGGTTAGTGTTCTTTTAACCAGAAAGCCCTGAGTTCCAAGAACACAGCAGCTGCGAAGGACTACCCAAGAAGAGCGCAGAAGTGCCTCAACATGCCTGCCTCCACAGCTTTTTCCTTGGGGACGTCCCGAAACGAAGGCTGATTTCGAAGCCTCCAGTTTGGGCTAAAGTTGTGGTTTTTTAAACCAGGAAGCCCTGTGCTCCAAGCACACTGCAGCTGTGAAAGGCATCCCAAGGGGAGCGCAAAAGTGCCACAACATGGCTGTCTCCACAGCTTTTCCCTTGGGATAATTCCTAAACCCAGGCTGATTTAAATGACCAGTGTTACGGTTAGGGTTAGGGTTACGCCTAGGTGTAGAGCTTTTTAAACCAGCAAGCTCTGAGCTCCAGGCACACGGCAGCTGCGAAAGGCATCCCAAGGGGAGCACAAAAGTGCCAGAAAATGGCTGCCTCCACACGTTTTCATTGGCACCATTGCTAAGCCTAGGCTGAATCACCTGCCTCCAGTCTCAGCTAGGGACATGGTTTTTTAAACCAGGAAGCCCTGAGCTCCAGGCACACGGCAGCTGTGAAAGGCATCCCAAGGGGAGTACAAAAGTGCAACAACATGGCAGCTTTCACAGCTTTTTCCTTGGCACCATCCCTATACCTAGGCTGATTTATCTGCCTAGGGTTAGGGTTAGGGCTCAGCCTAGGGCTAGGATTTTTTTAACCAGGAAGCCCTGAGTTCCAGGCTTACTGCATCTGCCAAAGGCATCCCAAAGGGAGCGCAGAAGTGCCACAACATGGCTGCTTTCACAGCTTTTTCCTTAGGAAGAACCCTAATACCCGGCTGATTTACCTTCCTAGGGTTACTGTTAGGCTTAGGCCTAGGACTTTTAAAACCAGGAAGCCCTGTGCTCCAGGCACACTGCAGCTGTTAAAGGCATCCCAAGGGGAGCGCAAAAGTGACACAACTTGGCTGCCTCCACTGCTATTTCCATGAGACCATCCCGAATCATAGGCTGATTTTCCTTCCTAGGCTTAAGGTTTGAGTTAGGCCTAGGGTTAGTGTTCTTTTAACCAGAAAGCCCTGAGTTCCAAGAACACAGCAGCTGCGAAGGACTACCCAAGAAGAGCGCAGAAGTGCCTCAACATGCCTGCCTCCACAGCTTTTTCCTTGGGGACGTCCCGAAACGAAGGCTGATTTAGAAGCCTCCAGTTTGGGCTAAAGTTGTGGTTTTTTACACCAGGAAGCCCTGTGCTCCAAGCACACTGCAGCTGTGAAAGGCATCCCAAGGGGAGCGCAAAAGTGCCACAACATGGTTGTCTCCACAGCTTTTCCCTTGGGATAATTCCTAAACCCAGGCTGATTTAAATGACCAGTGTTACGGTTAGGGTTAGGGTTACGCCTAGGTGTAGAGCTTTTTAAACCAGCAAGCTCTGAGCTCCAGGCACACGGCAGCTGCGAAAGGCATCCCAAGGGGAGCACAAAAGTGCCAGAAAATGGCTGCCTCCACACGTTTTCATTGGCACCATTGCTAAGCCTAGGCTGAATCACCTGCCTCCAGTCTCAGCTAGGGACATGGTTTTTTAAACCAGGAAGCCCTGAGCTCCAGGCACACGGCAGCTGTGAAAGGCATCCCAAGGGGAGTACAAAAGTGCAACAACATGGCAGCTTTCACAGCTTTTTCCTTGGCACCATCCCTATACCTAGGCTGATTTATCTGCCTAGGGTTAGGGTTATGGCTGAGCCTAGGGCTAGGATTTTTTTAAGCAGGAAGCCCTGAGTTCCAGGCTTACTGCATCTGCCAAAGGCATCCCAAAGGGAGCGCAGAAGTGCCACAACATGGCTGCTTTCACAGCTTTTTCCTTAGGAAGAACCCTAATACCCGGCTGACTTACCTTCCTAGGGTTACTGTTAGGCTTAGGCCTAGGACTTTTAAAACCAGGAAGCCCTGTGCTCCAGGCACACTGCAGCTGTTAAAGGCATCCCAAGGGGAGCGCAAAAGTGACACAACTTGGCTGCCTCCACTGCTATTTCCATGAGACCATCCCGAATCATAGGCTGATTTTCCTTCCTAGGCTTAAGGTTTGAGTTAGGCCTAGGGTTAGTGTTCTTTTAACCAGAAAGCCCTGAGTTCCAAGAACACAGCAGCTGCGAAGGACTACCCAAGAAGAGCGCAGAAGTGCCTCAACATGCCTGCCTCCACAGCTTTTTCCTTGGGGACGTCCCGAAACGAAGGCTGATTTAGAAGCCTCCAGTTTGGGCTAAAGTTGTGGTTTTTTACACCAGGAAGCCCTGTGCTCCAAGCACACTGCAGCTGTGAAAGGCATCCCAAGGGGAGCGCAAAAGTGCCACAACATGGCTGTCTCCACAGCTTTTCCCTTGGGATAATTCCTAAACCCAGGCTGATTTAAATGACCAGTGTTACGGTTAGGGTTAGGGTTACGCCTAGGTGTAGAGCTTTTTAAACCAGCAAGCTCTGAGCTCCAGGCACACGGCAGCTGCGAAAGGCATCCCAAGGGGAGCACAAAAGTGCCAGAAAATGGCTGCCTCCACACGTTTTCATTGGCACCATTGCTAAGCCTAGGCTGAATCACCTGCCTCCAGTCTCAGCTAGGGACATGGTTTTTTAAACCAGGAAGCCCTGAGCTCCAGGCACACGGCAGCTGTGAAAGGCATCCCAAGGGGAGTACAAAAGTGCAACAACATGGCAGCTTTCACAGCTTTTTCCTTGGCACCATCCCTATACCTAGGCTGATTTATCTGCCTAGGGTTAGGGTTAGGGCTCAGCCAAGGGCAAGGATTTTTTTAACCAGGAAGCCCTGAGTTCCAGGCTTACTGCATCTGCCAAAGGCATCCCAAAGGGAGCGCAGAAGTGCCACAACATGGCTGCTTTCACAGCTTTTTCCTTAGGAAGAACCCTAATACCCGGCTGATTTACCTTCCTAGGGTTACTGTTAGGCTTAGGCCTAGGACTTTTAAAACCAGGAAGCCCTGTGCTCCAGGCACACTGCAGCTGTTAAAGGCATCCCAAGGGGAGCGCAAAAGTGACACAACTTGGCTGCCTCCACTGCTATTTCCATGAGACCATCCCGAATCATAGGCTGATTTTCCTTCCTAGGCTTAAGGTTTGAGTTAGGCCTAGGGTTAGTGTTCTTTTAACCAGAAAGCCCTGAGTTCCAAGAACACAGCAGCTGCGAAGGACTACACAAGAAGAGCGCAGAAGTGCCTCAACATGCCTGCCTCCACAGCTTTTTCCTTGGGGACGTCCCGAAACGAAGGCTGATTTAGAAGCCTCCAGTTTGGGCTAAAGTTGTGGTTTTTTAAACCAGGAAGCCCTGTGCTCCAAGCACACTGCAGCTGTGAAAGGCATCCCAAGGGGAGCGCAAAAGTGCCACAACATGGCTGTCTCCACAGCTTTTCCCTTGGGATAATTCCTAAACCCAGGCTGATTTAAATGACCAGTGTTACGGTTAGGGTTAGGGTTACGCCTAGGTGTAGAGCTTTTTAAACCAGCAAGCTCTGAGCTCCAGGCACACGGCAGCTGCGAAAGGCATCCCAAGGGGAGCACAAAAGTGCCAGAAAATGGCTGCCTCCACACGTTTTCATTGGCACCATTGCTAAGCCTAGGCTGAATCACCTGCCTCCAGTCTCAGCTAGGGACATGGTTTTTTAAACCAGGAAGCCCTGAGCTCCAGGCACACGGCAGCTGTGAAAGGCATCCCAAGGGGAGTACAAAAGTGCAACAACATGGCAGCTTTCACAGCTTTTTCCTTGGCACCATCCCTATACCTAGGCTGATTTATCTGCCTAGGGTTAGGGTTAGGGCTCAGCCTAGGGCTAGGATTTTTTTAACCAGGAAGCCCTGAGTTCCAGGCTTACTGCATCTGCCAAAGGCATCCCAAAGGGAGCGCAGAAGTGCCACAACATGGCTGCTTTCACAGCTTTTTCCTTAGGAAGAACCCTAATACCCGGCTGATTTACCTTCCTAGGGTTACTGTTAGGCTTAGGCCTAGGACTTTTAAAACCAGGAAGACCTGTGCTCCAGGCACACTGCAGCTGTGAAAGGCATCCCAAGGGGAGCGCAAAAGTGACACAACTTGGCTGCCTCCACTGCTATTTCCATGAGACCATCCCGAATCATAGGCTGATTTTCCTTCCTAGGCTTAAGGTTTGAGTTAGGCCTAGGGTTAGTGTTCTTTTAACCAGAAAGCCCTGAGTTCCAAGAACACAGCAGCTGCGAAGGACTACCCAAGAAGAGCGCAGAAGTGCCTCAACATGCCTGCCTCCACAGCTTTTTCCTTGGGGACGTCCCGAAACGAAGGCTGATTTCGAAGCCTCCAGTTTGGGCTAAAGTTGTGGTTTTTTAAACCAGGAAGCCCTGTGCTCCAAGCACACTGCAGCTGTGAAAGGCATCCCAAGGGGAGCGCAAAAGTGCCACAACATGGCTGTCTCCACAGCTTTTCCCTTGGGATAATTCCTAAACCCAGGCTGATTTAAATGACCAGTGTTACGGTTAGGGTTAGGGTTACGCCTAGGTGTAGAGCTTTTTAAACCAGCAAGCTCTGAGCTCCAGGCACACGGCAGCTGCGAAAGGCATCCCAAGGGGAGCACAAAAGTGCCAGAAAATGGCTGCCTCCACACGTTTTCATTGGCACCATTGCTAAGCCTAGGCTGAATCACCTGCCTCCAGTCTCAGCTAGGGACATGGTTTTTTAAACCAGGAAGCCCTGAGCTCCAGGCACACGGCAGCTGTGAAAGGCATCCCAAGGGGAGTACAAAAGTGCAACAACATGGCAGCTTTCACAGCTTTTTCCTTGGCACCATCCCTATACCTAGGCTGATTTATCTGCCTAGGGTTAGGGTTAGGGCTCAGCCTAGGGCTAGGATTTTTTTAACCAGGAAGCCCTGAGTTCCAGGCTTACTGCATCTGCCAAAGGCATCCCAAAGGGAGCGCAGAAGTGCCACAACATGGCTGCTTTCACAGCTTTTTCCTTAGGAAGAACCCTAATACCCGGCTGATTTACCTTCCTAGGGTTACTGTTAGGCTTAGGCCTAGGACTTTTAAAACCAGGAAGCCCTGGGCTCCAGGCACACTGCAGCTGTGAAAGGCATCCCAAGGGGAGCGCAAAAGTGACACAACTTGGCTGCCTCCACTGCTATTTCCATGAGACCATCCCGAATCATAGGCTGATTTTCCTTCCTAGGCTTAAGGTTTGAGTTAGGCCTAGGGTTAGTGTTCTTTTAACCAGAAAGCCCTGAGTTCCAAGAACACAGCAGCTGCGAAGGACTACCCAAGAAGAGCGCAGAAGTGCCTCAACATGCCTGCCTCCACAGCTTTTTCCTTGGGGACGTCCCGAAACGAAGGCTGATTTCGAAGCCTCCAGTTTGGGCTAAAGTTGTGGTTTTTTAAACCAGGAAGCCCTGTGCTCCAAGCACACTGCAGCTGTGAAAGGCATCCCAAGGGGAGCGCAAAAGTGCCACAACATGGCTGTCTCCACAGCTTTTCCCTTGGGATAATTCCTAAACCCAGGCTGATTTAAATGACCAGTGTTACGGTTAGGGTTAGGGTTACGCCTAGGTGTAGAGCTTTTTAAACCAGCAAGCTCTGAGCTCCAGGCACACGGCAGCTGCGAAAGGCATCCCAAGGGGAGCACAAAAGTGCCAGAAAATGGCTGCCTCCACACGTTTTCATTGGCACCATTGCTAAGCCTAGGCTGAATCACCTGCCTCCAGTCTCAGCTAGGGACATGGTTTTTTAAACCAGGAAGCCCTGAGCTCCAGGCACACGGCAGCTGTGAAAGGCATCCCAAGGGGAGTACAAAAGTGCAACAACATGGCAGCTTTCACAGCTTTTTTCCTTGGCACCATCCCTATACCTAGGCTGATTTATCTGCCTAGGGTTAGGGTTAGGGCTCAGCCAAGGGCTAGGATTTTTTTAAGCAGGAAGCCCTGAGTTCCAGGCTTACTGCATCTGCCAAAGGCATCCCAAAGGGAGCGCAGAAGTGCCACAACATGGCTGCTTTCACAGCTTTTTCCTTAGGAAGAACCCTAATACCCCGGCTGATTTACCTTCCTAGGGTTACTGTTAGGCTTAGGCCTAGGACTTTTTAAAACCAGGAAGCCCTGTGCTCCAGGCACACTGCAGCTGTGAAAGGCATCCCAAGGGGAGCGCAAAAGTGACACAACTTGGCTGCCTCCACTGCTATTTCCATGAGACCATCCCGAATCATAGGCTGATTTTCCTTCCTAGGCTTAAGGTTTGAGTTAGGCCTAGGGTTAGTGTTCTTTTAACCAGAAAGCCCTGAGTTCCAAGAACACAGCAGCTGCGAAGGACTACCCAAGAAGAGCGCAGAAGTGCCTCAACATGCCTGCCTCCACAGCTTTTTCCTTGGGGACGTCCCGAAACGAAGGCTGATTTAGAAGCCTCCAGTTTGGGGCTAAAGTTGTGGTTTTTTTACACCAGGAAGCCCTGTGCTCCAAGCACACTGCAGCTGTGAAAGGCATCCCAAGGGGAGCGCAAAAGTGCCACAACATGGCTGTCTCCACAGCTTTTCCCTTGGGATAATTCCTAAACCCAGGCTGATTTAAATGACCAGTGTTACGGTTAGGGTTAGGGTTACGCCTAGGTGTAGAGCTTTTTAAACCAGCAAGCTCTGAGCTCCAGGGCACACGGCAGCTGCGAAAGGCATCCCAAGGGGAGCACAAAAGTGCCAGAAAATGGCTGCCTCCACACGTTTTCATTGGCACCATTGCTAAGCCTAGGCTGAATCACCTGCCTCCAGTCTCAGCTAGGGACATGGTTTTTTTAAACCAGGAAGCCCTGAGCTCCAGGCACACGGCAGCTGTGAAAGGCATCCCAAGGGGAGTACAAAAGTGCAACAACATGGCAGCTTTCACAGCTTTTTCCTTGGCACCATCCCTATACCTAGGCTGATTTATCTGCCTAGGGTTAGGCTTAGGGCTCAGCCAAGGGCAAGGATTTTTTTTAACCAGGAAGCCCTGAGTTCCAGGCTTACTGCCATCTGCCAAAGGCATCCCAAAGGGAGCGCAGAAGTGCCACAACATGGCTGCTTTCACAGCTTTTTCCTTAGGAAGAACCCTAATACCCGGCTGATTTACCTTCCTAGGGTTACTGTTAGGCTTAGGCCTAGGACTTTTAAAACCAGGAAGCCCCTGTGCTCCAGGCACACTGCAGCTGTTAAAGGCATCCGCAAGGGGAGCGCAAAAGTGACAACAACTTGGCTGCCTCCACTGCTATTTCCATGAGACCATTCCCGAATCATAGGCTGATTTTCCTTCCCTAGGCTTAAGGTTTGAGTTAGGCCTAGGGTTAGTGTTCTTTTAACCAGAAAGGCCCTGAGTTCCAAGAACACAGCAGCTGCGAAGGACTACCCAAGAAGAGCGCAGAAGTGCCTCAACATGCCCTGCCTCCACAGCTTTTTCCTTGGGGACGTCCCGAAACGAAGGCTGATTTAGAAGCCTCCAGTTTGGGGCTAAAGTTGTGGTTTTTTTACACCAGGAAGCCCTGTGCTCCAAGCACACTGCAGCTGTGAAAGGCATCCCAAGGGGAGCGCAAAAGTGCCACAAACATGGCTGTCTCCACAGCTTTTCCCTTGGGGATAATTCCTAAACCCAGGCTGATTTTAAATGACCAGTGTTACGGTTTAGGGTTAGGGTTTACGCCTAGGTGTAGAGCTTTTTAAACCAGCAAGCTCTGAGCTCCAGGCACACGGCAGCTGCGAAAGGCATCCCAAGGGGAGCACAAAAAGTGCCAGAAAATGGCTGCCTCCACACACGTTTTTCATTGGCACCATTGCTAAGCCTAGGCTGAATCACCTGCCTCCAGTCTCAGCTAGGGACATGGTTTTTTTAAAACCAGGAAGCCCCTGAGCTCCAGGCACACGGCAGCTGTGAAAGGCATCCCAAGGGGGAGTACAAAAGTGGCAACAACATGGCAGCTTTCACAGCTTTTTCTCCTTGGCACCATCCCTATACCTAGGCTGATTTATCTGCCTAGGGTTAGGGTTAGGGCTCAGCCCAAGGGCTAGGATTTTTTTTAAGCAGGAAGCCCTGAGTTCCAGGCTTACTGCATCTGCCCAAAGGCATCCCCAAAGGGAGCGCAGAAGTGCCACAACATGGCTGCTTTCACAGCTTTTTTCCTTAGGAAGAACCCTAATACCCCGGCTGATTTACCTTCCTAGGGTTACTGTTAGGCTTAGGCCTAGGACTTTTAAAACCAGGAAGCCCCTGTGCTCCAGGCACACTGCAGCTGTTAAAAGGCATCCCAAGGGGAGCGCAAAAAGTGACACAAACTTGGCTGCCTCCACTGCTATTTCCATGAGACCATCCCGAATCATAGGCTGATTTTCCTTCCTAGGCTTAAGGTTTGAGTTAGGCCTAGGGTTAGTGTTCTTTTAACCAGAAAGCCCTGAGTTCCAAGAACACAGCAGCTGCGAAGGACTACCCAAGAAGAGCGCAGAAGTGCCTCAACATGCCTGCCTCCACAGCTTTTTTCCTTGGGGACGTCCCGAAACGAAGGCTGATTTAGAAGCCTCCAGTTTGGGCTAAAGTTGTGGTTTTTTTACACCCAGGAAAGCCCTGTGCTCCAAGCACACTGCAGCTGTGAAAGGGCATCCCAAGGGGAGCGCAAAAAGTGCCACAACATGGCTGTCTCCACAGCTTTTCCCTTGGGATAATTCCTAAACCCAGGCTGATTAAATGACCAGTGTTACGGTTAGGGTTAGGGGTTACGCCTAGGTGTAGAGCTTTTTTAAACCAGCAAGCTCTGAGCTCCAGGCACACGGCAGCTGCGAAAGGCATCCCAAGGGGAGCACAAAAGTGCCAGAAAATGGCTGCCTTTCCACACGTTTTTCATTGGCACCCATTGCTAAGCCTAGGCTGAATCACCTGCCTCCCAGTTCTCAGCTAGGGGACATGGTTTTTTTAAACCAGGAAGCCCTGAGCTCCAGGCACACGGCAGCTGTGAAAGGCATCCCAAGGGGAGTACAAAAGTGCAACAACATGGCAGCTTTCACAGCTTTTTTCCTTGGCACCATCCCTATACCTAGGCTGATTTTATCTGCCTAGGGTTAGGGTTAGGGCTCAGCCAAGGGCAAGGATTTTTTTTAACCAGGAAGCCCTGAGTTCCAGGCTTACTGCATCTGCCAAAGGCATCCCAAAGGGGAGCGCAGAGAAGTGCCACAACATGGCTGCTTTCACAGCTTTTTTCCTTAGGAAGAACCCTAATACCCGGCTGATTTACCTTCCTAGGGTTACTGTTAGGCTTAGGCCTAGGACTTTTAAAAACCAGGAAGCCCTGTGCTCCAGGCACACTGCAGCTGTTAAAGGCATCCCAAGGGGAGCGCAAAAGTGACACAACTTGGCTGCCTCTCACTGCTATTTCCATGAGACCATCCCGAATCATAGGCTGATTTTCCTTCCTAGGCTTAAGGTTTGAGTTAGAGCCTAGGGTTAGTGTTCTTTTAACCAGAAAGCCCCTGAGTTCCAAGAACACAGCAGCTGCGAAGGACTACCCAAGAAGAGCGCAGAAGTGCCTCAACATGCCTGCCTC
Source organism: Ammospiza caudacuta (assembly GCF_027887145.1). Classification (NCBI taxonomy): domain Eukaryota; kingdom Metazoa; phylum Chordata; class Aves; order Passeriformes; family Passerellidae; genus Ammospiza; species Ammospiza caudacuta. The sequence continues at coordinate 3,893 of NW_026683128.1, read as the reverse complement.
CACAGCTTTTTTCCTTGGGGACGTCCCGAAACGAAGGCTGATTTAGAAGGCCCTCCCAGTTTGAGGGCTAAAGTTGTGGTTTTTTTACACACAGGAAGCCCTGTGCTCTCCAAGCACACTGCAGCTGTGAAAAGGCATCCCCAAGGGGAGCGCAAAAAGTGCCACAACATGGCTGTCTCCACAGCTTTTTCCCCTTGGGATAATTCCTAAACCCAGGCCTGATTTAAATGACCAGTGTTACGGTTAGGGGTTAGGGTTACGCCTAGGTGTAGAGCTTTTTAAACCAGCAAGCTCTGAGCTCCAGGCACACGGCAGCTGCGAAAGGCATCCCAAGGGGAGCACAAAAGTGCCAGAAAATGGCTGCCTCCACACGTTTTCATTGGCACCATTGCTAAGCCTAGGCTGAATCACCTGCCTCCAGTCCTCAGCTAGGGACATGGTTTTTTTAAACCAGGAAGCCCTGAGCTCCAGGCACCACGGCAGCTGTGAAAGGCATCCCAAGGGGAGTACAAAAGTGCAACAACATGGCAGCTTTCACAGCTTTTTTCCTTGGCACCATCCCTATACCTAGGCTGATTTATCTGCCTAGGGTTAGGCTTAGGGGCTCAGCCAAGGGCAAGGATTTTTTTTAAACCAGGAAGCCCTGAGTTCCAGGCTTACTGCATCTGCCAAAGGCATCCCAAAGGGAGCGCAGAAGTGCCACGAACATGGCTGCTTTTCCACAGCTTTTTTCCTTAGGAAGAACCCCTAATACCCGGCTGATTTACACCTTCCTAGGGTTACTGTTAGGCTTAGGCCTAGGACTTTTAAAACCAGGAAGCCCTGTGCTCCAGGCACACTGGCAGCTGTTAAAGGCATCCCAAGGGGAGCGCAAAAAGTGACACAACTTGGCTGCCTCCACTGCTATTTTCCATGAGACCATCCCGAATCATAGGCTGATTTTCCTTCCTAGGCTTAAGGTTTGAGTTAGGCCTAGGGTTAGTGTTCTTTTAACCAGAAAGCCCTGAGTTCCAAGAACACAGCAGCTGCGAAGGACTACCCAAGAAGAGCGCAGAAGTGCCTCAACATGCCCTGCCTCCACAGCTTTTTCCTTGGGGACGTCCCCGAAACGAAGGCTGAATTTAGAAGCCTCCAGTTTGGGCTAAAGTTTGTGGTTTTTTTACACCAGGAAGCCCTGTGCTCCAAGCACACTGCAGCTGTGAAAAGGCATCCCAAGGGGAGCGCAAAAAGTGCCACAACATGGCTGTCTCCACAGCTTTTTCCCTTGGGATAATTCCTAAACCCAGGCTGATTTAAATGACCAGTGTTACGGTTAGGGTTAGGGTTACGCCTAGGTGTAGAGCTTTTTTAAACCAGCAAGCTCTGAGCTCCAGGCACCACGGCAGCTGCGAAAGGCATCCCAAGGGGAGCACAAAAGTGCCAGAAAATGGCTGCCTCCACACGTTTTTCATTGGCACCATTGCTAAGCCTAGGCTGAATCACCTGCCTCCAGTCTCAGCTAGGGACATGGTTTTTTAAACCAGGAAGCCCTGAGCTCCAGGCACACGGCAGCTGTGAAAGGCATCCCCAAGGGGAGTACAAAAGTGCAACAACATGGCAGCTTTCACAGCTTTTTTCCTTGGCACCATCCCTATACCTAGGGCTGATTTATCTGCCTAGGGTTAGGCTTAGGGGCTCAGCCAAGGGCAAGGATTTTTTTTAACCAGGAAGCCCTGAGTTCCAGGCTTACTGCATCTGCCAAAGGCATCCCAAAGGGAGCGCAGAAGTGCCACAACATGGCTGCTTTCACAGCTTTTTTCCTTAGGAAGAACCCTAATACCCCGGCTGATTTACCTTCCTAGGGTTACTGTTAGGCTTAGGCCTAGGACTTTTAAAAACCAGGAAGCCCCTGTGCTCCAGGCACACTGCAGCTGTTAAAGGCATCCCAAGGGGAGCGCAAAAAGTGACACAACTTGGCTGCCTCCACTGCTATTTCCATGAGACCATCCCGAATCATAGGCTGATTTTCCTTCCTAGGCTTAAGGTTTGAGTTAGGCCTAGGGTTAGTGTTCTTTTAACCAGAAAGCCCTGAGTTCCAAGAACACAGGCAGCTGCGAAGGACTACCCAAGAAGAGCGCAGAAGTGCCTCAACATGCCTGCCTCCACAGCTTTTTTCCTTGGGGACGTCCCGAAACGAAGGCTGATTTAGAAGCCTCCAGTTTGGGCTAAAGTTGTGGTTTTTTTACAACCAGGAAGCCCTGTGCTCCAAGCACACTGCAGCTGTGAAAGGCATCCCAAGGGGAGCGCCAAAAGTGCCACAACATGGCTGTCCTCCACAGCTTTTCCCTTGGGATAATTCCCTAAACCCAGGCTGATTTAAATGACCAGTGTTTACGGTTAGGGTTAGGGTTACGCCTAGGTGTAGAGCTTTTTAAACCAGCAAGCTCTGAGCTCCAGGCACACGGCAGCTGCGAAAGGCATCCCAAGGGGAGCACAAAAGTGCCAGAAAAATGGCTGCCTCCACACGTTTTTCATTGGCACCATTGCTAAGCCTAGGCTGAATCAACCTGCCTCCAGTCTCAGCTAGGGACATGGTTTTTTTAAACCAGGAAGCCCTGAGCTCCAGGCACACCGGCAGCTGTGAAAGGCATCCCAAGGGGAGTACAAAAGTGCAACAACATGGCAGCTTTCACAGCTTTTTCCTTGGGCACCATCCCTATACCTAGGCTGATTTATCTGCCTAGGGTTAGGGTTAGGGCTCAGCCAAGGGCTAGGATTTTTTTTAAGCAGGAAGCCCCTGAGTTCCAGGCTTACTGCAATCTGCCAAAGGCATCCCAAAGGGAGCGCAGAAGTGCCACAAACATGGCTGCTTTCACAGCTTTTTTCCTTAGGAAGAACCCTAATACCCGGGCTGATTTTACCTTCCTAGGGTTACTGTTAGGCTTAGGCCTAGGACTTTTAAAACCAGGAAGCCCTGTGCTCCAGGCACACACTGCAGCTGTTAAAGGCATCCCAAGGGGAGCGCCAAAAGTGACACAACTTGGCTGCCTCCACTTGCTATTTTCCATGAGACCATCCCGAATCATAGGCTGATTTTTCCTTCCTAGGCTTAAGGTTTGAGTTAGGCCTAGGGTTAGTGTTCTTTTAACCAGAAAGCCCTGAGTTTCCAAGAACACAGCAGCTGCGAAGGACTACCCAAGAAGAGCGCAGAAGTGCCCTCAACATGCCTGCCTCCACAGCTTTTTTCCTTGGGGACGTCCCGAAACGAAGGCTGATTTAGAAGCCTCACAGTTTTGGGCTAAAGTTGTGGTTTTTTTACACCAGGAAGCCCTGTGCTCCAAGCACACTGCAGCTGTGAAAGGCATCCCAAGGGGAGCGGCAAAAGTGCCCACAAACATGGCTGTCCTCCACAGCTTTTTCCCCTTGGGATAATTCCTAAAACCCAGGCTGATTAAATGGACCAGTGTTACGGTTAGGGTTAGGGTTACGCCTAGGTGTAGAGCTTTTTCTAAACCAGCAAGCTCTGAGCTCCAGGCACACGGCAGCTGCGAAAGGCATCCCAAGGGGGAGCACAAAAGTGCCAGAAAATGGCTGCCTCCACACGTTTTCATTGGCACCATTGCTAAGCCTAGGCTGAATCACCTGCCTCCAGTCTCAGCTAGGGACATGGTTTTTTTAAACCAGGAAGCCCTGAGCTCCAGGCACACGGCAGCTGTGAAAGGCATCCCAAGGGGAGTACAAAAGTGCAACAACATGGCAGCTTTCACAGCTTTTTTCCTTGGCACCATCCCCTATACCTAGGCTGATTTATCTGCCTAGGGTTAGGGTTAGGGCTCAGCCAAGGGCAAGGATTTTTTTTAACCAGGAAGCCCTGAGTTCCAGGCTTACTGCATCTGCCAAAGGCATCCCAAAGG